>NW_023416284.1:26571135-27805546 GCF_014176215.1 Rousettus aegyptiacus | reverse complement strand
GAGGATGTCACTTGCTCTTAAGGGAAAGAGACTGAACAGGAAGCACCGTGGGCAACTGAGTCCAGGCAGCAGGCATTCCAGGCAACCTAGTCTCCAGAAAAACCCTAGGTTTCTCAGAGGTTAGAGGCCGAAGAATCTGCCTTCTCTCCATTATGCAGCTGTCTGCACTCAGCCAGGCCAGGCCGGGTTCCTGAAAGCCTTGCCTCTCAGGTCCTGGAGCCCAGAGAGAGGGAGCCTCGGCCATGCCAAGCTCCTCCCAGTGGGCCAAGCTGCTGATGCCTTGTGGTCCTGCCTCCTCATCAGACTATCCTAGGAGAGCTGAAAAAGTGCCATCCCTCTGCCTCCTGACACCATCCCCAGTGGGGATGCCAAGATGAAATTCCCTGAATGAGGTCAACAAGAATCCTAAAAGGAAGTAGCCTTTAGGGACAGAGCAGAAACAAGCCACACACTTGTCTATTTCCAATTCCAGCCTTCTGGGGAATATAACCAGTCCAGGGAAGAGTGGTTTGTCATCTAGTCACCTTATAAAGTATAGAGAACTGAAAGTGTCATTCTGATTCCCCTTTTACCTGCAAATCTCCTGTGCCCTGACTTGTCAATTTAAGTCACACCTCTATTCCTTAATAAACTACCTTGGGCAAGTCAAAATCCTCCTCCATTCGCCACCAGTACAATACCTTGGAAAAGTTGCTCAGCCTCTCTGATGATAGTTAAGAACTGACCATGAAGCATCTACCCTATACCAAGTCTTGGACAAGGTCCTGGCAAAGAGAACCCAGAAAAGGCATAGAATCAGCACTGTGTTTCATTCAACGAAGTTGAGGCTCATTACAGTGAGGAACTTGGCCAAGAGCTCACTCCTTCCTAGTGCAGAGCCAGAATCTGAATCACGATTTAGTAAGGTTTACTTCCTCTTCTTTTAAATCTGCTGTTATTCTGCCTTAGTTTTCTCCTCTATAAAATGATAGTAACAATCTCTAAATAACCCCAGCCTTCTGGGAGTGCTGGGAGAGTTAAATGAGATAATATGTTGAAATCCCAGGCACAAGTCCCGGCCTTGCTTTCTATGACTGTGAGTACCAGTCCCTGCCTTCCATTTGGGCCTGGATTCCCCATCTATTCAGAAAGAGAAGGTTGGGCTCTAAGGTCCCTACTAGTCAGCCACAGGTCACCAGGCTCAATTGTTGACATTTCAGAAATGTCAATGTTGTGAGGTAGTTGTTAAACAAGACCATTATTAAAGTTAAATTATATAAACTAAACTAAAATAAATTATATTACAAAAAAGATCAATGAACCCAGAAGGCATTATATTAAGTGAAATAATCCAGACAGAAATAGACAAACACTGCATGATCTCACTTACATGTGGAAACTAAAAACATTGAACTCGTTATGTTTCATATCACATGCCTGCTAATCAGGTCTAAGCAGCATAATATCGTTAATGTAATGGTTCGATATGATGCCTTGTGGAGGTGAAAGGAAATCAAGATTCCTGAAGGCTAAATCCTGAGGTAGGCTTGGAGTGGAGATATATTCCCTGAAGAAGAATAGGGAATAATGTATTACTGGCCATGACAGGTGAACATAAACTCTTTCTGGGGGTCTTTACTAAGAGGTATTAAGAAAAAAGTATTTGCCAGGTCAATGGCTACATACCAGTTGCCAGAGAATGTGTCTATTTGCTCAAGCATTAAAACCACATCTGGAAATGCAGTTGCAATGGAGCCACCTCCTTGTTAAACTTACAATAATCTGCTGTCATTCCCCAAAATCCATCTGTCTTCTGCATAGACATAATAGGTGAGTTAAATGGAGATGTGGTAAAACCATCACCCCTGCATCCTTCCCGTGGCACTAATCTGCAATCCCTCCAAGAATGTGGTACTGCTTTTGGTTTACTACTTTTATAATTAGAGGTAGTTCTAATGGCATCTACTTGACCTTTCTTACCATGATAGCCCTCACTTCACAGATCAGGGGTCCAATGTGGGGATTCTTTGAGTTCCTGGATGTATGTATTCCAATTATGCATTCCAGAAGTAGGGAAATAACCACAGGAGGGGTGCAAGGAACAACTTGCACCAAGCGTGAGCCAGCTCTGAGCTAAAAGCCCATTGACCACCTAACCTCCACAAGCCCGCATTCCAACTGGTAGACCAAGTGACATTTTCGGTGTTTGGTAAATTTGTAGTTATTTTCCAGAGTTCAGTGCAAGAGGTCTCCTGAGAAATCATCATGTCCCTTCCCACAAGCAGAGCTAATCAGCCCTCCTGTCTTGCACCTTGGACATCTCCCGATATAGTTTGTATCACAGCGTACTGATATGTTTGGACTGTTTCTCCTCAGTAGACCATGAACCCTCTCGAGGGCACAATGTGTCATTTTACCTGGATGTAACATTTTAGAGTAATGTCAATAAATGTTTGTTGAGTTGAATTGAGCATATAGTAAGAGAGGGAATGATGAAAACATGATGGAAACATTTGGAACGCCATCCTAGTATCTACAGCATGTTCCACTAATCTCCCCATCCAGCGCTCATGGCAGATGTTTCTCACTGAGCCTTGGTATGTCTCAGAATCTGCCACAACCTAATGTTCTACACAGTGTTTGAAAACAAGCTGACTCTATTTGACGTCTCTGAATTCTACTAATGACTCCAGTGATGGTGATTTCAAATCAAAGACATCTACTTCAGACGGCTTTCATAAAATTAACCAAGGAGCTATCTCTTCCATCTATACTTGGGACTGATTCTGTCCATAATTACTAAGGATGTGCCTTGTGCCCTGCCCGATCCAAGAAACAGAGGAAGGTGGCTGAGTGGTGGTGGTCCCTGATCACTCTGAGTCTAATTACAAAAATATGTGTATATTTGTAAGACAAGCAGAACAGATGAGCCATCTGACGTACACTGGGGAGTAAGTTTGAGCATACATTACATGCATATTTTACCAAATTTACTGCATATTTAATTCAAATAATTAATAAATTAAATAACTTACCTTATTTAATTCCCACAACTACCCTACACCGTTATTACTCCATTTTTCTGATGATGAAACTGAAGCACAGGGAGGCCAGTATCTTTTCCAACAATACACCAGAAGTGGCAGATTCAGGATTTGATCTCAGGTCTTCCTACTATCCAGGGCTTTGCTCCCATGTGAAATATTCATCAGCTGCTTTATCTTGAGTCGAGTTCTACTAAGGATCTTACAGATGCTCGAGGCATATTCCCTTCCCTGTATACAGTCACAGGCTTTGGAATCACAAGACAGGTGCACATCAGGCCAGGACCCAAGATGGTGGAGACAGTGAAGTAGGGCACTCTGGCTGAGATCATAATAGAGTCCTTCCCTGACAATCCACCTAAAAACCCCTATTCATTCTTTATGCTCATAAAATCCTTCCCTGGCATGCATGCCTAGCCCTCGCACCTGTATTTCTCTGTCTATGCACTTACTCTCTCTAATTGATGTTCACACATAAGTCCCCTTAGACTGTGATGTGGAGAAGGTTGAGGGTTGTGGGGAGTGGAGGAGGGGTCTGGTTGGGTGTACAGGCCTTGAGTGCAAGCTGGGATGCTAAAACAGGGCTGAGGAAGGCTTCTGGGGGCCTGGAGAATCCCACAGCACACAGGCTTGTTAAGAAGTTGCCTGATTTATCCTCCCTGTGGATCAAATATTAAAGGGGAATCTATCAGGCTCCTGGCTCATCCCTCACAGAGCCCAGTACCAGGTAAGGAGAGGAAGGGCACTGGCAGGGGCCTGAGCCATGCAGACCCACCCCTAGACATTCTCTGCCTGATGCTCCCTACCTGTCTGACTGGGTTCCTCCACCTCCTCTATCCACATCAGACCCTCCATGCCTAAGCATCTATATGCTCAGCTCCTTGAACTCTGTCCTACTCTAGTCATTGTTTCCTTTATCATTTTGTCTTTCTTTCTCTTTATTTGTCTTTTGGCTGTACTCCTCAGTTGAGATGGGGAGAAAAGTGGAAGGAAGTGAAAAATGTTCCTATGGAACTGAGGCCGCCCACTGAGGATATGGGAAAAGACACTGGTTAGAGAGATAAAGGTCAGGATGAAAAGTTATAAGTCAAGGAAAGGAGTCGATTGAAGGTTCAGGACAGTTTTTGAGCTGGAGGAAGACACTGAAACTGGGAAGAGCTATGATGCTCTTGTTGGGGAAGGGGAGGGAAGTACTGCCTTCAAACAGGATACTGATGTCCTGGAATTCCTCTCTGGCACAGCCCTAGGCCATGCCCTGGGATGGCTGCAAAGGAGGGTCATAGTGAGCTTGGAGCCCCACGTTCATCTCTCCCTGGCCCTTCATCCCTCTTTCCTCTGAACTCTCCTCTTTTCCTAACTTCTGAGCCATGTTCTAGTCACCACTTATGTAGCAGGAACTGGGAGTGGGATGCCTATTGAGTGACTACTGCAATAGTCTAAGTATCAAGTTCAGATGAAACTGGATGAAGAGAAGCATAGAGGGACAACCAAGTCTTTAACTCTTCCAGATATTGTGAACCAGAGACCCACCTGCCCCACCAGCATAACTGGTTTATGCATCTTAGACATTTCATCTGATCTTCTCACAGGTCAGCCAGTTTACTACCATGTCTTGTTTGTTCATTTCACTCCAGCTCCTAGTACAGGGCATGATAGGTAAAATGTCCATCAAATTCTATTCCTCATGGTGTCATTTATCAAATGGTCAACAAAGACAATTTTTTGGCCATTTGATAAATACCGACCATCTGATAAGTGACACCATGAGAAAGAGGATTTGATGAAAACTAGAATTACTGAGTTCCAGCCCTGTGCTAGACCCAATGCTAGGTACTTCACACATATCGTGTATTGCTTCTCATGGAATCTCTTCCTGGGAAATTGAGCATCGAAGAGACTTCATTGCTTGAACAGGGCCAGAGTAGAAATAGTAAGACTTGAATTCAAGTACTCTGATTTCAAATTCCATTTTCCTGCACTAGAATACACATTCTATGGCATCACATAATTAGTGCTAATTGTAAAAAATATATTAAATCCAAGCACAGTCGTAAACTGGGGCGCTCTGCCTATTAAAAGTCTCAACTCCAGGAAAGAAAGGGACTCTAAAGGATAGCTTACCATTGGAAGGAGTATTCCCACCAGGCTAAAGAGAGTTAGAGATGCCAAATCTGTCTTTAAGCAAAAAAAAAGACAGCTATTATTCTGCCTCAAGCACAAAGACCCTTTCCTTTAGTTATGGGTAAGGCCAGGAAAAGGCAGAGCAGTGAGTGACACATCTAAAAGGAAATCAGAAGCTTCCGGAAGGCCAAAAGATCCAAGAAACACAGACCTGGATAAAATTTTCTAAATGTTTTTAAGGTTTTTGGAGTTATACACCTTCTCCACATATCTGATTCACCCTGTCTATATAACAAGAGTAATCAGATGTTTAAAGCCCCAAAGCAAAGTGTCCTTAGTGCTTGTCTTCAGAGAAGAGGGAGGGGAGAGCTTCAAATCTTCATCATCTCATTCTTCAGCCAGGACTAGGAGAAAAGAGCCCCCAAGCAATGCACTATGTGTTGGTAGCTCCTGAAGGGAAGGAAAGCAGATAGCTTTCTGGGAGCTGATAGACAGGATGAAATAAAACCATGGAGATCTTGAAAGAAAATTTGGGGCTGAGAAACAGAAAGTTCCATGAAAGATTCCCTCCCCTCCTCAAATTTAGCTTCATCCCAGCTAGACCTTTATCTCTGGATTGATGTTATTTCTAAATAAAATCCGAATAACCACTGGCCTCGCCAGCAACTGAATGAACATGTTACCCGATTATGAGGCTAAGCTGGGCCACTAGCAGGTGTATTTCTCTTTCTGCAGGTGAAGAAGAATGAAGTTTTCTTCCTGGGAGAACCACAGCTCCATGTCTGAGTTCATCCTTCTGGGTTTCTCCAAGGATACGAAAATTAATATAATCCTCTTCAACATCTTTCTCTTCCTCTACCCCTCTACACTTGCAGGCAATGGACTCATTGTCACCTTGATCCACCTGGACTCCCACCTCCACACACTCATTACTTCTTCCTCAGAGTCCTCTCCATGCTGGACATGATTTATGTCACCACCACTGTGCCCCAGATATTGGTGCATCTGGTCAGCCAGAAGACAACTATCTCCTATTTTGGATGTGTGATGCAGATGTACATGTTTCTGCTGTTGGGCTTCACTGAAGGATGTCTGTTCTCTGTCGTGGCCTAGGTATGTAGCCATCTGCCACCCACTTAGATACAAGGTTATCATGGAGCCATGGCTGTGTGGGGCAATGGTGTTCTTTTGTGGATTGTGGGGTGTCAGCTGTTCCCCAGTCGACACCGTCTTCACAATGTGCCTGCCTTACAGTGGCTCCAATGAGATCAATCACTTCTGTGAGGTTCCTGCTGTTCTAAAATTTGCCTGTGTGGACACATCCCTCAATGACCAATTCGATTTCATTCTGGGCTTCATCCTTCTCCTGGTACCCTTTCCTTCATTCTGGCCTCTTATATACACATCTTTGCCACCCTCCTGACAATCCCTTCAACCTGGGTGGACTCAAGGCCTTCTCTACCTGGGATTCCCACATCACCATGACAACCATGTGCTGTGGACCTGTCATGTTTATGTACATGAATCCTGGGTCCGATGCCTCTCTTAAGCTTGACAAGAAACTGGCCCTATTCAACAATGTCATCTCTGCCTTTCTCAACCCCATCATCTATAGCCTCAGAAACAAAGATGTGAAGAGGGATTTCCTCAAGTTAACAGGCTGAGGCAGGGTCTCTGTGTGAGGCCACTGGAGCACAGAAGGCCACAGCCAGATGTAAAACCACACATTCTGTGGGTTTTCCACCCCATTCCCTCCCATAACCTAATGAACAGTTAAAAACCATTGACTTCAGTTTGGGGAGATGTGAAGGTAGGTTGCTGTCCGGGACTTGTTGATGGCTTCTGCAGCTGGGCTATCCTCGAACACCAACTGTAGACAGCATGCCAACACGGAACTTGCGTTTGATTCAACCTCTTAGTCCTCTTTTTTATTAATGTTAGGCCTCTTCAGCATCAGAATTGTTGAGCCTTCATTAACTAAGAGCTCTTGATAAAAGTAATGGTTCACATGGAGGTGTAACAGATTTAGTCCTGCCAGATGTCAGTGAAGTGCTGTGAACTCAATAAGGAATTAATGATTGTGGTATTGGTAGCATTGTGATGAATATAACTTATGTAAGGAAGGATAATATTCGACTTCCCATTTCACAGCTAGTTATAGGAAATTTGCTGCACTATTGGGAGAGAGAGTTGGCAGAAGCCATACAGAAAGATCAGCAGGATGCACAGAGTCCTCAAAAAACAAAGGTAAAGGTAAAGGTAATAGAGAAATTATAAGGATTGATCATGTATCCAGGCTGCATCAAGATAATAGTAGATAGTACTACAATGGAAAGAGATGGAGGACAAAGGGAAGATTTGGGATGTGCCTTAATTTTAGTAAACAGAACTTCAGAGAGAAACCTCTATGAAGAGGAGAAGACGCTCATTATAAAAAGGAACATATGACATACATGAAGCCCAAGGGTTGAAAATTTGGGGTGGTAGCAACTAGAGATGGAATAGACAGGACAGAGTTGAAATCCCTTCATTTACTAACTATGAGACTTAGAATATGACTGCTTAACCACCCTGAACATGAGTTTTCCGAGCTTCAGTTTTTTCTTTGGTAACATGGAGATAATAATACTTACTTTAAAGGATTAGAGAGAAGGTCACCGTTTTTGTCCAATCAGGTGATGATAACTAGTCAGTAAGTTAACAGGGGAGATTTAATATAAAGAAATATTAACTATGATGAGAGTAACTGTAAGACATTAAGAAACACTATGTGGTACCCATGGGCCAAAAATAGTAGTCAAGATAGGACAAACCTAGGAAGGATTCAGACTTCATTTGGAGAAAGTGTGTTTCACGTGAAAGGTAGAAGATTTCACTGGTTTGGAAAAGCCAGAGTTCATCTGGAGTTGCGAACTATAGGCAACCTTCCAGAGTGTAGGTAAGGGAGCCGACAATTAGCAAACAGTGGTGTGAACATACAGTTAGATGCTGGGTGCTAATGGGACAGAAAGCCTCCAGAGTACATGTGTCTGCAGATGGAATAACGTCTCATTCTGTGACCCTGAAGGCTACAGGTGCTGCGTGCATGCTGGTAGAGGCTTGCTGCAAGTGCACAAGGTGGCTGCGTGCAGATCTCTCCAGGGCTTCTGGAGGGAATCAGGCAGGTGGCTGGCAGTGTGGAGCTCAGATTTCCACAATGAGAGGGCCCCAGACTGAGATTCCAAGGTCATTGTGCCTTCTGGGCCGCAAGAGACCCAAGCTGGAAAATGCAGGGAACCTCATTCTTCCTGCAGTGTCCCTCCAAGACCTTCTAAGAAAATTTAGCATCACGCTCACTTTAAAGGAGAAATATTTAAGGGAATTATGTTTTTTATTAGACAGCATAGACTGAAAGCAGCATTTGTAACCGAGAGGTAATAAATGCTAACTGATACAGTCCAGACTTTTGGGTAATCAGCTTCCATTATCACCCCTCTATGAACAATCAAACTCCTTTACAGCAAACAAAACAACTCTACATTTTTACCTAACAAGATACATCTCTTCTTACAAGTGAAGGAAATCATAGACTATATTAATCATTCCTCAAATTCAACCACAATCTCACTGAATAGTCTGTTACATGAAAACAATATTATATTGTTAACATCCAGTAAGATGTGTATTAAATAACTTTTAAATGGTGATAAAATATAAGACAATGATTATGTACAATAAACCTATGACATTACAAGTATAGAGTTCTCCAGTTCTTTCCCTAGTTCTCCTTTGTCAGCTTCAGCACCATAATCAGTGACTTCTGCTCCCAATATCCTTAACCTGGCATTCTCACTGAGGAAACAACATCTCCTGCAACTGTCTAAAAGAGTGATTCTTTATTCTCATGCTAGGATTCAGTCCCTGACATTCTTATCCCCAATGACCTTTGCTCCCATCTCTTTTCCAGTCATCTCCAGTCATACCCACAGTGAAGTCTGTCATTCCTAAAACTGCAGCACTCCCCTAAAAAGAACCCGGGTATTCCCACCGAATTTTGAGTGAATTTTTTTATAGGGATCTTCTTATGAGGCCCTTATTATGACCACATGACCCTTCTTCTGGGACCATGGACAATGGAATCCTCTTATCACTTGGGGCCTTTGTACATGCTGTCCCCTTTCCTGAAATGCCCTTCTCCTGGCTATTTGAACGGGTGACTCCTTCTCATCCTCAGGCATGAGCTAAATCTTCTTCCCTCACAAGGGTCTAACTGTCAGCTCTTGATAAGTAGAATTCCCTCCTCCATTTTTCTCTGTCATATAACTCTGGTTTTTTTCCTCAGAATTCTGCACGGTTTTTTTTTTTCAATAATTAAACTTAATTTTAATTTTACGCTATTATTTCACTGGTGGAAGTAATAATTTAATCTTCTTGGGTTTTCCTCCCCCTCTCCCTGACTCCAACCTCCAGAGGGCTTACAAAGTGCTAAGGTATGCAGTGGCGGATAGGAGTGGGGTGAGCTATAACCTGGCCTTCTGCATCTGACACCCACTGAGGGAACTTCACTGCTGTGAGGTCATCAGTCACCATAGATCACTGGATTGTAGATACAGTTTCATGACTGTAAATTCATCTATATATCTCTTTTGGTTTCTACAGGACCTGATACTGGCTGGGACATAATGAATGCACAAGAAATGCTGACACTAAATTGACTTATCCCCAAGACCTCTGGGCTACTAGGGCCTGGAAGAGAGCTGCATGTCTGTGCTCTGAGGCTCTGTGCCAGGATTCTTAGAGAACTCCATATGTCATTTAGATCTCTTGGAATAATGTGTGCTGCCCACACAGTTTACAGATGCACAACACACAAGCGGCAACTCTTATTTTTCTGTGGTTTATTTATTCGCCTACTGGTTTACAGAGGATTTACAAGTTTATTGCAATTTCATGCACTCCACCTACCAGGGTATAGAATTTTGGAGATACAGAGACCATTAAACGTAAAGCGCTCATTTTATAAATGAATAAAGTCAGACCCAGATAAAGGAAGTAAATTGTCCAAAGTCACAAAACAGGTTAGCAAGTATGGGCTAGATCCCAGGTCACTTATGTTAGGTTCCGTGTCCTTCCACAATACAATGCAGAGTACACTGTCTTAGCTCCATGAACTACATTGGTTCCATGCACCAAATCAAGTCTGTGAGCTGCATTGTTTCCATATACTCTTAGCTTAATTTTCAATATTGTCTACAGATATTTTTTGTTTGCATGTGAGTGTCTGTATTATCTTGGTACTCTACTGTGTTCATGTACTATGTCACTTACAATTACCGTGTTTCATGTGAGTTACATGTATTCTATTGGTTCCAGTATCATTAGATTAGATTATATTATCAAGTTCATTATTTGCTGCTCTTGCTATAGAAGGATTATATATCCATAACCATTGCCACGTGATTTGCATTACTTTATTCTGGGGAAAAAGATACTTCCTGCCCTTTGCATTAGGCTTGACCATGTGACTCACTTTAGCCAATAGATGTGAGCAAAGAGATGTGTGTCACTTCTCAGTAGAAACTTTGAGAGTCATCATATATGTTCTTTTCCCTCTGTCCTAAGCATGGCATGTTTCAGAAATGGCCTCTTCCTTCAGGTTCAACCCAAGAATTCAAAGGCAGAAGGCCACAGGACACCTACCACTGACATGAAACATGAGAGTAAAAGAACTCTTGCAGTTGTAAGCCACTGAACCAAAGTGTAGCAAGCTGACCAAGACAGCCATGTTGTTTTTATGTGCCACGCTTCTTCCACTGACCAAGCACTATGTTGGTGCAAATGCACAATGTTGGTTGCATACACTATAGATGTTGTCTTTTTTGTCAGCATTGGAGATTCTACCTCAGGCCCCTCTTGGTTCCCAGTTCACAAGTTTATGCTACCCTTCCCCATCACTTTAAGAAAAGCCACTTTGATGTCCTTGTTCCTCAGACTATAGACTAAAGGATTGAGCAAGACATTGAAGAAATTGTAAAGGACTGTGATATGTTTGTCTTGCTCACGGGAATAGCTGGAGTTGGGCTTCATATAGATGTAGGTGACCGGAGTATAGAAGAGTGTGACCACAGTCAGGTGGGAAGCACAGGTGGAGAAAGCCTTGCAGCGACCTTGTGTGGACTTGATCTTGAGAAGTGCCTCGCCAATGCGGATATAAGAGGCAAAAATGAGGGAAAGTGGGAAAACAACCATGAGCACACTGATAACCTGGTCCACCATCTCAATGAGGTGGGTATCCATGCAAGCCAAGCTTCGTACCGAGGGGCCTTCACATAAGTAGTGGTTGACCATGTTGGGCCCACAATATGGCAGCCTCATGGTGAAGAAAGTATGGATCAAGGAGGAGAAGAAACCACAGGCCCCAGCCCCAGCTGCCAGGCGTGCACACAGGCCCCAGCTGAGGATGACAGTATAATGCAGTGGGTGACAGATGGCTATGTATCGGTCATAAGCCATGACTACAAACAAAATGCATTCAGTCAAGCCCAGGGCACCAAACATAAACATCTGTAGCCAACAGCCAGCAAAGGAGATAGTCCGAGAATGAGCAAGAAGATGTACCAAAAACTGGGGCATGGTGGTATTGATGAAGCTCATGTCCAAGAGGGAGAGGATACAAAGGAAGAAGTACATGGGAGTATGAAGATGCGTGTTCAGGTAGATCAGGGTGACAATGAGCCCATTGCTCAAGACTGAGCTCAGGTAGAGGAGAAGGAAGGCAATGAAGAGGATCCTGCTGGACAAGGGGTCACTGGTAAAGCCAAGCAGGATAAATTCGGAAACCCAGCTTTGGTTCTGCCTAGGAGGCATCCACATGGTGGGGCCTGTAAGAGAATCATACTCATTAAAGTACCATGCAAAGTACAGTAGTCTAGCAAGAATGTCAGCCCTGGAGGCAGATAGGCTAGGATTTTAATTCTGGCCCCACTACTCATCTGCTGTCTTGAACAAGTTACTTAACCTCTCCAAGCCTCGGTCTCCTCATCTGTAAAATGTTGCTAACAATACTCATCTCTCACGGTTTTCATAAGGAGTAGAGTTAATGTATATGAAGCCTCTAACACAACGTGTTAAAACTATAACATTACACCGATCATATGCAATCTCCCCATTCTTACTCCATACCCCTCGGTGGACAAACTGGTCACTCAAGTATCTCATAACCATCAATTTACACCATATCTGTTCTAGTCCCCAAACCTTTAGAGATGAAACTCCCATCTGCTCTAGAGACCATGTGTCTGCACGTGCTGCAAGCCTCTCCTCATCCTATGAACATATTCCCTTTGTCATTTGACAATGTGAGGCTTTGCCAATAAAGGGTGCTAGCGGGGCACTGTGATGAGATAGCAGCAGGAAGTTACTGCAAACAGAAAACCAGTAGGTCAAATAGAAAATAAGTGGGAAGATGGTAAATACCCACTTTAGTATGTAGATAATTACTTTAAATGCAAATGGACTAAATATTTTTATAAATGGCATATTTTCCAACTACTTTAAAGAAAACCTACATATTGTATATAAGAAACATACCTTAATATAGGGACATAGAAACACTAGGAAGAAAGAATGGAAGAAAATATACCACAAATTATAAATAATTTCAACTCCTTTGAAATTAACATGTACTGCTAAATAATGTACTTAAAGAAAAATCAAATGGAAATTAGTATAGAGTGAAATAAATGATGACGAAAATAAAACATTATCAGTGCTCATTGGGGGATTTATTTCCTTTTATTATGATTTAAATGTGTATATTAGAATAGAAGATAGGCTAAAAGTTAATTAGCTAGCCTTCCATCTCAAGAAGCTACAAATCAGATTCAAAAAGAAGTTCTAGAAATGAAATAGGAAAGAGTAGAAAACAATTAAATGATAAGCCAACTAACAAGAGAGAAAATCAACAAAGCCAAAAATTCATTCTTTGAAATAAGTAATACATAAGTCCTTAGACTAATAAAGAAAAAGAAATAAAACACCAATTACCAATGTCAGGAATGAAAGAACATTACTACAATCCTGTAGTCATTTAAAAGATCATTTTTAAAATTACAAACATTTTCATACAAACTCATTTGACAATTAAATGAAATGGACAAATGTCAAAAAACCTCACAAATTACGAAAACTGACACAAGAAGAAACAAAAGTCAAAAAAGTCAACTGTCTTTCAAAAAAAAATGAATCTATTTTTAAACTTTCCTTGAAAGAAAACTCCAGGGCTAGATAGCTTTCCTGGTGACTTATTTTGACATTTAATAGAGAAATAATACCAGTCATAACAAACTCTTCTAAGGCATAGAAAAAGAGTTAAATTTTCCCCCAAATCATTTTATGAGACCAGCATGAACTAAATATCAAAAATAACAAAGACATTACAAGAAGGAAAACTTAGAAACAAACCTCTATCATGAGCATTGTGGCAAAACTCCTGGATAGTACATTAGCAAATTGAATTCAGCAACATTAAAAGGAAAATATATCAACAATCAAACTGTGTTTATTACAAGAATTCAAGTTAGATTTGGCATTTCATAAGCTAACAATGTCATTCATTTTGTTAATGGAAGTAGGGAGAAATAAGTATATAATCAATAGATACAGAAAGAGCATTTGGTAAAGTCAACAATTAAGATTAGAAATAAACCTCTTCACAAACTAGGAATAGAAGGGTTCCTTCATAACGTGATAAATATTATCTCCAATAAAAGAGGTAACTGACAGTAAATGTCATACCGAATGATGAAGTATTGATAACTTACTTCCTAACATTAGAAGTGAAACAAAAATATTCACCATTACCATTTCCAATAACTATTGTGCTGGTGGTCTTAGCTAGTGAAATAAGTCAAGGAAAAGAAATGAAAGACCAAAGGATTGGAAAGGAAGAAAAAACTGTCATTTTGTGCAGATCACATAATTGCTTAGGTAGAAAATCTAAAAGAACTCCAAGACAAACTGAAAATAACATTCAAACATACAAAAATCCAATGAATTTATCTATACTGGCAACCAGAAAATAATTTTAAAGAATATTTTTAAAAACCTAATATGTAGTAATAGATCTAATGAAATATGTGCAGGAAAACATTATTGAGAGAAATTAGAAAAACCTAAGTAAGTGGAAGAATATGTCATGTTCTAAGGTTGAACAATTCAACATAATAAAGACAGAAATTTGACTTATAAGTTCAAAGAAACTCCAGTCAAAACTCTAGCAGTTCTTTCTTTCCTATAAAATTGACAACCTGGTTATAAAATATATATGGGAAATTGAAAGAATCTTTAGGAAAAATAAAAAGCTTACCAGAAACTAAGACCCACTATAAAGCTATAATCTTTAGTGAGCATGAAACCGGCAGAAAAACAAAGAAATAGATCAATCACAAAATAAAGTCCAGAACCGACCCATGAATGTACAGTCACATGATTTATGACAAAGCTGATCCTGTAATGCAAAGAGGAAAGAATGGTCTTTTTAATAAACTCTGGTGGATTGTATGGACATTCATATAGAAAAAAACTTTGAATCTTACCTCTCATGGTACACAAAAAGCAGTTTCAAATGTATTGTAGATTTAAATGGTAAAGGTAAAACAATACATTTAATACTCAAACACAGAAAAATATCTACATCACCTTGCAGTGCGCTGAGACTTCTGAAACCAGACACAAAAAGCACAATGATAGAGAAAAAAAAGGTAAAAGATATTACATTAAAATGAAGAATTAAATAGTTTTGTATCCAAAATAAAGAACTACTACAAAATAACAACAAAAGAGTACTCAATAGTAAGATCACCTAAATAGCCATAATCAAGTGAAACGGTGCTCAACATCATTTGTCATCCAGGAATTACAAAGTAAGACCTCAATGTAACATCATTACATACAAACCAGAAGAGTTAAATGAAAAACACTTAATGTTGGTTAGAGTAACCAGAACTTCCTTATACTGCTGATGGAAGAGTAAATTTGTACATTCCCTCTGGAAAATGTTCTGTGGTATCTCCTAAAAGTGAACATATGCATACCATGTTATCCAGCAATTCTCTTCCTAAACTAATCCCCACATATTTATATATACATACATATGTTCAAGAAAAGACATGCACAAAAATGTTCAAAACACTAGTCAAAATAGCCTCGAAAAGGAAATATGCAAGTTTCAATCAACAGCATAATGCATAAAAACATTGTGAGAGGTTCATGTAGAGGTTACCTTTGGTGAGAGTTGAGACTCAAAGGAAATTTCAAGCCATTCTCAGTCTTCACTAAGCATTCCCAACACTCCTCACCTGACAAATCAACCACCTACATATCTCTCAGAGCCATCTCTTCACTTGTCCTGGATCAGAAGCCCATCATTTCTCATTTGCATGCATGCATCAATACCTCCCTGTTCATCTGGCCTCTGGTCCCTTACCTTTCAATGCATCATTCATACAAACTACCTTAAGTGGTTGTTCAAAATACAGCACTGGTTCTGTCTGTCCCTTTAAGAGTTTCCAATGCTTCACGACTCTAGACAGATACACAGAGCCCTTTCTAAATGATCTGCCCCTGCAGACTTCTTCAGCCTCAGCACCCACTCTCTCCCCCATCCCATCTCTACCCATGCAAGCATAATCGCCAAACAAATAGGCTTAGTCTCTACCCCTGTCACACCTTCAGGCTCTTGCCTAGCTCTTTAGCATAAAAGAGTGCGACCAGCTCTGTCCCTGCTGCCCATACATAATCTGTAACATGTCCAATCCTTATTCCCACGTTATGACTCAATTTTAGGTATCATCCCACCAGGAAGCCTTTTTATCCCACCATCTCCTACTCCCAAACCTTGATTAGAGTCTTCACTATTTCGCACAGCTGCCTATGCTTACTGGTAAGTTATAATCCTAGAAATCCTAGAGGATTCTGATATAAAGCTTCAGATCTACTATTCAGGCAAAACTTTTTTCTCTTCTGTTAGTTCCAGATAATTGAGTTGGCATATTTGTAATAAAGTATTGATATATATGTGAGTTTATGACCTCCCTTTCAATAATGATGATGATGATGATGATGATGATGATGATGATAATAATAATAATAGCAAAAGCTAATATATAATGAACAATTTCTGTGGGCCAGGCAATGTCACACTAACTTTATCTCATCCTCAGTTAAGTATTAGCACATCCATTTTACGGATGAAAAATAAGGCACAGAGTGAATAAGTGATTACTTCCAAATTATATGGTTGGTGTGGTGGACCTGGGATCTGAAACGAGGCAGTCTAGCTTCAGATCCAACTTTTTGTTTTTTAATTTATTGAAGTTAATATAATTATATAGGTTTCAAGTGTACAATTCAATTACATATCATATATACACTGCATTTTATGTTCAATCATTATCTTTGCCTGCTTCCAGGAAACAGGATCTAAGTGGGAAGGGTAAAGAATGCAAACTTCCCATCTGCACATCAATTTGAGCTTCTTGAGATTTGGCATGAAATACCAAAATGTCATATGCTAGGAGGTATGGCTACTGGACAAGACATGATTAGAATCTTCCTAAGAGAAAGGGCTAATGTGGAGCCACAAACTATTTCTCATGATAAGTTTTCCTCCATCTGGCCCATCACTTGGATGTAAAAAGCTGTGGGATTGCGCTGGAAGCAGAGAAAATTAATGGAAGGAGACTTGAAAATTATTATCATTCTAGAACTTAGTAAATCTTTATAACACTCTTTCTCTGAGTCAAACTTGATTTCCATGAGATGGGGGACATCATTTAGTTTAAAAAAAAAAAAGTCTTCTAAGACTCTGTCTATCAAGCATTCTCTGTCTTAATTCATATCTTCTCAGGCCTCTAGAGAACATAGGCAGTGGGTCCTGATCAAGGTAAGTTCTGTCATTGTTGAAGGCTTCTCCCAGAATAACCATCACTGTCCTTCCATGGAGATCCTTAAACTCAGGGAATCTCATTATTCACTTCTCTGTTCCTAGAGCCTATAACATGGCTTGATCCAGAGGAACCATCAACAAATATTTATTAAATGAATACATTTAAAAAAGAAGGAGGTCTAAGAAGAAAGAAGGAATGAGAGGGGGTAGAGCTATGAAGGAGCAAGAAGAGACCACTAGGGAATGAGGAAGGGAGGATGGAAGGGTACTGGGACATAGACACAGAAAAGACCCGGATGACCAGGCCACTTCTGACCTTTAGCCTCCACAGATGTCTGGATCCTATGCACAGCCCCAAGCCCAGCAACCATCTCACCGCTCAGGTATCTGCAGAAACAAGTCACGGAGAGGCTGTCACTTGATCTTACGGGAAAGACTAAACAGGAAGCCTCGTGGGCAACTGAGTCCAGGGAGCAAGTATTCCAGGCAACCTAGTCTCCAGAAAAACCCTACGTCTCTCAGAGGTTGGAAGTAGAAGTGTCTGCCTTCTCCCCATTGTGCAGCTGTCTCCACTGGGCCAGGCCAGCCCTGGCTCCTGAAGGCTTCGCCTCTCAGGTCTTGGAGCCCAGAGAGAGGGAGCCATGGCCATGCCAAGCTCCTCCCAGTGGGCCAAACTGCTGATGCCTTGTGGTCCTGCCTCCTCACAGACTATCCTAGGAGCGCTTGGGAAGGGCCATCCCTCTGCCTCCTGACACTATCCCTGGTGGGGATGACGAGAAGGAATTCCCTGAATGTTGCCAAGAAGAACCCTACAAGGAAGTGGCCTTTAGGGACAGAGCAGAAACAAGCCACATACTTGTCTATTTCTGATTCCAGCCTTCTGGGGAATATAACCGGTTTACCTGGATACTTTGTAAAGTTTGAGAGCCGAAGTCCTCATTTGAATTCCCCTTTTGTCTGTGAACTCCCTGTTCCCTGACTTGTCAATTTTAGTCACACCTCTATTCCTTACTAAACTACCTTGGGCAAGTCAAATCCTCCTCCATTCCCCACCAGTACAATACCTTGGAAAAGTTGCTCAGCCTCTTTGATGATAGTTAAGAACTGACCATGGAGCATCTACCCTATACCAAGTCTTGGACAAGGTCCTGGCAAAGAGAACCCAGAAAAGGCATAGAATCAGCACTGTGTTTCATGCAACGAAATTGAGGCTCATTATAGTGAGGAACTTGGCCAAGGGCTCACTTCTTCCTAGTGCAGAGCCAGAATCTGAATCATGATTTAGTAAGGTTTACTTCCTGTTCTTTTAAACCTGCTGTTATTCTGCCACAGTTTTCTCCTCTATAAAATGAAAATAATAATCTCTTTAACCCCAACCTTCTGGCGGTGCTGGGAGAGTTAAATGAGATAATATGTTGAAATCCCAGGCACAAGTCCCGTCCTTGCCTTCTATAACTGTGAGTACCAGTCCCTGCCTCCATTTGGGCCTGGATTCCCCATCTATTCAGAAAGCGAAGGTTGGGCTCTAAGGTCCCTACTAGTCAGTCACAGGTCACCAGGCTCAATTGTTGGCATTTCAGAAATGTCAATGTTGTGAGGTAGTTGTTAAACAAGACCATTATTTAAGTTAAATTATATAAACTAAAATTCAATAAATTATATTACAAAAAAAGATCAATGAACCCTGAAGGCATTATAGAAAGTGAAATAAGCCAGATAGAAAAAGACAAACACTGCATGATCTCACTTACATGTGGAAACTAAAAACATTGAACTCATTATGCCTCATATCACCTGCCTGCTCGTCAGGTCCAAGCAGCATAATATCGTTAACGTAATGGATCAGTATGATGCCTTGTGGAGGTGAAAGGAAATCAAGAGTCCTGAGGGCCAAATCCTGAGGTAGGCTTGGAGTGGAGATATATCCTCTGAAGAAGAATAGGGAATAATGTATTACTGGCCTATGACAGGTGAATATAAACTATTTCTGGGGGTCTTTACTAAGAGGTTTTACGAAAAAAAAAGTTTGTGAGCTCAACGGCTATGAACCAGTTTTCAGAGAATGTGTCCATTTGCTCATCCATTGAAATTGCATCTGGAAATGCAGTTGCAATTGGAGCTGCCACCTTGTTAAGCTTACAATAATCTGCTGTCATTCTCCAAATTCCATCTGTCTTCTGCATAGGCATAATAGGTGAGTTAAATGGAGATGTGGTAAAACCATCACCCCTGCATCCTTCCTGTGGCACTAATCTGCAATCCCTCCAGGAATGTGGTACTGCTTTTGGTTTACTACTTTTATAATTAGGGGTAGTTCTAATGGCATCTACTTGACCTTTCCTACCATGATAGCCCTCACTTCACAGGTCAGGGGTCCAATGTGTGGATTCTTTCAGTTCCTGAATGTATCTATTCCAATTATACATTCCAAAACTAGGGAAATAACCACAGGAGGGGTGCAAGGAACTACTTGCACCAAGTGTGAGCCAGATCTGAGGCAAAACCCCATTGATCACCTAACCTCCACCCTTTTCCTTAGGGCACAATCATTCTAGTAGAATCCCCACACCCACTTCTTCCTTGCTGGCACAATCTTAATTCTGTTCAAGTTCACTCTCAGCACAGACATGTGCTCAGTAAAGTGACCTCCTCCCTCACCCCCATGTGAATCCTGATGGTCAAAGGCTAGTGGTGGTGTTCTTCTTGCCACTAATTGGTTTTGACAGGTATGTGATCTGATTTTGAACAAGAGGACATGTGGGAAGGCTGCTGGAGACCTCAGGGAAAGGTCCCCCTCACTTATAAAAAGAGACACATGAGAAGAAAAAAATACAGCTCAGATTAGAGAGGGTCATTTCTCTGGTGACCAAATCAAGGAGCACACAGAAGGAAAAATTACCTGTGATCTAGATGAACAAGCCATACAAGTAGGGAGAAATCTAAGAAATCACCCTGCAACTGCAGAAGGTAGGATGGGGCGAGACATTGTGCTGCTCAGTTAGTGGCATCGCCTCGTAAAGGGGCCGTGCCCACAAGAGGACTTTCATGGTGAAGGACCTGCTCACTCTGAGCACAGTGCCAATTTGGCTGCGTGCAGAGGGCACCAGGGAGTTACAGGAAGACATTGTCAGAGTTAGGGCCATGGTGAGACTCACCCTGTACAGAAGTGCTGGCGGTATTCATTGTTCCTCTGTTGGGCCCTCCCCTCTCCCAGTGCACAGACACCGTGCTGCCATAGCAGAGACATCATCAAACTGAATAACAGAGGTCACTCTGCCCAGAGGATCCCCTGAAACTCTGCCTCCACCAACACGTGGCCCCACCCAAGCCACATCCAGGTATATCCTCAGCTAGTCAGATACTCCTTGCTGAGCAGCTCCTAGACTCGCACTGGAGGCAGTTGGCCTTGGTTTCTGGTGTGGCCTTTTGAGGCAACTATAAACACATCCTCTATAGATGCTTGCTGAATCTTAACAGGTAGCCCTAAGGGGCACAGGCTGGAGTTAAGTTTTGCCTGTAGCTGAATCCCTCTCAGGACTGTGCCACTGGACACCT
Source organism: Rousettus aegyptiacus (assembly GCF_014176215.1). NCBI lineage: Eukaryota > Metazoa > Chordata > Mammalia > Chiroptera > Pteropodidae > Rousettus > Rousettus aegyptiacus. The sequence goes on along the minus strand of NW_023416284.1, from coordinate 27,784,921 downwards.
ACTTCACAAATCTACACTAATAAGATCAAGACACTTAGGAGCTTTGTTTAGTACACAGAAACAGACACAGAAAAGCAGCAAAAATGGGAACACAAAAAGCAGAAACCATGTGAGAGAATAGAACAGAGATCCAAAAATAATAGAGTCAGGTAATCTAACAGATGCAGAGTTCAAAACACTGGTTATAAAGATGCTCAATAAACTTTTGGGAAATGCAGATAAATTCAGTGAGAACGTCGACAAAGAGATAAAACTCATAAGACCGGAAATGGAAATTATAAAAGGGAACGAATCTGAAACAAAGAACACATTATCAGAGATGAGAAGTATATTAAATGGGATAAACAAAGGAATAAACAAAGTGAATAAAGAGGATCAAATGACCTATATAGAGGATGAAAAAGCCAAGACCACCGAATCAGAATGGCAAGAAAAAATAAGCCAAGAGTATAAAAATAATTTAAGGAGCATATGGGACACTATTAAAGGTCAAAGTACCCATCTCATCGGTGGTACCTGAAGGAAAATAAGATGTTGAATAGATCTTTGAAGAAATAATTATGGAAAACTCCCCTAACCTGGTAAAGGAAATAGACATACAACCCCAGGAAGCTCAGAGAATTCAAAAAACCAGGAATCCAAAGAGCGCACACCAAGGCACATCATAATTAAAATGCCAAATTTTAAATACAAAGAGAGAATCTTAATAACAGCAAGGAAAACACAGATAGTTACCTACAAGGGAGCACCCAAGAGACTGGCAGTTCATTTCTCAAAAGAAACTATGCAAATGGAATATCACTCAGCCATAAGAAGAGATGAAATACTGCCAAATGCAACATGGATGGACTTTGAGATAATCATGGTGAAATAAGCTAGATAGAAAAAGTTGAAAACCACATGATATCCCTTAGATGTGGGATATAAACCTAAAAGCAACAAATGTACAGGACTAACAGAGACTCATGGACATGGACAAAAGACTAGTGATTGCCAGAGAAGATAGACGGGGGGAAACTTTAAATAATTTCTTCAATTAAAAATAAATGAATAAATAAATAAATAAATAAATAAATAAAATTTTTTAAAAAGAAACTATTCAGGACAGAAGGGTTTGGCACAAAATATTCGACATGACGAAGACCCAGAATCTACAACCAAGACTACTTTATCTAGCAAAACTATCATTTAAAGTTGATAGACAGATAAAGAACTTCCCAGACAGAAATAAGCTAAAAGAATTTAACACCACCTAGCCAGTATTATAGGAAATGTTGGAAGGACTTCTTTAAGAAGAAAATACATGTACCAAAAACAGGAATAAAGAATGGTAACAACTACATTCTTATCAATAAGTACCTCCAATGGAAAAGAATTAAATGCTCCAATTAAAAGACAGAGCAGATGAATGGATAAGAAAACAAAACTCCTACATGGTGCCTACAAGAGACTCACTTCAGATTAAAGGACACACACAGACTAAAAGGAAGAGGATGGAAAAAGATATTGCCTTCATGGACTTAGAAGGTTTTTAAGTCAGAGTAAGATAAATACTATGTGATGTCATTTATATGCGAAATCTAAGGAATAAAAAGAACAAGCTAATAAAAAACACACTCACGAATATAGTGGACAATTTGGTGATGGACAGAGGGAAAAGGGGTTTGGGGGGACTTGGAGAATGGGGTAAAGGGTTAAAGAAGAACATATTTAGAGCTGATGGTTGGTCACGGGGATGGGAAGCACGGCATAGGGATTGCAGTTAGCATTAATATGTTTGCTAGGTAGTGGATCAGTGGAGGGAGGGAGCAATTGGGGGATCATTTTATGAACTATATAGATATCTAAACAATATACTCTATATTTGAACCTAATTAAATAAATAAATTTTTTAAAAAGGAGACACATGAGAAAAGAAATGCCCTCTTTCTGCTGACCGATGTCATGTTGACACATGGAGCCCAGAACAGCTTCAACCATCATGGGACCACAGAAGATCACATGTGATCACCAACATTCCGAGACTGGGAGATTTGAAGCTGAAGAACAACCAATGGTTTTAATGATATGTGGAATCTCTGATACAATGGATTCAGAAGCAGCCAACTTCTGGACTTTCCTTATGCCTACTCAACATCTCCGCTTAGGTATACTCATCTTAAGCTTAATGTGTACAAAACCTAGACACTGAGCTTCTCCCCAAACCTGCTTCTTGAACTCTGTCTTATGTCAATGTACTCCATCCTTTTTGATCAGATCAGAAACCCTGGAGTCTCCCTGGAATTTTTTCTTTCTCTCATCTCACGTACAAATATTCAGCAAACCTTATGAGCTCTGCCTTTGAAATACCACCAGAAGTCACTGCTCACAACCTCTACTGCTACCACCCTGGTCAAACAACTCGACTCTCCATCTGTCACCTGGATCGCTGCAGAGGCCACTGAACCAGGCTCCCTGCTTCCACCTTTCCTGTGCACACCCTATTCTCCACATGGGAGCCAGAGTGGTCCTTTAAAAACATAACTCGGATTATGTCACTCTTCTGCTAACCCCGTCAGCGGTTTCTCCTCTCACTCAGAGCAGAAACCAAAGTCAATGCAATAGCTACAAAGTCCTACATGATGTGGCCCCTCCTCACCTCTCAGACCTCGTCTCCTACTATGTTCCTTCTTGCTCACTTTGCTGTAGCCATGCTCCTCCCTGTTCCTCAAAGAAGGTGAGGAACTGCAGTTACTCTTTCCTCTGATGAACGAGCTCCTTCCTCTGTGTTTGAACGTGGCTTCCTCTCACCTCATTTACATCTTGGCCAAAATATCATCTTCTCATGGAGGCCTTTCACCCTATTTAAACTCAATCGCTCTATTGCTGGAACTCCCTCTCTCTCCTTCATTACTGCTGTCTTTATCTCTATAGCAATGGTCACCTAAAATGCTATGTATTTTATTTACTTATATGGTTTATTATCTGCCTCTCTCCGAGACTTCAAGAAGGCAAGGATCTTTATTTGTGCTGTTTTCTACTGATTCTCCAAAGCCTAGCACAATGCCTGGACCATAATAGATGCTCAAAAAATATTTGTTGAGTGAATAAATATGGGATACTATTTTATGATCATAGGAACAGGAAAGAATTTCTATAAAAATTGGTGGACTTGACTACATTAAAAAAGTGGTTATTCATGATAAAGGACACCATAAATAAAGTTGAAAGTCAAACTTCAGTCTGGGGGAAGATACTTTCAATGTTTATAATGCAAAATTAATATCCAAAGTACATAAAGAACTTCTACAAATCAATAAGTAAAGACAAAATCAAACAGAAATGCAAGCAGAAGGTATGAACAGGCAAGTCATGGAACAAAAACCCAAATAACTAATAAATATAGGAAAATATGTTCAGCTTCAGTAATAATCAAGGAAATACAAAATAAAACAATATTTTATTCCTGTCAGATTAACAAAAATTAAGAGACTGACAATATCAAGGATTGGCTAGCATGTGAAGAAATAGGAACTCTGATGCTCTTCCAGTAGGAATATGAATTGGTACAACTATGCTGGAGAATGATTTAGCGTTATATAATAAAGTTGAAGTTGAATATGTCCTGTAGTTCATAAATTCCATTTTTGTTTATATTCCCCGGAAAAACTCACACAACAAGACTATGTGAGAAAACTCAGAGGTATTGCTTGTAATGGAGAAAAACTGAAAATAAACCTAATTTCCATTAAAATGAAAAGAGATAAATAAATCATTATGTATTTGTAAAATATTTAAAATAATGCATTAGAACCACATGTGTTAACATGGGTGACTCTCATAAATATATTAAGGAAAAGAAAAGTCTGTTGCAAAATACATACGGTATGATACAATTTATATACAGATCATTTTCACAATTTGACAAAATTATAAAGAAATGAAAAATATAAGGAAAAAATAAATGATGAAAAAAATAAATATTCCATTCCAACCTAATAGGAATTCTAGGAGAAAAAATAGAAACAACTTATAAGAAATAGGAAGATAATTCCTGAGCTGGCAGAAGTCTTAAGTCTTTGGACTCAAAGGGCTCATGTCTGCCAACCAAATGATTGAAAAAAAAATTGACATCCAAACATGTCTTCATATAATTTCAGAATTTCTATGAAAAAGAGAAAATTCTTAAATGATTCCAGGGGTTGGGGAAAAAAGAGATAACTTGCAAAGTAATAGGAAACAGAATTAGCATTAGACTTGATCAGGAACGCTGGTTTCCAAAAAAATCGAAGACATGCCTCCCAAGTTCCTAGTGAAAGTGGTGTCCGAACTGTAGAATTTCATACTCAATCAAATCAGTATCGATAAAAATTAAGATAAAAATTAAAAATAAAAAGTCAGTTATAAACAGAGACACAGAAATAATGCAGGGATGTGGTCCTCTATGATCCCTCCCACACACCCTTTCTGAGGAAAAAAAAAAATGAGGTATTGCCTCCACATTGGCACCCAGGTGCTGGGGTCTGAGCTGAAAGAAGTGGTTTTCCTAGGAGGGGAGATGGGCCAAGGGGAAAGTGGGGATGCGGAAAATGAGGCTGAGGTTGGGACTGAGTCACTGTGGTTACCTCACCCGTAAGGGCAGGGTTTTTCTTCTTGGCCCAGCCAATAGGGCCCTAGGGCAGGCTAGTGGGATGAGGCCAGCTACTGCTGGGGTGGAGCTGGATCCTCATAAAAAGAGGGAGAGCCACTCAGGGTTCAACATGTGCTGCAGGTCCATAGTCAAGATGAGGGGTAAGTGCAGTCCCTTCAAGGTCTGACAGAGAAGCACCTGAGGAAGGAGGAGTTAAACACTGAAACCGGGAGAGGAACTAGGCTGCGGGATGAGAATAGACCAGGGGACTTGAGATGGATCAAGGGAGAATCTTGGTAGAGAGCCAATGCAAGGGGAAGGAGGACGGGGTCTGACAGCAAATATATCAAAGGCTACGGATAGTTCTAGGTGCCGAACGTAAGCCAAGAGAATGGACATAGGTCTGGAGAATGAGTCTGGGGGTGGGCCCTTTCAAAGGGAAGGACATGGGGTCTAAGACAGGAAAGACAGTAGCTCAGGGAGACAGGAAATCTTGTCGGAGTATAGAATGGATTAGGGAGGTTGAGGTAGGCCTGGGGGAGGTGGAGAGGGGATGAAGTTTGGGGCTTTTCCCATGGGACATGGTTATGCCTCTCCTCTTTTCTGAGGAGTCACCCCTGCAGAAGGCTTTTCTAGCATTGGGAAGGTCCTGCACTGGGAAACAGCTGAGTGTCCTGCCTCTACTCAGCAGGTGGCCCCTGAAGACCCTTTTACTTCTGTCAGCTTTGGTTATCCCATCTGCACAAAGACTAGACTAAGGGATTCTCACCTGCCAAAAACCCTAGAGCTAGCGCAAGCAGTCACAGTGTGCCACAGCTCCTGGCTGTTTCCCCTTAGAGCAGGCAACATTGAGGAAACCACACAGCCTCTTGTTTAGACTCCCAGGTGAATTTCTCTGTACATCAGAGCGGTTAATTGTGGAGAAGAAAACCAAATCACTTAGGACTTATTGCATGTTACATATTATCCATGGTTTCCAATTTGGCTGCACATTAGAAAACCTGATGGGCTTTGAAAAGTACTGTGAGGCTGGAGAAAAGCAATAGGACTGCCAATGTTCCCCAGGGAGCTAATAAAGTCACTGAGAAACTAGTCACAATTCCCCTACTCCCTTCCCGCAAAGAGAACCGTGCTCCATACACTCTCACTTACACACACACACACACACACACTCACAAATGCACACATTCCCAAAGAATACAGACGTCTTTAGACTTCCCCACCCAACCTCACACTTAAATACACACATAGAATCAAACACAAGAACATGAGCGGCCATATTCTCTCTCAAACTCAAGTGAATGCACACATACCGTCTTCACTCTTCCAAACCCAGGCTAACCCATATACACTACACCTCATTTCGCTTTCCCTTAAAGATTCATGCACACATTTACTCAAATACCCGCACGGTCCCACAAACACACTCCCTCACATAAAACCACAGACAATGCGCAGTCATATAAGACAACAATAACAAACTCACAATCACTACAACTTATGTCACAGACAAGCTCACACACATACTCACCATCGGAAGCAGGTATATTTACAGTTAAATACGAACCTGCACACAATCATGACTTTCCAATCACATGCACATACATGAACTTGCAGTCCGTTTTTACAACCACAACTAACACCAGTATAGATCACACATCCAATCATGCCCCACACTGCACAATCACCCCAACAAAGACACGATCACAAATATACATCCGACAGGCAATACCTCATCTTACCATGCCCACTCGTTCACACAGCCAAGCTCACCCTGAGTAGGGCAGACACAGCACCAGGGCCCCAGAAAAGCAGCTCCCATTCCTTTCTCTGTCCCAGGAATCCTGATCTTGGGGCTCTTATTGGCTACTCCCAGCTGTCTTGGCTGCTATGGGGACCTGGTCAAGTGCTTCCAGGACCCTGAATATGAGTCCATCCTTGTCACGGCCCAGGAGGGCCGCCACACTTCCCCACTGTCCAAGCACATGGTGGTAGTGGGAGCTAGCACATTAGGCCTGGTGGTGGCCAAGACCCTGCAGGATGAGGGGTCCCTCAATCATTTGCCTCTGAGCTTGGTGGGAAAAGAAAAAGAGCGGGGTTACAGCTGACTCTAAACAGCTGCACATTAATCCACTGAGCCTTTGAGCCCTGAGGCTCAGGGTCCCCTGAGAACTGCCCTTAACTGTAACTTGTGTTCTTGTGGAAACAAAAGCAAGGAAGGGGTGTACTAAAGGGTAAGGACCAAAAATGTGCCATGTCCCCTGCCACCGTAGAGCTCTTCTGCCTTGTTTACGTTACTCAGGACCCTCCTGGAGAAAACACCCTCAAGACCTGCAGTTTGGTTAGCCTGCACATTCAGAAACCTACTGCTGGGAATTTCAGATGAGAGCCCGTGGCTGGGTGGGGGTGGGTATAGAGGGTGGGAGAAGGAGAGTCCAATACCAGGAATGACGGCAGCTTCTCCGGATCCCAGATTACAGTCCTAGAAGCCAGTGACCACATTGGGGGTCGAGTGGTCACATTCAGGAATGAGGATGAAGGCCTGATACTATGAACCGGGACCCAAGCGAATCCCAAAGTCACATAGGTAAGTCCCTGGAAAGGGATGGAGGGAAGGGCAAGTAGGAGGGGTCAGGAGGAGCCCTGATGCCATCGGGTAGGAGACCTTTCAAGTGCATTGTCCCATGTGATTCGATCCTGCAAGTCAGGACTAGTGCTGGTGTCCCACTTGACAGAGACGACCAAGGCTCAGCCCATGGTCACAGAGAAAGTGGAAAATCCAAAACTAATAATGTTAATAGTTACCACTAACTATTAAAGTGTATACTGTAAATGGCCATGTCTTGTATGTCAATTACACCACAGTAAGCTATTAAATGATAACAGCTGCCATTTGTTGAGCACTTACTACGTGCTAAGCCTTATCCATGCATTATTCCATTTGATCCTCATAACCCTATAATTTGATCCTCTTATGTTTCCCAAATTAAGGAACTGACTCCTGGAAAAGAGCCTGGCTTCTGGATCTAACACTTCCAAGACAGAAAAAATCCCTCACCTGGGGTCTCACGTATCTCCAAAAATATAACTTTTCTTTTTAAGTATAAACTGAACCTGAGATTTCCCTCCGAACACCATCTAAAATGCCCCAAACTGGATGGAGTCTTTAGATATAGCCTCAAACGTACTTAGAAATGGAAAATGGAATTTCAAATATCATCTGAAACAAAAGGCCTCTGTCTCTGTATTTGTGTCTTATATGCCGGAATTTCCTAAAAGGCCTTCATTCAGTAATGGGTGAACTCCCGACTCCCCTCCTCCCTTAGGGCAAAAACAGAAGGAAAAGAACTAATGTTTCAGTGAGAGGAAACAGGGTTAGAGATGAGGAAGCAGTTATTCTGAGTTCTCTGGGCACATGAAGAAACTGGTTTTCCTGGAAATGGCTCCTATTGTGAAGCCAGCAGCAATGGGGTGCCATTGGGATGGGTGCCATGTTATGCCTGTATTTGCTGCAGGCTGGTCCACACCTATGTCAAGAAGCTGGATCTGAAGCTAAACAAGTTCATACAATATGATGGCAACACCTGGTACCTCATCAATGGACAACACTATCACACTAGGGAGGTCAAGGCCAACCCAGAGCTCCTGGGCTATTTTGTGAACCCCACAGAGAAGAGCAAAAGCGCTGAGACTCTCTCCCACCAGTCCACTGCCAACGTGCCTTCTGCCTCACCCCTCCCGGGGCTGGGAAAGAACAGGGTCTGGCCTAAGGTCACCGGGCTAATTAGTGCTTGTACCCAAGGTCACTTGACTCCTATCCAGTACTCTTGTGATTGGTCTTCCTTCCTTATAATACCCCCTAAGATTGTTGCCGCCCCACCCTAGTGCCTATCCCATCTCTTCTGTCCTTGGGTAGTCCATGGCCATTGCTAGATCACTGGCAGTGGAGGGAAAGGGGTCCTTGGTAATGAACCAATCCTGCTGGAGCACAGTGAATGTCTTCACTTTAAATTTTAGTCTCCAAAGATCTGTAAAGGAAGGGAAGGTTGGGGGGAAAGAAGAGCATTTGGAAGCTTCTGGAAGCACATTTTGCCTGGTTTTTCCATTCCCCTACCTCCTTGCCTCCACCCTCTTTGAAAGGACATCCAGAGAACCCAAGAGTCCTGCTTCTGGCTCCGGCTTTAATCAAAGCTGCTTCCTCTTGTTCTCCTGCAGCTCAAACAAAGTCTGAACAATTTCAACTGCAGCCACCTGATGTCCTTTTATGATTCATACTCCACCAAGGTGAGTGGGGCAAAGAAATCCCAGGATAGGGGTGGAATGGGGTTTGTGCTCAGCTTATCCCCATGGAGTTGTCCTCTGCCATCAGGACCCTCTCTTCCCACACCCCTTGCCTGCCCTAGACTGCTACCTAAATCCCCTTCCTATGTACTCGGGCTCCATCTGGCACTTCCACCTCCCCACAGGCTTACCTGCTGAAGGAAGGAACGCTGAGCCCGGGAGCAGTAAAGATGATCAGGGATGTGAAGAATGAAGATGTTGAATGCTATAAGTCATTCCTTGCATCTCTATGGCCAGACATCATCTTCCCCAAAAGCGATGAGTAAGACTGATCTGGACCAGGATTCAAGTCTGCCCTCTCCTCCAACACTCAGAGCAGAGAAAGGGAGCTTTGATTATTGAGTAATTACTATGTGACAGGCACTGTGCTAAGCACTTTCCAAGAATGTCACATTTAATCTTGCGATCCCCTGGAAAGTAGATACTATTATTCAGAGCCATTTTACCTATGAGGCTGCTGGGGCCCAGGGAAATTATGTAACAGCCAAGTTCACACAGCTGGGGCAAGGGCTGGAACCAGAATCCAAGCCCAGGTCTGTAGGACTCCTCCTGGGATGCAGAATTGCATGGCAGCTGAATCCATGGGCTGTGGAGCTAGACTGTGTATGTCATCTTGGAGAAGTCCCTTTTCTCTGGGTGTCAGTGTTCCTAACTATAAAATTAATTCCTTCTCACAGAGATTCTTAAGACAATGTATTTAAAGTATGTGCATGAAGCTAGTTTCCTCCCCTTTCAGACCAGGAATGTTTCTGGTGACTGGGCAAGCTGACCTCGTGCCTCCCACCCTCACCCTCTCCCCTCTTTTCACCCCTGCAGTTTTACAGAGATCATGGTGGCTTGGACCAGCTCCCCAGAGCCCTTGGCGCCAGCTTGAAGCCTGGCACCATCCTCCGAGGCTCCAAGGTGAAGATGGTAGTGAGGGATGGGCCTGAGGTCCAGATTTCCTATCGGGTGGGTGAGCCCCACTCGGTGCTGCACCCCCTCACCGCGGACTTTGTCATCGTCTCCACCTCAGCGAAGGCCACGCGCCTCATCATCTTTAAGCCACCACTCTCCCTAGACAAGGTGGACGCGCTTTGCTGGGTGCACTACCAGTGCTACCAAGGTGGTTCTGGCCTGTAATGAGCCCTTTTGGGAGCAGGATGGAACCTGGGGCGGGGTCTCCATCACCGACCGGCCCTCGCGCTACATCTACTACCCCAGCCACAGCCTCCCCAGCAGCAAGGGTATCCCGCCGGCCTCCTACACCTTGGATGATGATTCTCTCTTCTTCATATCCATGAGGCAGGACCAGGTGGTGGATATCGTCCTGGAGGACCTGTCGGTCCTTCACTGGGTGCCTAAGGAGGCGCCGCGGTGCATGCGCCCCTCCTCTGTGATCAAATACTGCTCTCTGGACCCACTGGTCCTGGGTGCCTTCTCCAAGTTCACACCTTACCAATTTGAGAACTATTTGCAGCACTTCTTCCAGCCAGAGGGCCTCATCCACTTTGCTGGCGAGCACACCTGCCTGCCCCATGCCTGGATAGATACTGCCATCAAGTCCAGCCTCTGGGCAGCCAGGAACATCCCAGCTGCCGTGGACGAGGAAGCCAAGGAAGGCAGCCAACCTTTACCAACACCCAGGCTTGTTTCTCATGCTGAGAGAAATCCCTGAGGGAATCTAGTGGGAAGCAGGCTGAGAGGTGGGAGTTGGAGGCAGAAACTCGGTAGAGAGGGCATCATTAGTCCCCCGACCCACAAGCAGGCCCCCCAAATGCCAAAGAACCCAGCTGACACATCAATGAGAAAATCACCCTCTTTCCTCCTTCTTTCCCTGCCAGCCCTTGAGGAAGGACCAGCAGAGTTGGGGTACCAGTAGTCTCCCTTATGGGAAGGACTATGAGAGCCCCAGTGGATGCCTGAAAACTTGGATAGTACCAAACCCTATATATACTGGTTTTTTTTTTCCTACACGTATATATCTATGATAAAATTTAATTTATAAATCAGACACAGTAAGAGATTAACACAAATAATTAATAATAAAATAGGCCAATTATGAAGATATGCTGTAATAAAAATTATGTGAATGTGGTTTATCTGTTCATATCTTTCACCCATAAATTTAATGCCTTTTCTATCTTATCTAAGCACTTATGTGTACTGTAGCTGTAACTTCTGCAGTTTGAGGTATGACAGCAAAGCTAGCACAAATTTTTTTTTCACATTCTTATGGATAGAATATTCGTTGTTACCATAGATCTTAGCAAGCTTAGCATATGATTTTTTTCTTTTTGGAAGTTTTATTTTTTGTAACATACAATTTTTTGGTCTTTTCTTATCAAGTCAAGATCTTTTACCTTTCCACTTAAAGGAAGCACTTCACGGCTTCTCTTTGGTGTATCCGAATTGCTGGCATCACTACTCTTGCACTTTGGGGCCATTATTAGATAAAATAAGGGTTACTTGAACACGAGCACTGCGATACTAGGACAGGTGATCTGATAATACCTACTAAGTGATTAAAGGGCGGGTATCATATGCACAGTGGATACCCTGGACAAAAAAGAACGATTCATGTCCCAGTGGGATTGAATGGGATGAAGCAAGATTTCATCACACTATTCAGAACGGCGTGCAATTGAAAACCGATGAATTGTTTGTTTCTAGAATTTTCCATGTAATATTTTCAGACTGTGGTTGACCATGGGTAACTAAAACCATGGAAAGAAAAACCCTGGACAGAGCTAGAGAGGTGGGGAGCACTGTATATAAAGGGATAAGAAAACAATTAAGGGGGGAGAATGCTAGAATCAGCCCTTCAATTAGAAGAAATTGTCTCCTGCTGCGTAAAAGTAACAAGAAAAACAGAAAGGTTTCGACACACCCCAATTTCTGTTGTCTGTAACCAAAGCCCCTAAAGGAACAAACCTGAAACGCAGCAACAGGAAACTGCATATTTGGCCACACGTGCCCACAGCGCACACAAATCCCATCCTTGCATGCCTGAGCCAGTGGCCTCACATCTTGGCCCCACAGGTAGGTGGGGAAGAGATGTATTTCTTTTCTGCTTGTTTTGAGCTGGCAAGAACAGGCTCTTGGCTTTCTAAATATTCTCCTAGCTCATGAACTTTTCCTCTCTGCCCTCACATCCCCATCGCCAATCAAAACCTTCCTCCCTACCTCTGCTTGTCTAGTCCACATGTCCCCTTGGGAGGACACCAAGCTCATTTTACATACTCCCTGCCCTGTCCTTCCAGTCCCAACTTAAGTTATTCCCTCTCCAAATTCTCCCTTAATGGCCACACCCAAATCCCAGGGATCGCTCTTCTTTGAACCCCTACCCTTCCTTACCAGAGTCCCAAACATTTGGACTGTGGATCTTCCTGTGCTGTTATGTAATTCCTTCTCAAGGGTGTGTCATCTGCCCAACTACACTAAGAGCCCCCAAGGGCTGGGATCATATCTTGTATGCCTTTTTGCATTTTCTCTGACAGACACTAAGTATATGCTATTCCCCTCAGCCTGTCAACAAATATTTATTATGCATCTGCCTTGTGTCAAGCGCTGTGCTGTGCGCCAAATACGAAGAATGAGCAGCATTATTCAATTGAATCCAACTTCTACTCCCACCTGTGTTCCCACACCTCCAAGGATCAGCTTGTATGTGGAATCTAAAAAACAAGACCAATGAACACACAACAGAAAAGAAATAGACTCATAGATTCATAGATACAGAGAACAAACTGATGGTTGCCAAAGAGGAAGGGGGTGGGAGGTTGGATGAAATAGTGTTTACTTCTGGGGAGCATGAGTTAAGACAAATATAGCAAAAAGTTAAAATTTGTACAATCTGGCTGATGAGTACAAAGATGATTGTTACGTTCTTGTTTTGTGCATTTCTGTATTTTAAAAATATTCCAGAAAAAAATTTTAGATGAAACACACCACACACACACACACACACACACACACACACACACACACACACGGAGGACTCACCAATTGAAATAAATTAACTCCCCTCCGAATTCACTTCTTCCAAAATTTAATTCCAAAACCTGGTTTATGTTTTGATCAAAATTCTTGGGAGAACTAAATGCAGAGGCCCTCAAGATTCTAGTAAATGTTAAATCATTTGTTTCCTCTTGCCTCAGAAAACAAATAAACAAGGAAGACTTTGGAGGTTTCTATAAACTGAGTTAATGATTAGATTGATAAAAATACATGAAACACTTTATTTTCAAACTGTCATACTGGTACAAATAAGGAAAGGAAACAGATAGGCAACTCACATTTATTTAGCACAATAGAACACACTGTTCAAACTGGGCTCAGCCTTTCTCAGTACTCCTACTCAGCTACCAGATCTCCATGTTGTGCTAAGTGATAGACTTGGACACTTTCTCAGTCTTAATTAGGTGAATACTCTCTAAGCTTCCAAGGCTCAAGTGGATCACGAGATCAAAAGTATATAAAAACATTTATGGCAAGTAACATTAATTGAAGCATACTGTTTTCCAGTCACTTTTCTGAAAAGTGCCTCATAATGACTTTATGAAGTAGATACTACTTTGCCCCTCAACTTACTGATGAAGAAAGTAAGGTACAGAAAGGTTATGTTCCTAAAGCCACAAAATAAAGAATGTAGTGGAGTTATAATTCAAAACCAGGTAGTCATACAAAATCCAATTCAAGTTGGACCATTGACTTGAATGTGAAAGTTTTTAAAAAATAAAACTTTTAAAACTTTCCAATGGTGATGTCAGAATCTCTAGGCCCTTTTCCTCCCGTGAAAAGACCAAGTAAACAACAGACTGACTAGAAATAGTTTTGTGGGAGCTCTAGAAACTAGACCAGGATCTACAGCAACCAAGCAAATCCCATGCTGCTGCACCCTCCCCTCATCCTACTCCCCCCAAAAAACACTAAAAGCAGTAGGAAGTTTCATAGTATTTTTGCTGACACCGTTGTTAACTCCCTCCCCAGACCAGTGCAATTAGGAGTAAGTCACCCAATCCCTGGTTTTTCCCTCCAGAAGGAAAAGAATGAAATGTGTTAGCAATGTTTTGGCATGACTGCTCAAGGGACTGATTTGTTTTGTCTGGTTCGGAGTTCAGACAGGAACAATGGCATAATTTGGATATCAGTATAAAGGCTGCTGAAAGCAGCAGCAGGTGCCCTGGCACATGAAAACTGCTGGAGAACTCCAGACCCATGGGTGCTTGGAGACAGGAGGTTATAGGCAGAGGAATGCAACCGAACATCTAAGTCTCCAAGAAGAAGCAGAGGTGAGATTCTTAGGGAAATTAAGACATTCAAAAGCAACTGTGTATACATATGAAAAGCTCACAGCTATCACCATACGCAGTGACAAAAGACTGAAAGCTTTTTCTCTACTATCAGGAACAAGACAAGAATGCTCACTTCACCACTCTATTCAACATAGTACTGGAAGTCCAAGCTAGAGTAATTAGTCAAGAAAAAGAAATAAAAGGTATCCAAATTGGAAAGGAAAAAGTTAATTATCTCTGTTCACTGACGACATGATCTTAAATGTAGAAAACCCCAAAAATTCCACACACAAAAAAATCGTTAGAATAAATGAATTCATAAAAGTTTCAGGATATGAAATCAACACACAAAAAGCAGTTGTGTTTCTATACACTAATAATAAACAATTGAAAAAAATTAAGGAAAAAATCCATTTACTATATATAAGTATATTATATATAAGTATATATAAGTATATTATAACTATATAAGTATAAATATATTATATATAAGTGTATTATATATTATATACTTATATATACTTATATATGTATATTATATATAAGAATATATATAAACATATTATAAGGAAAATCTGTTGTATGATACCATAATGATGGAGATATGTCATTATACATTTGTTCAAAACCACAGGCTGTACAACACCAAGGATAAATCATAAAATAAACTATGGATTTTGGGTAATTATGATGCTTCAGTGTAGGCTCATCAGTTGTAACAAACATGCCATTCTAGTGGGGGATGCTGAAAATGGGGGAGGCTATGTATGTGTGGGGCAGGGAGCACATGAGAAATTGCTATACCTTTCTTTCAGTTTTGTTATTAGGGGAAAAAATGCTTAATTTTAAGATGATAACTAGCAAATCCCCATGTGTTTAAAATTTAAGAAATATGTATTGGAAAAATAAATTTCTAAATTCCTTTGGTCAAAGAAGAAAAATCGTTGTCAAAAATGAATATATGTTGAACTTTATAAAAATTCTATAAATCAACATTTGTAGAATAAAGAACTGTCTTAGTCAGTTCAGGTTGCTATAACAAATACCAGAGGCTAGGTGGGTTAAACAGCAAACATTTACTTCTCACAGTTCTGGAAGCTGGGAAGTCCAAGATTCAAAGGGCCAGAATATTGAGTGTCTGGTGAGAATCCTCTTACAGATTTGTAGACAGTTGCCTTCTTGCTGAATCCTCACATGGCAGGGAGAGAGAGAAAGCAAGCTCTCTAGTCTCTTATAAGGTCACTAATCATATCGCGAAGGCTCTACACTCATGACCTCATTTAACCTAATTACCTCCCAAAGGCTCCATCTCCAAATACATTGGGGGTTAGGATTTTGACGTGTGCATTTGGGGATGAAACAAACATTCATTCAGTCCATAAAATGAGCTAAAGAAGTACTTAGAAGAAAATTCTCGGTTTTAAATATAGTTATTCTAAAATAATGACTGAACATTCATGAAGTAAACATCCATCTTAAGAAATTAGAAAAATAATCATATATAAACATAAAGAAAATACAGAATAAAGAATTAAAAATCATGAAATAAAAAAACAGACATATAATAGGAAAAAATCAACAAAACCAAAAGACTAATTGGTACACTCCTTGGGAGATAAAGAAGGAAAGAAGGAGAAGACAGAAAACAAAACAAAACAACTTCTAGAAAAAGAAAGACATCATTATAGATATTAAGATGGTATAAATGTGAAAATTTTGATGAAATGGATAAATTTCTAGAAAAACACAATATACAAAAACTGACACAAAAAGAAAATTTTAAATGTGAATGGTCTTTTAATTATAAAATAAATAAACTCTGTAATTTAAAAATTTTGCACAATGAGAACTACAGGTACAATGCCTTTAATAGTAAATTCTACCAAATATTTAAGAAAGGTATATCAATCTTACACAAACTCTTCCAAAAAAGAATAAAAGATGTAAACACTTCCCAATTTATTTTACATGGTTAGTATATTACTGATACAAAAACAAGGATAAAATAAGAAAGGTAAATTATAGTTCATTCTTACTTATTAACATAGATGCAACAAATCCTAAATAAGATAGTAATAAACCAACCACAACTATATATATATATATATATTTTTTTTTTTTTAATATCATGACCAAGTTGGTTTTATTCAGGAATATAAAGATGGTTTAACACTAGAAGATCAATGTTTTGGCATATTAACAGAAAAGGAGAAAATAGAATTATCTAAAAAATGTAGAAAAAGTACTTATAACTCAACATCATTTATAATTTTTTTGATGTTAGCAAATTAGTGATAGATAGGAATTTCCAAAAAAAAAAAAAGAAAGGAATTTCCTTAATCTGACAATGAATATCTAGAAAATATCTACAATAAACATTACATCTAATGATGAAATGATGAGATTGTTCCCTTTGAAATTAGACCAAACTAGAACACCCTCTACTATCACTGCTTCTATATACAATATACTGGAAAACCTAGCCAAAGTAGTAATGCAATAAACAGAAATAAAAACATAAATATTGAAAAGGTTAAAATATAATTATCAATATTCTTTGATACGATGGTTTACATAAAATCTGAAAATTATTAGAATTAGCAAAGTTGCTAGAAATAGGTCAGTATACAAAAACTAATCATGCACAACAAAAAGTCATAAGATGGAATTTTTTAAAGATATACTAATTATCAAGTTCTGTCCTGGGAGTAGGACATACGAGGATGTATGAGACAGCTCCTGTCCTCAAAAATCTAACAATCAGTAATCTTTCATCATCCAATGCAAGTTGAGATGGGCTTTGGTTAGATGTTAGCATATTCTCATGTGTCTATCTACCCAACTAGGTTTATAAATTCCCTGAGAGGAAGAGAACAAAGCGTTCTATTTCTTAGGCAGTCTCCAATGATCCTAGGCAGACAGCTGATCTCGCTATGGACTAAAATCTTTTGAGAGATAAAAAAAAAAAAAAAAAAAAGATAGAGAAAGTAAACACACCAATAAAATCAAAAGCACTATAGGTTTTTGGCATAATGCTAGGGTGGGAGAGTGGGAAGGAAGAACTGGGCCATTTAACAACACATGAGGTATTGTGCTGTGACTTTTACAAATGTGAATTCAGGCTTTGTAACTCTAGAGGCAACTTAAAAGCTTTAATAGAGAACTCTGACTTCAACATCATGAATATGAATGATAAAACAAAAAAAAAAAATTTATTTTTCCAAGTTTGAGTTCAGGTTCACAGAGGAACATATACATTCCATTCACCAATCCTGTCCATACACCTAAATTCCAAATCAGAGACAAGCTTGGATCGACCTCAACCTGTGCCTGTTGAGGCATTCTTTACAACAATGTAATTGGTCACAAGGATGAAGTTGTTAGAGTCACAGGCAAAGTTCACATGATCAAGTTGCTAAACTCGGAGAATCATAAATGTCCAAATGTATTCTTTCAGTTTCTTAAACACACAGTTCTTCTTCCCCACTTAAAGCTGTTTCCACTGACTAGAACATCCATTCTTCACTCCCATCTCTCCCTTACCTATATGCCCAGCTAATGCTTACTAATCTTTCAAGTCTCAACTTCAACTCTACTTAGAAAAGCCTCTCCTGAAACAATAAACCAGTTGGTGTTAGCAGGGCCATTAGTCAGTAAAGAACTGAGATTTTGATCTTTATCTGCCTGACTCCTTTGCATGTTGGTTCTAAACTCAGATGGTGAAAAAAGAGGTGTTGTTTATTAAGCTCCCTCAAAACCTAACTGTATAAGTTCTTGTAGCACTCTGTACTTGTCTTTCATAATCCAAACCATACTGACCTAATCATGAAGTTGTTTAATGTCTGTCTCCTCTACTACACTATAAATTTCACACAGGTATGGATCATGTCTTTTGATTGTTTTTTTTAATATCCCCAATGTGTAGCACATGGTAGGCACTCAAAAATCTGCTTGAATTAATACCAAAGGTGACATTTAACCCTAAAAGAGAAACATATATCCCTTATACCAGTGAATGCAGTGCTCCTGGAGTTGCTTGATAGCTTCATGGAGTCCTTCTCTCTCCTAGTACTGAAACTGTTTACCTGTTTAGTAAGAAATCTCAGGGTTGAGGCTATGCTCTTGCAGGACAGATTCCTGTTTCCAATTTGAGGCCTCTTCTAAGGGCCACGGTCTCTGCATTCATTATTCAGTATACGGATGCAGAGCAGTCTGTAATCCACACAATTTCCTTTCCTCACCCTCTGGTTCTAGAGGATAGCTTCCCCTTAAAGGACCTGGAAAGAGAAACAAACAAGGTAGAATAAAAGTGGGAGAAATGTTTCAGAACTTGTCAATTCCAAAGGCCTACGACCCACATAACTATCAATCACCGAGTTTAAGGAAGTTCAGTTCCCTTCGATGACGATAGACTTACATAAATATGTAATTAACTTTTTAGAAAGTGAATTTAATAGGAAGCTAGCAGAAATAAGAACAGTTAAACACTGTCCCAAGAAGCAGGTAGTCAGATAAGCTTTACTATCAGAGAGTATCTGAGGAATATCAAAATCAGAATGAGAAGGTGGCAAGGAATAAAAAATGAAGACTTAGAGCTATATTCAAAAGGCCCTAATAAATTACAGTAGGTTTGTTATTTTCAAATTGTATCAGGGGCATAAAGAAAGACATACTAATGAAGGCCTTAGCTGTGAAAAAAAAATTGTTATGAATTTAGATGTTCTGGATATTGTAGGTTAAAGTAGAGTAAGTTGAACAACCTGGATCAGCTGCAGAGTCCTCTTTTCCTGGGTTCCTAGTTAAAACTAGAAGCCTTCTAAGTCACCTGATAAAAGAGTCAAAGCAATATTCCCACGTGGTAAATGCTACCACCAAAGCAGAATCAAGCAATGTGCCTCTTAGCAGTCAGAGGTGTGAGGGGCAACAATGTGTCCTTTACCTTAGAAGGAATAGCTCCTCTAGAGTAGGACTTGGCAAACAACTGCCCAAAAGTCAAATAGGGTTCACCTTCTAATTTTGTAAGTAACGTGGGTTTTTTTTGGAACACACCCACATCCATTTATTTACATATTGTCTGTGGCTGGTTTCACCCTATCATGGCAACACTGAGTAATTGCAATGGATACCTTATGCCCTGCACAGCCTAATATGTTTACTAACTGGTCCGTTAAAGGAAAAGTTACCGACTCCTGCTCTAGAATAAGAGGTTCCCTAAAATACTTCAGCAATATGGCGGACTCCTGAACCTTCGATGAGTTTATCTTCCATCTAGAAGACATCTGCAGTGCTCGATACTTCCTGTTCATGAGCTTGGTTCCATTAATATAATGAACAGCATGATATTCTGAAAAATATCAACGTCAGTATGATTCTTGCAGACTATATACTAAGATAGAGAACAGCAGAGTTAAATAACTTGACCCTGAGGCAAAACGGCAATAGTATACTGATATCCTTGTCATGAGTGCATGTCTGTTTTCAACCGCTGCCACTCCCTTCTAGGACTGGGAAATACATTTCTCAGAATCCCCCTTCCTGTATGGTTCCAGGTGAGAGTTTGCCAAATAAGAGGAATTCACACAATATTTGGAAGGTATAAGTGAAGTAGAAGCCATTATTCTCTACAGGTGGTTGAAGCCAGACACATGAATGGATAAGAGTGTCACAAAAGGTTCCCACGAGCTCTTGAAAACTGCCCCCTTTACCACTGCAGATTGAGATGGTGGGAGCTTCTCAGAGATTTTCGACCGTTGCAGCCGTTTCCAGGCAAGCTTTTGAGAACCATGGACTTGGTTGCTTTAAGACGAGATAGTCTGTGTCAGCTTCTCTGGACTTCTGACCTTCAGCAAGTTTCCTTGATCTCTACTCCCTCAGTACAGTTCCTCCCACTATTGTATAAGCCCCCAATTCTGTATTAAATCCTTTATTCTCAGAATACAGAGGTGCTTTCTGTCTTCCTAACCAAAATCTGAAAGTCTTTTGTACTGAAAATAGCTCTGGAACTTGTTTTCCCATCTGATTAGATTTGAAAGTAGTATGACTTCATTGAAATTGGAGAAAGGGACACTGCTCGTCCGTGACATACAATGGCAATATATTTACTTAAATTATCATCTGTAATTGGCTAGCATCAAGGGCCTATAGAAGGCAAGGCTTTGGAATACCAAGCTATAACTATAATAATGAAACATTACAGTGGAAAGAAAAAATACCAGGACCGCGGGATGGGCTGGCTTTTTTCAGAGTGCACTGGAGAAGTTGGTAAAAGAAAAAAAAAAAAAATTATGACAAGCTCAGAGCTTTAAATTCTCAACTGAATAGATGGATAGAAACCTAGAAAACATGACTGACCAGAGGGAATCCCTTATTTTGTGCAGCTTAAAGTCCGAATTTCCGAAAACCAAATCCAGAGTCTATTCTTGTGGTTAACCAAATTACATACAAATTGAATTCATAGACTTGCTTATTATATAATTAAAGTTATAGAGTTAATAAAATAAAAAAAGGCTTGGACTTTGAGAATTGTAATAGGGACATTTGCATAGATTCTTACCCCCTTCAGCTTCCAAATTAAACCAGTTCTCTTTTGCCAGCAAAAGCCGTCCTTCCTCCTATCTAAGAATTTTAACTGCTCCTTTCCTGATGATTCCATACTTACCTTGCCTAAGAGAGCCACCTTGCAGAGATATACTGATTATTCTCAAACCCATGCTCATGATCCCCATTGCTTCCAGATACATAGCAATTCTCAAATCCCAAAAGATATAAAGAGAAAGATTACATAGTGTGACTTAAGAAGATGTAATAAAAACACCAAAACGATCACAGGGTTTTGCCAATTTATATCAGCAAAAACCTGGAGAATATCTATGGAAATGGATTCCAAAGATGTTATGCTCAGGAGAGAGAAATGTGATTTTGGATTGCACGGAATTTATTGATATAGATACGTTAGCTCAAGCAACATAGAATGGTTGTGATCACCTACTTTACTGGTTTGACTAAAACTTGGACTTATCAGTTAAGGAGTGATGCCAAAAATGGCTTGGCATATTATAAAACAAGATATCCAAAGATTAAGAGAGCTAGGAATACGTATTAGTAAGACCTCCAGAAGCTGAGTGCTTTTACCTAGCAGAGTCAATAATATATCTTCACTTTCTTCACTCGGGGCTATTTTAATTCTTCAGCCCTCTGTCAAAATCTAGTCTGCTAGGACCTTGATTGTCTCTCCATTTTGTAGAAGATCATGCTGATCTACTATGCTAAAAGTATCATGTTGATTAGGCCAGGTTAGCAGTCTTTGATACCCCAGACATCCTGATGAGACACATATGTGCCAGATGTATGGCATAAATCCCTCAAAAATTAAGGTACCTACCACCTTAGTGAAATTTCTTGCTTCCAGTAGTCTCTAGCACATCAAAACATCACCTCCAAGATGAACATTGGAATATTCCCTCCAAGCAAAGGATAGTTGTTGCATCTGGCATCTCTAATCACAAAGAAAGAAGCACAACTGAATTTTGGAGGCAACAGGTTGGGCAGGCTGCTATGGCCTGTTTACTGAGTAATGCATCAGGCTGCCACAGCAGGGGGAATGTGGGGTCTTGGAAATTTCCCTGTCTTCAAACTGATATGGGGGTGACCTTGAGCCCATTTTCTCATATGTAGAATTATAATTTAAAACCTCCTAAGGTTATGGCGACTATAAAATGAGCTACCTGGTGAGAAAGTTCTTTAAAGCACACACCCTCAGGTGTTGCCTGCACCATTTCATGCCAATTCAATGCCTATCCAATGGCAACATTTTCATCAGCCCAGAGTAAAAATTGCCCTAAAAGGATTGACAATAATTATTTTTTTATGGGCAGGAGTGCATAGAAAACATTAATGTAAAGTTTAAAGAACAATAATAACACATTATCCTTCCACTAGCCCTTAAGTCAGAAATAGAATACCGGCAAAGCAGCAGGTCACCCTGCAAAATGACATCCGATGAGAGGCAAATGGAGCCTGAGATCTACGAAGCTTTTACCCAGGGCCGTCTGTGGCACAGCTTTGCATCTAGTGAACTGTTGGATGAGATGTGCACTAACTCTCTCTGAGGCGCCAAACTCTGAAAAAAAAGAGTCGTGGTTATTCTGAGGTTATCCCCCCCCCCACCACCCGCCCACACACATACACTTCTGAGACAGGCAGATTGCTTGCTCTCCTCCCCGTCGGGACATGTCACGTTGAGAACACTAGAGGGCGTCCACTCCCCACAGATTGGTGTTGCTTGGGAAAACAGCAGCTAAACCAGGGGTAAAATGGGCTACAATGCTAGTTCTCCTCCCTTCTCTTCAGGCCTGCACCACACACCAGAATGGCCCAGTGGAAAAATCCACGGCTTTGGTATCAGAGACACCTGGGTTAGAAGCCCAACTCAACAGCTTATTTCTTATGACCTTGGACAAGTGACCTCAACCCTCCAACCACGGTTTGCTCATTTGGAAAAATAGGGTACAAAAATAGTACCTACCTCATAGGATTGCTGGCATAAATGAGATAATGTGGGTAAACTGCTATTGTCCAAATACTAGTTGTTCTTAGGTGTCGTAATAGTGAGAACTCAAGTCCTGGCAAGCAGAGTAGGTAAAGGTGATTCCTATTTTTCAGATGAAGAAATGGAGTCTCAAAGAAGTTTAATGATCTACAGAATTGTGATGGTAAAAGATACTTCATTTTCTATGCCTCTCCCTCAACCATAGTACAGTGGTGGCCTCTGGCCTTAAGAAACTCACTTTTAACCCTTTTGAGATTCTGGGATTCTGAGACCTGGAGAGGGCAAATGTGTTACCTAAGGCTCCACAGTGAGCCAGAGGCTAATTTGAGACACAAGGTAATTCAGCAGGTTCCCAGTTCAGTGCTCCAGCCACTGCCCTGAGACACCCTGTAAGACACTGCCTCATTATTCTGCTTGCTGTGGGAACCCAGCCATGAGTCTTATCTCCCCAACTAGACTAAGAGGAATATATAATTACTATGGAAAAGCATCCATGACATGTTGCTGCATTAATCAAGAGATCTACAAAACAATGGGTACATGATTCCGTTCTGTATTTTTGTACATTGGCAGAGGGAAAAAATGAAAGTCCTCAACACACAGTGGTAAAAATGTTTATCTCTGGGTGATGGGATTACATGTGTATTTTCTCTTGTATTTTTGTGTGTGTTTCTCTATTTATCCAATAAGCATGTTTGACCTCTGTGATCAGAACAAATGTGTGGGTGCATGGGTGTGTTATACTATTTCAACTGTCCATTGAAAAAAAAATAACTACGTTGAGAATCAGGGATCTTGGGCTGTCCTCCACTTATTTATTGGGGCTTTTCACAAGCATCTTAACCCCCGTGGGTTTGGCTTCTCCGCATGAAATACAGAGAGAATAACCTTTGTCCCCCTTCACCCAGAGGCTCAGAATCTTCCTGGGCTGGCTGCCTCAAGCCACTCCCTGTTCTAGGTAAGCTTCCAGGCAGTTGGGACCCTCACATCTGTCTCTACTCTCCTCGTTCCATTAATTAATCCCTCACCAGGCTGCAGCTTGGAGTTTAACCCCTCTTCTCCAGACTAGAATCTACAGGGGTTACCAGAGGCTTCCTCATTGCCAAAACTAATGACACTCTTGCTGTCTTTCTCTCTAGCTCTGTTTCTACAAATCCCTGTCCGGTTCCCCAGCACGGGCTCTTGGATGCACCCTCCTCCTTGAAACATATCTTCCTTCAACCTCTCAGACCACAGCTCACCTCAGTGTCCTCAGCCCTCCCCTGCCACATGGAGTTGTCCCTGGGTCTTAGTTAATCATCTCTCAAGTACTTCTCTAACCAACCGTCCTCAGCAAACTCTAAAGGAGGCCCTGCCACGTCTCCCACACCGGGTGAAGCCATTCTCAATGTCTCACTCACACTCCACAGCCATGCATTGAGAGAGTTCTGTCCACCTTCCTGCACCCAAGACCTTCTTAGTATCCACCTGGTTCCCTTCTTTGTTCAGGGAATATCATCCTGGACCTCTAAACCTCTCATCTGTGTGACACCCAGGGACTCTCCACTGGTCTCCTTGCTTTTACTCTTTTCCTGCAGCTTAGTCAAACATACAGGTTACAGCATCAGTATCATCATAACTATTATTGAGTCCTTACTATGTGTCAGGCACTGAGGGTTTTACCTGCATCCTCAGTTATTCATTTATTCCTCACAACAACCATATGAGGGAAGTACTATCCTTATCGCCATTCCAAAAATAAGAAAAGTGAGGTACAGAGAACGTAAGTAGCCTGCTCATGGTTATAGACGTGACTATAAAGTTACTAAAGTCTTGGAATTGGGATTTGAACTCTGACCCGACTGCAGCACATCTGTGCTAACCATTCTTCTACACTGCTGATTTGCCTCTTTTGCCAGAGACATCTATAAAATAAAGTCCACGCTCTTCCATTTGGCCTCTGAGGACTCTCCTGTATAACTCAGACTCAGCTTTTCAGTTCTACCACCCACTGTGCCCAACTGGTACCCTCCTAGTCCCTCTCCCATCCTTCCTGCACTCCTCACCTGCCCACTTCCACATCTAACCCATATCTTCTGGCCGCCTGGTGCCTGTCTGGCTCAATCCCATTTCCATATGTCCAACTTCAAGGCCATAAACATGCCTCTTCCTCTGTGCTGAGCAGGCTGTGCTGAAAAGGAGACATAAATTATGTGGTCCTTGCCCTTCCAGAAGGTAAGTGGGGGAGCTGAAGCCCTCGCTCCAGGCCTCCGTTTTACCATCCATAAAGCAGAGGGGGCAAGGGTAGGTCATCTCGCTAAGAGCCCCTCTTGCTCTAACAGTCTAAGACCCTATGCTTTCACAATCCCTGGAATGAAGGTAAAGTCACCTTCTCGAATCCCTTTAACATTCACAGAATGGAGAGAATGTTGGGACTGGGAAGACTTCAGAGGAAATACAATTTCACCCCCTCATTTTTCCCCCAAAGATACTGAGGCCCAAGGAAGAGCAAAGGCCTGGCTAACCATCTGAGATGTGGTAGGAGGGAGGCCATGTGGCTGCTTAATGGAGGATCCATCTCAGCAGGTCCTCGGCCCCCAGAGAGAGGGGGTGGGAGGAGCCTGGAAGGGTAAAAGCTGCAGAGCCTGGCTCTGAGCCGGCTTGGCATGCCCAGCCCCCGGAGGCCTCTGTAGTTTTCCATAACTATCAGGCCTGCAGCCCAGGCAATGTGCTCCCCTCTCCCCTTGCCCATCACATTCCTCTGCACACTCAGGCAGCAAAGTATCCTTTGGGGCCCTGTTGGGGCAGGGCAGGAGGGAGGCAGAGACCCAGACACGCACAAATACTTACAGATACTGGTACAGCTACAAACATACAGACCCAGAGAGATAATGCAGATGCAGACGAGGCAAAGAGGCCCAGGAGCAAACAATATAAAAAAACCTACCCCATCCTGGAGGCACACACAAATAAGGCCATTGCACAGAGATATTCATCTCATGCACAGACACACAGAGCCACATTCATACCCAAAGAGTCACGTGCACACTCAGCAGACACCTCTCCATAAACCCCTGCCATCATCCTCCCTCCTTCCTCTGAGCTCCCACACTGCCTGTTTAGGTCAAACATTGGTCTAAGGAAAGGAGAAAATTCCTGAGCTGCCCTCGGCCTGGGAGTCAGGACAAAGGCCAGACAAAGCCCAGGGGCCAGCCAGGCTCCCTCTGCACTGAGAAGGCGCCACTTTTTAATTCCAAAGAATTCACCAGACCATCCCCACTCTGTTCCCAGAAACCAGGGTAAGGCTTTTTCTGGAGCAGCACCCCATCCAAGCTCCTTTCTGCAGCCCCCTGAATCCCCAGCTGTTAGGGGCAGAGCAGGGGGGTGTCCAGCAGCCATTCCCCTGGTTCGTTTCCCCTACGATTCCCTCCGCACCCGCACCTGTGCCCTCCACCCTACCTGACTCCTCCACCCACACTCCTGCCTCCCTCACTCCATCTCCTTCCAAGAGAGGAGCTTCATACCTTCCCTGGGCCCACCTCACACAAGAACCAGAAACACAGCTCCTTGACCAGATGGACCCTGTGACTCGCACCTGCACCAGAGCCTCCTCCCCCTGAAAGGAAGCTCGGTGCCTCCCTGGTGGCTGGGAGTCCAGCAGGGTGACTGCATGCACATCTGCCATGTGGACAGACAAGGGCTCCAGTTCCAGCCTCACCTCCTGTGTGTCTTGGGGCCTCGGATAGGGGGCTTCAACTCTCAGAGACTCATTTATAACATGGGAATAATAATGCCACCTAGTTCTTCCCAATAGCTATAATTTTTCAAGGGGCTTCATTTAGGACCTTGGTTTTTACCAGTGGGCTGTGTCACTTGGGTTTGGTGATTCAACCTCTCTCAGCCTCAGTTTCCCTGTCTGGGAAATATGATAACCCTTGTTACCATGCAGGCATGAAATGCCCTGCTGGGAGCAGATGTCCTGAGAGGGCGGCTCCCCTCAAGGGGCTAGGTCCTCGCTCCCACTTCTGTGGCACCCTCACCTCGCCCCACCCCCGCTGGTTCCCAAGCCGCCTAGCCCAGCCAGCGCTGAGCTGTCAGCCGGAAGGGATTTGCAGTCCGAGAGAGCAGATAGGCTGTGTCGGCACAGAGGCCCCCTTGTTCCGCTGGGGACCCGAGACCTGCGGTGCCAGCGGCCACCCTGCCCCCTCCCGACCTGGGCCCACTTCAAGGGCCGGCGCCGGATTTCCTGGCCCCGCTCCCAGCGCCCAGCCAGCGGGCTGTTTGGGCGCGCGCGACGGGGAGCTGTAGGGGCTCCAGGGCTCAGTTTCCGCCCCAGTTCCTTAGGCTCCTAGAGGGGGCTGCCACGCACTCCTCCCGCCCGCCCGCGTGCTCCCACCCCACCCACCCGCGGGCAGGAGAGGAGGCCCACACTTAAACTGGACCCCTGCACCTCCCCGCAAAGGACGCAGGCCTGTCCCCTACCCCAATCCCGGGCATTCTAACAGATGACCGCAGATTTCCCCAGAAAAAGCCTTGGAACCTGGGAGATCTCCGGATGAGTTCAGCTGAGGATGGCGGGGTAGGGGGAGGCCTGGGTGAGTGTTTCATGTTGGGACCAACTCTGGGTGTTCTGCATCAGGTGGTGGGAATCCCGTCAGGGTGTTCTATGTCTGAATTGGAAGCCAATCCAGGCGTTGTCTGGTCCCGGTGTTGGGATCTTAATCTTGGTGCTCGGAGTCCAGGTGTGGTCTCTCTAGGTCAGACTGTCTCTGGCATGGTAGTTGGAAACCCATCCGATGGGTGTGGCCCAGTATTGGGGATCTCCTCTGGATGTCTACCATCTGGGTTTGGGATCTGCCCTGGTAGATCAGGTTCAAGTGTTAGTGGCTGCTCTGGGTTTGTTTGGGACCCCTAGGCAGGAACATCATGTCCAGCCCCAGCCCTTCCCCTTGCCCTGACAGCAGACATCACTGCTAAGTCCCCACCACAGTTCACCAAGGACCTATGGAACCAGCAAAAGGTGGGCCCATGGCAATCCAGTTTGATATCCATCTTCTGAACCCAGGAATTGGAGGCAAACACCAGACCCAAGCTGGGAATCGTCATTATCTCACTGCCCAGAGGCATGGCCCTTCCCCTCTCCAGCTTCAGTTTCCTCATCAAGAAAACAAAAGGATTGAATTTAATATTCTCCAAGGCCCCCTAAACCACCCTCTCCCTGGTCCTTCCCCAAGACACACACACACACACACACACACACACACACACACACACACACACACACACAGTATTCATTTCTATCTCCTGGCTTTTGCCCACTCTGATCTTCCTGCCTAGAATGTTCTCATCTCTCCTTTTCCTCTCCAGCCTCCACTCTTAAGCCCCTTTCCTCTAGAAAAACTCCCTCCACCTGGCCCAGGGTATGAGCTGCTCTTGACCTGGGACAAGACCAGTGGCAGCCATAAATCTTCTTTTGGTTTGGTCCATGCAGCTGACAGCACTGAGGGCAGGACCCTGTCTACTCTTGGCCATTACTCCGAAGCCTCGCCCAAGATGGGAATGGGCCTTAGGGTCTTGTGCTCAGCTCAGCCACCGTCCCAGAATGCCAGTTGACCCCTTAAAAAAAAAAATCTCTTTAGTCTCTAATACACCGGATGGTGGGGTGGGCACTAAGCCGATTGGGGAGCCTGTCTCCTGCCCTCACCAATCCTCCTTTCCGGGCCACTGCACTCATGTGACAGCCAGTCTGGGGCACCAGGGAGCCCTCAGGACCACGTGGTCCCAGGAGAGTAGCTGGAGACTGACTATCCAGTTCTACTTCTGCTGGGTGGCTATATAACCAGCGGACAGAAATCAGAAGCCTCCAAGGGCAGGAGTGATCCAGAGTGATTACCTTGTCCTCTGGACCGACCTGCAGAGTCAAGCATGTCAGCATGAGCATTCATGCGTGCACATACACACAGACACACGCAGGCATGCATGTGCACGTGCACCTCTCGTGGAGAGGGAACTGAGCCAGATTCTGGGCTAAGCATTTTGCAGACATTTCTTAGTCCTCACATTAGCCTTGTAGGAATTATTATCCCCATCTGTAGATGAGGAAACTGGGCTCAGAGAGGGGAGGGGGCTAAGCTGAGATCTCATATGCACAGCTGTTAAGTGTGGAATCAGAATTCAAAGTCATGCTCTTTGTGTAGCACTACCCTGCTTTACACACACTCATTCACATTTACACACACATGTGCAAGTGCACACACAACTTTCACACACTTATACTCAACCCCTAAACAGGGTCATTGAATGGCAAAGCTAGAAAAAAACTTAAGAGACCATCTTCCTATGTCATTTCATTTTACAGAAAGAGAGAAGGGAAGGGATTAAAAAGATTTCAAGACATTTAGGAAGTGACCAAACCAGAACTAAATCTCACATTTGTTGTTACATTGAGTCACATGTATACACATCCATATATTACACAGCTTACCCATAGGCTCTAACACAAAACCCACGAATGCACACATATACTTACACACACAGACAGTCATTCACACCTCACACATATTCCTACTTGTTCTGTATGCCTGCACACAGGACATTGCACACATACACTCATCACACACAGACACACACATGGTCATATATAGTCATCCACAGTGCACATTCATGTACACTTATTCACACACAATCCATGTTCTCTCACTCCCACACTCATATGGATCCACCCTCCTGATGGGAAAAGATAAGCTGACCCTGGTCAGAGACACTGACCAGCTCAGACTGGATACTGGGGTGAGAGCTACACATGGAGCCTTTAAGAGTAGGTGCCCTGGAACCAACCTGACATTATGTGGGTGCGCCCTGGCACCGCCATCAGCAGCCTTGGCAAGTGTGCTCTGCCAGCAGTTCCCTACAGGCTCAGGCAACTTGCTTTGACCAAACCCAGCAGGTATCCCCAGAAAGTGCCAAGTCATAAGCCAGGTACGGCTGGGCCAAGTGGGCGGCAAGACTGTACCAGCTTCTGAGCTATTTGTCTTCTGCCTGGAGCCACATGGGGGACTCTCCTGCCTCCAAGGGCCAGACCCTGAGTCATGAGGCCTCTTCTTACACCCACCGAAGATAATGATCAAGGCACCAAGATCTGGGGACAAAGCACCCAGAGCTGCCAATGGGATTTATCAAAGTTGGTAAGCCAGCTAACTCAGGCTTCTGAATGACACTTTGAGATGGGCCAATTCAGCCACTGAAGTCATCCTCATGTTAAATGTGTATCAAACACAAATTAATCTCAAAACCTAACCCATGAGCAGTAACAGTTGTCAAAGTTCTCTAACAGATGCTCTAAGCTGGGCAAACCAGACACATGAACAAATATTACAATTCAGGGTTTGGGGTCTGTAACACAGAGATAGATGGAGCATGGCAGAAGAATACCCACATTGGACCAGAGGTGGGGCCACTTGTCCTGGGTCTGGAATGATGAGTTCCCCAAGAAGCTTTCCAGAGGGGAAATTTTGTTTCAGGGAACAGAGACCAGCGTTAAGTGTGAGCTCAAAATGGAAGAGTGGTGAGTGGGCTGGAGGTACAGAAAATGAGGTCTGTTGGAGTCAGTCATCCAACAAACATTTATCAGGTGTGCCAGATTGCGTCCCAAACTCAAGTGCTTTCAGATGACAACCAGGTAGTATCAATGAGAGAAAAGGAAGGGCATGAGCAATAGGGAAGGGCGAGGCTCATGTCTAACAAGAGAGTTCATGCCCTGTCTAAAGCAATTATGTCCAAGAATATTTGTTGAGCCCACGACAGCAAAAAACAAAAACAAAAAACAATAACAACAACAACAAAAAAGTTGGTTTGTGAGCTGGGTTTGGACGATAGACCCTACAGACAAGGACAACATTCTGCTTTGTTCCATCACAACTGTTTCCTAGCAAGGGCCATTCTGTCCAGACCCGAATCTTTATCGTCACCCGCTTCTCTTCTCCTGACCAAAAATCCCTCTCTTTTCTACCCACATCTTGCATAGAAAAACTGACTAGATTGGGTCCCCGTATTACTCTCTTTGACCCAACACTCTCACAGAGACACCCAAAACACGCACGCGCACACACACACACACACACACACACACACACACACACACACACACTTCTCTGTAAGGTAAGGTATTAGACTGGTTGATCTAAGAATGATTCTCCCTGTGTTCTATTTCACAGTAATGTCAGAAGAGCTTTAGGGATAAAAATGACTGATTCAGTGTCCTGGTTCGGCTAAAGTTCCTTGGGACACCTGGGGACTAGATTGGTATCCAGACAGGAGTGGGGAGTCCCTGGTGTTCAGATACAGCTCTCCCATTGCACAGGGAGTAGGGAAGCATGACCAGGCACCCCGCACAGCCTTCCCCCTCCCCACCACATGTGCAGACCCCATATGCTTGGCTGTGGAGCCTGGGAGCTGCCCTGGGAATAAACTGGCACCCTTCCCGCTCCCCATCAGCCAGCAGCTTCCCTCCCGGACCCTCATTAAATTATTCCGCCCATTGGCCCCAGGCTCTGGCTGCCTTTGATGTGTGCCCATGCAGCTTCTGTGGCCAAGACCAGGCCCCTCACAGCAGGTCAGGCTAATGGGCTCTGACAGCTTCCCTGGGGCCCCACAGTGGTAAGGACACCAAGGCCCACACTCATACCCACAGGACAAATGCTCGGGCCCATGCATAACCAGAGATTCCCACAAGTATATACAATACTCTCTTATATACACACACACACACACACACATACACACACACCTAATCCTAGTGGGACCTACACTGTAGCACAGCCATGTGCACCCTGGCATACTCACATACACTCAAGTGCATCCATGCACACACATTTATACACATACATATTTATCCACACCCATATGCAACAGCTGCAGTACACACACCGTCACCCACTCTTGTGACCTCCCACGCTCACATCACGGCACCTGGGCCTTTTGTGCCTTCTTCCTTGCCCCTCAACTGGCATGTGATTCTTCTGCAATCTCATCCAACCTCCTCACCTGGCTTAACTTTCAGAGGTCATATTTAAACTGTGATTATGAACCCAGGCAGCCTGACTTCACTTCTTGGGTACTCCATTGATAAGTTACGTGACTGTGGGCAACTTCCCAACCTCTCTGGGCCTCCATTTCCTTCCCTGTAGAATGAGAATGATGATAGTATCTTCCTAGGATTGTTGTGTGGTTTAAGAGAGGCCCTGTACTTACTCACTTAGAACAGTGCCTGGTACGTAATAAGAACTCAACCAACGTTGGCTTCTGTCTCTTGGCCTTCCCTTTCATACCTTTTGCCTCAGCCATAACAAAATCATTAAGTTTCCTAAACACGCCAACCTGCTACGGGCTTCTGACCCCTTCGCATATGGTGTTCCTTCATTTGGGATAACTCTTCCTCACTTCTCCCCCACCCTTCCCATCTACCTGGTGAGAGCTCCTGCTCATCTTTTAAAATCCTACTTAGGGTGCTCTACCCATAGGGAGCTTTGTCTGCTCCCACCAGCAGAATTGATCACTGACTACTTTGCGTCCCACCCCTGACCTGAATTGGCCCTTCGCCTGGACTGTGTGCTCTTCGAGAACATGGGGCCTTGTGAAATTCATCTCTTCAATCCTGTACCCAGCATTGGACATGGATTCTAATGAGTATCAGAGGTAAGTGAGAGAATAAATTGTGCTATATCATAACAAGAAATAAACGAGAAGCACTCGTGTAACTTGTTATTAAATATTACGGAAACTACAAAGCCTAAAGTGCTGAGTGCTGATACAAGTAATACCACACCAGTAATGATGGCTGACTTTACTGAATGGGAATTTGGGCAGCTCAGAATTAAGGGCTTTCTATTTAATGCTTTCAGTAATGCTATGAGGCTGTGGTGGTGATGTGTCTATCGCTTGGGAGAATGAATGAGTGAAGCATAATAGATGCTTACAATGGAATATTGTGCAGTAGCAAGAAGGAAGACACCAATCTATACACAGTGACATGGACAGACCTCAAATCACGGCGCTGAGTAAGAAAAGTGGAGACCAAAGGATTCACAGCACAATATCATTTTTGTAAATTAGTACCTCCCTGAAAGCATGTTTTATAAAGACAAACACATTTTAAGGACGTATTATTTTTCACGAAACAGATTGGAGTGATTTCCTGGATTGAGGAAGGGAGAAAGGAATGGGAATGGGAACCTAGGAAGAAGGGGAAATTAAATTAGCAGAGCGGAATATGAGTAACTCAGACAAACAAAGAAAAAAATGAAATCCATGAAGTATATCATTTTTATCTCTTTTACGGTAGAGAAAACAAACTAATTATGCGTTCTTTTATTTAGATGTTGATTTTTTAGATGTCGATTTATAGCATCATTGTTGATAGTTTTCTGTATTGCAAAGAAAAGTTTTTATTTTCATTTGACGCTTTCTCCCTCTTGCTTGCTCTCTCTTCTCCCCCTCTCACTCTCGCCCTCATTCCCAGCCCTAATTGGAGCCTGAACTACATTCCTCCAGAGACAAGGGCAGACCCACAACTTCCATGTCCTGTTGAGGAATGAACGAATGAGTGAATGAGTGAATGAGTGTTCAAAGAAGGAGAGGAAGAAAAAGAAAGAGGAAGGTAGGAATGAAGACGGCTCTCCCAGAACACCCCCTTCCTTTCTCCACTCCTACCCTGAGTATAGTGAGTTCTGGGCTGGGGCAAGGGGCAAGGTCTAGAAACTTGACTGCTGATCTCAAATCGCTCCATCACGAGGAAGAGTTGCTCCCTGTGTTAGGAGGCAGCGGACACTGGCACAATATCCTGAAGCCACAGGATAGTAGTGCTCCAGGGATCCCCAATCCTACATGACATGAGCTCCCTGCTCCAGGAGGGACACAGGCAAGCCCCCTGCCTGTGCTAACAAGGATAAGAACACCTAATGTGCTGCCTTCATTTTCATAGAGTATGCACATTAAGGATTATCTCTATTTTACTGGTGATAAAACTGAGGCTCAGAGAGACTGAGAGCCTCCTGAAATTATTTAATTCTCAGTAGTAATAACAGCAAATGCTTTTTGAATGCCCACATTCCATGCCAACACTACGAGCACTTCGCATGCCTTAACTCGACTGATCTCACAACGGCCTATGAGCAGCAGTCATTGTCCCCATCTCACAAAGAGCCAAAATACACAGATGTGAAGTGACTGTCCCAGAGTCACACAGTTAAAGCGTGGGAGACCTGGAAAGCGAGGTGAGCTGGTCTGGCTCCAGAGCTTCCTGTTTTTCACCCCCAAGCTGTGTTGCCTATTGCATAGCGGAGCTGAGATTTGCATGGGAAACCAGCCCGTGGAGTGGGGCTCGGGGGTGGGTGAGGGTGGGTAAGGTAGCTAGATTCCGTGAAACCTGGGGAGCTTGGCTCCCTGCCGGCCAAATGGAGGCCCACTGGGAATGAAGTCGATGACACACAGGGTCAGTCGCTTCCCTTGCTGGGGCCCCACGGTCTGCCTACAGCTTTCCCCAGGGCCCCTAAGCCTGGGGAGGTGGGAGAGGCCGCCCCCCTCCCCCTTTCCCAGCCAGAGCTGAGTGAGCTAATCCCAGGAAGAAGACACATTAGTCCAGGAGAATCAGTCCCAGCCTGCTCTGCTGAGTCAGCGGAAATACAGCCCTTGCTGTGCCAGCTACGTGAGCCCCTGCACGGCCACCACCAGGCCTCCCGGCGCCCCTCCCAGCGTGGCCCCCGCCATAGGCATGCCTTCTGTGCCTGTTTCCTGTTGACCTGCCCCCTAGAGCCCTCCCCAGCTCAGCAATCCTGAGCTTCCTCTCTGTTTACTTTCCTAGCAACAGACCTGTTTCTCAGCGCCATCCCCACTGACCCCACAAAGACAACCATCTCGTGCACAGAAAACTAAGCCTCACCAGGAATGCAGCTCTAGAAAGGAGGCCTTCGGGGGAATGTGTGACCCTCTTCCCCACATCCAGCACAGACAGCTCCAGCAGCTTATGTAATCTAGGGTGTCACTGCCAAAACTGGCACCACTCTCAGTGTAATCACCACCATCCTCTTCCTCGTCCCTGTCTCCATGACCACCCTCCCCATTGTTGCCACTATCACTGCGACCACCACTACTACCAGCCGGATATCGAGTCACCCATCAAGTTCGCCACTGATACCAGCACCCACACCACCACCACTTCCATCGATTAGTTCCACCAACTAACACACGCAGGTGTCACCAACACCATCAAAAACGGTACTATCACTAGCACTGACACCAATGCCACTATCGTCACCACCAGCACAAAGCAGCATCGAAATCATTTTGGCCAACGACTTACGCTGTCTTGATTCTAAATCCACCATCACTGTCACCACTATCCAAGATGATTGTCATCTTACCACCAAAAATGTGGCTATCGTTTTCAACACCAGCACCACCAGCACCACCAGCACCTTTATCAGCCTCGCCAATACGAACGTCGTTATGCCCACCACCATCACTATCGCCATTACCACTGCCATAATCAATACCACATCACTTCCGCCCAACCCACCACCATCACTGCTTCCATCATTACCATAACTATCATAAACACCACTGGACTGGACACCGCCAACACCGATATCGCCATCCGCATCTCTATTACCATAGCTGAAACCACCACCAATGTCACCATAGCTACAACCAACACCATTAAACATGGTACTACTGCCAGTGTCTACACAATCTCTATAACCACCACATAGTTGTCACCAATATCTCCACGACCACGATCGCCTCATCACCACCCCCCCCACACACACACACACAAACACACTGGCACTACCACCATACCTCTTTAAGTAGAATGAGAAATGTTTGTTGTATTTCTGAGCCTTTTCTTATGCCAGGCATAATGTGAAAAGAACAGTTAGGGGAAAGCAAAAGCAAAGTTCTTCCAACTCATGGTTCTGACCATTCATTACACGCCCACTGACTTCCTGTTAATGTCCTCCTCTGATGCTTTCACTCAATTCGACCGTTCGTTGATTCACAGAGGACCAGCCATGCATGCCTGAAAAACACAGGTGGGGTTGCAGGAGTCACCCCTTCATGCCTGTGATATCAAGAAGTCCAGCTCCCAACATCACACACCCTTTTCCAAACTCCCTCCCTCCCTTCAGATATTCTGGGCCCCTGAAGATACATCTGCCTCCCTACTGTGGACTTTCTTCCGCTGCCACCCCAAGCTTCTGTCCTGCTCCTTTAGAGCAGAACAGTATGTGGAAAGAGTGCTGACGTGACTCCGGCCTTGGTTCTACCACTGACTCTGTGTGGCCTTAGCAAATGAGTTCCTTTTCCCTGCCTCGGTTTCCCTCCTGGTAAAAGAGTGACCTTCTGACTCTGATGCTTTAAAGATTTTTTGAGCTGAGACACTCTCAGGACAGATTTGAACCCCTTTCTGCCTTTAAATAGGAAAACAAAGAGTTTCAAGTCACCTATCAGTCCCCTGGCCAGCATGTCCTAGGATCTCTGGGGACCTCCTGGAGGCCTGACATGCTGCTGCGGGGCAGGGTGGGGTCTGAAGGGTTAAGCTGGTTAGGGCTGTGCATGAGCAAGTATCTCAGATGAAAGGCTGGTCCGAGGGAACGCCATGTGGCTGTTATGGTTGGCAGGCCAGGGCGATGGGACCAGCTAGGTCCCGAAGGAAACCCCCTCCTAGTCTCACCAGAACAAAGTGGTCTTTTACGAAAAATGCCATTGTTCTTGGGCAAGTCTTTCCCATCTCAACATAAACCAGGAAGCAGTGCTTCCTTTCCTTGGGTGAAACCGGTGGGAGTGGGGGGATAAGAACAATTTTTCCTGCCTTGAACGATCTACCACAGAGCCTCTGCCCAGCTATAGCCAAGGTTCCCCAAAGCTGTGTGTGTGTGTGTGTGTGTGTGTGTGTGTGTGTGTGTGTGTGTGAGAGAGAGAGAGAGAGAGAGAGAGAGAGAGAGAGAGAGAGAGAAGAGAAGAGAAGAGAAGAGAATAGAAGAGAAGAGAAGAGAAGAGAAGAGAATAGAAGAGAAGAGAAGAGAAGAGAAGAGAAGAGAAGAGAAGAGAAGAGAAGAGAAGAGAAGAGAAGAGAAGAGGAGTGGAGAGGAGGGGAGAGAGAGAAGGGGTGGGGAGAAGAAACAGAGGAACACCACCAAGTTCAGTCTCTTGCCTCCAAACGGGACCCTGTAGCCTAAGCCAGTCTATGAAAGAGGTGTCATTGACCGTCCACCTCACTCACTCAGGCTTCCTTCTGCCTCGCCAGCATGGTGATCCTGTTCCTGCTCCTGCCTTTGCACCTGCTGTTCCCTCTGCCCAAACTCTCTTCTGCCCTTCACACACTCGCTCTTTCTCACTTTGGTCTGTGTTCTGACCTCAGTGAAGCAGTAACTGTTAGTTACTTGTTCAGTGTTTGCCATGAGAAGAAAGACTAGGAACTGTGTGTCTTGCTCATTACTGCTGCCCCAGCAAATACCGCAGGATGACTCCAATGTCTATTCTCCCCTCACCCCAATAAAGAAAACAGGTCATAAGCTCTTGGCTAAGGACCCACTTCCCTTCTCAAGCTGAAAGAACAGAGCGCTGCAGACCTTGGAGAGCAACTTGTCCAACCACTCCATTTTCCTGCAGGGGAAACTGAGGCTTAGAGCTTAGATGGTCCTGACCAGAGGCCCATGGTTGATCAGTGGAATTGCTGAGCTACACTCCAGGTGCCCTGAAGTCAAAGTTGCTGGACAGGACTTATCACCTAGTTTCCAAGCTTGGGCACAGCCTGGTTCTAAATTTTTCACTCATCACATCTAAGACTCAGCACATTAGGGTTTCCGTCACAGACAGAATTCACCTAACCCACTTTCCCTACCTCCCTGAGAACCGACTCACTCAAGACCCAAAGAAAGAGATCCCTCTGTGCCTTTGCCTGGCAGAGGAGGTCAAAAGCTCCCTCCTCACCACCACCACCTCTATCCATCTATCACTTTTAGGGAGAAAGGGGTGAAATAACCTTCCGGGGAGACTCTGTGGAAGTAGAGTTCCAGCTTTCTATCCCTTTAAACTTCATTTCTCTCTTTCTCACAGCAGACATTTCTGCTTTCGTCTCTATGGCTTTTGCTTGAACCAGGAAGTCTCCTTCACTTAAGTACCTGTGGATAAATAAAGGGAGAAGGGATATTATCAATACCCCCACTTAGGAGTTATTGGGAAGATTATGTGAGATGCTGCCCCCAGCACAAGTTGTCACTTCAGTAATGCTAGATACTTTTGAAAAGTTTAAAGTGCTATGCAAATACAAGATACTGTTACTTTCAAGGCAAGGAATGTTCCTTTTAGAAAAGTGTGTTTAGGTACTCCGAGGAAAAAAGGCAAAGTCCCTTTTAAGAATTGTTCCCTGAGGTTAGCAGTAACTAGGGGGAGGGCTAGGCTGGGAATGGTTAGCTTTTTTCTGTTCTTTACAAAATAAGGTAAAATCCCAGGTAGGACAAGCATATAAAGGAGGTGGAGAAGAACAGGTAAACAGAGTTGACACTAACACCAGGTCCCCAAAAGAGAGCGAGGGGGCTTGCGGCATTCCATTCCATGCTTTTGTGATTCTTCGGTTTATCTTTTATCCCAGGCTGGGGGAGGAAAGATGTAAACAGATCGATTCTGTGTTTTTAGACAAGGGCAAGATAGAGAACAGATAAAATTCCACCTAAAGTCATTAAGATAAGCAGCTATTTCATAGATTTAACCCCCTATATGGGAAAGAGCAGGCAGAGAAAAGAGGTCTCTACTCCCAGCTCAACTGCTACTCAGGAAACCAAAACAAAAAACATGATGCCCTGAGAATTTCCTACCCTGGGAAGGGAGAGCAGACGGATTCCACTTAGTAAATCCAACCCTGGAGCAAGAGGGGTTTCTTAACTCTTGAATTCCCATAGAGATGCCGCTTAACCTGGGCCATGGCTATGAGTCTGCAATCACACAAGCTCAAGTGTGCTAGGGCTTTCAAATCAAATTGAAACTGACGGTGCATCCCTTTATGCTGTGCCGCCGAAACACTCTAGTTCCGTCAGCACTGGGAGAGTCTTCCCTGTTCTAAGCGTGCACAAGAGTCTGGAAGCCTTGTGTTGTGCCCAGAAAACAAGGGATCGACTCTTTGAACTCCTTGCTACTCAAAGTATTGTCTTAAGACCAGCAATATCAGAATCCCCGATTACAAACGCAGAATCTCAGGACCCACCCCAGGTCTACTGAATTATAATCTGCATCTTATCAAGATTCCCAGGTGATGGAACTTCACAGTCCTGTTTGAGAAACATTGTAAGACTAACCCCAAACCCTCCAGGAGGCTGACAGCACTGTGGCTTTGGTGGATCAAAGGAGTGTGGGTGCCTGGGCTCACACCTCCCTAAGGGGACTTTGAAGCCACTACCCTCTGAGATTCTGCCAGGAATTACCCACCTACCTCCCTCTCATTCCTTCTTCCCTTTCTTTCATCACAATCCCCTCAATAAACTCAGGCTTTCAATCAACGAAAGCCTGAAAAACCAGTTGTCTGCAGAGTTTTGATTTCAGCCTGCTTCACCGACACCCCCTGAGGGGACAGAGCATGAAGGTGAGGCTCTCTGCTCTCCTCCTGGGATAGGAACGGGCTGGATGGAGAGAGGGGGATACAGGAAGAAGCAAAACCCCCCGATGCAAAATGACATCTTGATCCATTGTCCTGCCACATTTGTAATTCTTTAACTTTTGCTCTCAATTATTTCTGGATTTAAGAGGGCAAAACAAAGGCTTATACTGTAATTTTAACGGACTTGTTTTTATAGGAAAACAAGTAAGTCCCAGAATCCTAGAAATGATTGCTTCTGAGACTTAAGGGATTTAATGAGCTCCTAGTTTAGGGATTAAAATTTTTTTCCAGCATCAGTGGAACATGTTTCATGCCACCGTCTCTCCCCCCTACCCAAGATAAACCACATGGAGGATCCCATTCTATAAAAAGAGAAATAGAGCTGCCTTGGTTGTCAGGTGGGGACCACAGAACCCCAACTAGATGGTTTTCCTCTTCATTCCCATAGCACCCCCTGCAGTGCCTCGAGCAGACCCCAAGCCTTGGTGGAGCACGGGGTGAAGAACCACCCTCAGCCCAACCTCCACCCAGTACTGGAAGCCTCTTAATATCTTCCCTTCTCTCATCTCCGATTATTCACTTCCTCAGAAAAGTCTCGCAGGCGGCCGGACCCATGGTGTAGCAGCACCCAGGACTGGAAAACACCTTTGATATGATGACCTGAACTGACTTCCTTTTCACTTTGACCCAGAAGTCCCAGGTCTGCCGAGGAGACTGGAAGACACAGGTGTAGTTCCTCTTTCACATGACTTACAGAGCACATCTTTTCTTGGAGTCTCTTTTCCAAATGAAACAGACATGTAAACCTATGATAAATAGGTAAATGAATGAATAAATGAAGAAACAATAAAATGAATGAGTGGCTCAGAGGTGACAGAGGATAGAAGAAGAGCTGAATGAAGTACCCTGGTCATTCTCTTCTGGTTACCCTTAAGCTTGAAAATTGTTCTCTTAAAAAGTGACATGTGTAAAAACATTGTAGCTTTTGGAACTAAGCACAATACTCCAGAAAGGCCTTAAACCCGTGTTTTTCAGACTGTGAGCAGTGACTCCTGTGCATATTTAAAAATCAATTTAATGGCTTTCAACCATAATTTTGCTTAATGAAAGAGTAGAACAGAAAATATTATAACTATCAGCCAGCAGTGAGGTTGGAAATTGTTTGGAAAACTTTTTTTCTGTTACACATACACATGTATGTGTATATATGTAGGGGTGTGTGTACTGGATCTTGATGTAAAATGTGATTCTTACAAGTCAAAAAATAAAATCCAGCATGCTAACCCTATTGATCGGATGCCACTACTATTCCCATTTTCAGATGAAAAAAATGAGGCACAGATAAATTATTAACTTGCCTAAGGTCACTCAACTAGTAAATGACAGAACAGGGACTGGAACAGGACGGGGCGGAGATGGGAGGCTCCAGTGTGACTCCAGAGTGTGAACTTTGAACCTCCACTCCATGATGTCAGG
Organism: Rousettus aegyptiacus; assembly: GCF_014176215.1. Taxonomy (NCBI): domain Eukaryota; kingdom Metazoa; phylum Chordata; class Mammalia; order Chiroptera; family Pteropodidae; genus Rousettus; species Rousettus aegyptiacus. Next base: position 27,744,047 of record NW_023416284.1, on the reverse strand, counting down.
AGTAGAAATGGCTGTGCCATGTGGGCAGGACCAGTCTCAGGATCAGGAGGCATCCAGCAAGGTTTTCCTTTCACACACTGGACACATATTCCCTCCCTTTGTACCCAGCCCTCAGCACAGAGCACACTCAGAGCAGACATCAGTGAGTGTTAGCAGAAGGACCACACTGCTGATTCTTCTGGGTCATACAGGAGGCAAGAGCCCATCTAATAGAATCGGTTCCTTCTATCCTGGGCAGAGGGTTTCAACTAGCCATGGTAAGGTTGAGCTACACTAAGATTTGGTCCTTATTTCTTCATTCATGCTCAAAGGGTAGGAGACATTTCAAAACCTTGTCAACAGCAAAACTGACCTCGGTGCTCGTAGTGCCTGACAGGGAAATCAGCCCCTCCTAAACCCATGTCATAAATTTTGAGATTTTTGATGTTTCATTCCCCTGAATAAACTCTAAACTTTCTAGACCCTGAGTGCTTTATCGGACAAATACTACCACCCTCTCTCAAATGTATGTTGTCAACATCTGTGGCCTCAAGATGTCTCATCTTCCTCACTTGAGTGTCCCAAGGCTCCCCCTCCATTGCTGACCACCAGGCAAATCTGAGTTGCACTCTTGAGTTTACTCTGCTATAAAAGGAAGCCTATAATTTTGATATGTGAGGAGCTGGGGTGTGGTCAGATTCCAGAACCTGGCTGATGAACTCCCTCCTTTCTTCCTCAATGCAGTTCTTATAACAGCAGTCTTATTTTTAAATTCGGAGTGTATGGTTCTTGTCCCATAACATGCCCTGATCACCCTTCTTACAGAGGAAATCTGGAGAGTTAGGCATGACCTAAGTGAATCTGTCTCAGCTCCCAATAATCCCTACTTAGAAAAGGAACTTCTGGAATTTTACCTGGGATTATCAAAAGCTCAATGCACCATATTTTTCCCAAGCTCAAAATGAGGTAGTGTTTTTTTTTTGTTTTTGTTTTTTTGTTTTTTGGCTTCCTTCCTGATAACTCTCCCATCCCTAGAAGAGCCCCTGGAATGACCCTTTGCTGTCTGAAAGGGTCTCGAATAGAGAGCAAAGGCAATTGGGTGTAGCCATGTCCCAGCCCAGGCTGGTCTTTGGCTTCCTGTTAACCAGGATTGCTACGCTTTTCTGGATTGAGAGCTTTCTCCTCAATAGAGAAGGCAACGTCTTTTGGGTTCTATTCTGCTATGTGAACATTAAGTCTGTCCCTCATTTTTTCTCTCTTGTTCTGAATGGGGTTCAGAATGTACCTTCCATCGTCTTTCAGTCTCAGCATTTCAGGGAGATGGAATTCAAACACACCTATGAAGGCTTTACCCTTTCCACAATCCAAGCCCAGAACTGCAGGCTTGCTCTGAGGAGCCAGAGCAAGGGAGGAGTGGTTGACAGGGCAGGAATCTGGCCTCGGCATGGTATGTTGGGGCAAGGGTCATCAGTCATCGCCAGGGCAGATGCAGATCTGCACTGAGGTAGGTCACTGCAAGAGCTTTGGAGTCACACAGGCCTAGATAGGGGATTCTGGATAACAATTCCTTCTCAGAGTTTCTGGAAGATTAAATGAGATTAAAGGTTTGTTAACCCTCAGTTTCTGACATGTAGTAAGAATTTAACCAATCCCAGCTGATATCATTAACATTACTTTTACTGTTATCTAAAGAGCTCTGGTAGTCCCAAACATTCCAGGAGCCTCCAGGGCCTGCCTACAACCTCTCTGGCCCCAGGAGTGTCTCCAGATGTCTCCTCTAGCATATACATACCACACACCGGGCAAGTTGGATTCATGGTGGCCCTGGCTCCTCGGTTATCTAGTTATGAGGTCTCTATCCCCACAGATATGGGCAGTGACCTGACCCAGCTATACTTGCATTAGAGAAGGAGCACCAGGCTTGGAGAACGATGGCCTGGGATCCAGTCCCAACTTCACCTCCTGATTCTGCTGAACCTCAGTGTGCTCACTTGCCAAGGTGTACCGACAGAGTCTGACTCATTGAGTCATTGTGAAGGTTATTATGGGAAAGCGTCCAGCTTGGGATCTGGTACCAAGTAGGGACTCAAGAAAGTTTGCTAAATTTCAATTCAGCTGCCCAAGTGCCTGACCTCCATTTGAAAATTAAAGAGATGCGGGGCCATTCTAAGGAAATGGTTTCATGTATCATGTTTTAAAAAAAATAAACCAACATGTACTCAAGGTCATGCCTCATCTTCGCTGGCTTTATACTTGTTCCATGAATTTCTTGTTTAGACATATTTAACTAGAATTTGTAATTGACTCCCTTATATGTTGCTGTCGTCATAAGCATATGCTGCACCTTCTCACATAGATTCCTAATCACAGCTTCTTCAATTTCTTAATTATACCATTTCTTACACTAACTCCACTTATTTGAAGAAAACTCTCTGCTTGATGCTCCTTGAATTTGTGTTCAAGCTCAGACCAGGTGCTCTTTAGTCCTGCTAAAAATCCATCACCTTGAGATTTCTCTTTATTGCACTGCTACAATAGAACCATAACCTTATGCAAGACTTTCTCTAAAACAACTTATTTAAACTCTATTTTGAATGTTTATATTTTGCAATGTATTAATGAAACATAAACACAAATTAGATATATTGTGTCACTGGTTAAAAAAAATTGAAGGAGGTGGGTATTCTGGGGAAGGAAGGAGGGGTTGAGGAGAGTGTAGGTGGTCTTGGGAATAGACTTTTCCTTAAGAGCTCATTGGCAGCTCCTAGCAGCAAATCTGCCCCAGGAGGATTCTGGGTGGGCATGTGGCATGGAGGGAAAATGGAAGAGAAAGAGAGAGGAATCAGAGAGATGATAAAGATGGGGCTTTTTCAAGAAGCACAGAGACCAAAGTTCCACGACCAGCCAGCGGGAGAAGCTGAGATTAGAACCCAGATATGTTTGACCCTAAAGCTTGTGCACCTTCAACTTCCAGAAGCCATCTAGGGGGAAGGTGTGGCTTTCCAATGGGGTCTGTGACTGATCCTCTCACTTTCCAGATCCATCAAATGGACCCGGAAAGCTCAGGGTTATCTGGTGTGACCTTAGGTCCCAAAAGTTGCTCAGGCTCCTCCCAGCCTGTGATGCAAAACCGTCAAATCCAGCCAACTCGATGGGGAGCTTCTAAGCAAAGACTGCCTATTAGAAGAGTTCCATATTGGGTAGAAATGGCCAGACCCTAGGGTCCTCATGCTTCTCTTTGGCTGGGAGCTGCCCAGAAAGCACAACCTTGGCCCGAAGGCTCTGCGGTTGGAAGCTGTCACCTTGCTGCACCCAAATGCTAAACGGTGAATTCTTCATTAAATTCTTCAATAAATTCTTCTCATCTTCTTTGCCGATTGGACAGAAAATATCACATTTACCAATTCAACAGTGGCATACCATGTACCTGAAGCCATATTAATCTGTTCTAGCAAAGACCCAAGATCAGTATGACAGTTGCATTTGGAGTTACTATTTGGTAGAACTTTCAATTGTCTATAGTCACACTCTAAGATCCATCTGGTTTCTGCAAAGACCAGACTGATAAATTAAACAGAGATAAGACAGGGATGATCACTCCTGCATCTTGAGATCCTTAATGATAACATTAATATCTGCCATCCTCCTTGGGACACAATATTGGTTTTGTTTTACCATCACGGTGGAGAGTAGGAGTGTAGAGAATAGAGAGTGAAATGAGAAGGTGGGGAAGGGGGACAGACTCAGAGGCTTCTACTTGATCTTCTCCACTATGGTAGCTCTTACCTCACAGGTTGAAGACCCTATGTAAGGATTACTCTATCTTTCAGGTATATCAGCCGCAGTTATATATTCAGAGATCAGAGAAATGAGTCCTGAGTGGTCTCACATCCTCCCTGTAAGCGGGACTCTGGACAGGACTCCATTAACTACTACCTGACTCTCATAAGTGTCCATAATGACACTTCTGGTTTCTGGGTATCAATGTCAACTCAGACAGGTGTCCAATACTCCTAGAAATGTCTGGGTAGTTCCATTTCCCCAGTAAACAGCCTCTGAGTATATGGCCCTCAGTCCCTTTGGGGAAGGACTAGGAAAATCCTTACAGGATATATTTGCTGTGGTATAGCATAGTCCTTTTCCCTGGAGGTCCAGCCACCTCTTCAAACAACAGATTCTCTCTTCTAGTAACACAGAGATCCAAAAACTGGATCAGGTCCAAGAATTGGGCAAGAGATTGTGACATTTTGTTGAAGCAGTCACCCTAAACTTTCTGCTTAAACATTCCTGCTTTCTTTTAATGATACTCTCGCTGGTTACACATCTATTTTCCTTGTAGGGAAACTTTATTCTATTAACCACCTCCAAAGCTCTCTATAGGTCAAGCTCCCTTGGCTGTCACCCCGACTTTACTAGTTTTATAATAATCGTGACTGGGCTTTTGTATGGGGCCACATCACCTCCATCCTACCAATGCACAGGCCAAACTCCATGATAGACTTATTTCTGGCTTGCAGAGGAAAGTGCCACCTTCAAACTTAGTGACACTGGTGCCCTCTCATCAACATACTCCTGATGAACTTAGTCAGTGATGTCTCCTTTGGGCCTACTCATGGACTATCATCCTCTGATGGGTCTTCTGGCCTCACAATATATCCACTCTTGCATGTCTGCTATCCTGGGCCTTTTAATCCCTTTCTCCACCATTTTCCATGACAATTCAGGCATTTCAACTTTGTTGGGCACGGGCCATCCAGGAGGCTCCCAAGCAGCAAGTTTGCACTGTCCCCAGCAAAGTTTAATCCCATATACACAAGTAAATAGACTCTCTCTTATCCAGTTGTCTGTGCTAGACCCCTTGATCCAACATTTTTAAAAATACAGTTTACTGCATAATTCTTGCGGTTCCTCTGGGGTATTATCTCTATCCTCCCATCTAAGACCCTGGCTGGGTCATGGTTCAGTGTAGCTATAGTTATCAGTCTGGTGGTCAGAAAAAGAGATAGAGCAGAGTTTGGAGAGGGCCCCTATTGTCTGGTGGGGAAGAGCCTCTGCAGTGTCTTCCTGCATGTAGAGTGTGCTGTCTCTTGTTAGTGGTGGTGGGCCAACTCTGCATGCTCTGATAGTGCAGAGTCTGGGGAGCCAAAATATACAGGTGTCTCATCCCATGTGTTCCACCCAGGTTTTCTCAACCAGGGTTCTGACCTTAGCACAACAGACTTGCCTCACTGAGACTTCTACCATCTTTGAAGCTCCATACTATCAAATCCTGATTTTGATCATAAACTTCTTCTGCGCTCCTTTTGCAAGAAATAAAGGCTTATTTGTAGGGTACCAAAACCTGCTTCACATTTAAATTTTTGTTTTCTTAAGTGCCCTCAACTTTTCATTATTTCTCTGTAAGGTCAATACAACTTAAATAATTTAATGCAGCCAGTTAATTCCATTGTCCTTTATGTATTGCCTTTGTGTTTTTCAACAACCTGAATTACCTCGTGGCCAGGGTGGTGCCTCCACTGAAACTTTCTTCCAGTTGTTATCAATGTTTAAGCAACTGAGCAACCTCCTTGTGCCAGGGACTATCGTGCCCCATATATCTCTGGGGATGGGGTCTTCCTTGACAGCTGGGCATCAAGTGATCCACTAAATAAACCCCTTTTACCTCCTTTGCCAATTTTGATCCTTCTGGAAGCAGACACCAGTGGAGTTAGGAGTACAAAATACTTATTGGGAGAGGATGCCTTGAAAGATGGAGGGAGAGGAACAAGATTAGGCCTTCTTTCCCCAGGCAGCTCTCAACCAATGGGACAGAGGCTTTATCAGATCTGAATCAGATCTGAATCAGATTTGATAAAGCCTCTGTCCCATTAGTTGAGAGCTGCTTGGGGAAAGTGTGGCTACCTGAAGGTGCTACAGTAAGAGTGGGTACACTAACTGTACTCCTGGTAGCTTGTTATGTGTTGAATTATGTGTCCCCCCCCACCCCATCTTTCTCCAAAAAGGATATACTGAATTCCTAACCTTAAATAAAGTCTGAATGTCACCTTATTTGGAAGTAGTGTTGTGGCAGATGTAATTAGTTAAGATGAGGTCATACTGGAGTAGAGTGGGCCCCTAATCCAATATGACTAGTGCCCTTATAAGAAGAAGGCCATGTGAAGACAGAAACACATAAGGAGAATGCCATGCAAAGATGGAGGGTTGAAGTAATGCATCTATAAGCCAAGGAATGCCTGAGGCTACCAAAGCTAGGAGAGAGGCATGAAACAGATCCTTCCCTAGCACCTTCAGAGGAAACTCGACCTTGCTGACGTCTTGATTTTACACTTTCATCTTCCTGAACTGTGAGAAAATAAATTCCTGTTACGTAAGCCACTCAGTTCGTGGCAATTTGTTATGACAGTCCTAGGAAATAAATACACAGCTAAATAGAAAGTTCCCTGTTGAAGGGAGAGCTGAGTGATGCACCTCCATGGTTGACGCAAAACCCAAACTTGCTCTGAAGTGCACATTCTTTACTTCCTCCAGGGGCCCATGAGCTGGGGAGGGAGACAGTCAATGCCCTATGCTTTCCTATGGAAGACCCCCACCACTACCACCTACCCTCCGTACTGGCCCTCTGCTGTGTAGACTAAAAGACTGGGGTGATGGAGACTTAGGGCAGCCCCCTAGATAAGAGAGGCAAGGCTCTAGGGCACCATCTAGGCTAAAGCACCTAATCAGGCCCTCTCATTTAGTTAATGGGGAAGGACTTATATTTGCTTCCACTCAGTTTGGGGTTTCCTTTCCCTGTGAGGCTGGCCCTCAGTTCCTCTGAAGCTGGAGACATTCACCGAGGGGAAGGAAGGAGGCTGTAAAGGCTTCCTCGTTTCAGGCCTAGCACCTCTGGGGAAGACCCTGCTACAGCCTCTGCCAACCAACACACACACATATTTCTGGGGAGAGGGTGTAAGGTTTTCATCAGATTTTCAAAGCTGTCTCTGACCACCCCTCCAAAAGTAGGAATCCCTGGTTTATGCAAAACCTTTCTCTCAACCAACGTCTCTTCTCAGCTCTGCATCGAGCTCACTGACTTCCTCCCCTTTCTACAGCCCCAGAGACCTGCCCTTTGGTGATACCATGGAACCAAGTTCTATTTTTCGCCAAAGAAGACTTTGGCCACCTTTCCCACAGTCTTACCTAGTTATCTCTGGAGCACTACATAAGCATAGCTCCATCCGCTTGAGGTGTCAGGGGGCTGAAAGTACAAGGTGGCTGAAATGAGCAGTCTTTGCAACTGGAAAAGACTGAATGCTCTGAGGAGCCTTTGGGGATAGTTTCAAGAAGTGGGGAAGGAAGCCCCGTATCTTAAGTTTCCACACTGTGCCAGGCCTAGTGCAAGGTCTTTCCCCTCTGTAATTTTACTATTACTGGCCTCATTTTATAAGATAGAAGTCATGGGCTCAGAGAGAAGGGAATGGCCCAAGGCCACTCAATTACAGAGTGATAAGGTTAGACCAGACTCAGATCTGCTTCCTGGCTTGATAGTACACTGCCCTCTCCTAAATCATCCATATGAAGAAAAGGATGGAACTCTACAATGATTCATCACACACTTCGATTAAAATACAATCAAGATTTTGGTAAAGTTCCATGGATGTATTTGCCAAATTATTTTTTTGGTGTCAGGGAAAATTGTGAAAAAGACTTTGTCACAGGCAAAAAAAGAATGTCCTTTTTAGAGTTCTCTTCTAGGTTATCTTCACATTTTATTATCTTTGAGATATTTTACGACTCTAAGTGTGGGCAATTAATAATAATGTAAAGTATTCTTTTCCATAGAAATGCAAATGAATTGCATCCAGTAGAATGCAATTGATTATTGCCCCATGGATAGACCAATTTTGTAAATATTTAAAAATATATCAGCATTCTTATAACCTATATAAGTGAGGTTTTTTAAATTCTCCTTTAAACCAATTGTACCAGCTTACAGGTTTCTTCATTAATTAAGCTAACTGACAGATGTTCATTATTTATTTGTAAATGACTGGGAAATTCATACTTATTGGGTGACTTTGGCTCTGGCCCAGATCTGCTACCTATTGCCTGAAGTGTGACAAATTTCAAGAGGCAGGATTGGCATCACCCAGAACTAACTTTTTAAGTTCTTTTTTGCCTCCAGCAATATCCAACAATTATTTGCTAAAAGTAATAATATTAACTGCTACTTCTTACTAATCTCTTTCAGGCTGTATACCATCAAATTCAACAACAACCTAGAAGAAATGGACAAATTAGTAGATGTATACAACCTTCTTAGTCTGAATCATGGAGACGTGGAAAACCTAAATAGACTGATCATTAGTGAGGAAATTGAAACAGTAATCAAAAATCTCCCAAAAAACAAAAGTCCAGGACCGGATGGCTTCACTGGTGAATTCTACCAAACATTCAAAAAAGAGTTAATATCAATTCTTCTCAATCGCTTCTAAAAAAAAAAATCGAAGAAAAGGCAATACTTCCTAATTCATTTTACAAGGCAAACGTTACCCGGATACCAAAATCAGACAAGGACAACACACACAAATAAGATCTCTTTCAGAGCCCATAAAGGGACATTCTTTTCCTTTTTGTTCTTTTCAAAATTTTTATTACTATTTCCTGTCTTTTTGATATTTATTCTGTGTGTCTGTCATAGGAAGGGCCACAAGCACAAATCTACCTGTGTCCCTGAGTAGAAATGCATGTGTGCTAGCCAAGGCCACATGGGAGACATTTATTGACACTGTCACCTCCTATGTTTACCCTTCCTCCAAGGACAGACCATAACCCAGCAGGATGGGAAGAGGCAGGAGGTTCAGACTTCTTGGACACTGGGTCTCTGATAACAGGAAAGGCTGTTGGAGACTCCAGTACTAATAACCTCTTAGACCAGTGTGAACCAGACAATCCAGGAACTGGGGAGAGCAGGCAACTCTGACCAGGCCGAAGATCCACCAATGTCTGAAAGATGATGCTATTGGTTCCTGTTGGTCCCCTGCAGGGACTGGGCCTGAGCTGAGCTCCACAGCAGGAAGGAAGTCATCCTGAAAGCCAAAGTTCAAGATGGTTCCCTAGAGCCATGGTCTCCAAATTTCTTTGATCTCATACTATTATTGGTTAAAAATAATATAAGCATGATGTCTCAAATATTTTATTTCTAAATATTATGTTTATCTCAATATCAAATAGTAATAAAGCTTAATGACCTTTTTGTCATGAAAATGCATATGAAGAGAAGTTCTTCCTGCAGTCCAGAGATTCTGTGGCCCCAGAAAATTGTCCTACTCCCTCACTTTGGAGACCACACTGCCTAGGAAGGAGCCCATCACCTGTCACTGTCAGCCTCCCTTACAGTTTTAACATAAACACCAGCTTATGTGAAAAGTGCAGAGTACTATAATTATCTGCTGTGGGATGTTATTTCCAGGAGCCTAAAATGCTAGCACCTTTTGTTTTTGTTTTTGTTTTTAACAATAGACAAGCCCTTCAGGCCAGAATGAAAGCTCAGCTCTAAACAAAGACTACCCCCCAGAGGGTAACACGTGGAAGGTATAAACTCACCCTAGCAAAGCCACACTGAATTATCACAATCAGATCCTCTTTCAGGGTACAGCAGTTGAGGGGAGGGAACTCTGGAAGTGACAAAGGAATGTAATCAAGAATCCAAAAAAAAAAAAAAATGTTATTGACATTCTCTTTTTTGCTTCCAGCAATATCTGAAGAGCTGTAGTTTATTATTTGCTAAAAGTAATAATACTAGTTACTACTACTTACTGAGCACTCAGGATTCCAAGTACTTTACATGTATTATCTTACTTAGTTTTTGAACTAATACCAAAGGTAAAGCATTATTATTTCACTTTTCATATGGGAAGCCTGAGACTTTGTGACATTAAATAAGCTGACCAAAGTCACCTGGCTGCCAAGTAGCAGAGCCAAGTTTCAGACCCAGGTCCTCTGGCCCCAAGACCATCAATACACTCTAGCCCGCCATTCTGTCTTCCTACCTGGGCATCTCCATCTTTAGGGAGATAAGAGATGATGCCCTTCTGTCAGTCTCCCTTCAAACTCCCTTAGAGATGGGGGTCTAAATGGACCACCAGCAGCTATGGAAAGACATTGGGATCAAGGAAGGCCACCAGCAGTCCCAAGTCATGATTGAAATGAAATGAGCCAAGGCTGGCACAGCCACTCATGGTAGCCTCAGGTCTTGAAGCATTTAAACTTGTCCAGAATCCCAGCCAGTCTTTCACTGACCTCTCAAAACTGTGTCCCACAAAGGTGGTACACCTTGCTTAGGAGGCCCTGTGGTTGGCCGATTAGGAGCAACAATCTTGGAATCCATCCGAGTTTTGAATCCCAGCCCTGCTACTTATCTGCAGTGCCTTTCTTAGCAAGTAGCTTAATCTCTTGGAATCTTGATTTCTTTATCAATAAGATAACACCTATCTCACAATTGCTTTGTGATTTATTCATTTATTCACTCAACAAATATTAGGTTGAGCCATATGAAGTTACTGATATTTAATCATTTTTTTAACTCACAAAAACAGCAATTTCATATGGTTCAACTCTAGTATGTCTTATACTGTGTTAGTTGGGGTTCTCCAAAAAATCTGAGGAATGGAACCAATAGGTTTGATAGGTGATTGATTGATAGATAAATAATAGATGGTAGATGATAGATAGATAGATAGATAGATAGATAGATAATAGATAGGTAGATTTTAAGGAACTGGCAACTTCATCTTATTTTATGGGGCTGGAAAATCTGTTAACAGGCTGGAAATTCAGCTGAGAATAGACACTTTAGTCTTTTTTTTTTTTTTTTTTAGGTGAGGCAACCCTTGGTTGACCTCATAGATTGCAAGGACCTTGTCAGTTTACAATCTCTTATTTTTTTTTATTTTTTATGCCTATAGCACCTGGTCCTCCTAGAGGGTCTCCCATCCAAGTACTAACTGGGCCCAACCTTAGCTTCTGTGATTAGACGGGATTGGGCTCGTTCAGGGTAGCACAGCTGTAGATGACATTTCAGTCTTGAGTCTGAATTTTGTAGGCCAACAGATGGAAAATTCAAGCAGGTTTCTATGTGGTAGTCACAAAATGAATTCCTTCTTCAGGAAATCTCACTCTTTGTTTTTAAGGCACTTATTAAATTGGATAAAGCCCACACACACACACTGTGGAGGGTAATCTACTTTACTTAGAGTCAATTGATTGTAAATATAAATCATATCTACAAATACCTTCACAACGACATCTAGACTAGTGTTAGAATAGTGTTTGACCAAACAACTGGGTACCACGGCTTAACCAGGTTGACGTAAAATTAACATTGTAAGTGCCAGCTATGTACTAGGCACTGTTCCAGGGGCTTAGGGTACACAAGTGAAACTAACAAAGATGCCCGAACTGTTGGAGCTCACATGCTAGTTCAGACACAGAGTCCGTAACAGTGTAATAAAAAAGTAATGGTATATTAAGAGGTGAAAAGCACTGTGAAGCGAGAAAAAGCAGGCTAAAGGGGCATGAAAGTTCGGGGGACTGGCTGGCATGGCTGCAGAGAGTGGTTGAGGTAGGCCTCATGGAGAGAGTAGGATCCGAGCCGTGGCCTGAAGGAGTGAGGGAGGAGTCAGCCACGCCAGAGCATCCTGGGCAGAGGACACAGCCGGCGAGAAGACGGTAAGGCGGGAGTGCGCCTGGTGTGATCTGGGGCTGAAGGGAGGACAGCGCAGCTGGAATGGAGGAGGAGAGTGAAAGGGGATGCATTCCGAGGGGTGCTGTGGGCCTTGCAGGCCACTATCGCGTGAGAAAACAAGGGTTAAATCAGAGACACATGCATGTCGAGGGCCCAGCATAACGCCTGGCAGAAGGTAGGAACCACCCTTCTTGGTGACCTAAGTCCTTGGGCCAGTGGACTCTGGGTCAGTGCTCTTTCCTCCCCACCTCTTGGATTCTGTCCTGGACTCCGGTTTTACCCACTTTATTCCCCAACAGGGATTTTGAGAGCCAGTGGACCACCAAGACAGCATGGAGATCCAACAGCATTTGCCATTTATGTGAAAGAGCCAGACACACAATGAGAGGCCAGAAATACCCCGGACTGGCCAGGTTGAGGAGGGGCTGGCCAGAGATATACAGGCCACTGCCTCCTCTGCCATCCCAGCCCTGGCCTGCTTGTTCAGACTGCTCTGCCTGAAGCCTAGGCTAGCTTTGTCCCAGGCTTTGTTCCTGAGTCTCCAAGGCAAACAAACAAAGACCCCAGCCTCCGCCTGCCGCCCAACAGGCACCTGGGGCCTCTGGGCCTGGGAATCAAAGCCTGTTTTGCAAAGGAGGCCCTGTGTTTGGAGAAACACCCATCCCCTGCTGCCCAGCCCTTCAAAGAATCCGCATTGTTCTGCCTTGAGAAGGCGCCTCCTGACTTGAGGGCAGGGTCAGGGCTGACGCAGGTGGACCTCTGATCTCAGGCCAGCCCGCGCCCCCTGCCCCCCCATGCCACTGCGGGGAGAGGAGTTACAAGGGCCAAGCCAGAAGAGGTCTGCCCTCATGGCCCTGCGCCCCTTTTCTGTCTTTGGCCCACCCAAGACCCCATCCTTTGCGTCCTTGCTGAGGCCAGGACAAGGCAGCTCAGGCCCTTCTACCTGCCCAGACAGCAAAGCAGGCCAAGAAGGACATCAGGACAAGAACTGAGATACATACCACCGGGGTTTGCCAGGGCAAGTGTGTCAGAAAGGCTGTGTGAAAGATGCCTTCATTTCACAGATTGTGAGACTAAAGCCAGAGAACAGATGAACTAGACCCACGACCCAGCTCCAGCTGGAGGAAGACTGCGACATCACTCTGCACCCTTGGTAATGACAAGCTAGACCAAAACACAGACCTTCTGACCTGAAGTCTGGTGCTTTTCTTTTGAGAAATATTTCATTTATACTCCACGCCATCCTCTTCCCCAGTGTTGTTTTCACTGCAACTTAACTTTGGGTAGAGGTAACCTTTACATAAGTCCTCTTAACAGAGAGCAAAGGCCGCAGAACTGGCAGTGGGGCCCAGGTGGTCCTAATCACTCACGCAGCACTTGGAGGCACTCTTTGCTCCCATTTTCCTTCTCCTGACAACTTCACGTAGCCCGGAGTCATTGGTGGGGCCTCGCCCCAATTGTACTGAGGTCTCTCAAGGCACAGAGAAGTTAAGTCATGTGCCCAAGGTCAGACAGGAAACCAGGGAGAAGCCACAATTCAGAATCACATCTCGGATGCTACTTCACTCTTTTTTCCCCTCCAACTATACTCATAAAGCTGTGGCATTCCAGGTCCTTTTGCTATAGTGTCCCCAGTACCCACATTTACTTTGTAGTCCAGGAGAGTAATTATGAACAGAGGCTCTGCAATCAGATAGACTTGGGGTCCAGTCAAGGGCCCTTCACTGCAAGACCTTAAGCAAAACTACTGGTGCATTCTGAGCCTCAGTTTCCTCCTCTGTCAAACAGGAATGGCGACAGCGCCAAGTTTACAGGCTACTGTGAAGATTAACTAGGGAAGAAGGGATATTGTGTGGAAAGTCCTTAGCACACAATAACAAACATTTTATAAGCATGATCATGATCTAAATTTCACAATTTAGAGGAGAGGAAGAAGGAGGGGCCAGGGTAAGGTGTGGCACTGTCTTTTTATGGGAGCCACCTCCTGAAGCAAACAGCAACAACTTCTTCCTGGCAGGCTAAAGGGAGAAGGAAGGGGGCAGGAAGGGAATGGGTCTGTTGCAGAGACTTTTGATCTCCAGACTAGGATTCTCATTTTATCTACTTGGTCTTCTGGGCACAAGTGTTATTTTTTGACAGTCAGGATGTTGCTGTCCTGGTCATCTTCATCAAGCATCTAATGATCGCAGAGGTCACTTCCATCCCTACATGCCTGGAAAATTCCACAAGACTTTTAGGGAGAGAGAATAGCAGAGTAGAAACTGTAGTGACACCGTGAGTAAGCCACTTAACTTCTGAGACTTGTTTGAGAGACAGGCAAGAACAGAAATTAAGTGTTCCACAATGATGTAGCCACGCATCTACTCAAGGAAATCAACTTTCCCTTCTGAATAACTAACTCAGTAAAAGGAAGACATAGGAGCTCGTGCCACATGTGAAAGGACCAAAACCAAACATTTGTTGAGGAGCTGTCGCCATGCCAAGGAGTCCTCCCAACCACCTGGCATCCCCATTTTTGCAGTTGAGGGTACCGAAGTTCAGAGAAGTAAAGGTGACTCAGCCAGTCAGGGAATGAGCAGGGATTTGAACCCAGTTCCTTCTGACTGAGATGCCATCGTACTTCTACTGTAGGACCCACTGCCTCACTCTGTCTCCATCGCCATCATCTATGTTCTGGATCTATGTTCTGGAGCATCATGTGCTGGACACTCTATTAATGACATTGTCCCAAATAGCAATGGTTTCATTTATTCATCAGGTGAGGTGGAGGTAAGGGGTAGGTGCCGTTTACCAATTACTGAGGCCCAGAGAGGTTGCTGCCCACCTGCCCCATGTCACACAGTTCTAGAGTGGAGGAGTTAAGTTTTGCCATCTGTCCTATTGGGTTCCAGAACTCTGGTCCTTAACACCTGCACCACTTCGCCTCTCCTCTGTCCTGTGGCTAGCCTCTGAACGTGACACACCTTTGGGGTAGCATCGAGAAATAGTAACAAGTGTCAGCTTTTCATTTTCCTTTTTTATTTATTTAGTTTTTTGTTTTTTTGTTTTTTGTTTTTTGTTTTTTTTTGCTTTTTACAGCATTCATTGTCCTCTAGCAGGGAGTCTGTGTCATGTGGAAAGATAAAGGTAGAGGAGTACAGGAAAAGGGAAGCTGTAGGAAGAATGAGAATTTATTGAGGTGTAAGAATCAATGCCTCATTCTTTTACAGGTACAAAAATTTAGTTTCTGAAAAGTGAGTGTAATAACATGGTAGGAAAAGAAAATGGAAAAAACACTTGAAACCAAGTTCTTGGAGGTACTGTTAAAGGAAGTGAAAATGCTTACTCTGCAGTAAAGTACTTCTATTCATTCAACTAACAAATCTGTGTAAGGCTTCTCCTCTGAGGGAAGCATTATGCAAGGTGCTGGGGTGTGGAAATGAGCAGTGTAGACATGGCTTCTGTGCCCAAGGAACCTAAAATGGGTAGAATGGTCATGGTCTCTGTCTGCAAATGTATCTGAAGGGACACCAAGGAAGAGAGGCCAGCTCTGTTCTATGCCAGTCCAGAGAACAGGGCTGGAATCATGTGGAAGCCTCGGTGGGCAGATTTTGCGCTGAAGAAAGAAGAGCTCGACAAAAGGCAAAATGCTTCTGAGATGACAGGTGGCCTTGAGGAAGTAGGAAGCTCCCTGTCACAAGGGGAGAGGAGGTGTGTGCATTTCAAGATGATATGGTAGAGGGGCTGTCTCAGTTTGTTCAGGCTGCCCTAACAAAATTAAAAAATACCATAGACTAGCAGGGGGGTGGTGAGGCTTAAATATAAATATTTCTCACAGGTCTGGAGGCTGAGAAGTGCAAGATCAAGGTGCTGACCAATTTAGTTTCTGGTCAGCTCTCTCTTCCTGACTGGCGCATGGTGGCCTTCTCATTGTGTTCTCATATGGCCCTTCCTCACTGCATGTGCAGAGAGTGACAGAGAGAAAGAGAGAGAGAGAGAGAGAGAGAGAGAGAGAGAGAGAGAGAGAGAGAGAGTGAGAGAGAGAGAGAGAGAGAGAGAGTGTGCTCTGATTTCTCAAGAGGACCCCACTCTCATGACCTCATCTAACCCTAATTACTGCTCCAACTCCAAATACCATCATATTGGAGGGTTAGTGCTTCAAGATATGAATTTGGGGAGAGGGACACATTCTGTCCATAACAAGGGTCTCAGCATGAACAGGAAAGCTGAACCAGCTCACTGTAGAGAGCCTCTCCATAACCGATTCTGTGCTTCTGTGGAAATTGAGGATCAAGTGGACCCTGTGCTGGGAGTCGGGTATAATGCAGCTTGTTGAACTTGAGCAAGGTGAGGAGTTGGAATCAGACAGAACTCCTGGTGATTCACCCATTATTTCTCTCTGATCTGGGAGTAGTGATGCAAAGGTGAGCAAACCCACTGCTTACTTATACAACCATGGGCAAGTCACTTGCCCTCTTATAGTCTTCTTCACCTATAAAAGAGGGTGTGATGTACCACTCACTCATAAAAGTATTGTGAAATGTGGAAATGTTAAAGTTCAGCACAGAGCCTGACATATATAAGCACTCAGTGAATATGAACTATCATTTATGATGACTAATAATAATTATAACAAATGCCTACCATAGAGTTTCAACCAGAGTGGAGAACATGGAACACAGATGAAGAAAACCCAGGGTAAAAAGAGTTGTAGTACCTTTAACAGTGTAGGGGTCTCTACCTCAAAGGGGGTTTAATTCTCAGAAGGATCCCTCCTGGAGTAGGAGTCAGGGAAGGCTTCTTAGTAGAAAGGGACATTTGAGCTGAAACATGAAAGAAGTCCAGGGGTTTGGGTAAGGCTTTTGTGAATCAAAGGTTTAAAAAAAAAAAAAAAAAAGCCTGTCGAATATATGCATTCATGCACCCACGCATACACCACTTCCCAAAGCTTCCCCTTGGACCCTACTGACAATCATAATGGCTCCAGCTCAAAAACCACAACTCAAACTTCCCACTGTCTGACCACAACTTCCATCCTTCGCCACTTCTACACAAGTGCCGTCCAACTTTGCTTCATCACACTGGCATCTCCAGCCACTGACCCTCTACCTTCTTCTAGTCTACCACCCCTCTTCCACCTCATGCCCTTCTTCACTCGCCCCCATCCAGCCACAGCAGCTGCTTTTTCACTCTCTGTTTCTGTGAGTTGACTGTTTTGTTTTATTTTGTTTTTAGATTCCACATAAAAGTGATACCGTGCAGTATTTGTTTTTCTCTGACTTAATTCATTAGCATAATGTCCTCAAGGTCCATCCATGTTGTCACAAATGGCAAGATTCCCCTCTTTTTTGTGCCTGAATAATATTCCATTGTATATATACCACATCTTTTTATACAGTCATCCATTGACAGACACTCTATTTCCATATCTTGGCTGTTATGAATAATGCTGCAACAAACATGGAGGTGCAGATATCTCTCAAGATCCTGTTTTAATTTCCTTTGGGTAAACACCCAGAATTGGAATTACTGGATCATATAGTCATTCTATTTTTAATTTTGTGAATAATCTTCATATTGTTTTCCATAGTGGCTGCACCAATTTACGTTCCCACCCGCAGTGTACCAGGTTTTATATACAGCCTCGTCAAAACTTACTACCTTTTGTCTTTTTGATGATAGCCATTCTAACATGAATCATGTTTTTTTTATTAGTTCAGAGTGAAGGTCCAATATTTCAATAACAGGCTTGCCAATGCATGAATTCTCTTGGCCCTCTGTCTTGAGATCTCACTGATGGAGCAAACCCCTCACTATCTGCTTCTTCCATGCCTGTGCCCAGAAGCTAAACACTGCTGAGAACCACACGTCACCGGGCAGGGTGCTTCTCCATTGCCCTAGGACCCTCACCTCGAATGGGCCTTGGATAGTGCCCATAGTCAACCACTTTCCAATGGCCATGTCACATATTCACCACACTCTTCATACCTGCTTTCTCTGCCCTCTTTCTCAGCAATGATTCCACCTTCCATTTGACAGAGGAAGAAGACATCAGACTTATCTTCACACGCGCGTGCATGTGTGCACACACGCGCGCATACACACACACACACACACACACACACACACACACACACACACACCTATACCCAGTCTCTGGCCTTTCCCTTCTATTTCAACATGGGAGCCAACATTTTCATCAAAGGGCAAGTCTCCACCTGAATTTTGGCACCCTCCTTTCTCCCTTTCTTGAGAACTGCGCATTTTGTATGATCCCTTCCTTCTCTTGGATTATCTACCTCTGCTTCTCTATCAGATCCTTCCTGTTAGACTTTAAATATAATCAAATCACTTCATTGGATAAAAATGAAAGCCAACACCCTTACTCTCACATCCTCTCCTGCAACCACCATTTGCCTTTCTTACCTCCACTGCCATCGCAAAGGGTTGTCTGCACTCCATTCTCCACAACTTCACCTCTCACTCGCCTTTTCTGACAGCTTCAGTGAGCTAAAACTGACCTACAGTAAACCATACATATTGAAAGTACACAATTTAGTGAGTTTCTCCATTTTTATACACCCGTGACACCATAACCATGATGACAACAATGAACATCTCTGTCACCTGTGCAAGTCTCTTCGTGAATCTTGATAAGCTTCTTGCTCCATCACCACTGAAGACACTCCTGTTAAAGGTGCTAGCGAGCTGCATTTCACTAAACCCAGTGTAAAATGATTAATTTCCTCTCAGACACCTCAGTAATACCTCGAATTCAACTTGTCCAGAACCAGACTCATGGGCTTATCCCCCCAAACCTGTTCCTCTTCCAGTAGCACCTACATTCAAGTGCTAGTGTAAGCCAGGAAGGTAGGAATTGCTCTTAACACACTTAGGAAATGCTGTACTAAGTGCCATCCATTTCGCCTCCTTGATTATCTCTGTCCCCTCCTCTCCATCTCTGTCATCACCACCTTAGTCTGAAACTCCTTCGTCAATCACCTGCACCATAGCAATGGTCTCCTAATTCCATGTTGCTGTACACACTTCACCTCCAACCTGCAGCCAGAGGGGTCTTTTTAGAAAGCAAGTATGATCATGTCATCCTTATTCCCACTTAAAATACAGACAAGGACGAAAATCTATAACACGTACAAGGCTTGTGCGGTCTGGCCTCCTCTCCTCTCCAGCCCCACCTTACCCCACACATTCCTAGGCTCTCACCACACTGGCCTCTTTTTAGTCCCTTTAACCTACTGGGATCCTCCTATCACAGGGCCTTGCGCTTGTTGTTCCATGTCTGGAGTGCTCTTCCTGTTCATGCTTCAGACCTTGTCTCAATTAATTATTGCTTCCTCAGGGAAGCCCTCCTGGTTTTCCTAAGTTGATTGAATTGCCTTGTCAGGTCTTCACTTAGCACTCTACACCTCACTCACTTTGTAGTACATGCCACAGTTGTGACTTGACTGTGTGCTGATCTGTTTCCCTTACGGTATCATTTCCCTTGCTAAATTCCTAGTCAAGGCACTGAGTCTGTTTTTGCTCATCATGGTATCCTCAATGCTAGCAGACCTAGTCCCCAGCATTAGTAATAAATAGATGTTAAATGAATGAGCATATATTGAACATCTATCATGTGCCAAGCTCTTCTGTATATTTGGTTGCATTTAATCCTCACAACAACCTTGGCAAGTGGGTATTTTGTTCTTTAGAGATTAGGTCATCAAGGCTCAGAGAAGCTAAGAAAATTACCCATGGGTCAATTTTCTGCAGGTGACTGAGCCTGAGGAACAACCAAGTCTGTGTGACTCCAAGCCAGGGTTTTTGTCAGTTTCACCAGCTGCCTGGAAGGTGGAGGAAACATTCTCATATTCACTCTCATACTCTGAGGGCCTGTGCATGCAAGGTACTCTGCAGCATCATCTAGTTCATCCTCAGGATTACCCCGTGAGGTGGGTGTTGCACCCTTTTTCAAATGCAGTAATTGAGATGCAGAAAGATTATGCAAACATCCCAAAATTACTCGGCAAAATAGCAGAAATGGGTTTCTAACCTAGGGCACCTGGCTCTTCTTATTGCACCAGACATGATGGAACAGTGACAGTATAGCCAGGATGGAGGATCTTTAACCCCATCAAAGGACTGAACTGGCTCTGGGCCTATTTGCTAGCTCACACTTGCCAACCTGAGTCATTCTGGCTTTGAGAAATACTCATGCCTGGAGTTGCTCTGTTGACCTAAGACTCACTCCGGCATCGGAAAGTTTCTAACAAAGGGTAGGAACCATGCCATGTCCTTGGTGTCAAGACGGAAAGTGGCAGCATGATCTTGGAGCTGACTTTTTACCTCAGCTTAAAAAGAAACTGTTCTTGGGGTCGATTTCCAACCCTAGAACAGCTGGTGTCAGTTATCATTCTCCTTCCAGGGTACAGAATGGAAACGCAAGGTGAGTGGGTCCTTGTCTCACAGTGTTAGGCATCCACAGGCTCTGGGCAGAATCAGCCAGTTCCAGCTAGACTAGAACCAAAAACCCTTGGGCACCGGAGCTGCTTGGGCCCAAGCCTGCCTGCCTGAGTTTCTGGTAGATGGGAGAAGAGCTTCAGCTGCAGAGGCCTATGCTAAGGTTAGGGTTCCTAGGAAGGTGTCCCTTGGCTGGCTGAGTGACAGAACCACCATTTGAGTTGTGGGATGGACACTCTGGGTCTCCCTGTAGAGGACCCACTAGTGCAATCATGGTTTCCTTTGCTCATGCCTTTATTGAAGAGATAACTGCAAAAAGCAATGTTTCTCAAATTATTTGCAACATGTCTCAGACCTATCTTTTTGTATTACTGCACATGGATGTCAAAGCAACATCAAATGGCTGAAAAATGTTTCTAAATGTTTACTTAGAATTTCAGTACTTAACTCACTGTAGACTGGTAACAAAGTTTGTAGACCAGCATGGTCCATGGACACCTTGAGCAGCACTGGAATAGAGAACCCATTACAGGCTAAGATCCGGGGGGAGGGTGCATGGGGAGACCCAAGAATGAGGAAGACCCCGTCTGCTGTCCTGGAGGAGCACAGGCTCTAGAGACAGACATGAGGATTCAAATTCTGCCATATTAGATACTAAGCTGTATAACTTTCGGCAAAGCACTTCTGTTTACTGAGCAGGTTTCTTTACCTGGAAAATGGGGGTACCTAGTATTAAAAAAAACTGTTTTTTTCTTTCTGTAAAGTATCTAGACAAGGACTTCCCTTTTGGTTTGGGTGGGCAGACCCCTTCCCTTGGCTTCAGGGCTGAGTATAAAACATAAGAGTGGCCAGGTAGCAGATTCAATTACCTTGACCATGTGATTGGTTAAGAGATGAGCACATACCCAAATGGAGCCTCTGAAAGTCTGTCTTTGATCCCTTGCTGTATGTTTTAGGGAAAAGAGTTATTTTTTTCTGCTGAGGTAGCTAAGCACAAGGAGAACTTTTCAGAAAATGAAGCCAGTACAAAAGAACTCTGAGCCAAAAGTTTCAGAGAAAGGCTCCTGGGAATGCTCTTTGAGTGCCCAGATTCCACCATCTCCTCCTCCCCTTCTCTTTGTCACTGTCCTTGGTCACACTCCATCAGCTCTCCTCTTCCTCTCTGGGCTCCCTACTGGCATATGCAACCAGGACAAGTAAAATCAGAGAAGGAAATCTGAGGTCAAGAGGCAGGGACTAGCTCTATGACTTCAGATAAGCTACTTCATGTCTCTGGACCTACCTCAGTCTTTTAATTGGTCAAATGGGAGTGTTGTCTGTCTCAGACTTTGAGTTCTCTCAAGGACTCTGCACGGTCATGAGAATACACGATTTAGAAGCTTAAAGAGCTGGGCATTTACCCAGGACTGTTGCTGGCATTCTACTGTGTGGTCTGGCCTCCTCATGACACGTGCAGGTAGATAACGTACAGAGAAAGGACTTGGTTGAAAACATCTGATCTCCGCTTATTAGCTGTGACACTTTACCCATTGCTCAGCTTCTCCAAGTCCTTGTTTCCTCATTTTTAAGATGAGATAATAATAGTACCTACCTGCCAGTGTGGCTGTAAGAGAGGAATGATAATGTAGATAAAGCACAGGGCACAAAATAGGTGCTTTAAATATGGAGTTTATAATAATTTTTTAAGGATGCCAAATGTAAGGAAAACCCAGATGACCAATGCTCAGAAAATGTTTTCTGGTCTGCTCAGTGTATGGTGTTCCTTTTGATGCTTCCTGAAGGAGAAATGTCCTAGAAATATTATTGATTCCTCCCTGAGATGCATCCTTCTGATATCCTTCTCACTTTCCCTTGTTCTTCTCTAATCCAATCGGTTGTGAAATCCTGTCCATTCAAACTCTGCAACACTCTTTCACCAGGCCGTTTTCTCCCATTCGTCTTCCCATCCCCTCTGCCCTGCTGTACAGTCTCCAACCTGCATCCCTTCTGTCCCATCTCACAGCCTGTCCTCCGTAGCACATTCTGGGACAGGCAGGAACTTTCAGGAGCACTGCCCCAAGTTCAGAAAACTTCTATGGCTTCCCATTGCCTAACAGACAAACAGCACATCTCTAGTAGGGACTGCGGGGCAGCCACAAACTCTTCTCAGCTTTCCTTTCTAAAACAGATGCTATTGGTACTCCACCCTTATCCCTTTAGCCCATCCTGAAAGTCACCTACAGATTTGGTGGAGAGCTGCTGCATACACTGGTGATTTCCTACCTCAAGCACCCACACCTCTCTGTCCAGAGGCTTTCTGTGGCAGCAGGAGTGGACTCATTCTCCCACGAAGGATCGAGGGACAGATCAGATTTTGTGGACAAATACTCCAGCTTCCTCATTCCTCTGTGGGACATTTCTGAAGTGTGTTCTGTGCCATCTTTCACAGAGTCCCTAGTGGGACTGAACCCCAGTTACCCAAGGGGTAACTTGCTCATCTTTTTTGGCTTTCCTTCCTTCTCTGTCTCTCTTTCCTACTCCTTTGCTATGCTTTCTGGAGACATCCTCTCAGATAAAGTACTTGCACCTAAATCCTTGATTCAGCATCTGCTTTGCAGGATCCCCAAATCTGTACACTTTCAAAGCTCAAGTCCCATCACACCCTTCCATGCACCCTTAAATGTAGCTGGCTTAAACTATAAACTAGATGTCCCTTGCAGTCATCCATCTATGGCTTTGTTCTTTCTGTGTCTGTTCCCTAAAAGCCCTTCTCGCTTTTATATCTGTTATCTCTTTTTGTTCAAGAGCCAGCTCAGGTTCCATTTACTTCATGATAAGCACAGAGAATGATTGCTCAACCCTTTGAACTCCCAGAGAAGTTTACCGCTTCCTTTGGTATGATCTCTGTTTCCTCCAGGTTTCTTGATCTAGTAGAGTCTATTGACCATCTCCCCGCTCCCACCCCCGCCACCCCCACCATCCCTTTTGTTCAACCACAGCTAGACCTTATCATCATCCAGAATTGCTCCAGCTCTGGAATTTTAAACTCCAGTGTCTCCAGGGTGATCACTGTGGGAGAGGGGAACATTTCCTCTCTTTTCCCTCTTGGTTCTCTGGCTAATCTAATCTCACCACTTTTACTTCTACCAGATGTCACAGACAGAGATCTGGGGAAAGGGGTGGGGGGTGGCTAACATAGTGAGAACTCTTACCTTCTGCCACCCTGTGTCAGACACCCCAGTATCTCCTCATCTGCAGCAGTCCCACAGTGGCCAGCCAGTATGTCTCCGGGGCTGGCTCACCAAATGTAAGGGAGGAGAAATTTCCCCTTTTCCCCTCTTAGTTCTTCTGGCTGGTCTAATAATCTAATATGAGAGAAATTAAAAGGAGAAAATAATCCAGTTTAATTGCTCATGTCCATACAGAGGTTCCATAAGAACATGAGGTCCAAGGACTGATGGGGCAGTTAAGGCTGATATGCCATCTTGAGCTAAGGAGAAAGCAGGAGTAGTAGGTGGGCACTTCAAAGGGGAGGAAGGCAGTTCACATGGAGATGGAAAAACAAACATTTGGTAGACAAATGTTTGGTAAATAAATGTTTGGGCCATCTTTGACAAGGGGACACAGAGAGGACTTTGACCAAAGAGGTCTTGCTAGGTTCCTTCCTATCACACACCAGTTTCATATTAAACTCTTGTTAGCTGATGATTGCTCCCTTCCTGGAGCACGCTCCTTCTAAATTCTTCCAGGCGGTTCAGGGGGAGGTCAAAGGTTTTTCCTAAGCCTTTCACTTCTCATAAATAACTTACTTGAAATAATCAATATCCAACAAGGCATGTTTTAAGTTGGCAAACTCCGCTCCACCTTGCCACAGACACTCCTTCTCACGATCTTCCTCCAGGGACGTCGGCGGACTCGGCTGTCCCTTGGCCCCTTCCATCCTTCAATTATAGAAAAACCAGCTCTGGGTCAGTTCACTCGTTGGCTTCCTCAGCTCCTTCTCCGTACCCGTAGAAGAAGTGCATAGTGGTTGAGGGCACCCACAGCAATTACTAGGTTGGAACCCTGGCTCCACTACAAATTCTTTGTGTAACCTTGAGCAATTGTGCATGTTTTTGCTCTGCCGACTCCTCATCCAGAAAAAAAGAAAAATAATCAAACATACCACTCAGGCAGAGGATTTAATTTCTAAATGCCAAAGACATGACAAACCCTCAATAACTGATCACGTTGACATTGTATTTCTAACTGATGGATACTTCATGGGGTTTGTGGGCGAATTAAATGAAATAATTCGTGTAAGGCACTTAAAACCATGCCAGGCACAGGGTAAGCACTCCATAAATGTTGGCTGCTATCATTATTACTGAATAGTTTCTTGAGCTGCTGTAACAAATTACCACAAATTGGATGGCTTGAAACAACAGAAATGTATTCTTTCACATTTCTGGAGGCAAGAAGTCTTAAAATAAGGGATCTGCAGGATTGGGTTCTTCAGAACCTCTGAGGGAGAATTGATCCATGCCTCTCTCCTAGCTTCTAGTGACTGCTGGCAATCCTTGCTATTTCTTGGTTTATAGCTATATAACTCCAATCTCTGCCACTTTATTCACATTGCCTTCTCCTCTCTGTCTCAGTCTCAAATCTCCCTCTGACTTTCTCTTATAAAGAGAATTTAGGGTCCACCCTAAATCTAGAATGACCTTGTCTTGAGATCTTTAACTTAATTACATTATCAAAGATCCTTTTTCTAAATAAGTTCACATTCACATGTTCTAAGAGTTAGGACTTAGATATAGCATTTTAGGGACCAGCATTTAGCCCACTGCACTGGTCATTTTAAGATATTCATTGGAGATATGGATGTCAAAACCAGATTGAAAAGAATTAAGAGACAAAGGGGAGATGAGAAATGTAGATAATTATTTGGAAGACTTGGTCAAAAAGAATTGCAGATGGAGAGAAACTGGAGGAGTAGAAGGGGAATTTTTGTTGTTTAAAATATAGGAGATGCTTGAGTCTTTTGGGGGAAAAAAAGATGGTAGCAAAGGGGTAATAGCTTGAAGATACAGGAAAGAGAGGGAAAGGGCAGTAGAATGAGGAGCAGGCCCCAGACCAGAGTTATCCTCAATACCCCAGGGCCAAATGGGTGGCTTAGTAAATGGGCTTAGTAAATGCCAGCTGAATGGGCAGCCCCAGGCTGCCAGTGGCCATGGAACAAGTCAGAACCAAGAAGAAAAAGATCAGAAACTAATAGTGTGAGCCATGGAGCCACCAAAGACAAGAGAAAACATGACCCACCAACTTCTGAAAGAGCCTGAGACTTAAAAGGGCTGAGTCAGAGATCATCTCTTGGGCAATTTATAGAGCACTTTCTTCAGTTTCTCATCTGAAGCTCCTCATACTGGTGCAGGGCAGGTAGAATTATGATGTCCCTTGGGTGGAGAAGGAAAGTGAGCACCTGAAAGGCCTTAGGGAGTTACCAAAGAGCACGCAGTTAGCTGGGGTTACCTAGCCGCCAGCTTAGGAGGCAGGGAGTCCAGGGAGAGCCTGAGGGACCCTCTATCACTGAGGCCCCACCCAGCAGCTGGCACTCTTTTATACTGTTGCTCACATTCCCCTTTTGCACTCTCCTGCCTGGGCTTCTATGAGATGGATCGTCACGGTTTTTATATCTCTTGGATCTTTCTCTAGACCCTTTCCAGAGTGCCTCTTCTTCTTCCAACACTTTAAAGACCCGAAATCAATTGATGCACCATATTCCCCACAAACCTGCCTCTGCCTGTCCTGAGCATCCTATCAACTACCAAGTGCTATGTCCCCTTCCTCCTAAATATCTCATGGGTCTACCTGTTCTCCCCATCCCAAGGCCTTATTGCCCTGTCTTACTTGAGCCTCCTAACAGCCTCCCATCAGGTATCCCTGCCTCTTGGCCTCTTCGGTCCATCCTCTAAACTGCTACTCCAAGATCTTTCTAAACCACCAAGGATGTTCTTGTTCACCAGTTCAAACATCTCTGCTGGCTTCCCACCTCTGCTGGGTAAAGCACAAACTGGCATTCGAGCCCTTTATGATCTGGCCCCTGCCAGATTCTCCACCCTCATTAACCTTGAACATATTCTACCCTCTAACCCTCTTGTCATATTTCTCACATTTTACAGTTTTCATTTACCTGCCGGTCTACCCACCAGATGGGGCAGAGATCGCCAGGTTCCCAAGGTAGAGTTTAGAAGCTGACGCATGCTCTGTACTCAGGTAACGTTTGCTGGGCCGGGCTGCATTTTTACCATGTATACCAATCTACTATACTTTGTAGTTTACTTACTCATTGCTCCATTATTCCCACTCTTCTCCATGACACACAGTTGGCTCAAAACGTCTTTATACAAGTAAGTATTTTCCTCTTTCCATTATTTACTTTAAATATATTCCCCAAACTGGTTTTTCTTGGTTAAAGCTTATATGTAAGTGTGTGGCTTTTAATAGGCATTGCCAAATAGTTCTTTAGAAAGATTGTGTTGATTCACTTTACTACTACGTGTGTACATGGGTCCTTCCAACACTGCCAGCACTGGGTTTTACTATTTTTATTCATATTTGCTATGTTAACAGGCAAGCAGAGGTGATGGTCTCTTCCTTCAAGAGTCTTTCTCTAGTCTTAGGCAGTTAAAATGCCACAACAGAGGGTAGTGGAGGGGACTGTGGGAACACAGGATGGAGTGGAGGTAGGGGTCTAATCCAGGCTGTAGAGTCTAAGTAAAACTTCCTAAAGGAAGTGACACCTAAATTGGACTCAACAAGTTGATGTTTCCACTGACCTTGAGTCTTCCATAACATTCTTGCCTGTCTTGACTTTCCCAATCTTATCTCTGCCAGTCTTCATTCATCTTCTGCTCTGAGGCTCCTAAGTCCCAGGGATAGTAAACCACAACAGCTGAGTGGGAATAGATGCTCTTTTCCCATCTCACAAACATGGAAACCGAGGCTCACAAGGACCATGCAGCTAGTGAGGGACAAGACTAGAACTTGAATCAAGCCCTTCATGACTTTCCCTGGGGCAGTGCTCTCCCTTCTTCACACTGTTGAAAGGGAGAAGGAGGACACTTCCTGTGAAAGATTATGTTTCAGACCTTATGGAAGCCACTTTTCACCTGTCACCTCACTCACAACCCTGGAAGGTAAGTAATACCAGTCCCAGTCTATGAAGGAGGAAAGCGAAGCCGAAAAGAGTCTAAATGACTTTTCCAAGGTCACACGGTACAGTCAATCCAGGGGGGCCCAGAATGTCCAGAAACATAGACTCTCACCCCAAAGAAGTCTTCCACACCCCCACCTGCCTGCCACACTCATCTAGGGGCACAAGGTCATGGGTTGAATTGTCTCCCCCACAAAATTCATGTGTTGAAGTCCTAACCTCTTGTGCCTAAGAACGTGACCTTATTTGGAGATGGAGTCTTAATAGACATAATCAAGTTAAAATGAGGTCATTAGGGTGGGCCTTAATACAACATGACTGATGTCCTTATAAAAAGGGGAAATTTGGACACAGAGGTAGATATCCCAGAGAGAAGATGATGTGAAGACACACAGAGGGAGACTAGACAAGGAACACCAGAAGCTACCAGAAGGTAAGAGACAGGCCTGGAACAGATATTTCCTCTTATCCTCAGAAGGAACCAACTCTGCCAACACCTTGATTTCAGACTTCTAGCCTCCAGAACTGTGAGACAATACTTTTTTGTGTTTTTTTAAAGCCACCCAGCTTGTGGTACTTTGTTACAGCAGCCTCAGTAAATGAATACAAAGAGAAAACCGCAGCCCACCCCAAAAAGAAAAGGTGCCAAAGATATTTTTGAACAAATTGTTTTTGTGATTTTAAAAGTTCTAATGTTTTTATTATTACATGTTTTTACTGAAGAAAATTTGGAAAGGATCAGAAAATATAAAGAAGAAACTGAAAGCACATGCCCTCTTCGGAAGTGGATTTTTCTCTTTGGGAAGAAAAGCAACGGCACATGCCCTCTCATTTCACACTTGACATTGTGGTGAATTTCCTTGTGGTTCCCCAACCCCCATACAATTACCAGAATCTTTTTTTGCAAGGCTGCTATGATGCTGGAATGAGAGCCTGGGTCAAGTTCTTAGCACAGGGTAGTGCACCCAGTCTAGCTCTATGGATGGTAGATACTGTGCATGTTTATAGACATTGTATAAAATTGGAGTCGTGCTGTTTAATCAGTTCCTCTTTTTACTTATCAGTATATCTTCAATGTTTCCTCATATCTTTAATATTTCTCAAGTACCTAATATTTAATTTCTGCACAGTCTTCTATCTATGCACGGGGTGTATTCACCCAATTCCCTGTCATTGAACATTTAGGAAATTTCCAATTTTCTCCTTTTATAAATAAGGCTGAGATAAATAGTCTTTGCTTTTAGGGTCTATCCTGAAAATAGAATTGCTAAATCAAAGTATAAATCTTTTAAAAGCTTTGGCACGTACTGTCCAATGGTTCTGCAGAAACCTTGCCCAATTGACCTCCTCGGCAGAGAAAAAGGCACTGACTTCCTCACATCCTACCAACAACATCTGCTGCCCTCATTATTTTTATCTTGATCAATTCTATAGGTAAGAAAAGCTGGCATCTCCTTTTTATTAGTACTTTGGAATTTCTAACATTTTCATAAAAATTTTATATTTCCTCGGTGAATTAACATTAATCATCCTTTGCCCCTGGTGTCTGTAGGTCAGTTCCTCTCATTGTTATGGGCTTAGCAGGACTTGAAAGGGCCGCTGCAGATGGGAACCCTTGGGCAGCTTCCTTCCCGCCCTTGTGACCCTCCTCCTCCCGCATTCCCATCCTCACAAGCCTCCCGGTCTCCCCAGGGAACCCTTTGTCATTCAAACTAGTCTTTGCTTCCCAGGGCCTGAGAAAGCCATCTCTCAAGGCCCTCTCCACCTTTAGCAAGATTTCCTTCCAGGAGTCCCACATTCCTTCAACTCCCATCTCACCACGCCCGGTGCATTCTCCCCTCGAAATTCCTCAAACAGGCCCAAAGCCACAGAGCCCCTAGACTGACCTGCCCTAGTGCAAGAACCTCAGCTCTGACCTGCTCTGGCCTTAAAGGTGGAGGGCTCCAGGAGATGGGGAGTGGTTTAAAGGAACATTTGTCCCAGGGGAAGGCCTAGGAGAGAAAGGCAACAGTGTGGGATCAGAGAAAGAGCGTGTTTTAGGGTCACTTGCGGGCTATCATCTGTTTATCTTGCAGGGCCGCAATGAGGGGGGAAATGTAACATTCTGTGTAAAGCTTAAGTCAGGTGCGCAGTTGGCCACAAAACCCTAAGGATCAGGTACAGCTTCTCCAGGAGAGATGAGTCTTGGAAGGGTCTGGTTTACACCGGTGGCTGGAGAGTGGATCCGCAGAAGAAACAAGCTAGAGCAAAGGCTGGGAGGCCAATGGTTCTGGCTGAAGAGGTCATGTAAATGAAGGGTCTCGAGGCACCCAAGGCATCCCTAGGGTCAGTGACTGGGATTCATATGGAAGCTCAGACATCAGCTCGGGCCGTGGACAGGGCCCAGGCCCGGCTTGGGGAACCTCGGTTTTCTTCTATGCCTGTCTCCGACTTCACTCATTCACTCTCCCGCTGAAGACATCTGTTAGAAGGTCAGGCCTTTGCCGCCCAGGGTGCTGGGCCCCGCCTTGGATCTCGAAGGGAGACAAGCCTTGACCAGAGTCATCAGACATACAGGGTGCCCGGAGGAAAATGACTAAAGCTGGGAGTCAGAGGGGCCTTCCCAGAGGCAGCCTCTGAGCCGGCCCTTGGAGTGTGAGTTTGTCAGGCAATGGCTGAGGGGAAGGAAGGACTGGTCGCCTGGAACCGCCTGGAAAGTGCAGTCTGGCTTCCGTGATGGTGGGCGAACGGTCCACGCGGGTGGCAAGAAGGCAGAGGCAGCAGCAGGAGCAAGCCGGCGAGGGGCGTGGGCGGGTTTCACAAAGATGCCGCTGGAGGCCCCAGGCTGGGGCGGAGGAGGAGGAGGGGAGGGCCAGGCGCCCCCAGCCCCGCCCGCCGCGGCTGCACGTAGCGCTCGTCCGCTTGGCGCCGTGCAGGTAACAAAAGGCCAGTGTCGCCCGCGGGGGCGCCGCCTGGCTCCGGGGCCGAGCAGATCGAAAGGGGGGTAGGGTGGGCGCCGGGGTCACAAAGGAATGCCCTTCCTAGGCCAGAGGCGTTGCCTCCACCCGAGCTTCCCCTCCCGTGGCCCACACGGACCAAGAAGGTGGCGGGGTCCCTCTTTGGCAGACGGGATGTCTGTGGCCCAGGCAAAGAAAGGGGCTGACCCAGGGTCCCTCAGGGAAGAGGCCACGGCCGAGGGGATTGGGAAATTCGCAGCCTTGTGTTTTGCAAGAGAGGCTGGGGGAGGGCTGCCCTAGTACTCACATTTGCCCCTACCGCGCCCCTACCCTCTGTGTGAGGACGGGACTCTGTCCCAGGCTTCTAAGCGGAATTCAATCTGCAAGAACATCTAGGTACACACGTCTGCGCTCCGGAATGTCATATCTAGGAGAAATCAACGTGAACAAACTGGTCTCCAAGGGCCTCTTGTCCATATCAGAGGAAAGGGGAGTGGTGGCTTCGATGGATATTAGGAGACCAGAGCCTTCTCGTACCATCGGTGGCGGCACCATTGCATGTACCCGTGCCCTCGTGATGTTCACAGTCCCGCAGACACACTGGTACCTATGCATGTGCGTGCACGTGTGTGGTCCCACAGACCCATGTCCCCACCTGATCGCACATCTGCACGTGTCGCTCTGTGCCCCCCCCCCCCCAGCCACTCAAGAGATCCCAACTGTCAAGGAGGGCTGGAGATTGAACCCTAGGATGATCCTTGGGTATTATCCCACTACTTCATTCTCCCTACACTCCCCACACTCCCCCCACCCCGCCCTTAGTTCTCCAAGCAAGGCAATGCTGGGGCAGAATATGCAGAACTGGCCAGGCTCACTGGAGATCAAAAGCACTTTGGGAGGGAACAGGACCTCTGGACTGGAAGCAGCAGACCCCCCCCCCCCACACACACACACACACACACACAACACACACCATCCAACCCATTACAAAGAGACCTCCCTCTCCACCATCTAAGCAGCCAAATGAGAGGCCAGAAGACCACCCAGGATAGGTGTAAAGACTACAGGAAAACTGGGAGCTAAGATGCTGGGCCCCCACCAGTTGTTGAGAGTGGGATATAGTGACCACCTCAGTTTTCTCATCAGTACAGTAGGGAATAGGGCTGATCCCTGTGATCCGGGCCCCTCCAGTTCTGACCTTGTGCTCACACACATACCTCCTGTCTTTTCAACCTGGCATAGAACCCCCATTCCTGTGGAGGGAGTGCTAGGGGCAGCAGGGAGAAGCTCCGAGGTGCCAAATAGCCTGGTGCGGTCTTTTCTAGGTCAGCTAAAAAGGAGTGAAACCAGGCCCCTGTCCTGGGGATGTCCAGGCTACTGAGCAACAGTCACATACATACATAAATGCAGACACAGGGCTGCAGCCCCACATGCTGAGGGCTCAGGCCTTGTGCTCAGAGAGAGAGAGAGGGGGAAGGTTCCCCAAACAGACACAGAGCTGGGTACACACATGGCTCTCAGTACTGTGTGGTGACTGAATGAAACAACAAATGAGTGGACGAATGAATGACTGTCCAAGGCCATGAATTCATGTAGGTTGAAAGAGAACCTTTGGCATGCCCAGGCTGGGATTTCTTGTGGATTGTCACTGCTCTGACTTGGTGGGTGTCATCACCCCATCAGGCTGCAGCTCCTCATGGGCCAGGAAATCCTTCGATTCAGCCCCTAGTCCAAGGCCTGACATCCACCAGGTGGCCAAGCTGTGCTTGGCAAACATGCTTCGGAGTGGTTTATGTGTCCACCTCCCCATCAGACTGAGAACTCTTCACAGGCGTCTTCGGTGTCTGGCCAGATTCCTTCCTATCCTCCATCCCAGTATCCCCTACAGTGTAAGGTAAACTGTGCCAAAAGACAAGGCCCTGGAATGAAGACAGGCCTGGCCACTTCTTGATTGTGTGGCCTTAGGTAGTCATTTCTCTTTCTGAGCCTTAGTTCTTGTATCTGTAAAAAAGAAACAAACACGCCTCCTTTGCTTTGCAGGATGTGGAGTCACTTGCAGCACTACTCTTGCCTCCATGTCCCTCATCTTCAGTGCCCTGGGATCTTCGTCTACCTTGTACACCCTCTTACCCACCCCTCCCTTCATGTCTGCCTTTACACCTGCACTTGCAGTTCTCCTCATCTCTCTGTGCCCTCTATTGCCCAGCATAACCCAATACATGGTTAAGCATACAGCAGGAGAAGTAAATGTTCGTGGAATGGTTAGTGATGAATGAAAGCCTTTTTATTAACCAGAGAGGGCTGTGCAAATATGAGGGCTTTTTTAGGTGTGATAGTATTTTACATCGCAGAGGTTCAGGACTTGAACATATCTTACAAATGATCTAAATCCTCCCTCCCCATTTCACAGATGAAGAAACTGAGAATGTGGAACAGATTGCCAGAGATAACTCATGGAGGTTGTCCTGCTTGGACCTCAACTGGGCTTCCTAGCTCCCTGGGGTGAAGGGCTTCCTTTATAGCCCCTCCCAGGTCATTCTCATCAGACCATCCCCCCTGCCCTGCATGGCTCAAACTACTGTAGACATATAGGGAAGCCCAACACAAAGACCCTTATCTTCCTCCCACATCATTGCCTTCCTCAAGGCACCTGACAACTGTAATTATATCTGGGGATCTTGAGGGCTGAAGATAGGGTGCTGCTGTAAAAAGCCTGTGAACTCTGAGTGTGTACTTCTGGTGGAAGGTAGTGGCAGCGAGTATGGCATATGTGGGCTAGAGATGGGACCCTAGCTGGGGAGTTCCCAGCGCAGTCCAGGGCAGTACAATTAGCATGGACTTCAGAGCCAAATCAACCTGGTTTTGAATCTTGACGCTAACAGGCAAATTACTTGGGCAACTACTTCCACTATGAGCTCGTTTCCTTACCCGTAATATAGGGATGCTAATCCCTACCTGATAATATAGAGATAGTGCAATAA
This sequence comes from Rousettus aegyptiacus, assembly GCF_014176215.1. Taxonomy (NCBI): domain Eukaryota; kingdom Metazoa; phylum Chordata; class Mammalia; order Chiroptera; family Pteropodidae; genus Rousettus; species Rousettus aegyptiacus. Next base: position 27,710,813 of record NW_023416284.1, on the reverse strand, counting down.
GAACATAAGCAAAAGGGTCTGTTATGGACTGAATGTTTGCATCTTGCCCCAAATTTATATGTTGAAACCTTAACCTCTGGTGTAGCTGTATTTGGTAATGGGGCTTCTAAGGAAGTAATTAAGGTTAAATGAGGTCATAAGGATGGGGGTCCAGATCTGATAGGATTAGTGTTCTTCTAAGAAAATACACCAGAGAGCTCATGAGCACATGTTCTCCCTCCCCTACACACAGAGAAGCATGTGGGGAAATAGCAAGAAGGCAGCTGTTCACAAGCCAGCAAAAGAGCTTTCACCAGAAACCAGCTACACTGGCTTCCTGATGTCAGAGTTCCAGCCTCCAGAACTGTGAGAAAATTATATTTCTGTTACTTAAGCCACCTGATCTGTGGTATTTTTTAATGGCAGCCCAATCTAATGCAATGTCTAAATAAGTAGGAGGGCCATAGATGTTCTCTTTCTTGACTTCCTCCAGTTTTCCCTCTATCCCCAGGAGAAATAAGGAAGAAATCCTGGCCTGCTGCTCCTTCCCCCAGAGTTCAGAGGCCACTGGAAGGAGGGTAGTGGTATGGGGATCTGAGGTTTGCAGTGAGCCAAAAGTGGTGCCCTAAAAGATATCCACATAAAATCTCTAGAACCTGTGAATGTTACCTTATATGGCAAAAAAATATTGACTTAAGTATCTTCAGAAGCTCATTCCAAGAGTCATATGAAAATGTGAAGGTCCTAGCATAAGAAAACAATTTTGTAAAGGAAGAACAAAGGTTGAGGATTACACTACCCGATTTCAAGATTTAATATAAAACTCAAGGCAGTGCAGTACTGATAGACAATCTAAATCGGCAGAATAGAACAAAGTCTAGAAATAGACCCAGACATATGTAGTCAATTAATTTTTGATAAAGGGGCCAAGTTAATTCAATCAAGAGAGCACAGTCTTTTTTACAAATGGGGCTGAAACAACTAAGTATATGTAGCAAAATGAATCTTAATCATCACATCAAATAAAAAAATTAACTCAGAATATTATATAGAAATCATAACACTATGAAGCTTCTAGAATAAAATGTAACAGAAAATTATTTTTATCTTGGTTTAGGCTAGTGTTATTTAACTTGGGGTAATTTTTCCCTCAGGGGACATTCGACAATGTCTGGAGACATTTTTAATTGTCGCAACTGGAGAGGTGATGCTGCTGAGTTAGTGGGTAAAGGACAGGAATGCTGCTAAACATCCTATAACACACACCACAGCCTCTCACAGCAAAAAACTATCTGGCCCAAAATAACAATGGTACTGAAACTGAGAAACCCTTGGGTAAGCAAGGATTTCTTAGATAGGACACAAAAGTCAGAACCCATAATTTGATAAATCAGACTTAATCAAAATGAACTACTTCTGGTATTTGAAAGACACCATTAAAAAACAAAGGCGAGGGACAGATGGGTGAAAGCAATTGCAGAATATATAAAGAACTCTTACAACTAACTCAAAGAAGACAACCAATTGCTTTAATAGGCAAAGGTTTGAACATACACTTTACCAAAGAAGATATATGAATGGCTACTAAGAACACAAAAAATGGTCAACATGATTAGTTATTAGAGAAAGGCAAACTTAAATCACAATATAATGCCACTACACAGCCATTAGAATGACTAAAAATTTAAAAATTTACCGTACCAATGTTAGCAAGGATGTGGAGCATTTGGAATTCTCATACATAGCTGGTGGGAATGTAAAATGGTACAACTTTGGAAAACAGTTTGGCAATTTCTTGAAAAGGTAAATGTACAATTACTTTACAACCCAGCAATACCATCCCTGGTTATTTACCCAAGAGATATTTACCAAGAGAGGTATTTATTTACCCAAAGACTTGTAAGTGAACGTTCACAGAAACTTTATTCTCAATAGCCCCAAAATGAAAATAACCTAAATGCCAGTGAACTGGTTAATGGATTAATAGTCTGTGATTTATCCACATTACTCGGCAATAAAAGAAACAAACTGCTGATATGCACAATAATGTGGATGAATATCAAAATCATCATGCTGGGTAAAAAAGCCACACACAAAAGAATGTGTAATGTATGATTTCATTTGTAAGAAATTCCAGGATATTCAAAATTATATTGACAGAAAACAGATCAGTACTTGTTGGGGGCTAGGAAGAGGGGGAGGGAATTGATTTCAAAGGGTCACAGGGAACTTTTGGGGTGACAGAAATGTTCTATATCTCAATTGCGGTGGGGGTTACATAATTATAAACGGCTTTTAAATATTTTTTAACATTTAATATCTCATCAATATTTTACACTTGAAACTGGTGAATTTTAGTGTGTGAAAATTGTACCTAAATAAAACCTATTTAAAAAAAAAAAAATACAGTCTTCTTTTTATTCCTAAGGCCTCCTCCAAGATTGGCCTTGTGGTCAGCAGTGGAGGAAGGGCCTCAGAGCACTAAGGTAGGAAAAGTGAGACCTTGAGAGGTTTAGCCAAGAAAGGGAAAGTGCACTTAGTACTCTTATTATCAAATTTTTCAATTTGAAAGGGATTCTAATACATACATCCACTTGAAAGTGTTTACTGTTTTTGTCTAGTAAATATATGTGGGTTCTATTTTGTCCAATGGAGATTACCTATTAGAGATCTATAAAGGGGTCACAGAGTTTGTCTGGGGAATAAATCATTTAGTTGAGATTTTGGACACTTAGAACCTGACATGAAGTTTTGCTGGTTAGAGAGGGACTGCATCCCTATCTTTACAGGCCTACCTCTCTCTAGGCCCACTGCTGTTAAGGTCTTTTTAATAACCCTGACATTTTGCTTAGTGGCCCACGCATATTCTTAAATGTATATTATAATTCTTATAATGCCCCTTTGTCCTTTGTTTCTTGCCATGAAAAGCTCTTCTCTAGAAAATGGCCAGAAGTATAGTTTATGACTAAAGATTAGGTTAAGGTTAAATTTAGGATTATGCTCATGGAAAACTTAACTCATATTGCTCATATAACACATAGTAAGTGGTCAATAAGTATACATAGGTCAAATAAATAAATGGATGAAAACTGATTTAAACAAAAGGAATCTGTTAGTTGTCTTCAGGTGGCTCAAATATCATCAAGAATGGGGAAGGGTCTCTCCCTCTCTCTGCTCTGATTTCTGCAGCCTCAGGGAAGGCTTCCCACCACCCACCACCATTCTGCTAAAAGCCTCCTACTCTCTCCCTGTACTGTTCCATAAAGGGATGTCTCCCTGGTAGCACCCCTGGAAAAGACGAGCCACTTCCCTTTCTTGAGAAAAGATTCCTTGCTTTTCACTGGTTGTGATTTGGTTTGGGGCCAAGCATGGGCAATGGTCGTGGATATATGGATTGGCTAAAACCTATGAGAACCTATTCTTGGTGCTGGGGAGTGAACTACTTCCTAGAGGCATAGGGAGAATGGGTGTTTGGTGGTCAAGGCAAAAATGACAACTGTCACAAGTAATTTCAGGATCTGGATTACAGTTGCAGAAAGGCTCCAGCTTACACTAAACAGTAAAAAGGTCAAATTGTGGGGGTTTTTTAGATCAGAATAAGGAGAAAAAAACATAACACTCTGTGCCCTGAATCCTACTTTTTAGGACTTTGAAAACGAAAAATAGACTACCTGAAAGCTGTTCTCCATGTAGAAGAGAATAAGACCATATGTAAAAATGTAAGGTTGTCGGGGGGAGGGGCAACAAATTTTCATGAACATTATTGAATTAGGGTGGCTAAAAAAGCTGTCTTCATGTGGATAAAAAAAAAACATGAAAAAGTAAAAATCACTAGGTATATTAGGATATTCAATGATGTACAAGGATTGATTGATTAAAAGCAATTTAAATTTTAAATTTTGTTTTCTACAAACATCACAATGCTTGTACAATCATAGGAACAAATCAGACCAGAGTTACATTAGGTTAGGGATAAATGCTGGGGCTGGGACATAGTCAGGTGACATTTCCTTGGAGAGGTGATTTAACCTCTCTAATCTTCAGTTTCCTCGTGTGGAAAACAAACAACAACAGCGCCGCCTCACAAGGCTATTGTGAGGGTTAAATGAAAAGCTCCAGATAGCATTAGGCAGACAGTACCTCATGCACGGTGAGCATTCAATGTGCACTGGCAGTGAGGAGGACGAGATGGGAGAGGCGCACTGCGAAAGGACCAGACCGGCTGTGAGGAGCTGGCGTACATACAATAGACAGCACGTGTTTAAAATATGCAATTTGATAAGTTTTGACACGTGTACACACACTTGAAACCAGCACCACCACCAAGATAAGGAACATATCTATCACCCCCAAAGGGTGCTTATTGCCCTTGATAATCCCTCCCTCTTTTATCTCTCCACCACTCTCCATCCCGGGTAACCAATGCTCTGCTTTCTGGCAATATAGATTAGTTTGCATTTCCTAGAATTTCATATAAATGAAAACATACATAGTATGTACTTTTTATTTTTTGGTCTGGCTTCTTTCATTCAGCTTTTTTTTTTTTTTTTAATTAAATTCATTGGGGTGACATTGTTCAGCTTCTTTTGACATTCATCCATATCATTGCATATATCAGTAGCTCATTCTTTTTCACTGCTGAGTAGTACCCCGTGCATAAATATGTCACAATTCGTTTATCCATTCACCTCTGAACATGTGAATTGTTTCCAGTCTTGGTCTATAATAGAGTTGCTATAAGCTTTCACTTAACAAGCCTTTGGGGGAACATAGGCTTTCATATGTCTTGAATGTATGGGTTGCAACATGAGTATATATCTTTATTAAAAACTTTCTGGCAGTAAATGTGGTGTTTGGAGTGTGAGGTTCCCCTGGGAAAGGGTGGGAGGCTGGAGGTCAGGGTCAGGGGGCTCATATGGGCCTTCCCCACTTTCTCAAGCTCTTGCTCGAATCTTGCATTGTCTGGGGTTGGTATCTCAATGAAGCCCATCCCTGCTTAGAGACACCCCCTCCCCATGATAAAGGTCCCCATATTTGGGTGGGCATCAGAATTTCTTAGGGAGCTTTAAACAGTAAGATTCCTGGGTTCTGCCTGAGACCTACTGCTCAGAATACTGCTGGGTGGGACCACAGAATACACAGTTTTTAAAGTTCTTCAGGTGGTTCCGCCATGTAGACATACATAGGAACCCCCCACCTATTGGAACACATTTAAACCCCCTGGCAAGGCATTCTGAGCCCTTTGCCATCTGGACTCAGTGGCCTTGTGCAGCCTCATACCTCATCTCTCACCCAACATGCAGCCTCAGGAAACCACCCCAGGGTCCCTAGACATGCTCAGGCTCTCTCACCGCCCAGCCTTTGCTCAGGTTCATCTCTGTACCTTCCCCTCCTCTACCCAGGAAATTATACACGTCCTTCATGGCCCAGAAAATGCCACTTCCCCCAGGAAACTTTCCACACCCTTCTCCACCCAGTCAGGCAGAACTCTTGTCTCCTTCTGTGACCCTCAAAACACCTCCCATCATCTACATCAGAGCACCTGTCACTCTGCCTGGTCATTATCCAATAACGCCTGTACTGGACAGTTTGCACCGGCGGCCTTCTTAAAGCCTTGCAAGAATCCTCTGAGGTAGATGATGAAGATGATGATAATGGCAGCAAAGACCGACTAGGCGAAAAGCCTGCTGGAAGCCTCTACACATGCTGCTGCGCCCTCAAATCCTCACAGCAGCCGGTGGGTAAGGTAGGTACTGTTATTACCAGGCCGATCTGACAGACGAGGAAACAGGCCCACAGAAGCAAATTCACTTGTCCCAGTTTCACTGGAAGTGGCAAAGCTGAGATTAGCCAGGCAGGGCTCCGGATGCCATGGTCTTACCCTCTGTACTTCGGCCCTTTGAAAGATGAGGACATTGATGTCAGGGAAATATCTGCCCAAACTCACCATTCTCATGAGTGGCACAGTCATAATTTGCACCTGGGAGCCTCTCATCTCTGAGCTCCACACTTCACGTGGCCCCTGTTCAAACCTCCATCTAACTAACACCCAGGTCAAACCATTTTTCTTTCTCCTTGGCCCTGGGACCTGGATCGTTTCCAAGTTTTGATGCTTACAGTTAGAGTTGCTATTCATATACAAGTTTTTGTAATGCTTCCATTTCTCTTGGGTAAATAATTAGGAGAGAAATGGCTGGATTCCAACATGGGTTTAACTTTTTATGAAACTGCCAAACTCTTTTTCCAAAGTGGTTATACCATTTTACACTCTCACCAACAACACCGGAGAGTTCCAGTTGCTCTATATTTTCTCCAAGTGTTTGGCATAGTAAAGTCTTTTTAATTGTACATACGCTAATCTGCAGCGGTAACGTATTGTAGTTTTAATTTGCATTTTCCTCATGACTGTGACATTGTGTTTCTTTTTATGTCTTTATTAGCATCCATATATTTTCTTTGGTGAAGTGTTCATTCAAATCCTTGTCTGCATTTTAGTTGGATTGTTTGTTTGCTTAGTGCTGACTTAAAAGATTTCATTACATGTTTTGCAAACAATTCCCTTGTCAGATATGTTATCTTTTTTTCTTCTAGTCTATAGCTTGTCTTTTCATTTTCTTCACAATGTCTTTCTATGAGAAATAAATTTTAATTTTGATAAAGTCAAATTTATAAATTTTTTATGGACAGTACTAACTTAGCAACATTTTGTCATTTTCCATGTATAAATCTTACATTTAGTCAGATTTATCTCTAAACATCACAGTTTTGATGTCACTGAAATATTTTTAAATTTCAGTTTCAGATTGTTTGTTGTTAGTGTGTAGAGGTATAATTGAGTTTCATAGATCGATCTTCCTAAACCCACTTATTAGTTCCAGTATCTTTTTTGTAGATTCCACAGGATTTTCTAGGTAAGCGATCATGCTGTCTGTAAATATAGTTTCACATTTTTCTTCCCAAACCTAGTTGCCTTTTATATCCTTTTTTGGCCTAGCTATTTAGCTGTTTGAAGTTGTATCACAGTTGACTATTGTGTTTTTTCCCTCTGTGTGTTTGATTTTGCATAGACTCTATAACTATGTCTTCAAGTTCACTAATCTTCTTTTCCGCAATGTCTAATCTGCCATTCTTTCTATCAGCTGTGTTTTATGTCTCAGACATTACAGTTTCCATCTCTAGAAGTTTTTATTTGGATCTTTTTTAAATTAATATTTTTAAAATTTAAAATTAAAAGTACCACTTGTTTTGTTTTGTTTTTTAGCTGTTTCAACTTGTCTCTACACAGTCAATCTCTCTTCTGGCTAAATATGTGAAATACATCCATAATGACTATTTTAATGTTACTGTCTATTAATTTTTTATTTTATTAAAAATATTAGGGTGACATTGGTTAGCATAATGATATAGGTTTCAAGTGAATGATTCAATAATATGTCATATGTATATTACATTGTGTGTTCATTACCCAAAGTTAAATTTCTACGGCCTATTAACTCTACCATTAGTGTCACTTCTGGGTCACTTCAATTGACTGATTACCTCTTTATTATGGATGATGTTGTCCTGCTTATTTGTATGCCAAGTAATTATTGATTGGATGCCAGACACTGTGAATTTTACCTTGTCGGATTCTATATAGTTTTATATTTCTATAAATAATCTTGAATGTCATTCTGGGAAATAACTAAGTTACTTGAAAACAGTTTGATCTTTTTGTTAGGTGGGGCCAGAGCTTCAGTTAGCATAGGGCTATTTTTCCCTACTACCTGGCCAAGACCCTTCTTAGTACTATAATTGATGGCCTTTGAATTATGAGACTTTCCACTCTGGCTAACAGACTATCAGGACAGGCTCTATTTCCTAGCCTTGTGTGAGCTCTGAACATTATTTCCTCTTATTCTTTTGGGTGGTTCTTTCCCCACACTCAAGTAATTTCAGTGTATTAATACTCAACTGAAGTGGAAGGAGACCCTTTGCCAACCTACAGAGCTCATTCTCTGCAGCTCTCTTCCCTACAAACTCTAGCCTCCTTGGCCTCCCCAAGACTCCCAGCTATGTTTCTTTAATTCAGGGACACTGGTAGATTCTACCCAAATTCCTCTACCCCTGTGCTATGGCTGGGATATTTCTCCAGTAATTTGAGTCAGTCATAGGACTCACTTTATTTTTCTTCCCTTCTCTCAGTGATCACTGTTTGTCATTGCCTGCTGTGCAGTGTTTTGAGCATCGCTTTTTTTGTCTTTTTTTATTTTTTATTTTTAGTTGTTTCAAATAGGAGAGTAAATCTAGTCTCTGTTACTCCATCTTAACCAGAAGCAGAAACTTCTGTCTTCAGAGCTGGCATTGAAATTGATCAGGAAGTGTGACAGCTGGCTCCGACCTGAATCTAGGAGGTTTTTCCTCCCTTACACAAAGTGGCACATCTGGCCTCAGGGAAGGACTGATCCTACTGTACTCTCAAGCTCTCAAGCACTGGGTGCCAACCAGGGCAGTAGCCAGGAAGAGGAGGTAACCAGTACGTCCCATGGGAAGACAGAGCTGGGGTATCTCATTATAACTTTGTCAACAAAATGATTCTTCACTGAGGTTCCAATGCCTCCACCTCCCCCAGCCATTCTACGTGGAGTCTCTGACAGCTCCCACATCTCTAATGACTGACCTCCCCTGGCCAGGCCTAAATGGGGATTAGCACCTGCAGCTTTCCAGCTGGCAACATTAACTACTACCTAGCAACAATTGTAAAAACTTCCCATTTGTTGAACAGTTGCCATTTTCCAGGCCCTCTGCCACTTACTAAGAATCCGAGTCTGGGGGAGGTAAAGTGACTCCCCTAAGGTCACATAGCCAGAAGGAGCAGCATCAGGATTTAGCACTTCCTTTCGGAGACCTGGTGTCTTGCCTGAAAGGAATGAGCCCTGGGTACTTTCTTGTCCTTTGTGTCCCATTCTTCTTTCTGGCCTGGGCACCTGTCTCTCCTGACTCCTTACTGTAATTAGTACTGCCTCTGGGCCTGAAGCCCTATCCAGGTTCTGCTTAGTTGTGGGAGGTGGTATGGTGGGTGAGACATACATAGGCTTTGTAATCAGACAGACCTAAGTTCAAATCCCATTCTCTAAGTCTGTGACCTTGAGAGAGTCATTTACTCCTGCTGAGAGTAATAGCTTCTACAAAATGGGGTAATGGTGTTACTTCTGAGGACTGATGTGAGGATTAATGAGATAATACCTTAAAAGTGCTTACTTCACATGGGTGTTCAACAGATGATAGCAATGTAACTGCAGAACTAGTTCAAAATGGTCCTATCCTGTTTAATGAGATACTGGGCTGCTTTTCAGAGACAACAGAGTAAAACTGCGAGTCACATAGCTGAAGCATTCACAGAAGAAAGAACTCCGAGATCCAGCTATACCCACAGAAACAAAATACCAAGACATAACTGGAACTTGAACACTGGAATCCTTTCAGAAGCCAAGGATCACTTGTCCAGGAAGATCTGTTCTTGACGCCCCTTTACCATAAACGGCCAAGTTTTAAGGTGCTTCAATTAAAACTTGCCCTACCAGCACTTCTGTGTACCTGTTCCCCTTAGCCCCTTAAAAACCTAGTCCAGCAAGCAAGATGGATTTGAGGCACTGCTAGATCTCCCAACCTCCCAGTTGGCACCTTTTGATCAATAAAACTTTCTTTACTCCAAACTCTGACATTTTGGGTTTTGGCCTTTCTAAGTGTCAGGCACATTGACTTTCATTTAGTAACAGCAAAACCCTCTGTTTCCAGGCTAGCATGTAAGGAGCTTGGAAGTCATCACTCTATACTACAAACAAATAAAAAGGCTGAATAAACTGAAAAATCAATACCTCTTCTTAGATCCATCAGAGAAGTGAGGTCATAGGGCAAATCACTACACTAAAAATTGGAGAGACAGAGAGGTGAATGCAGAAAAAAACAACCTGCCAGAGCAGAAACGTATGAGTACAACCCTCCACAGGAACTAGAACTGGATAGGAAAACCTTTACCGTAACGAAAGAATTGCCGGAGGCTCCATTTGGACATACCTGAGAGTATAAAATTCCAGGGGGACTCAATCACAGGGGGCCTCCACATGTTTGTAAATTTCACCTCCAGTAACTCTACCAGGTCCTACAGTGAATATCTGAGAAAAATCCCCTCTGCTTCCAGCCCTGGGAGGAAAAAAAAGAAATACACCAGAGCACTCTTCTTAACAAGATCTGCTCTCAGTAGTAATTATTTTGCCAGAGCCTAACCTTTTGGAGTTTGATCAGAGCCTAACCAACCTTGAAGAGAAATACCCAACTCCAGCCCCCTCCAGCCATCCTTTCCTACCTAAGGGGCATGTGGGGGGTGGAGGGACAGACTGAGAAGCACTTGAGAAGTTCACAGTTCAGGTACAAAAGTTCACTAAAAGACTGAGATCTATCTAATCATAGAACTATAGAACACCTCCCATCCCCCACATTTTTACCACCACATCACTAAAGGTCTATTTAGAAAGAGTTCCTTCCACACAGTACATCATGCATAGCTTTCAACAAAGAACGGCATGGGCAAAGTTCGAAGAGACAGAACAAGCAGCAAAACCAGATTCATACGGCAGGGATGTTGGCGTTATCAGACTTTAAAATAATTATAGTTAATATGCTAAGGGCTCAAATGGAAAAAGTAGACAACATGCTAGAACAGATGGGCAATGTAAGCAAAGATGAGATTACTAAGAAAGGTCAAAAAAGAAATGCTAGAGATAAAAAAAAAAAAAAAACTAGACTGGATATAGCTGAGGAAGGAATCTCTGAGCTTGAAGATATCTCAATAGAAACTCCCAAAATGAAAAGCAAAGAGAAAAGAGACTGAAAAGAAAAAATAGGACAGAATAGCCAAGAACTGTGGGACAACTACAAAAGGGTGTAATATACACCAAGAAGAGTAATTGGGTGGGGTGGGAGAGTTACACTTAAGCAGATTATATTAACTACAGAAAATCAAAGATAAAGAAAAATCTTGAAAGAAGCCAGAAGAAAAAACACCTTATCTATGAGGGAGCAAAGATATACCTAACTTATCCTCAGAAACCATGCAAGCAAGAAGAGAATGAAGTGAAATATTTAAAGTGAATTAAGAGGAAAAAACAACAAACTAGAATTCTGTATCCTGCAAAATTTCCTTAAAAGTGAAGGAGAAATGAAGCCTTTCTCGAATAAACAAAAACTGAAGGAATTTGTTGCTGGTAGACTTGCCTTATGGGAAATGTTAAAATAATTTCTTCAGACAAAAGGAAGATAATATAGGTCAGAAACTTGGACTACGTTTTAAAAGAAAGAGTATCAGAGAAGGAATAAGAGAAAGTAGAATTAAATTTTTAATTTTCTTCTTAATTAATCTAACAGATAGGTTTGTTCAAAATAATAATAGCAACACTGTATTTGATGGTTATAATTTATGTTTAAGTGACAGGAATGATATAAAGGGTGGAAAGGAAGAAATAGGAATATTTTTTATTATAAGGTACTTGCACTACTGTAAAGCAGAATGGTGTTATTTGGAAGTGGGTTTGCATTAGTTGTAAACATATATTGCGAACTCTGGGGCAACCACTAAAAATGTTTTTAAAAGAGTATAACTGATAAACTAAGAAAGGAGAGAAAGCGAAATCATATAAAATACTCACCTAAAGCTACAAAATGCAGAAAAAGAGTAGAACACAAAAACAGAAACAAAGAACAGGCAATGAATAAAAAACAGCAACAGATATGATATGTATCCAACTATTCAATAATCGCTTTAATTGGTCTAAATGCACCAATTAAAAGACAGAGATTGTTAGAGTGGACCAAAAAATAAGGCCCAACTATATGCTGTCTACAAGAAATCGACTTTTTAAAAATTAAATTTATTGGGGTGACATTGATTAATGAAGACTAATATAGGTTTCAAGTATACAATTCAACAATACGTTGTGTGGATATTGCATTGTATGTTCACCACCCAAAGTTAAATTTCTTTCCATCACCATATATTTGACCTCCAAAATCCACTTTAAATATACAGACTCATATAGATAAAAAGGAAAGGGATGGAGAAAGAGATACCATGCTAACACTAATCAAAAGGAAGTAGTTGTATTCATTTCAGCCAGAGCACACTTCAGAGCAAGGAAAATCAACAGGGAAAAAGAGGGGGCATTACATAATGAAAGGGAGTCAACAACCCAATAAGACATAATCCTTACTGTGTATGTGCCTGACAACAGAGCGTCAAAACACGTGAGACAAAATTTGATAGAACTACAAAGAGAAATAGATGAATCCGCTCTTACAGTTGGAAACTTTAACACCCTCTATCAGAAATGGATAGATCAAGCAGGCAGAAACAGTAAGGACATAGTCGAACTCTACAGCACTATCAATCAACTGGGTATAATTGACATCTATCAACTATTTCATCCAACAACAGCACAATACACATTCTTCTCAAGCTCACATGGAACATTCACCAAGATAAACCACATTCTGGTCCATAAAAACGTAACTCACACATTCAAAAGAATAGAAGTCATACAATATCTGATTTGAGTCCACAATGGGATTCAACTAGAAATTGATAATGGAAAAATATGTGGGAAATCCCAAAATAGTGGGAGATTAAACAACACACTTCTAAATAATACATAGGTTAAAGAAGAAATCTCAAGAGATATTCAAAAATATTTTGAACTAAATGAAAATACATGGTAGCCACCACCACTATCCTCACCCTTCAGCCCCACTCATAGCTGAGCTAGCCATGATTATCCTACACTGGACCATCTAGTTCCCAGCTCTTGGGTCTCAACTGTCATTGCTCTAAAATCTCACTTCACCTGGGTTATCACAGGTATAAAAGAAAGTTAATAAAGGGCCTTCTTATTCAAAGCATTCCAACAGGCAGCTGGTGTTGCAATCCTACAATGGAACAAACGGATCTTGGTGAGAGAGTGAGAACTGTGTTAAAGTAGAGGCAGGATGAGCAGTATGCCAATCATGTTGCTATAGAGGAGATGTCTACCCTGAATAATGTATGGACTCCATGACCCTTTATGGCCCCTTCCAATAGTAAGTTTGGCAGATTTGAAAATTCTTTTATGATTCCTTGAACTTGTGATCCTTAGGCTGGATTATTCCAAGGTTCTCGTTTCTGTGATTGTTTGATCTTAATGTTCTGTGAGGTTTTATAAGTGGCGCTGCATGTGATGGCACACACAAAAACTACTACGTAAACGTAGGGCCCAGAATTCCTGTTGGGAAAAGAAGGAAATATCTTTGTGGGGAAAATGCTTTGACCAGGGCTTTGAGTAGAGACCTGACTGAGAGCCTGGACTCCTGAGGAACGATCTAAAAGGGAGGGACAGAGGGCTGGGCAGAGAGGTATAATGTGGGGGAGGGAAGCACATGTTCACCTGTATATCTAGGTGCCAGTAGGGTGTGCACCACAAGATGTGATCTTTCTTGGATCATTCTGAAACCTCTGTACAGTTTACTCTCAGGAATGCTTGGGAGGGATGATTTTATCTTTTCATAAGAAATACAAATAAGAGTGTGAGTTTCATCACATTCAAGTCAGTGTGGTTCAGAACGAAGCCAGTATGCTTTGCTGGAAGCAGAGATTATGGGGTCGGGGGGTGGGGTGTGATGTAAACCTCCCGGGATTTAGCAGGCTTTTCTGGTGTAAAGGCAAGGCATTCCTGTGTGGTGGTGCAGCCATCCAGGGGTCCTACAGCATCAAGGGAACTCCGTTGATATCAGGGTTTATGTGACTAACTCTCTCTAGAGGCATATAGTGCACAATCTGAGCAACTGGATGTGACAGCCCCAGCCCTGAGGCAATAGAAGAAATTTCACCACCATCTGAGGGAACGGGGAGACTCGCCCAGCTAATATTTGGGCTCTATGTTTTATTTAGGTTCTTTGTTTAAGGTTTTATGATCCTAAGGTTCAACAATTCTACAGTTTTCTGACTCCAAGAATTTAAGAGTATAATAGATTTTAAAATTCTAAGGCACAACAACCATCACCATAGCCAACGCTATTGTTTTACCACATGCCAGGTACTGTGTCAGGTAGTCTAAATGTATTATCTCAATTAATCCTCAAACCCTACAAGAGACACATTACTTTCTACATTCTGCAGATGTGGAATTTAGGCACTGAGAGTTAAGTCATCAGTCCACGATTACAATGGGAGGACTGAAGCCAGGTGTTCTGATCGACGAGCCTCTTTATCTCCACCCTCTACTGCTGGCGTTCCTATAAGCACTTCCTTCCCTACTTAGTAAGCCATCACACCGTTTTGCCTGTAAGCTGTCCTTTTTTCCAGCTCAGGCCTCACTCAGAGAGCTGGAAAATCGACCTGAGATCTGAGATATGTTGTGTTAAGTTGAGTCATATTGAGTTGTATTATGTCGTAATAGGTTGTGTCATGTTCAATATGTTTGTCTCCAGTGTACTATGAACCCTCTAGGACAAGGAAAAAAACCTGATTCGACTAAATCAGGAGTCAACCTAAATTCTGCTCTCAGTCAAGGAACTGACACACCGTGGGTGCTTAAATAAATGTTTATTTTATGAGTGACTAATTGGCCAGATAAGCTCTAGGGAGTGAGCCCTGGTGTCCATGTACTCTAGATCTTCGCTTATGATTGTATCCTGATGGGGGTTGGTGAAGTAGGCACACTCCCACAGGCACCTGAGCAGGTGGAGCAGAATTCATCCTCACAGAAGCTTAAAGCCAGAGGCAGTACAGACCTGATGCAGACTTTGAGTCTTCAGGTACGTAGCAGATGGTAAACTGGAGTCCAGAAGAGGAGCCTGAGAGGAGCCTTATCTGAGAGAGACAGGCGTGGGGAAGAAAATAGCCCAGGTGCCTCCACAGCCCATCTTCACTGGGAGTTAGTCCTGGACATAAAGGTGCTAGAACCAGATATCCTCTGCTCTTTACCTTGTAACTTCTTCTCCCTTCAGGACCGGGGCCCCATGTGACATTGTGCCTGGCTCGTGGGAACCCTTTCCCAAGGCTGGACCTTGCCTGGATTTTTGCAGGTGAGCTGGGGTCCTCCTGTGGGACCTTTTAAGTCTCTAGACCCACACTCAGCTGCATCTGCTGACCTTGAGCCTGCTCAAGCTTAAAGCCCGGGACTTCCTAGAGTTCCTGTTTGCCTCAGCCTCTCTTTGATTTAGAAATCCCCTGAGTGGGGCCAACAATACAGCCCATCTGCTCCACACCCACCTTGGTTCTTACACCCAGAGGTGCTCACATCTGCTGAACCACCTGCTCCTGCCTTAGATTAGACTTCTCTTCTCCTACCTGGACTATGTCTGGTCCTCTTCACTGGCCACTCTGCCTAGCCTCTCCTTCTCCAGGCTATTTTCCCGAACTAGCTTCTATACATCATTTACGATGCAAATCCATGTCCCTCTCCTGCTCACAGTCCTCCAATGGCTCCCCATTGACTATAGCAGAAAGTTCGAGTTCCTTAGCCTAGTATTCAAGGCCCTTCATGGACTGCCCCTCTGACCTCTCCAGCCTCCGCTCCAACTGTCCCTTTAAACTACCCTGGGGTCTAGCCATTGCAAACCACCTCTTTACTCCTCTTACACTTGCTGTCCTCACCACTAGGCACAACCTCCTTCAGTTCCTTCATCAAAAATCGGCCTTTCCTTGGTTCCTCCCTGGGTTGATAATGACACCTATGAACAACACCATGGTGGCGACAATCACATTGTGTTTGTGTCCCCCACACAACTGGGAGTTCCATGTGAGGTCAGATTCTGCCTATAGCTTCATCCTCAGTGTCCGGCACATAGTACCAATGTGCTGAACGAATGAAGGAAAAAAAATGAATAAATGGCAATGAGTGAGTATGACAGTGACATCCACAGCATTCACACGGGATGGTGTGGGTTGGGTTGGAGCAGGCAAGGGAACCTGATGGAACAAAAGAACAAAAACATGAAGACACAAGGAGATGGCTCCAAGAGGGAGGTCAGGAAGTTGCCACAACAGGTTCTAACCCCATCTCTCAGTGTGGCTCCATCCCGTACCAGAGCCGTATGCTCTGAAATCCCTGGAATCTCTGTCATTTCCTTGTGTTTATTATATCTGCTACCCCTGTGAGGAAATGCTCTTTGACCCTTCCCTTGGGAAAAGTTGCTCAGGCCTTACTCAAGGCTATTGCCTTTTTTTGTGGGCTGGAGGTTGTGGGGGCGGCTACGCAGCTCACACCTCCCCTGGGTACCAGGACTATCCTGGCAAGGGGGCACCCCAGGGATGGCCTTGGAGCCATGGAGCCTGAAGACTGGACCAGTGGGCTATCATTGTCTAAGCCCCCTGGATGGGTCCCTGTCCTAGCTCTCATGTGCTTACCTATATTCCTGATGACAAAGGACTCTATGCTCAAGTCGCTGGGAGAGCCAGAACTGACAGAAAGCTTTGGAAGAGGTGTGGAGTGTTTGCTTTATTCTCCACTGTACCTCCAGGACCCAGTCCCATGCCTGGCACATGGTAGGGGATCTCAGAAACTGTTTGTTGGATGAATAAAAATATGGTTGAACAGATGGATGGATGGATACATGGATGGATGGATGGATGGATGGATGGATGGATGATGGACAAAAAGATGAATGGATGGTTGGTGGATGAAAGGTAGAAAGGTTGTTCTTCCTGAGGTCAGAGAGCTATAGAGCAGTAGCATCTCCAGGGACCAGCCCTGGAGTCAAATGTGACTATCAGAGCATGGCACTCCCTTGGAGAGGAGTGGGAGGCTGGGGGTCAGAGTCAGGGGGCTCTTATAGGCCCTCTCACCCTTCTCAAACTCTTGCTCAAATTTTGCATGCCTGGGGTTAGTATCTCAATGGAGCCCATCCCTGCTTAGAGATACCTCCTCCCCATGACAAGGGTTCTCATATCTGAGTGGGCATCAGAATTTCTTAGGGAGCTTTAAACAGTAAGATTCCTGGGTTCTGCCTGAGACCTACTGCTCGGAATACTGCTGGGTGGAACCACAGAATACACGGTTTTTAAAGTTCTTCAGGTGGTTCTGCCATGTAGACATACATAGGAACTCCCCACCTATTGGAACACATTTAAACCCCCTGGCAAGGCATTCTGAGCCCTTTGCCATCTGGACTCAGTGGCCTTGTGCAGCCTCATACCTCACCCCTCATCCAACATGCAGCCTCAGGAAACCACCCCAGGGTCCCTAGACATGCTCAGGCTATCTCACCACCCAGCCTTTGCTCAGGTTCATCTCTGTACCTTCCCCTCCTCTACCCAGGGAATTATACACGTCCTTCATGGCCCAGAAAATGCCACTTCCCCCAGGAAACTTTCCACACCCTTCTCCACCCAGTCAGGCAGAACTCTTGTCTCCTTCTGTGACCCTCAATGCACCTCCCATCATCTACATCAGAGCACCTGTCACTCTGCCTGGTCATTATCCAATAACGCCTGTGCCGGACAGTTTGCACCGGCGGCCTTCTTAAAGCCTTGCAAGAATCCTCTGAGGTAGATGATGAAGATGATGATAATGGCAGCAAAGACCGACTAGGCGAAAAGCCTGCTGGAAGCCTCTACACATGCTGCTGCGCCCTCAAATCCTCACAGCAGCCAGTGGGTAAGGTGGGTACTGTTATTACCAGGCCGATCTGACAGATGAGGAAACAGGCCCACAGAAGCAAATTCACTTGTCCCAGTCTCACTGGAAGTGGCAAAGCCGAGGTTAGCCAGGCAGGGCTCCAGATGCCATGGTCTTACCCTCTGTGCTTCAGCCCTTTGAAAGATGAGGACACTGATGTCAGGGAAATATCTGCCCAAACTCACCATTCTCATGAGTGGCACAGTCATAATTCGCCTCTGATCTCTGAGCTCCACACTTCACATGGCCCCTGTTCAAACCTCCATCTAACTAACACCCCGGCCAAGCCCCATTCCTGACCTTTTCCAGCCTCCCTTCCTCTTTCCACAACCCCCCAGAGACCTGCTCTCTCATCTTCCTGACCTGGCCTGCCCCTGACTCTCACTGCCGCCCACTCTGCTCCACCTCGAGTTCCCTGGAAGGAACGCCCAGTCCTTTCTAGGCCACAGCTCAGCTGGCAAGCTTCCCCTCTTCACTTCCCCATCTAGCTTTCCAGACCGAGCAAGCTGAGGTAGAGAAGGGACCAAGCCTCCTCCTCTCCCTGGGCCTCAGTTTCTCATCTGGAAGGTAGAGAATGGCTCTGTCCTAGCTGCCTTCCAGGGCTGAGAAGAGGCTCTGATGATCACAGGGTAGAAAGCTTTGTAAACAGCAGTCCAGCCCTGGGAACCCCACTCCTGGGCCCTGGTTAGAAGGGTGGAATCCCAAGTCAGCCTGGAACTGAGATCTAACCTCCCTGTGCTCCAGCACCTCATCTAAAGAACAGGATCACAACAGTACCTTCCACATAGAGTCACTGTGAAAATTGGCTGCTGTAAGGTACTAGATGTACATAAAGGGTACCTAACACTCTTTACCTCCACAAATAAATGGTAGCGTTAAGTGAAGGGCCTGCTTCCCTCTGTGGAAAGAGCAGACTAAAGTAGAATCGCAGCTGTGACATCAGCCACTTTTCTGGAGAACTCCAGAGGGAAACTCGGCTCCCTGAGGTGGGTCCCCAGCCCAGCCATCCCCCACTGAGAATAACTCTAAATAACTGTCTGGTCGGGTGACAGCAGGTTTTATAAATTGTGCTGTCCTTGCAAATATTCTTTAACTCACAAGAAGTTGCAGAGCTCTTTAAGATGTTCCTTTCTCATCTAATCCTTTACGAAGCCTGTAGAAAGAGTGTATGTAGGTTTTGGTTCCAGATTGACCTAAACTCATTTCCAACTCTGCTACTTACTTGCTACATGATCTGGGGCAAGTTATTTACCTTCTCTGGACTTCGCTTTGCCTCATCTGTAAAGCGGGCAGGACACTCCCAATCTTGGAGGGGTCCTATGAGCATTACAAGTGTCAGGCATAGAGGAAGTACATAATAACCTAATTACATAATAACATAATAACCCTAAAAGCTCCATTACTCCCATATTCTTATCTAGAAACTGAGGCTCAGAAAGGCTGGTAAGGAGCAGAACTTTGGCTTCCACACAGGAAGTTAGTCCCCTGTTCATGAGTTTTTGAGGCCATGAGGAATGGTTCTGGCTGCTCAAAACCAAAGACTGATCTTGGGGTATTGCTATATATGCCTGTCCTTATAATTCTCATCAGTCATAGCTGGCCAGGTCCAGTCCTCAGCACCAATGGGTCAGAGAGGACAGGGTCAGGGTCAAGATGGGTATGGTGGGTGAGACAGTGGGGCTGTGTGCTCTGTGCCCACTGGAAAACCAGCAGACACAGGAAAGAAGAGTAGTGGGCTTGTCTCAATCAACTACACTAAGAGGACACAGTGACCTCATCTATGCAGCCAGGAGCTCAACCAGCTGGGCTATTCTCTTTTCAGCAGCCTAAAGTCAGTGGGCTAAGAGATACTTTATGGTTCTGGCCTCATACCTGCTGATATATTAAGCCTGCTTCCAAGTAAAAGATAAGAACTCTTCTTAAGCATCTGTTTCTAGGCAACTTTTAATTTTCTCTCTTTTGAAGACAATAATGAGATACCATTTTTCACCTATCCAATAGACAAAGACTAAAAGATAAGAACACCAGTATTGGCCAGAGGATTGTGAAAAGGGCAGGTTCCTTTACAGCTGGTAGAAATGCAATGTGTGCTATGTTTTCGAAGAACGATTGGCCGACGCCTTAAAAATGCCCCTCTCCTTGGATCTTGTTGTTCTCCTCCTAGGAATTGCACTGAGTTATTGGTACAAAGTTGATGTTTACAACTGCCCCCAAATGAAAACCACCTAAATATTCATCAATAGGGGTTTGGTTAAGTCAGCGATGGACTATGAGCCAGCCATTAAAAATCAGGCTAGGAAGAATATTTACTCACAGAGAAAATATTCATTATAGATTAAGAGACAAAGCAAGTTATAGCCAGAATGATTTGCATTGATACAAGCAGGCTTGATCAGCTTTTCTACAGCGGGGCTTGTCCTCTTAGAATGTTCCCTCTTGGACCCAGCTGTATGGAAGTCCAGGCTATTCTGCTGAAAACAGAGGAGGAAGCAACACCATATGGAGAGAATGGCCCCAGCAACGGATCCTACTGAATGCAACCGCATGAATAAATAACTCAGCAGCACCATGGGGAGCAGAACTGTACAAAATCATGAGAAATAATACATAGCTGTCATTTAAAGCCACTAAGTTTTGGAGTGGTTATTCTAGACCAATAGACCACTGAAATATCCCAGTGTTTTCATTTCCTAGATTTTCAGAATGCATATAGACCAGTAGAGCAGAAACACCAGCCTTGTGCACTCCTGGAAGGCAGGGCCTGGGGTGACTCCAATCACTGGGCCTCTGTCACTGACCGGTTATTGTGCAGCTTTCACGAACCATCCTGTACTAGGCGTTTAATAAACATTTCCTGAATAAGTGAGAAAACATCTTAGTTAACACATACTGCAGCCCTGCGAACTAAGAGTTATTGTTTTATTATAACTCAACTGATATTCATTCATTAGAGAAGAATCAGAAAAATGCAGATATTAAAAAAGAAGAAAATAAAAGTTATCCCTATTTCTACTACCCATAATTTCAATTAACATTTAGCATATATGTGTAGAAATTCAATTATTTTACATATGCATATTTACTTTTTAAAATGTGATAAACATATTTTGTAACCTGTTTTTTCCATTCAAAACAATTTTGACTTTCTTTCCGCATCAATAAGTGTATATCTCTATTCAGCATTTTTAATGAATGTACATGTTTGCCTGTGTGACTCACACCCCCTCCTCCTCCCCACCCCTGCACAGAGGTGAGCTCTGCTTGCCTTGTCTGTGCCCTATGGCCTCATCGCCTAACCATAGCCAATCAGACCCTGGGGAAATATCTCACCCAAACAGGGCCGATTTGCTTCTCTCTTCTAGAAACTCAGAATCAGAACCAGGAGACAGTTGAGTCAGACTTGAGGTGGTCCCATGTGAGTTCTGGCATTGTACGGTGGTCATATTCTGCCATATGGAGCCGGACACACTTGTCTATGAAGAGAAAGAAGAGTAAAGCAGGGGTACGGGATCATACCATCCTGGTCATAGTGTACTTGCTGAGTCCAGAGCTTTGTCAGCACTACTGCATCCTTGCCACTGGTTTGGGAGACACATTTGTATCCTTTAATAAATTCTCCTCTTTTGGCTGAAGTTGGCTTTTACATATTGATACTTGCAACCGGAAAATCCTAACATCATTAAGGAAATAAGGAAGATGTGACTCAGCCAAAGGCCAGGCCTCTCGGACACAGTAAAAAGAACAACCTAGGATAGAAGAATATTGTCCCGGCACCTTCCCTAAGCAGAGGCTCTACCAGCTACTTCACAATTCCAGGTGCACAGGCTGGAACATGAGCTGTTTGAGCCAAGCGGTCGAGGCCCTCTTTTTATGTTGTGGCTTCTGCCTTCCAACCTCAGCAACAAACATCTGCTGGTCACCTGCCAAATTCAGGGCACTGTGCTCAGGGCATAGATGAGGATTGATGAATCAAGTTCCATGTGCAACTTTGTGCAAGTCATCAACGGCTCTCTAGGTCTCAGTCTTTTTATCTGTAAATGGGTTGAAATATACAACTCTAAACCCCAAACACCTATAAACCCAAGCCAGAGTCCTGATCCCAGCCCTCCAGGAACAAGATATTTATACATCGAGCTCTAGAAGGGCATAAGACTTTCCAAACACCTTCATATGCATTGTGTCCTATGATCCTCCCAAGAGCCCCACAAGGCAAGGCTTGTTAGACCACTTTTAGGGACGTGGACATGAGAGAGGCAGAGAGGTTAAGCGACCTGCCTGAAGGCACACAGCTTTGAACGGAAGAACTGGAACTTAAAGTTGCCCCACTGGGGGGAGGATCAAATAACTCTTGACCTTTATTATCATAGTTTTAAAGATGAGGAAAGTTTATATGAGGTAACTAGAGTAGTCAGTTTCATAGAAAAAGAAAGTGGACTAGTGGTTGCCAGTGGCTGGGGGTGGAGGAGGGAATGGGAAGTTACTGTTTAATGAGTATGGAATTTCTGTTTGGGAAAATAAAAAAGTTCTGGAGTTGGATGGCGGTGACAGTTACATGACCAAGTGTGAATGTGCTTAATACCACCATTCACTGAAAAATTGGTAAAATGGTAAATTTTATGTTATGTATATGTTACCACGTTGTTTGTTTATTTGTTTGTTTGTTTTGAGGGAACAGGTCTAACAGAATAAAGGGAGTAAGTGTAGATCAGTTTATGAGAGTTCTGGGGACAGACTGGGTTCAATACTCAAATCTACCATTTGCTTACTTGCTTGACCTGGGGCAAATTACTCTGAAACTGTGTCACAGTTTCCTTCTTTGTGAATGAGATAAAACAGCAATGTCAAAGATTCGTTATGAGAATTAAAGGAGATAATTATATACCATTCACTTAGCCCTGCCCCTGACACATAGTAAACTGTCAATACATATGACATTATTATGACAAGGCTCAACCGGGAGCCAGAAGGGCCTTGGAGGTCACCTGTTATGCCTTCATTATGAAACTGAAGAGACTGAGACTTAGAAAGGGACAGTGACGTGTCTGAAGTCATCCAGCAAACCTGTAACAGAGCCCACTCCTCTTCGAGTTGAGCTCTCTGCCTCCAGCCAGTCCATAGTACTTTTCCTTTCTTAAAAGCTAAACTGCCATGAATTTGGGCATAAATTTCAGGCCTCGGTGAGGAAAGGTCATCTCTTTTGCCAGCTCTCGACTGGTTCTCACTCTCCCTCTTCTAAAGCAAGTTAGCTTCAATATAATGGGGTGAGTCAGCCAGCAACTCTGAGATGAATGTGCGTGTGACTGCCAGGTGGCATGCAGGTGGGGGCAGGCACAGCCGGATGCAGGCTGGGTTGTGACTGCTTGCTGGAGGGGGATGGGGCAGAGGGAGAAGGGTAAGGGAGGGAGGTAGGCTGTGTGCTTTCTTTCGGAGAAAAATTGCTGCATAGTGGTATCTAGAAATTAAGAGTCCCAGGTTTCATACCTTGAATTTGCTACCAAATTCCTCCTTTGGTGACCTCAAGCAAGTGTGGCTTTAACCTAGTGTGCCTCAATCTCCTCAACTGCTCAGTGGATGTATAAATAAATTTGGTCTTGCCCTCGGGACAAGGTGTAGGAAGATTCTGCATAGTTAAAAAGTTGCATCAGCATAAAGGGCATTGTTACTTCACTTCTCAGGAAAAATAAGATTCTAAGAACAAAACAGAGCTCAGACAGGCTATGTGTTTGTTTTTCCCATCAGTCCTGGGACGTCACAGGGTTTCTGAGACCCTCGGGTCTCCATGCTCTTCTCCCACATCTCAGAATGCCAGGTAAATTTCTCAGACTCAAACTTTATAGAGGGCCTACTACTCTGTCAGGGACATATCATTGAACCCACCCCAGAGCCCCACAATATCAAGATTACTCTAAGCCCCATTTTACAGAGAGGAAATTGAGGCTCACAGAGAGGACACAACTCATCAAAGATGGCACCACTGGCAGGGAGGAGCTGGGCCATGAAGCCAGAACTTCCTGAATATTCCATCATTCACCCTCTCCTGTGGGCTGCATTGGGTCCCCACCTTCCAACTCCAGAGACCCCCAGAAAACAATACATGGAAATTGGAAGAGGTAGATCCCTACCATCTTGATGTAAATAAGGCTTTAAAAATGTAAAACCCCGGTAATTATAATAATAGTCACCATTTTTCATTTCTTGTATACCAGTCACCCAATAGTCATTTTCTCTTTCATATTCTCAATAAATCTTTGAGGTAAATGCTGATATTATTCTCATTTTACATTTGGGGAAATTGAGGCTCAAAAAAGGCTGAGTAATATGCCCAAAGACACATAGCTAGCAGATCTGTCTCCAAAACTGGCGATTTATCCACCCATATCACCGTTGGCCTTCTCACTCACTCATTCATTCATTCATTCATTCATTTTTTGCTTCATTCATTAAACAGTTTATAGCCTTGTCCTTGTGCTAAATAAATAGCTGGACAGACAGAAGTCAGGAATGCTGGAGTCCCTGCCTCAATGAAGTCATTATCTAGGAAAAGATATGACTCAAATAATTGTAATCTAAGTGATACGAGCCAGGCCTCTGGTACCCTGCTTGTGCTAGTGCTGGGTCAGGTGTCTGAGCACTGTTGGTTGGAGATTTTGTTTGCTTATTTTTTTAATCGAGGTGCTAGAACTCAAATCTACTCCCTGTGTGATCTCAGGCAAGTTACTTAATTTCCCTGAATCTGTTTTTCCTTTTAGAAAAAGGAGAGAAAAATACGCATCTCATAGTTTTATCAGAAATTAAAAAACTGGAATAATATTGTATTCATTCATTCATTCAAAAAATAAGTACTGAGTCCCATTGTGTGCCAGGTACTGTTTTTGGTGCTGGGGATGCTAGCTAGAAGAAGTGGACAGCAGACATTCCCTTGGACCTATGGAAACATTTTTCTTTAAGTAAAAATGTTTTCAATTGAAACATAATGTGCACACAGAAAAGAGCAAAACTTAGAAGTGTGCAGCTGGATGAATTTTGACAAACTGAACACACCTATGTAACCAGTACCCTGACTACAAAACATTACCAGCAGGTTGGGATTAGGGGGTGGAAATGAAGCATTCACCTACCTAGTATGATTTATGGGGGTGCCAAAAAGCTTGGTCATCAAAATAAATAATGTTTTTAATGCAATCTTTCTTGTAAACAATCGAAATTAATGCAAAAAAAAAATCCATGATGACAAAATATCAAAAATTTAAATAATAACAGGATTAGTAACAGTTCCCTGTTGAGTCATATTAAAGCTCGAGGTAAAAGGAAAAAATCAGTAATGTGGTGGATAGAGGAGCCATCCCTGGGGCGGGGACTAGAAGGAATGGGACAAGATGAGCTTAGATTTAAATACGGTGAGTGCCAGGTACCTGTGGGACATGCAGAGGGCTGTCCTAAAGGAAGCTGGACAGACAAGCCTGGTGCTCAGGGGTATGTTCCCTCAATAGTCCCAGCATCAGCAAGCAGGTGGTAGCCCTGATGAGAGTGCTTCCAGAGAGCCGGGGAGAGGCAAACAAAAGAATAAGAAGGAAAGCTAAAAAAGAATTCTCTGGGAGCAGGTGGTTTGAACGAGTGTGCAAATGAGAATGAAAATATTAAGCCCAAAACTGGAGAGTCCAGCACCGTGTTTACCTGCAGCCTGAGAGGATTCGAGCTGCAAAATATCCTGCAGATTTGGGACTCCGTGTCCCAACCCCTGCCAAACCCCCTTGCATTGGTTGCAGTTGAATCAGCAGGGCCTTTCTCCTGGCTGCCAGGGACGCTTGACTTTAAAGGTAAAAAAAAAAAAAAAAAAAAAAAAAAAAGAAGTAGTCTTTTCTTGTCCGCCTTACTCACTCCTGACTCAGGAGCCGCAGGGCGAAGCCGCTAGGACCCTGCTCAGCGCCTCCGCCGGAGCCCACGTTCGTGCTGTCAGGCACGCAACCAGCCAGCATCTGCGTGGCCACCTGGAACCGCCCTGCCAGTCCCAGAGAGCTCTTTTTCCTCCAAGCGGCTAAGGCTGGAACTGCTTAGAATCAGAATGAGAAAAGTCCCAAGTTCCTTACTGGGCTAAAGATAGCCTCCAGGGACAAAGCTGCCAGCGTGAGCACAGCTTGGGGGTGGCGGGTAAGAGGGGGCAAGTGGCCTTTGATCCCTCCAAACTGAACCCTAGGGTTCCCCAGGCCTCCTCACATCCTCTTTAAAACCTCAGGGTAGGGTAGGCTTGAAGGGAGGTTGAGAATCTTAGGTCTTTCCCTTGCTCAAAACTCTCCATGGCTCCCCATTGTCTACCGGATAAAGCTCTAACACCTATATCAGGCATTTGAGGGCCTTTGTGACCTCATCTCTTCAGCTTCTTCTCTCACTCAAATTCCCCGTATCTTCATATTCTCTCTCTCCTAAGCCCACTCCAGCAATAGGAGTGACTTAGCCTAGCTTTCTCCGGCTTAAGCTGCACCTTCACCACCCACTTCTAAGCACTTATTTGCTCATGCTTTTTCTCCCCATGCATCCCAAAATTCCAAGCTCAGATGCCACTTCCTTAGGTTTTCTCTGGTGTTCCTTCCCTATTTGGAGTTAAATCCTATTTCACAGGACTCAGCCACCCCCAAAATAGACTAGCCCACCTGAGAATCTAATCTCTGACCCACTGTCAAGAGCTTCTGATGAATGTACCTCTAAACAGTAGCCTCTAGGGGTCATAAACTTTTACAAAGAGAAAACTAGAAATTGAATTTCAAGCAGGTAGTGAGGGTCTGTTTGGGCAGGTATGGTAAACGATAAGGGAGAGATTCCCTCTTGGGAGACTCAGGGACACTTCCCAGAGGAGGCCCAATTCAAAGGGTGCTTTGTGCCATCAGAAGTATTTTTGGCATGTTGAGGTTGAAGGGAGTTAGGCCAAGGAAAAAACCTGAGCAAAGGTATAGATATAGAAAGTGCTAGCGTGAAAGGTAGGCTTGTAAACTGGAACCCTGAGGGCCCCGATGGCCAGATTGAGCTTTGCTCCCTCGTGACAGTGTTGGACATTTGAACAGCGGGGGGGGAGGGGGGGGCAGGACTGGAGGAGGTGAGACTAGCAGAGCTGTTGGCTCTGCAGACGGCAGGGAGGGAAAGAGGATGAGATGGCGCAGAAGGTAAACTTAGCAAGACTTGGTGGTCTCTGGAACCCAGATGAGGAGACAATGTCCCTAAGCTTTCCAGGCTTAGCAGCTGGGATACCATAGAAATAGGAGCCATGGGGTAGGGGTGTGCCCAGAGTGGCCTGCCTTCCTTCCAGCGTTCCAGTGCCAGCCAAGGTGTCACCTCGGCCATTACTGGACACACAGCCCAGGCAGAGGACTCCAGGGGTCATGTGGCCAGCTCAGATTCCTCCTTTCCAATATAAAGTCACCCCTCCTGGGTCCCTCCATGGGGAGAGGGGCCCTCAGCCAGCCTAACCTCAAGATTTTGGCCAGACCTTTAGACTGAGACTCTTTCCCCTCACTGTACCTCAAGTAAGGTAGGGTCTAGAAAAGGAAATGAGGTGAAATCAGATGAAATAAGGTGAAATAATTTCACTATCACTAAAGGAGGACTTACCATGTGTCAATCGGCATGTGCTTCTCTGGAAACTATAACTCTGATGACAGTACATGAGGGTGATGGTGACATACCCACATGAAAACTGAGGCTCATAGGCCAGCACCTGACGTAGGATCATACAGGGCTACTATACAGCGGACCTGGTTCAAACCCAAGGTCTCCTGTGTTCTTGCCTGTCAGCATAGATTCACATGTACTGTCTGTCATGTGAGGAAGGCTTCACATGTGAGGTGGTGATATGAAAGCCTAGAGAAGTTAGTATGGATTTCCAGGCAGGGCGCCCAGCCTGCAGGGGACCCAGCCTGTGCTAAAGCAAGGCTTCAGCAACAAACAGATGCCGGGGTAGAGGAGGTTAAGACGATATCAGTACTGCGACCTCCCGTAGTCTAACGAACGCCACTTAAGTACCACTTACTAAGTAACAGACGCTGTTCTATACATTTTACAAATATTAACTCACCTAATGTTTATAACAAACCAGTGAGGTGGTGGTGTTATCCCTAGTTTACCTGTTATCCAGTGGCGCACAGCCTGGTACGAGCTCCACCATTTTGCTAGAAGCCGCTGAGGCTCAGAGAGGAGTGCACACTTGCTAAGGGTCACACAGCGAGTACTTTCCCCGGACCCAAGGCACAGGGAGCAAGGAAGACAGAAAGAGCGCTGTCTGGGCCCAGAGCCCTGTCCCTGGCACTAGCCCCCTCCCCCAGAAGCCCCGCCTTGCGTGCACTAGGCCCCACCTCCGGCTCTGCTCACCCCACCCACCACACAGCAAAAGCGCGAGCCAATGGCTGGGGTCCTATAAACGGTAGAGGTAGCCCTGCAGATCGTGGAGATCGTGGGAGCGAAGTCAGACCTCGCAGTCTTGAGTCTGGGGGACTGAGCAGCAGTCAGAGCGCCACCCGCCCGCCCGCGCACCCGGTGCAGCCAGAGCCAACGGCGCAGCGCGGCCATGGATCCCAACAGCAAGGTGAGGCTCGCGCTCGCGGGCCCAGGCTGCCCACCACAGGCCTGGGTCTCTTCGGCGAACCCGGGCGCGCAGCTCCCTCCGGGTGGAGAACGCGAGTAGGCATGGGCTTTGAGGGAGCCACTTGCGTAGTTGGCGCCCGCGGTATCTGGCTTTCTTCCGGGGACGCCGCGCGGTCTAAGCCAGCGGCCCTGGACTCCCGGGGCGAGCGCGGCGGCACCCATTGGCTGAGCGGGCCGAGCCCCCCATTCGAAGGAGGCCGGGACTGGTCCCCACTCTGCTGGCTCAGAACCGCTCTTTCTTGGGTGCTGTGCTTCCCCGTGGCCTGGTGTCTGGCTTTCACCGAGGTTCCGAGGCGGGGAGCATTTTAAGGCCGGGGCTCCAACTCCAGGCTTAAATCGAAAAGCTGGCCTCTGAGGCTCTACTTTCCGGGTAGCGCAAGCCCCGAGCTTTTGCCAGGCCCTGGGGAGGAGATGTGCTTCTAGGTGGCACGTTTCCCACTCGGGTGAGGGCCCCCCAGGGGACTGGGAGACGAGGGACTCCGTACTCTGAGTAGATGAAGACTCTTCTGGTGGCAAACAACTGCCTAGATAGGATCTGTAAACGAGCTTGCCTGCAGCCTGTGTACAGGACATTGTTTCTTTTCTTACTCCCTTCTTTCCCCTTGTATAGAATATTTTCAAGTCACTTTTTAAATTTTTTGCCTGCAACAATCTGGTTTTTTTTTTTTTTTTCCTTTAAGGCTACAGAAAGTCTGCACACAGACAAGGAAATTAATTCTCATAATAAAAGTAGCCAAAGTTTCCAGTCAGATTCTATCATCAACATACAGTACATCACATTCTATTTATTTAAGAGGTGTATTTTCTTGTGAGTCTGCTGGGTTATGATCAGTTCTTTCTGGAAATATTAGCTTCTCACAAACTGCCTCCTTTATGGGTAAATACTGTGATATTTCATTAGGTTTCCCGAAAAGGGAAGGTGAAACACACATTAAATTAGCAATTTTGCCCTCTCGTAATGTCTTTTCGGCCTCACAGTAAAGTATCGTGTCATTCATTCTCATGAATACTTCATGAATTCTCAAGAAAAACTATAGCAGCAGGAAAAAAAAGTTGGAAGGCATTAATTACTTTAATTTTCACTCTCAGGATTGAAACGCCATAATCATGAAAGTCATCTTCAAACAGGAGAATTTCAAAAAACTTAATCCGTTCTCTGGCTTTCAGTTTCTCTGTGTCTGTATGATCTGTTGTAGGTACAACTTTTAACCTGAGTGATTATCCAAGTAATGTTTTTGTATTATCTGTTATATAGGTCCAATAGTACAGTTTAATAACCTTGGAGTGTTCACCCTTCATTCTGCTTTCCTGCCACTCTCAAATACTTTTTTTCTTGGAAATGCTCACTCTTATCCTCTTGAACCGTCCCATCTCCTGCTGTGTTGGCAAGGTAGGCGCAAAGATGCCTTCCTGGAGTACTGGGGTAGGACTGAACTCTCCACTGCCCTTCCTGTGCGTGTGAAGGTGTCCAGTGGGACTGAGCTTGGTTTTGGCCGGGCAGAGTGGTGTGTGTGACTCTAGGCTGTACCCTCAGCAGGAAAATGCTCCTTCATACCTGTTGAATCCAGATAACTTGCTTTGCCCCACCCTGGCCTTTGGGCTTGAAAGGAGACTCTAAGCTGGGAACGAATTTCTTGACAGTCATAGGTGAGCCATTATACTGGGATATAACAAAATAAAAATCAAATGAGAAGCAATTTCAGCTAGCGGTCAGGATTTGAGACGCAGAAATCCAAATTCTTGCTGTGTTATCTTGGGACTCTAGCAAGCCAGGTAACTTCTCTGGGCCTCAGTTTCTCCATCTGTAAGACAGAGATAACTTTTACCCTTTCCTTAAGGGTAAGAACTGTCAGTTCAGCTTGTGATGTAGGACCTGGGTGTCTTTTTATTGAGTGGACAAGGGAATATTCTGAGTGGAGACAGAAAAGTGGAGGAGAAAATCCATAGCCACTTGTAGTTTACTAGGTTCTTGGTTAAACTGCTTTTCAATATCACTGACCCTGCACATAGCTCTGTTGGTTCATGGGCCTGGAGCTCAGCAGGGAAGTAACTGTCCTGAAGTCTCTAAGTGACTGAGCTAGATTTGAACCCAGTCCAATCAGAAAGGGCTTCTAGTTTCCACTGTCCCTTTTTACCATAGCCTTTCTTGAAGTTTGGGCTGTGGGGAGAATTTGCCTAAATTCAAAGTCCGTAAATACCTACCATAACAGGTGGGTGTTTTTTCATGAAATAATCTCCAGACTTTTGACTGACTACCCCATCAGTAATTAATTTTGGAGCACCTCTTTCCAAGTGGTTTGTCTGTATTTATAAATTCATGTACATGCACCATTACACTAGTAGATTGTATGCCTACATAATAGAAATTTCGAAAGACAAATACAGATAGCAATTATAGTAAAAAATATTTTTTTTACTTTCTTTTTACTAAACCTTCTATGGTCATCCTGTATACATTCTGGAATAAAGCCTTTCCCTTTGGAGACTGCCGATATGATCATCAAGCACGGCCCTTTTATGCAGGATATTAGACTGAGGCCTGAAGAGAGTATATCACTTTCCTAGGCGTGTCTGGCTTTGAAGTTCTTTTTGCTATGTTCCTCATCATCTCCTAGGAACTGAGAATTTGCTCAGCTGCCTTCCGTGTATTCTGTCGTTCTCCACTACATCTCAATGAGATGAGTTTTACTGAGTAGGAAGTAGGGAGAGGACAGGTTGAAGCCCCTCCCCTTCCCTCTCCTCCCCTCCCGGCCAGGGGTTCACTCACGCTTCCTTCTGGGCAGTAGGCAAGGGTGATCCCCGCTCCACGATGTCTCACCCAGCCCTTTGTGACAAACTCCCTAGTAGTGCCCCAGCGGCACCCCAGGGCCTCTGCCATCACTGCCATCTAGACAAAGAAATCAGAAATCTATGGGGTCCCTCAGCCCCTCAGTATTATGAGGATCATAGGCTTCTGAATTCCTGCAGATGTGGTTTTGAATTTCAGCTTAGCTCAGTTGCCTCATTTGCAGGATGATGTCATTTTCACCATTAGAGTGTCTATAAGAATTCAGAAAACAATATGTCTGTCCCCAAAGATGCTCCATAAATCTTTGCCTCTTTGGACTCCCATGATGCACTGCACTTACCTGGGCTCCAGGTGACCCATACCTGGGTTGTGGCCTCTGTCCAGAACCTGGCATTCTGTTAGTATGAGCTTTTGGGGAGCCCCAGGATGCTCAGGCCATATCACTTGGTTGAGAAAATCATTAAAGCTCCTGCTGGCCAATTTTTCTCCAGTAGGGGTTTTTCAGGAAGCTCATTTGCAATGGTAGCACATGGGTAACAGCGCTAGGCCCAGAGATGGGTCAACTAATGTGGCTGCCCTGCTTCGCCTAGGAAATGAATCCGGATGACATTACAGTCCAAAGAAAAATGACTTTCTCAAGGTCACATACATCCCACCTCAAAACCTACTTTCAGCCTTTCTAGGATGATGTAAGAGAATAAAGAGAAGTCAGAGCAGAAAGGGACCTTACAGTGGATGGCCCAGCCTTCCAGTTGATAGATGAGGAAACTGAGGCCAGAGAAAGAATGAGATATGTCCAAAATAAGGCTGTCACACAACAAAAAATTTTTGAGATGTCCTACAGTATAAAAAAAAGATGCTTTCTTCTCCACACCCCTGTCCTCTGTGCTACCCTCTCTCCACCTCAAATGAGCAGGAATTCTCAGACTCCAGGACTTTCCAAGCTCTTTCTGGGTGCAGCAAGAGTCTCTAAGTTGGATTAGACATAACTCGACAACTGAAACCCTTCTGTGAATGGAAACAAAACATGTCCTTAGTCCTTACAAAACTATGACCTTGGGGAAGTGGCTTTCCTTAGAGCTTTGGTTTCTTTCCTGTAAAATAGAGTTTCACTACCCTGTGGTGGATGTGGTGAGACTGGCCCAGGGCCCTAAATCAGGGTGGTAGCTATTTTCAGTGGAAAGACCCTTTGTATGGTCGGTTTGTATATACGGGCAGTGTAAATATCTCCATGATGATCCTTGTCCCATGCTGAGCCATTCAGGGACCCGACCCTACTTGCCCCAGAGCTGGGTCTGCCCCAAATCCCCTGTAATCAGCTTGTGACTTCAGGGAGCTCAGCTTTTCCCAGTGCCTCCTGATCATGGGGCGTCAGGGCCTAAAGCTCTGCTCCAGCTTCAAGGGTACAGGCATCCCGTCCGCCTCCCCCAGGCTGGCAGAGCTTGGGAGCCCCGGACAAAGGGGGCAGTGTGTACAGCATTGGCTTGGGACCTGCAACCTTACCCCTTTCCCCATGTCATTCCTGGGCATAGAGGTGATAAAACCACTCACTCAGTTCAGTAACCAGTGTCCCCAGGATAGTGGAGGCTGAGAAGGCTCCTGGTAGTAGACTTATGGGCTCAGGGAGGCTGCGTCCAGGCCGGCAGGCCCAATCCTGGCCATTAAAACAAACTTCCATTGTTACCACCTCTGTGGGAGGGGTTGAGTGGAACGGATGCCATCTAGCCACCAGGCCAGGGGAGCAGTAGCTAATGCATAAACGCTGGGGTTTTGCAGCAACTGAGCAGGACTCCCAAGTCTTGAATTTGGGCAGAATGAGGGCAGTGTTCATCCTTTCTAAGACTTTGGCACTTTGTTGGCTTTTGCCTCCCCAGGGCCTTGGCACCCTGTAAGGCGAAAGAGCTCTTGCCAGACCCCAGCTTAGAGATCCTTTGGCTACAAGATGTGGCCACATCACCTAGCCCAGAGCTCCTCTCTCTCCCTATCTTGGCATTTGGGAGTGGAGAGGAAAGGGCTTTATCAGAAAACAGCTCTACCTTTCGGCCTCAGGCAAGCCAAACTTTCTGTTAGAGCTTGTTTCCTCAACAACAGCAGGAATAATAATACATACCTCTCTGGGTCAGGTTGCGGATTCCTTTTTTAATTATAGAAGTAATAGAGCCAACTATGGAGAAGCATTGTAAAAAAAGAGTAAGAGTCTTCTCCCAGTTGTAATGGGCTGATGTTTACCCCCACAGACCTCATTTTGTGCATGCATGTATGTGTCCCTATAAATGTAATGTTTATGTCATTGGGTCACACTTCTGCCTAGTTCTTAGCAGCCCTGTGGGGTTCATCCTGTTCACTCGCTACCCCTTAGAGGTAAATACTTGTGGCGTTTCTCTCTGCATATACAAGCAAGTGCCATTATACAGATTCATTATCTCCCCTTTCTTTACACAAAATGTATGTCCTGTACATTGTTTTCGTACCTTGCTTTTTTTCTCTGGTAACAATCTACCCTGGGACTCTTTTCATATCAAGTACATACAGATGTGTTGCATTCTTTCCAACAGCTGCATAGTATTCCATTACAGACATGTCCTGCAGTGTTACGAAATGGCACCCCCATCACTTTCTTCATACCACTCACCACCACCTGATGTATTTTAGGTATTTATTTTCTGTCCACACCCTCAACTGAAATATCAAGTTCCAGAAAGGCAAGGATTTGGTTTAACTTATTGCTGAATTTCCATTGACTAGAATAGTGTGGGGAACATGCATTCAAGCATTATCTTTCCTTAGTCATATAATTTATTTTTCTTAGAAAACCTCTCTTATTGAGAACTGGAGCTCTTGGGGGAAGGGACTTTTTCAAGATCACACAAGTAGGGAGGCTAGGACTTAAACTTGCCTGCTGAAAGTGTTGGGGACCTTTGCGTATTCCTATGGTTTTATCAAATTAATTTTATCAGAGTTGAATTGGTGCCCATTTCACCACTGTAAGGGTATCTCCTCAGAGGTGTCAGCTTCTCCAGATGCCCACGGCTCCCACACACAGCCCAGAGAGCTAATTGTTTGCAGTTAACATCTTGTTTTAGGACAAACACCTTTTTAGTTATTTAGGGAGAATGATTTTGGTTTTGCCTGAAAGGCTTTGAAAATCCTTTGCAGTTTACATGTTGGGATTGCACAAAGCAGTTCAGGGTACCTGGGGCTTAAAGCAGAAATGGCAAACTTTTTTTTGTAAAGAGCCAAGTAGTAAGTAAATATTGTCAGCTTTGTGGGCCATATGGTAGCCCACTCGGCTCTGCCATCGTAGCTATAAGCAATATACAAAGAAATAAGTGTAGCTATGTTCCAGTCAAACTTTATTAATGCTCACTTAAAAGTGAATTTAGTGTAATTTTCATATATCATAAAATATTAGTCTTTTATTCCCCCAACCACTTAAAACATAAAACCCATTGGTGAGGTGAATTTGGCCCACGGGCCGTAGTTTGCCACTTTGGCTTAGAGGAAAATCAACCTAAATGGCCAGAAGTTTATTGAGTTTGGGCCCAGGCTGTTCTGGCACAGACAGGGCCAGGCCGAGTTGGTGGTTGTTGCCTGAAGGGAATTTGACCTACATAGGAAGCACCAGGTAGAAACCTTGTTTCCTTCAGGGACCAGCACCCAGAAGCAGGGAGGAGGACATGAGCAGGAAGTGCACAGAGTTTGGCATCAGAGACCCCCAACTTAATGTTTCACAGAAGCTAAGAGACTTGCCCGTATCCACTTTTCCTCTCTGAGCCTCCCATTTTCTCTTCTGTGAAGTAGGAGCGGTCTCACCCTCAAGGCTGTTCATGGTGGTTAAATCAGGATGCATAAACAGCTCCTGGCATGGCGCCTAGCACCTCAACGTGGTGTTGCTGCTGGTGCTGATACATTCTGGCAGCTCCCTCCTCTTCACTTGGCTTTAAAGACTGATGAGTCCCTTCTGCCTCCAGGACCACCATGGGGTGAAGGGGGAGGCTTAGCTAGGCAGAAGTCCTGACCTCACTGGGAGGCTAGAAGGGAATGGCTTCAAGGGGAATAAATGCCTGAGGTCCCCTGAAGGTCAGACATCTGAGCAATAACCCATTATTCATCTTTTTGAAAGAAAAGTTCAGTGTAGGAATCCAAAGAACTTCAGTCTCAGCCCTGGCTTTTGTTTGCTGAGTGTCCTGGGCTCCTTACCTTTGACCTTCGGCTCCCATCTATCACACAAGGCTGTTAAAACAATTTGGCAATTTCTTGGTCTTCTTTCTTTTGGAATGCCCAGAATTTTGTTCAAATGAAATGTTAGAAAAGAAATGTACACAAAATAAATAAAGAGGGAGTTGTCGTGGATCTGGTAAGCCCCTGCCCCACCCCCTCTCCCTGCCCTCCTTAGAACTGGGGCCCAAGGAGTTACAGAGGTGGTATCCCATGCTTCACTGCACCTGGGGAAGCCATGTTGGCAGCTGCGGGGAGGCAGGTGATGGGAGTGATTATGCTTGCTCCAGGACGCTCCTCTCACAGGGAATGTCCTGCCTCCGAATGGCAGCAGCCACATACCGTCTCTCTGCCAGTATTGACCTAGAGCCTGCTGAAGGCCAAGCCCAGGGCCGGAGTGCTGTGCCAAGGAAGGGCACATGCTGGTTCAGAAGGCTCTAGTGCCCAGCAAGTTATGTGACATGGCCATGGCCATCAACATCCCTGTGTGTGGGAGGAGAGGTCCTGGAAGCTGATACCTCATTGTTGGCTTCTTGAGACAAGAAGAGCTCTCAGTGGGACTCTGGGACTCCAGAATTGGTACAGAGGTGACAAGGGGCGAGGGGTATGAGATCCTTCTTTGTGCGGGACTCTGAGCCTGGGCCTTTGCTAAACTAAAGGGCCTGTGTGGCAGTCCTAGGAAAGTCAGGGTTTAAGCTCAGGTCAGTGGTCTTTCCTTTGCAGCCTGGTGAGTTGGGATAAGAGGTTATTGTTAGCCTGTTTCCACCTCTCAGAGCTAATGTCCCAGTATTCATCAGGGGGTTTGATAAATGGACAAGTCGAAATATGTTAGGATGAACGCCATTCTGGCAGAACAAATATACAGAGCTAATTTTGCCCAAAAGCTAAATTCAGAGGTGGTAAGTCTTCTTTTACAGAGGTTCTATGCTGGGTCCCACCCTGGACACTCCAGGTCCCATGCCCAAGGCATTCGAGGTCTGGTGGGTGAACAGTAGGTGGGTATTCCCAGCAACCTGGAGCAAAAGCTGGAGATGGCAGAGGACACAGCAAAGGCAACGGCCTGGACGAGTGCGGTTGCTCTAGAAGATAGCCCTGTCCCCAGCGGGTGGGGACAGGAGGCTGGGAGGGTCACAGGTTCTGGGCTCTACATTGCTCCTCCACCCCTAAAAAAAAACGCTTTATAAGAAAACCACAAGCTGTGGGGCTTGTACCCCGTCTCTAAGGCATCAGCTTGGCACCAAAATAAATACATGTTGGATGAATGGACTTTATTACTGTGTTTTAGTTCTAGCCACAGGGCTGGTGGGGGCAGGTGGTACCGTGGTGGCCCGGTCGAGGATGGCTTCCCATCCTTCCCTGATTCAGCAAACATTTGTCAAGTGAACCTTGCCGGCTCCATGATGCGCACTGATACAGACTTTGACATGAAACCTGTAGTGAAGGAACTCTTATCCCCATTCTGTGTGAGGAAACCAAGGCCCAGAGCCAGGGCCACCGTGTATCCCAACTCCAAAGTGAAAGCAAGCAACTCACCGCCCTTCAGCCTTGGTCTTCGGACACCAAGTTCAGCACTGATCAAGCTGGGTTTGGTGAGTGCAGTGGCGGTGGGCGATGGGAGCGTAGATGTGTGACCGGTCTCAACGCTGTGTGCCTGCCAAAGAGCAGGGGCCACACTGAGCAGCAGCCCCCCGCCCCCCCCCATTTAGTCTGGCTGCATGAGGCCCCTTTTCTTCCCCCTGCAAGCACTGTTCTGTTTACCCGGAACGCAGTCTCGCCACCGCTTCCCCACTTGGCAGACTCCCTGCATGTCCTTCACGGTTCAACTCCAGTGTCACCTCCTGAGAACCCATCTTTGATTGTCCCCAGGCAAAATTATAATTCTCTCCCTCCAGGACTCCCCCAGTGCCTTCTTCTACGCACTGGTTGAAGCTCAGACCACACTAGCCTCCCCACTGGACCAGAAGCCGCTTCTTTGATGTAAGGACTGGGGCCTGTTTCATCCAGGGCCTGAGCATGGGTCACTGAGCACTTTAGTAGATCCTAATGCAGCAGCCTGCCTGGTGGATGTTGATATAGCCCAGGATGTGGGTAGGCAGGTTTTTAAAACAGAATTTGACCTTCACCTGCCATATGGCAAAGTCCAGCAGAAGGGGTTATCCTTGGCTTCTAGCTGCCCCCACCACCAGAAGCTACAGCTGCTCGGTAGGGCCCCAGGGATGACTTCAGAGGCCCAGAGACCCCTGGAACATAAGAGCCAGACTGAAAATAATACTGCTCCTTCTCACAGAGGCCCTACTGTAGCATCGTTTATTCATGCACTAGCAGCATGATTTTTACCAGAGCCACATAGCCTCTGTATTATTTCTCACTTATATTTTTATTAAATTGCTTTGTTCTAAGTAATATGTAAAAATCGTAAGAATTTTTTCTTTTGAATAGGCGATACATTCACATGGTTCAAAATTCAAAAATGTACAAAAGAGTATAAATGAAAAATCTCCCTTCCACCTGCCTTTGCCACCCAGATCCCCCAAGGTACAACATTATCTTTCTTGTATGCTCTTTTAAATACAGAGATATGTATAGTCTCCTTTCGTCAGCCTTTTAAAAAAAATCTGTGTTACACAAAAGGCAGCATACAATACATACATGCTTTTTTCACTTAATATGTCTTGGTGGATGTCCAGAATTAATATCGAAGAACTTTCTTTTCTATGTATTCCATTATAAAGCTCGGCCACATTTTATTAATTCATAGGTTTACATTGCTAGTTTTATATTTTAACGCGTACTAGGAAAACATGTATCTCATGTACCATTAGCGTCACACTCTGGATGACCCAATGGACAGCCCTAAGCTAATGCATGTGACTCACCAGGCAGAAAACCCTCACATGGTGGGGTTGAGCCATCAACAGCAGGTGTTGAGCCATCGCTCTGTCGATGCTCACTCAGTACCTTGCAACATCCTCTAACTTAATCCCAGTGGTCACTTTATGAAGTGGGCTTGGCTGGGGCCCACTGAGAGGAGGTCTGTCAGCTACTCACCATCCACTCAGAACTGACAGCCCTGGGTCTGAGGCTCCCTGGAGAGTTGAGAAAAGGGGCTCTGCTGGGGGTGGAGTGGGACGGGGACTTGCTGTGGTGTGTATGTGTGTTGGGGCCCGGGGAGTGTTTTTGAGCTGTGAAGGACAGGATTTAAAGGGAGTGCAGCCCTCCATGAAGACAGCTGTGACATCTAGGATGAATGTCCAGATGTGGCCAGGAAGGGACCAGGTGGGCTGGTGGGAAGGATGGACCCAGCACTCACCTAACAAAGAACGGACCCTGAACCTGTGCACTCAGGTTAGCTGAAGCAGCCTTCCTCTTTCTCAACCTCTGACATGAAGACCTTAGCTTTCTCAATCATTGGCCTGGTGGCTTCTAGAGAAAGAAAAGGCAAGCCAGGAACATGTCTGAGTAACAGCTAAGTCCAGTGCTATCTGTGAGAATCTTGAAGTCAGGGCTGCTTCTGGGTTCTGTGGGCAAACCAAGGCCCTTAGTAAGGCTATGACTGAGCT
Organism: Rousettus aegyptiacus; assembly: GCF_014176215.1. Taxonomy (NCBI): domain Eukaryota; kingdom Metazoa; phylum Chordata; class Mammalia; order Chiroptera; family Pteropodidae; genus Rousettus; species Rousettus aegyptiacus. Next base: position 27,671,955 of record NW_023416284.1, on the reverse strand, counting down.
GAGAGTCTCTGCTCCACAGGTGTAGCTCGGGATTGTGTGCTTCCCAACCCTCCCCTCTACTACCTAGCCTGGTGTCGTGGACACAGTTGCTCTTGGGTGTACCCCCATCCCTATCTCCATTTTGTCACAACCAGTTAAGGGACCGCCTAATGTCACATTTTGTGGATTCTTCATTTTAAAAGAAAAAAAATGAATCCTCTCCCTTTGTCTAGCGAGGTATCCGCCTGCTGCCTTTGGGGGCCCTTGGCTTCCAGGACGGAAACCCACCACCCTTTCTCTGCCCTAGCCCTTCGAGCGTTGGAAACACCTTGGCCCCACACTCCTACTTGCCTTGTGTCATAACTTTTCCAAAGCACATTCCTGGCTGGTATGTCATCTGTGTGTAAATAATCCTGGGAGGCTCACGGTTTGGGGATGGTTGCCGTGAGGGACACTGGGTGGGGAATCAGGCCCCCTGAGCTCCAGCCTGGCCCTGAGAGAGCTAGAGCTCTTCTCTGCCTTGTTTCTGTCTCTTGGGGCTCAGTTTCCCCACCCAGTGAAGGGAGGGGTGAGGAGGGTAGGAACACATCTTCAGTACTAATACTTGTGAAACTATTCCCATTTTGCAGACAGGCAAACAGAGGGTTGAGAATTCACAGGGCAAGTAGGCAGGTGGGCTAGAATCAGAAACCACCACCTTTGGGTCCAAATCCAGGGTGCTTCCCCCCATCTTTGTTGCTTCTCACATGTAATTTGGCCCCCATAGCATGAAGTATTGGTTCCCGGGCCTCCCAATCAGAGTCTGGAGCCACATGGACCCCAGGTATGGCTCCACCAGTGGAACGAGACCCCAGAGAATGCCAAGGTCTGTCCGTCTCTAGCCAAGATCTGGCTGCAGAAAGAGAGAAAAAACGTTAATTCTCCCCTCTCCCCAGGAATGGATCTGGCCAACCCAGTGTCTAGAAGTCAGCAGGCTGGTTTGGCCACCCGAGGACAGGAAATGGCCAAGTTTCCTGGGAGAAAGGCAGATGCGATGCCAGGAGTCAGGCAAGATTTCTGAACCAGGGAACCTGGCAGCCTAGGCCCTGCCCTGTAGTAACCTGGGCCCAGACCTGCCTGTAACAGTGTGGTTTTTCTCTCTGCAGAAATTGACAGGCCGCCTCATGATGGCCGTGGGAGGGGCAGTGCTTGGCTCCCTGCAGTTTGGCTACAACACTGGAGTTATCAACGCCCCCCAGAAGGTGAGTGCTGTGCCTTCTTGGCTTATCGACACCAGCCCGTTCTGCTCTGCACCACATACCCTCACACACTCTGCCTTTTGGGTGTCAGTCATTTACATCAACTCACCATCTACCTCACCAGCCAATTTTCTGGCCCTGAACAGGTCAGAGACTCTTGGCTTTAGCCTTGAAACCTTGGAGCTGCAGATTTCAAGAACCTCAGGGCCCATAGAAATATGGAGTCTTAATAGGTCATCTTGAACAACCTCCCATGCAACACAGACATATAATAATCAAAGCAATCTCTGGTATAATGATGCTGCACTTATGTGGCGCCCTGGGGCTACGATGGTGCTTATCTCTCTTGCTGCCCACCAGGGCAAGAAGGCAGACAGGCAGCGTTCACCACACCCAGAGTGGCCAGAGAGAAGAAACCTGCCTGACTGGTATCCAACACCAGTCTGCCTTGGAGCCTCCCCGGCCAGGTGGTCCCCAAGCCTGTGCTCACACCCATCCACATGCAGCACACTCCCTTATAAGGCATCCTGTCCTGGGTTGAAACTGTCTCCTTTCCCTGGAGGCCCTGTGGCATCTCACCCTAGGGAACTGTAGGGGGTGAAGGTCTGTGTTTACTTCCCTCTCCTCAGGATGCATCTCAGATCTTTCCTCACTTGTTCACTTGAATATCAGGACTGGGAGGCTACTGCTCAGCCCACTTGCTTTAGGGAGGAAAGAAGAGGAAAGGGGACAGGAAAGGAAACTGTAGTGAGTCGCTTCTCTACACCAGGCCTTTTGCATGTGTTCCTGAGCTTGGGCGGTGATTTCCATTTTATAGATCTGAAAACTGAGGTCCTGAGCAGGTGAAGTCAGCTGAAATGACCAGAGCTCAAGGCCATATGGCTAGTAAATGGTGGAGTCAGAAATCAAACTCTTGTTTACCTAACTGCTTAATGACCAAATTCCTGTCAGTTTAAAACTCCTGGGAAGGACGAAATGAGAGTGGGCAGTCCTCCTATCAAGACCATATTCATTGTCCAGATGGGTAGGACTAAAATGTGAGCATAGCTGGCTCCTGAGGCTCGGAATCTATTTGGGAGAATTAGGTTGTGTTGAGGGAGCTGGGCCTCCTCCAAATAGGCGGAGGGTGGCTGTTGAGGCTACGCCTGATGCTGGAGAACAGGTCACCAGGAAGGCCTGGCCTGCTGAGTCATACTCAGCTGTAGCGGACGTGTCAGGACTTTTCCAAGCTTGTCTGAAATGGTAACCATGGGCCCATGCTTGAAACAGCCCCAAGTCCTGCCCTGCTAAGTGTGCCAGACAGCTCTCGCCAAAGTATGTCTCGGAGCTGGCTCCCTTTGGGGGTTTTTGCAGATGAAAAGGGAGGTGGGGTGCACGTTATGGTTCCCTAGACACTCCTAGATTCTGTTCCAGTTGGTCTGGACTGCTGTTTGAGCATCGAAATTTTAAAGCTCCCCTATTTATCCTAATGTGCAGCCAAAGTTGAGAACTACTGGATTAAGCGATGTTCTGACTGCGATCACATAGTGAGTTACCAACAGATATAGGACTCTAAGATCAGGATAGAGGAGGTATTTTTCAGGAATAGAATGGAGTGGGGTGAGCAGGGGGCCTGCAAAGAGGGGAATGAAATGCCCAGAGGAGAGAAAGTCTGGTGTGTGACCTGGGTGAATTGGAGTAGAGAGAAGGTTGGGGAGGCCCACGAGGTATGCCAGAGCCTGACCAAGGGCCTTGTTGGGTAGGTTTCCTCTGCAAAATATCCAGCCACCTGCATGGCATGGGACAATCAGAATGGGCGTGTGGGCACCACCGCGTAGGTCGAGCTAGGCGATATGGACTTCAGAATGAGGACAATGAGGACCCATTAAAGAGGACAGATATGATCAGATTTGCATTTTAGGGAAATGATTCAGGCATCTGGTGTAGTAGGATGGATCTGAGATAGTGAGACAGGGAAACTGGCGAGAAGGCTACTATGGCAGTAGAAAAACAAACACTGAGTAGGGAGGATGGGCAGGGTTTGGTCATCAGTTCAGTATGAGGACAAGAGAGTAGGGTTTTTAAATGGCTTCTAGGTTTCTGGCTTGGGCGATGTGGGATCTGGAGGGGGAGCAGGTATGAGAGGAGCTGCTGATAGGTGCCTGTGAGACGTGCGAGAATTGAGGTTTGATGTGACACAGCCTGAGGTGTACAGGAAGCACTTGGATGTGGGTTCTGTTTCTTAGGCCGATAGTCAGCTGGAGAAGAGTTTGACAGTTGGTCATGGCTATCCAAATAGCGGGAGAGGAAGATGTTCAAGAGAGAGGGTGTAGAATAGGGTCAAGCCCCACAGCACATCCCCATTGATAGGAGGATCTCAGGCAGGAGGAGAGCTGGTACCTCTAAGCCAGGAGACGAGAACCTCCTAAGACGGAAGAATGGAAGCACCCGAGGACAAGGGTGTTTGTTCAAGGTGTGCTTAGAATGGTGCCTGGCCATCATAAAAGGCACTCGTAAATGGTGGGTGGAAGAAAGGAATGAAGTAATGCTGTCTGGAGCCCCAGCGGTTGACCTGGACAGATCAGCCCTATATTTCTGTATATGGAAAGGCCCAGTGGTGACCCTGTACTAGCAAAGGCTGACTACTGGGAGTGATGTGTAGAAACCGCCCTACAATGAGTTGAAAAGGAAGAGGAAGTAGGAAAGAGCAAAGACAATCTGTCCAAGAGACTTGGTATATAAGGGAGAAATGAAGAATGGTAGCTAGAAAGGCTGTCTGGCTAGGATTTTTTTTTTTCTTTTTAGTATGAAGACTTCATTTTTAAACATGTCCTAAGGAATCAGCGGAGGAGGAGAGGGTGAAGCAGGGGAGGGGAGTGGTTCCTCCAGGAGGCGGAGGCCGCATCTGGCTGGAGGGACTCAGATCCTTCTGAGGCTGTGGATGCAGACAGATCCATAGTGCTGACTGCTGTTGCCCATTTAAAGAACTTCTTTTAGGAAACTGTGTGGGGCTGACCAGTTGGCCTGCTTTCCAGAGGAGGCTTTGCCCCACTGGGATGCCAGCACTGATCTTAATTGCCAAGAGAGCCAGAAGCTTGGTCTCCTCCATAAAACAGACCCCAAAGGGCTTCCTCCTGGAAGTGGTTAATTAATCATAATATCGTCTTAAATGTTTACAAAGTAGTTCCCCATAAATTTTCTTCTCACAGCAGCTTCACAAAGTGGGTGGGGCTGAGGTTATAAAGGAAGAAATTGAGGCTGGGTTAGGTCACCTAGACAATGAGAGGCTGAACTGAGGTGGACACCAGGCCTCACACCTCCTTGAGGACCTTTCCCCTGCTCCATATTGTGTGAGTGATGACAGCATCCCTGTGACTCGTCCCTGCCAAGTCTTCTGTCTCCCTGAGGAAGGAGGAAGAAGGTGGAGAAGGGAGGAGGCAGGAGGTGGAGGCGGAGGAGGAAAGGCCAGCTAGATAAATGAACAAGGGCATCCTGACCCCCGTACTTGGGGTCTCCCCTCTAATCAGAAACAGGTGAAAGGTACGGATGACTGTGGAGGAATGACAGGGCAGCTGCCAGGGTGTCAAGAAGGCCAAGTGAGCAGTACAGGGGGCCTAGCGGAGCTTGTGAGCAGCATTGATAGGCGTATTTGTGGGCACCTGTCCAAAGCTCACTTCAGAAACCAGCCTCTGAGGACCAAAGCCAGAGATCTGAGTGGCCAGAATTGATAGCACACACACTGAAATCTAGCGGCGTTTCCTGGGGCATGCACTCAGGCACTCCATCTGTTTACTCTTACACTTTATAAACACTTCTCACAGCCTGGCCGTAGTTCTGCCAACCAGGAGCAAATTAGAAGTGATAAATTGCACATGGAAGAGGGGAGAAAATGACACAAGAGGAAGAGAATGTCTCAGAGCCAACTGGACACAGCGATTTAGTTCTGCCAGCACTTTCATTTAACAAGGACTGTGCCAGGTGGTGTCCTAAACGGTGGGGAGGGACAAAGCTGCGAGTAGAGCAGGCACATCCTGGTCCTCAGCCGACTGCCTAAGACATGGTCTGAGCTGGGCCCCGGCCCCGCCCTCCAAGGACTCAACCACGCAGAGGGATAGGGAGACCCCTTGGAAAAGCCAGAGTATAATTAATGAAGGGCTTCGAGGTGCCATGGGGGCAAAGAGGAAGAGTGAATGACTGATGCTGGGTGAGGGTGACGGGAGAGACCAGAAGGGTTTTGAAAAGTTTGCAGCTGCTCTAACCTTGAAGGGCGAGCCAGCCCCACAGGGAAGGAGGCAGGCGTCCAGGCAATGGGGTCGGCTTGTGCAGATGCAGCGGCACGAAGGTGCCACTGACACAGAATTGCTGACTGCAGACACTGACACACCGACTGCCCTTGTCTGTTTAGAAGAACTTCTCTTAGGAAACTGTGTGGGACTGCCCGGTCGGCCTGCTTTCCAAGGAGGCTTTATGCTACTAGTAGTAAGGATGCCAACACTGCTCTTAATTACCAGAAGCTTGGTCTCCTCCATAAAACAGGCCCCAAAGGGCTTCCTCCTGGAAGTGGTTAATTAATGATATTATCATCTTAAATGTTCACAAAGTAGTTCTCTGTAAATTATCTCCTCGCAGCAAAAGGTAGATGGAGCTGAGGTTATGAAGGAAGAAACCGAGGCTGGGTCAGGTCACTTGGGCAGTGAGAAGCTGAGCTGAGGTGGACACCAGGCTTCACACCTCCTTGACTGCCCTTCCCCTTGTATGCTCGATGACAGCATCCCTGTGACTCCTCCCTGCCAGGCCTTCTGTCTCCCTGGGGAAGGAGGGAGAAGGCAGAAAAGGGAGGAGGCGAGACCAGCCAGAGAGCAAATAAACGAACAAGGGCATCCTGATCACCATACTGGAGAGAACCGCCTCTCCTCTCCACATGCGGCTGAGTTGCCAGCTAAAGGCCATTTAGAAACCATGAGTTCCTAGGCAAGCAACGGTGTCAGGCAAGTCTGAGAATGAGGCAAATGGTTGGGGCTAGAAGGGGCCTGATGGTCTGCTGGCTCATCCTCCTTATGTGACAAAGGAGGAACCTGATCTGGAGAGCCGGCGAGGTCTGCCTCACCTAGGATGACCTACTTGGTGAGTGAAAGTACTGGAGACAAGATTTGCTTCCCTGCCTGAACTCTCTGCCCCCTGCTACTCAGCTAACCCAGGCAGCCTCTCCATATCTCTGACTCTCCTCTCCTCTTCCCTCATCTTCCCTAATACAAACCCAAACCCTTAGAGCTTACTGTGTGTCAGACCTTAGAAATTTTATTCAGTTATTCCTTATAATAACCCAATTAGGTAGGTACTATAATTCCTGTTTTATAAGAAACTGGGGCAAAGAGATGTTAAGCAGTTAAACCAAGGACACACAGCTAGTAAATGGCATATCTGGGATTTGAATCCAGGGAGTCTGGCTCCAGTCTGCATCCTTGGCCACTGTAGAAGCACTGGTAGTTACACTACAGTCAGATGAGCACCAAAATACCCTTTCACACACTACAACTGCTACTCAGCTGGCCCCTCCTACTCTGACTTCCAAGCCCAGTCAAGCTTAGTCATGTACAGACATCTCAACAGTTTCCCACACACAGTTGCACAATCTCTTACACCATTACTCCCTGTCATGCTACATCATTCCTTAAGCCCCTCAGATTCATGACTTACTTATTAATTAGTGACAGCTCCTTCTAGTCTAGAGGGAGCACATAGCACCTTGTAGTGAGCCTCTCAGGGCAGTGATGGAAATGTGGACATGCCGGTAGGAACAGAGGAGAGGGAGGGGGAAGGGGAGGGGGAAGGTACCTGGCCCAGAGAGCAGGGTTTTCTCAACACTATTGACATTTTGGGCCAGATAGTTCTCCGGTGTTGGGGGGGCTACCCCATGCATTGTAGGATGTCTAGTGGCATCCCTGGCCTCTGCCTGCTAGATGCCAGTAGCACACCACCAGTGTGACAACCGAAAATGTCTCCGGACATTGCCAGATGTCCTCGGGGGGGGGGGGGGGGGCGCACATCGTTCCTATTTGAGAACCACTACAATAGAGGAGAAGGGGTGGCTATCAGAAAGGTTTTCCAGGGGAGCGGTCATGTATTTTCTGAAGGTCGCCAGGGAGGAGGCAAAGAAGCAGCACAAAGGAAAATGCAGAAGTGTAGGGTGCCCAGGCAGCATTGGGGTGTCATGTGGGTGGAGGCGCCTTCATCCTGAGTGTGGTGGGGAACCAAGAAGAGGTTGTAAGCTGGGGCAGCCACAGGGAGGTGAAGATCTTTCTGTCTGCAAGAGAGAACCTGAAGGCCAGGAACCAGTGAGGAGGACAGAACTAAGGCCTGACTTGAGTTTGGAGAGAAGCCACCTCAGGGCTCTTCCTGAGAAGGAGCCTGGGTGGTCCAATAGTCTGCTGTGGGATTGGGGCCCAGCTTCTAGCTCTATCAGCTGCCTGGGCCCCCAATGAGAGGCCCCAGAGGACCCAGCATGCAGAGTTATCTGTCCAGCCCCACCTGTAGCATCTGGCTCTGAACTACCAGCTGACCCTGGGGTGTGGCTGAGAGCTGCTATGGAGATACGAGCTCTGCGAGGAGGATGGGGGGCAGCCCCAATTGGGCGGGGAGGAGAAGGCAGGGAACAGGAAATAGGAGTCAAGGTCAGGCTAAGGGACTAAACTGGACAGGCTGGCCCTTTCCTCCTCCAAAGTAGAGCTCAAACTTTGGCTGATTGTTTAACCCCTTCATCCCCACAGTAATATCTACAAGAGAACTGAGAGGGTTAAGAGGGAGCTCTGATTCTCTCTCAGGATGATCTAGAAGACCCAGGCCTCCTGGGCTAGAGGGAAGGATGGTGAGACCAGCCAGAGGTTCCAAAACACATGCCCCTTTTCTTGGCAGTAATCTAGAATTCTAGATCAAAGTTTGACAGGAAGGCTAAATCCAGCCAGCAGCCTATTTTCGTATGGCCCATGAGCTAAGAATGTATTTTATTTATACTTTGTAAGGGTTGGAGGAGAAAAGGAAGAAAAATAGGCAACAGAGACCATGTGTGGTCAGTCTGCAGACCTAATGTTTTCTAGTTATGCTTTTACATAAAATGTTTACCAATCCCTGCTCTAAACTGACTTGTATGCTCCCCACTGACAGGGAACTCACTACCTATGAGGCAGCTAATCTCATCTTCTGAAGCCTAGAAAGCTGTTCTTTCCCCTGAACTCAAAGTGTATGCCTTGGGGCTCTGCAGACCTCCTGGGTCTCATTGCTTGGGCAGCCAGGCAGAGTCTAAGGATAGAGCTTTCCTTCAGGTTCTTTCCTATGGTATTAATGCCTTAGGTTAATGTTTTGTCTCCCAGCAGTTTGAAAATGGAAAAACCTGTCCTTAATGCTCCTCAGAAAGTGGCGGTTCCGTCCTAAATAGCTTATTCTGTATGCTGGGCAGCAAGTGTGCTTCACGTCATGCCAGGGTCTCACTTCAGACACTACCTGGACATGGGAAGTCAGAACTTCCTCTGTAGACAGGCAGACATGTGGTCCTTTATCCCCAGTTGCTTGGGCGTAGGAGGTGAGTGATTCCCAAGGAGTCAGACATGATGGAAGCCTCCCTCCCCCACACCCAGCAGAACTGCTGGGATGAGGAACAGCTTTTCACTGGAAATCATTCAGTCCAAGTGATCTCGGCTGCCCAGAGCTGACCTGCTTCTCCATGCTGGCCCCTACAGTTTCAACAAGTGGGCCACTACCCTCTAGTTCAATGAGGGGGCAACTGAACAGAGATTTCTAGTAGCCCCTCGACTCCTGACAATCCCCCCTCAAACGGACAAGACCCTCCCTTTCCCCCCAGAATGCATGTACTCCCACAAACCCTTGTGAATGTCGGGAATGGGCCGGGAAGGGAGCAGAGACACAGAGGGGCTGCTGAGCCTATGCATTTGGTGAACAGGGCTCTGCCTGCCATGTTGAGGAGTAATTAATTGTGGGAAGTGGAATCTGGCTTCAGGGGATGGGGAGAGTGAGGATGGGAGGGGAATTCAGGTGAGACCCAGGACAGGTGCTGCATGGGAGAAGAGTAGGACAAAAATTAGGAGGCAGAAACAATAGGACCTGGTGACTGATTAGATGGAGGGTGTGGCAGAATCAAGGGTGTCTCCCAGGCTTGTGAGGAGCACGTGAGATGGGAGCACGTGAGGCGGGAGTGTGAGAAGAGGCGCTGCATGCCTGATCTCGCCCCTCAGACACGAGCCAGGCTGAGGCGGTCGCCAGTAACCTCGTTGTGGAGATTGAGTCTGTGAGAGGAGTAGTAAGTAGGCTCTTTTTCCCTTAGGGGCATCCAGCCACTGCTAGGATGGATGCTGAGGGTACCTTGTAACTGGGTGGAAGTGGTGACCCCAGAACCTCTCACCGTGTGGGGTTTTTCTGATTCTCCAGGGATCCCCCTGCCTTTCCTGAGCCAAGGGTCAGCTTTGAGCCTCACATGCAGCATGGACCCCCAGGGGCAAGAGGACACGGGAGCGGGAATGGAAAACTGGGCATAGTGTCTTCCCAGAAATCTCAAGCACCAGCTCAAAAGGCAGGAATCCACAGCACAGCCTCAGCTCAGTCAAGAAGTGCTGCTGGGTGGAGGGGGTGGTGAGCAGAGAAAACGAGCCTTGGGCCAAGGTGAAGGGGGCTGGCTGCTCCCCCTTTCTCAACCCCATACTGTGGTCTGAGTAGCAGAGGGGCTCATGAGCCATAGAGGAGCCAGCCCTGGACAAGGTTTGGTCTCTCTGATTTGTTACCACAAGCAGGAGACTTAACTGGGGGGCTCTGGTAACACCTCACTTACACATGGTCCTCACCGTCTCTAGCCAGTCCCAAGAAGAGGTTTAAAGACCTGAACTGCCAAAACTGAAACCTCAGCTTACATCCTTAAGCTCATTTAGATAGTAAGCCCTTTATTCAGCAGTTACCTATTGACTCTTTCTTTGCACACAATTCAAACAAGTTCTATTAGCTGACTTCTTGGCAAAAAACAATATGGACAAGCATCTGAACCACAGAAAGACTACGAGAACTGCAGAATACAAAAATTAAAAGCCATTGGGGCAAACACCTCTTCTTGCCCCTCTAGAGAGCCCCATGGACATCGCAGTGCCCTGGAGCCCAGCTTATAGGTCTGGTTGCTAAGGGCAGCAAAGTGAGAGTGACAAGAGGGAGAAAGATTTCTGCCCAGATAATGAGTCAGGAAAGTTTGAGGCCTCAAAAGGGTGAGCAGCATTTATCTGGACAGTTCCGTTATCCAGGACAGCTTGTTCTCATCAGAGCCTGATAAATGGAGCATCACTATCCCCAAGCAGTCCTCCCCTGGGATTGGTTTTGTCCCTTGAAGAGCACAATGTGTGTTGTGTTGTGTTGTGTTGTGCTGTGCTGTGCTGTGCTGTGCTGTGCTGTGCTGTGCTGTGCTGTTGAAAGCTACCTTCTCTCTGTCGCCAGCAGAAGCCGGGGTTTCCAGGAGAGCCTAAGGCCCTTTCTTCATTGACTCCCCGCTTCACTCACCAGGTGTCCCTGGCACCAGTGTGAATCCACTGAGGTCCCTGTCCACAGGGAAGACAGAATCCTGGGATCCTTTGAGCTGGATCTCAAAAGGTTTCAGAGTGGTAAAGCAGGGTGGGCCCTCCAGGCAGAGTAACCATGGAGGCTGGGGAAATGGTGTGGAGGGCGAAGATAGAGATGTTGGTAGGTAGGTGGGAGGTTGCACTGCTATCTGTCAGGAGCCTTAATTTTGAATTATGGGATGTAGGTTTGGTTAGACTTTGTCAGTGGTCTGCACTGCCTTCGGGTCAGGATGGGAATGTAGTAGGGTCCCTGGGCTCAGTGATGGTGCAAGGTACCATGCAAGCACCATAAGGATGTTTCAGTAATTCCCCACAGCACTGCAAAGTAGACATTCCTAATGTTATCGTTTGAGATGAGATGATTTGCCCTGGATCACACCGGAGAAAAGTGGTAGTGCTGGGATCTGAACTTGGTTACGTCCAGGTTCCTAACCCCTGTATTCTCTGGCTTCCCTAGGACAAACAAGTAGGTCATTAGGGCCGCCTCTCCTCTCCATCCCCTCCCCATGTCCACCTATCCTAACCCCCTAGAGCCTGGCCTCTGTCAGGTGTCTCCAGACCTGAGACAGATCATGGCAGCAGGGCAGGAAAAAGACAGTTAGGGGGCAAGGACCCACTGTAACTGTGGAGCCCAGCCCAGCATACTAAATGGGCATCCCTGGGCCTGAGTTTCCCCTTTGGCAGTTGTGGCTATCCACAGCCTCTTTGCGCTAGAAGGAAGGGGCTTAGGAGGGTTAGGGAGAGCCAAGAGTAGTCCTGACAAAGGCTGTATAAGAAATGCATGCTGTTGTGTATACATGAACTTGCAGCATGATTATGGGGAGGAGTGCTGGGATGGGTTGGGTTCCCATAGAATTGAGCTTGAGCTACAAGTGGTGAGGGGAGGGACGGGCACACAGGTTTATGATTGGCTGAAGCAAGGAATGTTCAGATGATGTGAGCATGTGTGTGTTCTGGTGTGTGTGCACAAGAAGCTGTTTCTGGGTACATTGGGCCTGTGCCTAGCTGCGCACGTGGCTGGGTGGATCTGGCCAGTCTCGTGGCACTGGGTGTGTGTCTTCGTTGCCTGAGAGTAGAGTGAGTGTGCTCAGGCAGAACCTGTACTGACCGCCTGTCACATTCTTGGGATCCGGCCAGGCCCTCCCCTGGGTAGGAGCAGGGCTGCTGGGCAGGCTTGTGCTAGGACAGGTGGCTCCAGTTCCTAGAACTGCTTCCTCATCCTAGCCTTCCCTGTACCTTCCAGCTGGGCACCTAGGAGAGGGGAAGAGGTCAAAGATCCTTCAAGGTGGAATTTTCAGCCCAGCCATGAGGAGCTGGGCCTGGGGGACAGAGAGTGGCAGTGTGTGTCTCATGAGCATGGCTTGTGTGCAAGTTTGTCACACTAAGCCCTGAGTACAGAGTCAGTAAGCCTGCCCTGCTCTTCCTCCAAGGGCCTCTGGAATGGCAAAACCTGTCTGTCCAGCTGTATTTCCTCCCCAGCAGGGGGGTTGGGGCCTTAGGCACCTTGAGAAAAGGGGCAAGTGGAAAGGAGCACTTTCTCTCTGAACCTCTCTGCTCTATGCCTGAACTTCCACCACTGGTCATTTGCCATTGTCCCCAGCAAGTCCTGTTGAGCATGCAAAACCACAGAGCACTGGAAACCATACCTAGGGGAAGTATAAGAGCTGGAGATGGAGCCCAGCCCTTGTTTCTCACCTGGGAAAACTAGCCCTGCAAAAGGGGGAGGGACTTGGCTTAAGAACATGCAGTGAATTTGGGGCCTGGCCAGGGGCTGGTCCCTCTGCAGCACTCCGTGGTAAAAAGGCCCTCTTGGAGGGGCGAGTACCAGAGAAAAAGAATAGCTGGGTCCTGGCCTTGCCCACCAGGGTAAGAGAGAAACAGGCCGTTTCTCCCCCTTCAGGTGATTGAGGAGTTCTACAACCAGACATGGGTCCACCGCTATGAAGAGAGCATCTCACCCACCACGCTCACCACACTCTGGTCCCTCTCCGTGGCCATCTTCTCTGTAGGGGGCATGATTGGCTCCTTCTCGGTGGGCCTTTTTGTTAACCGCTTTGGCCGGTGAGTAGATGGGTCCTGGCCCTGCCCAAGGAGTCCCAGAAGGGTGTGGAGGGTGGGAGAGGTTCAAGGCTATTCCCTATGACCCAGTCCCTGGGAAGCCCAAAGGGGATCAAGGGACCCCCCTGACCTGTGACGCCACCCCCCAGGCGGAACTCGATGCTGATGATAAACCTGCTGGCCTTCATGTCCGCCGTACTCATGGGGTTCTCAAAACTGGGCAAGTCCTTTGAGATGCTGATCCTGGGCCGCTTCATCATCGGTGTGTACTGCGGCCTGACCACAGGCTTCGTGCCCATGTATGTGGGAGAGGTGTCCCCGACAGCCCTTAGAGGGGCGCTGGGCACCCTGCACCAGCTGGGCATCGTCGTCGGCATCCTCATTGCCCAGGTGAGTGGGGCAGGGGTTGCTCACCCAGCATGGCTCCCACCGACAGCTTCAGTGGCTCTTGCAAGTGTGTCCAGACAGGACCTGGTTAGACCTCTCACCCAGCCTTCCACCGCCTTGCAGAGAAGGGTACCTTTATGGGACACAGCCTAGCACAGGCTCCAGAGAACACTCCACCACTCAGTTTCCACATGGGCCTCCCTGATGGGAGAGCAGGTACAGATGACTTGACCGTTCTCATCCCAGCCCAATCAGACTTCCTTACCTGGGGATCCAACTGCAGGGAAGCTCACTGGTTGCTCACCACGCCAGGCTCTCTCATGCCTCCAGACCTTTATGCCTTTACTTACACTACCCCGTCTCCAGAAAGCTTTCCCTTCCTCATCCCTAAAAGCATCCTACGGAAGAGTAGCAGCCCCCACACTCTGTCATTTGTCCTGTCCTCTCACTAATGCCAGGAGGTAGGACCTACTTTCTCCATATGACAAATGAGGGGTCTGAGGTTCAGAGAAGTTAAGCCTCAAGTTAGTGGCAGAGCCTTGGAACTGGAGCCCTTCCTCTAAAGCAGCAGCGGACACAAAGTTGGCAAAGGCCACTGGGCGAAGCGGGGCTGGGAGTGGTGGCCAGGGTGTTCACAGCTGCTTCCTCTGTCCTTGCTTCCCCCAGGTGTTTGGCCTGGACTCCCTCATGGGGAACAAGGAGCTGTGGCCCCTGCTGTTGAGCATCATCTTCATCCCGGCCTTGCTGCAGTGCATCCTGCTGCCCTTCTGCCCCGAGAGCCCCCGCTTCCTGCTCATCAACCGCAATGAGGAGAACCGGGCCAAGAGTGGTACGGGCAGGGCCCTATGCTTCTCCCCACCTTCTACCCCTGGACTTCTTCCACTCTGAGCTACCCCCACCTTCTCTCTGGTCCCTCCCCCCAGTGCTGAAGAAGCTGAGAGGGACAGCAGATGTGACCCGAGACCTTCAGGAGATGAAGGAGGAGAGTCGTCAGATGATGCGAGAGAAGAAAGTCACCATCCTGGAGCTGTTCCGCTCGCCCGCCTACCGCCAACCCCTCCTCATCGCTGTGGTGTTGCAGCTGTCCCAGCAGCTGTCGGGCATCAATGCTGTGAGTGCCCTTCACCCACACTTCCTGTTGCCTCCAGCCAAACTCCATAGTCAAGTGCGTGCTGTGAACAGAGCCTGAACTTAAGACAACAAACAAGCCCCTGACAAAAGAGCAGCTTTCATTTATAACTAAACCCATGAGGGCCCTGGTGCAGTGTCTCCTTCATTCTTTACTCAATCTCCCATACCCATCAAGACAGGCAGGGGAAGGGCCACATTGCCAGCCAGGCCCCAACGATTTCTCTGTCCTATAGGTTTTCTATTACTCCACAAGCATCTTCGAGAAGGCGGGGGTGCAGCAGCCTGTGTATGCCACCATCGGTTCCGGGATCGTCAACACAGCCTTCACGGTCGTATCGGTGAGTCTCAGTGTCCTTGCCCGCCACCAGTCAGCAGCCAGGGACCAGCTCGGGGACTCAAGGCCTCATGACTGAATGAGGAACCAGGAGCCAGGCATGTGTCATGTGCTCCCTGAGTGCTATCTCATTTCATTCTCAACAACTTGTCAAGTTCATTATTCATATCAAACAGCTGATAACACTGATGCTCAGAGAAGTGTGATGGCTCGCCCAAGGTCACAGCCAGGATGCTCAGCTGTCTGGCTCTCTGGGGCCAGCTCTTCCCCACCATACGGCTGTAGGGCTGGAAGGCCAGCTCTCTTTCCCTCATTCCCTATGTGGCCCCAGAAAGGAGACGGCGCTATCTTACCCCCTGGTCTCTGCAGTAGCAGGTGGTTTCCCCAGCTCTTGGGGCTAGCCTCTGTGTGGTGGTGATGGCGTGGGGGTTCAAGGTGAGGGTGGCACTCACATTCTCTCTCCTCACAGCTCTTTGTGGTGGAACGAGCTGGCCGGCGGACCCTGCACCTCATTGGCCTGGCTGGCATGGGAGGCTGTGCCGTGCTCATGACCATTGCCCTGGCACTGCTGGTGAGTTGCCACACTCTGGGGGTGAGGTGGCAAGAGTGGGTACAAAGCTCACGTGAGCTTCAGATTGCAAAGTGTCTGTCACAGCCCCAGCCTGGCCAGCAGCAACCAGAGACCAGGGTACCACTCTCCCTAGTTGTGCACACCCCCCCTCCCAGGCTTGGGCCTGCCTTTTGCCTCCTTAGGTTGTCTCCTTCTACCCACTCATATCCTGTCTTGAACTGGCTCCTCCCTGCTTGGTGTTTTCTCATTGTAGCACCTCCAGCCCCAGACCCCGTTTCCTCTCCCCAGGAATTGCTTTGCCCAATTTTAACTTTATCACAGTCTTTCTCTGTAGCTTCGATTCTTCAGAACAGCCGTAGAAAGCATTGCCCTCTTCACCACAGAGGCATAGAAACATGCCTCATCTTACTCCTCACAACTTGAACACGTAGTTCAATTAGTAGTCCTATTTCCCAGGTGAGGCAACTAATCCCAGTGAGGTTAGTAATGCAGCAGATAAAGTTTGCAACCAGGCATCATCCTCAGGTCTCCTGGCCCCACCGGTGTAACAGTAGCCTCTGTGATAACCTTGTGCCAGGCACTTTCACATGCACAACCACTCATTTGTCCAACCTCTGTGCAAGGAAAGCACCAGAACCCTCATTTTACAGCTGAGCCAAGGCTTGGAAAGTCCCGTGATTGCTGAGAGGTCCAGCACGCAGCACGTGATGAGCAGCAGATCAGGGATCTGAGCCATAGCCTGTAACTTTTCTACCCTGTGCTAACCTTGAGTTGGGCGCCTTACAAGACTTCTAACACCCACCCTAGAAATTTTCTTCCACATCCTCCTGCATACTGGTCCACAGCAAGAGCCAGAGGCCCACAAGGACCTCTTCTTAGCACCTCCCACATGCATACCACATGACCATTCCTAGAGGATAGACTGCAGGTCACAACCACCATGCAGGACATAAGTCCTTTTGTTCAGATGAGGAAACTGAGACCCAAGGCAGGGTATCTAAGCCACAAGGCAAATCCAAGACCAGCCCCAGGCCTCCTGCCAGAGCTTGTAGCCCTGCTGTAGACTGCCTCTGCAGTTTTTCTCTGGGGTTCCATCGCAGCCCAATCTAACTTTTCTCCCCTCTCTTTTGTCCTCAACAGGAGAAGCTGCCCCAGATGTCTTATCTGAGCATCGTAGCCATCTTTGGCTTTGTGGCCTTCTTTGAAGTGGGTCCTGGCCCCATCCCATGGTTTATTGTGGCTGAACTCTTTAGCCAGGGTCCTCGCCCTGCTGCCATTGCTGTTGCTGGCTTCTCCAACTGGACCTCAAATTTCATTGTGGGCATGTGCTTCCAGTATGTGGAGGTAAGATCCCCCCATTCTTTTCACATGCACCATTTCTTGCCTGAGAAGTGCTCTCCCAGCTGTTCCTAGTAGACTCATGCTGAGGAGGAATGAGACTCAGATCAAACATCTAAGAACAAACAGCTAAGAACCTTGACCTCAACCCCAGGGTTTTTTACTTGGTTCAAAGTAATTAAATTTGAATTGTCTTCATTCTGCTTTGCAGTGGAAACCTGTTACCTGGATAATATTACAAGCCAGGTGCAGGTAGACTCTCATTTAGTCATCCCAGCACTCCTGGGTTGTAGGTGGGTGTCCCCTTTTTCGGATCAGAGGCTTAGGTGCAAAGTGACTTATCTAAGATCCTAAAGCCAGAATATAGGGTCAGGACTCCAACCAAATGGGTCTTTGTGTCTTTCAGCAACTGTGTGGTCCCTATGTCTTCATCATCTTCACCGTGCTCCTGGTTCTATTCTTCATCTTCACCTACTTCAAAGTTCCCGAGACCAAAGGCCGGACCTTCGATGAGATTGCTTCCGGTTTCCGGCAGGGGGGAGCCAGCCAAAGTGACAAGACACCTGAGGAGCTGTTCCACCCCCTGGGGGCTGATTCCCAAGTGTGAGGCACCCCACATCACCAGCCCGGCTTGTTCCCAGCAGCCCCAAGGATCTCGGAGCATAGGCAGCTGGACAAGGCTTCCAAATTGACAGATTTCAGCGGAGCCGGGCCTGGGGCTCCTTTCTTCAGCCAGCAATGATGTCCAGAAAAATATTCAGGACTTTAACAGCTCCAGGATTTTAACAAAAGCAAGACTGTTGCTCAGATCTATTCAGACAAGCAACAGATTTTATAATTTTTTTTATTACTGATTTTGTTATTATTTTTGTATCAGCCAGAGTCTCCTGTATCCACACTCCAGGCTTCACCCTGAATGGCTCAGTGCCTGAGGGTGGGGACCAAATCCTGCCTAGACACACTTGCCTTCTTTGCCAAGCTAATCTGTAGGGCTGGACCTATGAGCAAGGACACACTAATCGAACTACAAACTACGAGGCTTCTACCCCTAGAGGGGATGTGGCCACTTACTTCTGCAGGCCTGGATCTCCCCACCCTAGGAGTCAGGCTCCATTAGGATTCGCCCATTCCCATCTCTTCCTACCCAACCACTCAAATTAATCTTTCCTTGCCTGAGACCCGTTGGGAGCACTGGAGTGCAGGGAGGAGAGAGGAAGGGCCAGACTGGGCTGCCAGGTTCTAGTCTCCTTTGCACTGAGGGCCAGATGATCACCATGAGAGGAGGGCCGTGGGAGGCTGAAAACTTACTACTCAAGAACACGTGGATGCTCCTGCCCTGCTGTGTATAGATGAAAGATATTTATATATTTTTTTGGTTGTCAATATTAAATACAGACACTAAGTTATAGTATATCTGGACAAACCAACTTGTAAATATACCACCTTACTCCCTCTGTAACTTACCTAAACAGATATAAATGGCTGGTTTTTAGAAACATGGTCTTAAAACACTTGTGGGTTAAGGGTAGGGAGATTTGGATGGAGTAGAAGAGAAGCAAGCAGTCACAACTGCTATAGTGGCTTTAGACTTTTTGACTATCAAGTCCCTTCTAAACATGTCTAATGAACACCCTCTATTGCTCAAGAATCTGTATGATCCCTATTACCCAGAGAAAATCCAAATATCTTGGCATTCAAGGCTTTCTCATTTTCCTTCACATATGATATAGCTGGCACTCAAAAAATGATAGCTATGTGCTAACCTTGATGCTCAAGCCTTAATATGTATTGTCTTAAATGTGAGGTAGGTACTGTATCTTCATTTGACAGGCTCAAAGGCAAATATGCTAACACCATGCTTTTAGCAATTATATTACACAACCCGTACCCCATATGCAATTCCATTACCCCAACTCCACACAAACAAAATGAACCGCTTTTACTGCATGGGTCCAGTAAGCTCTCAAGCTGCCTTCTCCCATCAATTTCATTTGGAAATACCTCCTTTGGTTCCAGCTTATATATCCTCTCTAAAGACTTTTGACATCCCTTTCTCATCCCTGAATTTCAAGAGCACTTCCTATGTTCCTTTCCTGTGGCACTATACCCTTCCACCCTTTATCACAAGTCCATATTTCTCCAGCTAGTCTCGATTTAATGGGAGGTCTATTTGGTTCATCTGGGTCTTCGGCACTAAATGCAGAGCTGGGGACACAGCAGGCACTCAAATATTTGATGAAATAAAGCACCCAGGATATTTGTTCCTAAAGGCGCAGGCTAGCAAAATCTGGAGGGAAGTTGCCTGTCGTAGCCTTCAAAACTGCACACAGGTAAAACAAACCTTGGCATGAAAAGGAGTTTAAGGAGAGGGCGAAAAAGGAAAACAGGTACCTAGTGATTGGAAGTGCCTATGTGTTGTGTGCATTATTAGGTAAAAAGAACCTGAAGAGTTATCCATCCCCATCTTGCAAAAGAGGTGTGAGGTTCAGAGAAGGGTTATTATGCCTTTCCTAAACCTGGGGGGTGGGCAGTTAAACTGATAAATGACTTGGGCCAGAAGAGAGGTTAAGTAGGATGGAGGAGGCCTTATCATATGCCCCCAAAAGCTGTTGAAAGGAGTCTGTTTCACGGGGGTCGGGGCGGGGGAGTGGGGCGGGGGCGGACGGAGAGCGCAAAGGGAACAGTCAGGGCTCCAGGCCGCCTGGGATGCAGTCGGGGCTCTTAAAACCCTATGGTGGCACTCTGGCGACTGTTACCAAAGGATGGAAAGAAAACAGACGTGGAGTGGGAGGGTGTGCTAGAGGACAAGCTAAAGGATGCAAAGTAGATGGCGCTGATTCCGTGCCGCTCATTGGCACCCACGCGCCCGAGGCTCCAAAGCCGGGCAGAGCCTGGCAACGCCCCAGCCTCGCCCCG
The DNA here is from genome assembly GCF_014176215.1 of Rousettus aegyptiacus. NCBI lineage: Eukaryota > Metazoa > Chordata > Mammalia > Chiroptera > Pteropodidae > Rousettus > Rousettus aegyptiacus. The sequence continues at coordinate 27,652,419 of NW_023416284.1, read as the reverse complement.
CCCCTGAGTTCCAAATCCGGGTCTGAAATGGCCCGAACACGCACGCTTCGCATGCCTCTCAACACTGTGTTTGGACCAACGCGCCGAGCGAAGTGCGCGCAGGCGCCAGGAGCCCGGCCCGGCCCCAGCCGTGGCCCACAATGCTCCGGGCAGCACAGCTTCCGGTCCCTTGACGCCTTTTCTCTAGGGATGGCAGTCCACCGCAGGTATAGATTTAGGGCCAGGACGATCCTTCATCCTCCCCAGACCCGAAGAGCTGTGCTCCAGGACCCGCTTAGCTGTCCCACACCTACACCGTTAGCTTTCTTTCATCGCCCCGCATGAGTGGCGGAGCCATGCGGTGTTCCACCAATCAGAGCCTCGCCGTTGGGCGGGCGCAGGGCGCGGCCGAGGCCCCTACTCATCACAGCCTGGCGCTCCGGGCGGCGGTCCAGGAACCTCGCTTAGGCACGCTGTGCACGTCGGCCTTCTGGGAGGTTCGTTTTCTCCGGGAGCGAGCGTTTTGTGGCTATTTTAGCGCCGGCATCATGGGGAATGTAGCTCACTGGGATACCTGTCGCCCATTAGGTGACGTCTGCGGTTTCTGACGGAAAAGGGTAAATAGGTAATGGGCAGCATCCAGGACTCTTTCTTTTCCAGTGTTAAGTTCACTGACAGTGTTGGGAGATCCTTTATCTCATATCCTGGGTGTTGTGGTGTGTTCAAATCTAAGACCCACGGAGCCAATTGAGATTAGTTATGAGCCTTTATTAGCTGGCCTGCGACTGACTCTACTACGCAGGGTTAGAGGATATCAGCCCTGGGTCTTTGTTTGAGGCAGTTTTATAAAGCCTTGGACTACTTCTTAGAACAAAGAGGGTAAGGAAATTACAGAAAGCAGAAGTTAACCGTTAATGTCCTTTACAAAGATAAATGTATCTGGGGACTTGTTAGATCAAACATAGCCTGGTAGACAGTCTTGTTATCTGTATCTTGGAATGTTGTGCCTCTTCCTGGGACTTTGGTGTCTCAAGGCATCACCTCCTTGTTGCTGATTTACTGGGAAGTCTTCACTCTTACAATTTTAAAAGAGGCAGCTCACAAAGCCCAAAACTATATTAAACAAGTAAGCAGTTTACAGAAAGCAAAGTCAACCATTAATACAATACAAATATATCACCTCGTCCTACACTCTGGTTAATAAGTGAGCAGATTACAGAAGCAGACACTGGCCATCTTCATATCCTATACAATACATTTCCTAAACCCACACCCAAGCAAGTAGGACAACTTCTGGTATCTAAAGATATTTCTTCCCTGTAGCTGACTTAGCTCGTTGGCTCACTTTGAAAATTTTCCACCCTTAACACTGGGCTCAAAAGTCTCCTCTCCCTGGAAATCTGGATCAGATTTTCCCGCTGGACCCCATAGCGTCCTGTATTTCCTCCATCAAAACTCTCTCCGCACTATACAGGAGTTGACTGTCCTTCAGCCAGACTGAGGCGGCAACTGCAAATTCATTCCTTTGTCCCCAGTTCCCACCACAGACTGATCTGGATTGTTGAATTAATGAACTAGAATTTAAACTCAATCAAGTTCCACAATCTGAGTTCTTCTGGTGTTATTTTAGGCAGAAAAGCTAACAGTTTTGGAATGTGTATTTTATAAAAGAGAAAGAATATTCTCGTGTCACAACTACATTTTGACTCCCCCTTTCTCACTATGCCTTTTTTTTTTTTTTTTTTTTTTTTTTTGACCCCTTCTGTCTATCGCATTTGCTGCTTGCTTTAGTGTGGACGACTCCTCTCTCCTGGGATGACTGAAGCGCCTCCTCACTGTTCTCTTTGCTTCCTGTCTCTTACCCTTCATTATCCACACTGCAATCTTGGTGATCTTTCTAAAATGCAAGTGTAGTCATGTCTCTCTTCTTAGTAAAAACCTTCCCTGGGTTTCCAGTTTCCTCAGGATGATGTCCAGATTCCTTAACCTGGAAACTCAAGGCCATTCACAACCAATTTCTAGGTCTCAGATGCAGCCTCATCTCTCACCACTGCCCCTGCCTCCCATCCTCCAAGCATTGAGCACTCCGCCCCCTGACTTCCACATACTGCTTTCCCTATGGACCTTTGGGGTTCCCTCCACACAGATTGCCCTTCTACCTACTCATATTGCCCGGAGATGATCATATCCTATCATAGCCCAAGGAGTTGGCAAGGGAAGCTGCTACTTGTCCCCCCCTCCTCTCGGCCCTCCCCCCTCTGGTTTCTTGGGACACTGCTGCCAGCTAGTGGCTGTTGTGTGAACATTTGAGTCAGGGCTGGTTTTAACCGCAAATTCTCAGGGGTTCAGAGAGAGTAGATTGCTTTGGAGGTAACCCTTCACTGGGACTTTTACAACAAATGCATTTGGTAACCCTACCCCTGCATCCTGAAATTACCTTCCTAAATCGATGTCTGACCCTATGACTATACTGCTTAATGCTTCCCCACTATCTCGTGATAAAGCACAAACTCAACCTAGCAGACAAGATCTTTCACTTTCTGGACCTTGGAGACTTTATTTCTCAATACACCCTTTCAGCACCCTAAGATCCAGTCAAGCTCCTAACATCCAATCCTAAAACTTTTGTTCAAGCTCCTTTCTCCTGGTCTGCCTGTGATCTCTCCATAAGGTTTGATATCAAAAAGACCAAATCAGCTGTCGCTTTCTCTATGAATTGTTTGTTCATTACTTCAACCATTACTTTACTGATCGCATACTCTCTGCCAAGCTTTCTCCTAAGCTATGTGGTGTATTGGAAAGAATGTGGTTTCTACAGTCAGAGAGAGCTTATTTCAGACTCCTGCTCTGCTACCTAGGTAAGTCACGTCACCTTTCTGATCTTCGGTTTCCTTGTCTGTTGTGATATTAAGATGAAATAAGATAATATATGTTTAATGCAGGTGTCAACTAGAATTACTCCATATTCCCCCTTCCATCCCTTTCAGAAAGTCTGCTATTCACCCCCAAGATGTGAATTCCCAGGGAACTCTTCCATTCTCAAGGTCATCCCTGGCTCTGAAGGTCGGAATTTCTTAAACTATCTGGTGCAGGGTTTGCAGTTGTTTTCTGTCATAGAACTCTGATCTTTTCATTAGTTTCACTTGATTCATTTACTAAACACTTATTGGGCACCAGGCATTATTCCAGTGCTGTGGATATAGCAGTAAACAATGATTTATCTTCATGGAGCTTACATTCTGGTGGGGAAAACCCAATAAGGAATCAACCAATGTATAGTAAAGTATCAGGTGGTGATCTGTGTTATGGGGAAATAAAGGACAAATTAAAGGATAGAGGATAATGGGCATGTTGGGTTAGTCTTTGATGAAGTAATATGAAGGCATTCCTGAGGGAGTGATATTTGAACACAGACTTGAATAAAGTAAGGGACCAAATCATAAACATATCTTGGGGAAAGGCTTTTCTAAGCCAAGGAAACAGCAAGTTCCAAGGTGCAAAATCAGAACTATATTTGCTGTGTTGGAGGACCAGTGAGATCAGGGAAGCTGGACCATTGTAACAGGTAGATGAGGTTAGAGAGGTAGAAGGAAGGTAGACCATGTAGCTTCATTTACAACATGAGGACTTTGTTTCATTTTGTTATGTTTTGTTTTAGTGTAAAAAGAAACTTCATGGTTTCAATATTTTATTTGTGTTAATTATAATAAGCAGTTACGCTCAGCATGTTATCCTGAGTTAATAAGCAAATCCAGCCTCCTATGATATCTTTTACAACTTGGAGGAGATCAACACAATTCCCACATTGCAACATGTATAGTTTTCTATAATAAAAATACAGTTGTAAGGTTACAACAATCCATGGAAGATAATTATGAAAACAAACGTCTGACTATTACAAGAATTGTGTTGCCTTTCCTACTAAGGAGTCTTAGAAATTCAGTTGCTCTCTAAGCTAGAAATAAGTACACTATAAAGAATAAGTATAGATTTAACCTAAACTTTATAAAAGGTAAATATCACAACTGTCTTCTTTCTAATCAGAAGGTACAAGATCTCTTGGTGTTTTGCATTTTCAAAAATGTTTGTGCCAATAGGATTTACTCATAATTTCTCATGAAGTACCATTGTGGCCTAGGGATTATTTATTTTTTTTTTCTCTTTTCTAATATATACATTCAATGCTATAAATTTTCCTCAAAGCACTGCTTTTGCTACATCCCACACATTTTAACAAGTTGTTTTCATTTTCATTTAGTTCAAATATTTAATTTCTCTTGAGATTTCTCTCAAGACTCCTGTTATTTAAAAGTTTTTTTGTTTAAAGTTTATTTAATACTTTAATCTCTATATATTTGGGGATTATCCAGCTATATTTCTGTAATTGACTTCCAGTTTAATTCCATTGTGGTCTGAGGGTAGACACTGTATGATTTCTATTCTACTCCTGAGTGCACTGAGTTGTGCCAGCTAGAGAGAAGGACTGTTGTAAGTGGAATGAAATAGCTCCTCTTACCTGTTTCAATGCAACTGTTCTTGGCTTTTAACTTGCCTGAATACTGTGACTTCTCACCTGGTTTCTGGAATTCTCATAAAGGCTTTTTGGACTGTATACTGTCATTAAGTCAGTGTCTGTTGGGGAAGTCTGGGGCTTCCAGTTTTACTGTCTTGTTAGTATCACTCCTCTCAGGTAGATTAATTTTTGTAAAGAGTACATGTGGAAGCTGACAATCTTTACATGGCTCCCCCTTAAGCTAAGTATGCTCACACATCCCCTGGAAATCCCCATAAGTGTGCATACCCAGTGTGAAGACCACTTTTCTGGAAGGTCCAGATTAATATCCTTCTGGCTTCTGTTGGAGTTTGGGTTCCTAACTCTGCCCCTGTTATGCTATCCAGGTGCTAGCTTTCTAGACCGGTCTCTTCCATCCCCAGCCTGGGGCATCTGAGTTGAGAGAAGTGCCTGGCAGACCTTAAGTGACAAGGGATAGACAGCTGTCCTGGGCCCACATATAGCAGCAGCAGGGTTTGCATTTGGCCAGGAGGGTAGACTGTTTTCTCTTCACCCTCAGGCCTTTAGCTGAGACACACACACACTGAGAAAGGTGTGTCATGTGGGCTGCCTTCTCTCACAAGCCTTTCCATCCAGTAAGGTAGAAGGGAAAAGGAATGAGATGTTTGCTCACACAACCTCAATGGCTCCTTCTGCAGTTCTGCCCCTATTTTCCCACGTGTCCTAAGTAAGCCTTGGCTTCTGAATGACCACAGTCAGCTTCTCAGAATGGGTGCAGTTTGTTAAAAACATCCTTCCTCTACGGAGCCGAAGTGAAAAGTATGAGCTACTCCACAGAGTCTCAAGCCCAGGCTCCCACCCTTCTTATAGAACTGAGCAGTAACCCTTCCATGTCTGCAGACATGCTGTCTCTGGGACAGTGCTCCATTTCATTGGGTGTCTGGCAGCATGAGTATCCACTTTGTCCCAGTCTGCCCTGGTGTCTGTAGTTTGGTAGTTATGCAGGTCTATTTGTGGCTAAATTTTTCACACTGTTAATAGGGTAATGGGTATAACCCTGAGCCAGGACCTTGGCCTATGCTGGGAACCTTCTGACCTACCTATCCCCATACCTCAAGCCTTGGGTATCAGGAACTTGATGAGTGCGCTCAATAAACAGAAACTAAAAACCTTAAACCCAACCATCATTATACATGACAACCCTAACCTCCAGGACTCAATCCATTACCAAGGACTCTATGGTGGTCCATTTTAACCTAGATCTGGGCCAATATCAAATCACAGTAATCAATATTTTCCGTTTGTCTCTTCTGCTAGATTGGTTGCTCTTTGAAGGCCACTGGAACACTGTCTCCAATAGGGATCAGCCTAACAAAGATGTTATCAATACATGTTTGGTGAATTTGACTTTTCCTCCTTATGCAACATAGCTACCATGCACAATACCTTAAAAACACTTCTCCATCTTCATTTTACTTTTTTTCTTTACTGAGGTGACAAACCCAGACATGTGTATTCTGGGTTTCATTCATTTAAACAAGATCCCAAACAGCTTTTATGTGGTCATTGAAGACAGGCAAGACAGATATCTCTGTCTTCAAAATGCAATAACAGGAAGAATAAAGGATACACAATAAAGTTACAGTGTATTGTGATTCTTGGCTAAAAGGAGTATATGTTAGCAGTAAACATGAATGATATAGTAAGGTATTCCCAAGAACTTGAAGTAAGAAAAGTAAGTTTGCCCACTGTAGTGGACTTCTGTTTTTGCTGCCTGCCATCCAATTAGAGTTCTCAAAGACTGTTCTTTCCCACTGTCAGCCCATATGTTTGTGGTGGAGTTGATTTCACCTTGAACGCTAAGGGTCAGCCTGTGTTCCCAGGCATGACCAGTTAAAACATCACATTTCTCCAACCACAGTGGTTGGTTCCAGAATAGACCTGTAAGTTAATCAGAGTCAATGAAATGCAATGATTTTGTAGGAACAGTTGGAAGAGAGGCAGTCCCATTTTTAGCTATACTTGAGCTTAAGTCATCTTGCATTACCAATGCAGACAGGTAAACAGAAAGAAGCAGAGTTGAGTCCCCAGCAACCCTGCCTGCAGCCAAACTTTTCCATTTGATGAGCCAATAAAGTCTCTTTCCTTGAGCTGAAACGGACTGCTTAGCTATAACATCAACCCATAATACATATTAGCTTCCGTTGAGTAAATCGCTCAATGGAAGTGATTGTATTTGATTGTTCTGCAGTCACTTGACTTTTCAGGGGGTCAGTCTGGCAGAGGAGCCATGTGCACAGTGGCTGGGAGCACAGGCTTTAGAGACAGACATGCATGGAGTTGATTGCTGGTTTTTTAAGCTTTCTAAACTTCAGTTTCTCCATTTGTTAAATGTAGATAGTAATAGCATCCATGGGCTTTTTTTTTTCTTTTCTTCATGTCTAAGGGCAGATTTTGTGAGCACAAAAGACTGTAGCATCTTGGGGTTTAAGTTAATATTAAATTTTTTCATCTACAAACTCAAAACCTTGGTTTTATTTGTCTTAAATGTTCAATTTCAAATATACTATTTATAAATCAGAAGAACCTAGTGCGAAGAACTTAGCCACAAATAGACCCAGATACCTTACATTTAATGAAAATAATAATTAGGTTTAAGGGGATCTTTTATTATTGTTCAAGTAACTCAGGTAGAACAACCTAAGTTCTGTTAAACACTTCCATTTTCAAACTTATAAAAATGTAATTCTAGCAAGCCTTTTAAACTGAATTTGTAAATTTCATATATTCTCTGTTCCTTTTAACCCTTCATATGCCTGATCAATCAATTTTCATCCCTAATGAGCAAAGCCTTCCCAGGTACTTAATAAAAATTTGTTATATGTATAAAACATATAAATCTAGTAGATCTAGTTGTTAAATATTCCATTACTGTTTACAAATTTAACTAAACTTTTTTATACCTCATAGGTCTAATGTATCAAATTAGGCTAATGGACCAGATTCTTCAACGTGCCATTTATTTTTCAAAATTACACTTGAAGTACCACATATAAACACACACAAACACACACACACACACACACTTATTTAAAACACAAAGTATTTATATGATAGGTTTGATTTATTTATAATTTATATATTTAATTCTAAGCTTTTTCAGGTTTGAAAAGCCACTTATTCACTGAGAAAGAAGTTCTAGCATCTTCAGGGAGTTTAGATTACTGGGTCAACAATTCACAATCATGATAGAGTTACAGACTAGGGGGGCCATGTTGAGGTGACTGGCTCAACAATTCATGACTGTGATATATAGTTACCTTCTCAGGAAGACTAAGGTTGACATTTTAAACACATTGAGGCTATTGGGTTTACAATTATTAATACAGTAAGGTCATTTTCAGTCAGAGATTTGGCACTAGAGAGTAGGACCTGAGCTTTGCAGGCTTCCAGAATGATTATACCTGAGCCACATGTGGAAACAGTGAGCCCTTTTTGTAGTAACAACAGGGGACTTCTAGTCTATATCCTTCTTTCTCCTGGATTCAAATTACACCCTTCTGTAATGCATCTGATCAAAGTTTGCAACCTCACCCAGAGTGCAAGAAAGGAAACTTCTATCACAATTTGAGTGGATTCTTGAGCTCTCTTAAGATATTGTAATGCAATTGTTCTCCAAAAACTACTAAGGCCTTTCCACTCTTCTTCCAAGAATCTGATGTAATTGGTCTAGGTGCAGCCTGAGCATCAGAATTTTTCAAAGCTCCCCCAATATGTAGTTGAGTTTGAGGACCATTGGCTCTAAAGACATATTAATTTTCTTCCTTTCGGTTCTTTTTTTTTTTTTTTAACCAGATTAAGAAATATTTCCTATCTTGTGGTTATAAAGACAATCTTCTATATTGTATTCTCTAATAATTTTCTATTAGTATTAAGATCTTTAATACTCTAGGAATGGACTGTTACAAGCTAGAGATCTGATTTTATTTTCTCCCTAATAGATAATTAATAGTCCAAACACCATTTATTTTAGAAAGTCTGTGTTTTTTTCTTTTTCTTTTTTTTTATTTTAAAATGACATTAGATTCACAGGTATTTGTGAGATAGTATGGAGGCCCTGTGTAACCTTCATCCAGTTTCCCCCAAGTTATTGAGTTAGAAAAACCTCAGTTTTCCTTCTGTATTTCTCCTTCACTCTCACACCACCACCACATTCACAACACTTCTGACACCAGATGTGTGTGGAGTTGTCTCCACAACAATTCTCTGCCATACCAACTGGGTATCCTACAATTTAACTCAATTCTGATCCAATCTACCTGGAGATAGCACCAAATACCACAGGTTAAGGACTCAGTCTCACGAGACTGCCCCACCTTCAGATTCAATCACAAGCAGTAGGTCCCCAAGTTAGCTATAACTTCTGTTTGACTTAGCTACAAATCAGAGGTTCCCATGACCACCTACCCCTGGGATTCAATTATTTGCTAGAGCGGCTCACAGAACTCAGGGAAACACTTATGTTACTAGTTTATGAGAGGGTGTGATAAAGGGTACAGAGGAACAGCCAGATGAAGAGATGCATAAAGTGAGGTCTAAGAGGGTTCCGAGTGCAGGAGCTTCTATCCTGTGGAGTTGGGGTCCATCACCCTCCTATTACATGGACATATTCACCTATTAGAAGCTCCCCAAACCCCATACTGTTGGGAATTTACGGAGGCCTCCTCATTTAGTTGTGATCAATTAATTCCATTTCCAGCCCCTCTTGCCTCTAGAGAGTGGGAGGGGGGCGCCTGAAAATTCCAAGTTTCTAATCATGGCTCTGTCTTTCTGGTGACCAGTCCCCGTCTAGGAGTCATCCGGGAGCCCACCCAGAGTCACCTCGTTAGAACAAAAGACACTTGTATCACCCAGGAAATTCCAAGGAATTTAGCACACTGTATCAGGAATCAGAGTCAAAGACTAAATATTAGAACAAAAGATGCTTCTAGTGCCTTTATCATTTAGAAAATTGTAAGAGCTTTAGGAATTTTGCACCAAGCACAGGGGGCCGAGACTGATATGTATTTTCTATAATCTCAATTATATCTTACATAATTATGATACACTATCAAAACCAGGAATATGACATTGGTACAATGTATGTTTATAGTTCTGTTATCACTTATGCATATTTGTATAACTATCACCACCACAGTCAAGATACAGAGCTGTCTGTCAGCCCAAAGATCTCATGCTATTGTTTAAAGTACCATGCCTGCCCACTCATCTTTTTATTCTCTTAATAAAAACTTCTAGTTCAAAGACTAGAAGTTTTGAGTTGAAAAAGAAAACAAATAAACCAATAAAAACAGGCAAATATTTGAACAGACACTTCACTAAAGATGATATATGGATGCCATGTAAGGTCATAAAAGATTTTCAATATCATTAGTCATTGCGGAAATGAAAATTAAAACCACAATGCTACACTGTTGTCAAACAGTTCAGCAGTTTCTTTTTTTTACCCCTACAGCACCAGGTCTTCCTAGGTGGTCTCCCATCCAAGTACTAACCAGGCCCAACCCTGCTTAGCTTTCAAAATCAGAAGAGATCAAGCACATTCAGGGTAGCATGGCCATAGACTAGTTCAGCAGTTTCTTTAAAAGGTAAACATACACATTTTATCTGATCCAGCCATTCCTAGGTATTTACTGTAGACAAGTAAAAGCATGTATCCATACAAAAACTTCTACAGGAATATTCATAGCAGCTTTATTTGTAATAGCCAAAACCTGGAAATAATCAAAGTATCTATCAATAAGTGAATGGATAAACATATAAATATATGGCTGTACAATGGAATATAACTCAACAGTAAAAATGGATGAAATATTTATGAATACTACAGCATGCATAAATCTCAAAATAATTATGCTGAGCGAAAGAACAAACAAAACAAGAATATATACTGTATGATTCCTCTTATATAAAATTTCAGAAAATACAAGCAAGTTTGCTATGACCAAAGCCGATTCAGTGGTCACCTGGAACCAAGTAGAGAAGTTGAGAAGGAGGGATCACAAAAGGCCTGGGGAAATTTGGGGATGGTAGATGTGTTCATTATCTTGATTGTGGTGATGGCTTTATAGGTGCATACCTGTATCAAAACTTATTAAATTGTACACTTAAAATATGTATTGTTTATTATATGTCAATTATATCTCAATAAAACTGTCAAAAAAAAACCCATTAAAGATTTATTTCTTGCTCATGCTCCATGTGCACCACAGATTAGCTAGTGGGATTTTCTTCATCCCCACTCTAGGACCCAGGGTGATGGAGAAGGCACTACAGGGACAGTGCGATTGCCATTGCAAAGGGAAATGAGAGCAGAAGGCAAAACACGCACTGCTGCTTGGAGCTTCCACCCGCAAGTGACAAGGCCTCATCCAACTTTTGAGGTTTTATTATGTGTTCATTGCTTCAGGATTATTATGTATCACTGATAAATTGTAACTCACCACCATGTGGCCCTTTTTAACCCAAGTAATATTTTCCCCCTTATTGCCAGATTTTTCATATTAACATGACTACACACTGGCTTTATTTTGGTAATTGTCTGGAATACCTTTTTTTGTTTTTTCAATTAGAGATCTTTAAAAAAAGAAAAACTATCATGCCATGAATTTATAGGGAATGGGCTCTAGCAGCTCAAGTTCCTTTCCATTCATTCTCACCAAGTGTGCTTCTCTGAGTGGAGCAGGCTGGAGCTTCAGCTGACATCAGGTACCTTTCTCTTTGGCTTTTTTCTACTTTTGATCATTTTCTTTCACACATTTCGGGAAGCTATCTCAGCTCTTAGAGTGCTTAACATGCCCATTATGTACATTAATTCTCTTGGCAGGAGTCTTGTACCTACCTTGTTTGTTTACAACAATGCCAACTGCATATGGGGTAACATTGTAAACTCTTCCAGTTTTGCCATGGTAACATTTGCGAGGCATTCCTTTTTGAACAGTGCCCATTCCCTTGATGTCTACAATATCACCTTTCTTGTAGATTCACATGTATGTGGCCAAAAGAACAGCTCCATGTTTCCTAGAGAACATACAGCAGGTACCTCTCCTCTTTCCCTTTGTGTTGGTCATTTTGGTGAATTACTGGAAGATGGTGGTTCTGGCCAAAAGGAAGGTGGGATATCTTTTTAAATCCTTTTGCTTTCAACCTTCCTGTGCCCTTACATTTCATTGATTTGTTCATTCATTCATTCATTTAATTATTGTTAAAAACACTTAACATGAGATTTACTCTCAACAAATTTTAAGTGTACAAACAGTATTGTTATAGGCACAATATTGTCTCTAGAACTTGTGCATTCCGGGTCATCCAACTCATTGGCATGTAATTGTTCACGGTAGTCTCTTAAGATCCTTCTTATTTTTGTGGCATCATGTAACATCTCCTCTTTCATTTCTGATTTTTGTTATTTGAGTTTTCTTCTTTTCTTTCTTAGTTTAGTTAAGGGTTTGTCAATTTGATCTTTTCAAAAAAATTTTTTATAGTTGTTTTTCTAATCTCTATTTCATTTTCTTCTCTAATCTTTATTGTTTCCTTCCTTCTGATAACTCTGGGTTTAGTTTAGTCTTCTTTTTCTAGTTCCTTGAGGCATAAAGTTAGGATTGAGATTTTTTTTTAATGTAGCTATAAACTTCCCTCTTAGTACTCATTTTCTGTATCTCATAAATTTTGGTATATCGTGTTTCATTTTCATTATCTCAAAATATTTTCTGATTTCCCTTGTGATTTCTTCCTTGATTCATTGATTGTTCAAGAATGTTTTGTTTCTTTTCCACATACTTGTGAATTTCTAATTTTCCTTCTGTTACTAATTTCTAGTTTCATTCCATTGTAATCAGAAAAGAAACTTAGTATGATTTACATTTTCTTAAATTTTTGTTAAGAATTGTTTTGTGGCCTAATGTGATCTATCCTGAGGGATGTTCCATGTGTACTTGAGAAGAATATGTATTCTGCCGATGTTTGGGGAATGTTCTCTCTCTTTTTTTTTAGGTCGAATTTGTTTACTGTATTTTTCAGATCCTCTGCTTCTTTATTGATCTTCTGTCTGGTTATCCTATTCATTATTGAAAGTGGGATGTTGAAATAACCTACTACTATTGTGTTACTGTCCATTTTTCTCTACACTTCTGACAATATTTGATTTATATATTACAGTGCTCTAATGTTAAGTGCATATATGTTGTATCTTCCTGGTGGATTGAGCCCTTTATTATATAATGTCCTTCTTTGTCTCGTGTCAGTTTTGACTTAAAATCTATTTAGTCTGATGTAAATATGGCCACTTCTCTTGGTTACTATTTGTACAGAATCTTTATCCTTCTTTTTACTTTCAACCTATGTGTGTCTTTACATATAAGGTGAATCTCTTGTAGACAGCATATAGTTGAGTATAGGCTTTTTTTTTTTTTTAATTGAGGAGTTTATCCATTTATATTTAAAGTAATGTTTTATGTCTGTCCGGTAGCTTTGCTTTCCTTGTGTGTTGTTGATTTCTTGTATTGGCATGCTTTGATTCTTTTCTCATTTTCTTTTCTGTATCTTCTATAGGTATTTTTTCTTTGTGAATACTGTAGGGCTTACACAAAACATCTTAGAGTTATAATAATCTGTTTTAAGCCAATAATAACTTAAAAAATCCAACTCTTGCATCTTCCACCCCACTTTATGTTATTGATATCACAAATTACATCTTTATATAAACTGTATCCATTAACATGGTTTTATAGTTATAATTATTTTTATGCTTTTGTCTTTTAAATTCTATACTAGAATTAAAAGTGCTTTTGGCAACACTGTTACAGTATTACAGTCCAGTCACATGCCATATTACAATGTTTTGGTTAACAATGACTGCATATATGATTGTGTTCCCATAAGATGATAATGGAGCTGAAAAATTCCTATCACCTAAGTGATGTCATAGCCATCATAACATCATAGCACAAAGCATTACTAATGTGTTTGTGGTAATGCTAGTGTAAACAAACTTGCACTGCCAGTTTTATGAAATTATAGTACATGCAATTATGTACCGTACAGAACACTTGATAATAAATAACTGTGTTTCTGGCTTATGTATTACTATACTTTTAAATCATTAGAGTGTACTCTCCATACTTATTTTAAAAAGTTTGCTGTAAAACAGTATAGCATGTTATGCTGGCAGTAGCCTCATACATCTCATGTTTACTGAGTCTCTCGATTACGTCATTTTCTCCGTGCTTGATTTAATCTGATGCTGTTATGTATAGTAACATGCTATACAGGCTCGTAGCCTAGGAGCAATAGGCTACATCAGATAACCTCGGTGTATAATAGACAGTACCATCTAGTTTTGTGTAAGTGTATTTCATGATGTTTGCACAACAAAATCACCTAATGATGTATTTCTTTGAACATCACTATTGTTAAGTAGTCCATTACTGTATTCTCCGTTTGTCTATATTTTTACCTTTACCAAGAAGTTGTATATTTTTATGTGCTTTCATGTTTCTGTCTAGCATCCTTTTGTTTCAACTCGAGTACTGCCTTTAGTATTTCTTTTAAAGCAGGCCTAGCAGTAATGAACTTCCTCAGCTTTTGCTTCTCTATGAAAGTCTTTATTTTTCCCTCATTTTGAAAGCCATTTTTTCCAGATATAGTATTATTCATTGGCAGAATTTTTTTCTTTTCAGCCCTTTGAGTATATCAACCCACTCACTTCTGGCCTGTAAGGTGTCTGCTGAGAATACATTGATAACCTTATGAGACCTCCCTTGTATATAGCAAGTTGCTTCTCACTTACTGCTTTCAAGTTCCTGTCTTTGATTTTTGACAGTTTGATTATAATATGTCTTGATGTGCACCCTTTTGGATTCATCATACTTAAAGTTCTTTGAGTGTCTTGAATTTGGATGTCCATTTCCCTCTTCAGTTTTGGGAGGTTTTTGGCCATTATTTCTTCAAATAAGCTCTCTGCCCTTTTTCTGCTTTTTCTTCTTCTGGAACTCCCATAATGCATAGACAGGCATGCCTTGTTTTATTGTATTTCGCCTCATTAAACTTCATAGTTGCTGCATTTTTTTACAAATTGAAGGCAAGATGCTCCACCAACAAAAAGATTATGATTTTATCTATTGTGATACTCATTTTATTGCAGTGGTCTGGAACCAAACCCATAATATCTCTGATGTATGCCTTTATTGGTCAGCTTTATGGTATTCTAGAAGTCCCTTAGGCTTTGTTCATTTTTCTTTATTCTTTTTTGTTTTTGTTCCTCTGAATCAATAATTTCAAATGACCTGTATTTGAATTAGCTAGTTCTTTTTTCTGTTTGATCAAGTATGCTGTTGAACCCTTCTAGTGAATTTCACAATTCAGTTATTGTGTTCTTCAGCTCTCGGATTTGTTTGAGTCTTTTTATAGTTTCTATCTTTTTGTTAATATCCTCATTTTGTTCATGCATCATTTTCCTGTTTTTGTTTTGTTTTGTTTTGTTTTGTTTTGTTTTGTTTTGTTTTGTTTTGTTTAATAGACTGGTTTCAGGCAGGGGAAGACCTTTAATAATCAGCCTGGCTAGAGATTCTGAGGACCTCAGAAAACTTTTTGGTGGATGTGACTTCTCTGAGCTTGTGAGGCTAATTTCCCAATTAGAGAGGTTGCTGAGGTTGCCGCTTTTTTTCCCGGATTTCTTTTTCTTATCTCTTGCTCCCTCCAGTGTCTGTTTGTGGTACTACAGAGTCTCCGGTGTTAGCCCCAAGCCATCCCACTGAGCTGCATCCAAAAGTATGTTGTGCTCAGTGGCATCCAGAGTATTTTGGTTCCCTATCAGTACCCCAGATCAGGCAAGACAGAAACCAGTCCCTCAGGCAGCCCTCTGAAAAGCCATAACATTGGATGCATGTTCCATTCTCCCCACTGCCCCCACCACCGCCCTGAGAAAACCTGAGCTGAGCCATACTAGCTTGCAGGTTTGTGGAGTTCTCATTAAGGTACTTTGGTCCATATATTGTTGTTAAGTCAGTGTTTCCGTTGGAGAGTGAAGGCTTGGATTTTCTATTCCGCCATCTTGTTGAGGTCACTGCCTCATCTCTTTCTTGTAATGTGATATTTCATTTATCTAAAACAGCATCAATTATTGAATCACCCCAATTCTAGATATGCTAAAATATGGGGGGAAATGACCAATGGCAATAGTAAATTACCATATTCAATAAGATGTGTCACTGTCTTATCATGACAGAAACTTACCTCTAAGTATTAGTTAGGGTCAAAGGTTAGGGTGCTTTGAAAAAGAGACCCAACTACGTAGTAGCTTGGAGTACAAAAAAAAGTGTATTTCTCTCTCACTAACAGTTGTGAAGTGAGTATCCAGGTAAGTGGGGTAGTGTTACTACATGCTAAATTCAAGAACCTAGTTCCTTTTCTCCTGTTGCTCTGCCATCCAGTAGGATACAATATCTGGGACACACTTATACTAAAAATTATTCATTGTTTATCCGAAATTCAAATTTAACTGAATATCCTGTGTTTTATTTGGCAAGTCTTACAGTAGGTTATTGTATAGCATGCAAACATCAAAGCTGAGTTCCTGCAGGTTACAGCTGGGGAAAAGGGGAAACAAAATGAGGTGAAGGAATGCCTGCTTTCCTGATATCTAGGCCCGGAAGAGTCACATACTATTTCTGCTCATTTCTCATTGGAAAGAACTTAAATCATATGATTGTACCTAATTGCAAAGGAGACTGGGAAATATTGGTTAAATATCGACCCCCCTAAAAAACATGGGTGAACAGAAACAGATGTTGGAGGAAAACCAGCAGTCTTCATTTTAAGAACCTCCTGGGTTGATCTTCTACATCCTTTATTTCTTCTTTTCATATCTTTGTATTTTTGCTCTACAATTTAGGGACCTTTCTTGATTTTCTCTTTCAAGTGGTCTCTTGAATATCTTTTAGCTATCATTGTGTCCAATTTCCAAAAGATATTTCTTATTTCCAATTGTTCCTTTCCACAACCAACCTTTCTTGTTTTATAAATGTGGTGTCTTCCTAGATCTTTCTGAGGATATAATTAGAATTTTTAAAGGTTCTCTTGTGCCATTACAGCTTTCTGTTGTCTGTTGTCTGGCGTCGCTTAATCAGTTTATCTTGCCTCTCTGTTATGCTTCTAGCTATTTACATAATTCTGGTGCTCCTGATTGTCTGTTTACGAAATAAGAGACCAAGTTGATTAATTTCAGTAACTGAGTTTGTTTCCTCTGTTGCTGTATCTGTTTGTATGAGAAGCCACCTTTTGAACAGGAAGAATAAATAAGATTTACTGACAGTCTTGACTATAGGGTAAGTTGGTGGGTGATAGTTGGGGGGCATAGTGGGAGGGTTTGTAAATGTCAGAATGACAGAAATTTAATTATGGGATGTCAATACCACACTAAACACATTAGTTTTCTCCTGAAGATTTATTGGATTTCTATAGAATGAGCCTTCTGGGTTTTTTGGGGTGTGTGTGTGTGTGTGTGTGTGTGTGTGTGTGTGTGTGTCTGGAGGTAAGTGCCAGTCTCCATTATGGAGATAACAGTACTAGGGGAGAGGGGCAGTGACTGGTACAAGCTTCTGCATAGACAGACCTTCTATAAACTCCCTAGTTTTTAGATCCACTTTTTTTTTTTTTTAAAGCCTACAGCACCCGGTATTCCTAGGTGGTCTCTCATTCAAGTACTAACTAGGCCCGACCCTGCTTAGCTTCCGAGATCAGACGAGATCGAGCATATTCAGGGTGGCATGGCCATAGACTAGGTCCACTTTTTATGTCTGCCCTTAGTACTTTCTAATTTTGAACTCACAGACTCTCTGGGATTTTGCCAGGAAGACTGGCTTGCATTTCCATTGCCAGCCTCTGGACTATGGCTTCCTTCATTCTTCTGAGCCATCAATGTATGTCATCTGCTTCTAGAAATTTGTTGAAGTCTCTGCACTTGCCACCCGTCTATGTTTATACTCTTTTTCTGTTGTTTTAGTGGGGTCTCAGAAGGAAAGAGAGACAATCACTTGTGTTCAGACTACTTACTATCTTGAAACTTTAATGTTTACATGCTTTGCAAATCTCCATGGGCTTTTGTTTATTTTTGAAACTGCTTTAGGGGGTGGGTGTATGCTGTTAAATAGTGAGGGCTATGTTCTGCTGAGCTCTGAGATGTATCTGTGTATGCAAATTGGCATCAGGGGCTGAGGAAAGCTAAACAGCTTTTTATAATATAATAGAAAAACCTAGAGTTCCAGGGCACTCTGGGAGAGAGGGGGTAAAGGCAGCAATAGGAGAAACGAGGAGAGGAAGCTCGTGACATGTAACCCCTCCCCAAGGTTCCCAATTTCTCAAAAGGGTTCTAAACTTACAAAATGCTTGGTATGACAGAATTTCTCAAGGAAGCCAGTAAAGGTGCTTAGTTTTGTGACAGGGCTAATGGGAACAAAACAGAGGTCTGTACAGATTACAAGAACCTCGAGCAAGAGGAGACCATAAAAGCATAAGACCTGGGAACCTGTAGAGATTGTGTGGAGGATTTGGACTCTCCTATTCTGTGAAATTGGCAAGGCCATGAGGCAATCATACAGAGATCTCTGTGGGTCAGAAGAGCCCCGGCTGGCACCTGCTTACTTGACCCCCTTTAGTTCACCCTCCACACTAACCTGAATGTTCTTCCTAAAGGGTGAATGTGATCATGGCATTCCCTTTCTTTAAATTCTCTATTGTACAGTCCCAAATTTTTTATCCTGGCATCTAACACTCTTCATGCTGGCCTCCAGCTACGTTGCCAGTCCCAGCTGCTCCTCATATGGGACACTCTCAACTACATGAAACATTTCACCATTCTCTAAAACACTAAGCCTTCCCTTCTTAGTAAACACTTTTTCATTCTTCAAGATTGAATTCAGTCATCATCTCAGCCTTCTCCTCCTCATCCAGAGTTAACCATTCTGACCTGTGTTCCCCGGACACCTTGTTCAGAGGGAAGTTTCTTTTCCTCTGGATTTCTTGCAGGAAGGGCTATGTCTTATTCACTTTGGGGCCCAAATGTCCAGTACAGACCAGGTTTAGGCCCTCCCCCAAGCTCCTACAGCACCTTGAGAACAACTATAATGACAGCTATCATCTTGCATTAGAACTCTGGGTTTATGTGCCAGTCTTCTGCACTCAGAACATAGGAGCCAGTTCGCATTATCAGTCTTCCTAGTAGCTTGGAGGGAGGAAAAGCGGGGAGTGAAAAGGGAGAAGGGGAAGAGGAAAAGAAAATGAAGGAGAAAATAAAGGAAGCTAAACAAGAAAGTCGGAGAGTGAATAAATGGACTAGTCAAGACTCAAATGTCTGGACAATACAGAAATCCTAGCCTATGAACTTGGTCCAAAAAGGGCAAATGAGATTATCCAGCAAGTTATGTACCATGATCAAAGCAGATTGCCTGGTACATTGGTCCTGGGTTTTACTGGCAGCAGAGAGTCCCAGAAAGTTAAAAGTAGTTGTCACGAAGGCTCTAAGTCTGGAAGGATGATGATACCAACCTCCCCAGACTAAGAGGAGACCAACACACCTAGCTTGGTCATGAATATAAATAATGAAGAGCTTGGTTTGGAATCAGACATACCTGATTTGAATCCCAGCTCAGTTATTAGGTAAGGTCATTTAACCTCTCAGAATTTTATCTTGAAAATGAGGATACTGCTGCCTTGCAGGATAGTTATAAAGGGTAATAGGTGTACAGTTGGTGCTCACCAGATGTTTGATAGATGGCAACTTTTATTATTAGGATGTGTGGGAATTCATACATGCAAGTTTGGGTAACTATGTTAAAAGTATTTTGAATGGAGATTTTCAAGGAGTAGGAAAATATCTGTGAAATCAGGTGCTTTGTAAACTGTAAAGTCTCCTACCAATGTCAGAGAATCATTTGGGAAGGCTTCTTTTATAGTTGGAAAAAATGCGGGCTTTTTATTTGGGCAGAACTTTCAGTTCCTGGTCCTGCCGTTCAGGTGCCATGTAATCTTGGGTAAGTCACTTTCTATCAACCTGTTTCTGCAACTCTCCAATGCAGATAATTCAAATTGTACAGGGTAGTTTTGAGAATTCAGTAAGATAAGTGTAAAGCAAATACAGGTGAGTGGCGGGGTCCCATGTGATAGGTCAGGTCATGGGTGGTGTCAGTTCCAAGCCTGGTACCAGATTCACATTCTGTCAGCTAGCTACAAATGAAGAGGGTCCCTTACTCTGGAGCAGCAGGACACCAGATTGGCAAGAAGTAGAGAGTCTTTTATATTTGTTGGAAGAAATCTGGGTGAACACTAAACTTTCATGTAGAAAACACGGAAATCTGCCATGTGAAGCCAGGCCTAACCCAGGGCAGGAAGCCAGGCACGATCCTGCCAATTTGTCTCAGACTTGGAAACTAAACTTTTGCTGCTAAGGGCAAAGACTCACATTATGGGTTCATCTTTCCCCACCCCTCACCCCCTACTCCTTGCCACAGTCATTTTTCCTAGGCTCAGAATAAGTGCTCAATCAATAAAGTTGAAAAAGTTGGTACTAACTTCCCACACAGCAAATGGTCCAGGGTCCAATCAAGAGGCCATACTAGCTTCCACCTCCAGGCAATCACTTGGTCCCAGGCCAGCCCCCTAAGTGGCTCCTTTTTCAGAAGTCAACAAGGTCATTGTAGTGAAAAGAACATCAGCTCAGAATCAAGGGAGGTCCAAGTATAAACTCTGGTTCTACCACATACCTGCTGTGTGACTTCACAGCAAGTGACTTTACCTTTCCTCACTTGTTTCCTCATCTTATTCCCTGAGGGTAGCTATGACAAATGAAATAAAAAATGTAAATGTGACTGGTAGAATCTATGGCATATAGTGGATGGTCAATTAATGTCACTTCCTTTCCTTTTTCCTCCCTTCTCAAAGGCCTAGAGACTCAGCCTGCCTTCCTTTCCTTTTCAGAGCAACCACCCACTATGTCTGTCTGGAAATTCAACTCCCTTAGAGAGTAGCTGCAGAAACACCATCTCCCCAGCTCCCCACGTCTATGATGCCCCCAAATAAGTACACAGGTCCTTTTCATTGAAGGGTTTTACTGCTAATCACTTGGGAAACAGATGCAGGTTGGGGTGGGGATAACAAGTCATAGACATGGGAGAGTGGAAGGTCCCTGGATCGTGGCTCCCTGAGGGCTTCTCTTTCATTCCTAAGGCAGGACCTCAGACTTCTTCTCTAGGCCAGGGAGGCTCCTTCTATTGAGAAGTCTGCTGCTCCCAGCCTAGTTGGGGCACAGCAGATGGCAACTAGCAGGCCACTGCAGTGTGCCCTAAACAGTTCATATACAATTTGGAGGACCTTCAAACAGTGATGCCCATCTCACAGGTACATTTTCAAAGGCCAGGGACAGTTCCCCTAATTATACGAGCATGTACTATGCCTACCATATTTCTCTTTCACCCCAAGGAGATGAAGGGAAGACCAGATCTTCTGACTTTCTGAGACAAGAAACTGGCCTGGAAAGGAATAAGGATTTTTACTCAGAGTCCCTTCTCAGAACTTCCTGGAGATCCTGGCTTCACAGGCAACAGGAAACCATTCTCCAAAGTGGGACGAAGGGCTTGAGGTCAAGGGGGTAGCAGCGGATCCTAAAGATCTTCCTACACTAGTTTGGAGTCTCTCGTTCTCTCCCTCATTTGCCTTCAGCTGGAATCCTTCCCAGCCTGCTCTCCCATGTGTGTTTTCTGGTGACGGATGAGATTTGAGCTTCGAGAGAAGTGTTTCCCACACAGAGTGCATCGGTAGGGCTTCTCCCCTCTGTGGGTCCTCTGGTGTGCTCCAAAGTTGGAGATATCACTGAAGGTCCGCCCACATTCAGCACACTCATAAGGCCTTTCACCTGTGTGAGTACGGTGGTGCACCCCAAAGCTAGAGCTGTTGCTGAAGCTCTTCCCGCACTCACAACAGATGTATGGTGCTGGCTCAAGGTGGGTCCGGTGATGCACAGCCAGTGTGGCACTCTGGCTGAAGCTCTTGCCACAGATGTCACAGCGGTACGGCCGCTTGCCCAGGTGATCTTGCTGGTGTGTGGTGAGATCTGAGCGTCGCCGAAAGCTCTCCTGACACTTGGGACATTTGTAGTGCTTCTCTTCCAAGTGGATCCGTTCATGCCGGATGCGGTTGGAGCTTCTGGAGAAGCTCTTGCCACATTCAGAACACTTGTAAGGTTTCTCGCCAGTGTGGATCCGCTGGTGGGTTCTCAGATTGGAGGTATTATTGAAGGTTTTGCCACATTGGGCACATATAAAGGGCTTCTCATCCGCCTCCAGCCTTGGATGAGCCACGGGGTCCCCTGGCTCTCCAGCAGGGACAGTGACTTTCTGCCATAGCGTTTTTGGATGAATCCCTTGTGGCTCCTCAGACTGGCTCTCCTGCCCATGCTCTTTCTCCCCATCCGGGATCCGAAAACTCTCTGAGTCATCCACTCGCCAAGGCTTACCCCGTTCCCCTTCCTCAGGCAGGTGCTGCTCTGGGCTCTGCTCCTTCTCACTGCCCATCTCTGAACCCTGAGAATGAACACAAATGGCCAACACCTTTATTCCTCAGGTCAGGCCTGACCACACGGAACCTTTCGTTCTGTTTGGAGGGACACACACCTTCCCCGTGGAATCATTTATCAGAAGTAACCTCAATTAACTGGAATGCTTGCATAGAATGTCTTTACCTACTAACTTTCAAGTGACAAACTTCCACAGATATTTAAAGCAACCAAACCAGAAGAAAAAGAAGGCACTGCTTTATTCACCACCAACAGATGATGTTTGTGCAATCTGAATATTATCATTTTTCTTAATACCACTAAATAATAACAGTCTAGCCTATAATTCAAGTGTAAGTAAAGGAGCTTCCATTTTAGGATGAGTTCAGTTTTACTGCCTAATTGTTCACTGAAACTCCTCTTGATCTTTTTTTGAAAAACCTTCCTTAAAAATATTTGCCTGCTTTCAAAATGAATATAACAGAATCTCTAATTCTTGAAGCTCTCCTAGTTGTTTACAAGGCCCAGCTTTGAATCTTAAGTGTTCTGCCACCCTTCCCTTCCCCAGACCTCACCATAATCCAACAACTTTAAAAGAGTAACACCTGAGACCTCCAAGACCTACTGCAGGGCCTGGGCTCTGTCTGTTCTGATTGGTCAGTACACTTCCCCTCTCAAACACTGTATACAACCACATGCACACACACACGCCCTACTCACACACCAGCACACTCAGCCACGTTCTCACAACACGCATAAATAACCACTCAGGCACACATACACAGCTACATACATACACACACTCATACCACACACAATCTCTCACAGCACACATAGCCATATATATACATATCACACAAATATACCATACACAGCCCTCCCACACACAGCTACCTACATGGCTACACAATCTCACACCATACACACAGCTGTACTCACACCACACACAATCACACATACACAACCACACACACACACACAGGGCCCAGCACTGGGCCTTCTTATGCAAACATTAATAAATGCCGGCTGAGCTGCACAGACTCCTTTACGGTCCTACAGCCAAGAACAAGGAATGAGGGGAAGAAAAAAGCACATCTGACAGGAGGAGAGTGTGGTGTTCCTCTGGGCCTTGAAGAAATACTGACATTTCACAAGGCAGAGTGGGTGGTGAAGATACTGTACAGAGTGACGTGAACAAAGGGAGAAGGGAAGGAAGCGCAGATATGATAGGACACTGATGAGAGAAAAGGAAAGATCAATAATTCCTTCACGTCGGCAAGTATTTTTAGAAAACGAGTAATGGAAGGGCACTAATGACATTTAGGTTGGAGCCCAATGGTGACAAAAACTCTCCTTATAACTCTGCAAATTATTCAACCACTCTGAGCCTGGACTCCCACATCACTATAATTGTGACACCCACCTACACTACAGGAGTTTGTGTTAGAGAAAATGCCTAGAATATGCTCACTGTAGTGTGTGGCATGTACTTGTCATTCAGCAAATGACAGCCACTATTACATTTGTTGAAGACACTATGTCCCAGCCCTGTAGAGAATATAGGAATGAAAAAGATCCCTATGTGATCTTCTTAGGAAAAAAATTTTTTTAATTATAAAATGGTACAAGACTGTATATAATCTAAATTGTAAAATATGGAAAGAGCCTCAAATTTTTAAGAAGTAGTGGTTGGCAAGCTTTCTGTAAAGGGCCAGATAGTAAATATTGAATAAATGTTTGGGGCCATAGAGTTTCTGTTACAGCTACTCAACTATGCCATTGTATTGTAAAAGCAGCTATAAATGATAAATGAATGTGACTATATTCCAATAAAACTTTATTTAAAACAACTTAATTAGAAAGTGTTTCTTAAAGAATCTAAATAAGCAATATGAAAAAATAATTGGCTTGCTTCATTTTCAAATTGCAAGTAAATGCCAGAAATGATTTATTCCTTGATATTGATTTGCTGATTCCTGACCATGCTTTTAAATATTACAAACCCCTCCCATACTCCCAGTCCCCCTACTCCACAGCACTTCTCACCTCCTAACATTCCAATTATTTATTATGTGTTATTTATTGTCTGTCTTCCCTGTTAAAACTTAAGTCCCATGAGGGCCAGAGTCTTAGAGTAGCGGCAGTCAGAATAGATCCTTAATAAATACGTGCTGAATGAGTTGAATAAATGAAGGCATGGCCTGTCTCCAGAACTTATTTCATGCTTATTTGTCCCCATTGCCACCCACTGTCCTTCAGCAATCTCTTGATTCCTGCCCATTTCCTCCTTTATGCCTGCACAGAATCTTGTACTTGCTTTCACAGTAATTTGCAATTATCTGTTTACATGTGTTTCCACTACTAGTTTATAAGCAACTTGAGGGCAGGGACTGGGTTATTTTGGTAATCTCTCCCCAACACAAGGCCCACTGCTCAAATGTTTTTGAATGCGTCAGTGAATATAATCTTAATTCACTTCCCGCCTGTGCCCACCCCACCAAGAGCTCCATGCAATGAGCTACACAGCCTCCACTCACTTCCAATCTGGCTATTCTGAGAACCTATATCTGGCCATGCTCTGACTCGACCCAAGACAGAATGCTGGGTCAAAACAAGAGTGAAAAGATTTAGGATTGTGGTTACCACCCTCAAACAGTTCATGGTACAGTGCAGTGAACAGGCCATGAACTCAAGAAACTTGTACAGTAGAAGGTTAAGTTCCGGGGGGACAGGGACTGTACCTTAAACACCTTTGTACCCAGTCAGTGCCTCAAACAGCAAGCACCTGGCAGATTATACAGGAATCAATAATAATAATAGTTAATATTTTTTAAGATCATACCAAGTGCTAGGCCCTGAACTAAACAGTATATATGAATCATTTCATTTTCACAACCTATTTTAGAAATGAGGAAAATGATGCACAGAGAAATTATAACTTGTCCAAGAACACACAGCAAAATGAGGGGCAGAACTGGGACCTATGTCCATCATTGCAAAGCCAATGCCTTTATGCACCACGGTAGTATTGGAAGGAGAGGGAGGGAAAGAGGGAAGGAGAGAGTAGGAAGGAAGAAAAAAGTGCCATGGGAATTCAGATGACACAGGCGGATCTCCCTGAAGAGACTGGGGATGAGCAGCTTCATGGAAAAGGTGGTGTTTGAGCAGGGAGGGTGAGCGAGCAAGATCAGGACTCAGAGACAGGGAACCCATTGTCTAAGGGAAAGAACGTAGCAGGTAAGGTATAGAAGGCACTTTTACATTACATTTCAGAGATCTCAGGAACAACGGAGCCCATCTTGTTTGTGTTCTCAGGAGGCTCAAAGATACAAGAAGGACCAAGGGTGAAAGGGATTCAGGCAGTGGAGAAGAGGCCAGGTCTAAAAATAAGAGCCAAGAAGAAGGGGCTAGTCAGATGCTGAAGGCCAAAGGCCTGGGCTAGATGGAAAGGACCAAGCTGGAAGTTGTTCTAAAGAGCCAAAGTTCAGGTTCTTTTGGGTCAAGTCAAGAACTGCTGGGAGGAATGGGGTAGAGGGCCTTGGAAAGCCCAGAGCAGAGGCAAGGTGATGAAGAAGAGGGAATTGTATGGGGTGCTGGATAACGGGTCAGAGGTAGAGGAGGACCAAAGGAGTCGGAGGGTCCGAGAAGATGGTCAAGAGACAGGGCGCAAACGCTGCAATCAGAGGTTCCAGAGAACCGGAGCCCAAGAGGCTGGGGTGTGTGTTGTGGATAGAGGAGAAGCCCGAGGGTACGAGCGCTCTGGAGGACAGGAGCTGGGTTCAGAGTTGCCGGCGGGCTTGCGGCCAGAGGGATGGGAGGGGAGGAGCTAATCCCAAAGATAGGTCAGTGGCAGGAGGGCTGGAGTACTCAAAAGGCCAACAGGAGAAAGGCCGGAGGGTAAGGGCTGGGGCCAGCAGCCGGGCGCGTGGGCCGGGGGAGGGGTACAGGGGTCAGGGCGGCGGGAATCATAGGGTCCCCATTGGGTCCGAGGAGCAAATGCACAGCTTCTGGCTCCCTAAAAAGAGGGAGGGGGCCAAGCTCAGAGTCCCCAGCGAAGCCATGTCCGCCTAACCCCGCGACCTCGGGCCCAGCCCGGACCCACCTCACTCCCGCCGCTCGGTCAGGGACAGCACCGCCTCTGTGGGCCGGAGGAGGAGCCGGAGCCGGAACCCAGAAAGGATCCGCCTTACCCCTCCAGGATTGGTTGGTCAGGATTGCCTTTTCTTTCTATTGGCTTCACTAGCTGCCGTAGCTTGCTGGGAGTTGTAGTCCTGAGAAAGGTTTTAGACTCGGAGAAATTTGCTAAGATAGGGAACCCCACGATGAGGACTGGGTTTCTTTCTAGGATCGTCAGATTTCCTTCTGCGCTTCGGGCATTCAAAGCTCAACGTGGAGGGCCACCGAGCTGGGAAGCTGTAGAACAGATAGAGCTAACCTACATGACCTCCAAGAGGTCATGAACTTAGAGTTTTTTCTTTTCTTTGAGTTGATGACTCTTGTCCTTCCTGCAGACATCTCACAAAGCCTAGAGTCCCGTGCCTCACTCGAGGTTCATAGAAGTTCATAATTTAAAGTCAAAGGACTGTAGAACTGGAAGGAGTTTAAAGATCAGCTAACTCATTCCTACATGTCAGAAAAGCTACACGTTCCCTGTCCAAGGAACCACCTCCAGGTCGCCCAGCAGGCCTGCACAGGGACTTTTTCCAGGTCCTAAGTAGTTAAATCTGACAGTGATTCATCAGTCCCGACAGAACAAGACAACTAATGTTTATCCAGCTTTAGGATTTCTTTTTTTGGTTTTCGTTATTAAAAAAAAAAAAATGTCTAATTGAATAAGTAAGCTAGATTTCTACAGGCTTCTCATATCCCCCCGATATTTCAGTATAAAGAGTATTGTCTTCATAGCTAGATAACCAGATTTATAGTTCCAGTGCTATCACTTAGCCACTGGGAGCACCATTTTCCTCCCCTATAAAATCCCTGGCAGAATTGTTATGAGATTTGAATGAGTTAATATATATTAAGCTTCTGCCTCCACAAATATCAGATCTCTTTCCTGCTGGTAAGTTTTCTTAGGTGCAGCCAGTATGGACAATATGAGTTTTAAGATTGTGATATTCAGGAAAGTATGTTTGAAACTGAATATGGATGAGTGAAATATAAATATCCCACATACACTATTAGTTTGTAAATTTATTTAAATAAAATAATGAGAAGACAGACTCAGAAATAAAACCGTGGCTTTGTTTTTAATTGTGGTTAAAGCCTGCTTGGGTAGATTCAAGGCTGTTTGGAAACCAATTCCGTAATATGTTTTTCTTACCATCCCAAAGCCTTTTCCTACGACTTCTCATTCATGATGAAAATAACAACACACCAAACAAGGAATACCAAACTTTTATTTAAGAACTATACAAAAGCAAACAACAAATGCCACTTGGGCACTATGGTGGTTGATTTTCTTGTGTCAACTTGACTGGGGTACAGGGGGCCAGATATTTGGTCATATATTATTCTGGGTGTTTCTGTGAGGGTATTTTTGGATGCAATGAACATTTAAATCATTAGCTTGAGTAAAGAAGATTGCCCTCCCTAACATGGGTGGGCTTCATCCAATCAGTTGAAAGCTTGACCCTCCACCTAGGAAGAGAAAATTCTTCCTACTTGACACTCTTCGGACTTGTTTCTTACCTTCAGACTAAAACTGAAATATTGGTTCTTCCTGGGTCTCAAACCTGTCAAACTTCAAACTGGAATCACACCATAGGCACTCTGGGTCTTGGGCCTCCACACCCAGACAGCAACTAAACCATGGGCTCCCCTGGGGACTAACCCTGCAGATGTAGGGACCCGCTAGCCTCCCTAATCATAGGACCCAATTCCTTATGACCTCTTGAGAACCAGGATATATGTTTTTTGTTTCTCTGGAGAACCCTGACTAATACAGGCACTAACAAAGTAATAGAAAGAACTTCTGACAGACGGAAAGACCCAGTTTCTGTTGGGTAGAACCCAGTACCCATCAGCAAACTGATAGCCAATATCTTCAAAAAGAAGCCAGATCACATATGTGTTGTTATGACTTGAAAGTGACTAGGCTTCTTTCTGCAATCCACACCAAAAAATCAGTTTCATTATTTATCTTCACACCTGGTCCATCAACTTCCTATTTGAAATCAATATTCTCTGACCTAAGGGTCTGTTTGCAACACAAATAGTCTTTCAGTGTAATGTGTTATGGAAGGAAATAAGTGCCTACATTGGTGGTTAAAACTACCACTTTTTTTTAAGCTGGGCCTCTCTGAATCCCAGGAGAGAATTCAAAAGGGCCAGCACAACAGACCGACTCATCCGTGGCTGTCTTTTCAAGGCTGCACACAGCTGTGCTTCCCAGCTCCCTGATTGTACTACTGAGGCTTTTCAAGGTTGCAGCTACCACATTTAAAGTTTCTGTTTCTGGTCATCATCAATAGGTGAATTAGCTTTGAAAACATGTACATTAGCACGGCATCAAGGAAATAAAAGATGGCATGTTTTACCCCTCTGCCATGCCCCCATCCAATATTCCAGAAGGAAGAAGGAAGAGTGAAGAGATCTAAAATATGTTCATTTGTAAAAAGATGGCTTTAGGAGCTAGAGGCCTGAACTCAGAAAAGGAGAAAAGCAATTTTTGATGATATAAGTAAGGATTCAGGGACTGGGCCTCATAACTTCATGATTAAAAGCCTAAGTGCAGGATGAGGCAGGATAAAGTCCTTCTACATAACCCCTTGAACAGAGAACTCCTGGATTTCAGTGACACACATTCAACATTACCACCTACACCTAATCTGACTGTTCATTTGGTTTTCAAGAATTCTTCCAGGGCAAGCGGCAAGTGACCTGAAGGAGACAGGATTTAGAACTGAGCCCTGGGAGAAAGGTGGTACAAGTAGAAACCACAAAAGGTTCTGGATTAGAGGAAAGGTTATAAGACATTCCAGAATTCAGTGTTGGACCAGAAGACTAAAATCCAGAGCACTGGGCTGGTTGGTCAAGGGAGCAGGTAATCAGGAATCTCCCTAAAAAAAAGGAACCTTGAGCCCCTGGAGGGCCGGGCCAAGGTCAGGAGGCCAGGATACGTTCGGTGCCTGAAGAGGCAGTAAGGAAGAGTCCACCTTCATGGCAACATCTCCATTAGGATGACCTTTTTCTTTTGGCTTGACAGTTGATTCCTCCGGTTTCTGGAGTTCTGAACAGATGATTAAAGGTGCCACGTTTTTCCCTCCATCATGAAGGCAAGGTTCAAAGAAAGGACGAAGGGAGCCCGAGAACGTGTGGGTAAAAGTAAAGATGTGGGATTCATCAGCCACATTGTAGAAGGAGATGACTCCTGCTTCATAGTCCAGGAAAATCCCCACACAGCATGGGGGCTCTTTCAGGCGGAAGGAGGTCTGTGGGGATGTGAGAGCTTCATACTCGTTCCCATGACTCCGTCGCAGAAGCCAGTGTCCATTGGCAGGAGAGGCAGTGACCTTCCCCTTCCTGCTCACTGACTCACTACACACCCCCAGGATCCATTTGGTCTTGTCTCCCACATACACCTCCCAGTAGTGACAACCAGCGGTGAAGCACTCAGAGCCCAGGACGCTGACAACGAAATCAAATCTCTGGGGGTTGTCTGGCACAGGCTGCCTTCTGTCTCCAAGCTTCACACATCTGCAGTCCTCCGACAAGATGAGTTTAGGATGTGCTGTGTCGGGGTCCAAGGTCACTGTCACTGCAGAGAAGCACAGAGAGGTGAGGTTTGGGAAGGCTAGCTCTTATGGGACCTTTGGGTAGCTTTGGAGGGAAAAATAATCTCGGGGTCTGCAACCCCTGTCATTGGCCCATTTTAGTTCATGGTTCCCCCTCTCCCTTACATACTAGAACCAAAGAAAAGTGTCTTCTGCTCTCCCAGATTTCCTGGTTATGTATTAAGTCAAAGAGGAGAAAGTTTTTTCATCTGTTTGTGAAGAATCCTTAGGAAATACTGCTTTTGTCTTCGATGGTCCAAAGTAATCTAATGTGTGATAATACACATCAGTCTGATGTTAGACTCAGAAACCACATTGGAAATTTGAGTCCCAACTCTGCCACATGCTAGTTATATGACTTTGGGCTTTTTATTCATCTCCATACCTTAGTTTCTTCATCTGTAAAATGAGAAAAATAGCACCTGCATTATAGAGCTTTTGTGCACAGTTGATGAGCTAATGCATGAGATAGTGCCTTGTTCACAGTCAGTGTGTGATGTTCATTTTGTTAGCTAAAATTATTGCTTATAATTATTATTTCTAAATGTTAATAGAGAGAGAAGGAGTCTTCCTTCAAACTGTGGATTAAAAAGATTATAGCGAGTCTCCCTCCTTCCCCCAGTACAGAAAACAGGCTCTTCTTGGAGAGCTAAATCAGTGAAGTGTGTACTTGCTAAGGTGGTGAGAGTAAGCCAGACTAAGTGTGAGAAGGGTTTGTGAGTCCCCAGAATGCCAGCAAAGGTGATCTGGCATGCTCTCAAGTGGCCGACTCATCAATTGTACTGTACCTACCAGAGGGAAAGCAGTGTGAACAGAAGGGGGATGAGCAGCCTGAAAAAGTGATAAGGACCCCAAAGCAGCGAAAACAACACATCTTGTTCAAAGAGCAGCAATAAAATGCAAACTATTTAGGAATAAATTGAAAAAGAGATAGGCAAATCTTTTAAAACAAAACTCTGAAAATGTCTGTAGTCTACATTGTTGGGGCATCTTAATCACTAACCCCCAATAAAACTGATCTTCAGAGAAAGAAGAATGTGGCGGGTGTGTAGACAGACAGGGGCACTGGCTCTTTACCCAACCATGGGACAAAAAGAACTTTCCAAACCCGAAAGCACAGAAGGCACTACACTGGACAAAGTGAATAAATTTGACTACATAAAGGTAAAACACTCATGTATCATAAAAAATTATATAAGGAAATTAAAATGCAAAAGAACTCAGAAAAATAATTTGTGACAAATAAAACAAAGAATTTCTAGACATTTTATATGTAAATCAAAACACGAATCAAAAAGTAGCTGCAATAGGACAGGAGCAGACAAGAAGAAATACAAACAACCAATAAACCTAAGAAAAATCATAGAAAACCCATAGGAAGATTAAACTGATTATCAGTGTCCTAAAAGAGGAAAGATTTTCTAAATCTAAATGTGACCCCTCCAAAATAGTCACAAAGATTTAAAAATTTTTAATAAGCAGATAAACAGTGTTAATAAAAATAAAAGAAAGTTTGCATCCCAAAGGCACAGAGCACTGAGCTCTGAAATGTGGATCGATTCGACTGGTGTAACTTACTGAAGTGCAGCCGGGCCCTTCTCAAGCCTAAAAGACATTATAAAAGGATTGTTAAAGTAGTGACAAAATGGAGAACTCCTAGAGGGTGTGGGTCAATCCCCGGGACAGTGCATCTCACCTGAGTTGGCTGCAGCTCTTTTCAACTCTATATAAAAACAAACAAACAAACAAACAAAGGGTGTGAGCTATCACTGGAAATACAGAATCAACCGGAGAGAAGTTGGTATGGAGGTTATAAGAACATGGAAAACTTACTCAGTTCACGCCGGAGTTTCTCTAAAGAATAAAAACAATTTGACATATGAGAACGAGGGCTTCCACATTCCCATAATGCTATACACCCATCTCAATCAGATTCCCGTATCAGTTTCTCTCTAGTCGTATCCTGAACTTCCCCATGACAACGCTTGCAACAGTAATGGCTGCCAGCCGTGCACTCAGGGTCCCCAGCGATACTACGGAGGGTCAGCAATTCCTGAGTGAGCCAAACCTGACCTACAGACTGAATAAAAACACATCTCGCACATGTAGGCAATGACAACATGGCATATGTAGATGTTGTGAGAAGATTAAAATGTAAATTCATTTAAAACTATCACTGAATTCCTGTTAGATTTCCTCATGTATATTTTCCCGATGTAAAATAAAATAGACATGTCATATGGTTGACTATTTTTTTGCTGTTGTTATAAAGAGGTTCTCACACATGAGATGGTGAAGTCACCGCTCCACATTTTCAGTCTCATGAGGGTCCATCCACCTTAGACCCCACCTAAGGGAACTACACGTTTGGCGATAAAAGGGTCTTCCAGATGGCTTTATCTATGGGAGCTACATCTCTTCTTGTTTAAACATTTCCCATTTAGAGAACAGGTATGAGTTATGCAAGAAAAAGCCAGGGAACAGTTGAGAAAAGAGGCCTTTGAGAGCCAAGAAATCCACAACCCCACAGCTTGAAGTACCCTTGCCCCTTCCCTTCTGCCCCAGGAAGTAAAACTGAGACACCCATCCTAAAGCAAAGAGGTTGGCAGATGGAGGTCTGTGTCACGGATGAGCAGCAGAACTTACTGAGGGCATTATGGAGCCTTCCTAAAAACAAACAAACAAACAAAAAAAACAGAATGAGGTGTGAGTGAGCAGATGTCTGCTTTATCCCTGAGCCCAGGAAGGATCATCTTGTCACTCCGTTCCCCCCACCCACAGTGGAAAGGATGACGTTCCTATCGGCTGCTGGTCCAGTCACACCACCCAAGGGACAGACTGGGGAATCCAGTGGTGCTGGTGCCACTTTCCCAATGACCAGACTGCCTGGGTGTATGGTTCCGCCTTCCTCTTCCCTTCCTTTTGCCTGGATTTCATTTCTGCTCTTTGTGAGCGTTTCTGTACATTTGTTACTATGTGTACATAGTGTATGCCTTGCTGTCCTTTTATAGCCTACTCTTTATAACATCGGCAGTGAAAATTAGCTAAAAGCCTGGCTCGCATTGACTTGTTGACACAACTTTATTATTCTCCGCAGTAACTCCCCTGAGAGAGTCATCGATTTGGAGATTCCAGAAGGTTTGGAGACATATGTGTCTGCTTCATATGCTTTGAGGGAGTACTTGTGGCTTCTCTGGAGGGACCATCGGGCCCACATTTTCTCTTAGTACTGGCCACGCCAGATCATTTATATATTTGAGTCCACTGCCAGGCCCTGTGCTAAAGGCTGGGCATGTGTTAGGCATTAGGCACTGAGGCAGTGAAACTGAGTAGGGGCTTATGGTTTATTTTTTACTATTCCCACTACCAATAGCCTTTATTTATTTTGTCCTGTTCTTAAAATGAAGTAAGCAATGAATCCTCTCAACAATGTGAGGTGCATATGATTATTATTCCCATTCTGCAGAGTGGTGGTCTGAGGCTCAGAGGGACATGGAAATTTGTCCAAGCCACTCAAGTAATAATAATCAAGGAAGCAGGATTCGAACCCAAGTCTGTCTGACTCCTAGTCAGAAGACTTCACCTGTATAACACATTATGCCTTCTACTCCTGGACAGAACAGCCACAGTGTCCCTGAAATGTGCACTCCCACACTTTCACCTGCTGGAAAGCAATACAAAGGGGGGAAGAGAGGAGATTCCAAAATCACTGCATGTGGAACCATTTCTGAAGCATCAACTTATCCTCCCTGCTAGATTTTCAAAAGGCAGAGGCCCTGTATTTCTGTATCCTGTCTAACTTTTACCCTCTGTGGCCCAGAGCAAATATTCCATTAACGAAGGCAAAATGGCAATAAGGGTAAGGAGTTCCAGACACTGTAATAGAAGTTGGGTTTTTTTTTTTAACTTGTCTCTTTTAATCCTGAAAGCAATCAGGTAAAGAGATTTATTAATCCTGTTTTACAAATGAGGAAACCAAAGCTCAGACCAGTAAAGTAACTTATCCAAGGTCAGTAAGTGGCAGACAAATGATCTGAGTCAGGTATCGCAGACTCCAGAGGCTGTGATGCTCCCATTGTATTACTCTGCCTGTCTCAATGTAACTGCCATATAGATCTTTTAGATTCTCATACATTACATATGACCATATTCATGTTTTAAGGTAGAACATAGACTGTCTTTTTAATGATTGGTGGAGCTAACGAATGGAGCTTAGATAATCCAGACCTATCAATTTTTACCATGAGCATCCTCTCACCCACTGCCACCAACTCTAGAGCCCCTTCATACTAAAAGATAAATTCCAATAATATTAATGAAGGATATCTGTGTATACATATATAATGTATACATAATAATAGGCTGTCAGCATTTATGTAGAAGGAGAAAGAATATGTTATATATCCCCTACACCTTATTCCCTGTTCTATACATATAATTACCTTTTTCTTTCGCATGATCTGAGAGAAGATTTTCTAGAGGGAGAAAAGCAAATAAGATGAGAGTCTATGTCATTACCTTGAAGATCCTTAATTCCTACTGATTTTACGGGGTCTTGAGCCTGTCTGCCTCTATTGCCACCTCCACCTCCCTGATCCAAGACCTCATCATCTCTCGTCTGAATGACAGAAATTGCCCCCACATCCTGTCTTGCTCCTTCTGGTCTCTTAACACTGCAGCCAGAGAGAGCATCTCGAAGCACAATTATGAGAGATTTCCTCCCTCACTGCTTCACCATGGCCCTAAGGAGAAAGACTAAAATCCTTCATGTGATCTACAAGGCCTCACATGGCCTGGCCCTGGCTTAACTCTGCAGCTTCATTGTCCCCTGTCACCTTCCCCCTCTTTCCTGCACTGTGTTCCTTTCTCAAGCTTTTCTTTCTGCTGCGGATGGTTTTCTGTTCCCTCTTCCCCTATTCCTGCCTGTTTTCCAGATCAAACATCATTTTCTCTGGGGCCTCCTCTACCATCCCTGAGGCTTGGTTGGCTCCTCCTGGTCAGAGTCTTCACAGCCCCCAGAACTTCCATTTGTACAGTCGTAGTTTGACATTTATTTGTATAATTATTTAATTCATATATACCTCCCTGACTGGACTGAAAGTTCCAGAATGGCAAAGGCCGTGTCCACTTTTACTCACCATTGTGCCCCCAGCATCTAGTATAGTCCAGGGCATTTAGGAGGCAATTATCAATTATTTATTGAATGAATAAAAACTTCCCCCATGTTAGATCTACATGACTCCCACAGAATAAGATCAAGCAGTGAGTTCACAGACAAAATCGCCAAATATACGGGAAGGTAAAACTATTATAAGTATGAGTCAGCGAGGACTGGAAACAACAAAGTGAGGATTTGAAGGGGGAGGCAGGTGGTGCTCATGAGAAAACTACAGGTGGCTATTGAGGAAGCTTCTCCAGCTCTCCAAAGAACCTGGATAATTTTCCCACCGAATTATAGGGCAGGATGAAGTCGTGATTGAGAAGCTGAGTTTAACCTATTGTCTTCAGGCAGGACCAACGAAACCACTCCCGAGAGATGAACACCTGCCTCCCCCTTCAAATCCTCACCACCACCACTGCCATCCAAAGCAGCAGATATTGGAATTTTCAGGTATGAAATTTAGATTAGTGAGCTCTGGGGACACAAAAATGAGGAAAACAGAGAAACATCCCTACCCATCCCAGGACACTTACCTACCTCCATCACCTGTTCATAGAGAAGCCTCTCTGGAAGGGAGAGAGAGAGAGAGAGATGTCAGCTCAGCTTAAAGAAAAGCTTTTTCCAACAGGTGGAGTTGTCTGAGGACAAACTGCCTGCCTGAGTAGGATTTTGTTCCTTGTTACTGTGGATGTGTGGCCATTTGAAAGGATTAGAGGGGCTTCGAACCATCAGATAGAGATAGGAATGTCCGGAATATGTCTCTTTCAAGGTGCTGTGCAACCTCGAGATCCTGCAAAATGCAATCATATTTACCCAATGTATAAAATTGGATTTCTTAAATTAATCAGAAGATTGGCATGATCAGTTATTTTTAATTGTTCAAAAGAAGAGAATTCACAGCTCCTCCCGTGAGCTTTCTGCAGTTTTTTTTGATCCTCTCTGAATTATGAGTCTACAGAGCATGGCTCTACCAGTTTTCTCCCAGCCAACTTGCAAGTTCTCCAGCGTATGGATAACCATCATGTCAATGTGTCCTTCCTCCCGGCCTTTTCCTAGAGAAGATGCAGTCCCACTTCCTGCCAGCCCAGGATCCCTTGCCACTTAGTTACCTTTTGATCTTCTTTGCTTCCAGATAAGGCAAATGCCCGCCACAATGAGAAGCCCCAGGATAGGCAGGATCACAGCAAGAGCCACTGCGAAGGGGGAGATCCTCTCTGGAGATGGGGCTGAAACGAAATCACCAATGGCAACCCTCAGGAGACATCTCAGAGCTTCTCCCAGGCCAAGGGTCGCACCTCAGATAGAAGATGGCTCAGGCACATCCCAACTGTCTCCATCACCTCTAGGGAGAGACCTCCAGCCAAGACTGGTGAGGCTCTTCGCTTCAGAAACTCAAACCCTGGATGACCCAGGGATAACTTTAAAATGAGATGTTCATCTCTCGAGAGTGGTTTCGTTGGTCCTGCCTGAAGACAATAGGTTAAACTCAGCTTCTCAATCACGACTTCATCCTGCCCTATAATTCGGTGGGAAAATTATCCAGGTTCTTTGGAGAGCTGGAGAAGCTTCCTTAATAGCCACCTGTAGTTTTCTCATGAGCGCCACCTGCCTCCCCCTTCAAATCCTCACTTTGTGGTGCAACAGCAGTCAGCAACCCCTCTGCCTTGCTACAGCACCAGGTCTAAAGCCTAGGCAGGAGAGAAAGGAGAAAGGAAAGAAGAAATAGAGAAGAAAAAAAAAGGCAGCGGAGGCATTATGACAAGTGATGAAGAGTCTGTGTGGGGTGTGAGTCCTCGCTCATCCACGGTGGGACCCTAAGCAGGAGATAGAGCCTTTCCAAGCCTGGCTTGGCATCTACAAAATGGGGTGATAATAATCCCTGTCTCATAATTCAGTCCCCTTTGAAAAACGGCTAACCTGCAATCTGTAGGGTCACGGTGCCTTCTCGACTCAGGTTTCCAATCTGGACGTGACATCGGTACGGCCCTTGGTCCTCCAGCTGGACGTCGCGGATCTCCAGTGTGACACTTCCCTCTCGGTCGTCTCTCACTAGCGCCGTCCTCCCCTTATATTCTGGCATCACATCTTCCTCGTGGTTTTTCCCATCCCGGAACACGTGAACTGCCTGCGAGTGTCCGCGGGACGAGGACCGCAGCCACCGCACCTCCGTGAGCATCGTGACAGACCAGAGCGAGAGAGGGCAGAGCAGCTTGGCTATGCCCCCTAGCGGAGCCAGGTAGAACCTGTCGGCGTCCCCTGCGCAGTGCAGACAAAAAGAACGCTGTGTGGGCGCGATGGGAGAGCAAGAGCTTGGCAAGGGATCAAGAAGGGGGGATATCTTGGGGAAGGAGAGACCCTGGTAGGGGCATTGGAAAGGAATGGCGGGGGGGGGGGGACGGAATCTAAGAAGAAATAAGGCCCCTAGCCAGGCCTCCTTACTTTTGAGACTCCTTGGTCAGAAGTCCTGGGCAGGGAAAGAGGTTCAGGAAGTCCTACCTGACAAATTCACAGGCAGCTGGAGGCAGATGAGTGTGATGAGGCAGCTGGAGAATCGGGAGCCAGAGGAACTTGCCATCTCCATCCGAACTAAGAGGACATGCACAGGGAGAAACCAGAGAGGGTTAGTGAGCTCGACTTGAGAAAGTGTACAACCTAGGAGGCAGGAGGAAGGTGGAGGCTGCATACATAGCATGCATTCTGGAATCATGCAGACCATGGTTCAAATCCCAGCTTTGCTACTCACCTCCATATAACATTGTGATTTAACCTCTCTGAGACTCTGTTTCTCCATCTTTAAAATGGGTATAATAACCATGCCTTTTTGGGAGATTAGTGTGAAAATTGTAGGAGGTAAGTACTTGACACGGAAGTTGGCATCACAGTTAAATCTATAAATGCCACGAGTGAGGATGATGGTGGAGATAAGATGAGTGAGGACTAAGGGTGAGACACTGAACGGATATAGAACGCATAGGGAGGAGTCTGGAAGAACGAGAACTTACGCCCAGAACAAACCCTGTAAACACCAGAGTACTGGCCTCTTTTCGCATTTAGCGTCCCAGGTCAGGCTTGGAAAGTGCCTGTTACGAGCCAATCTTCCACCTATAATGTGATCTGATCTCTTCCCTGACACCCTTTCCATTTTAACTCTTGAGAGACAAAAAAAATGAAGGCAGCGAGTTCCCTCCATTTCATCATGAAGGCTCTGATCCTACAAACTCAGGGTCTGGAGTTAGAAAGACCTAGGTTCAAGTTTTAGCTTATCCATGCACTAGCTCTGTGTCCCTGGAAAGTCGTATAACATCCATGGGCCTCCAAGTCTTAATCTATAAAGGAGGAATCATCTTCACAGGTGACCGTGAGGGTTCAAGGAGGAAATGCATGTAAAGCACTTGCCACGAATGTCTGACAGAACAATTGTTCAATAAATATGCTGTTGTTGTTGTCATCATTACTAAACTTTTAAAAGAGGACAGTTATCCCCAAGAGGTATGGGGCACTGAGTACATTAACCACAGCAACACCCTAGAGGATTCCCTACTGTAAACCTCTTTCCCCACCTACTTGACTGCCTGTAATTCCTATAGCAGGAAACAAAACTTTTATAACAAAATTGAGAAAGAAGTTTAAATGTAAAAATACTTGAAGAAGAGTTAATGGCTCTTAAAGTCTCTCTAAGATTTCAAATCCTTTCCAAAGAGGAGGGGTTTTTTAGATCAGGTTGGGTCTTGTAATAGCGCAAAGATGGGACTTGGAGGAAGTGGGGCTGCCGAAGGCAGTTGGGAGACTGAAGATGGACTTAAGCTTTGAACACATTTTGAATTCTGTTTTTCTCATGGCAAATAGCATACTGGGTTTGTTTTGTTTTGTTTTGTTTTTGTTTTTGTTTTGTTTTATCATGATGCACATAACACACTCCTCTAATGCCCCAGTATTGCAAATGGCAACATAACACTAAGACACAGTGAAGTTAAGATTACAGTTAGGATGGTTTTGTTGTTGTTGTTGTTTGCGTCTATCCCGCCCACTTTCCTACAGGTTGAGCTACTCAAAAACTGAACAAGAGAAGTTAGGTAAATGAGCTTATCATTTATCATTGAAGGTGGAAGGAGGCAGAGTCCAGGATCCCCTAAAGTTACCCTAATCCCCAAAACCCTCGATTAGAAGGTACTGTTGAAACACACACTGAATAGACATGCTCAGAGTGACACAGAACTCCAAAATGATCCAGGGCCGCCTGAAATCACATAAGAGGAGTTTCCCCCGCCCATGGCTCCATCTTCCTAGATTCAGATAGTTGATTAAGTGATCAAGAGGATGAGCTCTAGAATCAGCCTGGAAGCAAGCCCTGGCTCCACATTAACTAGCCATGTGACCTTAAACAGTTGAGTTTATCCCTCCAAGTCTCCTCTCACTCACACATGAGGTTAATGATAGTACCTACCTCATGAATAGGGCTATAGTGAGGATTCATAGATGATACATGTGAAATGATTTGCACGAGATTCTAATAATAAAAACAAATGAAGTCCTATCATTCTGTCACTCTGTGTAATGAGGGCAATTGAGGTGGCTTTAGGAGAGGAACTCCCTGAAGCACATCACTGAGTTACTGATTCATGGAAATCAGCCATAAGAGCAGACTAACCCAAGAGAGGATGATATCAGAATTAGAACTTTCACTCTTTAGTCATGAGAGAAATGCAAATTAAGACCACAATTAGATATGATTTATCTTCTTTCAAATTATCAAATATTAGAAAACAATAATACCCAGAGTCATCACACATGTGGGAAAACTGACTATCTTGCCTTTTGCTAAATAACTCTCACAAGGATAATTTAGTAATAATTATCAAACAATTTACAAAAACGTAAAAGTTTTAATACAGTAATTTTACTTCCAGAAAAAAATCCTACAGCAATAAAAATGTGCATAAGGATTTGATGGTGACGATGTTCATCACAAAGTTATTTACAAAAAGGGAAAATTGAAAACAACCTAGAAGTCCATTAAAATGAGAATAATGAACTATTTCTTGCAGTGAGATACTATGCAACATTTCATAATCACATGATAGAACAATCTTTAATAGCACTAGGAAATTTTCATTATAAACCAATAATGTCAAAAAGCTATGCATTTTGTGATAAAATTTAGGAAGACAGTGTTTAGAAAAAAGGCAAGAATGGAGACATTAAACAGTGGTTACTTCTGGGGGTGGGAAAAACCATTGCAACAAAAGTTCCCTTGATAACGCCAAGCAACTTAAGAGGACCCTGCAGATCTACAAATGATCAGTCTGAAAGCACATAGCAGAGGATCTGGCTAATAGTAAGGGCTAAATAAATGATAACTGTAATAATTAACGATGACAATAATACCTAAATGAGAGTCGTTAGACAAAACCCACCCAACCCCCTGTCACTTGTCCCCTTTTGTGCTCATTTCCCAATGCCTCATTTCATCATTTCAAATGTCTTTGTGAATAAGGAAAAAAGGGACAGTTTCTCCAATGAACCCGAGGATCCTAAGAAAGTCAAAGGAGTTAAAACGAATGAAGAGAGGGGAGAGGGTGGAGGACTTACCACCTTTGGAATCAGGGGCCTTTTGTCCCTCACCGGCAGAGCTGGAGTCTCCAGGCTGGGAACACTCCCTCCATCCATACAGGGAGATCAGGAAGTATCAGGGAGGGCTCTGGAGAAGGGCCTGAGAAAAGTTCATCTTTTATTCTAACTTCCTCAGCCCTCAGCCAGGGGCTCCTTCAGTCTGTCCCACAGACTCCCTTCTAGTTGTCCCCATACACCAACCAACAAGCCACGCCCTGCCTGTCTGCCTATGATAAAGGAACAGAGCAAAGAGGAACCTCCCTAAAAGCGAGGGAAACTCTGAGTGCCACCAATGTGAGTGTTCTTTGTCCTTTGCTTCTTTTCCCTACCAAGCTAACTGTACAGCTATTTCCTTTTTAAACGTTTTGATCTTAAAACAACCATTCTGAAAAACTTGTTCTCATTTACTTTCCAAATCTGAGTAAAATTGAAGATTGGTTTCAAAGACACCCATCAATTAGACACCCACTTTAACTCACTACCTTTATCTCCAGCTGCACCCTGACCTGTGCTTTCTGACAAGCAAACTTGCCTACTGTCTCCCAACATGTGGTAAACCCTTTCTTGCTTGTCTCGATGGCTTTCATTATATACAAAATTGTATAACATCTATAATTGTATACTTAAAAATGCATTATGTATTTTTGTGTATTTTTGAACCTTATAAAGATAGAGCACATAGTACATAATTCTCCTTGACTTCCTTTTTTTCACTCAACATTACTTTCTGAGTCTAATAAACAGCCGTGGTGGCCTGAACCATGTCCCCTCAGCCCACTCTCTTTCAGGGTAACCGAGACTTAGAGACCAGATGCCAGCATGCCACCCCAAAAGCCACAGCAGCTCATTACTCATTTGACTCAGGTTTTCTATAGAGCCTGAAAAGGCTGTTTGGCCTGAATGGAGCCCAGGAGTTCAGGAAAGTTAATGCCCTAGGGGATCAACCTGTGGTCATGTGAATCAGTGGGAAAAAAATGCTCTAGCCTCACACCTTCAGAGGAACAGTTCTAAACTGTATTCTACGCAATTCTCAGAGAGTTCCCAGTGGGAATGAGCACAGAGACCAACAGTCATCAGTAGCTTAATAGTGCACATTTTATCGGTCTTTCTTCCTTTTCTTCTCGCTCACCATTTCTGATTCCGGGGATCACCTCCTAAAAAAACTTTTGCATGGAAGGACTTGTTTCATACTCTGCTTCGAGTGAAGTACAAATTTACACACTGAAATGCATCCAGACTGATTCACAGAGCTTCAGTATATTCATTTGCTACTTTGTGGTAGACCACTGAATGCATATACCAATAGTTTGTCCATTCCCTCCCTAATAAAAACATGGGTTGTTTCTGGGCTTTTGCTTTTACAAATAGCACTGCTATAAACATTTTTGCTGTATGTTTCCTGGTTCACCCATGCGAGAGTTTTTGTAGGACAGCAGTTCTCAATTTGTGGTCCATGGACTCTTAAGAGTCCCTGAGAGCCTTTCAGGAGGCTGTGCTAGTATCACAACATCCATAATAATACTAAGCCATCATTTGCTTTTCTCACTGTGTTGACATTTTCAATGATGCTGCAGAAGCGATAATTTTTAAGGTATACACACCCCTGCATACATCATGCCACTGCTACACCTATCAAAATGAACAATAATTCCTTGATATTATTTGATATCCAGTCTGTGTTCATATGTTTTCAGTAATGTCAAACATGTCTTTTTACACATGGCTTGTTCAAATCCAGATCCAAACAAGCTGCACACATTGCATTTTGTGGTTAAGTTTCTTAAGCGTCTTTATTCCATACTGATCTTTCTGCCCTTCTTTTAAATGTTTTCCTTATACCCTTGATTGTTGGTAAAACTGAGTAATTTGTCTTGTGCAATGTCCAGATCTGGCTGATTGCATTCTTATGGTATCATTTAATTTAGATCTCTATCCCTCATGTTACCAATAAACTGGAAAGCTATAGTTAACTGGGTTCAGATGCACGTATGTCTAAGCTGTGTGACCTGGACGAGAGCCTTCACCTTTCTGCATCTCAATTACCTTTTTGGTAAACTGAGGATAAGAACCTCACTGGGTTGGTGTAAGGAAAAAATTAGTTACAACATATAATATACTTAGACACCCAATAAATCATACCTATTACTGAGGAAAACCTCCAGCTTGGAAGCCAGAGACCAAAATAAACAACAGAGACAATATAAGAAGTGGAAGAAAATGACAGAAAATTAAAACTGACATCTACAGAAATATGAAATAAGATAAGATCCTGAATCCACAACACAAAAGCAAGAGGCTACCAAAAGGAAAATCAGGGTACAGGAAAACTTTTTAAAATTTAAATTTTATAGCAGAAATTTAAAAATTCAATAGAAGAACTGGAGGTAAAGTTCAGGAAAATTGCTTGTAAAATAGAATAAACAAAACCAGATGGAAAATGAGAGGGAAAAGATTTTTTAAAAACAAATGAATCCATCACAGAGAAAGTTTCCAAGAATTAAAGACTATACATTTCCTAATTGAAAGAGACCACTGAGTGCCTAGTGCATTAAATGAAAAAGTCTTACCAGGATATATCATTATGAAGGTTCGGAACACCAAGGATGAAGGAAACATATATATAGACTAAAAGCTTTCAGAAACAAATGAACAAACAAAAATCCCATAGAAAGTAACAGAAATCAGAATAAATTTGACCTAAGAGTCTAGCCACATGAGAAGCTAGATAACAATGGAAAAATGCTTTTAAAATTCTGAGGAAAAATGATTTCCAATCTAGAAATATGTACCCCACCAATCAAGTGTGAAGGTAAAATAAAGCCATTTTTAAACAAGCAAGGTTTCCAAATTTTACCTCCTATAAACCACTTCTGGGGAAGTTACTGGAGAACGTGCTCCTTCAAAATGAGAGAATAAATGACAAAAAGGAAGATTCAAGAGACAGAGGATTTAGCATAGGAGAAAAGAATGTGGTTAGAGGAAGTCCAAGGATAACGGTTGCAGGGAGAGAAGGGTGACCTAAGGATATTTCCAAGAAAAAAAGATCATCGAAAGATCACTGGATTCATGTGACCACATGGAGAGATGTTTTACAGTCCTGATGGAGAGTGTATAGAAGAATTAACAATAGATGCATAAATAATTAAGCAAATTAAAAAAAACAGGCAATATTTGACTCCAGAAGAAAAAAAAAAAAGAGCTGCTCAATAAAGTGAATGTAATCTTAGTATATGATATACACTTTAACTATAAACAGTTCTGTACTTACATTAACATAAACTCTGACTCAGCCAACCAGGGAATTTTGCAGACTGGCCAAGAGTCTACTGATGGTTACAAAAGAGAGAGGGATCATAGACTCGTGGAGGAAGAACAGGGAGGAGACTTTCACCTCATCCTGGATTGAGCCTTCACCTTCCTGGTGAAGAATCCTAAACCAGTATCTTCACACCTGTGCCTTTTTGGAGCTCATATTACTAAACAACTCTACTCACCTATTGCCACCTGTAAGTGTAAAGTAACACACACTCTCTCTCTCTCTCCCTCCCCACCCCAAACACCTCTAATTTATCTTCTTCTTCATCCTTTTCCAAGCCAACTCATTATACCTTCACTTTTATCAGTGGCTCCACTATTTTTCCAGTCTTCCAGTTTGGCTTTTCCACA
Organism: Rousettus aegyptiacus; assembly: GCF_014176215.1. NCBI lineage: Eukaryota > Metazoa > Chordata > Mammalia > Chiroptera > Pteropodidae > Rousettus > Rousettus aegyptiacus. The sequence continues at coordinate 27,608,113 of NW_023416284.1, read as the reverse complement.
ACTTCCTACCCTATAACTAATCTGTTTAGTTGGCTTTTTAAAACCTTCCAAACGTCCCTGTCTTGTCTCCAGCTATAATCTAATCCCGAGTTTATATGAACTTTATAAACTGTACAACAATACAAATGTAAAATACCACTATTATGCCAAGATTTCTGAAATAGATTCTGGCTTGGTTACTTTTATTATTAATAATAATAATTCAATTAACATTTTATACTTTAAAAAAGCATTTATTATACATTATTTTGTTTTAAAGAAGAAAGTATAAACCTTGCTAAAGTATAAATGTTCATTGTAGAAATTTTGGAAAATACAGAAAAGCACAAAGAAGATAAAAATAACTTCTACTCTTAATCAGGATTTACATTTTGATGTATTTTCATGCAGCCTCTTTGTGTATAAAAATAAAACAAATATCATGATTATGTTGTATTATGTCAATAAATATTCTATGTCATTTTAATGGTTGCATAGAATCCCATTATAGCTATCCAATAATTTAAACCCCTATTATCAATATTTTGGTTGTTTCCAGTTTTTTTTTCACTAGAAAATGTTTTCAGCTTTTTTACTCTGATTATGTAATTAGGATGACTTAAAAGTGGAGTTGCTGAGTCAATGGTTATGCTCCCCCTCTTTTTTAGTTGTATACAAGGACAGTGGTATTAACAATATTCACATTGTCATATAACAGATCTTTAAGACTTTTTCATTTTGCAAAACTGAAACTATCCATTGAACAACTCCCTTCTTCCCTTCCCCCTGCCATCCCCCCTTCCACTGTCCTCTAGCCCCTGGCAATCAGCATTCTACTTCCTAAGAGTTTGACTAGTTTAGATATCTCATGAGAATGAAATCATGTAGTATATGCCTTTTTGTGGGGTTGCACTCATTTTTAAGGCTTTGATATGTAGTGCTAAACTGACTCCCAAGAAGGTTGTTAACAATTTACACTTTCAAAGTGTGAGTGTCCACCTGGGCTACACCCTCACAGTTTGCTTAGTATCCATTATTTGTTTCAATTCTTACTAAACCTTTAGAGGAACAAAAGTTGTAGGCCTGAACATGTTTTCCTTTGGATAGGCCATTGCCTTATCCTGAATCCTGGTGGAAATACTTGCTGTGGCATTTACTAGTTGTGTGACCTTGGACAAATCATAACTGTTCAGTGCCTCTGTTTCTTTATCTGTAAAGTGGGGATAATAATAGTATATTATTATATATGTACATTATTATACGTACTTACTATGAGGAATACATGAGTTAATAAATGTAAAGCTCTAAGAACAGTAATCTGGAACATAAAAAGGCCAGAAGAGAGGTGGCTATTATTGTTGTTATCATCATTAGACTGAACAGGATTTATGTTGTCAAAGCATTTAGTCACCATTTTCTTCAATCTTGCTAATCTAATAAATTAAAAACGACAGTCATCTATTTTAATATGTAAAATTTTTGTAAATAATTATAAAATTGTAATTGTAAAAATAATTGTTAATATTATTGATTAGCAGTGGACCTGAACGTTCCTCTACATCTATATTGGCTATTTATAGTTCTGTCACGACTTCTTTTTTCAAAGTACTGTGGCAAACAGGCTCTCGCTTGATCTTCCTAAGACGTTCAGAAATCAAGATAGCAATCACCATTCCCACTTTTAGAACTAAGAAACTGAGGCTCAGAAAGTTACAATTCTAGTCCCAGGTTTCAGGTATCACCCTTCGAAGCCTAGCAGCTGTCTCAAAAAATATTCCCGGTAAAAGATTTTGTTACACCACCCACCCCCAGTCCCCGCTCCAGCACCCGTTCCAGCCCCAGCACCTACGCGGGTGAGCAACACAGCAATCCTGAGCACGCGCAGTCCGGCCTGAGGGCGGGGCCTCGCAGGGTGCCGGCCCCCACGCCCGGCCCCGCCCCCACGCTCGGCCCCGCCCCCGGCCCGGCCCAACCCGAGGCGTGGCGGCTCCGACTCCACTCTGCGAGGTAGGGGAAAGCGAGGGTTCCCAGCGTGGGGCCGTGTCCGCATCGCAGCTGGGCCCCAAAGTCCCGATGCGGGGAGGGAAGGCGCCGATTCTCGAGCGCCGCCGGCCGCCATTTTGCACCGGGAGAGAGCAGTGGTGGGAGGGGAGCCTACCCCGGGACCGGGTTTGGGCCCAGGGCGGGCCTGGCGGCGGGGGCGGGGGGCGGGCCCGGACGGGGTGGGACGGAGGGCGGACCAGGCGGGCGGTGAGGTGGTGGCCTGCCTGGGTCCGCACGGGTGGCTGAGGGCGGGGGCTCTGCGGGCAGGACTGGGATGTAACTGTCCAGCAGGGCAGAGGTGGGAAAGCCCTGGCCCCTAGGCCTGAGACGGCGCGAGGCTCAGGCCTTCCCGATGCTCCACTGCGGGACTTCGGCTGGCTTGTCCCTTTGGGCCTCGGTGTCTCATAATTAAAACAGCCCCACCTTGGGTACAGCACGCTCCGATGTATGAAAAGCTTTCACCTGGGTCTTCTCATTTGGTCCTCACACAGCAGCTTTTAGAAGGAGACCAGGGAATGAATTATTGTGTTATTTTGCAGACAAAAAACTAAGGCTCAGAGTGGAACGCCCAGCGAGGTCGTGGCGATGGGACTTGGGTCTTACTCCTCCAAATGTAGCGCCCTTTCTACTGGGCCTCTCTGCCTCACCTGTTAAAGGAAGGGGATTAGTTAGGCGAACGACTGACAGTTCTTTTTCTTTTCTTCCTCTTTTCCTTCCCTTCCCCTTCCCCTTCTTTCCTTTCCCTCTTTCCATCCAGGTCAGAGCTGATTAAGAAATATTCAGAAGCCAAGTCATGGATCCACCTGCACGTAAAGAAAAATCCAAAATCAAAGAACCTGTCAGCAGAGTTGAGAAGGCCAAGCAGAAATCAGCCCAGCAGGAGCTGAAGCAAAGACAGAGAGCAGAGGTGAGAGTGAGGAGAGGGCCTGTATACCTGTAGTCTGTTGGAGACAATGCCAGAATAGAGAAATAGCAGAACGGTGGGGAGTCCTACCTGCATCCAGGCAAAACAGGTGTCCTCTAAAACAGGTTTAGAGAAGAGATTGTTGAGGTCCAGAATGGTGAAGTGACAGACAGCCCAGAGTCATATGCCAAGTTAGTGTCAGAACCCCAGCCAGTACCAAGTCTCCAGAAGACCCCTGGCACAGAGCTTTTGTGGTAGGGACCTGAGGGAAGGAAGAAATGAGAAAGAGAAGGGACGTGCAAGGGAGGGATCAGAGTAAGAGAACGCAAATGTCAGACACCCCAGCTCACATGTTCTTTCTGGATTTGGCTCATAACCAGGAAGGAGGGGCCCAAGCTTTGCACCTACCAATGTGTCAACACTTACCAATCAACACTTACCATCAATTTGTGAATAAAAAGCTTAAACTGTTTACACTGCCTAGGTTGAACCACATCAGACATGAGTATTTTATTTTAGTATTTAATATCAGGGAAAAGCTTGCTGCACTCTTCTATTTGTTTTGTTCATTTTTTTTTTTTTTGAGAAATTTAAAAATACACAAAAATAAAATAGTATAATAAACAGTTGGGTGCTCAGAACCCCAGAATGGTAGTGGTTAACATTTTGTCATATTTGCCAAAAGGAGACTTTTTAAAGTAAGATAAATTAAAATTGCATATAAATTTGAAGTCCTCTTTGTCCATTTCCTGTCTTATACACTTTTCCCCTCCCCATGGGCAACCACTATTTTAAAAAATACTTTTACATTCAAATATATTAATAGATATCCTTGAACAATATACAGTTTTCTTGGCAAATAAAATTCTACATTAATAAAATTCCATGTTTTATATTGCATTATGCTTACACTGTTTTTTAGAACTATTCATGTTAATATAAAAATTTAGTTTATTTCTCATCACTGCTTACAGTAGTATATTTTATGAATCCATTTTAGTGTATTTACCCATTCCTCCAGTGATGGACATTTAAATTATTTACCTTTTTTTTTTTTTTTTTTTGCTATTACAAACATTGCTGTAGTGAAAACCTTTTAGATATCTCCTTTGGCACCTGTGCTACAATTTCTGTAGGGCGTATAGAACTGGAACTACTGGGTACATTTCAATTTTACTAAATTTTGCCAAATTGCTTCCAAAGAGATTGTACAAGTTTGTACTTGCATTAGCAGTGTAAGAGAGTTCTCATTGCTCACGTCTTTTCCAACACTTTACAGTGGCAGGCTTTAAATTTTTGTTAATGTGATCCATTCATTAAACAACTGTTGAGCTGCTGTTATGTGTCAGGCACTGTTGTAGGACTTGAGACGGATGATGGGACAAGGCAGAGGAGAACCCTGCCTGTGAATCTTGCATTCGGTGCAGGAGGCAGACAGTAAACATAGTAAGTAAATTTAATAGTGTGTTCGAAGTTAATCTGTAAACTGGGGACCTGTACCCTAATGGACTGTTGTTCCCCCTTTCCTTTACCGCCCCACGTGGATCAAGGCTCCCTGATGACTTTATTGTGCTTTGGTGAACGGTTTGAGGGGTGCTATAAGAAACAGTCCTCAGAAACTGTCATTTATGCATACCGTAGGGATATTGTTGAAGACATTGTTCATATCCTCACTGACACCCTTCTGGTGAGGTTCCACAGGGTAGGTTCGTCTGACGTCAAATCCTAGCTCCTCTGTAAATCCCAGTTTTTCCTGTGTGACCTCAGACAAGATACCCTCTCTGAACCTCAGGTCCTCAATTCCTCCATGGTAAAATGAGGATGATGTCTACCTCACAGGATTGTCATAAGGGATGGAAATGTTATATGCAAAACACTTAGCACAGTGCCTGGCACGGAGAGAACACTCAGTACATGGCAGCAGTTGTTGTCGGGGACCATCGTGCTTTAAGCGGTCGGCTCGTTTTGAGTGTGTGGACTCGGACTCTGACTGTGTTTATGTTGACTCGCTGAAATGTAATGTTGGATTTGTGCTCTCGCCGCAGCTGGCAGTAGCCAGGCTCTTCAGATATGCCAGACATGGGCCAGACTGTGCATGCATGACGTCGTGTGGTCCTCACATCAGGGCGTATTGTGGTTACTCAGGTGTTATTGTCACTTCCATTTTAACCTTGGTAAATCCTTCCTGCAGTAAGGTAGGGAGATGTCAAATACATGACTTCATGAGGTAGAAGGTATTCTTTTCATTTTAAAGTGAAGCAATGTCACCAGAATCCCTGGTTAATAAGGGATCAAGGGGCAGGACTGCCATCTAAACAAATCTTCTGACCTTCGTCTTCTGCTTTTTGCTTTGCCCTATATAGCTGCCTTGCTGTTTTCTTTATTTATGTTGCATGGAATGTAATTTCCTAAGATAGAATGTGACAAGACCCCTTGGGGGGAGGAAGAGACACAGTTTCCATTAGGTTCTGCAAGGATGCCCCATTCCAGAAAGTTAGGTATGAATGAGAGCTGTGAGGGTGAATGGAAGCAGAAGGCACACTTGGCAGTTGAAGCAACATTTGGACACTGTTGGTGACCCTTTCCTTCTTTGAAAGTCTTTTGTTCCTTGGTTCAGACCTCCTGCTCTGTTTTGAGTCTTTTTTCTCTGCTTACGTTATTTTCCTCTTTCTCCTACCAGCCTGCCTCCTTTATCTGGAAGTCTCCAAGAAGCCGTTTAATATCCCTCTCAGTCTCTAGCATAGCAATGTGCAGGTTGCAAATGCTCATTATTGCATGAATGAATGAAGCAAATGTTTAAAAAAATATATAATACACACACACACACACACACACACACACGATGTGTGTGTGCAGCTTAAAGAAGATGAGTAAAACAAACACCTTTGTACCTACCCCCAAACTACAGAAATAGAACCTGACCAATCACTTAGAAGTTCCTTGGGCCCCTCTCTGGTCATGTTCCCGACCCTTCCCACTAGTAAGTAGTACCTTCATTCCTTAATTTTGTGCTAATCACTCCTTCTCTGTTCTATATTGATTTACAACTTCTGTATGTACTCAGAAATAATATTTTGTAGTGTAACAACATATTGTCTAGTTTTGCATGTTTCAGAATTTTACATATTATAGTCTGTGATTGGCTCTTTTCATTCAGCATCTTTTTTGAAACTATTCAAATTTATTTATTTTTATTGTGGTAACTAACATTAAACAACCATTTTAACCGTCTGTATTGTTTTCTTAAGAATCATTTGTGGTTGTAACTTTTCATCACTGTGGAATTCCATTTTCCTTAGAGATTATAGGATCTTACCACAATAAAAAAATTGTGGAAAAAAGATTATAGGATCATTCAAGCTTACCATTTATTCTAGTTAGTTTTAATCATTTTGATTTCTGGAAATTTACTTCGTTACCTTTTCAAACTTATTGACACAAAGTTCATAATGTGTTGTGATCTCCATTATATCAGTAAATTTTTTTTAACTTTAATAATATTTGTGTGTGTCTGCTCTCGTTTTTATCTTGATCATTCATGTGAGAGCTTTGCAGAGTTTGGTTTGGTATTTTCAAAGAACCATCTTGCAGTTTGGGTGATCCTCTCTATTATACATTTCGTTGCTTTTTTATTAATTTCAACTCTAATTTTGTTTCTTCTCTGTGTTTCACTTTTCAGTTGCTCCCCCCACCTCTTTAATTCTACCCCCCTCCCCCTCACTTCCACCCCTGACCTATGGATGTTGCCATTTCCCCTTTAGAACTGGATTTCTGAAGGTGGGGCGTCTCCTCCCACACGCTTGCCCAGACCATGGGTTATGGTCCATGGCTCCACCTGGGGCGCCAACCCAGGACCTTCTGCATGTAAAGCAGATGTGCTGACCACTACGTTATAGAGCCACTCTCTCAGTTTTTTTTTACTCCCTTTTCTTGTCTTCTTTTTAATCAGTTATTTTTCCTGTACACAAACACGCCTCTTCATTTTTTCATTTTACAAATTGGGAAGGTTTATGATTTTAAGTTCTTTAGTGAACAGATTAATACTAGAATTTAAAAACAAAGGTGAGGAATAAGGTACATCTCTTGCCTTTACCTTAGAATGCCCCTTGCAGTTTTCATTCCACCCCAAGGCCCGCTGTAGGTCCTCTTCCTACTACCCCCCTACCCTACATTGTTGCAATAGATACGTCCTGAGTATCCTATAATCCCTCCTCCCCCCACTCCATCCCTCACATGATCTCCAGTTATCTTTCCCAAAGCCCAGGTATAATCAGGTTGCTCCCCTGCACACGTCTTTGCTGGCTGGCTCTCCAGAGTTGGCCAGATAAAGTTCGGATTCCTTGGCATGGCATTTAAGGTTTAACATACTACTTTTCTTGCTTTTTCCATCTCCCCAAACCCCACTCTATAATAACCTTCATATAGGCATATTTAAAGTTTCCAAAACTAATCCTGTACTTTCCGTTATATTTATTTAATCATAATATCCCTTCTCCCTCCCCACCCCTATCATGCATCAAGTCCCTTCCCAGTCTCTACTCTTTATATCCTACTGATCCTTTAAAAGCCAAATTAAGTCACCTGCTTCCCTGCTTCTCTCTTGATTCCCCAAATGGAATTAATACCTACTTCTCCTGTTCCCTTATCACTGTCCGTGCAGTTCTGGCATTTTCAAAGGGCACAGCCTATTATGTCTCTGACACCTCTTTTTCTCCCATTCAGATCTATGCCCTCAACAGAGTCATGACGGAACTGGAGCAGCAGCAGTTTGATGAGTTTTGTAAACAGATGCAGCCTCCTGGAGAGTGAGCCGCCGCATGTTCTGGGACCCCGGAGGCTTTTTCTGTGAGCTCATTACTGGTTCTAAGCTGAAATGGCCCATTTGGAGCCTTCCAGAACTAGATAAGAAGACATTTTTTTGTTATTCCCAAAACTGGATAAATCTGAACAACTCTATAACTTCTTTTTCACTGGTTCTTCCAATCTGAATTAGCTAAATGCTTGCTGAAGAGACTTGTTTTATTCTTCTAAGACAGTGTCCTTTTTTTTTAACCTTTTTCTATTGTTTGAGAAAAATCTGTCTCTTGTGAAACTGCAAATCTCCAAAAATGCAAATAAAATACTAATAAAATGTGTGTTTATTCATACTTTAGTTTGGGGGTACCTATTCATAGCAAGTGGAGTCAGAAAGGATATACCAGGAAAGAAAAGTGGAAGTGAGCAGAGGGAAGCCTGGCTCCTGCAAGGGGAGTGGAGAGGAAAGGGGAGAAAGAACGTGACTATTTCCAGTTCTTCTTCCTCCCGGGGCTGAAACTCTGCAGCCCTTCCTGATCCTCCATTTTTAGCCACACAGGTATAAATCTGTGCCCTTTAACTCCCAGATGATTCACTATGCAGGGTCAGAGGCTGGAAGCGAGGATCCTCTCACCTTGTGAATGTGCACAGCTAGAAGCAGGCCTGCACCAATAGGGAGGGGAGTGTGGGTGCTTATGCATTTCCATTTTGGGGTGACTTTATCAGGCCTAGAAACAGGTTTATGATGGGATTATTCAAAGTGGAACGTCTGAGCTCAAGGGTATTTGTAAGTTTCTTAACACATTATAGTAAACTTGTATATAGCTTACTACGACATACAATTAATTCATCTCCAAAGTAAACATTTTTGAGTGCCAGGCACTATGGCAGGCAACCCAATCCAAAAGCATGAACTGAAGGAATTTAAAATCGAGTGGAACACAGACATAATCATCTAACAAAAAATGTAAATGACAGAGATGAACAGAGAGCAGTGGGGAAGAGGGGAGGACTGTCTGCTCCTGTAGAGCCCAATCAGAGCTGTGTGGGCTTCTTTGGATTTTTATTTGTAAATCCTAATTTTAGATTTAACACGCATTTGCCACATAAATTCAAGAAGCTGGACCTGAGGTAAAAGGTGCTCTGGTGCCCTAGCTGAAGAAGGGGGACCAGCCAACAATTCTTAGCACACCATCTGGAGGGAGAAAGTCGAGGCAGTGCTCAGCTTCACTGCTTTCATGGAGCTACGTTTTTCTGAGGGTTCCATACAATTTTTTAGGGTTCCATACAATTCTGTCTGTTTCTACTTGCCTTTGATTTTAGAACATGGAATGGTATTTGAATATCTAGAGTTCAGTATTTTAGAGCTTAGGAAAAAACACATAATGAGGTTCTGGGAATCAAATGATGCCCTCAAGCTACTAATATGTCTAACCTCTAAATGAAGCAAAAGGCAGAAGCTTTGTTGAAATACAGAATTTTAAGTTAAAAGTCCTACGTACATTCCAGTTGGGCAACGTGACTGTCCTGTGATTTAGCTCTGCTCTGTGGAGCCAGAGTGTTAGTTCATTGCAGCATTACTTATAATAGCCAAGATATGGAAGCAACCTAAGTGTCCATCCATAGATGATTGGATAAAGAAATGGTACACATATACAGTGGAAGATTAGTCAGCCATAACAAAGACTGAAATCTTACCATTTGCAACAACCTGGATAGACCTAGAGGGTATTATGCTAAATGGAAAAAGCCAGACAGAGAAAGACAAATACCGTATGACTTCACTTATATGCGAAATCTAAAAACCAAACCAACAAAACAGAAACAAAATCAGAGATACAGAAAACAAACTGATGGTTGCCAGATGGGAGTGGGGTTAGGGGGGCCTGGTGATAAAGGTGAAAGGATTAAGAAGGACAAACTGGCAGTTAGAAAATAGGCATGGGGATGTACAGTACAGCATAAGGAATATAATCAATAATTATAATAACTATATGTGTGGTGTCAGGTGGTTCTAGACTTCTTAGAGGGGTCACATTGTAAGTTACATAAATGTCTAACCACTATGCTGTGCACCTGAAACTAATATAATATTGAATGTCAACTGTAATTGAAAAAAATTCTTTTAAATTTGTAAAGAAAAAAAGAAATGCTTTAGTGAGCCAAGCCCCACCCTACCAATGGAGTGATTACGACCAGGCGGAGCAGAGGCAGAGGCTATACCAAGTCTGAAGGACTTCACTCCTTTCCAAGGGACTAACCTCAGTGCACAGGTCACACCCCTACACCCCCCCCACCACCACCACCACCAACATCCTCCACCCTATAATAGAGCTGGAACTCAAACCCGGCTCATATTTAGGTTGGAAAAAAAAAAAAATCTGTTTCATATGACACATGCAACTATTGTGCTCAAGGAATTCAGATCCCTGAATTAAGAGGAAGAAGTGACGGCAGCTGGCCCTACTGTGGGTTGTTCCGGTTCAAAGCGACATGTATCTACCACAGGCACAACACAGGAACAAGAAAAGATTTAGTGAGGATAAGGCAAGATTTGCCCAACGAGCTGGCGCAGACTCCATGGAGGCCAGTGGGAGGGGTAGAGCTGTTTAGTTTTTTTGGTACTGTAGCCTAAAACACGCTGCCTTGCCCCAAAGAGCATCTGGAAAGAAGATGTACGAGAGGGACCACATCAGGCAGTAAAAAGCTGTTAGTGAGAACGGAGACAAAAGCAACAGGATGACACCTGGAAGAAGACAAAAGGCAAACGCTCAGTTTTAACAAAGGGGTCTTATGTGTATTTCCCACCCTACGCTCTCCCATCCCTACTTACCTCCCAGATAAACCATTTTTTTCCAGTTCTCAGACTCCAGGATTTCATCATGTGGGTAGTAGCTTTGGTCTATCATGAATAGAATCATGAGTGAGGCCATGCAAGAGAGAATGAACGTGTTGCCTTTGGTCAGAAGGGAAGTGGAGGCCAAAACGCTGGAAGCATAGGGGCAGGGCAGACCCTTGTATGTGGAGGGAATGCCCGCTGGGGAAAGAAAAGATCGGAGTTAGCTGCCTCCCACTGCTCTAAAGGTATACAAATGAAGCAAGCCTCTCTCTCTCTCTCTCTCTCTCTCTCTCTCTCTCTCTCTCTCTCTCTCTCTCTCTCTCTCTCTCTTTGGATTTTCCCAGCCCCACCCTCCCAATCCCCTTAATCCCAGAACAGTGGCAGGCTATAAAGAATTTAGTTATTCTCGGGGATGATGTGTGGGCTTTGCATTGGATCCTCAAGGTTAAAGCAGGCAGCTAGGACCAAGTGAGCACCCTGGCCCCTAGGAAACTTCTGTAGAAAGGTCCTTTGAGATCTTCTAGTCTGCATCTGCTCTCCCTTGCATTGGGATCTTAGACAATTGTCCTCAACAGAGCTCATTCTCCCCATTTACTTTCGGAAACTGGAGTATGACCATCAGTTATAGAGTCTTAATCCACATGCTCCATCCAGAAGTCATACAGCGAGAAAAAGGCATAGCTGACCCAAAAAACCGAGGGCCCCTGCCCCCCAAGACCAGGGCTCTGCCAGTGCAGCCTGCGGCCTCCAGTGAGTCTGGGACACAGGAGAAGGAAGGAGGAGGGATTTTACTGCACCTCAGGTTTCTGGCATCCAGAAGCTCCTCCCACTTTGTGGTTCCCTACCTCAGCCACAAGGGTGGGTTCCACTCACCGGTTGAATAAAAACATAGGCGGAAAGAAGCAGCTAACACATAGATGATGGCCAGGAACCCGTTCAGAGGCCCTTCCACACCTAGAAGCAGAGCTGAGGCCAGGCCAAAGGTGGTGAAGACAGCCAAGTCATTCAGCTCAACTCCTGCTCCAGAAGGCCAAGGTTAGAAAAACTTACACTTATATGTCTTGTACCTTAGTCCCCATCGGGGAGCTGGAATGGTGACAAGCATGGTCTGAGGTTCCAGAGGGCAATAGCTACCCAGAGTGGTCTACGGACCAAAAACTGGGGTCTCCTTCGAGCTCTGCCTCAGACTGACCACGCCGCCTTAGGCAAGTTTTTCCATGTCCAGGTCTTAGTTTCCCCATCCTTTTATATACAAGGATTGGTCTACAACTGGATACAAATTGATAAACTATGAAATGTTTTTCAAGCAAACTCTTATGCTGAAATATTTTGTTGTATTTTAAACCAGCTGCTCTGCTTAGAGTCATTTTTCATTTCCCAACCCCTCACCCTATCCCCACCACCACAACCAGCATTCCCGCTCCCAATTCCTGACTAAGCACTGAACAGGGAGGCAGGACGGACAGGGAACCTGAAAGCCAGAACAAGGATGGCCAGAGATCAATAGGTGAGCCTGCAGAGGAGTTAGGTCTAGGCTGAGGGGCTCCCAACTCCTGCTCTAAGCCTGCTTCCGCTATGCTTGAGGAGCGTGAACAGGTGACTGATGAAGGCCTGTTGAAATTAGGAGATCGAGGAGCTGTCCTGACGGGCATATTTCTCAAGTCAGGGATTAGAGGTCTGACTCCTGGACTCACCCAGTTTGGAACAGATGTGGAAGTGTCTGGTCATCCCTCTGATCGCCATGTCTAATAGGAAGCTGATCAGAAGCATCCAGGAGGCACAGTGGGATTTCCTAAAGTGTAGGCCAGTAGGCCCAAATGGGACAGCTTTCAGCCTCCACCAGACAACCACTCAACACACCTCCAATGCACCAGTACACTTCCTGCCCTCACACACATACACACTCCTGCTAGATCCCCACACTTACATCCTTTCTGATATACACTGCTTTACATACCACACACACACACACACACACACACACACACACACACACACCTATATCCCTTCCATACTCTCAACCCACAGTCGTAATGGGATACCCCAAACTCCTTAAGTAATCACTAAGATCCCTTCCAACTCTAAATTCCAGGCATATTCAATGGCAGAGGGTTCCTAGGTTCTAGCCCAGCCTCTGCGGCCATCTTACTGTGAATTCTCAAATAAATAACTTCCCCTTCTCTAGGCTTCTCTTCCTCTATTTGTAAAATGAGGAGTTTGTGCCAAATGATTTCTTTAATCAACATAGGCCTATTCAGATTATCTATTTCTCCTACTGTGAGATTTGACAGGTTAAGTCTTTTAGGGAATTGGTCATTTCATCTAGGCTATCAAATTTGTGGGCATAGAGTTATTTATAATATTCCTTTATTATACTTTAAATGTCCATGGGATCGGTAGAAACGACTCCTCTTTCATTTCTGATATTTCCTCCCAGTCTGAAGCTTGCCTTCTAATTCTCTTGATGTTGTCTGTAATAGAACAGATTTCTCTTCTAATATGTGCATTTAATGCTATAAATTTCCCTCTAAGTACTGCTTTCACTACATCTCACAAATTTTGGTAAGTTGGATTTTCATTTTCTTTTACTTAAAAATATTTTAAAATTTCTCTTGAGACTTCATCTTTTATCCATATATTATATAGAAGTGTGTTGTTTAGCCTCCATGTATTTTGGGGTATTCTAGTTATCTTTCTGTTATCGACTTCTAGTTTAATTCCATGTGGTTTAAGAGCATCCTTTGTACAATTTCTATTCTTTTAAAAAGACCCAGAATGTGGTCTTTCTTGGTGAGTTTGAGAAAAATGTATATTCTGCTATTGTTGGATGAAGTAGTCTATAAATATTAATGAGATCCAGTTGATTGATGAGGCTGGGCCATTCAGTTCAACTGTATCTTTACTGATTTTCTGTCTGCTGGCTCTGTCAATTATTGATAGAAGGATGTTGAAATATTCAACTATGATAGTAGGTTTGTTAATTTCTCCCCACAGTTCTATCAGTTTTTGTCTCATGTATTCTGATGTTGTAAATGAGCCTCCAAGAGCTCTTTCAGACCCTATATTCAAGGATTCTATGCTTCTGTCCAGCACATGCTCCCAGACCCCTCTGAAAGCAGCCACCACAGTCTCAGGCAAACCTGCCCTGGGAGGCCATTCCTAAGTCTACACACCAACTACAATGCTTGGGTGGCCCGCAGAAGCAGACAGAGAGCTGGCTGCAGACCTCAGCTGTCCCCAAACAACCTCAGTATTCCCTTTGCTTAGACTGATAATTCTGTGTTTAAAGGAAACTCGGCCCACCATTGTGGCATAAAAAGCACTATCCCCCAAAATTAGGCAGAACTAAGAAGATAAAGATTTTCTGCGGCAGGTATACCTCACTTTAATAGACTCCAAAAACCTGGTCTTAGATAATCATAAAATTTTCAAACTAGGAGGGAACTTAAACATTATCAGGTAAATTCATTTCATGGAAGAGAAACAAATCCAGAGAAGTCACCTGCTTATGGTTATAGAGATTCAAACAGATTAGGAGGATGTTACTTGCATTATTAAGAATTTATCTATAAAGAGCTGATTTGCCAAGGCCTTGAATGTGATTTAATTTATAGAAATGGAATTAGCTTACAACTTTGGGGGGGGGGGTCATATACATGTCTCAGATTTTCCAGAATAGTGCTAATTTTAAATATTCCACCAGATCATATGTTCTAATTTAAGAATCAAAAAATTTGAATGGTATCCTGTCTCCTCAAGGATTATATAAAAGATACCAGAGCAGAATCTCTTGGTTTTTATCATACGAACCATTCTGGACTGCCATAGCGGGAAGGAATTATAGAGATCATACATAGTATGAGCTCCTTGTTTTAAAGGTGGAGAAACTGAAGCTTAGATATAACCTAGCCAAGGTCACATACCAGGTTGGTAGTAGAACTCAGGCTAGAACCTTGGCCCCTTGACTTCCAACCCACTATACTTTCTCCTGCCCCCAGTTGATCCCATGCCTCAGTGCCATGCTCTCCTTCCCTTATGCCCTTGGCTCCAGCTTTTGGCTGAGACCTTGCTGGGCTCCAGACCTACTTGCAGAAGCTGCAGAAGATGGAGAAGAGCCCCAGGATCATGTTGGCCAGGGACAAGGCATTGGTAATATCCTTCCAGGAAAATTCACTCATCTGGGGGTGACTCCGGTTGTTGGACGAGAAGAAACTGGAATGCTGACCTAGGGCCCAGGGGAGGGGGGCAAGGGGTTCCCAAGGTCAAAAAGTCCCAAAAGAGGCTTCCAAGGACCAGGTAGCTCCTGTTCCCCTAGACCTCATCCCAGAACTGTACCCTCCCAACACTGTTTCATTGGCTCTAAAGAGGCAGATAGGAGGTAGATAGAGGTGTCCAGGTGGTAAAGACAAAGGTCCAAAGCTGAGTGTCTTCGGAAAACCCAATAGCAAAGCGAGTGAACCAGCACAACCACAATTCACACCTCTCTCTGACTGTACCCCATACCCTACAGACCTCCCTCTAGCCAATATGTTGACCTTCCTGGCACCCCCATGGCCCAAGGTATAAGGGATATGGATCCTCCCCACTCTTCTGAGATACAAGCCAGTTTGTCATAAAGCTCTTTATCATAGATGAGACCTTTCTTTTTAAATTACAAAGCTACTTCCAATACTTTGGGTTGAGCCCCACAGAAATGTAAAACGCTGGGAAAGGGTAATGCCCTGACCTCAGGAGTGGCCCAGGGGGAGAGGGGCTACCTGAGACCAGGGAAGCACAAAAGGGATCCGCTGCAGACTCAGGCTCCTTTATTCGGCAGGCCATGCTTACTGCTTCAGAAGGGCAGGACTGTGGCCGAGGTGCCCCAAGCTCTTGGTTCCGACAGGCCCCAATCAGACCAGCAGGCTGAGCTCCAACATGGGAAGGGAGAGATGAGAAACAAATGAACAAACGAATGAATGTGTCCAGCACAAAATAGTTCAGAAGGCACTTTTCATTGTGTGCTCTCTTCTGATTCTGATGACTTGAGAAGATGGTGCTATAAATTCTCCCCATTTTATGAATGAAGAAACAGAGAAATGGAGATATTGGCTCCAAGTCACCTACTAGGTAAGTAGAATCTAATCTCACCTGTTTGATTCTAAATCTGGTGCTTCTCTCACTGGGGGCATAGATCTCAGCAGGTTTGTGGGATAGTGACAAAAGGCTGGTTCAGTGGGCCAGCCATGCTGGGCAGCTACAGCCTCCTCATCCCTCCTAGTCTCTCAGGGCAGCATGGAATCAGCTTGCCCTGCCCATTTTCACAGCCTGTCTCTCTCTGTGTTTACTCTAGAGACAAACCTACATACTCCTTACACATGCACTGATTGCGAAACCAAGTTTCTTTTGGAGAAAAAGCCCCGGTGCTCTTTGAAACAGGGGAAGCCCCACTGGTTTAGTGTAAACACACTACCCACAAATAATAATCCTGCACTTGAGTAAAATATACAAGTTCCAAGGTGTTTTCATGTCTGTTTCCTTATTTAATTCTCACTCATTTTAGAAGTGGGGAAGCTGAGACGCTGCCTCCACTCATTCCCTCTTGACAGCCCCAATTCATTCTGGTCCAGGCAAGAGCTAAGACAAATCACATCCTTTCCCATAAATCTTGCTGCCAAAATGTCAGAGGCTGGGAGGAGCTAGACCTGAAATGTGAGACTGGGAGTTTATCAGTGCAGTGCTGTGGGCTTACTGCTCCCACAGGCCAGCCTCATTTGCCAACGGTGTCCATGGTCACATTGACAAAACCATTGGGACTCCCAAGACTTTGTCATGCCAGGGCCCCTCATAACCTAAGAGAGGGAGCAATGTGAGCCAAAGAAATATAGGAAGAGAGGGGGGCAAAGGACGGAGGGCATACTCCTTCCTCGCAAACCCTTTCATCCTGGTCTTTCCTGAGCCTCAGGGCTGACCCCAGCAAGACCAAACACCTCTGTTCCACATTAGCCCACTGTTACCTGGGAGAGTAGCATCCCAGCATCTCTGCCTCACAGAGGCAGTCAGCAGATGCCTGGGATACATCTACCAATCACCAGACATACTTCATCTGTAGTTAGTTTACAGTTATTATTATTTTTTTAATCAATGATCATTTGTCTTCTATGTTATCTCTTTCACTCACACAGCACTTTTACTTCTGTTGTTTCCATTGGCCCTGTGAGGTCTGCCAGGTAAGGATCACTTATCTCTACTTGCCAGGTTAAAATAAAGAAGAATCAAAGAAGGGAAGAACCCTTCTCAAAGTCACACCAGAAGTGGCAGAACAAGATTTACAACTTCTGTAAGTTTCCTCTGAATTCTGATGTCTACTGACCAGCAGGACTAAGCATTGTATTCCTTATAAGTTCAGACTGAGCTCAGTGCTGGGAAAAGCCTCGGTCTCAGTCTTCATGGAACTTCCAGGCTATCCAGGGAAACAAAACTCACAGATGCATGTGGAGACTCACTCTGTTCCTGGTGGTACCTCATCTCACAGATGGAGAAACTGAGGTTTCAGGATAATTAAGCCACTTATCCCAGTAAATGGTGGAGTCAGGACTGGAACCATCCCCTCTTTCCTAATTAAATGCTATCTTTAGTATAATACACAGATCCCAGGTGTGAAAGGATATAGACCCGTGAATATGAACTACAGAAACCCAGAGAAAAAAGGAACAATCTACTCATTCACCTAACATTTGGTTGTGAGCAAAATTTGGTGCCTGGTGCTTGGGACACAGAGAACATCACCCAGCATGTCAAGGGGTTTAGAGAAAGCTCCTCAGTGGAGGGGGTCAGAGCTCGCATAGCAGTGGCCCGCAGGACTAGATCATGTCACTCCCCAGCTTCTTAGAAGCCATCGGTGCCTCCCCAATGCCCTGAGGAGGAGTCCAACTCCTTCATTTGATATACAAGCACTTCATGATGAGCCCCTGCTCAACTCTCAGCCTCCTTTCTGTGCTGCCCTTTGACCCCTTCTCTGGCCCTCTCTCTGGCCTTGGATTGGGTGGCAATCCTCCTCGAGAAGCTTGACACCTGCCTACCACATCTCCTTGTGTGCATCATGTGACACTTGGCATTCTTTATTAGCATCACCTAGCTTGTCTTCCTCCTCTACTACAGAGAAAGCAACTAGAATGCAGATTGAGGTCCCCTGTGCTCAGCCAGAGGCCTGACAATAGAAGCTGTTCCATGATTATTAAATTAACAGAGTATGTCACTCTGGTGCTTCCATGAGATCCTTTCACTGCACCAAACCACATCTGTACCCTGCATCAAAGCGTAGTCAGCTTGTCCTCCAGGAAGCCTCAAATGTACTCTCAACAATCCAGCTCCTTTAACACACACAGCATCTATGCAATGCTTATGATTTTCCATTTACTCATTTAAAAATATGTTTTCCAATGCCCACTCTGTGCCAGGCCTGTGTGTTCTGGAGGACAAGACCCAGGCTGTACTCTGAAGAAGCTCGGACTCTGGTAGGGAGTCTTGTAGGGAAGGCAGCTGTGTGTAGGGACAGTGAAGGCAGTGTGGCAAGTGGTAGGTTGGACAAGGGGATGTCCGGTTGCTTCAGGTATGCAGGGGAAGATGAGACTAAGTCTGGGATGGAAGCAGGGGGAGGTTTCACTGATGTGATATTTATGGAGGATCTCTGAGGATGAACAAAGCACAGGTACTTCTTAGCAAACAAAACCGTAGGTGCAAAAGCACGGTGAGGAGGGCTGGATCCCAGGAAGAGAGGGAGGACTGGAGGGGATGTCAGAAGGGAGCCCACAGTTGGGATACGCCTGTGCGACCTTAAGTTGCAGCCTGTAGGTAGGCAGTGATATTTAGTAAGGGGGTGCCTTGGTCTGATCACGGTTGGAGCGGAGAGTGGTCTGGAAGGGAGAAGGTACAGAAAAGGAAACCAGCCATGAGACTGGAGAGTGCGGAGATGTGAGTGAGCAGAACTGGCAGGACACTGGAGCTGTTTGAGGAAGGTGAGGGGAAACTTGAGTATTACCTGGAGGTTTCTCAAGAAAGGAAATGAATGGCAGAGCCAGGTCCTTGCGGGGAAATCTCGGGTGCAGCACTAGAGTAAGCAACTCCAGGTGGACTGCCCAGCAGTCATGGGACATGGGTGCAGTCGCTCTAGTTTGAGAAGCCCACTCTACCTCTCCACCCTGGAGGCCAACATCCCCCAACAACAGAGAGCTGGCCTTTCTGGATTCTAGTCCCTCTGAAATGGAAATACCCGCGCTCGTCTGCCTTCCCTTTCCCGCCCGCTGTTCCGTGTCCAATCCAGAGCCCACTTGACAGCAACGACCATGCCAACGCCACCCATGCGAAAAGATGGAGGAGAAGGAGCTGGGGCTTGGTGCCCACACTTTGGGACAACTCCTTCTTGCGGGGACCTGATCGCTGACAGCATTCGGGAGAGGGACATGCGCTGCTGCAGATGCTCACCTGGGGACAGGACATTCCTAGATGGTAGGGGGATCGCACTCGTTCCCTGCTTCCGGTGAGGTGGAGAGGGGCCGGCCCAAGCGAGAGACAGTGGCACCAGTCCCAAGCCTCTTACTACTACTAGCTCTTAGCTCACAATCCCAGAGAGGCAGGGGAGGGGCAGCCAGACTTGAGCTGGCGGAAGAGGGGGCCTCAATTTGTAGGGAAGGCCTAGGTCTTGCAGTGGGCGTGGTGAGGATTGGAGGGATCTGAGAGGGGACTAGTTTCCATCATGACCAGCGTGGGAATGCGTGTCAGGAGAAGAGATTAGAGTGCATGGTTAGCGGGAGGTGGACTGAAAGGCAGCTGGAAAGATAAGGCTGTAAAAAGTCGCAGACGTCCAGACCCTAGAATGTAAGCTCCGTGGGGGCAGGGCATTTGTCCTGTGTGGTTCATGTTGTATCTTTGCGCCTATAAGAATGCTTAGGCATATGGTAAGTCCCCCCACCCCAATATTCGTTGGATGAATGGCAGGCTGAATAACTTACATTCAATCCTGAAAATAGTTTTAAGTCACAAGTGACATGGTCAGGTTGTTTAGAAATATTATTTTGGCAGCAAGTGTAAAGAAAGGCTCTATAATACTGTGTGAGAGAGAAGGTTGGCTGGAGCAAGAAATTGTTGGATGGCAACTGAAGGGAATGGGAAGTAACCAGACTAGGAGCCATGGTGAGATGGAATCCCAAGGGTGTGGGATGAGTGAGAGGGGGAAGGTAAGAGCCTGCGGTGTCTAGATTTGGCAACTGGATGAAGAGTGTGCTACAGAAAGGAACTTGTTAGTGTTGGGTAGGATCCCACACACCAATTTAACACTTGCACTACATCTTCTGACCTACCCTCTTTCTAAGTTAGAGCAGCAAGAACTTCCAGGACCCCATAGGAGAACATGCAAAGAGAAGGGGTGGAGCTAGGAGGTCGAGTGACACTTTGCTTTTCCCACACTTTGGTGGGGAAAGAAGAGTATAGAAGCTGTGTATTTTGGATGAGATCTTGAAACAAAAAAGGACATTAGGGAAAAACTAAGGGACTCTGAACAAAGTAAGGTTTTAGTTAACAATAATGTCTCAATATTGGTTTATTAATTTGCTACTAATAGGTACAATCACATATGGGGTAAATGGGGACTCTACTATCTCCACAATTTTCTGTAAATTTAAAATTGTTCTAAAATAAAAAGTTGGAAGGAAGGAAGCAAGGAAGGAAGGAAAACAGGAAGGAAAACTATCATGTCCTGAATGGCTACTATTCACTGACTACCATGTTCAATTCTTTATCTATTATCATACTGGATTTCCCCAAATGCCTCTGAGGCTAGTATTAGCATTCCAATGCTCCAAAGAAGATATGGGAGATTAGTTGATTTTACCAAAGGTTACACCATTAATAATTAGTGGAGATGAGACCTGAACACAGTCTGACTCGGAAGTCAGACCTAAGGTTCTGAGAAACTAAAAGGAAGAACCAGGATAAAGACAACTAAAGGTGTACTATGAGTCCAAGCCAAGAATCAGGTTGGCTTCTTTCTATCACTTTTGTTTCTCTTCATTTGTCTATTCCATATGGACCATTAAACTGGTGAATTAAAAACTGTAGCATAATGGTTATAATACTAGCTTTAACTTTTAATCAAATTACATTCCAACTCTAATACTTACCAGATGTGTAAATTTAAACGGTACTCTGTGTTCCTGAACCTATTTTCTAAATTGTAAAATGAGATTTTATGAAGTGCTTTGCACAGTATAAAAACTATTTTATTATTATTATTATTTTTATATGATCATGCATTTGTTAGCCTGGACATCTCTGAAGCTTCCTTCAGAAGAAGAAGAGGAGAAGATGGGATAGCTAAGAAAGCCCCTCTTTCCCATCTGCCATGAGTTTCTCGCTTCCTCTGGTTCTGGACATCGCAGGGAGTGATGGACAAGAACAGTAAGGTGAGACTATTGACACTTGTGCTAACATGGTAGCCACTAGCCACCTCTGGCTCTTGAGCACTTAAGACGTGGCTAGTCCAAATTGAGATGTGCTGTACCCTGGAGTTTGAATACTCAGTTAAAAAAATTTTAAAATAATATATTTTAGTATTATTTGTTGAAATATTAATATTTTGGATATACTGGGTTAAATAAAATGTATTATTAATGTTAATTTATCTGTTTTTTTATTTTTTAATGTACCTACTCAAATTTTTATTTTTATGTTTTATTAATTTAGTTTTTATGGTGACATTGGTTAATGAAATCCAGTTTCACCTGTACATTTTAACAGCAAGGCATATATATATTTACATTGTGTGTTCACCTCCCATAGTTAGATTTCTTTTTGTCACCACATATTTGAACCCTTTTACCCCATCTACCAACCCCCAGGCCCCCGCCACCTTCTGGTAACCACTAGTCTATTGTCCATGTCCATGAGCCTCTGTTTGTCCTGTTCATTTGTCGCTTTTAGGTTTATCCACATATAAGTGATATCATGTGATTTTCAACTTTTTCTGTCTGGCTTATTTCACTTAGCCTGAAAAAAAAATTTAAATCACACTTGGTTCACATTATATTTCTATTAGCTACATTGACTGAGATCCTTTACAGGATATAAGTACATGCAGAGTTCCAGATGTCCATCCATTTGTTATTAGAGTATTGATCATGTGCCAGGCACTATTTTAGGTGCTAGGGATACAGCAGTAAACAAGACAGGCACTGTTTCTCTCCTCATAAACTTACACTCAAGTGTGGGGGAACGGCAACCAATGCCTGGTCGTGGTAAGTGCTATGGAAAAGAAAGCAGGGTCAGAAGTGGTTTTGATGTGAGAAGAGTTGGTATTTCTGATGGGGTCATCAATGAAATGATATTTGAGCAGGGGCCTAAATGATAAGAACCATATCTTGGAAGGAAATGTTCCAGGCAGATCGAAGAGCGAATGTAAATGCTCTGAAGCAGGCACAAACTTGGTGTTAGAACAGGAAGGTCAGCAGGCACATGGTGAGAGCTGAGAGTGGTAAATCACACTGTACCCCTCACAAGAAGTGTGGATATTATTCTAAGTGTAGTGAGAAATTCTTGAATCAGTTTTATATAGAGGCATTGTGACCTGATTTATAATTCTAAAAGATGATGCCGATAGTCTCTGTGAAGACAAAATGAAAGAGGGTGAGAATGGAAGAGGGGAGCCAAGTTAGGTGCCTACTGCCTTAGTCTAGGCTAGAAATGTTGGTGGCTTAGACTAAGGGGACAGGAGTGGGAAACAGAGTTAGGATGTATTTTGAAGACATTCCCTGTTGGTGTGGGAAAAACAAACGGAATCAGGGATGACTTAGGTTTTTGGCATCAATGAGAGGGGTGCTGATAGAAATAGAACTGGTGACAAGACAGGTTTTTGGGTAGAGCTCAAGACTTTTATTTTGGACATGTTAAGTGTGTAATGATGTCAAGTAAGGCTTTTGGATAGACACGTCTACATGAAACTCTAGGGAAAGATCAGGGCTGGGCCTCCATGCCAATCAGCAGCATAGTGATAATTCAAACGAAGGGAATGGATTAGAGCACCTAGCAAAATAAAGCAGGCCAAGCAAGGGCTTGGCCTAGAGTATTTTAAAATGTGTCAGGAGACTAACTTGTGAAGTTAGGGTGGGAGGTAGGGTGTGTGTGTGTGTGTGTGTGTGTGTGTGTGTGTGTGTGTGTACGTCTCTGTGTACCCAATTGCTTATGATTGTGTGAACTTAGGTTGCTAACTTCTCTGGACCTTGACATACATCTTACGCAGGCTCATCACTGAACACTCAAGGGAACTACTCCTGTAGTACCCCATGTACACATTTTACTCTAGCACTTCCATATTTTCACTTCTCTATGCCTCTATATCAAGATCCTCTAGGACTGTCTTAATTTGCCAGAACAGTTATGGTTATGGCCAGACTTCAGTCAAATATGACTGTTTTTGTCTAACTTCTACCACTTTCTATCTGTCTAACCATAGGCCAGTTGCTTAATCTCTGAGCAGATGTTTCTATTCTGTAAAATAGGAATACTATATACCTCATAGATGGAGGGTAATATGAAAATTAAAGCATAATGGATATGTTTGGCAGAATAAAAGCTCGCTAAACAGTATTTATCATCTTTGCATCTACAATTCCAATATTCTCAATGCTTATGGACTGATAACTTGAGAAGGACATAGTAAGCCCTCCTTCCCTCATTCTAAAACCCTAGGGTAGAGAAAGGGAGGTAGAGTCAGCTGTTACTCATACTCAGTGAACCTGGAGAGGACCAGCACAGCATATTATTGAAAGGAAATAAAAATTATTAATTATTCTGGAAAATATCAGGCATGACTTCATCTTCCATATTTTGAGTGCATCTTCACCATCCACACATTCAAATGAGAAATTCAAGCATTATCTAAGATTCTTTCTTCTCACTCATCCTCCTAGTTATTTGTTAACAAGGTAGAAATCTTCGCTTAACGTCATCAATAGATTCTGAGACTTCAGTGAAATGATGTATAACAAAATTGATTGTACTATATGCTAATTGATATAAACAAAAGTTAAGTTCCTATGGCATCTCATCAACATTTTAACAAAAGAGTTGAAAGAAATGTTGAGGACCTACTGTACTTCCAAAATGCCATACTTCATCAAATCTAAGATGCCTCCATTAGAACACATTATTTTATGTAGTTCTAATTTAAAAAAAAATTATGCCATGTTAACTTTTAGAAGCATCCAGGCTTCATAGATTTTAACATGTGAGAAAGAAGTACATCTTACGATTGATGAAATATGGCACGTCATTCCACCACTATCTTAGTTCAGACCTCCATCATCTTAACGGTGCTATTCTCCAGAACCTAAAAGGCACTTTATACTTACGAAATGATTGGATGGGTAGATGGGTGAAGAACAGTCAATGTATATAATCGAAGGGTCCTAGTTACCCATTGCCACTAACTTTCCCTAAACTTGGTAATTGGTGTTAGCAGTAAAGATCAATGGCACTACCTGGTAGTCAGTGCACCTTACTGAACAGAAGGAAGTTTTCTTTTGAATCAGGGCTCTTTTCTGCTACAGTGGTTAGGAAATTGATCCAGAGTTCAGGGATCTGCATTTTCAAAAGATCGAGCCGATAGCTGTATGTGGAATGGATTAGAGAAAGGACAGAGAACTAGAGACGCCAGTTGGGAGGTTATTTTGTCAGAGATGAGTCAAGTCCAGATCTGTGATTTCAATGCCACCACACTTAACCACTTTGTAATACTGCCTTTTATCCAAGACCTTCCTTTCTCCCTCAGCTGAGCACTGTGGCAGATAGATTCTAAATGCTGTTCTATGATTCAGTGATTTCTGCCTTCTGGTATTCATGCCCTTGTATAAATGCCTCCCTTGTGTGTGGGCTGGCCTAGTGACTTGCAACACAGCAAAAGTATGAGATGTTACTCTCATGATTAGCCTAAATAAGACTGTAACTTCCATCCGGCTATCAGATTGTCATCCTTGTTGGCTTTGATGAATAAAGTTGCCATGTTGGGGAGATCCATGTAGCAAAGAACTAAGGGAAGCCTCTGGCTAATAGTTTGTTAATAAACAAAGTCAACAACTTCAGTCTAATAACCCTTGAGGAACTAAAATTCTGCCAACAACTTAAGTGACCTTAGAAGCAGATCATTTCCCAATTGAGCCTTCAGATGAGAACCCAGCCCTGGTCAATAATTTGATTGCAGCCTGTGAGAAATCTTGAACCAGAGGACCTATTAAGTGTGCCTGAACTCCTGACACATAGAAACTATGAAATAATAAATGTGTGTTGTTTGAAGCCCCTAAGTTTGCGGTAATTTAGGAACTAAAAATTTATAAAGCACCTATTGAAAAGGTGTTATTGCCATGCAGATCTGAACCTTCTGAAAACGTGGGAAACTTTCTGTAGTCATAATCAACTACTGACCGCTAACTTGCGTGTGTGTGTCCCACAGCATCCTAGTCAGAGGCTTTTGAAACTGACTCCACAGAGCATTCCCTGGTAAAGTGAGTGACCAAGTATCACTTGGGTGAGCTTGTTAGATTCTAGCCCTTCGTGGACCATTTACAGCGCACAAGGAGTGGAGTGTATGAGGAAAAGCCAGGAATACCAGGATGGGTTTAGGGTTTTACCAAGCAGATCGGCATGAGAGACATCCATTCCCAGAAAGGAATTTGGGCAATTGTGGTTTCAAGTACACATCTCCCCTTTTATAGCATGCTGTGACAGATCATATGGCATTGAAGGACGTACTGCCATGCTGGAAATGCTATAAATTTAGTTGATTCCACTGAATAAAGAGGAATTGAGGTAGAGTCCCACAAGTGTCCAGTCAGGTTGAGAACTGGAGTAAGTTGGCCAAAAAGACTGTTTAGTTCTTGAATAACTCAGGTCGAAATAAGTTTAAATCTGAGTTAATTCATAATTAACAGGTTGGCTATTTTTCCTGTGTCTCTCCCACCGCCCTAGTCTGTCTTCCACAATATTTTAAAGTTGCTATTTAAATGGATTTGTCCTGCTGCAGATGGCTGAACCCTGAACCTCCTCCTCAGTGAAGCTATAGAGTGGATTCATGTAATGGTTAGTGGCAACCTCCAATCTCTCTTCCAAGCCTAAAATTCTGTGAGTTTAGAGGCTGACCCTACCCAAACTTGGGCATTACTGCTGCCTCAGATGCTCTAGTCACTCCAGCAAGGCAGAAAGAACAGAAGGGGCAAGCCAAACCTCACCAATAGTGCAGATGTACCAGAATCACACTCTCTTTAATGCAGCCAAGCCGAGTTGGTTATCATCTTCCACTACTCCTCATTCTTGTTCTCAGATGAATCTGAAGCTGGAGTTGCACCAAGTGTTAAGTAGCCTAATCCCAATCTTAAAGAAAAATTATAGAAAAAAACTAAAAACGGTCATTGCTATAAAACCTCGCCAACCATTTGTGGGAAGAAATGCTTCTTTCTCTAATGCTTTGACTTATAGAGAGAACAGATGGAGGTAAAGGAGAAGTACACCGGCCAGTATGCTGAAACTGACTGGTTGGGTATCTGTGATCCAGAAAGGATCCAAAAAAAAAAAAAAAAGCCTGATATGATTCATTACCATCCCAATTAAAACTAATGACAGCATTACAATCACACAGGGTGTCCTTCCAAAGAGTTCATGATTCACCTACGTGTCCTCAGTTCTCATGCCACCTCTCATCAAGGCAGAGAATGGGGGCAACAAGGAGTTGACAGGTCCTTCCCGTGAGAGCTGTTTGTCAGAGGCCATTCTCAGTGAGTCAGTCCCTGGAAGTTGGGTTCAGGACTTGGAGGCAGGGCCACTGGCTGGCTTAGCAACTTGTCCACTATGCTGATTTTAGCATCTTGCTTCTCAATGTCTTCATATAAAGTCCAGGAGAAGTCATGCTGTAGCTTGTAGGCACCAAGAAAGTCATGTGGACAACTTGTCCCCCATTCCTAGAGAAGGCAAAAAAGTTCCGATCAGTGTAGGACATAAAGAAACATTTCCTAATTAGACATTTTTTTTTTTTTTTTTTAGCTTTTCATTTTAGACCATTTGGAATCATCCTTGAAAAGCATTACATTACACATCAAATTCCTCCCTTAACAGAGATAATGGCTGTGAATGATTTAAACACGTTTATTTTTTAGAGTCATGCCTGGGCTCACACCACCTAAAGTATTTTCTCAGAAGCCATTTACCTGATGCCTACATTTTCACCCACACGCCAAGAATTTCTCAAAGATTAGAGTAGATTTTTGTGCAAAAAAAAAAAAAATAAATGTTCTTACCTTTGGAGAAATAATGGAAAAATACTGCTGACCACTTTCTCGTTTATAAAGGTAGTAAATGTTGCCAGGCCTTTTCACTATATTACAAGCTACACGGTGCAAGTCAGCATCTCTGCGAGCATCTTCCAATACCTAAGTACCACAGAAAGGTAACAAAGTGTGTACTAGAGATAACAGGCACTCGTATTCAGTGATCATCGCAAATGTTCAATGTTTATAATCTTGCTTCCCCCCACAGCAATGAATCACTACTGTGATCCAGATGATTCTGAAGAAACAAAAATTAAACTGTAATTTTACTATGCTGCAAACATTCCTTCAGAAGAATTATATTTCAAAAAGTTAAGCATTACTGTTATTGATTGGGTTTTAAGTTTCTCTATTTTTCTGTATTAAATACATGTCTTTTATAACTGAAAACATATTTTTCCCTCTACATGCTTTACTTGTTTGAACTTTCTCTTAGTGAAAAAAATGTATCTTATACTTAACCTCTTGGGCTTATTCTATTTCATTCAGTACTTCTATATTTCTAAGAGGTGCTGAAGACAAACTACAATGATTCAAGCAAGTTCAATCAATCCTGTGAACTAAAGCAAGAAAATGAAAGCTTGTCTAAAAGCCATTACTTACCTTCCTGGCTTGTTCTTGCAAATGTTGGATTTGCTCAGCTATCACTGTCAGTTTGTTGGTGGCATTTGCTCGGACAAATTCATCAGCCTAAAAGGTGAGAGAAAACTAAACTGTGGGTTGTAAAAGGATCAGACTTCTATGATGTTCTTATTTAGACCCCAATGTGAAGAGTTATGTCAACAACATTGCTTATGTCTAAAACATTCGTCCTATCCTCACCATTCCATGAACTCCCATTCATCTCAAAGCCCACCTCATAAACAGCACTGCTCATGAGAAGCCAATTCTGACATGACCTTACACCACAGAACTAAGTGCTCCTTCTTTTCTACTTCCCATAGCCTTCTCCCTTTTTCGCTCTGGTCACACTGAATTTCTTCAGTCCTCCAACATTCCCTGCTCTCTCTTGTTACCAAACACATTCAATATGCTCTCTCCTCCTTCTAAAACATTTTCCCCCTTGCTCTTTGCCCGACACACCAATTATTCTTCAGGTCTCCATTTATTTTCTCATGTTTAAACATTTCTGAAATCGGGGCTGGGTCTTATAAGGAAAAGCCAAAGATACTTGTGATATGGCTCTTATCACTTGCTATATAGGAATCTAGCTATGTACAGAAAGCATTACCTCTGTTGAATTATTTATATCACACTTAGTTATATTTTAACTTATATTTATATTCCTAATTGATACTTAAAATGTATTTTAAAAGACTGTGCTACATGCAGACCTGAAACAAGGTTACAATGTACACATTGGACTGCATGTCCTGTGCTAGAAAATGCAACTGAGGGCAATGGAAATTGCTTAAAATAAATATAATAATTTTCAAAGCTAGGAGAGCCCGGTGTGTCTAATTTATGTATTGGGAAGGATTATCACTCAGGCATCAGAAATTTGTCGAAAAATTCTGCTTACTTTTGAGAAAAGCTGATTAACTTCCAGTGGTATACCATTAAGTTAAGGAAAAGAAATTAGAAGGTTAAACTTGAACTTAAACTGAGAAATATTAAGAGAATTTTCTGGTTAGTTGAAGAAGCTTAAGGTAAAAGTCAAGTATAAGCCAGTGAGTGTTATGAGTGAAAAGAAATAATTAAGTTGAGTCAATCACTCATCCGTTCCACAAATCTATTTAGCAACTACTATGTGTCAGACAACATGCTAGACACCGACTGGATGCATTGGCAAAAAGGAGAGAGAGGTGCCTACCTACCATCATCAAGCTTACAGTCTAATGCAACTGTCCTTTAGAAGATGAAGCAAGTTACATATGTAATTTAAAATTTTCTTGTAGCTATGTTAAAAGTAGAAGTAAATAAGTTAATTTAATTCTGTAATTTGTTATTCATCCCAATATATCAAAAAATAACTATTTCAACATGTAATTAATATTTTTAAAGTTATTCATGTGATATCTCACATTTCATGTTAAGTGTATATTTTATACTCACAGCACTTGTCAATTTGGATGTTAAATTTTCATTGGAAATACATGATGTATATTTAGACTTCATAAAATTTATGATTGAAAGAGTATATTCACACATTGAATTGTTCTAAATATACTTAAAAGCTTCCAATAATTAAATTATTAGGTTTTAAAATTTAAGCCAGCATTACATGAAATTTAAAATTCAGTTTCTCAGTTGATCTAACCATACATTCCAAGGGCTCAACAGCCATTGTGGAGCTAGCGGCTACTATACTGTACAGCACGGCTCTGGCAATACAGACACCAAAAATAAAGACAACTATATAAGGCATGCTCAGAAGTCAGTCTTGCTAGAAAGTACAATTTAGTACACAAACGGTAGACATGCTTGATTCAATTTGTCTCTAGGGTTTTTACTCTAGCTTCAAAGACTGATAATACTGGAAAAATGGATACGGCACAATAACAAGTCCTCTATATTTCATCAGACAATAGCCTGAATGAACAAAAACTGTGTTCTTTTATTGTTTCAGGCTATTGTAATAAATATGATGGCTACTCAATAATCCATGAAAATGAAAATGTCTGCCTAAAATTTGGCCCTAGAAGCCCCCTCCCGATAAGAGTGATCTAATTAAACAGACACATGACATTCTTCTAATCTATAAAAGTTATACTTTGCACCCACCTCTCTAGAAAAGGCACAAGGTTTGACTCAAAGGAGCTTTCCAAAGCACTTGAATATTTAGTTAAAAACTGAAGTACAGTGATGTATGTATATGAGAAAATTTGAGGACATTAATTATTAAATATTTTTGAGCAAAACAAAGACCTTTGAACATAACAAATGCCAAATGTGATAGTGTATACAAGGATGAAGAATATCATGAACTTTAAAGCAGCAGGGCGCTATAAGTACAAACTGAAGAGGGGTCTACAACCACAAGTCTTGGTAAGAAATTAGATGGAATTTGGTTTTTCAGAGCTTTAGATCTCGAAGGTCTCCTAGTTCAAACCCTTCATTTTATAAAGAAGCTGAGGTCCAGAGAAAAGTCATTTTCCTCACATCACGGAGCAAGTCACTATCAAAAGTGGGACTAAAACTCATGTGTCCAAATTCCAGTGCTTCTATTTCACATTTCCTCTTGATTTTACTTCTTTTAGAATCAATATCTAAGCGCTGGGCTTGTCCAATATTGTGTCTAATGACCGAGGACAGAGGACAAAGTCAGAGTCCTTGCTCTTCTAGAAGATGTCAAGTTCTAAAAGCTCTCGGGTCCCAGATAATGATCTTATAGGAAACAATTTTGAATGGACTATGCAACCCAGCAGAATTTGCCTAAGCGTGATCTTGAAACTTGCCCAGTCACGTTTCACATAAGAATAACATGTGCTGCCTACTTCACGGGACTGTCTTAAGGCCCAAATAAAATAATTAATATTGCAAGTGCTGTGCAAACCTTCCCACGAGTGGAGATTATGGACACTCAAGTTGCAGTTAAAGGAGACTTTAGTCTTAGATCAGCGCTCGACTCCAGCCTCTGACTCGCAATAACAATCCCGGGTGTGAAATGGAGACAAGAACAAATGCTACCCCACACTAAGTGTCTGTGAGATCCAAGCCATAAGACGCAGGGCCAAAACGGGAACGAAGATGGTTATTTACTTCCCCAGCCGCGCCTCCTCACCTTCTGCACCTGCTCTGCGAGCGCCACGAGGTCTAAGGGGTCCCCGGCCCGGTGGGTGTGATAGGGGCTCACTAGGGCCAAGCCGCCGGGGGTCGGGGTAAGCTCCACCAGGGATCCTGCGATACACACCCAGGAATACAGGCCATGAGCGCCCACCCCTGGACTCCCGGGGAGCCCGGCAGACGAGCTGCTCCATGAGGGCCTCTTTCCCCCTTCTGACGCCCGCCTCACGTACCTCCCCGATCTGTCGCCAATTGAACTTGGTTTTCAGGGACTTCCTCGGACTGCCCAGGACTCGCAAGCTCCTCCATGACAGTACCTCAACATCTCCCCTAAGCCGCGGGAGAGCATGCGCAAAAGGTCCGTAGGCGGAGCTTTCGTGTTCCCTTCTATTAGGCGTCAGAGCTGCAGAATTCGGAGGCGGGGCTGCGGCTGATGCGCAGAATTCCATTGAGGGGCGGAGTCATGCACCGCCCAATTTGGGGGCGTGTCTTAGACCAGGGGCGGGGCTTCCCGGGGGTGGGTCTCCGGTCTCCGTGGCGGTGGAGAGCGACCCGGTTAGGTCTGAGGAGGCGATGGCGGCACATGTCTTGGGGTTGCTGACCACATTACTGGCTGTCATCGCCACTGCCTCTCGAGCCCAGGTCGAGTCCGAGGCTGGGTGGGACATGTCGGCGCCTGATCTGCTCTTCGCCGAGGGGACCGCGGCCTACGCGCGCGGGGACTGGCCGGGAGTGGTACTGAGCATGGAGCGGGCGCTGCGCTCGCGGGCCGCCCTGCGCGCCCTCCGCCTGCGCTGCCGCACCCGGTGTGCCGCAGACTTCCCATGGGAGCTGGACCCGGACTCGTCCCCGAGCCTGACACAGGCCTCGGGCGCCACTGCCTTGCAGGACCTGCACTTCTTCGGAGGCCTGCTGCGCCGCGCCTCCTGCCTGCGCCGCTGCCTGGGGCCGCCAGCCGCCCACTCGCTCAGCGAGGAACTAGAGTTGGAGTTCCACAAGCGGAGCCCCTACAACTACCTGCAGGTCGCCTACTTCAAGGTGCAGATCTGTGCGGGCGCGGGAGGCCGGGGTCCTTCTTGGTGTGGTTGCAGGCGATCCGGGGGATCGGGGGCCAGGAAGTGTCCGCGGAGAGAGAAAGTGGCCTCCTGGCCGAAGAGGTCTCCTAGGACTCGGGGAGAGCAAGGACCCTCCCGGGAAAACGGCCTCGCTGGGTTCGCCTAATCAGTGGTAACCCCAAAATGTCCAACCTGGGGTTAAGGCACTCACCAAGGCAACCTTGGCTTGGTATTTTCCCGGGAGACCTCCTAGAGGGAACTAAAGCGGCAGCTTGGGTCTCCCATCCTGACTTCATTGTAAGCTAAGTCCTTTCCACACTGTCTTCCTTCCGGTTCGTTTTCCAGTGATGCTTTTCCTGCTGCCCGACTGCTGCAGCTTTCTTTCAAGAAGCGAGGTTGCCACGTCGCCAGTAGGGGCTGTCCTTCTCCTCCCTGTGGGGGACCCTCTGGCTGGTCTGTCAGGTTTCCAAAGAAAATGAGTAATTTTAGGAATTCCAGAGTGCCTTAAGTCCAAGTACATACATGGTTTTGGAGTACTCCTGGCTTGTTTGATGATGATGATGATGATAATGATGATAGCCAGCCTATACTTTCAGGCACTATTTTAAGTACTTTGTGTTTATTAATTCATTTGCCCAGATCTTGGCAATATCATGTAAGGTAGATGCTGACTATGCTGCATATCTATTCTATCCATAGTTTAATAGATCTTCAATTCAACCTAAAGAGAAACTTAGAAAATTGTGGAAACCTGATTTCCACTTCTACAAAATAATTTTGTGTACACAGCCCTGTTCCATTCCTCCTAGTTACTCAGACTTGAAACCAAAATAATTGGGCTATGTCTTTGGTCATGTCACTTAACAACACTTTGAAAAATTCTTTGGCAGACATTTATTGAATACGTATTGCATTCCAGTTCTTGTACAGGTAATTAAAATGCTTGACTTTTTTTTTTTTTTTGTCTATCTTGCTTTGCTGTTAAGAATCTCTATAGTGAGGGCTACTAAAAGGGTGTGTATATAGGGATGTGGGAGCACAAAGGAGGGAGAATGTAGCTTTGTCTCAGAGAAATTAGACAAAAGAGGTGACATTTGAAGCTGATCCTAGGTATTTCTAGAGGAGAGCAAGGACAGCCATTCCAGAGCCATTCCAGACAGAGTGAGGCCAGACTGGGAAGAGAATTCCGCAGGCGTCAGGGAGCCATCATCAGAATTGGGTTTCAGAATGCTAATTCTGGAAGCCATGTGGATATGGAATAATCCTTGGAAGAAGTGGTGGCAGTGTGAACCATTAGAAGAGCAGTGCTGTTGTTCACATTAGAAGGAAAATAGGTGCCTCAGTTCTCAGGGAGTAAACAAGGGATGGACTGAGGAGTTGGAGGAGGAAAGAGAAAGGCAAGAGCAATGCTGAAAGATGGGAGAGAGAATAAATCCATGAAAGGGATAGACTTAAGAGAATTCCTGATTTTACAGTTAAGGAAACTGAGGTACAGAGATAGGGATTATCGACCTTGGGTCACTTAGCTATTTTAGGGTCACACCCAGGGCTAGGTCCTTGTTTAGTGTGCATTTACTAGTACCGATGATCAGAAAAGAAAAAAAATAAAGCATATTAACAATATGCTAAGATTTACATTTATCGAATACTTACTATGCACCAAGCACCGTGTATTAAAAGATGCATATATGTTAGTTTATCTAACCTTCCCAACAATGCTATGAGGTAGTGAGTGCTATCTCCAAATGACAGATTAGGGAACTGAATTTAGAGACTAAACTTTAACTTGTCTAAAGCCCCAGCAAGTGAAGAATTAATCCTAGATTTGTCACCAATCGTTCTGACACCAAAGCCCATGTAGTTAATCATTAGATCATCAGTAATTTATTTTGGATTCTACATTTGATCCTGTGTAACTTTGGTACACTGGAATCCATTTCGACGGACATTATTGTGTCCTGTAGTGCATTTTTTCCCCTCAGAATTCTTTACAGCCACTTGTTTTAACTTCATGAGTCCTGGACTTTGAGCCACAAGATGCCATGTCTGGATTTTGTATATGATTTTAGGATTTTTCAGCCACCCACCTTTTCCTTGAATGTGTTGAAAACACTTTATGCAAAAAAACAAAAATAAAATTCTAGGCCAATTCTTTGACATGGTCTAAATGTTAATTGCTCTTTTCCCCCTACCCCTAAATTTTTGAAGCCTTAGACTTTCTTCAACTCAAGTTGGTACATTTGAATCTTGAGAATATATTATTTGGGTAGTTAGTTAGTCTTCCATAGCATTCCCCCTACAATATGACTTGTGTTTTAAAATAGAATGTTTACCCTGTTGAAGCATTACCTCCTAGGCCCGATTTGGGAAGCAGCTGAAAATCTGCCTAGAGCCCTGTGCTCCTTATCTCCGCTATGTAGTTCCTGCCATAGGTGTGTTTTCTGGGATGGGCAGGGGCTGGGGCATTCTGAGCAGAGGCTCAGGAAGGCTGAGATTTCCTGTTTACTGTGGACTGCACATTTAGACACAATTCTTCAGGCTTTGGATGTGCACAATGTTCTTGTGCTTCATTCTTAGATAAACAAGTTGGAGAAAGCTGTAGCAGCGGCACACACCTTTTTCGTGGGCAATCCTGAGCACATGGAGATGCGTCAGAACCTAGACTATTACCAGACCATGTCTGGGGTGAAGGAGGCCGACTTCAAGGATCTTGAAGCCAAACCCCATATGGTGAAAAAACTTTATCCCTTCATCTCTTTCTTTTTATTAGAGTAATGTTTACTGGGGTTGTTTTCTAATTACAGAAGTATTGTATGTTCATTATACAACATTAGAAAAATGTAGATAAATATAAAATAGAAAGTCATCATCTATAATGCTGCCCCACCTTAAGAAAACTGGTAGTTGATATTCTGACCTACTTTTTAAGTTTTCTGTATATAATTTTTTAACCTAATTTGCTGTCATACTGTCTACATATTTTTTATCATCCTTTTTGAGTTAACACTATATCATGAGCCTTTTCTCACATCTTTAGACTTTCTTTCAAAACATAATTTTTAAAGCCTGCATAATAGTCCATCTTATCATATTGTGACATTTTTTTTGGTCATGTAGGTTCTGCTTTTCACTATAATAAGTGGTACACTGTTCTTCAATGTGTTTATTCTATTTATTTATGAGGAAAAGAATGGATTCTATAAGATGCCTGTGATAATATAGCATTTTTATAAAGAGCTAATATTCTCTTAAGTTTTAATAGTGTAGAAATAAAGGTATTAGAAACAATATCAGAATGACTTTTAAAAGTAAATTAAGTACACCTAGTACATTATACAACTACACATAGTTTAGGGTTTTTTTTTTTTTTTAGTGATTCTGTGACAAATGAAAATGGTTATTGTCCATGAGAATGGGAGCTGTGTCCCACAGATAGCAAACCAAAGTATGTAGTCAGCTTCATGCAGCAGCCCAAATCATCCCTCACTGCTGAAAAGACTGCTTTCATCACCACAGACCACATTCTAACGTTTAAGTTAAAATTTTTTATTAAACTTTTATTTTGAAAACTTTTAGCCCCACAGAAAATACAAGCAAATTACACTGAACTCTCATATATGTTTCTTCTAGATTTAGTTCAATGTTTTTAAATTTCAAAAGAAACAAGTAAAGACCATTAACACAAGGCTTTCATTATGTCGCAGCCACCTCTTCCATTCATAACCTGAGATAAGCAGGAAATGAGGACTCTTGTGAAAGTAGTGGGCAGCAAGGAGGAGAGGGTTGTCCATGGCCTGCGTTTGAGTACTCCTTCCTCCCAGTAGGACGAGTTTCGACTGGGGGTGCGACTCTACTCAGAGGAGCAGCCACAGGAAGCCATACCCCACCTAGAGACAGCGCTGCAAGAGTACTTTGTGGCGGACGAGGAGTGCCGTGCCCTCTGCGAAGGACCCTATGACTATGATGGCTACAACTACCTTGAATACAATGCCGACCTCTTCCAGGCCATCACAGGTGCATGGCTCAAGGCCTGGCCATTGGTCAGGCCTGCTTGGGCTCTAAGGGCAGTGTTGTGATAATACATACATAGTATCTTCAGCTTCATTTCTCAATTTCTTAAATCTGGGACTCCGACTAAAAATTGATTACATTTTACCAGAATTTAAATCCTTGTGGTTATTCCCCCTCTCTGATTCCTTTCAGATCATTACATTCAAATCCTCAGCTGTAAGCAGAATTGTGTCACCGAGCTGGCTTCCCACCCAAGTCGAGAGAAGCCCTTTGAAGACTTCCTGCCATCGCATTATAATTATCTGCAGTTTGCCTACTATAACAGTAAGGCTGACTTTCCTCTTTCTCTGCTGCTTTTAAGTAAGAAGCCAAAAGCAAGATAGGCAGGGATTATGGTTGCCGTTTTTCTTTAACATATTTGCCTTCTCTTTGTGGCTCTGGTAGGCACCATGCCACATGATCCCTAGGCACCATGCCACATGATCCCACTGGCCAAGAAAGCAGATACCGGCAGCCCCAAAAACTGGGAGAGGGAAACTCTAGGACCTCTCTCTCTTGTTCCTTATAATCTAATTTTGCATCTGAATTCAGTCACAGCAAAGGCAAGGGGGTACTAACTTTTAAAACAGTTCACAGGACATTTTCCAGCCCTTTCCGCTTGTATAGCAATGATGTTCTCAGGAGGGTCTGTCAATATCCAGCAGGTTTTTACTGAGTTTCTACTGTGTGCTAAGCATTACAATGTATTCAAGAGTATATGATGTTTACAGTTGAGACTAACACCTGTCAACAAAGAGAATATCTGCTATTGTAACCTTCTCCCTTCTTCTGAAAATCCATAGGGAAAAGAATGTAGGAAAATGAGAATATTCCTGAAATTGCCCTAATATTGAGGCCAGTGTTTGAATTACTTGTGATTTTTTGAATATGTTAGCATACAAAGGGTTCTAATTCTTTCTGTTTCAATATTAGACAGCCCTGAGGACATTAAAATTGATTCTATATTCTGTGTTTATATAACTTTTGTTCATCTTATTCTTCTATAACTTTTCCCTGCAAATCAGGAAGTTGTGTTATGCAGCTGGGCCACCTTGCCATGTCATCACTGCTTCAAGCTGTGCTGGAACTAAACACTAGTAGTTCCTGGTACCCAGGATTAGACCCTTCCTTCTCAGTTATTATTATTTTTTTCACTTTGCAGTTGGAAATTATACACAGGCTATCGAATGTGCCAAGACATATCTCCTCTTCTTCCCCAATGATGAAGTGATGAACCAGAATCTGGCATACTATACCGCCACGCTTGGAGAAGAACAAGCCAGATCCATTGGCCCCCGTGAGGTGAGAGACTTGCATTAGCTACGGCAGCAGCCAGCTGAACCCAGAGAGAGGGCAGAGAGTTGGGTAGAGGTGGAGGAGCTGGCACTTCTTGTGTACAGTGGGGACAGGGTGCCTAGACAGGTGGGAGTACACTGAGCACTTGTTGCTGGGAGAACAAGGGAGCGCAGGAAGCATGAAGACGATGCCAGAGCTGTAACTAGCCTAATTAATTAGCATGTTCTGGGCCCAGAAGTATCTTCTCTGAGTCATCAAAGAAAAGCAAATTACAAAGCAGCGCATTCTTTCCTTTTTGGCACCCCCTGCTTTGAGACTTGATATCATTTGGCCAAGATTTATCATTTT
This sequence comes from Rousettus aegyptiacus, assembly GCF_014176215.1. Lineage (NCBI taxonomy): Eukaryota > Metazoa > Chordata > Mammalia > Chiroptera > Pteropodidae > Rousettus > Rousettus aegyptiacus. Next base: position 27,570,736 of record NW_023416284.1, on the reverse strand, counting down.
TAATGTAACATTCTTTTTTTGTTGTTGTTTCCCTCCTTTCTATCTTCATTTTCCTCCCTATCCCCTTTTCTTTCTGCCATTGTCTGATCTCTCCCTCTTTCAGCATTATTCCTATCTCTAAAACAAGGAGAAAAATCTGTATGATACAGTGACACAAATGAAATGCACCAATATGTTAGCAGTGGTTATTTCAGGGTGGCAGAATTCTGATGATTTTTGTATTTTACTCATTTATATTTTCTAAATTCCCTGCAGTGAATAAGTATTATTTTTGTATTAAAAACATGAGAAGTTCTCTGTTTTTAACTTAATGAAGTTTGATACCAGGAACCTTGCTATTTGTACGTATGCCTTACACAAATCCTAGACCTTCTCCTCCTTGAGCTCAGAGCAATGACGTAGATTTAAAGTCACTAGTCTGGGCTCAGGTCCTGGCTCCCTGACTCACTAGCCATGTGATCTCTGTCACTTCGTGGGATCTTAGGCATGCTGCACTGCTGCTCTGTGTCTCAGTGTCTCCTATAAAATGAGATTTTGGTTCTTGCTCTGTCTTCAATGCAGGAAGAATATGAAGGTCAAATGAGATAGTGAGCTGACAGGTGCAATACGAGTGTGTACAGCGTTTTATGAATCAGTGGCATCATAGGGGTCTTGCTGATAGAACACACGTTGCAAGTAGTCAGTTTCCTCACCTCTAACCTCAGCCACCTCCTGAAACAGAGGGTGGCTTATCACTGTGGCTCTCAATTACCTGTTTCACGCTGACCTCTCCCAAACCCCCATGTACATTATTTTTAAAAATGGCTATAATTTTACCAGTTTTTCATTTTGCCAAAGAAGAAATGATAAACAGCTATAATTACGCTAGAGGGCACTCAGTTGTTATAGTGGAGAAATGTAGGGGGTGATAAAGCAGGCACATTCCTGCACCGTTGGTGGGATTGTGAACTGGACTGTTCATTGAATCAGCAGTGGGACTAACAACCCCACAGCTGTCCTGCACAAGCATGCAAAGGTAAGTGTGCACAAATGTGCATTGGAACATTGTTGCTAAAAGCAAAAACAGGTAACAAGGTAAATGCCATCAATTTGGGGACTGATTAAATAAATTACCCTACATTTATTCAATGACATACAAGACAACTAGTACATGAATAGATTACTATGCACCAATATGAAATTATTTCTATGATACAATTTTAGGTAAAGAAAAATAAGAAGATACAGAACTGTAATTATATTAAATCCTATTTGTGTTTTTTTAAAGTACATATATATGCTTTAAATTTTAAATTATAAACTTCTGGACAGATCGATAAGAAACTTAATCGGGGTTACCCTGAGACACAGTCCTGGAGAGGGAGACTGAAGGTTTCTGTTTATGGCCGTCAATACTCTGTATTTCTTATAGCTATCTAGGTATTACTTTCGTGTCTTTTTGAATGCCATCTAAAACATACCTTATGACACTGATGATACAGAAAAATATATAATCCAAAATTTATAGAATACTATGTGGTTAGATAGAATAGTAGACGTGAGCAAGCTATGGTGGACGTATGGAAGAGAAGTAATTAACTGGTAAGTCAGGGAAGGCTTCACAAGAGAAAATGGTGTTGACAGTTGGTTTTAAAAGCCTTTAGTAGGTGAATGAGGCAGGAAAGGGCCTTTCAGACAGAGAACAATATGTGCAAACCACTTGGACAATTGTCCAATGTAAATGGAAGATGATACTGGAAAGTTACAGGGGATGAGGACTGGGAGGATCAGATTTTGAAGGGTCTTGAGTACCATGCCAGTACCTTGGACTCTAGTCCATGAGGCCAACAGTGGGGAGCCCTTAAATGATTTTACGCAATATCCTAAGAAGATGTGATGGTGGATGACTCAGAATGGGAGGGCGCTGTAAGCAGGACCCCTGTTGGAGGCTGCTGAGGTGGTACAGAGGAGAGCTGCTGAAGCCTGAGTGAGGCAGCGGCTAGAAGAGGGGCACTGACCAGGTGGAGGTAGGCAGTGGATTGGCGGAAGAAGGTGGGGAGTGTTTTCACTCCTCCCTCCTCTTCATATCTAATTAGGCACCAAGTTCTGAGCTTGGGAGACGCATGCATGGCACTGTCCACTTAGGAACACACAGGTAGAGCAGGGTGCACTCCTCACAGGTCTTCTGGCCTGCATGTACTACAGCCCAGGGTGGTTAATTTTTCCTCTGGTCACTGGGAGAAGTAAGTAGATGATGTGGCAGTAACAGACTTCCTATTCTGGTCGTTGAGCCGCTTACCCATCAAATGCATGTGATGCCTCTTACAGCTTACAAAATTCTTTCCCGGTTTTATTTCATTTGATTCTCATAACATCTCAGTGAGGTAGGGTCACCAGTGTACCTTGAAGGAAAAAACCACGGTTCTTCCTTCCTGGCTCTGGAATCCTGAAATCTACAATAGAAATAATCTTTCTCTGGCCATCTCCTCCCACATGGGAAACAGGTTACCTTGCAGTTTTCCTCTGTGGCCACTAGATGGTGACCATCTGGCTCGGAGATGGCACTTCTCCCAGTGTCTTTGTCTTGCTGAGTTGAGACTCCCCACCCCACACACACACCTTTATGTCATATTAGTGAGTTGGGACAGAAAGGGAAATATGCCCATATGGTCACTCTACCATGTTTAACTAGAACTTCCCTTCTGGAAAGAAGATAGCTAACATTTGTTGAGCCCTGTCTCAGGCCAAGCACTGTGCCAGGTGGTTTATACCCATTATCTCATTTAATCATCACAAAAACCCTGCCAGGTGGGCACTCTTCTTCCCATTTTAGAGATGAGGGTGTTTAGGCTTTAAGAGATGAATTAACTTTCACAGTGGCCTATGGCTGGTAGTGGTGACTGGAATCTGTTTCTCTGCCTTATGCTGGCACAGTTCCTGACATACAGCTGATATTCAATAAATTGGTGTTGAATGAATAAACAGTAGAAGTGGGATTTGCTCCCTAGCTGCCTCATAGAGCTGTTGGGAGGGTTGGATGAAATAACTTACCTAGCTTGGTGTCTAGAACTTAGTGAAGGAAGTCAATCAATTAAATTTCATAGGGGAAAATTTCTGTCTTCCTCTTGAGTAAATATAATAGGTGCTATAGAACTCTTTGACATCATTAACATTTTTCTTACATTCATCTTGTATTTCAACTGATGATCTTCTTTTTTTTCTTTCTCTTCTGCTGCTTGGAGACTAGCAGGGCACCTAGGGAAAGATGTGACCATGGAAGGTACTTAGTTTCCCTGCCCTGGGTAAGCCCTACCTGTGAGCACATGTGGACAAGGCTTGCAGCTGCCTGTCTCCAGGGAGGGACATGGTCTGTTCCAAGTCTGATAGGAGGCAGTGGCAAAATAAAAAGCACATGGGCTTTAGGACTGGAAGGACCTAGGTTAAATGCAGGCCCCTACTCTACCATTTCCTCTTGTGTCACTTAAAACAAGTCACATCTCCTCTTTGCACCTCAGTGCCTTCATCTGATGAGGATAATAGTATCAACCTCAAAGGTGGCTGTAAAGATTCAGTGAATCTCACATCTAGGTTTCCTTCCTGAGGAATAAACTTTTGCAGAAGTCAAGAAGGAACTCTCCTTTGAGAACTATTTCCACATCTCCTGAGAGTCATCTGGTTTTCTGTCTTGAGGATTAGTGGGGGCACCAGGGGGCTTTCTCTCTTCAGGGGGAGCCTGACTGTGCCACTCTCAGAGGAACTGCTTGAGCCAGGCAAGAGGAACCCTTGAGCATAGAAGTGAGATTTTTGTCCCAGACTGGGGAGCAGACATACTGGTGATAGTGGAAGAGGAGCCTCAGGGCACATTGGGAGCAAGATGTAGAATGTGCCCCCCCCCCGCCCCACACATACCCGACTTTACTGACAGAGCTGATTTCCAGGGTATTCCTTCTGCTTTGTTTCCTCAGAGTGCCCAGGAGTACCGACAGCGAAGCCTGCTGGAGAAAGAATTGCTTTTCTTTGCTTATGATGTGTTTGGAATACCCTTTGTTGATCCAGTGAGTTGGGGTACAGGAGCTGCAGGAGGAGGAGGAGTGTGAGGGGGAAAAAAAAGGGGGTGAGTGGTGTGCCATGTGACTCTGGGGAGAAAACTGTTAGGAGGCTGAGCCTGACATCGGGTCTGTGCAACTCATAGATAAGAGACAGAGAATAACAAAGAGGAATTCTGAGCAGCTAGCTAGAGGTGACTATGGTTCAGAGACCTCTCACTTTATCTGCTGAGACAAGGCAGGTGATAAAGGTACATTCTCCTGTAGACCCTATTCTATGCATCGAGACCTGGAAGATTAAGTAGATCACCCTGCTCTGTTAATATTTTCTTCACCTGCTTTTAGGATTCATGGACTCCAGAGGAGGTGATTCCCAAAAGACTGCAAGAGAAACAGAAGTGAGGACCTTGAAGAAACTGCATGCTTGGATCGGTCTGATGAAGCACTTGAGGCTTCCTGTGCCCAGGCAGATGTGAACTCCTGGCAAGGGGTGGGAAGGTCCAGTCTGGGAAGTTGGGGTGGGAGCCAGGGCCAGCCCCAGAATCCAGTCCTCAGAGTGGCTGTGTTCACAGGTCAGAACGGGAAACAGCTGTTCGCATCTCTCAGGAGATCGGAAACCTGATGAAAGAAATTGAGACCCTTGTGGAAGAGAAGACCAAGGAGTCCCTGGATGTAAGCAGACTGACCCGGGAAGGTGAGAGGACAGAGCTCAGGGCCATCTGCACTGTCGCGGAGGCAGCAAGGCAGGTCACCCACACACTGGCTGAGCAGCACCCCCGGCAGCGCCACGCTCACTGTGGGCCAGCCTCAGGATCTGAGCCAGCGCGGGTCAGGGCTTAACCCCGCCTCGGTGTCCTCCTAACTCACCAACAGGGCTTCCAACTGGAAAAAGCGCTAAGAATTGGTTTTTGGTTAAGAAATAAGACTCCTATTAACACTAATTTAGTTCACTTCAGTGAGTATTTATAGGACAAAACACATCCTGTCTCCCTACTTCCCAACTGTTTTCTCCCAACTTCCATCACTCTTCCTGTTACCAAGCCTCAAAATCTTTAGGTCTCCTTTGTTCTTCTTCCCTTCCTTGTCTATGCTTCCAGTCCTCCAAGGAGGCCTCCTGATTACGACTGCTGTTTCTCCTCTCTGTCCAACTCTTTTCTTTTACCACTGCCTCAGGCCTGCTTCAGGCCCTAGCAGCTCCTGTCTGCCCTAGGGCTTTCCTCTTCCTGTCTGTCCTTGGCCCTTCTCACTCTTCCAGACATGGGGACTCTGATGACATCTTCCCTGCCAGCTCCATTAACCATGTGTTCTGTTCTTCCCCTAACTGCACCTTCTCTTCATCACACTTGTCCGTTCCTGTTCCTAGAGCCTCTCTCTGCCCACAAGTCTTTATTCATGCCTATCCTTCCTCTTAATTCACTTCCCGTCATCGCTGCCTGTGAAGCATCTCAGATACACCCTAGACCCTGCAAAGCCTTCCTTAATCTTCTGGCCAGTTGCGATTCCCTCCTCCTTTCTGTTGAACTTCCAAGGCACTTTTGTTTATACTTTCACAAGGTCTGCCTTGTGCTGGTTATTTGTATAATTTTGTTGGAACAGGTGCTGTCTTGAGGTGTTAATCCCTCACCTTATCTAGCACAGTGCCTGGCACACACTGAGTCCTCAGTAAATAAATACAATTGGATTGAGTCTCTGGGATGTCTCCAGTACAGAGAAACACCAAAAGAAGTTGAAAAGAAAAAGGCCGGCCTTTGGTCTACAGTTGCTTAAATTATCAGTGATTACTTTCACAAGATTAGCATGTAAAAAGAATTTGTCCAGAATTCCTTTGTTTTTAGGGTGCTTTTACTCTGTTCACTGCCTGTGAGGTAGGTTGGGTAGATTGTAAGGTCTTCATTTTAAATCGATGATGATGATGATGATGGTAATGGTAGTTATATGGTAGCTAAACTTGAGCATTTACTATGTGCTTAATATTGGGCTAAACATTTAACTTACTTATTGTTCTTTATATCGAACAGGCATCACATTTTGATGTATTACAAATGAGAAAATTAAGGCTCAGGGAGGTTAAGTAACTTGCCAACATCACACAGCTCATTAGTGGGAGGATTCAAGAGTCAAACCCTGTTCCTTCTGATTCTAGAGCTCATATTTTAGGAATGTGTTTATGATGTTTCCTCAACAGTTTATGACAGTTCAAGAGCCAGCAGCTGTTTGGGAGTAGAGTTAGGACTAGGACTAGGACCTCCTGTCCTTCGGCTCCAAGTTCTGTCCTCTGGACCACCCTAACTTTGAAATTGACTGAACCAGAGATTTCTCTGGTGAACAGGAAACAATTGGAATTTCTGTTTCTCAGAGGGAAGCAGAATCTGAAGGAGAGTACCTGGACAGAACCACTGTTGGGTTTACCTGAGTCTTTTTGCTTTGTAGGTGGCCCCCTGCTCTATGAAGGCATCCGTCTCACCATGAATTCCAAAGTCTTGAATGGTTCCCAGCGGGTGGTGATGGATGGCGTAGTCTCTGAAGATGAGTGCCGGGAGCTGCAGAGACTGACCAACGTAAGGGAGAAGGGAGCCGGTGACCACACCTTCTCCCTGAGGGCCCAGCCTCGCCCCCACTCAGTGCTTCTTAGGCGGAGGGCCTCAGAAGACGTGGTCAACTGGCCTGGCTAACTCCGCCTGCTTTTTGGGCCTTGCAGGCAGCCGCAACTTCAGGAGATGGTTATCGGGGCCAAACCTCTCCTCATACCCCCAACGAAAAGTTCTATGGCGTCACTGTCTTCAAAGCCCTCAAGGTAGAGTCAGTACTTGGCATTCTAGAGTATGAAGTGGGGGAGGAGGAGGCCCAGGCTTTGGGGAGGGGCTGGGGATGGTGGTAGGAAGGGTTAAAGAAGTCTGCCTGTCCATGTTCCAGCTGCCGTGGAGGGTGGATAAATTACGCTGAGCGAGGTTAACTTTTAAATTCTGGCTATTAGACCAAGCGTAATAAAATGAGGCAAGCAAGACAAGACTGATATCCACAGCCGTGAGAGTGCTTTCGGAAGAATGCCTGGCTCCAGGGTCTGTGTTTCTGCACAGCATGCACAAATTATTCATGAAGAGGAGTGTGGAGGAGAGGGGGAAATGCGATCAAGTAGGGGTGCTGTGTATGGGAAGCAGAGAGGCTGCACCTAGGGCAGGGGATGAGCAGTGGGCCTTGGGTTCTCTGCAGTCCCTGTCAGCCCACAGAGGGGCATTCAGGGAAGCTGACCATTGGTCTCCTTGGCAGCTGGGACAGGAAGGGAAAGTTCCTCTGCAGAGCGCCCACCTGTACTACAACGTGACGGAGAAGGTGCGGCGCGTCATGGAGTCCTACTTCCGTCTGGAAACCCCCCTCTACTTCTCCTACTCCCACCTAGTGTGCCGCACCGCAATCGAAGGTGGGCCTCCTTCAGCCCGGCAGCCTTCGCTGAGCGCATGCTGCGCAGGCCCTGGCTGGATGCTGAGGACATGGAGGAGAACAGGATACGGTCCCTTTCATCCTAGTTTGGGAACCAACAGAAACAAATAAGTGGCAACCCAGGGTGATAAGTGCAGCGGAGGAAGTTACAGTCAGTCTACCCAGGGAGTCAGGAGGCTTCACGGAAGAGGTGATGACAGTTGTGCAGGAAGAATAGGAGTTGTGGCATACACAGGATGATGGAGGATGTGCAAGCCCGAGAAAACAGCATGTGCAAAAGAGTAGAGGCATTGAGCAACCCAGTATTTGGGGGAAGTAAGAAAGTTGCCATTCCGGAGAATGAGATTAAAGGAGAGGACAATTGGATAAGGCTGATGAGGTCCTCAGAAACCAAATTATGGAGAGCTGCAGCCAAGAATTTGTTTAGGCCAGTGATTTTCCATGATGGTATTGGGCATACAGGTGATACTGTCCTGACTCCTGGGTTGGTATGGCTTGGCCAGAGACCCCCCCTTGTTCATTGGGCATTCGCACAACCCCAGATACACTTGGGGAAGCACCCTGCCCCCCATGCCAACAGGAGAGCTGTGACGTCTTCTAAGGTGCTCACATGTATTACCTTGGCCCCAGAGGGACAGGCTGAGAGGAGGGACAGTAGCCACCCAGTCCACGTGGACAACTGCATCCTGAATGCTGAGGCCCTCATGTGCATCAAGGAGCCCCCAGCCTACACCTTCCGGGACTACAGGTGCCAACTCACCCTTAAAGGCCCCCCGTGCCCTGCACTTTGCCCCCTACACACACCCACACACACAGAGATTTGGGACCATCTGTTTCCAAAGTCCAGTCCCTTATCCCCAGACCCTCTTGGGTGGGAAATTGAATAATAAGGGTATCATTACAGTGTGGTGTAATGAGTAGAATAGTGAAGTACCTCGGTGAAGAGTGGGGATTCTGGGGGCCGAGAGGGGAGGGTGGGAATTTGGGAGTGGTTTGTGGGATTTCAGAGGTTCTAGAAGGCTTTCTTCCTGTGAGAGGTCCCCTCCAGCTGCTGGTTGAGAGCACCTGGAGATGAAGGTGCTGGAGCTGTGGGTTGTCTGGGGAGCTGGGTGAGGAGAAGGTCTGTTTCAAGATGCTTTCTGCCTTTCTCAGCGCCATTCTTTACCTAAATGGAGACTTTGATGGAGGAAACTTTTATTTCACTGAACTAGATGCCAAGACCGTGACGGTGAGTATGCCCCTTGTCCCACTCTCTGGGAGACAGAAACCCTCAAAGCGTAGCGGGCAGATCAGCCAGTTGGTCTTCCTAGTGGCCAGCACTCCCCTTCCCAAAGGGGGGCTTTGAGGTGTGTCCATTGCTCCCCTGACTGGTCGCCTTTTCTGTTTAGCTCTGGATGGGAAGCCAGGCCGAGGAGTGATTGCGAAACCTAATGACCCCATGTCTCTTCTGAAGGCAGGTTACAGTCTGTCCTGTGTCCCCTCTTTGTGTCCTTCAGGCAGAGGTGCAGCCCCAGTGTGGAAGGGCCGTGGGATTCTCCTCGGGCACAGAAAACCCGCACGGAGTGAAGGCTGTCACCAGAGGGCAGCGCTGTGCCATTGCCCTGTGGTTCACTTTGGACGCTAGACACAGCGAGCGGGTGAGAGTGGCTGGTACTGCTGTGACCTGCAAGGGCCCTTGTTCTGCTTCCGCCTCTCCCGGCCCCCTTACCAATGGCTTGGGAGTCCAGGAAGACTTCTCACTTGAGCACTGTCATTGTGATCACTTTGCCTGTCCTCCCTGGCCCTTCTTCCCTACTTATAATGGGGCGGCCTGGTAGGCAGGTCAAGATGGGGAGTGACCCTGGTTCTTGGTTCCTCATCGGGCACTACCTCAGCTGTCTTTGCCCAGAGAGGAGTACTTATTGGGAAGGAGATGAGCTCAGAGGCCTCTGAGGAAGAGCCTTCTTGCTCTCCAGGAAGTAGCACCTGAGAGGTGGTGAGTACTTGGTCAAGACGCCTCCCTGAATAGTAGGGGTTTGTCATTACAGGACAGGGTGCAGGCGGACGACCTGGTGAAGATGCTCTTCACCCCAGAAGAGATGGACCTCCCCCAGGAGCAGCCCCAGGAAGCACAGCAGGGCCCCCCCAAACCTGTGGAAGAGTCTGTCTCCGGCAGTGAGTCAGGGCACAAGGATGAGCTCTGACCCAATCCAGCCAACCACCGATGGGTGATTAGACCCACTGTGAGGAACTCTGTCCTGCCCCCTGAACTGGCCAGCCACTGGGGACCACGGAGCAGAGGGGCACTTATGTCTGCTGCCCAGCCAAGGGGACCTTGCTCACAGTCGTCCGTACGGTGCTACTGCTTTTGGAGTGGACATGGCAGGATGGCCCCTCCCACCTCTGGACCTGGCAGAGGGCTCGGGATGCAGGCCCAGAGCCACCCCCAGAGGCCTGCTCAGGCAGCCACATGACAGCAATACAGTATTTAAGTGTCTATGTAGACAACCAAAGAATAAATGATTCCTGTTTTTTTTACTCAGTGGTTTGTTCAGAGAATAGAAACATGCCCACCTGCCCCAGAGGTCTCATTTTATACAAATTGCTCAGAGCAGGATACAGTGGCAAGTGTGAGAGGAGGCCAGGCTCAGAGGCTTGGCCACTTCCTGTGCAGCCTCAGGCCAGATACTTAACATCGGGGACCTTGGGGTTGTCATCTGTATAATGGGGATCACAATCCTCATTCTGCCCACTGTGCAGGCAGTTGTATGGCCTAGATACAATATCGGATATGACAGCATTTTGTAAACTGGAAAGCTCTGGATGAATGGTAGGGATTATTATTAATCCTTCTCTGGCAGGGAGCAGCTGGTCAGCAGTGCTCTGGCACATCGCCCTCCTGTCGGCCACATGCGCCCTGCTCTGCCGTCTGACCTGAGTCCACATACCTTAGGGCCTCCAGGTGCAGGACAACACACACCTCTAGGAGACAGAGAAGGAGCAGAACTGGAGATTCAGTTCTTCAGGCCACAAGCCCATCTCCCTTCCTGGGCTTGAGATGTTGTGGGGTAGTGAATTCGGAAATTCGCACTCATTGCTCATTTATTCAATCAACCAGTGTTTGTTTATTGGGCACCAGCTAGGTGCCAGCGCTGAGAATGTGGTAGAAAACAAAACAAGTCCCTACCCTCGTAGAGCTTATATTTTAGTAGGGGAGACAGGTAATAAACACATAGACGTGTGTACACATGCGTATGTGTGTGTGGATATGTGCACGTAATCCTTTGAGGTAGAAGAGAAAGCGAGTCAGGCCTTCAGGGAAGAGGAAAAGCCAGGAGGCAGGGTGGCGGCATAGGGAGGACGAGGAGAGCAGCAAGGAGGTCAGTCTCGGGGGCCTCTACGGCCACCGTGAACACTCGAGCTTTGACTCAGTGAAACAGGAGCCCTTGGAGGGTTTTGAGCAGGGGGCGCTGGCAACTGACAGATTTTAAAGGCCTCAGTGAAGAATGGACTATGGGCGTGAGAATGGAGACAGAGAGAGCAGCACTGTCGTGGCTTGGATCAGGGTGCTGGCAGTGAAAAAGGTCAGCTACTGGATCTATTGAAGGACAGCCAGCAGGAGTTGCTGATGGACTGGATGGCATGAGAAAAAGGAGCAGCAAGAAGGATTCTCGTCTAAGCAGTTGGAAAAATAGAGCCCCCCTTCCCGTGACGGGGAAGGCTGCAGGAGGGACGGTGATGTTCGGTTTTGCACGTGTTATGCTTAAGATTGAGAAGCCCTTTAGGTATCCAAGTGGAAATACCAAATAGTTGGATATGTGAGTGGGAAGTTCAGGGAGAGGTGGGGGTAGGACCATGACTTCGGGAGTCATCATTGACATGTGGGTGGTGTTCAAAGCCAGGAGTAGACGGAGGAAGAGTCAGAAGACTGAGCCTGGCTGGAGGCGACATGCTAGAGGACACTGGGATACAACAGAGGACATTGGGACCAGCCATGAGTGGGGGCCCCGAGGGGGACGTTGTCCTGGAAGCCGATGGGTGTGTTTCATGGAGGGAGTGAACGATGGTGTCAAATGCTGCTGGGCAGCTGAGCAAAGGAAGAGCTGAGAGTACACTTTTGGATTTGGTGACGTGGAGATCAGTGAGAACAAGACATGCGTTTGGGGAGGTGGTGTGGACGAAAGATGGGCTGGAGTGAGTTTGAGTGAGGGGGGGAGGATATGTGACGTGGGCATAGGCAGCTCTTCGCAGGAGTTTCATTTTTCCTGGGGGCAGAGAGATGAGCTAAAGGGAAATGTGAAGTGAGGAAATGGTTTTTTACGCTGGAAGACAGCACCATGTGTGAGTTATCCTCGTGGGAAAGATCCCATAGAGATGGTCTCTGCTCCTTTAGTCACCGATGACCCTGTGTCCTGTTTGGTGACTCATTCACCCTATGGAGAGAGGACCACGTCAGTGGAAAGAGCATGAGCTTCGCCCACGTGCTCAGTGGCCGAGACTCCCACTTCTATCCCTGAGAGTTGTGTGACCCCCAAGTGTATTTCCTCCCCAGTGACGTGGGTTCACAGTCCTGACCTCTCAGGATGCTCGGGAGTTTTCATGAGGGAACGAACACTCATAAAGTGCGTGGTGTGATGTTTAGCACATAGTAGTTACTCAGCATTACAGAAAACTACATCCACCTGATTCTGGTCTTCCAGAAGTTTCCACATCAAGGCAGATGAGCTCCACCATTTCAACGCATGCTCTAACCACATGGAGATAGCAGACAGTCTCAGCTGAGCTCATGAAAGCCAAATGTTTTCAACAGCAACAAGACCAGGATAAGTGTATACAATTAGGGTGGGTGAGTCGACCCGGAAGCTGGAGGTGATGGCAGGGTCCGGGCTGAGACTGGGCTGTGATTACTCGGTCTGTGCTTGTAATGCATGTGCGAGAGTATGTCAGCCACGGGGCAAGTGTGCTTGAGATGAAGGGAGTGCCCTTGGGAGCACTGGTGGGGCGGTGGAGGCCACTCAGCACACAGCGGTTAGATGTGGACGTAGACCATGGTCTCTGGCATCCCAGGCGGCTGGCAGAACTCTCAGCAGGGGTACTGGGAGAGCCTGTGCTCAGGGAGGAGGATGGGGCAGGGCGAGACAGCCAGGAATGCCACAGAGGTGCCCCACCCTTGGTTAGGCGTGGGACACAGAAACGAAGCTGGTAGTAGGGCCACGAGGCGCTTATACTCCTTGAGAAGGAGGCGAGACTGGGCCAAGCACCGCGGATGGAAATATGCAGCGCATTCCGGGATCCCAGATCTGGGCCCTGACCCTTCCTGGACAGGCGGGATGGCTGGGGTGGCCGCACTGCTGGCTGTCCTGCTTTCTAGCTGTGTGGCCTGAGGCAAACGCTCTCCATTTCGAGCTTGTGGTTCAGCAGGCTCTGGGTTAGGGGAAATAAAATCAGCTCCGCCTCCAGCGTTTCAGGTGGTGGCTGCAGAGAATGTGCTGGAAATCAACCAACTGACTCAGACCCTCCTGACTAGCAGTGGGAGAGGACCGGGAAAGGGCTCCAGTGCTCCCCTGGGAGGGAGGCAAAACCATGTAATCCTCATGCCAGTCAGTCAATGATCAACGCATACCCATTTAGCGCCCACTCTGTTCCAGGCACTGCCAGGCAGGAAGCGTAGTGGGTCTTCAGCTGCAGGAAGTCCACCCATAGCTGGGACAGGAGGACACAAAGGGGAGTCCCAGCCAAAAGGGAATCTTTTGGGGACAGCTTTCATTAGCCACATTTCTTCAGGCATATTATGTTTTCCAGAAGGACTTCTCATCCATTATTTGATCCCTATAAACTGTCATGAACCAAACAGGGCAAGTGATATTAGCCCTACTTTTCAGTTGAGGAATCAGGCCAGAAGAAGCTAAGGGACTTGCCTAATATCTATCATACAGCTTTCAGTGGAGAGGTAACCTAGAACCCTAAGCTTCTTATACTGTATGCGAAAGCACTTTTTAAACTATGAAGTGTGACACCCCAGGGCATTTTTCAGTTAGCTCCTAATGGAGGCTGGGTGGGGCCCAGAGTTTACCTGGTCTCTCATAGGCCTGAGGTCCGGGGCTGGGGGGTGGGAGCATTGAGGTGGTGGAGCCCTGGGTGGAGAAGCTGCACCGGGTTAGGGAGCTCCACCCCAGGACCAGGGTCTGATTTCTAAAAGGCTTTGGAAAGTTGGTGATGGAAGGGCAATAGGGTAGGAGAGGTCTTGGTAGAACAGACTCAAAGCCTCAAATAACAAAGAGAAGGGATAAACAGAAGGGCTTCAGAGAGAGATGTGAACATCAGTCTGGACCACCAAGGACTCTAGCCATTTGTGTGAGGGAAGCTCTGGGGGTGCCCTGGAGGGAGGTGTGGGCAGGACTAAGGCCTCAGAGCCCTGGGACCTTGGTCCTGGGTTCAGTAGTTCACTTCCCCTCTTTGGCTCTCATTTGTCAACAGGGGGTAGCAGCCTATGGCCTTGAGAGCCTATGTGGCTTGACACTCGTTTTCTGTGTGGTCTTGATTCCAAGGCCTGATCAGAGACCTTCCCCATGTGCTCCTTGGGACCAGAATGACCCCTGGGTTTTCCTTATAGAGAGAGCCTCTGAGAAGGGTGGGAGAATAGTGTCAAGACCCAGCTCAGAGAGAAAGCGAGCCTGGTCTGTGTGGAATGACTTGTGCCAAGTGGCTTCCATGTGTGGGTGCCCTGCCCTCCCTCAGACATTGACCAACTCTATCGACCATCATGACTCCATAAACCAGATGGCCTGCTTAGAGGTGAAGGTGCAGGCTGCATAGCCAACTCAGGCCGTGAGTGGAAGTACTCACTTCTACGGAGCACACTGTGACTGCCCACCCCTTCGTCCTCCTGAGAAAGGCAGGGTAGGGGGTGAACATGGCAGGAGCCCACAGGCCTGACGGGAAGGCTTCCCCAGCTGTTTCCTAGCTTGGGGTAAGTTCCCTCCCTCAGCCTCAGCTCCTTGTCAATGAAGGGACTGCCCATCATGCAGGGATGCTGGGAAGGTGAGATGATTAATGCAAGAGAGGGTGCTCACTAGTCCCCAGGAGAGTCCTTTGCTCCCCTTGATTGTAAATGTCTCACTATGGTAGATGAGGGATCTGAACTCGGGACTGACTTCTCTACAACTATTTAGACCCTGTTTGAAGTTGGGGACTTGCAGACCTTCCCAGGAAGCAGGCCAGCCTTTACACAGATCCACGTGGCTCTGGCCTTCACAGCAGAAAGGGCCACAGGGGTTCCAGTGTCCAAAACTGCAAGCACTCACCTCTGACCCCTCAGAGGGCAGGCCGCTCCCCCAGTTCCCACTGGCTGAAGCTCTAGGCCATACCAGGGGCCCACGCCTTGGGCGGGCGCACAGGGCAGCCATTGTCTGAGCAGTGCCTGGCACCCTCTCGTTTGCATAGCCACGTGAAGAATGCAAGGGTGCAGGCTGGGGACGTGTCCCTGCAGAGGAGGGCCAGGACTGTGGGGGAGGAAGCTGGCTAGGGTGGGGGTCAGTCAGGGCACGGGGGGAGTCAGCAGCAGGACTCTGCCTTTCCTCAGTGCAGTCCAGTAAAAGCAAGTGGCCTCTGGAGACGAAGGGGACAGCCAGGGGCGGAGGGGAGGGGGTTGGGGGGAGGGGGAGCAGGGTTGTGACATCCCCCCTGCACCCATGGCCAAACTGAACTGAACGTGAGGGGATTGCTAATGAGCTGGAGGAGAGTTAAACATTCCCCTGCTCCAGAGGGCTCAGCTGGAATGGGAGAGAGAAGAGGGAGGTGGGCACCAGGAGGGGGAAGCCTGAACCCCAGGAATGTGCAGAGGCCACGGCTCCCTCCCCTCCAGGCTGCTCTGGAGCTGGGGCCCAGGCCCAGTGCCTCCAGCCCCAGCAGGAGCTGCTAAGCCAGCCAACAGGGGATTAGCGAACGGGCTGAGCAGTCCGCCTTCCTTCAGGCTCATGCCGCAAGGTTGGTGCTATCTCCTACCTCCCTGCCAGAACCCTTGTTGACTGGCAGCCAAGTCTGACCCGGCCTTGACGGGGCCCCTCTTCTGCCCCTGCAGATCTCAAAGAGACCCCAGGGTGTGTATTCGCTGGTGTGGCCTCCTCTGTTTTGAATATACATGGCTCCTAGGTACTCAGGACCCCCTCTCCCTAACACCCTTTTGCCAGTCCACTCTCCATATCTGCCTTCAGAGCCCTGTCCAACCTTGAGGCCTTACCTGCTGCAGACTGGAATTCCATTTCCTTTCTGTCCTACAGTCAGAGAAAGCCCCCAGGGTCAGATCAGCCAGGCAACACCCAAGTCGTCAGCTCAGGGCTGGTTCTTGGGGTAGGAATTAGCATTTTAGGGCACTGGCATCAGCTTTCCCTGTGGAGGGACCCTGAAGACGAGCAGGGTCCCTTCTCCCAGCCCCTCCCTTCTCTATTCCTAGGGGGGTGGAGGCGGGGTGGAGTGGGGGAGGGGGCACCCACCTGGGCCAAGGCCCCGCCCCTGTAGGGGGCTGGGCAGGAGCTTTGCTGGGGACCCTGCCCTGGCTTAGGCAGCTGCTGTGGGCGGGCCCCTGGCCTTGCCAGCGCCTGGGCCTCCCCCTGCATTCTAGAGCCCCAGCCGCTGCCTATGCTGCTGCCTTGGCTGGGCTGCACCTCTTTTTCTCAATCTCTGACCACTGCTGCACCCCACCCCCCTGCCCAGCTGCTCTGCTCACCTGGCCATGACCTCAGCCCCTCCAGGGACCCTGGCCCAGCCCTGAGCTCTGGGACCCCCAGCCCCCTCCCCTGGGCCATGGCCAATTCTGGCCTCCAGCTCCTGGGCTACTTCCTGGCCCTCGGTGGCTGGGTGGGCATCATCGCCAGCACAGCCCTGCCGCAGTGGAAGCAGTCCTCCTACGCTGGCGACGCCATCATCACCGCCGTGGGCCTCTACGAAGGGCTCTGGATGTCCTGCGCCTCCCAGAGCACCGGGCAGGTGCAGTGCAAGCTCTACGACTCGCTGCTCGCCCTGGAAGGTAGGCCTCATGCCAGCTGGGTTGGGGGTGCGATGTGGGGCGGGGAGGTTTGGAGCAAGCTTTCCCACACTCTGCCATCTGCACTGGGCTCCACGCTCCAGCCCCCCGCCCCTCTACACTTTTAGAAATCTAGGACAGCCCGGTACCCCACGGCAGGCCAGCTCTGCCACTGTAACCTTGAAGGAGTCACTGATCCTCTCTGTGTTCCTATGTCCTCATCTGTAAAGGGAATACTATGACTTTTATAGGCTGATGGGAGGGTCAAGTGAGATGAGTGTCTGGCACTCAGAAAGGTTCAGTCAAGACCCTCCCTTCCACTTCTCCCCACGCTCTACAGGCAGACACGCTTGTGCGCACACACCAGTCCTGCTGCCTAGACAATCATGCCGGCATGCGGGTACACACACGCACACACGCACATGCATGTGTACACACAGGGGCTCGGGCACGCAGGTCCCTTTCCGCTTCCTCCTGGGAATGGAAGTAAACCCGATAAGTTGGCTAGTAAACAGGTAGTTCTGTCCCTGGCTCACTGCAGCTCTGTTCCTGGCTTGTGGCTGACCCAGGGATCACAAGCCAGAGCGGGGTTGCCATCGCATGACCCCTGCCACTCTGGTCCTAGCAGGTCATCTGACCTCCCTCAGGGATTCAGTTCCCCTGAGCTGTCCCCAGGCCCAGGACTTACTGAGCAGCAGGCTTATATGGCTGCCGTAGGTGACTCAATGGGCAGAGGGGAAGGTGAGCAGAGTCAGAATGGCCAGTGGGGGAGGCATCCTTGCCTGAGGGCCACCTGGGCTGAGCTGGGCCTCAGATGCCCTCAGCTCTCCCTTTTGCCAAATCTGAAAGGCCCCAGGAGAAGCTGTCTCTGCTGCTCCCCAGCCAAAACGCAGCGGATTAGAGAACTCTAGCTGCCTGATCACTCACTACACACCACCCGGAGGAGCCTGCAAGGGGGAGTGAACAATGGGGTTATGGGGGAAGCTCAGCCCCACCTGTCTTCACTACCCCCTCACCCCTGCCCATGTGGCAGCCCAGGGGGAACTTCCAGCTCCTGCTCCGCCCCTCCCATCCTGGGCTCCCCTCACCTGCCCACTTCTCCCACCACTGGCTCAGTCCCTTTCGCCCACCCAGGTCACATCCAGTCTGCACGAGCCCTGATGGTGGTGGCGGTGCTCCTGGGCTTCGTGGCCATGGTCCTCAGTGTCATTGGCATGAAGTGCACCCGGGTTGGAGACAGTAACCCCATTGCCAAGAGCCGCATCGCCATCTCTGGGGGTGCCCTCTTCCTCCTGGCAGGTGAGTGCCCTGGCTCCTTCTCCATCATCTTGGCCATGGTAGCCACATCCTGGGTGGCCAGCTGGGGGCAGAGCTGAGCACCCCCTTCTTTGTCCTTAGGGCTCTGCACTTTGACTGCTGTCACGTGGTATGCCACCCTGGTGACCCAGGAATTCTTCAACCCGAGCACACCTGTCAATGCTAGGTGAGTGCCGGGCATGACGTAGGCCAAGGGATAGGCTAGGCCTCCTTCTCCACCGCCTCTGGGGCCACTGGCCTTTGTCCTGTAGGGCACTTGGAAGGAAAAACAGTACGTGGCCCCAGGTGCTTCACTGAAAACCTTTCTGGAGCAGGAAACCAGGCAGGGTGTGCCGGGCCCTCTGAAGGGGTAGAAGGTCTGCGGAGGACACCCCCAGGAGCTAAGTGCCCTGGCTCTGGGCTTAAATCCCGGCTCTGCTCTCGCTGGCTGTGTGACAGGCTAGTTCCTTAATCTCTCAGCGCTTGATTTCCTCCCTGTAAAATGGAGACAGGACCCAAAGACCAGTGCAGTTGTGAGGGTTCAATGAGATATTCAGGTAAGGGACTTAATGCAGGGCCTGGGCCCTGGTGGGTGGAGCTATTGTTATTCTTGCAGGAAGGGGATGAGAATGAGGCTGGAGAAGAGATAGGACAGACCATGGAGGGCCTTGCAGCCATAGGAAGGTTTTGTTCCCTAGCCTGGGGTAGGAAGCAGCTGACAGTCCCTCCACCTATGGTAAGGAGAGGGCAAGACCAGTAAGGTGCTGTTGTAAAGGTCTGGAGCAGAGGGTTTGGGCCAGTGGAGAGTAGGTCAGAGAGATTTAGAAGATAGAAAGGTCAGAATGCGCAAGGCCAAGGGTGAGAGAACCAAATAGGGGGTTCTATGAAGGGCCTGGGCCCCTCCTGGCTCTTCTCTCACCTCTCAGCTCTGCCAGGAGCAGAGAATGGCACAGTGTCAACCCTAGACATTGCAACAGGCCTTGGGCCCTGGTGAGGAGAGAGGATGAGAAAAGGTGCCTTGGCTGTAGCAATCAGGAGGGCTTCCTGGAGGAGACAGAGGTGTGGAGAGGGGAGGGAAAAGAGACCTCAGGTGTGAGGCTTGTTCCTTAAAGCTGGCAGCTCTAGCCATGAAGCTCTGCCAAACAGGAGGCAGTTTAGCTCAGGGATGCCAGGCTGGCACTTGTCTTTTCATCCCTTCAACACTCCCTAAGGTCGCCTGTGTGCAGACCCAGCCCTGGGCCCTGGGAAAACGAATGATCTGGTGCTGTCTGCCCTGTAGGCCCTCCCCAGGGAGCCAGACAAGCAAGGGACTGAACGGTCACCTAGTGAGTCAGCGCAAGGCAGCTGAGCACAGAGGAGCCTAGGAAAGTCCCTTAGAGGAGGTGGCATCTGAGCTGAGCCCCGAAGGCGGAAGAGTGTGGGAGGCTCAGAAAGGGACAGTCCAGGAGGGGGCGCCTTGTGCAAAGGCACAGGGGTGGGGAGACTCAGGGCGCTGCAGAGGGGCCTGGCTGGCCAGCAGAGCCTATGTGTGGGGAGCCTGGAGTGCCAGGTGGAGGGGTCTGACCTTGTCCAGAGGGCAGTGGGGAGCCCCGGCTGGGAGTTCTGTGGACTATACTGAGATGAGAGAAATGAGAGGGATTGCCCTGCTCCTCCCCATGGGACCTGCAGGCTCTCCCAGACCCCATCCGCTGGCCCAAGATTGCACAGAGCAGGTCCCCCTGAGCCTGGGTCACCGCGAGTGATGGTGACATGCTGGGGTGGGGGCAGAGGAAGGATGAGCCTTCTTCCCAACTTATACAGAGAGGCTGAGGAAACTTCTGAGAATCCCCCTTCCCCCGTAACCTCAGCTCCCCACACTCTGCCCACCCTCTGCAAAGGCCGAGGCTACAGAGCCCCTGAGAAAGACTGGGGTGGTCTGGGTTTGCAGCCACATCTGATGGCATACTCTCTACACCTTATAGGTACGAGTTTGGCCCAGCCTTGTTTGTGGGCTGGGCCTCTGCTGGCCTGGCCATTCTGGGGGGCTCCTTCCTCTGCTGCACGTGCCCGGAGCCTGAGAGAGCCAACAGCAGCCCACAGCCCTACCGGCCTGGCCCGTCGGCTGCCGCCCGAGAGTACGTCTGAGCCCGCCCTGGCCAATGGTCTCCCACTCAGCACTCTGCTGGCCCCTGCCGCACTCCAGCCAGGGCCAGTGGGGCACAGGGTGTCTCCCCAAGCTCGGTTAGGACTTTCAGCAGTTTGTCCCCAACATAGGCACCTCCCCTTGCTCTGAGACCCAGACTCAGACACTCCGAGAGGCCAGAGGCGGGCCCCAGCCCACAGGTGCACACACAGGTGCGGGCACGGACCTGTCCGCACAGCCTCATGGCACCAACGTGCTTTCCCACACCAGCCCAGGTGCCGGCCCTTTTACCAGTGGCTTATTTACTCACTGAAGGGCTACACGAGTGTCCACTCTGCTGGGCCCTGGGGACACAGCAGTAAAGATGAACCTTGGGGCCCATGCCCTGGGGTGGCCAGAGCCCTTGGCCTCCCCAGGCCCACGGGCTCCTCACAACCACCTGATGAAGGAGGCAGTGTCAGGATGACAAATGTCCCCACATTACACACGAGGAAACAGGTTCAGAGAGACCAAGAGGCTTGGCCCCATTGTCTCTGACTGAGTTCAGGTCTCAGCCTCTTCCAGCATGCCCGGCCCTGCGGGGACACCCACAGAGAAGTCTAGGCTGGACCGCATCACCCCTGGGAACGGGCCCCAGGCAGTGCTGCTGTGAGGGCCCAGGTATGACCCTGTGGCTGGTCCCTGGGCCTGAACCCCACAGCCCCTGCCCCCCACCCCCATTTGCCCCACTGCTGCTCACTCCACTAACCAGCTCTCCTCTCTTTTGACTTTCAGACCAGTTAAATTGTCTGCCTCCGCCAAGGGTACCCTGGGTGTATAATGTCCAGGTCCCTAGCCTGACCCTGGTCCCCTGCCACACCTAGACTGTGTGTGTGTGTGGTATTTTTTGGAAAGAGAAGTGAACATCCAGCCCCAAGTGTGGTGTCATTTGATCCATTCCTGGCGCGGCTAGGGTGGAGCCTGGCTCAGAGAGGTCAGAGCTGGTCCCTGAGTTTGTTGGGCATAAAGATGGGGAGACAGAGGTCCAGGGTGGGTTACACAGCACATCAAGGCTGATCAGGGCTCCTGCCCCCTGCCCAGTAACCTCCCCAGCGTGGCTTGGGTTAGTACCAGGACCCACCCTGAGGCCTGGCCCAGCGCTGGGAGTCAGCCCTGGGATCAGGGAGCACCTGGTCTAGAGAGAGACAAAACCCCCATCCAGGTTGCTTTGCTTGCCCCTGGGAGCCCTCCTGGGAGAAGGGAAAGTCCCCGGGAGGCCCTCCAGCTGGCTTCTGAGGATCAGAGCTGAGCTGAGGGAAAACCTTCAGGCACTCGCTAAGAGGAGAAGGGACTAGGGGAAGGATGTTAGGACTTTTCAGACATTAGGACTGTCCTAAGCAAGGCTGGAAGCTCCAGCTCTGCTCCCACACCAATACTGCCCCTTTTCCACACCCACCACAATGCCTCCTCTCCAGTCTGTTGGGGCCTGCTGCATCCTGCCTGCTACATCTTGCTCCTAGAACCAGGGGAGGGAGGGGGCGGCCTGAGGCTACCTGAAACTGTGGCTGGAGCTCCATCCTCATACAGAGGTGCTCTCAGAGCCAGAGGGGCTTTTGGTTTCGAAGTACAGGTAACCACCCCTTTAGTCTAGACGGGGGTTGGGGGTGACATCCTTAGAGGAATATCGAGAAAATGAACCCAGATCAGCTCCTCCTCTCATGCTCAGACCTCTCCCACCCTACATGTCCTCCCTGGACCCTGAGTCGCTCTCTGACCACTCTCTCAACTGGAAAGAGCTGACCGTGACTGCCTCTTGCCTTCCCTACACCCTCCTCAGCCAGTTCCGTTCTGGCTTCCTCCACCATCTTCTGACCACATCTCCCAGCAGATCACAGATCCCAAGGACATAGCTCAGCGTTCACAAGCTTGCCTCTGAGAGGTGAAGTCAGACAAGATGACTGTTGGGGGCACCTCGGCGGGGCAGGGGGGATGGGAGGAGAGAAGAGCTGCTGGAGGATAACTGGCCTGGTGCTCTGGCCTGGCAGCTGCCACACACCTGTGGGAAGCCTCAGGCGTGGCTGTTTCGTGGGGCCTGTCCAGCCTCTGGCCAGAGGGGTAGACACCTGATCCTAAATGTGTTTAGCAGAGCCCTGACCCTCTCCTCCCAATTATGAATGAGAACTACGAAAGTCCCTCTGGGGGCCTGAGCTATAAGTCAGCTGTTTTCACCCCTGGGTATGTATTTGACACATCCCAACTTAAATCGGCCTGGGACTGGTCTGAGTTCAGGCAGCTCCCAAGGGACTGCAATGTGTGGTCAGCACTGAGGCCTGAAGTTGGGGCTACATTTCTCAGTACTTTGAAGGGGGTCTCAGAGGGAAAAAGCCACCCTACAAGAGGCAAGGAAGCTGAGAAGCAGCTCTGCCTCCTTCTACCTTTCCTGAGACCAGGCTGTTCCCTGAGATTCCCACATTATCCCAATAAATATGCCCCCTTTTGCTGAGACAATTTTGAGTTTGGTTTTTGTTACCTATAGTCAAAGGTACCCTCACACCAAATTTGGAACCTGGAAACTGTCACAGTGAGGCTTCTGTTGTGGGTGCCAGCTAAGCAGGATGGGATGTGGGGCACAGGCTCGATGTCCCTGCCCCAGGCTGGGGGTTTGGCATCCCTTGCTATCTGGTTATGAAGCAGTTGTCCAGGAAAACTGTCATCTCTTGAGGTTCAGAGTCTATCATAGGCTTAAGACTATTACTGAACAAGGGTCTACTACCTGATATGCATAGAAGCCAATACTATGTATGGCACCAGCTTTTAAGAAAAGAAAGGAGCTTTATGTGCAAGTCAACTGGCAAAAAGAGGCAAGGCTCAAATCTGTCTTCCTTGATCCACGATATAGGACGGGGTTTTAAGCGCTGACAGTAAAGGATTCACAAATGTTACGCATGAGAGGTGTTTTACAAGTGTTCTTTTAAGTGGTGTATCCAGTTACTTGTAAGTGGTATATCCAAGGTTTAAACTTCTGGGTCTTATTAGAAAAAGGCTAAAACCAAGTGGTCATAGGACTTGGTAGGAAGATGTTGGGATAGAATGAGCTGTCTGCTTCTTATGGATTTCAGGGATAGGCTATGAGAGACAAGCTCACTGCCAGCGAGTGGGCCTGACAGTAGGGCAGCAACAAGATTCAGTGTGATCCTTCGTGAAAGGAAGCCCTTTCTGCCTATAGCCAGGGACCAGGGAGATGGAGAGTCAGATCACCACATACAACCCAGTTAACACACAGATTAACAATGCAGTGAGGTGCTGGCAATGGGAAGATGTCTGGGAGAAGTGGGAGGGGTTTAGGCTAGAAGAGTTTGGGAGGCCTGTCTGTACCACCACCCCCTCACCCTACCAAGCCTCTCCTGAAGGAACATCTTTCAAATGTCTATATCAAGGTCGCCAGGGCTGCTTCCTGCGGCAGGGCCAACTTCCCAGGCCTCATGGCTGGGCTCCTGTTTATTGACCCAGGCTCAAAACTAGAGGATTGGGTGGAGACCTAGAAGGTGGGCCAAAAGTCATGATCCTAAAACTTCTGCCGTTGTTTATTAGCAAACATTGGTCCCTAGAGAATGAAATTGGCAGAATATGGTTCTGGGAGGAATATACCTGTGTGCCCAGCCCTAAGGAGTGCCCAGGTAACTAAGGGGAGTGAACTCAGGGTACTGGAGTAGCTGGCCAGGGGACGCATCTATTGCCTACATAATATGGGTATGGACTATTAGATGCTGTCAAGTAATGATGGTTAATTCTATGTTCTATGTACTATTCATTTTGTGATGATGACACTATGGTTATTTTTTCTTTAAGCCTCTATCTGTTAGAGGTGCACACGGACATAATGGCTGGATTTGCTTTAAAATACTCTAAGAATGAAAAGGTCAGGGGTGGGGGAAGTTATGACTGGTGACCAGTGGTACTTAGGGGTTCACTCTGTGTAGACATCTGTAAATGAAATTAAAGGTTTAAAATCCCTTCAAGTTTTGCTGGTTGTATATTTAATGTATCCTTGCTGGTCACCTGAATAAACGTGAACACTTTAGAGCAGGGATTCTCAACCTCCAAGCTGCAGATCGGTACTGGTCCGTAGCCTGTTAGAAACTGGGCCATATAGCAAGTAAGCAGCGGGCAAGGGAGTGAAGCTTCATCTGTATTTGCAGCCTCTCCCCAGCGCTAGCAACACCGCCTCAGCTCCACCTCAGACATTAGATTCTCATAGGAGAACCGGTTTCTAGTGCCCAAATGGTTGGGGACCACTGCTTTACAGACTTGCTACTCAAGGCAGTGTCACGTCACTGGGAAATTTGTTGGAAATATGAGATCTCAGGACTCATCCCAGACCAAGTGAAACAGATTCAGCATGTTAGCATGATCTCCAGGTGATTTGCACACACTGGATTTGGGAAACGTAGACCTATGCTAGTGGGAGCTGCGTGGCACCTCTCCTTTTCTAGATGAGATTTCAATTGAACCCTCTTATTTTCCATCATTTGCATAGTAGGTATATTGAAAGTGGGTCAACTTATGATTTTGTCTAGAGTTGGAAAAATTCAGGGGGAGCCCCAACTAAACCTGATGCAGGTAAGACTGGAAATAAAGAATGAACAGAGTTGAGCTTCCTGAATTTTCTCCTCCTAGAGCACATAAAAATAATAGCTCAGTTTATGAGAAACTGCAGGCAATTTTATTCTGGACAACTCCTGTTGAAAACAACTAAAAATGTTGGGAGAAGCTTCAAAGCATTAAGAGGTTGACATGATGCTATGGAATCCCTAAGTGAAAACCTGCAAAGCACTCCCTCACCCTCTCCGACACATGGTGGCCCATATAGGTACCACAAAACTCAGGAGTCCTTGTCTGGCAGGGGCTGAGATTGGTTGCGTACAACAGGAGTGAACAAATAAGTAAATGTACCAAAGATAACGGGAGCCGGTCCTCTCATGGTCAGAGAATCAATATACGAAGGTGCAAACGGGGAAGGCTAGAATAAATTCTATGGTGTTGGGTTGGAATTGGAGGTATCTGGATGAACACCTGGCTTTTAATATATATAAATATTAAAAGTTATAGTTGTGTGTATATACATGTGAGATATATATACACACACATACACATACATATATCAATGAGCTCTATCCCCTAGAAAGGCCTAGAAGCAATGACACCCCAGTAGTGGTGATTTCTGGATACAATTCTCCATGAAAAGGTACCAGAGCTCCATGGAGAAATGGCTGATGTGAGTGCTGAGGTAAGGAAAGTAGAAAATAAGCTTGGAGTATATTTACATTCCAGAAAGTGAATACTGATTAAAGGCGTTCTCACTGTCTTTAGCTGAGAAAATTGAGCGTCAAAATAAATAATGACAGTAATGAATTTTAACTCAGTGAATAAAAACAAGAATCCTGAATAAAGTCCATACTGATATGAATAATTAAATAAGTGGGGAAGAAAAAGCTCTACAGTAAAATGCCAACTAATATGAATAATTTATTAACTAGTAAGTACAAAATATTTTTTTACAGTGGTGGAACATAAGAGACATATCTTAATCAAGTGATGAGTTAACAGCATTGATAATGGGACAAGTCAAAATTGTGTGTCCCTTGATACAGTGCGGAGAACACAGCATTCGTTTGATATTCTTGCTAGAGGTACATAAATGGAATCTACTTATGACAAGACAGAAAAATCCAAATTGAGATTATTGTACAATATAACTGCTTGCACTCTTCAAAACTCTCAACATTATGAAAGACAAGGAAAGACTGAGGAGCTATTCCTGAGAGATTAGAGATATTACAACCAAATACAATGAGTGATCCTAGATTGGATTCTGGACCTATAAAGGACATTCTTGGGACAATCAGTGAAATTTGAATGGTATCAGTGGTTTAGATGGTAGTACTGCATCAAAGTTAATTTCTTGAACTTGACAGTTTACTGTGGTTTTGTAGATAGTGTCCCTATATTTTAGGAAATATGCACTGAAGTAGTAAGAGGATAATGAGGCATCGGAAAAAATATTCATAGATACATATGAAGTTACAACGCAAATATTTGCAGCATAATATTAAATGGCAATCTAAGTGAAGGGCATACAGAAATTCTTTGAAATATTCTTGCAAATTTTCTCTCAAGTTTGAAATTATTTCAAGATAGAAAGTAAAAAAAAATGTCTAAGGAAAATCTAGAACACTGAGAAGCTGCTATTCTCAGAGGGCACTTGAAATCCAAGCAAACATAGATGTCTCTCAAGATGGTGATGGAAAGCTTTGGGCTCACTTATGTCTATTTTACGCTCACATTTCAAAGATATTTTCACTGGGTATAGAATTCTGGGCTGACATGCCCCGCCCCCTTCAGTACTTCAAATGTCATCCTCTTATCTCCTAGCTTATGTAAGTTATTTTAAAATGAAAAGTCTGCTATAATTCTTATTTTGTTACTTCGTTTTTCTTTCTGCTTTCCAGATTGTCTCCATCTTTATTTTGGTTTTGTGTTCATTCTGCTTGGGGTTCTCTGAGCTTCCTGTAGTTTGTTCTTTCATTGACTTTGGAAAATTTTCAGCCATTATTTTTTCAAATATTCTTTGCTACTTCAGTTACACATTTGATACTGTCAGAGCTCTTAAATGTGCTTTTATTTTTTCCATGGTTTTGTTTCAGTTTGGATAATTTCTACTGACCTATCAAGTTCATGAATTTTTTCCTCTACTGTGTCACTATTTGATAACACATCTAAGCAATTCCTCATTTCTGATGGTGGGCTACTGCTATTTCAGTCTGAGACCTGGAATTCAATTATCAGTATTCCCGAGTCTCAGCATTCGACACTCCCTGCATGCCTGCACCCCAGAGGGACTCTCTCTCCATGCTCCTGCCCCTTCCCCAGGAAGAGCTTGCTATTGTTTTTATGGCACAATGCTCATCGGTAGCAGGGGTTTGCTCGGTTCTGCTCCAGCCTTGGTCAGACAGGCCTGTGCACCTGAGCCTCAGAGGTATGGCTTTCTCCCCTCAGCGTAACATCTGAACTCTGCATAGTATGATGGTGGGGTGGGTCTTGGGTGGGAGTGTTTCCTGCCCTCAGTTACCAAGGGACAATGAACCCCTTTTGAGGACCTCAAGCAGGATTTTTAGTTTGGCGTTGCAAAGCTAATTACAAGAATAAAAATGATCGTTAGTAGTGTAAGCTTTTACTCTCTGGCCATTGGATGGAGAAGCGGGTATGCAGCTCTCACATCAACTTCTGGTCCTTAGTGGTTGAAAGGTGGTCTAAATAGTAGAAATGAAAAGGATATTTAGGTAAATAGGAGGAATAGTCATAGGTTTTCTGGGAAAAGGGGCAGTAGCTTTCTCTGAATCAGGGTTCCACATTCTTTTTGTGTATTATTTTCCAGCTGTTGTCATGGTGATTTTCAACTGTTGTGGTGCTTGTTAACATGGATTTTATATTGAGCTTTAAAATTTTTTGGAGGTCATTTAGGCAAGTAAAAATTTTGTCCTTTGATATAATGCACCGAGAACACAGCATCATTTCCAGTATTCCTGCTGGAGGTGGGACTGGTTTCGAATAGCTTCAGCAAGTCTTAACAAGTTCTTAACTGCTAACCAAGGGCCTCTCTGTTCTGAGATAAAGTTAGAGCTGGGGGAGAGGTTCAGCCAAGCCCTGCAGGCCTGTCATGGGGCAGGCAGCAGACATATCTGTTTTTAACAATGCAAGATCATAGCCCTGTGTGGGTTTCCTATTTTCCCCTACTGGCAGGCAGCTTTTGCTTCTACCCCACCTCAGAGGTAGGCAAACTTTTAAACTTCGTCCCTTGCGTTGTCTGCTGCCTGTGAATGCTCTCCCTTTTTGCCTCAAAATGTTTTTACCTTTATATCCTACTGTGTATAGAATCCTAGGTTGGCAAATTATTTCCTTTTGGATAATGGAAGATCATCATTCCACTGTTTTGTGGCACCCATTGTTTCTGTTGAGAATTCAAATGTCAGCTTAAATGTCACTCCTTTGAAAGTAATACTTTTTTCCTCCCTGGCTCCTTGTAATATTTTTTGTCTTTTTAAAAATCGTGGTATCATTATTGATATGGATAGATGTAAATTTTTTACTTGATCTTTTTGGGCTTGATTTTCTTCTGGTGTCTACACCACTCCCCAACCATTTAAGTCCTAGCCATTCTTTTCAATTCTTTTCTTTCTTCTGTGGTTCCAATTATAGTCTGGTTGATTTTCTTAATTTTTAAATCTGTTGTCAATTTATAGTTCCTGGTTCCCCTTTTTATTAGTTTGCTAGGGCTGCCATAACAAAATGCCACAGGCCAGATGGCTTAAACAACAGAAAGTTATTTCCTCACATTCCTTGAGGCTAGAATTCTAAGATTGAGGTGTTGGCAGCGTTAGTTTCATTCTGAGACCTCTTTGATTGTAGAAAGCTATCTTCTGGTGTCTTCACATGGTCCTTTTTCTATATATGTCTATATCTTAATTTCATTTTTTCTCTCTAATCTCTTCTAATGATACCAGTCATATTGAATTAAGGCTCACCTCAAAGACTTCATTTAATTTTACTTACCTCTTTAAAGACCCTATGTCCAAATATAGTCCCATTTTGAGGTATTGGGGATTAGGACTTCAACATATGAATTTGGGTGGGAGACAATTTAGCCCATAATAGCTAATATTTTCCTTTACCTCCACGAATACAGTAAATATAGTTGCTTTACATTCTAGTCTGATATTATTGGTATCTGGGGTTCCTGTGGGTCTTTTTCTATTTCCTGCTGGTCCCTGTAGACCTACCTATCTTTGAATATGTCCTCGATTTGGCATGTGTAAAATATTTTTATAAACAATTTAAAGCCTAGGATTATATTGTTTTCCTCAAATAACATTTGCGGGTACTAGCAGTTCTGGATTACCTTTATCCAAGTTTGGATCTTTGCCAAGCTCACACATTGGCTTGGAAACACTTGGGGAATGGGAATATGGTCTCAGGGCAAAAATGATGGTAGATTCCAGAGTAAAGCATCTTGGGCCAATGTTCCTTGTACTTATGAGATCTGCAAGTCACATTCTCATGGCCATCACACTTTCAGTTTACAATTTTCATAACCACTAGCTCAGTTGACTCTTACCAATATTATTGTAATAAGAGTGGACAATATTGAGCACTAATAAAATGTCAAGTATTATTTTACTGATCCTCATTTAATCCACACAAGAACTTTAGGAAGTAGGTACTATTTGAGTCTCTAAAGATTATTTAAAATGCCCATTCTGAGGCTCCTCCCCTGCCTTTGGATTAGGCAGGAAGTTTGATGGTGTCATCTAAGAATCTGTTGATTCTCCTGCAGACAGGTCCATGGATACTTTTGAGAAATACTTCAAAATTCAGTACTGACTTTTATGTGGTGGCTCCACACTGAGACTCTACAAAGCGAAGTTTCATTGGCAGAACTGCACCCTGGGTTTTCTGATTCCCAGTCACTTTCATTCCTGGAGTCTGAAAACGACTTATGGAAATTAAATTTTATGCAGAGTACGAGGCATTGGTTATACTACAAAGCTATCTTCTTTGTTGGCTCTTTCTCCCACCCCTCATAAATATATCACCTCATCCTAAAAAACTCTTGCCTCAAATTTACCTTTCTCTAGTGACCAGGACTCCCATATTGCCCAGGGTGGTCCTTTAGTCCCAGTGTAATTGATACCCAGATCCCATTTATCCTCAAAAAGCACCCAACTAGCTAACACATAAATTATATGGTCACACTACCTTATCTGCACTTTGGACAGCACCCTTTATCCCATGTCATCTCACTTCAACATATCTATTCAGCTTTTACTCTGTATTCTTTTAGGCCTGTTGCAGATGCTGAGATATAGCAGCAGTGAACAAAATAGACAAAAATACTACCTTTATGGATCTTACCTTCTAAAGACAAAGAATACAAATTAGCAGAGAATAGAGAACAAATGTAGATTAGCAGGTAAGAATATGTCCTGCAGAGAAAAATTGAGCAGGGTAAGGAGGTCTGGGTGTGGGGAGGGGCTGCTACATTAAACAGATCAGTCAGAGAAGGCCGAAGGAGTCAGAGACCTAAATGAACCGAGAAAGCTATTCTGTTATTTGTGGGACAGTCTTCCCTTGAAGACAGAAAAGCAAGTGTCAAGGTCTTGATGCCAGTGTGCCCGACACATCCAAGGAAAAGGCCTGTGAGGCTGAGGAGTAAACCAGCAGGAAGAGCAGAAAATGGGAATGGGACCAGTAGGGGGACATTGCATGACTCAAAGCCTCTGGAGGGTTTTGAGAAAAGTGATCCAAAGTCTGTCTTGGTTTTTAAGACACCCTGGCTGCTATATAGAGAACTGTCTGAAGGAGAGACATGGCGATGGGAAGGAAGGTAGAAGGGAACTCATTTCAGAAACCACTATGATCATCTAGATGAGATGATGGAGGTCTGGATCTCTGTGGTCGGAAGTAGTAAGTGGCCAGATTCTTGATGTTTGAAAAGCAGAATCAACAGGAGTTTGACTCACTGAATGTAGAGTGTGAGAAAAAGTGAGAGAAGTCAGGATTGACTCTAAGGGTTTGGGCTGGGACCTGTCAGGATGGACTGAATGGCTGTAACTGAGATGGGGGAATGCTATGGGAGTAGCAGCTCTCTTTACTTCCCAACCTGCTGCGGCCTGGGGTCCACCTCCACATTTTCACAAGACTGCTCTCACCAGTAGTCTCCTTGTTGCTAAATCCGGTGGAAACTTTTCAGTCTTCACCTTCTTGGACCTCTTGTTTTTGATGCTAACTGAACCATTTCTTCGTTCTCTAGGATTCTATAATGTCCTCATTTACGATTTAGCACATCTTTCTAGTCATCATCACTTTTATGTCCTTGGCCATGTTTCAGAAGTTTGGGTTTCTACTCTGCTCTTCAAAGGTGCTTCTTGAGTAATGTGACTTTCCATGACCATAGCTTTCAACAGCCACCTGAAGAGGGAGTTATCATTCAGCCTCAACCCTATATACCTCACTCTCTAGCTCCAAATCTGCTTCCTGCATATTCCCTGTGGATACCCCACAGGCACCCTGGACTCATGAATCTAAAACTGAACCTACACCTCTCCTCTTTTGCATTCTCTATTCCAGCAAGTAACACCATCTGCATCAACATTCTGTAATCACGCTGGATTCTTCCCTACATCCTGATAGTGATCTAGATCTGTCAACTCCATTTCTTGGGGTGTGGGGGGTGCGGAATCTCAAATTGTTCCCTTTCCTATTGCCATACTATGGTCCAGGTCTCACTTATCTGCACTTCTGCAACATGTTCAGATTGGTCACTTCTGATCGAATTTTTTTTGGCTCAGAGTACTCTTTTCCGAAAACCATTCTCTTTATCATTTACAACCTTTATAAACAGGTCTTCCTCTACCTGGGGCACCATTCAGAGCAGGGAGAAACAGTGTTCCTAAGATTACTCCTTCCCCAGACACGAGCCAACCTCAACCACTAGTGTCACACTAATCTTTGCTCTAGCAGAACCTCAGAACTAGGCCTGTCACATGCTGTAACTTCCCTGTTGACCTGTCTCTATCAGATGTTCAAGCTTCCCCCATTCAGCTCTCACCTCAATTTCCATTAGCTCTCTCCTACTCCTAATCTGAGCTAGTATATTTGCTCCCTATCCAAAACTTCCAGTGCCCTCTGAAATTGTTACCAGAATGCTCTCGTTCACCTTCTTATTCTCTGACCAGACTCACCCCTAAGGACACCACTTCCCCTTTGAGACCTCAGGGATGGGCTTTTTCTTCTCCGAAACTCTCAAGTAACACAGTGCCTGGTGGTGGGCTAGGGACTGCTGTTAAACCATTGCCACTTCCAAACCATGCTCCTCCTTTGTAAGGTCTCAGATACTCCATTTCTTTAAAGCCCATGTCCTCAGACTAAATGCGTCATCCAGGAAGATTTTAATTCCAGAGTGACCACTGTTTTCTAACACACTTCTACCATCACCTGTGGCAATTTCAATAACTATGGAGAGGAACCTTTGAACACGATGGCTTATTTTTGATCTCTTCACTTTCAGAAATGTCTGTCTTCCTCCTGACTTCCAATCATGACCATAAAATAACCTAAACTTTCATTATCAGTAACTGCACATCTCAAGATTAAGGATGCCAGTCTAAGACCATCACCTCATTCTTCCAGCTCCCTTAAATTGGTACTCCTATTCCACTGAGTCAGCTTAGAACTTGCCAACTCCTAGACCAATTCCAGTTACCAGAGAATACCATGCTCTTTTTGGTGTTGGCTAATCAAGACCCATCGGTGGATCTGGAGAATGAAGTGGATGTTGGGAACATTACTGTTGACTATAACTGTACATCTACTTTCAATACCTTTGCTCCTTACTTCCTGTTGAATTCAGCTAACACAGCCCTGGGTAAACTCCACCACCAGCTGGCAAGTGTTTCCCTAGTCTGTTTCCCATTCTCTAACACTGCATAAAGTTTCGGTCAATGGCAGACCACATATAAGACAATGGAGTTGAATTTCCTTTAAGAAATGGCAGGACATAGGGCTCAGGAGTTTTCTTCTTCTCTGACGGGAAGGCTAACTGTGGGGGGCTTGGCAACAGATTCCATCTCTCATAGCACTTCAATTTTGAGTGCAGATTACATCGCAGTCACTGACCTGTTTCAGCAAAGAAGCCTGTTCCCTAGGGCCACATCCCTCCCAGATCTACCTTGATGTTTATTCCTTGAGGACCTGTAAATTCCTTGAGGACCTCAGATCCTGTACAAGGACACAGGTCCAGAGGAGCTACCAAGTATTAAATGCCTCTGCCACTTCAGCAAAGCTTTCTGTGATAGTATGGAGCTAGCCTGTCCCTGTATGTTGGAATATTTTCAGGTTGTTAATGATGTAAAGCACAGTAAGTTTCATTTCTTCCATCAATTCAATGCCAGAGAGAGCCCTTTGGGCCAGATAGGGTCAATGCAACAAGAACAAATTCTCAAAGGCAAAAAACTGAATTCTCAGTTCTATACTCTCTCCATGTTAAACCTTTGTTACAAAAGTCACAAAATTCCTTAATCTGACTACTGCTCCAACATGCAATAGCTGAAACCACATTGCCATGACAATACCTTGTGTTCCTTTCTCTATCTTGTTTTCTTATGCCTACTAATCCTCAGGCCACCTTTCACTCCCTCCTGACAGTAACTAGCCTAGTTTCTCCATGTTTCTAATCAACCCAGCTCATCTCTATTCAAGTAACAGCACTGACAAGCTTTGATGTTCTATTTTTGACCCTGTTGAAAGGAAATGGGGAGGGCTGTGGGGCAGTGCTTACAAAATCTATAGAGGTGTAAGGTAATGTCTGAGGCCTTCATTCACCATTCTGATTCACCCAGGGCAACTTCTAATCCCACAAGCTTCATTCACAGTAAAAGCTCTATGCAGGTATATTATCATTTGTACTGTATCTTTTCTGTGTTTAGGTACAAATACCATTGTGCTTACAGTCATCTACAGGTTTATGCTTAGGAGTAGGCTATACAATCTAGGTTAGTGTAAATGTACTGATGTTAGTAATGCATTACTGTATGTCTTTTTCTCGCTTCAAACCTCCAATGCCTCTAAGAGCCACCAAAAAAATTCTTTTGAACCTCAATTTTTAATGTATTTTCAATACTTTTGCTTCTCCCCAGATTTTGAAAACGTTATATAGTCCTAAATACATTTCTTTGATACTATTATCAATGTGCTTTTTCTTAGACTTATCATGATGTAATATTTAGCTAGTATTATATAGAGCTGTTTGACCATTTACTAATAATCCATTAATTTGACTGCACTCTTGATTTTTCTGTTTTAGTATCACAGAGGCGTGACATTTTATTTCCTTTCCAATTATTTTTATCTCACCGTACTGTGTAGGCCTGCCAGTACAACGATCAACAGAAACCATGACAGCGAGCATCCTCACCACCTTTCTCATTTCAAAGGGCACAAAACATATCACATGCCTAATGTGATATGGTTACTAATTCCTTACCACTCTCCTACGCAAACTCTGCTCTAGGCACATAGGTATTCTAATAAAGGAGTGTGAGGCATTCGTAATTGTTAAAGCTAGAGAAACAGGCTCAAAGGACTGTCAAAAACTAAGACGCCATTGCCAGATGAGGAAACTACTGCTGTTGCTACTGCA
This sequence comes from Rousettus aegyptiacus, assembly GCF_014176215.1. Lineage (NCBI taxonomy): Eukaryota > Metazoa > Chordata > Mammalia > Chiroptera > Pteropodidae > Rousettus > Rousettus aegyptiacus. The sequence goes on along the minus strand of NW_023416284.1, from coordinate 27,536,621 downwards.
AATCACATTCCACTCTCCTAACAGTGTTGGCTTCTCCAAAGTCTCATGCTGGTACACCATGTTCTAAACCTGCATCCTGGCTACAAGAAATACGAATGCATTCTCTGTGTTGTCTGAAGAGTCATAGGCTATCTAATCTTTACACAAGGTGAAGGAATTCATAAAAGTGCTGGGTAGCAAACACAAGAAAATACATATAGAAAAAGCAGATAATTTTGTGTATAACATTGGCAGAAAGACTATCACAAAAAACCTCCAATGTACACTTGCCAACACATTATTTTCCTAAAAGGCAAAGACTTGGTCCCAAATTTAGACTTTCAAAGAGTATTAACTGATACTAGCCTAGCCTACTTAAATATTACTTTCCCACTTTACCAGTCCCCTAAAACCTAAGTACCAATGCGCACAGCTATCTCAGTTCTGAGAATCCTGAGCACATTCTGGAAATGAGCACCACCACCTGGACTTGTATAGCACTACAAGACTCTTGGATGTGCCACTAGCCTATTCCATATCCCCATCTTCTTTCCCTCTGGCCCCCAAAAGCTGGCCAAAATGATCCAGAATGAGTCTCTTGACAGCAATCAGATTATTCCATAAATTAAGTCGAAGAATATCTAATAAGACATTATAAAAATATAGCCAGAATAGGCTTAGGTTATAAGGGAACTGAGACCACACAATTAATTTCACTGACCTCCACATTCATTAGTGGCCTTCTCATAAGCATTATATTATTTGTTGTTACCATCTCTTCTGACCACAGAAAGGGGCTGAGCCTGTACCGAGTACACCAGGCTCTGTGGCAGACATCAGACAATGCTAAAGTGGGTGTCTTCAATTGGCATGCTGAAATAACTCTCACAAGGTTAGAAATAAGTGGCTTCCAAAGATTAGAATCCATTTGGTCTCTGTTAGACCAGGCTTTCATTCCTTTACCACTGCCTCCCAATAAAAAGAACTTACAAAAAGGCCAAATTATCATAGTAAATATTTTCTAATTTTTCGTATGCACCCACAGTTATATCACTCTAATAAGCGATTAAACATTTTAAGAAAATTTCAAGTAATTACCAGTGGGCATTATCTATTTTCTAATAGGTTTAAGCTAAGGACTTATAAAACAAAACAAGACAGGAATTTACACAAAGACAATTATTTAAGACCTTTATTAACAGGTGCTTGCAGTTTGTTGACTTTTTTGAAAAAATCAAGTTGTAAACTTTTATTACAAATTAAAAATGAAGTTCTTAAAAATCTCGACTTGACCAGATATGAAACAATTTAAAAACCTTTAAAGGTGTATTGAGAAAAACCAGGCGTTTTTTTTTTTTTTTTAAAAAACACGTTTGTCATTACCAAAAAGAGACATCTTTAGGTAAAAATAATAAAAACCCCATGCTGCATAGATAATGCAGATAGTTCGAGTTATCTGGTCAACAGGCAAAAAGCAAGCACTTAAGGTCTTTAGCTCCAATCTTTTGTTCATTTCTTATTGCTGGAATTTCATATTCATTTCTTCTTGTTGGATGACTAAACTGTAAAAGAAAGATAAAGATTATCTTGTACAATTCACTATGAAGCTCTTTTAGGATACCAAACTGTTCCAGATCCCATTAGCTAAGTAGGGAAGGCATTAACGAACCTCTCATATTGGTTTATCCTAAGACAGTGATTTACAATAGAGGTGACATTGCTGTGATAAGAATGGTTACTTGTATGTTATGAATGACTTTTTGTCACCCAGAAAATAGGATAGAGGGAAAAACCCCAAAACATCACTGGCTAAAAATGCTAATTCCAAGGCCAAATAGAGACAATTACATGCCTCTCAGTATCAAGTAAAAAAAGGAATTCCTTAATTTTGGAATTGATTATATGATGTCGAAGTTGCCACTTTCCTCAAAGAGACTATATTAGTCATCATCATTATCTAGGTTATTAATTCTAGTAGCTATCTCACTTCTTTGAATAAGGTTAGCAAGACTTTCCTCAGCTTATTGGTATAATCACTGAACACGTTCAAGAAAGTTCACAAAAAGCTCTACTATTCAAGATACAACGTGAAGATAGGCTTCCAGGTGTCAGCACTGAGGTGGCTGAGTGGCCAACTATGCTCTGATACATGCCATTACCCAAATGGAAATATTTAGGTAATTTTAACATTAATTTTGGTGGAAGACATTCTAAGTAAAAATGGCTTACCTGACCTGATGAACTGGGTTTTTTTTTTTTTTTTTTTCTTTTCTCTTGCATTAATGAACACTACCCATGACTGCTCGGAGGCCAGAGGCTTTAGGCTAACTTACCCGGATGATGGTAGAGATGGTAAGCCGGCATTTACTCAGCCCCGCCCTGCTCAGCCTCGGGAGCGGACGAATTCTCAGCTGGTGGATCGGCTGCTTTTGTCTCTTTGCCATCTTGTGGTTTAGGGTTTTCTGGGCGTCTGCGTCGGTAATTGAAGTTACGGCGGTACCGACGTTGAGGTGGCTGCTGACCTTGGGTCTCATCTCCTTGATTTTCCTTATCTTCTTCATTGCCATCCTCTCTAGGCTGTCTTTGGCGAGGAGGGCCCCTGGAATAAACATTGTGCAAACCTGTAATCACAAAATCTCTCCTTCACCCACCAACCAGTGTTAACACATATCTGGCCTGTTTATCAAGTGGTCTGCAGGTAATCTAACCAAAACAAAGAGCAAATGACTTATATTTCACAAACCAGAGTGGTGACTTTGTACAAGAACTTGAAGTATAAGCTGGAAGATGCACATTTAAGACTGGTTCTTGGACTAGCAATCTCTTATGAACAGCATAACCTATTACAAAATTAACCATGAAATGACTAAAAGTGGCACAGCACCAACAACACTTGACATTACTTTATGACATTTTAAAATGGGTAACCAGGTTTGGGAACAAGTGCTACTAAACTTTACTTAAGAATATGTGCTAAAAAGGCAAGAAATCAAAACTTTCATATAAATGGAAGAATGCAGTCATTAGGGAGTGCAAGAGATACCACTTCATACCCACTAGGCTGGCCATAGTCAAAAGGTTGAAAAATAACCAATGTTGGTGAGAATGTAGAGAAATTAGAACCCTCATACGCTACCAATTTGACTATAACATGGTATGGCAGCAGCTTTGGAAAACAGCTTGGCAATTCTTCAAAATGTTAAGAGTTTCTATATACCTAGCAATCACACTCCTAGTTATATATCCAAGAGAATAATACTCACAAATAACAAAAGTTTAAACCCTAAAATCCATCAACTGATTAATGAAGAAACAAAATGTGGTATCCATACAATGGAGTGTTATTTGGTCATAAAAAAGAATCAAGTACTGGCTGATACATGCTACATGGATGAACCTTAAAAATAGGCTAAAGAAGTCAGACACAAAAAGCCTCATATAATTCTATTTTTATGAAATGTCTATAATACGCAAATCCAGAAACAGAAAGTAGATTAGAGGTAGCCAAGGGTTGGTAGAAGAGAACGGAGTGTGACAGTTAAGGGCTTTTTATTTGTGGGGGCTGGGGTGACAAAAAATGTCTAGAATTAAGATTGTAATAATGGTTACATAACTTGGTGAATATACTAAAAACCGCTGAGTCACACACTTAAAATTAATATCATGCCTTTTATACCTATTGGTCATCATGGGTTCTAATTCCCATTTAGATTTCTATATTCCATTTTCCACCTCTAAACCCTCAATCTACGCTTTCCAATTTTCCTACTTTATTCCTTGTTTCACTAGGACCTATAATCTAGTGATCCTACCACCTATTCTGCCCCTAACTCTCCCTTAAACTTTTTTCTCTTTACCCAATACAAAGCCCACCATTAAACCATTATAACCAACCTTAACCCTAGTGTCTTCATTGGGATAAATGCTGGACAAAGCCAATCTCTCCCTAATCTGAGCCTGCTGCTCAAAATGGCTGGAAAACACAACCATGTTGGTGAACTCACTTTAAATTTGTGATCACTGTTCAATATGATTTCCTCTATTTCTTTTAATTTTACTATCTTTGTCCCAAAGCTGACAGAAAATTTACATACCTAAATTGAGAAATGATTACTAGAAAGTTATGCCATCTCTACAGGTAAAATTATCAATCCTTCATTTATAATTTGGTATAGTTCAGATACGCCTAATGCTTACAAGGTAATGCTTACCTTTATCCTTTCCCTCCCAAAGAAGCATGTCTTAAAGATATAATATAATGCAATTTAAACTATGTTCTTACCTATTTAAGGACAGAAAATTTGAAATTCTATACTTTAGTCAGAGGAAAAAAACAAAACCTTTTATAAAGCAAACCTCATTTAGGCAAGCTGGTTTTAATCAGTGCTAGCAAAAAAAGATGGGAAGAACACATTCTCAAAGATAAATGACTTTGGGTTCACCTCTTAGGCATCTGATGAAAGAAAATGTTAAGTGTTAACAGAAAAGTGATTAAAAGACTGCAGGAGAACTCAGCATCATGCCGAGTCCTAAAATAAACTTAGGAAAATTTTAAATACAAACCATACCTGCGGAATCGTGGTCTGTAACCCCGATACATATTCTGTCTCACTGGTCTACCTTGTTCTCCTGCACCCTGGTTGTCAGCACCCTGAAAAGACAATTGAAATCAAGCCAACTAGATTGATCGGTAACAGAGCAAAAACTCAACCAGACAAATCCAAAGTCTGATTACAGGAGTTAAAAAAAAAAAAAAAAAATCATCTAGTACTGTGATTATATTATGAATTAATTATTAATCCTTTTGGTTGTTATTAAGAATTAAAAAGCGCTTCCCATTACGATTAATAGCTCAAATATAGGGGAAGACACAAGAAAATGCTTAAAATGCAATCCTATTAAAAGTTACCATATGCTGTTGTTGATCCTTTTGCTTTTTCATGAAACTTACCTCCATCACTTCTCCCTGTACAGGAGGGTTGGAATACTGTGGTCGACGCCCATAGGGTCTCCGCATGTAGTAAGGTGGGAACCGTCGCCTGCGGTAGGGCCGGCGCTGTTGGGCCTGGCCTTCGGGAGCACTCTCCGATCCCTCATTTTTTTCCCCACTCTCACTATTCTGGTAATTCTGCTGGTAATTGCGTGGAGGACCCCTGCGACGTGGATAGCGTCTATAATGGTTACGGTCTGCTGCATATTTACTGCCTTGCACTGGAACTCCACCAGGGCCTGTAACATTTGCTGCCTCCGCACCCTACAAAAGCCATCATATATATTGACAGTGATGATGGAATTAAAGACACTTAACAAAATTTACACAAAGCAAGTAAGAAAGGGTCTATGTGGCCAGGGGTGCATAGAAATAATTAAATATTAGTTCCTCACTGTTCCGAAGAGATTGCCCTCTAACTGCAGCCAGCAACATTAGACTTGATGCACCTGTGTTCATGTGGTTACACCTGACCCATCCATCCACATTAAAGTCACCATCCTAATGGATGAGATCTCCAAAATATTTCCATACTAAAGTCAAACCTTTACACAAAAAGCATCCTCACCTTTTCTCCTTCAACAACATCAAACTCCACAGTCTCTCCATCTCCTACACTGCGAAGGTACTTCCTGGGGTTATTCTTCTTTATGGCAGTCTAGTAATATCACATTCCAAAAATAGATTAACAGGGGAGAATAATGTGCTTTTTCATTTAAAACGTACCAGAGTCAATATTATTGTAGCTTGGCTATAACACTTAAAATTAGCTTTAAATAAGACCAAACCATCAATAAATTTAGACAGGGACCAATGCTACCCCCAATCTCAACCAAAATACTCCAATCTTACAAGGCCCCAGCATTTTACTATTTTACAAACTGAAGTAATTTGACACTCAAGACACTATATATTTTAAATGCTTTTAGCAAAAGCATTATTCATATGGCTTTGAAACAAGTGAGGATATCCATCTATCCCCTAAAGACTGCACTTAATAGAAGCTAGCCCCACACAGGGCCAGTTTAGATGACAGGCGAGTTTAGCTTTACATGCTTCAAAGTTGACAAAACCATCTTTGTCCTTGTGTTACCATATCAAGCTCAATTACAAATGTCAAACAAAATCCCTTCCAACCTGTGAAAATACGTCAATGGAAATGTAATTCATATGTTATTAACTATGCCACTTTTTATATTATCTGACTATGGGATAGTTACTACCTTTCACAATACAATGAGTCTCACATTTACTTGTTCTTCAGACTGCTATGAAAAAGTAAAAAGGGAAGAATACCTGACATTTGTAATGCTTCTACAAAGTTCTTTCACACATTACCTATTCGATCTCACTATGATAGATGATGTGAGGTATTATTATTTTTAAACAGGCTTTAAAAAGTTAGGTGACTAGCCCAAGGTCACATAGATAATGAATGGCAGACTATGGATTTTTCTAAATCTAGGTCTTGGGACTCTAAATCCCAGATTCATTCTACGAATTGCAGCGGTATCCATTACAGGATCACTCACGCATTTCAATTCCAAAGGAGGCAGGACAACCAACAATCTGAAGCCAATTAAATTAAACTAAGTTGCCCAGAACTGCAGTCTCCTTAATACACCACTAAGACCTGAGAAGCCAAAATCCACAAGAAACAATACAGGTTCAAACTACTTCCAGAATAAAGACGAAAGTATATTGGTGACACCCTGTAGGTCAGGAGAAGTGGGTGATACATATTCAGCCAAATAATTGATCTCATCTGTCATCTAAACTGTCACAAAGTTTTCATACCTTTCATATATAGCCAACTCCATAAATTACCTGCAGTCACAGGGGATAGCAGAAGTATGGATAATTATAATCCCAAAACTCTTATTTTAGTCAGCATTCATGCCCTCCCTTCTTTCCCCAAACCCTAAAGTGTTGCTAACAGGCAGCAACACTGACAAGCCTTGCTGCCTCGTACCTAAGTAGACATATTCCTTTGAACACATGGACAGGAAGGGAACAGGTAATAAGAGTTGGTATTCAAATTTATAAAACAAACATTTGTTTTAAAATAACATTTTGTCTGAGCAGACCTATATTTGTTCAGAATTTAAATGTTTCCATACTTATATCTGACCCTGAAATCATCTGATAGGGTTTTGGATGTACTAGAAATTTATCTGACTTCTCCCTTGATTGCCAGTGAATGCTGTAAGCAGGGGTCCCCAACCCTTAAGCCGCGGACCAGTACTAGCATCACCATCTCAGCTCCACCTCAGATCATCAGGCATTTAGATTCTCACAGGAGCACTGGTCCTTCGTGCGGAAAAGGTTGGAGACTGCTGCTGTATAGGACATTTCAAGAAAGCTACAAAGCATCCACTTGAGACAGCCCTTCTTAAGAAGTATGCTGCCATCTAAGCTCACAACAGCCTGAAAAAGGTGTTTTAAGTGTGGAATTTGACTGTCGTCTTTTGATGTTTGGATTACAGTAGAAAAAGGTGGTTAAAAAGTTCTTAAGAATGATTTCAATACAAACTGACAATATTTGAACAATCTTAGTGAGGAAAAAAAAAACGAACAAAAGTGAACAAAACCATGGAACACCTAAGTACACATATACCCCCCCCCCCCCACCCACTGCACAGCCATGAGGATAATTAAATCCGGTGGAGTCTAAGATATAATGTATGGGATACTGAGATATTAATGTTCATTTGGCAGTGGCTTACTTTAACAAACATTTTTAATAGTGCTGAAGCATTTTCAAGTTTCCTTAAATGGTACTTGAGGATAATATTCGGCATGGAGAACCTACCCTATATTAGTTTTCTCTTCTCAAAACACTTAAGTCAATCTAAAAATTATTTGAGCAATTACCAACTTTGCCACACTGCCTTTTCTCTTAAACTAGTGACAATTTTTAGATTTTTTCAAGCCAGCCAAAATTCTTCAAAAGTAAAAACATATAATGTATTGTAGCTTTGTCTTATTTCCCTCATTATTACTGTGATCCGTTCTTACCATAGAGGTACACCTTAACAGCATTTCAAAACATCTTGAAGTTTCTATATGTTTATAGCAACGTTATTAGTTTAGGCTATCAAGTTCAGGCTAATGGAGGGGTTTTGCTTATCTAAAATTGGGTTCAAAAATTTAGTGTAATGACTTCATTCAACATTTTAAAAGGCTACAACAATTAATAAAATATCAATTTGAAAACACCTATCCTAAGTGAACTGCCAATACAATATTTCAATGTATACATTTAACGGTGCTACCACTCTTCCTATAGGAATTAAATATACTGCTTGGTGGAAAGACTTAATAATCTTTTTGTAAGGAACAAGAGTTGAGAAGATATCTACCCTATTCTTCTTAAAAGCCTGAGCCAGAAGTATAAATATCCACACGAGCACTCACCTGGTGTACAAATACATCTTCCTTGGTGTCATTCCTGCAAGACAGAGAACCAAGTTGAATAAATTAGAAAATGAATGGAATACATTTCATGTTGCCAAAGATTAATAATATGCTGGGTCCTTTTATGTAACCCCTCCTCCATTTTCCCTATTAGACTTTCTGGCTGCCTACCAGCCATTAGGAAATTAAAAAAACAACCTAATAAGCCTATGATTTCTGCTTTAAAGACTAAGCAGATGCCAAGAGCTGTTAACCTCATAACCTGTAGAAGGATAAAATGTTTAAGAAAGCGAAGTGACCTAAGACATTAAGAAGGTAGAAGCAATTAACAACATATTCTCTCACTCCTTATCCTATTAAGCTTACTAACGTTCCAGCACACCCCATTCTTACCTCTAGAGCTTGGTTACTAACTTATTAAATAGGAGTCCACAAATAATTTCCTTCCATTAATTAATAGCTTCCTTCTTTCCAACTTATACACATAATGAAGTACAAACGTGGACACCACCAATACCATCATTCACATGGCAAGCTTCACACTTGAAAAATAAGCAGGCGAAGATGGATGACTGTTTTTAGTAGCACACACAACCCACTTTTGCTTAATATAAGACACCACTGTACATCAATAATTAGTCTCACTGTTGATAAATACAGATGAAACATTTGCTTCAGACTTTAAAAGTAGTTGTTATAGGAGGCAACATTTGTCCTACTTCTCAGAAAGGAGTTTATTGGAAAATGAGAAATACGTTTTGGGTAGAGGGATCTTGACATGGTAAAACCAGTGACCAGTACATTCAATACAAGCTGAGTTCAAACTGGCTGGAACATAAGCAATTAAACTGTGTGGGAGGATATAGAATAGAGGCTATATCATCATTATAGGCAGAGGACCTAGCAAAAGCTTTTAAGTAGAAGAATGTGACATGATAGATTTATTGGGTATTGAAACCTAATGGCTGCTGTTATGAAAAGTTTGAAGCCGAGGTGCCCAGTTAGTTACAAAAGCTACTCCAGAAGTCCAGACCAGGACTGTGTTTGACATAGTGTACTTGTTAACTGTCTTTAGGTAAACTGTGTGGATAAATGGATGTCAGAAGGGAGGGAAAGGGAATAATGGTCTGAGGTCTGAGTTTTTAGCTTGGAGGCTGGGGTTAAGGTGATGAAACCATGCACAAAAACCACTGGAGGAAAAACAGACTTTCAGACCTTTACTGACTTTCCCTACCCTCTTCATTCTGTTAATAAACCAGAGTGAGAAAGGGCTCAATAGTAGTTCTAGTGTTTAATGACAAAATGAACAAAGGTTACAATGAACTAGACTTGACTGACTGACTGTTGGCTCTTTGCTGATCCGTGTAGTAATACATGCACCAAAACATCCATATAGCTTGGACTATTCTAAGATGAATATAGTTAATTTATGGGAACCGGACAATTTAAAATCTTAAAAACCCACACACAAACCCAGGGATATTATAAAAGCTGCTCAATACATGTGATTGAAAACTGACCTTACAAGCTAGTTGAGTATTAGGAATACCTAGAGAATTAATGGCTGGCTATAATGTCCATCTGTCAAATCTACAGGCATCACATAAACAGCTCTATAGCTAGCATTAATTAGTGTTCATCTCCAACATGATTAAATTTCAAGCCCTAAAGCTCTGAGGGGACAGACAAAAAATTAGTAAAATTTTAGAAAATGAGTAGAGAAAAACAGGAAAGGTGGGCAAAGTCTAGAATAGAGATTCTCAATATGGTCAGTACTGGCCACCAAAAGGCATTTGAAGTTGTTCCAAAGACAGGAGGCATTATTTGCATTAATGGGGTGATGGACTGCTGAATTAACTAGGTAAAGAATTATTTGGCATCCTATTTGACTTTCGAATATATTTACTACTGAGTTTTGAATCTAGCATTTTATACTGCTTTAATATACTTATTAAATTTACTAAAAATACAACTTCAGTGGTGGATTTTTTTTTATTGCTAATGATAATGCTGCTAGTCTGAGTAGCCAATACAGCACACTTTTTATCAATCCGTATTTGTGGTGGCATTGACTATTCATCATGTCTTCCAATGAAGGTAGCAAATAGATACATATCAAATACATGCACTGCAACAAAAGTTAATAGCTATCTATGAACTTTATTTCAGGTATGTAAAAATATTAAGAAATTTATCAAAACTACTTATTCAGTCAGGACAACCTTCTTAAAAAATAGTACAAGGTAGGCAGCACACACAAGATAATGTTATCTCCCTGGAAGACAGCTTCGGGAGCTGTTTTGTCAGTAGGTAGATACAGCTGGCCCTCTGCCATTTGCAGCTTCCATATTCACGAATTTAACTAACCCAGGATAAAAAAATATTCAGGAAAAAATTGTTATATCGCTGTTGATATGTACTCTGTAGTTATGCCTACAATGGATGCCTCTATAATGAACGTGTCTAAGATATTTTTCTTGTCATTATTACCTAGACAACAGAGTATAACTATATAGCATTTACACTGTACAGTCACGTGCTGCTTAATAGGGATATGTTCTGAGAAATGCATCATCAGCTGATTTTGTCATTGTGCAAACATTGTAGAGTACACTTTCACAAATCTAGGCTACAAACCTGTACAGCATGTTACCATACTGAATACTGTAGGCAATTAATTGTAAACACAATGGTAAGTCTCTGTGTACTTAAATACAAAAAATATACAGTAAAAATACAGTATTAAGAGTTAATAAAAGGTACATCCTGTATAGGGCACTTATGAATGTAGCTCACAGGACTGGAAGTTGCTCTCAGTGGGTCAGTGAAAAAGGAGTGACTGAATGTAAAGTCCTAGGACATTATTGTCTACTACTTAGAATTTAAAAATACTGTACACTTAGGCTACACTAAACTTATTTAACATTTTCTTCAATAATTAACCATAGCTTACTATAACCTTACTTTACTGCAATAAATGCTTAAAATTTGATTTATAACAGCTTAAAACACAAACAGTATAGCTGTACAAAAATATTTTCTTTATATCCATATTCTATAAGTTTTGTTTTACAAATTTTTAGTTTTATTTTTTAAACTTTCCTAAAAACCAAGACATAAACATGCATATACTAACTTATGCCTACAGAGGGTCAGGATCAACACTACTGTCTTACACATCCACTTCTTGTCTCACTAGAAAGAAATTCTTCAGGAGAAATAACTCACGAGAGTTGTCATCTCCTATGATAACAATGCCTTCTAGAATATCTCCTGAAGAAGCTGCCTGAGGTTCTTCCTGAGAAGGTGTAATTCTTTTCAGAAATATGCCTGTGGGTTGTTTCTTCTTTTATCATAGATTTGCTGGTAAGCAGCTTGCATCATTAACATTTTTCTCTATTAGTGAAAACCTTTTGGTGTTGGGGGAACAAAGGAGCCCCTATTTTCAAACTTTTAAAGGAACCTGTTGAAGTCTGCAAAAGCTTCTGCTAAATGCTTCACTGTCAATTTCTTGTCCTAGGGTTTTTTTTTCTTTCTTTTCCTCTTGTATTTTCTCTTGCTTCTTCTGCTATGCTCTCCTAGGCCAACAGCTCCTCCGGAACCACATCGAGGAGCTCCTCCGTGTCATTCTCATCCACACCTAGTTAGGATTAATTGTTTGCCATCCCAACCAGTCCTTTTGATATTTGCAACCTTTGCGTTAAGAAAATGTGACAGCCGCAGCAACACTAGGCAATAGGAATTTTCTGGTTCCATTAAAATCTTATGGGACCACTGTTACATGTGCAGTCCATCGGAAACTGAAAAGTTGTTATGCAGCAGATACACTGCCTATTAGTCAATTAAAAGCCATCCTGGTTACCAGATTGACAGTTTTGCTACTGCAGTGCCTGTGTTCACGTAACACTTCATTCTACTTAGTAATGGCCCCAAAATACAACAGTGATCCTGGCAACTAAAATATGATAAAGAAAAGCCATAAAGTGCCTCCTTTAAGTGATAGTGCATGAAGAGCAAAAACCAGTATATGTAGACTTTGGTACTATCTGCAGTTTTAGTCATCCACTGTGTGTGTGCGTGCTGGAACATACCCATTGCAGATGGGGAAAGAGGGGGGAGAGATATTACTGTACCATGGCCAAAGTGTATCTAGATTTTAGGAAGAAATTTGATAGCAACAAATACAGCTTTAGCCAAAATAGAATACTATGGTTTGGATGAATTAAATCAACCTAGCTGCAACTTATTAAATGACTATCCAGAAATTCAAGGCACTACTAACAGAAAACCCAATTTTTAGTCCTCATTCTATTTACACCTGCATAACCTTAGAAAGCTGCGCTTTCCTCAATGGATCTTTTTTCTTCACCTGCAAAATGGGAAAAACTAAACCAGACACATAACATTACTGAGGATTTAAGTTTAAGATACAGTGCCAAGTGCTTAAAATATGTTACTTGATCCTTACAATCTCTGAGGCAGGTGCTATTATTAATCCCTAAAATGAGGAAAATGAAGTATGTGTTTATTTGCTTGTGATTCCACAAGCTCTTGTCTTTACTATGTTGAGAACGGAAAAAGGACGAGTTTGGAAACCTTTACATTTTAGCTTTAAAGGTAGATTAAAGCATACGGTTTCTCCAATTTGTTGGAGAGGACAACTAACAAGCATCTGTACATCCTTATCTGCAGCACACTAAGTTATTCCATGTAATTAGAACAGGGCTCTGCTATGCACACACCCTTAAAAATGTAAAAACCATTGTTAGCTCACAAACCATACAAAAACAATGAGTGGTGGTAGTTTGTTGACCCCTGATCTATAGCAATACTGGAAAAAATACACACCATGGCCACTAGAGATATTTCTGGAGAGAGAAAAGCAGCAATTAAAATAAGATGATTGAAGTGGCTCATCAAGAAGCATGTTTTAACCTTTAGCTATTATTAATGTAATAGAAGGGAATGCAGGCATCCCCAGTACTGTACCTTACCTTTCGTGGTATATCTGGAAAACTAAGAGGCATACTTGCTTTTCAAAATAAAATGTAATTAGTGCCACTTTTTACTTTTCTAAATATTATTCTTTCCTCTTATCCCATCTTGCTAGTTCTTTTGCCACAGGTTACTGGGCCAATAATGAAGGACCAAAAGTCCAAAGGCTTCCTTCATTCCTTTAATAAAGTTGAGTATTTGCTTGTGCTAGCTAGCCAGCCAAGCACTTTGCTAAGCACCAGAAATAAAAAGAAAACACGGATCATCCTTAAGGGTTTCAATCTGGAAGACCACCATCATTCAATCCAATACAGCAGTGAATTACCAAATGTTTTCTGCATATGGTATGATAAACCATACTAATCAGAGCAAGGAGGAAGGGGCAAATGGGCTATACAGCACAATGACTGAAAACTCCTTAACAGAAGCCAAAGTTGGAATATTAGCTATTCTATTCCTAACTACATGATCTTGGACAAGATGCCTTGGTTTGTAAAGCGGAGACTATCCACCTATTAAATGTTTGCTAATTATCATCTTTTAAAAACCTAGTGAAGCCCATGCTATAACAAAACATAAGCCTCTCCATATTGCTGCCACTTGAAATAATTACTTTACTTGCAGTCCAGTTTCTAGAACTGCTGTCCAATAGAAATAAAATACAAGCCAAATATCTAAGTTTGTTTTCTAGTAGCCATAACAAAAAGTAAAAACTGGAAAAATTAATTTTGTCAGTTCAACACATATAGTCAATGTAAAAAAATTGAAAATATTTTACATTTTTCTTTTTATACAAAGTCTTCATAATCTGGTGCAGATTTCACATTTATGGCTACTGTACTGGACAGCAAAGGTCTACAATATTCCAACAGTGTCAGTCAATATATTGTACATCGATCACTCCATTTTCCTGCAGTCAAGTGTACTCTTTGTTGTATTCTTCTACTCCACTTTTTTGTTAATAAGGGCATTATTTACTACTAAAATTTTTAATGAAAGGACACAGTTGGCAGGTTTTCTCATCTATCTAGTAGAATAGTATTATCATTGAGCAAACAACAGTACTGACTTCAAGAAAAAATGAAGCACACAGATGGCAAGAGACTAAGGAAGAAAAAAGGATACCATTTTAAATTAAGTTAGGAGAATGCTAAAGGAAAAAGAAATCTTGCTGGGATTGAAAGAAAACAGAAGTCTCTTTAATAGTTCCTAATGTAGCGCACCTAAGGTAAAAACATGTAGCCAGTACTAAACTCCTATATTACTAAATCTATCCAGATTAAAGAATCTTAAAATATTCCAAAATTTCAGATAACATTTTTTGTTACCAATCCATAGCACTGCCTTAAATGAGACCTATCATTCACACATTTATCTAGCCATAACCAAATGCTCCCATGTTATTATCTTGTTCGAGGTTAGAGAACCAAGCCATTTTAACAGCTTAATTTTGCCCAATTCCATAAATTAATTTATAATCCTTTGGTTATAAAAATCAAACTCCAGGGTTTATTATCTATATAGGCTCCAAAACACAAAGTATCTTGACACAAATTTCTAAGTCCCGCAGATGGCTACGAGATCACAAAGCCATTTATCATTATATTTGTGCTCTATTAAACACTCCCCACACCTAGCAGACACGGTCGAATTTCCCACATTATTTTCTACTATTCTGCCAGTATTAGGTGAGCTAGATTCTTTCAAGGGCTGAGACTGGAGGGTAGGAAACTTAGCAGTGGAGTACAGTCCCACTACTAGGAAAACAGAAGGTGAATAAGCTAGTTCTCCATTCTAGATTTTAAATATCAGTAACCTGGTGAACACTGAATGACTTTCTTTAAGTCTTCCCTAGTGTCACAGCATTTAGTCAGTTATGTACTGCTGCCCATGCCTTCCATGGTTTAGAAAGATTTTACTATGTGATCAAGTTAATATCAATTTGACTTTTAACAGCCCAAAAGACTTGGCAATCACCTTTCCACAGGTTCACAAACTTTTAAAATCCTTTATTCCTTAATTGCTTCCCAATATTAGCTATTAAGCAAGTTCTTTACTTTGTAAAGCCAATCTGTACGCTAATCAGAATCTATTATAGCAATCCCTAACTTCGTGAAACAGGCAGTGAAAAGTAGAAAGGTTTTCAAATCTGAGGAACTAGTACTCACACAGATCATTTAAGAAAGGAGTCTTTTCCAGTAGCTAAGAATAGCCACCCCTAAGAAATTATCTGTAACTACATGGACAAGGACCAAACTGAAGATGACTAGGGTCTATTTTCATAGTCAGTAAAGCAGCAGTTAGTGAACATAAACTCGAGTCAGAAAATCAAATTCAAATCCCAGCTCTGCACTTACTAGCTAGTCTCTTCCTAGAGCAAGTTTACTCAATCTTTCTGTGCCCTAGAATGGTACCTATACCTTAAAGGTTTAAGGATTACACAGATTGGATCATTTAAAGCATTTACAACAGTACCCAATATAAGTACTTGATACACATGACCTACTTCTATTTATTATCATTGTGGATTAAGAAGTCACCCTCATCAGTTATATATACATGGAATCCCCAAAAGGGACATGTTCCTCCCCACCCCCGCCAAGGGAGACTAAACCTGACAGCCACTAAAAGAGGGATAGCTAAGTTGTTCTCTGGCTAGGTTTATTATACACCTTCCTAGATCATGGATAATAAACTCAAATGCATACAGAGGTCAGGCAGGAGGGGAAATTAAGAGGAGATAGCTAAGCCTGACAATCTGTGGTAAATACAGAATATATGCTCTATTTAAAGGTGATAATATTCACAACCAGATGAATTTTGATTTACATGAGACTACAGGCCCTAATACTAAAATTCAGATTTTAAAAAATAATCTAGATAGTTTTGGTGTTATCTCCTGAATTTTAACTGTCAATAATTAATTCCTGTTCTTTTAAGACACTGTATTGTCCAAACAGAACATCCGAGGAAAGATTTAGCACTAGGTCACCAGTTTGTGACCACTGCTTTATTCAATTCTCTTTGCTCTAAATTCCTTGCCCACTCCAAAACCTTTGAATGATTAATTTAGCATTTTAAGTACTCTAGAGAACAGAAAAGAATTCCTATCTGGTCATTATAAAGACACATGTACCATTAAAAAATAAATTGTTACTGATTTACGCCAATCTTGAGTTTGGGGAGCATGGGTATATCCATAACAGCAGGAAGCAAAAGACAAAATCAGGTTTCTAGCTTAAAATAGCAGACTCAAACCCTGAAACCACTGACCCCTGTGGCATCCTTCTAATGACACCTTCGACAGTTTTAAGTTTTTCATAATAAAATAAAAAATAATTTGGAGGCATCAACAAACCCCTTGTCACATAATCCAATTAATTTTTGCAGACTCAGCACATAAAGAATTAACAATGAAGTTCTCAGAATTCCTAGATTACATAGCCTAACAAAGCCAAAAATTTTTGCCATTTCGAAAGCTCTAAGCTCTTCTTATTTAGCATCTTTTATACAATAGAATCACCAGGGGGGAAAAAAACCTTAAAAAAAAAAATTCTCACAAAGCTATACCAATGACTATCATACAATAAATTCAGATCGAAATGTTTACCATGAAAACTCATTCCTTTAAAGGCAAAAAATTTACATGAAACTTTTTAACTATAAAAATCCTAAGAACCTAAGGCATACAATCATAGAACTTTAAGATTAAAATTAAAGTCATGGCAATCATCTCAAACACTGCATCTTCTCCTTCACAGAGAAACAGCACAACTATGTGACATTCTCCCTGCACCCCAGGTGTCTCTAGCTCTGTTAGCTTCCAGAACTATAGTTCTTTAAGAGTTACATTTTCCCTTAATCAAGGCAAACCTCTCCTGGACTCTTAATTGCAGTCAGATTTTACAGTGTCTTAAGCAAAAGTCTCAGATTCATTGAAATAACCAGTTTAGAAATATAAACCACATTTGAACCAGTTAATCAGGCAAAATAGTTGAGGCTTGGACAGTACAAACAAAGGATCATCAAAAGCCAATTTACATTTAACTTGCTCTGGAGGATAACCAATTGAGTTGATTGCAAGTCAGAACAGAGATATTAAGTAATGGCATCTCATAAGATGAAAATTTAAATATGTAAAGAACTATTCTTTCATCTTGGATATCAATTGTTCATCTCAAAAATATCATAACCTATGACCATTTAACAAAATACAGCATAAAAGCACATACTACAATTTTTAAAGCACACACAAACTACAATCTAAACACTGAAAAGACTTCAAATTACAGTCCTTTCAGCTGTGCACACTAGTGATAGCCTATGATTACAGAGTCAAGGTTAAAAGCAATGTGTCTTGTACCCCAGACCCAGTGAATCCAAGCTTCCAAAGGAAAGCTTAGGAGTCTGCATTTTTAACACTCTTCCAAGGTAAGTGCACTTAAATTAAAGAGCCACTGGGGTTTAATGGTTAGGCCAGTAAGATAGCAATACTAACTGAAATGCTAACAAATTCAGAGATGAACCAAAATGCGGTAAATCAAATCTAAGCACCAAAGCATTCACTTCTTTCCTCACTAGTAACCCATTATCAAAAAACTGATGAAAACCGTAGCCTGTCAGGAAGGCAGACAGTGTAAGAACAAATAGAAAATTCCTAAAGATTCTGGAACAAAATGTTTCTTCACAACTGCAAACGTGGAAAACAGACCATTTATATGCTTACAATCTCTTTTGCTCCCTCTCTCAACATCAGCCAATTGTCTCTTTCAGCCTGATATTGCCCATTTGGTTTCCTGTAGTATCCATTTTGCAAACATTATGTATTACTTTTTGCTATGTGTTCTTTTAAAGATCTAGTTGTTAATACCTTGTAAAGTAGTGATGTAAAAAAGAAAATGCTGAGATGACTATATCATACCTGTAAAGCCAATAACTACTATCAGCATACACTGCTTTACACCCACATAACTGCACTAGCCTTGGCAGCCATCTTGAAAATGATGCCCGGCTCACAAGGGAGACCACGAAGATTACTATGAGTAAACTGCACCTTACCATATTGTTACAAACAGTTCAAAGCATTAATCCTAAAGATGTAGTTTGTAGCTTTGCCTTCAAATACTAAGAACAATGTTAACATGGACTAAAGCCACTCTATCAACTACAACTAAATCTTTAGTTAAAAAAAAAAAAAAATAATAGGTCATGATTTGGGGACGAGGAAGTAGAAGAAATAAAAATTAAGGAAAGGAAAGGGCCATTTTGTTCTAGATGTTACTCTATGAGCGAATAAAAACTCTGTTGTCAAAGCAATCCTAATATGAAATTTATCTGAGGCATTCGAGATAGCAGATGTTGAAACATCAAACAAAGGCAAAATAGCCTCAGTCACCAGGATGACCAGATCTCATATTTGCATTGTTAAATCATGTTACCTCCAAAGATTAACAATAACTATCAATAGAATGTAAATAACCTACATACCAACCGGTGGGTCACACTTTCAAATACCAGTTTCAGTAACATATAAAATGAGAATAAAAACGTGGGGGTCCGAGTCTTAACAGCATTATACTAGATCTTAATTTCCTCAGTTTGCCCTGTTAGACTTCTCACTCTCTCCGTTGCCTTTTAAATTGCTTTGTACGATTACAAGCCTTTTAAGTTAGCTTAATATTTAGATGCAAAACGAGGACAATCTCGAGACCAATTAATCCCTTCCAAGGAAAACAAACAAATCCCACAAACATACCAGACGGAGCAACCTAAGCATGCTTAAACAATCCCACGTCTGCAGCTTGGAGCAGAGCGTGCAAGAGGTATGACAGTGAACTCACCTGTTGATGAAACCATATCCGTTTCTTACATTGAACCATTTTACTGTTCCCAAAACCTTCGTTGCTGAAAGGGGAAAAAAAACCCACGATTACCAGGCATCCTTTTTTAAAACCGCCAAGCTTCAGCATCCGGTCCTTGCGCGCTTCCCGGCGGCTGCCCGCGACCACCTGACAGCCTTTCTCTTCAGAGCCCGCTCGCCCCACTGCCCAGCCGTGCTCCGGCCCCCACTGCGCCTCCGCGGTCCACGTGGGTGAGTTCTAGGCCGCTGCAGCCAGGGGCGCAGGCCCAAGCTGGTTGCGCGCGGAGACAGCGGGCGCGGATGCGGGGCGGCGAGCACGTGAGGGAAGGGGAAGCCGCCCGGCCTGCGTAGGCGACGCGCCGCGCCCTCTGGGTACACGCGGAAGGGAGCGGGTGGAGAACGGAACAACAGCGTGCGGACCCCGGCGCACGCGGCCCGCAGGGAGGGGAGGGACCCCTTCGCACATGCGGTCGACGGCGCGCGGACGGCCCGGGGGAGGGGCGCGCGGCAGCGCGGGGTCCACAGGGGCGCGGGAGACGGCGCGCGCGCGCCTGCCGGGCACGCGGGCCAGACAGGCCGGCGTCCGCGAGGGCGCGGGCCTGGGGGAGGGGCAGCCGCGCGCCACCGAGTGGGTCCCCGCCAGCCGCGCGCCCGCCGGCTCGCCCCGCTTCGGGTAACGGTTCCGCCGCTAGGCTATCATATGGCCCCACGCCCGTCCCCGTCCGGCCCTCACCGATGACCTTCTTGTCCCCGCCGGCAGGCGCCGCCGATGTGAGGCCGCCCGGGCCGCCGCTCCCTGCGCCGCTGCCCGTAGTGCCGGGCTTGGTGTCGGCAGCGCTGAGGGCGGGGGCGGCGGGGGGGGCGGCGGGCGGCTGCTGGGTCTCGGCCTCGCTGCTCATGGTTGCGGTGATGGTGACTGGGGCCGGCTGCGGCAGCTACGGCTCCTCCCGGGGTGTGATGGTAACTAGGCCGGCGGCGGCGGTGGGGCTGCTCAGGGCTCTCTGGGGTCCGCTCTCCGCTCCCGCTACCGATCGAACTAGCGAGAATGGCGGGACGGGCGGGATAAGCCCTGCGATCGACCCGCCCTAAACATCTTTCACTGGCCAGGAACATGGTCAATCTCGCCACCTGACCCTAATTCCTGAAGCCTATTGGCTAATGTTTTATCACTCCTCCACTTTCATTGGCTCTTAGGCGGCTAATTCGGCCGACCTACAACCGTTCCTGCCTCCGCCGCCGCCATAGAGACCGGAACTAGAATTAGAGTAGTCGCCACGAGAACCATAGAGTACCCGAGAGGATGGGCAAGAGTGAACGTGACTTTCATGAGGCTGTACTTGGGCTGGCGGGCCATACGTCCAGGCTTGTGTCTTGGTCGTAGGAAAGGCACGGCCAAACGCCTGAGCTGGGATTGCCTTACTTGATCCGGGGGCTTGGAAGGGGCCTCGCCGATACCTTAGCCCCCTGTGGAAAGAAGGCCTACCTTCCTTCCTGCTCCAAGTATGGTCCTTGTGACCTCATACCATTACTGCCAATAGAGCCGTCTTTTCTACAATGGCCGTGTTACTTGCGGCACAGCAGAGGATTTCTGGAACAGACTTACACGTATGCATTCAAAGAGCGTCCGTTTTTGGCGGAGCAGTCACCTTGGAGGGACCACGCAGGCTCTCAGGCTGCCACTGCTCGGCACATTTAGGGCGGAGGGCGGGGGCGTGCTCCATGGGGATCTGCCTTACGATCCATTTTACCAGGCATGTAAGGGCTGTCTCATTAAGCATTCACGTCTTTTTGCATTGGCCACAAATCAGAGTTAATATCAAAAACGTTTATTGAGCAAGCTAGACATCTTTCTTGCATTTTATTCTTACAACAGGCACGTGAAATAGGGATTACTATCCACGTTTCACAAACGATTTATAATCGAGGTTGCCACATGCTGTAGAAGTTCTTCATTCGTTGTTTATTAAGCGTCCACTATCTGCTTGGGATAGACTAGTATGCCAGTTTCTACCTTAAATTCAGTGTAGGGATGAAGTCAGAAATTTAAAAAGCCAACACCCCAGCGATGCAAAAACACAGCCTTTGGAGAATGAAGGTGGAGTGCTGACTGCAGGCACTTGGAAGTTTATGCTAATGCCTGGAGGCTAGACAATATAGGGTTTGAATGGAATGCAAGTATTAACAATAAGACTATAATGAAGACATTGGGTTACAGAGGTAGGCAGGGTGAAATTAGGGATAGTTTATTTGGAATTCATCCTAAGGGCAATAGTGAGAAGGGTAATTTAGAGTTGTAACCAGGGAGTGGCATAATTTATTTTTTTAATGGTTGCTAAGTGGAGAACTGGTTTAAGAGGGGCAAAAATGGAAGTAGGGAAAAGTTAGGCTAGTGCAATAGTCCTTATCCTATCAGTATCATCCAGGCCTGTCAATTCCACTTCCTAAAGGCCTCCTTGAATCAGTATTAAAAATCTCTAATCTCTTCATTCCTCCTGCCATCACTCTAGTGTAGGCCATTATCTATTGCTTAGAGCAGTAGGCAAACTTGTTTTTTCAAAAAAATTTTATTTATGGACACTAAAATTTGAATTTCATGTAAGTTTTACTTCACATACTCTTTAGAAATTTTCAACCGTTGAAACATTAAAAACCATTCTTATTCTTAGCTACGAGCCATTGAAAAACAGAGATGGCCTGCTAACTGTAGTTTGCTGACCATAGCTTAGAGCACTGCTATGGCCTCCTAGCCAGTCTACCTCTTTCTTGCTCTAATATTCCCGACCACAATATCCAGAATGTTCTTTTGAACATAACTTATTTAAAATCTTTCAGTGACTACCACTACCCTTAAGAAGGTCCGAATTTCTTAACGTGGTTTACAGGACTCTGTGACTTCTTTAAACTTACCTTTCATCTTTCACATTCCTTGTCCAACCTTCCAGACCTTTTAGTCATTGCCTTCTTTGGACTATCACATACTATTCCCTGTACTTGTTACACTTCCTTTCTCTCTTCTTTGCTTGCTTAACTCTTCATCCTGTAGGTCTTGCTTCAAATGTTACTAGGTCAGAAGGCCCTCCTATCCTAACACTGTAATGCACTAATTAAATCTTTCCAGCCAAACCATGACTTCCTGGAGCATCTAGCACAGTACCTGACAAATTATCTTAATAAATTTGTTAAATGAATGAGATGGTGTAGAAAATGGGTCAGAGAAGGTGGTACTAGCAGCAGGTCATCTGGGCAGCTGTACCATGTGAAAAGGCTTGCAGCAACAATGTGTATGGAGAGAAGTAGGTGGAATCTAGCTAGAGCCGCTATTCATCTGTTCCATCTCTAGATGACTGCTAAAAAGAAAATGTTTCCTAAAAAGGCAGTTCTGCCAACACTGAGGACATTTAAAAGTGTGCCTGATAGGCTTGAGAGATTTTACCCAAAGTGGAGTTACAAAGACAACGGCGGCAGCACCTCTGAGAATAAGTGAGCAACCTTCCCCATGTGACTGCTTTGAAGGGATGGCTTCTCAAACAAGAATATGAGTTCTGTAACATTTGTCTTTAAAATGTTACTTAAAAGTATCATTACTTACTCATCCAATTAAGCTCTCCTGCTCAGGGGACATAAAGATGAGCTACTTTCTGCTAGTTTCCTTGTAGCCACTTCTCTACCACTGTAGGGATGGTAACTGAAGCACTGGAGGGAGACCTGTTCAGGTCAAAATTCTGTTGTGAGGTGGGAGCTCTCTACTTCACAGTTCTTCTAATCCCAATGCTACCCTGAGAGCTCACATTGCCCAGGATGGTGACCACAGTTCAGACAACTCCAGTGTCTATCTTTAAGTGATGTGAAAGGCAAGGCAGTTCATTCGGAGAATTTCCTTTGCAAAATAAGTTTCACTTTCTTCCTCATCTTGAACATTCTGGCCAAAGAACACAGTTCTCTCTTCCTGGAAAGCCCTCCCCACTCTTATCTCCCGGCTAATTCTAACCAATAGGCTAATTCTAACCAATCTGTCAATACTTACTCTTCTTCTCACTGCCAGTCTCTCCACCCCGCTCCCATAGCATCTTGTACACAGCATTACCATTCCCATAACAAATGTTTATTGAGCACTTACTAGGTACTGGATGCTTAAATCTTCTAGGTGCTGGGGACATAGTTAAAAAAAAAAAAAAAAAGCAACCAATTTTCCTGTCCCCTAAGGGCTCACATTCTAATATTCACCACATTGTATCAAAACTGTGCCTATCTCCTGTCCAAGCATGGCCACATCTTATCTTTGCAGCTCCAGTGAAGAGGACAGAGACTGGCATAGAATGCAGGTGCCAAGTATAACTAAATTCAACTGAATGGCCCATCACAAGAATGTCAGCTCAGGATTCAGCTGCTCATCCTTCCTACCTCTTCATAATTCCATTCTGTCTGGTTACTTGATCACAGTTTTTCACTGTGTCCCCTGAATCCTGTTTACCTAGCTATAGAGTTGTAAATATACTATATGTTCCCTGTATAGCTCACCGTCCCTCTTGTTCCCCAAACGCTGAAATGGCACTTTTAACCAGGTTCTATTCTGTCACAGAATTCAACTCTGTTACCTCTGCTGCTGCAATAGCCTACTGCCAGTTAGTTTTAGGTCATCTTGTCCATTGCCCAGGAGAAAGTAGAAATGGGAGAACATAGAAATTACCTTATGACAGGAACACCAGGGAAGTCTCTTTACCTCTTGAACATTTATACTCAGTGGAATCTTTTTATGTTGAGTTATTTCCTTTCAAAACCAACATTTTTTCAAGGCATGTTACTGTTTACAAGTTACCTTCATATCCATCCTCTTATTTGACCCTTTCAACAATGCTATGAAGTAGATAGGTATTATTATCCCCATTTTATAGATGAAGAAACTGGGGATCTGAAAGGGACAGTGAACTTCTCAAGACCTCAGCTGTTTAAAAAAATGACCTCAGATGCAAACAAAGATTTTTGACCAAACTATTCACGTTTCATTGTGACTATATGGTACCCTAGTTTTCTGCCAAATGGTCTCCCATCCAAAAACATCCCAAGTTAGGAACCCTTTTCCCTACAGGCTTCAGAACAAACCATAAACTACTGGAAACTACAAAACTACTGGAAGCATCCTTGGAATATGTCACGGTATAAGGCCCTGGGACTTTGCCTTCTTTGTTCAATCAGCTTGAACCTAAGAAGGGACTCCAATACTGCTTGCAAATCTGAGCAACTACACATAGCAAGGGCTTGGCTCCACAGTGTGGACTGGCCTCGCAGTTAGGAGAGTGAGTCCTAGCTGAAGCTAAATCATGAGGAGATGGGGCTATCATTACAACCATTTAAAAATAACACACATACAAAACAAAAAACTTTATTTACAGTTGAAAAGCTCATGTGTGATACTTCCAAGTTCTCTTGATCAAACAGGGCAACAGCAGGCAAGGAAGCAAACGGGCCAATCCAGATCTTACTCAAGAGCATCACCCAGAGCAAGGGAAGGCCTACAATGGCAGAGACATGGAGGTCTGTGAGGGATGGAAAAGATATGCAGCTCAGAGGAACTGGAAGGAGACATTCCATAAGAGATAAAGTTCCCACCTCCTCTACACTCCTAATCCTCTTTAACCAAAAGAGTAAAACCAATCTGATTCTTGTCATAGGCTAGACCTTTGGTTCTCCAGAGTGAAGCTGAAAAGTATATTACACAAGAACCAAAAAGATAGAAACTAACATTTATGGCCAAGCATACATACTATCTCATTATTTACCCATTACAACTCCATGCAATATACATTATAAAATTAAGCAAAGAGAAAACTAGGATACCAAGAAGTTTAATGGCTTGACAGTGATGGGGCTTCCTGGTGTACTGGCTGCAAAGCCTGTGTGTGTGTTTTTTTTAATTTTTTTTTTTAATTTTTTTTGCCAGACCTTGTGGCACTCTGTGGAGCTCTAGAACAAAGAGCAATCCTTCTTCCTTGCAGGTTGTGGTTCCAAGGTTATAAAGAAAGGAAATTCCACACCCTCTGTTTATGGCCTTGGAGTTAGCTGCACTTAAAGAACATGGTGAGGACACTCAGATACTACTGTCTCTCTTCCCACAAACATGTCCACACCCCTCCTCCTCCAGAGGACAGGGAGTCTTGGTGTCATACTGCAGGCTCAAACAGAAGTTTAACTTCGGGCCCTAAAACAGAATGTACAAAAATGTATAAAAGCACTTTATAAGTTGCATGGTGCTCCGGTACTTAAGCTCTATCACGGACAGGTCACCGTATTAGTCAACATGGTCCTTGCCTCAAGGAGTTCTCAGTCTAGAGAAAACCAGACCAACACTTTTGTGATCCATTGTGTTAAATGTTATTAATAGCAACATGAACCAAGTACTAGGAGCACCCAGGAGGGGACCACGGACTCTGCCTAGGCCAGGAAGGAGGAGATGGAGGAACCAGGGAATGATTCAAACTGATGTTAGCCACATGCTCCTGAGAAGGGTTGGGAGGGACTAGTTAAAACTGTACATATACTGTATTTTTATAAGAAACATGCTCAATGTAGAAAATTCAGGCATATACAGGACAATATAAACTGAAAAGAAAGTCTCTTTGCTATCTACTCTGCAGAAGTAACTATTAATACTCGGCTATATATCACTACAGAAATTTCTGAAAGTTACTCAAAATAAGTAGTATTATGTCTATATAATATACTACATCTTGGCTTTGTCACTTAATGTACCTTAGAAACCTTGCCAACATATACCAATCTACCTCTCTTTTTAAAGCTATATAGTATTCCATTGACAAGATGTACCTCAACGTGTGAAAGACCTAGTTATGACACAGGGAGTTATGCCTTTGTATAGTCATATGCTACATGGCAATGTTTTGGTCAGCAAAGGACAGCATATACACCGGTGATCCCGTAAGATTATAATGAAGCTGAAAAATTCCTATCACCTAGTGACGTTGTAGCCATTGTAACATCGTAGTGTAAAACTCATGTGTCTGTAATGATGCTGGTATGAACAAACATACCACACTGACAGTCACAGAAAGGAAAAGCAACAAAATTATGTACATTGATTATAATAAATGACTTACTGGTTTATGTATTTACTATACTATACTTTCTATCAGTATTTTAGAGTATACTCTTTCTACTTAGAAGTTTGCTATAAAACAGTATGCTGTTACACCAGCATCTCGTGCTTACCACAGCTCCTGATTGCATCAGTTACTCTTGTGCTTGATTTAATCTTGTGTTTCTATAAATTCAGTGTAGCCTAAATATTCAGTTTATAAAGTCTATAGTAGTATATAGTACTCACCACTCGCTGACTCACCCAGAGCAACTTCCAGTCCTGCAAGCTCTATTCATGAAAATTGCCCTATATAAATGTACTATTTTAAAATCTTTTATACTATATTTTTACTGTACCTTTTCTATGGTTAGATATGTTTAGATACACAAATATACTTATCATTGCGTTACAATTGCCTACAATATTCAGTACAGTAATACCCTGTACGGGTTTGTAGCCTAGCACAATAGGCTATACCATATAGCCTAGGTGTGTAGTAGGCTATACCAGCTAGGTTTGTGTGAGTACACTCTCTAATGTTTGTTTGCAAACAACAAAATCGCCTAATGACGCATTTCTTAGAATGTATCCCTGTTGTTCCCTGTTGTTAAGCAGCCTGTGACTGTACTGGATTGTACTGGAATGGAGCCAGACATTCTCCTCTCCCCTCCCTTTTTAGCTGGCAGGGCTTCTGACTTTCAGGGCAGGGAACAAACAGTGTCACACACCCAGCAGGCATGCAAATATTTGCTGCCAAATCTCTAGTGCTCTTGAGACCCATATTTTCACGTGGAACTTCTTTTCTCTTGCCTGGACTGCTGCAGTGGACACCTCATGGGCCTCCACCCCATCCTCCACATTGCTGCCAGAATCAACTTCTAAACAAGAAAATTCAAGCACGCTGTTCTCCTGCTCAAAATCCATCAGTGGCTCCTCCTGGCTTGGTTCTTTTTTGAGGGTCAGGCCCCCTTTTGAGAATTTCAGGAGCACATTGGCCTCTCACCTCATGGAGAAAAAAAGAATGTACATACTGCCTGTAGCCCTTCTCCACCCTCAGGAACACATATGAACTCCTCAGTCTGCACTGGTTCTCACAACTGGCCCTGGCCTCCACCGGCCTCACCTCTTACTGTTTGCTTTTCATACCTTCCTGCTTTGGCTATATTGAATTATTTGCAGTTTCCCTTACACTTCCTGCTGTTTCCTGCTTTTGTGCTTTGCTCATGCTGTTCCCTTTCCCTGGAATGCCCTCCCCAGTTTTAGCCACCTGACAAGTTCTATTCTGTCATGTTTAGCTGAAGCATCATCTCTTTGCAGTCTTCCCAAACCAAACCAGGCAGACACAGGCATTCGCACTCTCCTTATTTTGTCCTAAAATGTCTAGTCCAGTGCTTTATTGTACTGTAATTATCAGTTTCCCAAGAAACTGTGAGTTCCTTGAAGGCAAGAACTGGGCTTTTCAAATATGTAGCCTCATATAGAGCATGGTATAATACAGAGCAAATTATTTTTCAATTATAGTTGACATACATTATTATATTAGTTTCAGGTGTACAGCTTAGTGATTAGACATTTATATACTTTAGGAAGTGATCACCTAGCATGGGACCTAACTTAATTACTGCTGAGTTGTGGAATGAAGGAGCAGCCCATGTGCCACAGACATGTCTTTCATAATTTTCCTCCATAGGAATGTATCACATCTACATCTGCAGGTAATCTCAGAATGGGTTATAGTGTTTCCTAAACCTCAGTCATTCCAATAGTACTTTCACAACTGTTACCATATCCAAAGGTACAATTAACTTTTAATGTAATCACTATTTGAACATCAATAATGGCTCATTATAAGCTATAATAACTGCAAAATTATGTTGTGTGCATTACAAATTTTTTTCAAAAGATTCAAATAGTAAAATGAAAGATATCCATCCCAGCACTACTGAAGGTAGTATAAACCACATTTCTCTGATAAAAAGCATCTGAGATGCCTGTTACAAACATAGCATCGTGGGTCCCACCTCTAACTCAATCAGACTCTTGAGGGGAGGGATCTGGGAATTAGTAGGTTTAACAAATGATCCAAAATGATTCTTTTCTTTAGGAAAATTTGGGAAACAATGGACTAAACTACTGCTTGCCACGAATACCAGGTTTGGGGATCACAGGGAGGTGAGCATCAATTCAGACTAGCAGGGCTGCCAGAGCTCACAGTCACTCCCTTTTCCAAGAGACTCTCAGGCTTTCAAAACAGATTCTACCAGGCCCCCTCAGGTTGTAAGTAGCAAAGAGCCCAGTTCAGACTATGGCATATTCCTGAGGGCCAGGACTGACTTATGTATACCTAACCAAATTTATCATAAAAAGCTTTCATAGGACCCACTCAGATAAAACCAAGGTTTCTACATGTAGAGTTATACAAAAAACTTTGTTTTCTCTAAAACCAAAGTCAGGACCTAAGGCAAAACATAAAAGAGTTCTGAAAGGAAGTGCTTCATAGTGAGGTACAGTTGATCAAGTGACCTAACCTATCTTCTGCCTCTTTCCTACATTTTTATATTTCCAGTGCCTGGGCACAAGGCCTCAAATGCATGATTAGGTGATATCTTGATTTGAATGCACTAGATTCCTGCTGGACCAGTGCCACCAAGAGATTATTTCCTCTGGGTCTTTTCTGGTTGGAATACGGTGGGTTCTCAATTAAAAGGCAGACTTTGTTATTCCCACGTAACCTTGCCACTCAAAGTCAGCATGAGCATTACCTGAGAGCTGGTTAGAAATGCAAAATCTCAGACCCCATCCAGAGCCACAGAATCAGAACCAACATTTTAACAAGCTTTCCTGGTGATTCATATGTGCATTAAAGTTTGAGAAATACTGCCTAGTAGGGTTTGAAAACATCATTTATACTGGCCGTCAACCATTATTCTGCCCCAAGTAACCTGAGAGATCTGAAACACTTCTATAGGAAGAAGTTAGAGATGCTTGTAACTTTATAGCTGGAGAGAAGAATGATGAAATGATATCTTGCTATCTTGATTCATCTCTTTTCCTTACTTTCTCCCAAAACACATTACTTAGAAACCCAAAGTGGGGCACCCATCTGTGGAACCCCTTTAGGTCAGACTAACATCTAGATTCCCTGACACCTTAAAAATCTATGATAGGGATTTTTGGTAAAGTTAAATGAGATAATTCAAGTAAAATTCTTAGCTCAATATTTGAACATGAGAAGTATTCAATAAATGATAACTGCTTTATTATATTATTCCTAAGTATTAGCTATGAAAGATTCAATTCTGAGCAGGTCAGGATTAGGGAACTGAATTGGTGATACCACACGTGGCTCTTTAAATTTAATTAAAATTAAAAATTCAGTCCCTCAGTTACATTGACCACATTTCAAGTGCTCAATTGTCACGTATGGCTGGAAGCTACCATAACAGCACAGATATAAAACATTTTCACTGTCACAGGAAGGAATATCTATTGAACAATTTTGGTCTAGAGAGCCTCTGAAATATCAAATGGCCCCCATGGAATTTGTTCTGCTTGGGCTGCAGGTTGAGAAGAAGGGCTTTCATGGCAGCAAAGATTTATGTAATCTCTGCTAACAGTAGGTGAGGAGGGGAGGGTTGATGATCGCTACCCTCAGAAATGAAACCCCCTCCTATTAGGGATTTCCAGTAACTTTATGTAAGAGGCTCAGAAAAATATAGAAAAGAGACCCCAGACATAAAGACTTTCTAATCTTTATTCTTTCTGTTATCTCCTATCCTCTGGTAGTGATCAGTGGTCAGCCTTTAGAAGGAAAAGGATCTATGAGCTCGACTTTAGTTACAGCAAAGAAATGAGGGGGGAGAGGGAGGTAATGGCCAGCAGCTATTGAAGGGAGAATGCAGGTTGAGCCCTAGAGGCCCCCAGTAATGACAGAAAGGAAAGCTCAGGGGGTCAGCTGGGCCTGAGAAGGGACCATCTGGCTGGACAAGAGAGAGGTCCATGTGCAGCTTCCAGAACACACTTGTGCATTCCTGCCTCAGCATTTGCTCGTACCAGTTCCCTGCCTAAAATGCCTGACATTCTCTCTCTCTATTAACTCATGTAATAAATTTTTACTGAATGTCTATAAGTGCCAGATGCTGTGAACACAAAGTAAGTCACAGATAGAGATATATACAGTCATTAAAATGGTCTGGCATTTGACTAGATCTCCATTTGGAGAAAAGGGAAGAATTCAAAAAAATAAATTCTAGATAATTTTGTAGGTATGCAAATAAAACTAAAGAAATACTAGGGAAAAAAAAAGACATTAGGATCTGAGGTAGTAAGTACCTTCTTAAATAAAACATAAAAGCCATAAGAGAAAGACTTATCATTTTGACCTCATCAAAATTCAAAACTTCTATTTAACAAAGAATATAACCAAAGTTAAGATAAGCAATACACTGTCAATTTTTTCTTAAAATATATTCTTGAGAAAGTAGTCACAACATATAAAATAAAGAACTAAGACTCAAGATGTATAACTAGTCAAATCATTAAGAAAAAGGTAAAATAAACTATATGCTACAAATGTCTTATAGAATATGTCAATCTCTTCTTTTTTTTTTAAATATGAAGTAATTTTACTTGAATGGAGGAGGAAAAGTCTTTAAGACATAATGCCAAATGGAAAAACAATGATGAACAATATAGTTTGATGCCGCTTAGGAAAAACAAAACTTCCCAAAATTAGATAGGCAAAGAAAAGGTCCTGATAGATATACATTAAACTGATAAAGAAGTTACCTCTGGGAAGGGTAGTGAGATTGGGGCTGGGGTATTGTCAATGGGAGGACTTTCACTTTAACTGTTTTGTGTGAAAATTTTTATGAGATTGTTACTTTCATGATTAAAAATAACCAACTGAATGGAATATATATGAAACTTGATTGGATCGCTTTTAATTAAATTTATTGGGGCGACTGTTAGTTAATAAAATTACATATGTTTCAAGTGTAGGGTGGATCGCTCTTTTTTACAGCTATGAAAGTTACTTTGTGGACAACTGGGGAGTCTGAACATGCATATTAGATATTATTGTGGTTATGTAGGATGTTCTTGTTTTTAGAAGTTCCTTGCTCAAGTATTTATGGGTAAAGTGTCAAGGAGTCTTCAACTTTAAAATGGAAAAGAAATAAAGGAAGGGAAAGTAAGGAAAGAAAGCAGGAAGTTAGGAAGTTAGGAAGGAAAGCAGGGGACAGGAGAAGAGGGAATGAGAATTTGAGGGGATGGAAGAGGGAAAGGAAAAAATGATAAAACAAGAATGTTAATTATTAGTGAATCTAGGTGAAAGGTATTCAATGCACTATTCTTACAACTTCCTGCAGGTTTCAAAATAAGAAAGAAAGAGGGAGAGGAGAGGTGGGAGAGAAAGAAAGAGAAGAAAGGGAGGGAAGGAATGGGGAGAGAGAGAGAGAAAAGAAAAGGAAGGAATGAAGGAAGAAAGGAAGAAAAAGAAGGATAGAAAGTAAAGAAAGGAAGGAAGACACCACCACTCTAGCTGGAAGTGATTGATTTTCCCCTTGAATTCTTATGACACTTGGCAATATCACTCATATTACTAGGGACCACCTCTGTGAATGTGTCTTATTCCCCATAAGCTCCTGAAAGGCAGAGGCATCAATTGATTCTTTGCCCTACTCTGCATGCCTAGCACGATGTCCGAGACAGAGCAGCAGTGATAAGGTGAGGCTGAGAAATGTGTCATGTTCACCTATGAGGCTGGCAAATACAAACTCAGGGCCTGGAATTGCATGCCCAGTTCTGATGAGAAGCATAAAAGATGTGTCTCCTGGCTGCCCAGGATGGTCCCAGCAGGGAGTCTTTCCAGAGCTGGAGCCAGGTCTTTCTAGTAGGACTACTGAATGAAACTCTAGTCTGAGAAAGTTGTCAGAAACTGCCTGATGGTTTTCAGGTTGACACTTTGTAAACTACAAAGTGGTAAAAAAGTAAAATGCCCTAACAACCTTTTCTCTTTGATCCTTACAATGATCCTAGGAGATAGGTATTATCTCCATTTGACAGATGAGGAAACAGACTCAGAGAAGGGAAGTGACTTCTGCAAGGTCACATGGAGAGGAAATGAGCTCAGCCTCATGTCTTCAAGGCTAAGGGTCTCTCCCCTAGATCATGCTACCTTCTCTGGGGTGACTCCTAACCAGGAAGAGAAAGACACACTTACCTGATTCAGTCTTGTTTGGGTCTACATCTCCCCACACTGTGAGATTACCACAGGCAGCTTGGGCTTATTGTTGGGGCCTGTGGGAACATTCTAGAAGAGAAAGCACAGGAAAGATTAACCCGCTCAGACACACAGACACACAGACAAACACACCATTTACTGACGTCTGCCAATCCCTGTGCTAAGGGCCATAGGAGAGAGGTCAAGTATATAACACAGATAAAAAATAAAGTGTACATTTAGAAAATATCAAACCTATGCTATGTAACAATATGTCATAAGAAAGTAAATACAGGGCAGAGGAAGCAACTAAACTTTGTTTAAAGAGGTCAGGGAAAGATTCACAGAACAGGGGATTATTTGAGCTGGGCCTAGAAGAATGAATGGGATCTCACCAAAAGGAAAAGAAAGGAGAAGAGCATTCCAGGTACAGGAAACAACATGAACAAAGGCTCAGGAGCAAGAAGCGGCAAGAGGCAGGGACATGTATGGCACATTTAGAGAAAAGCCAGTAGCCTGATGTGAATGGAACATGGAGGAGACAGTGGCAGAAGAAGCCATGGAGAAGTAGGCAGGATCTTGAATGCAATGCTGAGTAGGATTTTATCAAGTAGGTGAAGGGGCCACCAAAGGCCAAAGCTCAGTATGTGCTACAGAGAGGCTAACTACAGGCCAGGAAAACTCGGAAGGCCTGTGGTCTCACCTTCATTTTCTTTAGGAAGGCCATTTAATAAACTAGAGCCCTCTAGGGTTAGAGTTAGGGTTCTCTGTTGACACTAGTCAGGTAGTACCAGACCAGAATGGCTGAGGAAAGAGGAAATCAAAACAAGACTTACCTCAATCTTTCTCATCACTAGAAGTCCATCAATGATTTTTCCTGTAGGAAGAGTATGAGCTGAACTTTAGTATTCTTACTTGCATAGCATTTTCCAGATTACAATGTCCATTCTCACCATTATCTCATTTGTTCCTCATACCAACTTTAAGAAATGAAGATTTGGTGGAGGTGAAATGAAAATGACCTGCCCAAGGTCACAGGTAGGAAACAGTAGTTAAGACTCAAACCTAGGTCTGAGTGTCTGCGAAGCCCCATTGCACCATGCTGCCTCCGTGTGGCATTACCTCTGTACCACCATCTGGGTTTGTCCCCCAGACATATGTATTGCCCAAGTGGTTACTCATTTTATCAGCTGGCCCCTTTGTCCTTCCACACATCCTCTCCACATTCCACCACTTCCACCTTCCCTACTACTATCCAGAGCAGTCAAACCAGACGAGCACTCTTGGTATGAGAATATGGGGACTAGCTCCTTTGGAAGTCCCACTCTGGGTGAATGGGGCCTGACCACGGGACGGGAGTAGGACTCACCAAACACTACGTGCTTCCCATCCAGCCAATCGCACTTAGAGCAGGTGATGAAGAACTGGCAGCCATTTGTACTGGGACCACTGTTTGCCTGATGGAAATCAAATATACTTGCAATGAGTTTTCCTGGCCATGCTAGCTGAAGGGAAAGATTCCCAAGAGAGTCTATAGTTCTGATTCCTCCACACTTTCTTTCAGCAAACCTTACTGAGCCTTTTTACGAGCCAGGGCTTGAGCTAGGACCCCAAAATACAGAAATGAGCAGGACACACAATTTCTGCTCTCAAGGAACTAATCCTTGAATAAATGTACATTTCTTCTACAGGGTAAATTTTTATAAAAACATGTTGTATGACAATTGTTTATGGGACCCAATTTGATGCATTTAGTTCAATACTAGTTCTAACTAAATTATAGTTACAAGTTAGCTACTAGATAAGAAAAGGTCAGTTGCCTATGCCATAACCTGTTTTGTCTGAATGTACTATATCATAACAATGGTAATTTAAAAAATTTAAGAAGGTGCAAGTAGCTAGTGCTATGGCGATTGCCTGGGCCAGTCAGAATAGGCCTATGGTTTGGAATGAGGGATAGGCCTCCCAGGAGTCCAATTCACTTCTTTCTTTCTCTCTCTTTTTCTCTTTCTCTTTAACTCTCTCTCTCTCTCTCTCTTTCTTTCTTTTCTGTCTGTCTGTCGGTCTGTCTATCTGCCTGCCTGCCTGCCTAGTCTATCTACTTTGCTGCTCAATGTCTAAACATTTATTAGCAAGCAAGCAATTGGAAATAGTCATACAACATGTTTTTACAGCTCCAGAGACACAGAGGGAAATGGATGACGAAGGGAAGGAGAAGGCGAGAGAAGCAAGTTGGGCGGGGTAAGGGAAAATGAAGAGTGTGGGGTGTATAAGGGGAAGTGAAGGGGCAGTGAGCATAAAGGATAGTGAGCAAGGGTGGGGTAGAGGAGGAGGTTTAGGTCACGTAGGCAGGGGCCTGTGAAAGAGTGAGATGTGTGTGGGGGGGTTATAAATGGGGAGGAGGTGCCAAGACAAAGGAGTAGAAGTGGTGAGCAAGGAGTGGTGAGTGCGCAAAAGGGGGTGACCAACTAGTAAGCAATGTGAGTGAATGAATGCTGAGAGTTCTGGTGAGTGGAGCAATGAGCGAGTGAACAGTGGGTCTTGAAAGTACAACTGGCTGCATTTTGAGCCCAGTCCCATGTCCGGGCTTGAACAAAGGGAGGAAAACACACACCAGAGTTCAATTTTGGTTCCCCAGGCTGCTAGTGGGCCCAGCCCAACAAAATCAGACTGAGGAAGAAGATGGGTATAGTATAGTTGGATCCTGGGCTGAGTCAAAAACAAAAACAAAAACATTTTCTTCCATCCTAAGAGACAACATTGAGCCTCAAGAAGGGCCCAGAAACCAGATGGCTATAAATCTAACCCAAAACCCTGATTGGACCTAACTTACCATGGAAAGCAGGCCTGGAGCTGAGTGTCTAAGTTTAAAATTTTCGTCTGCAAATGGCCCCCGGTAAATACTGGCGACTCCTGTACCATCTCCCTGAGCAGAGAGAAGGGAAGTGTTGGCTACTTGCGAGTGTTGGGCCCCCCAGAGGCCAGTAGAAGAACGCTCTTACCTAAAGCCTAGCTTCTTTATTTAAAGTCCGCTCTGTTAGTCACTTTGGGAGCTGCATCTCTTTGACCCTACTCTGCAATCAAAGCCCCATCCAAGGCACCTGCAGACCACAAACTGGCCAAGTTTTCTCACAGATTGGGTTAAACAGGTGACAGATGGGCCTTTAGGAACCAATGTTAAGACCCAGGTAAAGTACAGAATAGTTCAGTGATCATATACATAATCCTTGCTGTTCCCGCAGACTCTCATGCCTGCATACATATAAAGGCACCCAAGTAACTACTACCCCATCTCACCCTCAAACTATGTGGGTGAGTGGGCTCTTGGAAGTCTAGTCTATCTACAACATGATAGATACCACCCTCCTAGCCAAATTTGATAGGTCCAGAGGAGAACACCTAACTCATACAGGGCCAAATAGAGTTCTTTTTCTACGATCATGGAATAAGATAGATGCTCTCTGAGGCTGAACTTGTATCCTGTAAACCTGGAAGCTAGAAGTGACTATCTTCTGCAAGGTGGGCTGGAGAAAAGAAAGAGAATGCAACACACATGTGTATAGAGCACTAGAGAAGCAGAGAGAAAGTATGCCTTGGTTCTATGTGGCTTTCCAGTTCCTAGTTTTGTTTCTCCTTTGGGTTCTGTGAATCCTAATTCCCCAATGTCTGTTTAAACTAGCCTTATTCACATTCTCTCACTGCTCTTTCAATAAACCTGTGGAATACACATCATCTTTCACATTTTTCTTTCAGGTAAGCAATTGTCAGTCAAGGTGATAAAACGACTTGACCAAGACCATATTTGCAGCTCCTTAAATAGAATCTGGGGATTTAAAGTAACACTGAGAGGGTGCCAAAAGACCAGTCTTTCCAAGCCAGTTAATAAAGAAAAATAATACTGGATTCGTGGCAGAAAGGGGATTAACATGAGGGAGGAAAGGAAAATTGTCAAATTCAAACCTTTATTTGACTAAAAATTATCAGTAAAGCCAAGCTCTGTATAGTGGAAAGACTTGGATTTGAGTTCGACTTACCATTTATGATCTGAGGAACTCTATCTCTGACCTGTTTCCACAACTATTAAGTAGGGATAAAAACACCTACTCTTTACAGCATTGCCATGAAGATCCAATTAATCTCTCTGAGAAAGGACTTTGCAATTGATATAGCACTATACAAATGTGAGCTATTCTATCTCCAACTGTATGTATGTATCTATGTAACATAAATTTATATGTACATACAAAAGGAAGAGAAAACAAGTTCATTTCTAATTTTCCAATAAACTTATGGGATAGGTCAGTTACCACATCATTCGCTATAATCACACTATCTATTGCTCTCCAGAAGCCAGAGAAGGGAAAATGACAAATTTTCAGAGCAAACAACAGAAAGGAACTTAAATCTTCAACAACAGTGGATTG
Organism: Rousettus aegyptiacus; assembly: GCF_014176215.1. Lineage (NCBI taxonomy): Eukaryota > Metazoa > Chordata > Mammalia > Chiroptera > Pteropodidae > Rousettus > Rousettus aegyptiacus. The sequence goes on along the minus strand of NW_023416284.1, from coordinate 27,499,640 downwards.
CTCAAACAAATTCACTGTACATTCATAATGGACTATTAGGCAGCTATTAGAAAAATATATTTTTTGAAGAAGATAATGACAGGATAAAATGTAGACAATTGTTAAGTACAAAAAATAAATCAAACATATATGTGATCTTAAGTCTGTTAAACATTATATTTGACACACATACTCATGCAAAGATAAGGCTGGCAGCTGTAAACTAGAATGCCAAGAGCTTATTCTTTGAAAAGAGAGAATCCTTGAGACGATTTATTTTCTTTTTTGCACTTTTCTTTTGTAATCAGAAAAAAAAAAACAAACAAAAAAGTTTTTAAACAAACAAATATTCTTGGTCCAACTTTAGTAGGTCTCAAATCCTGCTTCTTCTGCCTCTTGCTTATTCTTTTTTTTTCTTCTCTAAGGGTAGTCCTGAGCAATTACTTCTCTCTGATACTCAACCTCTGGCTGACCAATTATTATCTAACCCTGGGGCTATCAGTAAGTGTGATCAGATGTACCTGGCAATGACCAGTAATAAGTTGGTTCTGTTCCTGCTAAGACAATACAACAATACAGGAACTTATGGGAAGAAAAGAAAGAAGGCAGAGAATAGCTTCTCAACCCTTCATACCAGCTAATGAACCCTATCACCCCAAACCCTATCACCATCTATAGTGGCTACGGTTAGCAAACAAACGCCTATGGGGGCAGGTATCATAAATAAGGGAAGCAGGTAGTGGGGACTGTGGTGAAATAGCAAGGAGACACACTCTGCCTGAATGGAGCAGGTACTTGATTCCAACCAACTGTCACTGCATGAAAAACACAGGCCTAGTTTTCCATGGACCATGTCTCCACTGGGGTGTGAATCCAGGACCTTTTGCGTGTAAAGCAGACGTGCTAACCTCTACACTATGGAACAACATCCTAGTTTTCCATTCTTCGGAGAGGAAACAAAACTCCAGAATTTTTTAGTGAAATTTCCCAGTTTCACGTCATACACATGAAACAAAACACATCTGAAAGCATGATCTGGTTTAAGATCTGCCACTCTGTAACCTTACCTCACCTCGATAGGAAAGAGAAAGATAAAAAGCTCATAAGAGTCAAACTAAGTAAGTATACAGGTGAAGAAAATGTCTCCTAGATTTGAGAAAACAGCAACGTGGCTACCCAAATGATACTAATAAGAAAGACTATGCACAGAAGTGGGTAAGAACAAAAGTAGATTTAAGAAAAAAATGTGGTTTATTCAGCACCCTCTAAGGTCAGGAGAGGGGAGAAGACTTAATATGGGGGACATATACAGTCTAGTCACAAGAAAATCATGCTTAGTAGTGAAGGAAGTATTTCACTGGGCTCTCCCCATGAATAGAGGAAACATTCCTCCAGAATTATTTACCTCTCTTGCCCACTAATCAACTTCCAATTAAAAACGCAGCTTTCTAGGCACTGTGATACTAGAAGTGAAAGGGAAAATGGGGCATAAGCATTTAGCTCACTAGATTACTATGATTTAGTTTAAACAAACTGCATTTGATTTCTAGCTAAGTTTCATGTGGCTAATTAATTTGGGTCTGTCATGGGTCATCTACAGGCATGCTGGAAAAGTTCAGTTTTTGGCCCTAAAAGGCTGAGATTTGGAAGTTAGTGATTCAATAAAGTGCTGATGTCTGTCATCTAGTGGTACACTGAGTAGTTGCCAGCAACTCTCAAGGACATTCCCATCCCCATCCCTCCCACTTCCACCCCCAACAAACTTGGCTATTGTTCTCAATCCTTAAGACTGGGTCCCTGTAGTAAAAATAGTATCAGCACCAGTAACAAAAACAACAACAATAAAATCCCATAAGTCTTTGATAGGAAAGGAAGAGTACTTACGTTAACAAAATCTCCACCCTGAATCATGAAATCCTTTATGACCCTGAAACAGAAAACAAAGGATTCTGAGATGAGTCTGTAGTTTAGAAAAATATTGATTTAGTCATTATAGTTTAGATTAACATTGATTTCAAAATACCATGTTTATTACTAGCTTTTAATAAATCTTCAAGTCAATTGAGTTCACAAAAACATTCCTACCCAAGATCTAAGAATTATCCTGATTTTATTTTCCTAAAGAGATTAATCCCCCAAAGAAGTAATTCTAAAAGCCCTCAGGATGGTTTGCCATGGGCCTTACCTGTGGAAAGTGCTCCCTTTGTATCCTATTGGAACCCCATCTTTTCTATAACCAAAAAGAAAGAGACTTGGAATGATGACAGATAACCGTACTCCTTTCCAATTTACCACACATGGGAGCCAAAGGCACACCCCTAAAGATGGTCAGGACAAGGGAGATAAAGAAGGCAAATGAAGTGAAGACAGACCCTTGGGGTATTACCTTCTATTACAGTCCCCAGCAATCATTCAAGGCCTGCGGGTGGTTCCCCAATACCCTCACTGCAGCCCCAGGTCACCCCTCAGGAGCAAGCAAAGAAGTCAACCACTGACCTGAACTCTCCAGTGCAGAATTGCCTGAAAGGGAAAAGAACGAAGGACTCAGCCACCATGACATCACAGCAGTGAGTTCCTCTAATCTTCGTGGGGGCGCGCACAGCCACTGTTGCCAGCAAGCCCACCAACCAGAGGCCAGAAGTCCAGACCCCCAGGCATACAGACAAGATAAATTGACATGGGGAACAGTCAAAATGGGGACTATTCAGACAGAGCGATACACAGGGGAATCAGATCACAAAGGCAGTGAGGGTACAGACGGGGATAGGCAGACAATTCTGCAGAACGGGGCCCAGTTTTTGGTTCGGTTAATCTGGCAGAGCATCTCCTTACCTAAAGTTCTCGGCCGTTTTAGGCACAACGTCTGCAAAGAGCTCGATCTTCATGCGGCCAACTTCCTGCAACCGGCAGGAGACGGTCAGAAGGCCCCGTCCAAGACCACGAAGGCCTCGTCGAGCGGGGACCTGGACGGGCTAACCCTTCCCTCCCCCATGCTTTTATCTCTCCCGCCTCTGCATCTGTAACCTATCCTTTCGTTCCGTCCAGACGCTAGGATGGACACTACGAAGGGCAAGGGTGCTCATCCTCCTTCCCTCACCACACCCCGCAGGTCGATAGGTTCTGGTCCAATTCCCCTTTCTGGATTCCCGAGCCCGCTATCCCTGGGCAGGTGAATTCCGTCCGCCTGGCCCCATGCTGTTGCTATTCGGCACAGGGCTGGGTCTTCCTGGACCTCACCTGGCCGCCAATGCTGACATCAAAGAACACCACGGGATTGACAGGGCTTGAATTTGCCACCGCCATGGCTGCGACCCGGAAGCAGAAGTCGCGAGCGCCTAGTTCCGACGAACCTAAGCCCAGCTCCGCAGGTTTGGTCTCCCGCGCAGGCGCAGGAAGAGCCGACCGAGGCCGGGGCCCGCCCCCGGAAGCAGTACTCTGCGCTCCACGCTGGGGCTTGCTGGTTTCTGCGCTCGCACTGCGGGATGCTGCCGTGACCAGGACTTTCATCGGTCCTGACCATGAGATGTCCGCCGGCTGTTAGCTCGCTTGACTGTGCTTGGGAACGGGGGTGTAGGCCGGGGTGGGTGGGGAGACGCGGTGCTGGGAGCGCGGATGCAGGTGGAGGAGATAGGGAAGAGGCGGCATGCCTCCGCCTTTTTTTGCTCAAGGTCAACGGATATCCCATTCACATGGCTACACTAAGCGAAGTACAGATAATTCTTGCTCCAGGTAGGGCGTTTGGACTAGGTAGTCTCCAGGATCCTTGACAATCCTTGCAGCTAAGATCTAAACCATCACGCGTGCTATTTCTTAACCCAGCCCACTAGTCTGTGAGCCCCACAAAGGCAGGAACTCTTCTTCCCCGGGACTTAGCACAGCCTGGCAAATAAGGTGTGCTTAATAAACCCTCAGCCCTTCTTTGAAGTCAGGACACTAGAATTTTAGTTTTAGTTCCAGTTCTGCCACAAGCTTCCCCTTTTGTCACTACAATTATTTCTGGCAGAGTAGCTAGGGCTTTTAAAATAAATCTTATAAATCACTCCTGGCTTGCTGTATTTAGAATAAAATCCAATTCCTTACATACAAAAGCCTACATTACATTATCTGGCTGCCACCTACCTGGCCTCATTTTGTATTACTTGCCCTCTTACTATATTCTGACTTTTCCGTTCCTCAAGGTCACAGGTGGATACAGTGGTCCCCCCTTATCGGATTTTCACCTTCCTGGTTTCAGTTACTTGCTGCCAACCACAGCCCAAAAATAGTAAATGGAAAATTACAGAAATGAGTAATTTATAAATTTTAAATTTCATGCCTAGGATGTGAATCATCCTTTTGTTCAGCATATCCACGCCATATATGCTACCTACCTATTAGCCACTTAGTAGGTGTCTTGTTTATTATATTGACTACCGGGGTATTGCAATGCTGGTGTTCATACTATTTCACAGTGCATATGTCATTCACCCAACTTCATCTCATCTTGTAGGCATTGTGTCATCTCATACGGTAAGCGTGAATACAGTACAAGATAGACCACATTCACATAACTTTTATTACAGTAGATTGTTAAGATTGTTCTATTTTATTACTATTGTTAATCTCTTACTGTACCTAGTTTATCAATTATCATAGGTATGTATGTATAGTAAAACATAGTACATACAGAATTCGGTACAATCTGTGGTTTCAGCCGTCCACTAGGGGTCTTGGAACGTAACCTCCTCGGGTTAAGGGGGACTACTGTAGTCTCTGTAGGGTCTTAGTACTAACTGTTAACGGTCTTTAATACTCTTCTAGATCTTAATGAGGGGGAAGTGTTCATTTTATTTCAGGTCTCAGCTCAGATGTCACTCAGATGGGAATATTGCACCCAATATAAAGGAGCCGTCAGTCACACTTTCAGATACATCACTGGTTTATTTTCTACATGCCACTCACCATCCAAAATTATATGGTCAGTCTCCCCACCTCACCTCTTGTCACATACACATATACCGTCTAACCTAAAAGTATATTAACTCTATGAAAAGAAACTCTTGTTTGTCTTCACAGGTGTGATGATAGTGTCTACTATTGAATAGCACATAGTAGGACTTTGGTAAATAGATTCAATGAATTGAATGAAAGAAGGTGAATTTGGACAAGGTTTGGAATCAGAGCATACATTTAATAGCATAGCTATTATTTCCTATACTCTTTGATCATCCTTTCTAGTTCAGTATCTGAGATGGCAAGGGTTGCACATAAAAATTCAGGATGTCTCAACTTAACGGGGCTCTTTTATTTCTGGTTACTTTCCCCCTTCCCTTTGTCTCCCTCTCTATCTCCAACTGATGATGAAGTAGGAAGAGGAGAATGAGGGAAAAGGAGAGGAAGGGGAAAAGGAACAGCAGAAATCACACTTCAATACAGTTTTATGCTAACTATTTTAGAATAAATTCTTTAAATTGGCGATATCCAATGTTGATGAAGTTGTAGAAAAACTAGTACATCAAACTGCAAGTGAAAATAAGTGAATGTATCTAGCACTTTTTAAACAATTACTCAGTGTAAAATACACACTTCATTTCATTTGGTAAAGAAACCGTATGGGATAGAAACTACTATTCCTATTTTATGCATCAAGAAATAGAAGCTTAAAGAGTTTGACCATGGAAGCAGTATGTTGACACAACTTTTTTTTTTTAAAGCAATGAGACAAATGATGTACCAAAACTCTATATAACATTTATATCCTTTGACCCAATTATGCCAATCTTGCGAATTTGTTTTCTGGATTAACTTAAGAGAAGAAAAGAGCTAATTTCACAACGACTTTTGCCACAGCATAGTCTTAGTGAAAAAGTAGAACTTGGATGTCAAGTAACAAGAGAATTTATAAAATATCAATGTGATAGAGTATCATATGGCTATTGGAAGAATAATTATGAAGAGTTTAAATTGGGAAAATGGTTTATGGTACATTAAAAATCAGACTATGAAAATACAATATAATAACCATTAAAATATATAAATTGGAATGAGAACCATGGGGAACAACTCCAAAATGAAAATAGTAGTGTTCAAAATGTGACATTACAGGAAGGGTTTTTTTCTTCTTTTTAAATTATTTGCTTTAATGTGATTACACTGTTTTTACTTTTATAAAAAAATCCATGATAATAGGAAAGAATGCTGAATTAGCCATACATGTGTTCTGCTGAACAAAAAACTCAATTAAACCACTAAACTTAAGTTACTATATTGATCAATATAAGGCATCTGAGGATATCAAACAAACTTGAGAAATCCATTTTTAGAACTGGTTTAATGAATTTATCAGCAATTTTGAAGACTCCCAGTTGATGTCCAGTGGGGAATCTGTTCTAACGTTTTCCCACATGATGTCCCACCTTCATGTCCAAGCTCTAAGTTAGCAGTTTTGATCAGTCTAGCTTAGACACCAGTGATGTCATAGTTCTGACTTTTGGTCTTGCTCTTGGTTGCAACATGTCTCTTTCAAAGAAGTCACATTTATGTATCCAGCTTCGGAACTCTGTGAACACGAAACAGACTCAAGGGACTTGGGGTTTGCCACTATTTCTTCTGACTTAGGTTCTTGAGTCTCTTGAAGACTTCCAACTGACTCTACCCAACCTGTTCCTGAAAAACTAAGAAAGGCCATGTATGAGGACTTTGTGTGGATAGGGTCTCTTGGCAGCACTTTGGGGTTACAAGGATAAGGCTTAAATAGAATTTCATTTTGACAATGGTCAAACACAAAGACAACCAAACAAAAATTACCTTAAACTTATGTTTATGGGTTGTCTTCTACCTTAAGTCAGAATTCTTTTAGATGTGTGGGTGAAGCAGTGGCAAGGGGAGAAGGAATTGGAAGGTTTAAATACTAAATATAGAGAAAATTACCCCCACTTTCTGTGCTTTCTCAAACTAGGAACTCAGGACTGGTTAGGCGGTCATAACTCTCAGGCATATAGATGATTGTCTCAACGTTACTAACCTGGAGTTTGGGAGGAGTAAGATTTTATTCAATATTTCAAATTCAGAGATTCCATGAATTATTGTTTCCTACAAGGAAAGAAAGCATGAATTTAAAGATTTATTGATAAACCATTGGCACTGTGATTCTAGAACTATTCTTTATATTTTTTGGTTAAACATGTTATCCCCTCACCTCACACCTATTAGAAGGACTACTGTCTAAAAGACAAGAGGTAATAAATGCTGAAGAAAAGATGACCCTTGTGCACTGCTGGTGGGAATGTAAATTAGTGCAGACACTATGTAAAACAGTAGGGAGGTGCCTTAGGAAATTAAAAATAGAACTACTATATGAGCTAGCAATTTTGTTATCTGAAAGAAATAAAATCACTGTCCTGAAGATAAATCTGCACCCCACGTTCATTGCAACATTATTTACAATAGCCAAGACATGAAAGCAACCTAAGCATCTACTGATGGATGAATGGAGAAAGAAATTGTTACACACACACACACACACACACACACACACAAAATGGAGTATTATTCAGCCATGAAAAAAGAAGGAAACATGTGACAACATGGATGGACCTTGAGGGCATTATGCTAAGTGAAATAACTCAGCAAAAGACAAATAACATGATCTTACTTATATGTGTAATCTAAAAAGCCAAACTCAGAAACAATCAGATTTGTGGTTGCCAGAGGTGGGAGTAGAGTGGAGCCATTAGGTGAAGGTGGTCAAAAGATTCAAACTGCTAGTTATAAGATAAATTCTGGGGATGTAATGTACAGCATGGTGACTATAGTTAACAATACTATATTGTATATTCGAAAGTTGCTAAGGGAGTAGATCTTAAAAGTTTTAATGACAAAGGTGATGAATATTAACTAATCTTATTGTGGTAATCATTTTGCAATATATACATATATCAAATCATGTTGTACACCTTAAACTTACACAATGTTATATGTCAATTATATCTCAATAAAACTAAAAAAAGATGTAATACCTAATACCTATAAAATATTTGGTAATTATAAATGTCGTACTTTTTATAATAGTGCTTTCACTGTTACCTGCTTTTTATATCTGCTTTTCTACATGAATTGTCTCATAGTAGGTAAGTTTTTACTTAGTATTCTGGTAAACATTTTCCGCCCCTTTAAATAATAAAAAGCACATGTTTTGAGTTCTATGACTATAAACCCCAGATACTCTAAGAAAAACATAGACTAATACAGACCAAATTTTATATGTACTTGGTTCCCCTCAATTTGGACCTCAGTTTAATCTTTGAAGAGGCTCAAGGTGATGCTATGTGAATAGTGTGGAGCAAGAGCAGAGAGGGAAACCAATAATGGATAAGATCGGTAAGACAGACAGAGAGGCCTGGTCATAGAGAATATGAAGACCATGTCAAAAATTTGAGTTTCATCCTGAAGACTGTGTGAAGTCATTGCATCATTTTGAGTCAAATGCTCACATTTTATTTTCTGGCTATAGACTATAAACACTGTAGGAATATAAAAGACAAAATCCAGAAAGATAGAAGAGTGGAGGTGGGATACATCTTTCCAAGTAAGGAAAATACATGATACAGAGGGATAAAACTTTAGAGTCTTTGGGAAAACTGTGAATAGATTAGTTTCATTTGATCAGGTTTGTTTGCTGTCAGAAAGGTATTTGGAAAATGGAAATTTCCTATGTGGCTTCAGTTCTTCTGATTTAGACCAACAACCCCAGAAGCCTTCCCTAACCTCCCCTGAACAGGTTTAGATACCACTCCTCTTGCTTCCACAGCATTCTGGGCCTACTGCTGTTATAGAACTTTTCACAATGTAAGGTAGTTGCCAGTTATGTGACTGTCATTCTTACTGGGCCTGAGTTCTTTGAGGACAGACTCTATAGTTTGTTCATTATTATATCTAAGCCATATGGAGAACAGTATGAGGGCTGGCACGCTACATATGCTCAATAAATATTTGTTGAATGAACGAACTTTATCTTTTAGACAAAAGAAGACAGAAAACCTTTGAGATGAAATACTATGAAATCAAGTACCAGTTCATGAAGATTAGTTTAGAAGCATGGGCAGGATAGATTACAAGAGGAGGAAAGACTGAAAGGAGATGAATTAACAAGTCGTTGCCATAACCCAGGAGCTAAATGCTTGGGATACAAGATGGACAGAGTTCCTGCTCTCATGAAGTCTATAATCCAGTAGAGAAGAAAGAGTTATAATACAGGAAGCAATGTCTATTATTAGGCTATGTCCCTGGTTACTCCAATGCCCATGAAAGAGAAACAGTAGACTTGGGATATTAATAGGTAGCAACTAAGAACGAAGGACCAGAAAGACTTGGTTTTAGTCCTTGCTCTTCTTCTACTTATTAGCTATGTACTTGGACAATGACATCACTTCACCTCTCTAGATCTCAGTCTCTTCAGCTCTGCAAACAGGAATGATAGACTTATCATGTAAGATTGTTTGTGTATTAAATGGGATAAATAAAATGCTTAGCACAGTACCACATAGTAAGCACTCAACAAATGGCAAACTCTCACCATTTTAGCCTGAGGCGTTGCAAGGAAGGAACAAAGCTAGGGTATGTCTAATCTCAGGGACCTATATACTGATCTATTTGCAGTATGTAATAATCAGTAAGAATCAAGAGATTTGGGAGAAGAGGCAGCTGTATGACCTCAGATATACCATTTAACCTCTCCGGATTTTATCTCCTCCTGTATAAAATAAGGGAATTGAACTAAAAGATCCTTAAGATTCTAAGTTTAAAAACAAAATTTAAATTGTCTACTCCAATAGGTATTAAGATGTTGTAAGTTGCTACTTTGTCACACATGGAATATTGAGCTTGATCTACTATAGTCCTGACCCATATGGCATTTCTTATCGTGATCTGAGGATAATTTTGTGGGTCTTTTTTTAAAAATTAAATTTATTGGAGTAAATTATATAAATTTCATGTGTATAGCATTGTAATACTATGTCTATATACTCGATTGTGTACTCACCATGCGAAGTCTTGTTTCCTTCTATTACACTAGATCTGACCCTGTTTACCCTCTGTGTCCTCCACCCCACCTCCTTCCCCCTATGGTAACCACCATTCTGTTCTCTGTAACTATGGGTTTATTTTTGGTTTGTTTTGTTTATTCCTTTGTAATATTGTGGACCTTAAAGTGATTGGTCCTTGTATATATTCTATTAAGACTTTTAACTCAGCACCTACAATACTATATTTATAAATGTATGTCTGTCTTTCTCTACTAGACTGAGAGCCTGTGAAAACAGGATCTGTCTTCATATTCTTAGGATGTAAAATTGTTCCTGGAATTGATAAACGTTTGTTGAATGAATAAGTCAAAGAGTAAATGACAAGACAACTGAGAACAGTTGTAACTCAAACGAAGACAAAAGCTACTGAAAATTAAGCCATGTAATCTAGCAGTTCTACTTTTGACAAATTCTGCAAAACTTCTTTCACCCTTATGAAAGCAAACAAGATACAGATCTTATGCTCATAGCAATACTACCCAACAAACAGTTTCTATGTGAAGTATCCTGGAAAGAAACATCTAGCATGTGGTACAAGCCAGGGAAGAAGGCGAACAGCCTCTGTCCTGGATTTAAAACACAACTCTGCTCGCCAAAGTCCCTCTTTGCTCACTCACTTACCAACTAGACTCTGGACCTTGTCTGAACCTATACTATTACCACATTTCTCTGGACTTCGCTACTTGTCTGCTTGGATTTTTGTAGCATAATTGCTTTTCTCTGACTCAGATGTTCTCTTTAGGCTTGACTTCTTGCTAGACCAGCCTAACTTCACTTTATCTCTTTGAACCTCAGATTTGCTCATCTCTCAGATGAGGCTGAAAGAAGACATGGCAAACAGGGTTGTTGAGAATAAGGCATACATACGAAAACATGTAACATTCATTCAGTCTCAAACATTAATTGTATCTATAGATACAATGACATACGAGATACAGTTCTTGCCCTCCAGGATCTCACTGCTGAGTTGATAAGATAGAGATGTGAAAAGCAAATTGCTTTGGGGTCACATAGTGGAGAGTGTTTAATAAAGGGTGACCCAATGAAGAGCAAAGCTGGCCAAGAGCAGACTCAAGGTCTGCTGCCCTGGTGTCAAGCCAATGAGCCTCCATGAGGCCAAGTGCAGCCTACAGCTATATGAAGGTGATGAAGGGAAGCATGAACACAGCAACTTTAGCAACCTAAACTTTATATTAAAATTCTGACAGGAAGCATGGTATCTTACCTCTCCTCTGCGAATCTGGATGTTATTTATAATGCGCTTTAAGACACCAACCTGCTGTGAGAGCTGGAGACTGTTTTCCTGTAATTGCTTATTTTCCTTATCCAGAAGAAATACTCTAAGAATGGGATAAATCAGAGGCATAACTAGAAATTTCTTCATCATTACTAAAAACTCAGAACTACATCCCACTTCCCACTAGCTCTGGGTCTTAGCCCCTGTCCAGGTTTTAGAACTAACTTTGGCAGATTAATTCCCATGATATTTGAAGACCAAGTAAAAATTAATAAGCTTCTGGCCTGTACATAGTCATTAAATACATACTGAGAGCAGAGACATACTATGCACAAGAGTATGAAAGGCACTGTTCTAGCCCTTGAGACACGTATGGAAGGATATAACCCTGTTTAGGAATGGGACTGTGAAAAGAGACTCTGCATCCCTTCAAATACTACAGCTATACAGCCTGCATCTGATTCTGATCTCTCAGGTCATCCTATATTTTAGTGGTTGCAGCAGCAACAGCAGCAACCATTAACTGAGTACTCATCATGTACTTAGGCACTGTAACCTATCCACATGGTAAACACCTCAAACTATTAGCTCATTTAATCCTCACAACAACTCCATGAAATAAATATTGCTATGAAGCCTATTTTATAGGTAATGGAACTAAAGCTCAGAGAGGGGGAAAGTAAGAAGATAGAACTAGAAAGTTATAGAGCTGGGATGCCAACCCAGATCTTTAAGACTTCTAAGCCTTAGGTCCTAACCACTATGCCAGGCCCCCTCTCCAAGGCCATGGTTTATATGGGACACATGACAGTATGATAGGCTTGGTCAGAGATTTATGTTTGGGTTCTGGTTCTGCTGCTTACTATCTGTGTGATCCTTGTCAAATTACTAAATCTGAGCCTCAGTTTCTTCATCTGTAAATGAGGAAACATCCTGTAGAAGAAACTTACTTTAAAGAAAACGTCCAAGTCTAATCCAAGTGACCAGAGCATGTCTTCAGGAGGGCAAGACGGGGACATTTTGAAGGTTAAGGCAAGGGAAATGAGTCAATTGTATTGGGATGTAAGAAGCAATGACACAGTTTGAGAAGGGCAATGGATTACATAGAATATATGACAGGGTTGACACATAGTAAACGATAATAGACTCTCCAGGCCTGCCTGAAGGAGCGTGTACCCAAAGCAGTGGAAAGGAGAGTTCAAGTCTCTGCTGCTGTGGAGTCTGGAGCCAGGCTGCTGAGGTTCGCTGCTGCTCTGCCACTGACTAGGCTGCCTGAGTTCCCTAACCAATCTGGACCTTCGCTTCACACGCATAAAATAAGGCTGTAATAGCTTCTCCCTGGGATTGATGCGAAGATTAAAAAAAATATATATATTTTTAATTATATTAATTGCATTAATTATATAATTAATTATATATTTAATATATATTTCTTTATATATTATATATAAAGAGAGCTTACAACAGTGCCTAGTATATAGTAAATGCTCGAAAATAATGTTAATCATAATAGATATTATTGGTGATACTATCTGTTAAGATCGACCCACTCTCTTTGCTCTAATTCTGTGTTCCGAGAAAACTTTTGATTGTAATTAAAGTTTCTTATAGAGGAGAGAATGCTTGGGCTGGCTGATATGGTAATTTTTTTTGCTCAGTATATTTCTCATTACAAATGAATACATTGGTATGCTGTGGGTTTGTTAATTTAACTCATTAGTATGATCCTGATTCTCTTGGTCTACCTCGGTTCCACAGGTATCAGAGGATAAAAACAAGTTTCAACACACATAAAGTGATAGGCCAGAATGAGCACAGCCAGGTCCTCAAGGAGACAATGCCGCTGTGAAAGAGCCTACTTGGATGGCCAACCTGCCTTCTCCATAATTTTTTTCTCTTTAATTTCATAACTCCTGCCACTTGTATGAACTACTGAAAACAGCAGATGGCAGAGCAAGCGTTCTAAGACAGGCTGCAAACTCAAAGGATAGTTTCTTGAACCATCTTTTTGTTGAAGAAGAATCTTCCTTATTTGGAGTTCACTTGCAATTCTGGCAGGATTACACCTACCTCTGCTGGACTGAAGATATTATGTATTTGTTGTCATGGATTAAGTCTTCTTGCTCTGTGACCTGCTCCAGAAGTTTTCTTTTTTCCTGGAGCAGGATACCATTTTCGGTAATGACCTGGTCCTGCAGTGCCTTCTCCTAGGGATAAAAATAATTTTAAAAGCCCCCTATTTACCACAGCGGGAGAAATGATAAATTTAAGAGCATCAGCCTGTTTAAAACTCTGATAATAGGTTTTCTAGGTTGTTTCTAGGTTGTTTTCACCTGTTTGCTGAAATTGTCAGCCAGATTGTTCTATATATTTTGGTTATTTATGTCATGTATTTTGTTTGGATATTTTTTCATTCTTTAGGGCTAACATTTAAAAATATCTGAGTGCTCAACTTCTAATAAGATCCCAATGATCTCATCTGTATTCTAACTCCACAAGTATTAACTCACTAACAAATACAGCTAAATTCTCTGAAGCTCCAGACTGAAAAAACTTTCGATATAATATGTTTCCATCTGCTTTGTAGTTAGTCATTTTTAAGGTAAAGAAGGGAAGATGGGACTTCAGCCACCTCACTTGGCAACTGGTATCAGGATCTCAGTTGGCTTAGCAAGTCAAGCATGTCAGCCAGATACTGAGAACATTCTTGTATTGATGATAATAAAATGATTTCTAGCTGGACACCATGTTTCATTTTTTTACCACTGATTTCCCCTGAAAGCGATAGCTAGAGAAGTTACAGCTAAAATGATGGAGTGTATTTTGTGAAAAAACACTAACATTCTTATATTGACTCAGTAGATATTGGTAAATATCACAGTTGTTGAGGAGTTTGAGAAGCCCAAAGGTGTAGAGCAGGCAAGTGCTTTCACCTCTTTATGTTTGTTCCTCACCTGCCAATGGCGGGAGTAAGTAGGGGTGGGAGAAGGGTCGTGACTTCTGGCAGAGGGATGAATCAAAGATTAAGAGGGACGACTCCCTTCCTTCCTTCCTTCCTTCCTTCCTTCCTTCCTTCCTTCCTTCCTTCCTACCTTTAAAATAATGTACTAATATAGAGCATTCAGAAAAGATTGTCCATATATGTGGAATCTTAAAAAAAAAAACAAAAACAGATTCATAGATACAGAGAACAGATTGGTGGTTGCCAGAGGCAAGGGGTGGGGATGGGCGAAATGGGTCAAAGGTACAAAGGTTCAGTTATAAAATAAATAAGTCATGGGGATGTAACGTACAGTATGGTGACTACAGTTAATATTATATTTTATATTCGAAAGTTGTTAAGAGAGAAGATCTTAAAAGTTCTCATCAAGAGAAAAAATTTGTAATAATGTATGGTGTTGGATGTTAACTAGACTTATTGTGGGGACCATTTTGCAATATATACAAATATAGAATTGTTATATTGCACACTTGAAATTAATATAATTTATGTCAGTTATATCTCAAAAAAAGAAAAGATTGTCTATCAAAGAGTTATATGGAAGATTATGTTATGTTATGAAACAAATCATTCCAGATTTTAAATTCATTCATCTAGGACCCTTCGACATTAAACAGCAGTCTCCTATTTATGGTACAGATTGAGGCGAGAAGGAGCCATTCCACAAACAATACTCCATGCAGTTGTAATTGGGTTAAAAAGGAGATTGAATGGGACAACCCACTGACACCTTGTCTTTTGGAAATATATTTCTTTGAACCAAAAAATCAGGACACCTGCTCTAATAATAGGATAATATATTTGGGGAAATCTGGTTTGGAAGGTCACACCTAACAACAGTCAGAGGACTCAACTGGCTCACTGTATATAGAGAAGGCTAAAGAATGAAGCCAAGAAAAGTGGCATTATTTTCTGGACACTTGGTTCTTAGAAAGTGAGCCCAGTCATTTTGTGCTCAGGGCTTTGATCCATTGAACCTAAAATAAGTAAAATCTGGACCACCAGGTTAGTAATACTGTGGCATTAAAAGATATTATATGGGTGGGTCTTCTCTAGGCTAAATATTTCCAATTCTTGTAACAATTTCTCTTGTGCTGTACCCACCAATTAACATGCTTCTAAGAACTTTTACATGAAAAAGAAGTAACAGCTATGAAAATTTATATGTGCCATGTATCCCTTTAGGAATTTCATGTTTTAATCCTCACAAAAGCTTGGTGAGGTAGGGATTTATTTTCCTCATTTCATGGCTGAGAAAAATGATACACAGGGATCTGTGCAAGGTCACAGAACTATTAAGTGGCAGGACTAGATTTGCAGCCAAGTCTATCTAAGACCAAAGTCCACAGCACACTTGGAGAAAAAAGTCCAATTACTCTTTCTTAGCCTTGGCTTATTTGCTATCACCAGTATCTTTAATGGAGACCTGTGGTCCTTTGGGCAGATATAGTCACTGTGGAGGGCTCCCATATGAATTACCACAATTTGGTAGGATTAAAACAACAGGAATCTATTTTTTCACAGTTCTGAAGGCTAGAAATCTAAAATCAGAATGTTGGCAGGGTTGTTCATTCTGGAGGCTCTGAGGGAGAATCTGTTCTATGCTTGTCTCCTAGCTGGTGGCTGCTAGCAGTCCTTGGTGTTCCTTGGCTTGACCTTCATCACTCCAGTCTCTGCCACCACCATCACATGACCTTCTTCCCCTGTGTATGTCTCTCTGTGTGTGTCTTCTCCTCTTCTTATAAGGACACTAGTCATATTGAATTTGGGGTTCACTAGATTATATGTAGTCTAGGGACTCTTTCTGTTCTCTTTCAAAAAGATTTTTATTAAAATATAGCTTGCATACAATATTGTATTAGTTTCAAGTGTACACCATAGTTATTCAACATTTATGTACCTAAAGAAATAATCACCATAAGTCTAGTAACCATCTGACACCATATAATGTTATTATAATATCATTGACTACATTCTCTATGCTGTACATTACATCCACATAACTTATTTATTTTATAACTGAAAATTTGAACCTCTTATTCTCTTTACCTTCCCCCCACTTTAAAAAAATTTTTCAGTTACGGTTGATATTCAAGTATATTTGTTTCAGGTGTACAGCATAGTGGTTAGACATTTATGTAATTTACGAAGTGATCCCTCTGACTAGTCTAGTACTTACCTGGCACTACATTTTGTAGCCTCAGGCAGCGGTCCCCAACCTTTTTGGCATCAGGGACTGATGCTCCTATGAGAATCTAATGCCTGATGATCTGAGGTGGAGCCAAAGTAGTGACGTGAGCACTGGAGAGCGGCGGCAAGAACGGATGAAGCTCGCTTACTCACCCACTGCTCACCTCCTGCTGTGTGGTCCGGTTCCTAACAGGCCCCAGACTGGTATTGGCCAGTGGCCTCAGGGTCTAGGGATTCTTAATCTGGAGTCCCATAATAGACCGTGGAATAACTGAAATTACATAAATTGTTTTGGTATCTGTGGCACAGAGTGAAAATACAATTAAAATTTGTTGGGTGTAGAAATGAGCACTTTAGGAGTGAGGACAGTTTTTTCAAAATTCTGAGTTAGGCTAGGGATCTCAAGAAGGGAAAACATTACTGGCCAAGTCAGTTGCTCTTCATTTTGAATTTATGTAGTTTAATGATCTTGAGAACATTCTGCTTTGGATTCCAAGTAGAATCCAAATCTGTCCCATGTCCTCCATATTCATGTACAAATAAGGCACAAGGATAATACGACCAACATCAAGAAACCATGAATATTTAGAAATAAGTGGAAAGGTACTCGTTGAGAATTAATAAAGGGGTAGAGATCACCTATTTTTACTGCCATTTAAAACTGACAGAAGTTTGAGGCAAAATGAGGATTATAGAACAAAGGTCTCCACTGTACTACCACCAGTCCATGGCCTATAAGGAACAGGGCCACTCAGCAGGAGGTGAGCACTGGGTGAGCAGCGAAGCTTCAGCTGTATTTGCAGTCACTCCCCAGCCCTAGCCTTACTGCCTCAGCTCTACCTCACATCATCAGGCATTAGATTCTCATAGGAGCACCCGTCCCTGGTGCCAAAAAGGTTATGGACCGCTGCTATAAAAAGTAGGAATGAGTTACTGAGGGTGTTTTGGAAGTCTGCTGAAGGATGTTTAAGAAAAGATATTTTCATTTGAAGGCAAGACACTAATCATAAACTGGCAGTGCAGAATATTTTCAGTGTCCAATTTGGTTTAGCATCACTATGACTCTTACATCCTTTTTGGCAGGGCTTAAACAATGACTCACGTGGAAAGAGGTGAGAAGAAATGAAAACATGAGCCATAAAGAGGCCACAGATAAATGAATAAATGAGTGGGCTTTCTCTACATGACCAACCACCAGCATAATCAGTCAGCTTTTCACCTTTTCCCCCCTCACCTTTGCCACTTCTCGTTGCAGTAATCCAGCTTCATTTTCAAGTTGTTTAATTCTCTTGTCTCGTTGCTCTACTTCATGAACTAAATGATCCTTGACTCTTTGAAGCTTGGCTTGGTAATGATAATGTTTCTCATTATAGTTTCTATAAAAGTAAATTTAAATACAGGTACACTTGAACACAGTGAAAATTTATTTTGCCTCCTCAGTATGCACCTTTCTTGGGTTCCTTCTTTTTGCTTTGTCCGGGCCTGGCACCTTGCTTGTCCCGCCTCACATCTGCAAGGGGATGGACCAAGGATAGCCTCCTAGAGAACACCAGCTTTACTCATCACCATGGACTCAAGTCTCTGGCTTATCTTGGTCTTGAGCTGATGGCTATGACACAGCTTTAGTAACCAAGTTTAACTTAGGAAACTCCTTGACTGATCCCCGACATCTAAATTCTGAATCTTGTTCCACTGATTCAGTAATTAATTTAAAATTTTCTAGTTTCTTGGCTATACTCTGGTCAGTGATATACCTTGTCTATTTTTCAGATAACTTGGTCCGCTCTCAGTCCTTGCCTTGAGTGTGGACTTCTAAATGCCAATTCTACAATGGTCTCTGCTCAAGACTCTTACTCTAATTCTGACATAAATCTGACTTACTACCAATAAGCACATGAGAAGATATTCAATATTATTATCTATTAAGGAAATGCAAATGAAAACTACAATGAGATGCAACTTCACATCCACTAGAATGGCTAAAATCAAAAATAAAGATAACAATAAGTGCTGACAATATTGTGGAGAAATTGGAACTCTCATACACTGCTGGTAGGAATGGTGCAGCCTCTTTGGAAAAAAGCCTGGCAATTCCTCCAAAGGTTAAACATAGTATCATATGACCTAGCAATTTCACCCCTATGAATATACTCAAGAGAAATAAAAACATATGTCCACACAAAAAGTTATACATGAATGTTCATAGTAGCACTATTCGCAATAGCCAAAAGGTAGAAACAACCCAAATTCCTATCAACTGATGAATAGATATACAAAATGTGGTATATACATACAAATGAAATTTTGACGCATGCTAAATTACAGATAATTTGAAAAACAGATCCAATTCTCAATATGATCAGTGTTATAATATTGTATTTCCTTCTAGTCTTTTTACAAGCATCTTTTGTTTAAACCTCGATTATATTAAAAATTTTTCTGCCTTTGTTGATTATATTATAATTGTTTCCTTATGCTGTTATCTAGTCTTCACAGCCACTATCTTTTAGAGTTGTAATATATTCCATCAAATAAATGTATTATACTTGACCTAACTAGCTCCTATCACTAGATAATCAAGTTTCTATCTGTATTGTTATAATGGCTTGAAGAATGGTTTGATACAGTACAGCTGGTGAGGGCTTAGAGCCTTTCCTTGCCATTGCTGGCTGGGTTTTGGCACACCTATCCATCTGGTCAGAAGTTCTGTTGGCCAACTTGCCCAGAGAACATGTGGACTTTCTAAGTTTATTTTTGGCTTTGTTAACTACTAGCATGATGAAGCAGCACAATACTGATGTTCTAAAATTTAGGGACAGCTTTCTTATTATGTTTGAATAAAACCAGATGGTCTTTCTATTGTTTTTACTTCAAAGAGGCAAGGAATTTATTCCTCTGGAAGACTGGTTGGGAAAACATGGAACAAATAAGCATTGTCTGTAAAGGTCAGCTCTGGGATCAGGGGAATGAAAATAAAAATGAACCTAGAGTTTTGACTGTTCCTTCTATTTTCTTTCCTAAAGCTGTAGTTTTCAATCCTGCATGTACATCAGAATCACGTGGGTAAGCTTTTGGCAGAATATTGATTCCCCAAGCCCTACCCCGAAGATTCTGATTTAATTAATCTATATCGGGGCCCAGACATGTACACCTAGTGTTAGGATCCACTGTCCTAAAGGCTGTGGACAAATAACATGGGAAAATATTCCACCTCACTAGCCATCAAAGAAATTCCAAATAAAATGGCAATTAAGTAATTTAAGACTATAAGTGAAAATTAAAAAGTATAGAGAAATCCAGACACAAAAAGTTACAAGCAGCATGATTCCACTTAGATGAAATTCTAGGAGAGGCAGAAATCAGAAGAGTGGATGCCTGGGAAGATGTGAGAACAGGAGATACCGGCTCACTGCAAAAAGGTAGGAAAGAGCTTTAAGGAGTAATGGGAATGTTCTGTATCTTAATTGGAGTAGTATAAATGTGGGTGTATGCATTTGTTGAAACCCATCAAATTGTACACTTAAAATCTGTGCATTTATCATATGTAAGTTATGCCTCAATTAAAACAACGAATATTGGAAAAAAATTCATCAGAGCCCCCTATGCACCCATAGTAGCACACTATGCTGATGAAGATGTGGTGAAATTACTACTCTTATATAATGATGGCAAAAAATTTTGGTAGGATGCTTCTGAATATTTGTCAATACATTTTAAGACCCAGAATTCCAGCTTTTTGACCAGTAATTCCACTCCTTGGAATTTATTCTACAAAAGTAATTAAAATATATATATATATATATATATATATATATATATATATATATATATACCAATTTTTTTTGGGGGGTGGGGGCTATTTTAAATAACAATATCATTCATAGGACCAGTGAATTAGGACTGTGTTATAAGGGTAGATTCTACCAGGTCTATAACTGCTCTGAGCTGTTTTGCTAAACTTCTTGCTTGGTACTGACTGCTGGTCAAGGAATGAAATATACTGATTATAACAGTGTTGCTTTGTAACCAAAGGAGTTTCATGACAGTTTGCACCGGCTTGTCCGCATTGTTTACTGACAACAGTGAAATTGATGATTTGCACTTAATCTCAGTGAGACCCCAAAAAGCTCTGTCTGCTCTTAAGGCTGGTTATACAGCAGAAATATACTGACATGACTAGCAGAGTATAAAAACATCTCAGTTGAGACTCCATTTTTGAATCCCTGGTTATGAGGTGTTCAGTGCACAAGTGGGTGGTTCCTGATGGGAGAGAGGGAGTGTATCCAGGCATGGTTCTTACACTGGCGGGGGTGGGGTGGGGTGGCGGTGGGGTGGTGGGGTGGTGTGGTCTGTGGCTCCTGCCTAATGGTTCCCAGACTGCCTGCTGTGAGACAGTCATGGGCTGTGATGCGTATCCTGACTCTAATTCTGTTGCAATACTGAGTCCTTCTCCTGCAGTGAGCTATATGTATTTGTAAGCATTGTCACTGGGGTTCTGTTAGCTTCTTTAAGCAACTGAACCTTGTTAACTGGCACTGTTAGTGCAAAAGTATATCAACTTTATGAAGTATGTTTTACAAAAATAAGCAAGTTCAAAGACAGTAGCAATAAAGCACAAGGCTTATAAGATGATATTAAGAGAAATAGAATATAAATTTTATCTAAGCTATGATAGTAAAATCGTAAAACTATGAAACTCTGTTTATTGACAGACAAGGGATTCCAGTTAAGTGTTCTTTCACTCAAAAATGTTCAATGTTTCATTATTTGAAAAATGAATAAAATGAATAAAAATATAACTGCCTAAAAATCAAATGTCATTTTATCTTGGAGACTGATATTGACCTGACATATGTCAAGTCAATAGTGATATATACATACATATATACATATAGATATACATATACAGATACATACATTAGATTTAGTGTCAATTCATTTGTCAAGTATGGTGCCACTGATCTAATACTTTGTTCTGTCACCTCCCTTTAATAGGAAGATAAAGCGTAGAAACAGCACTGCATAGGTTATCAGATGCCTGAGTTCTAGTCTGAGATCTGTAAGCAGCATGAACTGAACCACACATACTCACTCCCTTGACCATGGCTTCTACATTTCTCAGTGATATGATGATCAAAGGAAGATAATGAACACTAACGCCTCTGAACAATACTCTCTGCTATAAAGCAGTAAACAATGATTTTAAATCATTATGATTAATACCATCAAAATAATAGGTAAGAAACTTCAATCTATAAAGGAATAAAGCAGAAGACTACAGAGCTGACATCAGAGAGGCGGGCCATGGGGGAAAAAAACAAAATGTAGATATAATAGCTAGATACTGTTTTTTCTTTGTTGTTGTTTGTTTTTTAGGCGAGGCAACCCTTGGTTGACCCCACAGATTGCAAGGGCCTTGTCATCTTACAATCCCTTGTTTTTTTTTAATTTATTTTTCATGCCTATAGCACCTGGTCTTCCTAGGTGGTCTCCCATCCAAGTACTAACCAGGCCCGACCTTGCTTAGCTTCCAAGATCAAACAGGGTTAGGCTTGTTCAGGGTAGCATGGCCATAGACCAGATACTGTTTTAAGTAAGCACTTTACATATATTTATTCATTTAATTCTCACAATTTTATAAGTACTGTTATTTTGCCCATTTTAAAGATGAGGGACCTCAGACCAGAGAGGTTACATAACTCACCCAAGGTCACACATCCAGTTTCTAGTAGAATCAGGATTTGTACCTAGGCAGTATGGTTCCGGAGTCTGTACTCTGAACTACTGTGCTACATTCCAGGGAGGAGGAGAGTGGGAGGAATCTGGTGGAATGATGAGTAGGAAATAGAAGTGCAGGAAGCTCAGGAACAGAAATTTTTACTGAGCACCTACTATATACCAGGGACTATGGATAAAAACATGAGTAAGACTGTGGCCTGTGCCCTTGAAGAACCTATAATATGGTGAGGAAGACAGATAGTGAATCCCATTATTTCAAAACAAGGTGGCAAGTTCTTTAAAAAGTACAGAGAGGCATGTACAAAGGGCTATAGGGACACAAAGAATGGGCACCTCACTCAGGCCAGGCTGGCGGTCTGAAGAAAGGCTTCATAGAGTAGGTAACTCCTAGTCTAAGAATTATGAGTTGAAATGAAGAATTGAAAGGGGGAGAAGGCTGAGGAAAGTACATGAGAGGAAAAAAAAGCCTAAAGGCAAGTGAGAAGGGTACATTTAAAAAAAAGCAAGAAGTTCCCTTCCAAACAAAGAGAACTTGTTTTTGTTTACCTCACATGGAAATCAAGTTGCTTCGAAATTTTCCCATATTCTTCATGGAGTACTTCATTCTCTTGTTGTAACTTAGATACCTTCTCTGACAATTCCTGGTTGCTCTTGAGATGCTGAAAAAAAATTTTTTTTTTTTAAATGAGAACATTCTGTGCTGAATAGAGGTATGATATTGGCGGAATGCAAGTTGACAAAGCCTTTCTGCTGGAAAAAGCTTACAGTGGCTCCAGCTTCTGAAACCATAGTAGCTTCCTGTGATTTCTGCATGTCTAAATTTCCTGAAAGCTAGCAGCTCTTTTCCCTGACTTTTGATCCCCCAGCCTTTTCAAAAGTCTGACACTTAATTTGTTATATAAAAAGTCTTCCAGCTTGAAGTACATAAAGTGGAGGCTGTTTTCCTGACCTATCCCTGACTAATAAAGTATTTGGTTCTAGAAGTAGCTCCACAAAGATTGGTTATCTGACCTGGTTGCTTAACCACGTACGATCTTGTCACTAGTACTAGATTTCCATGACATAAGAGCTGATTAAATTATAACATAGTTGCCTGTAATGAAGTGCTTTGGGAGACCACATGACAAAGAATGTCAAAGGAGAATTGAGAACTACAAGGAATTTGGGGTGGGCTAGCCACATCTGACCATGTCAATGAACTTTCAAGGAGAAAACGTCCAACCTGGGCATTTAATTATTGGAACAAGGCATAGTCGGAGACTCAGAGAGCTTCTATGAGTGCCCCATAAGAACCTCTTCTCAATTCTAGGCAGCAGGTCAAATATACAAAAATCGAATCTCAAATTTCATCAAGTAGGATGCAGAATTACAGCACAAGTTGATTTCATAGCCTTGCCAGATCTCCTATATGGAAAATAATGCTTTGTTTGGGAATGCATGGAAATCTGATAATTGAGAATGGGTATATTTGACAGAATTCCAAAGACTTTGAGCAACCAGGACCTCCAAATTCTACTGAGCCTCTCTTATCTGCATAAATGGTCCTTCCTCTGCTCTCAAGAGATTAACCACACTTGCCTTGGACTCTGTTAACTTCTCTTGAAGCAGTTTGCTTGCTTCATTGACTGAAATTTGGACTTAACAATGGCCTTTGTTAAATGACATTAAGATGCCATACTTTTTTGACATAAAGAGGAATCCAAAGGTTTAAGTAGATAAGGAAATTTGGAGTAGATATATTACAGGTGACCTACTCACCCACCTTATCACCATGACACACACCTCTTAGAAGACACTCTCTTCACTAAAGCTTTGCCAAATACACTGGTGAGGGGAGCACCAGATTTCTAGAAATGCTCTATTATAATGCCATAGGTGGTAGGAGGTGTCAACATTAAAATGGATCCCTAATTTTAATGGGGATGATGGTACTACAGAATAAAAAGTGGGTACTATTACTGTTATTAAACAATAGGGCCAGAAATATAACTAAATGGTTTGACTTGCAGCAGTCTGTGGTTGTGGTGGTTGTGGTTAACTGACCACAGTGATTTTAGGTCAAAAATTGATGAGCAACCCATTAAAGTCTTACTTGAGTTATACAAGAAAGGCAGGCAGGCGGTTAGGCAGGCAAGGGAGGAAAGGTGAGGGAGGGAGGGGAAAGAGGCAGAGAGAAGGAAGGAAGGAAGGAAGGAAGGAAAGAAGGAAGGAAGGAAGGAAGGAAGGAAGGAAGAAAGGAAGGAAGGAAGGAAGGAAAGAAAGAAGAAGAAGGAAAGAAGGAAAGAAGAGAGGGAGGTGGGAAGGAAGAAAGGAAGGAGGGAGGAAAGGAGAGAGGTAGGAAAAAAATGAAGATACTTCTGAGTCTGGTAAACAGAGGCCCAAATATGAATGACAATGGAGAGTAATGGCCTCTTACTCAATCCTCAGACCAGAGCCAGTTCAGAGACCCAGAGTCCTTCAAATGATGGAAATGTCAGGTTGTCTTCAGGAAAAAACCTGTGATATTGTCACACGTATGTGATCTTTTCCCAAACCTTCCTTCGAGACCTGTGGCCTTTTATCAAGGTAATTGGGCATTGGAAAGAGGGAATTAGATATTTGTGGAATCAACACTAATGCTTTGGAACCCAAAACGCCACAGAGGTTCATAATTCAGAGTGGGACCTAAGGAAGTAAGGTAAAAAATGGAATTTAAACTCGCAGTGTATCTTAAGAGTATGTCTGTAGTGATTCACTGGTTCAGCGTGTTTCACAGTGGGCCTAGTGGGTCTGTGAATCTCTACCACCCCTGCCTGTCCCAGTGGTTATTTCCCTAATTCTTGAATGTACAGTCAGAATAGACTATCTGGAATAGTGGATTCTCCACATTGGCATTCTGACTCAAGGAGTGAGGGCTATGATGGCAGAAAAGGCCGAGTGCTTGGAGTGTCTCTTCAGATTCTATAATCAACTTATACCACATTTGCCCTTTTAACCCATTTATCAAGTTACCTTCAAGGCTGTAAGTTTTTGGTGGTACCTAAAGTAAGCCAAAGATCTGCAGTTGTGCCAGGCTGCAGTGCAAATTGCTTTGCCATGTGTGCTTTATGACCTAGCAAATCCAAAGATGATCCAAGTTTTGGTGGTAGATGATGATGTTATATGGACCCCCCATGAAAGCTCTGTGATAGTTTAACCTTAAGATTTGAGAGCTAAGCCACCCCTCCTCCCATAACAACCTTTTAAGGAAGGTCTTTGCTTGTGACTTGGCCCTGGTTGAGACTGAATACCTGGCCATCAGAAATCAAGTGATCAAGTAACCTGAGCTGCCCTTCCCCAAACTAAGTATCATATTATTTGCCAAGCCATGAAGTTGGGCATGTGCAGTAATACTCCATCCTCAAGTAGAAGAGCTATATAAGATACTGAGCCTGAGCGGGTCCTAAAGGTACAGAGTTACATGAGCAAGTGGTACTAACTTCTACTACATTACCGCCCCTTTCAACCCAAACCCACGGCCTCATGGGGAGTTTCCTATGACCAATGAACTGAGAAAGAATATATCACGCGTGATTTACATATGGTTCTGCACAATATGCTGCAACCACTCAAAACAGGGCGGCTGCAGCATTATGGCCCTTAAGGACAGTGGGAAGGGAAATCTCAGTGAGCGAAGCTTTGCCTGGAAAGAGAGATGGCCAGAGGCATGGACCTATATTAAGTCATAGGAAATTTCTAATAATTTGGGAAGTTGATCAGAAATTTGGAAATAATATTATTGGAAAACTGATGGGAAAGAAATAAAAAAGGTCTGAGAAAGGGCCTTAGAACTAGAAATGCTGTCCAACAGAATTTTCTGCAATAATGGAAATGTTCTATTCCTGGACTCTCCAATATGGTAGTCACTAGCCATATGTGGTTATTGAACACCCGAAATGTGGCGAGTGTGTCTGAGCAACTGAATTTTAAATTTTAAAAATATTTTAATTAATTTAAATTTAAACCAAATGTGGCTACTTGACACAGTATTGGACAGCACAGGCCTAGGGTGTGAAAACACATGTTAAAATTACGTGTTTTTGCTCGCCGGAGGGCAACTGCAGGAGAGGTGGCTCTCAATAATCGGGTGAAAAAAATGGTACTTTCTGTATACGTCAGCCTCTTTTTCCAGGACCTATTTGCTTGCTCAGTGGGCTTATGTACAAAGTATATGGTGGCAGGAATGTATTTTACAAAGGGTCACCAGTACTAATCCACTCAACTTGCCAAAAGCAAAGATCGATGTTGAGCAAGTGTTATGGCATCACCCACTAGGGGTTTATTATAGGCAGGTTTATTGCACTAGACCCCTTCCATCATAGAGAGAATAACAATTTGTCTTCACCAGAAGAGATGCTCATTTTAGATGTAGATTTGCTTTCTCTGTCCATAATGCTTTTGCCCGGACCACCATCTGTGGACTTAGCAAATTTCTTATTTCTTGTCATGATATACCATTCGACATTGCTTCTGACCAAGAAAATCACTTTACAGTAAGAGAAGTGAAACAACGGTTCATATACATGAGAGTTATTGGTCTTACCCTATACCCCATCATCCAGAAAAAAAAACTAACCTGAGAAACAGTGGAAAGACCTATGGAAGATGTAATTATGGTGCTGGCTAGGTGACAACATCTTTTGGGATTAGGTGATATCCTATCAGATGATGTTTAAACTTTTAACCAGTTTTTAATAGTATATGATACTATTTCTCTCATAACCAGAATACATGGAAAGGAGCAAAGAGATGAAAGTGGGAACAGTTTCTCACACATTTGGGAATCATAAAATGTGTATTATTGTATTTTTGGTAGTTAACTTTATAATTAAGTTTTAAAGTTACAGTATGTCCATGTGGATTGAGACTTAAGAAGCAGCAATTAACATTACCCCAAAATGATCATGGATACTGATGGGATGTTAAGAAGTTAAATGCGTCTTAATGTATATGAGTGATAGTGCATCATGAAGGTGAGAGTATAATGTTCTTTTTGTTGTTTATTCAATTAAATATGGCTAAAAGGGTTTCTATGCATGTTGACTACACGAAGTGGACTGGGCTGTTGCTCAGTATGACCCCCAGTCTTCTAAGCTCTCCCCTGTGCTGCAAAGTTGGACATCTGAAAACTGCATTTCCCAGACTCCCTTAATAGTTTAGTTTCTGCAAATGAGAGGCATTTTCACAGAGTGTAGAAAGCACTGGTGGGAGGAAGAGCCATGTTTTTCCTCTAACACTAGCAGGTAGGTGAATGGGCTGGCAGCAGATGAGACGGCAGGAGCTTCAGGGAGAGGAGCTGCAAATTCTCCCCATTTGGGTGCTGCAGGAGTCGGCTTCCCCATGCTTTCTGAACTTCTGCACTTATTGAAAGCCAGCAGCAGTTCTTCCTGACCTTTACTCACCCTTACCTCTCCCTTCCGTTTTATAAGCATATTATTCCCTATGTTAAATCCCTTCTTACTTGAAATCTCTTCTTACCTGGAGAAAATTCTGCTTTCCTGACTAAAGCCTGACTAAGCTTAATGTGCAAAGTGCTAGACACTCAATAATTATTAGCTATTACTCAGGTCTATGGGAACTGGAAAACCAAGAAGCATATCTATACTTTCTTACCTCATCAGATTTTCTTTTTTCATTTTCCAATTGTTTAAGTTGGGCCTCTTGTTGCTGAATTCTGGATTGTTGCTCAGAATTGGTGATTTCCAGTTGTTTCTCTTTATCCTGTAAGATTTTCACTTTATTTTGTAGCTCAATCATATTCTGATCTCGGAGTTTCCTGAGGACAATTAATGCACATTAAATCACACTGTGAATTGCAAAGCTTCACAAATGAAACCATTTGAGATAAAATGATTATAAGGATATTTTGGATTTAATGAGGTAGGGTATATGTCCATAAGAAAAGGGACCAACACAAGGAACCTCCTCTGTGAGAGAATCTTTTCTTATTTCTTTCTCCTCAAAACAACACTATGAAGAAGAAATAATGTCTTATTTCACAGAGGAAGCCATGGCACAGAGTTTTAATTAACTTGCTCAAGGTTATATAGCTAGGACAAGATGGAGGTAGGGCTCTAATTCTGAATCTCATATTCTTTCTTCTTTTTCTCACTGCTTTATGAGCCCATTGATTGTCTTGGTTCAATGCAGGACTGTTAGTTTCAAACACTATTGCTACTAATGCACACATGTCAACACTGCTATAGGTGAATCATGAATGAGCCTATGTTTGATGAGTGTTAAAAAAGAAACAACAGGTCCAACATGGAGTCAACTTGGAACTACCTGGTTGGCTGTAGTGAGGTAATCTGCTTGACAGACCCCCACCCTTCCCCAGGGGAAGATGACCAAGCCCCAAATAATCTACTGTTTGCTAGAAACTTCCTTTCCCCCCACCCACTTCTGCCTATAAAAGCCTTCCATTTTGTACAGCTTTTTGGAATACCTTCTTTTTGCTAGATGGGATGCCATTCAATTCATGAATTGTTGAATAAAGCCAATTAGATCCTCAATTTTTTTCAGTTGAATTTTGTATTTTTAACATGAGGAAATTTATTCTTTTCCAAAAGGGCCATAAGTACTTAATTCCTTCAGAGGGAGTCTCATCAGACTATGTTTGTAAAAACCATTTCTGAGGATTTTAGACCAGGTTCTTTGGAATTAGGAGATTTATGAAGAAGAATATGATGATGGTAATGATGATATAGCACTGGTGGGATAAATACTCACCTCCATTCTGGGTCACCAAAATACTGATATTGGACAAATGACTTTTCTTTCTACACCTTTAATTTTTTCAATAATCAATAGATTATTGGGAAGGATTGATTTTTGAGACATGGGGCTCATATTTCTCAACCTCTAGTTCTTCTCATGTGTCTGGATGTAAGCACAAGCTTTCCGAGGGCTGTTGTAGCTTATCTTCTACCATTCACATCCACCTCTGTGCCAACATCCCCTCTTTCAACTCTATCTCATCTAATTCATTATATAAGTGAGCAGTTCCTTGTTATTACTGTCAATTTCTTCTTCTTCTTTTTTTATTCCATTCTGAATTTCTGATCAAGAGATAATACTAAGAGATAATCCTTGGAGCTGAAAAGGAAGTTTTAAAAATCTGCTAGCACTAAAATAACCTGAGTTACTTGCAGTAAAATTTAGGAGTTAGAAACTTAAAAAGTAACTCATGAATATGTTAGAAATTAATTTCTATATTATATTTAGAGCTTGAACAATGAAAGATTAACAAATAAACCAGTTCTGCCAGTGAATAAAATTAAGAAATCAGTAGATTAATAAGATTCCCTGTCTCCCTAATAACTTTAACCTTTCTTTCAATCCATCCTATACATAGCAAGCAGAGTGTTCTTTCTAAATCACAATCCTAATCATATCACTCTCTCTGCTTAAAATCCTCAATGGTTCCCCATTACTCTTAAGATAAAGTTCAAACTCTTTCATATGACTTGTGAGCCAGCTTATCTTTCTAGCCTCATTTTCTTGCCATTCCCTGTGCCCCCAAACATTTTGTTCTAGGCAAAATGAACTTTTTTCACTTCCTGAAACAAGTTATCCACACTTATTCCTCCTCCTCTGCAACTCCAGCATTTTCCCTATCTTCCCCCTCTAGGCTTTATATTGACTGATACTCTCTACTTGGCTTTCCTATACCACCTACTTCACTCTCAGCTTAAATAGCTTTCTCCAAGGAAGGCTTTCTTGCCTTCTCTAGACCAGATTAGGTGTCCCTACTATGTGTATGGCAGCATCCTAAACTTTCCTTAGTATAACACTTATACTTCATTGCAGTTGCAAAGTCTTATGTATAAAGATATTCATTATAGTGAGACTGAGAGTCCTGAATAATGATTTTGATTTAATATGTAGCCTCAGCACTCTGTTCAGTTTCTTCACAGCATGCCTTGCTAGCCTTAGCCATTTCCTCTACCAATCATTAACCCCCTGAGGCAGCCAGAAACAATGGTCATGACTTGACTAAAGGTCACAAGGTATGAGTTTCAGTTAAGCTCACGATAGTATCTTGACTTAAGTTATGTTTCAGCTTCTTTAGGTTTCAGCTCCTGAACTCTAAGGTGGAACAACCCCCTGGCTACTTTCCCATGAAACCAAAGGGATGCCAGAGTGGACCTCAGAACTGTCCTCAAGACCCGAAGAAATAATATTTCCCTTACCTCACCTTTGACCAATCAGCTCTCAATACAACCTCAAATCCCTAACCCACGGTGTCTTGTGATTTGGCCCTACATAATCTGTAACCTACACACCATCAGTTGTTCGGGCTTTTGAGCATTAGCTTCCCATCCTCCTGGTTGGCACCATTCATAATAAAAAAGTCAATTTTTCTCCACTGCAATTCTCAGTGTTTAGTGTTCGGCTCTGCTAGTGCCGGGTGGATGAACTCTTTCTCTTTGATAATAATAGCATTATTTATAAGCAAAAATGTCTAAAAAACATTTTACATAAATAATGGTAGATCTATGTAACAGGATGTTCTACAACTGTTTAAAAGAACACTATGTAGTTGATAGATGGTCACGGGGATGGGGAGCATGGCATAGGGAATGCAGTTAGCATTACTATATTGGCTAGGTGGAAAACCAGAGGAGAGAAGGAGCAAGAAGGGGGATCATTTTATAAACTATATAAATGTCTACCCAATGTACTATATAGTTGAAACTAATAAAAAATAAAATAAATTTAAAAAGAACACTATGAAATTATAAATCAATAACAGAAAGATAGCTGGAAATCCCATAGTTCTAAAAAATGCATGTGTCAAAAAAGAAATCTCAAGGAATTAAAAAATATTTTGAACTACCTGTATTTTGCATGAAAATGAAAATACAACTTAGAAAATTGTTAACCTAACCCAGATTTCACTTACAGCTTTTTCTTTGATTCAAGATGGTTCTGCCTAGATATTGGCATTGTGACTCATTTGCTTTTTTCCACCCTTTTCTTTCCACCTTTGTATGCCTACTCCCTTAACCATTAAGCTTTAGAACATAAAGTTCTGGCCAGTGTCAAATCCTTTAAGAATGAAGCATCAGGTCTATCAATCATGAGGACAATCTTGGCTTTAGATTGTTCTGCCCTAGGCCCATCAAGGCAAAACAGCCCCAGCTACCGTGGGGTGATGCCAGGGCTGACTGCAGAGCCAGAGGGACAGACGATCAATTACCCCAGCCCTGTCCAATCAGGAGTGTCCACAGCTCCAACTCCCTTAGTTTCCATAACTAAGAATTTCCCCCTATATAATCTATTCCCTTGAGATACCTGGGAAGCCAGGCCTTTGAGAGATAGCTGGTCTGCGTTTAGGACTTGCAACTCTCTCTAAAAATAAATCCTAACTTTCTTTGCTGCAAAACCTGCATGTATCTCATTGACTTAGACCCGTGCAGGCAGACAGAACCTTTGTTCTGATAACAAAATGTGTGGGATGCAGCAAAAACTGTGCTTCAAGGGAAAATTTTAGCATTAAATACAAATATTATAAAAGAACAAAAATAAACAATCTAGGCTTCCACTAGAGAAAGAGACAAATATAAGCCTAAATAAAGCAGAATAAAGGAAAAAATAAAAATCAGAGCAGAAATCAATGAAATTGAAAATAAGAAAACAATAGAGAAAAACCATGAAACTAAAGCTGGTTCTTTGAAAAGATTAATAACAATAAACCTCTAATCGAGCTAACCAAGAAACAGAACATAAACTACTAATATCAGAAATGAAAGCGAGATTATCACTACTGTCCGGGAGAAAAAAAGTTCCTCTATCCCTTGAGGTTCTTATGGGTGATCTAATAATCAAATTGACATGAGACAGATTAGCATGAGAAAAACAAATTAAAGGAACACATACTTTCAGTATACATGGGAGAGACCCAAGAACATTAAGTAACTTGAGGAAGATAGCAGAAACTTTTACCTTAAATGCCATCTTCAGCTAAAAACAAAAAAATGAAAGTGGGAGTGAAGAGCCAGTTATGGGAGGTTACCAGGAAAAAGCACAATAAAAATAAACAAGGATGATATTATTATGCAGATTTAAGTCTACGGCTTCTCCATCAATTACAGTTTCTAGGGATGTCCTCCTCTTCCAGGTATAGAAAGGGACATTTACAAGTGTAAATGTCCTTTAACAAAGGGCAACTTATGCTCAGTTTTCAGAGCTTCTCCCACGTCTTCTGTTTCTTAAAATTAACCAGCCTCAAATAATCTATATCTCAAAGAGGCGTATTTTGAGGTGGCAAACTCTGCTCCCCTTTACTACTGAGCCTATGGACATTAAGAGGACAATAAGTGCATATTATGAAAGACTCTATGCCTACAAGTTTAACAATGTAGATGAAATGGACCAGCTCCTTGAAAGATACAATCTACTAAAACACAAGGAGAAACAGATACTCTTAATAGGCCTATATCTATTAAATAAATTGAATCAATATTTAATAACCTTCCAAAAAATAAAGTGCTGAGCCCAGGTGGTTTCATTGGTGAATTCTACCAACATTGGTGAATTCTACCAATTGTCTATAATCTCTTCCAGAAAAATTGAAGAGGGGACACTGTCTAATTCTAAGAGGCCAGCATTATTACCTTAATACCAAACTAGATAAGGATATTACAAAAAGGAAAACTGTAGACCATTATCTCCCATGAACATGTCTGAATTGCTTTATGTGGCTGGTTAGGATTGGCATGGCCAGGCCTAGCTCATCTTTCTAGCCTTGTTTTCTTGTCACTCCCTTTATCCCCAAACATTTTGTTCTAGTCCAAAGGAACATTTTTCACTTCACTGAAGATAATGATGATGATCACGACAACAGTAACATCAAATACTGCAATCACAATAACAATAGCACCTGTATAGTAGTGGCTTTGTAATGTGTCACTTGGCTAGGATTTCTGTCCATGTATGTTTCTGGTTAGAGTGGGCTACAAGATATGTATCTGTGTAAGATGTGGAGGGCGGAACTGAAGCATTTTGTTTTATGCTTGGAAAGCTGGACCATATGATTCTGTAGCTCATATATGTTGCAGCTTATCTGCTGGTCGCCTAAGCGTGAGGTAACAGTGGGCCTACAGCCACTCCACCTTCCCTTGGATCCTCCTTCCCCTGTCCATCTCCTGGGCCAGGTGTCTGTTTAGCTCCTTGATGAGGGGGACCGGCTTCTCTTGCAGGACATCTACTTTACCAAGTTTGGAGGCAGCGAGAACTGACATCTTCGTGTGTTCAACTCGTATTCATGAGTGCCAGCCTGTTGTCGCTCTCCCTCACTTTATATCCATTTTTACTTCCTGTTTGCTCTGCAGACCGACCTCAAGCTCCAGCATACGATGTAATCATTGACAGCTTTATAGACGTGTACCTGTTCCCACAATTATATAAGACTAAATCCTTGTAACACATCTCTAATTAAATATATTTTCCTCCTACTGGTATTACTTCTCTGATTGAACTCTGACTGACACAAGTGCTTACTATGTGCCAAACACTGATGCAAGCCAACTGCTTATAACTCATTTAATATACACAAATCCTATGATGTAGGTGTGGACAGGCACTGAGAGGATGAGAAACTTGCCCGAGATCATACAGCTATTAAGTGACTAATAAGACGACCGTGTTTTATTGTTATAAATATATTCCAAAGCAATATATTTAAAATGAATCAACTCTTCTTAACAAAACAAGAATAAAAAATATATGCATAAATATAGAAAAAAATCCGAGAAATATGTAGCAACTACTTAAAGTGGTTGTTGCTAAAGGATAGCCTTCTGAAGAACTTATGCTTTTTATTTTATAGAGCTCTTTAATATATGTTTATTCATAATAAACAGTTATAATTATAACCATATTTGCCAGAATTTATCTCAATAATAATAAATACATGCACAAAATAATAAAATAAATAATAATAAATACGCACGAAATATGCACAAAAATTTGGCTACAAGGATATATATTATGTCATTGTTGCTATAGTAAGAAACCGGGAAAAATGTAAATGTCCAACAATAAAGGACTGATTAAATAAAAATATGGCCTATTATTAAAATAATGTTCTAGAAGAAGATTTAATGGCAGTAAACAGATCATTATATTTTTAAATGAAAAAAGGATAAGTTACAATCTAAATATCTAAATTGGGGTTGTTTTCCTCCAGGTTACAAAACAATGTATACTAGATACCTCCTTTTTTGTGGAAAAGAAATTTCCTACATATTTCATTTTCCTTGGTTTAAATATTACTTCTAGGTATTTATTCTCCACCAAAAAATGTATAGAACTTGTATTACTATTCCCACTTTAAAGATAAGAAAACAAGCTTCAAGAAAATTAGTCTTTTTTCTTATTCAATCCTTTGACTACATCTTTTGTCTCCTTAAAAACTTCACACAGTTGTTTTATAATTGATTCTTCATAATTCCAGTTGCTGAAGTTCTTGGGGGTTATAAATCTGGTGTTTGTTGTTTCTGTTGACTTTTATTCATTGTGTTATTTGGCGATTTTCGATTGTCAGCACATATTTGATTACACTTAACATGTGAGAATCCTCAGTATCTAAATTGGAGTTGTTCTCCTCCACAGATAATTTGGATCTTCTTAGTTAAGAAGCCAGGGGAATGCCTACTGGGGAATACTTTAGTTCCTTCAAGATTCCCAGCCAGGTACTAGAGTCTCTAGTTCAACTATCTCACCTTGTGACAAACTTGCTCAGCTTCTTCTTTTGAATAGGGGTTGATATTGTTATTTGCCCCTTGATGTAGGAGTTTGTTTACCATTTATCATTTTGGTTTTAACTCACTGTATTTTTGCCCTTAGGGCTTTCTATTGTTTGTAAGTAATGCTTTAAAAGGTATATTTATTGTAGTTTATCCAGATCCAGTTGTATTATAACAGGAGGATAGTATGGCATTCTGCTAGAAGTAACAGTGAGACAAGCATTTTTCTACAGTACCTCACTGAGTCAATTATTTGTTTATACATTCATTCATTCATTCACTTACTCAAATATTCACTCACTCACTAAATATTTACTGAGTACCTACTGAGTGTCAAGCCCTATGCTAGAACTTTTAACTAGAACTGAAAGAAAGCTTCTGAACTTTATGGTATATGTGGATGTCTGCATATCTTTTCAGTGGCTAAAACTATTTTTCTTAAAATATATGTGAATCACTCTGAATGATACTTAAGTTTAGGGATCTGAGAAGATTGTTTAGTAAAAATCCTAAAGATAATCATAATTTTAGGAAAAAAATAGCTCCTAACTAGTAGCAGCTTATTGATGATTAAGGTACCTGTAAAGTACTTGGAAATTTTTTGAAGAAAATCAGCTGACAAATACAAAATACCAACTTCACTCTAGTCTGCATTTTGTGCCAATCATTTTAGAGTTGGAAAAACAAATCCTAGAATATCATATTTCCTGGGCAATCCAGTCATTCAGCAAAATTTACTGGTGTATCAAGTGTGTCCCTGAACAAGAAATAATACCTGCCATTAAGAACCCCACACTCTAGTATGAAAGGCAAACAAGAAAAGAAATAATCAAAATACAGTGTGATAAGTATGATATATAAGAAGCTGTGTAACTGAGTTTACATCAGTGGGGACATAGAGGAAATACATTGGTAAATTGACACTGCTGGTAAACCCAGTCATGGTTAGCTCCCAGGAAACTGACATCTTGCTCTTCTTACCTCTTCTGTTTTTCTTCTTCATAGTGTTGCCTTATTTTAGCTTCGTTTTCCATTGCTTCTCTAATCCTTTCCTGTAGTTGCTTCTTCTCCAAAATATAAGTGTCTGTGAGACAGACTTTATGAGCATGTTCTAAATTCTGCAGCAGATCCAAAATCTTGAATGAAAAAGTTTACAAATAAAACTTTAAGAAGAGTATGACCTATTTTCCAATTTGGAAAATACCATATAAATAACAAACATAGTAATGTAGGGCTAACGAAGAAATTTGATCTAAAGAGTATGGCTAGATTTATTTTTATTTTAAAATAAATTACTTAAGTTTCATAATATATAATACCTTCACAAAGTTTAATGTGTGTGTCTGTAAACAAAGTTATATACTGAAAAGTCTCCATCGCATCCCATCCTGTCTTCCTCCACCAAACAGATGATCGCTATTAGTTTCTTGAGCCCCCTTTCAGAGATTTATTTATGCACATATAAACAAATATTTTATAGTTCTCCCCAGGCACACATTTTTACACTTTTTACACAAATGATGGCATATTACATATACTCAAGTACCTTGCTTTTTTTAAATAAAAATACACTCAGCGATTTTTCAATATTATACATCTATATAGATAATTGTCTTTTCTTTTACAGCTGCATGCCATTCCACTATAAGAATACACCATCACTTAACTAGCCTCCTACTGATGGACATTTAGGTTGATTCCAATGTTTTGTTATTACAAATGATGTTTCTAGAATACCTTATGAGATGTGGATTTGTCAAGGTAAAGGTTATTATTTGTTTGTTTGTTTGTTTGATAGCTAATGTCAAACTGTCTTCATAGGTATTAAATCGATGTACACTTCTAACAACAATGTGTGAGTGTCTGGTTTCCCTACACTGTGGCTACATTCATGAATAATATCTCAAAACGAAGTAGAAGTCTCTTACAAATGAGCACCTATTAGTATATGGCCAAGCACCAGTAATAGGTGGTAGAACTAAAAATGAGATTTATTAATTTGAGAGATATATATTTTATTTTAAAATTTATGTGTTAGATTAAAACTGTCATTGAATTTTTTTTTGCGAGATAAATTTCCTTTTAAATTTACTAATTTTTTATAAACCTTCTGTTACTTAAGTTTATAACTGGCATATAGTAAGTGTTCAATAAATATTTGTTGAATGAATAGGTTTCAGGAGAATAGCTATTCTTTTTTTCTTATATTCCTGACCCCAAAATGAATCCTTCACATTGGTTCGGCGCCACATTCCCCACAAACGTTCTGCGAATGACAGTGGATGGCAGTCCTCTTCTACGAGAAGGACTTTCTACATCAGCCCTAAGCCTTGGTTCTTAGGTCCCTCCTGAGACCACACTTCATAGGAGAGGTAAAGATACAGAATGATCCAAGGACAATAACAGTGGGCAGCCAGTCATTTGACACTAGGTCAAGTTTTTTGAGCTGTCCCATATAGATAAAAATAGCACCCCACTGGCTTCTCTGTCAAGGATATATGCCAAACTTTTGAACCTACCACCCACATTAAGAAAGAGAACATTTCCAATATATTTTTTATAAATTTATTTATTTAAATTAGTTTCACATATACAATACATTGGTTAGACATCGATAATGTTCATAAAATGATCCCCCCAATTGCTCCCTCCCTCTCCTGGCCCTCCACTGAGCCATCATATTAATGCTAACTGCATTCCCTCTGCCTGCTCCCCATGCCCAACTATCAACTACTAATTGGGACTTCTTTAACCCTTCACTCCATTCTCCCAACCTCCCAACCCCCCTCCCCTCTGTCCGTCAACAAACTGTCCATTATATTTGTGAGTCTGTTTTTGATTAGTTTGTTCTTTTGTTCCTTAGATACTGCATGTAAGTGAAATCATATGGTATCTATCTTTCTCTGTCTGACTTACTTCATTCAGCATAATAACCTCTAGGTCCATCCACGTCCTTGCGAATGGTAGGACTTTATTTTTTTAATGGCTGAGTAATATTCCATTGTGTATATGAACAAATCATCTGTTAATGGGCATTTAGGTTGCTTCCATATCTTGGCTATTGTAAATTGCACTGCCATGAATATTGGAATGCATAGATCTTTATGAATTATTGCTTTTTTTTTTTTTGGATAAATACCTAGAAGTGCAATTGCTGAGTCAAAAGGTATATCCATTTTTAATTTTTTGAGAAACCTCCATACTGTTTTCCATAGCAGCTGTACCAATTTGCAATCTCATCAATAATGCATGAGGGTTCCCTTTTTTCCACATCCTTGTCAACACTTGCTGTTTTTTGATTTATTGATGATAGCCATTCTGACAGGTGTGAGGTGATATCTCATTGTGGTTTTAATTTTCATTTCTCTGATGATTAGCAACCTTGAGCATCTTTTCATATACCCATCTGTATTTCCTCTTTGGAGAAGTATTTTTTCAGGTCATCTGTCCATTTTTAAATTGGATTGTTTGTTTTTTTTGTTGTTGAGTTGTATGAATTCTTTATAAAATTTGGATATTAACCCCTTATCAGATGTATCATTAGTGAATATCTTCTCCCAAATGGTCGATGTCTTTTTGTCTTGTTGATGGTTTCCTTTGTTGTACAAAAACTTTTCAGTTTGATGTCCCATTTGGTTATTTTTTCTTTTGTTTCCCTTGCCCGAGGAGATATATTTGAAAGAAACTCCTGTTAGTAATATCAAAGAGTTTACCGCCTATGTTTTCTTCTAAAAGTTTTATGGCTTCAAGTCTTACATTTAAATCTTTAATCTATTTTGAGTCTATTCTTATATACAGTATAAGAAGATGGTCCAGCTTCTTTTTTTTTTATTGCATATATATGTCCAATTATCTCAACACCATTTATTGAAGAGACTGTCTTTATACCATTGTATATTCTTACTTCCTTTGTCATATATTAAGTGAGCATACAGTCATCAATTTATTGCTGGGCTCTATTCTATTGCATTGATCAATGTATCTGTTTTTATGCTAGTACCATGCTGTTTTGATTACTGTAGCCTTGCAGTATAGTTTGATATCAGGTAGTGTGATACCTCCAACTTTGTTATTCTTTCTCAAGATTGCCATGGCTATTTGCGGTTTTTTACAGCTCCATATAAATTTTAGGATTATTTGTTCTAGTTCTCTGAAAAATGCCATTGGTATTTTGATGGGGATTGCACTGAATCTATAGATTACTTTGGATAGTATGGCCATTTTAACGATGTTGATTCTTCCTACCCATGAACAGGGTATGTGCTTCCCTTTATTTGTATATTCTTCAATTTCTTTTTTCAATGACTTATAATTTTCTGTAAACAGGTCTTTTACCTTCTTGGTTAATTTGATTCCCAGCTATTTTATAGTTTTCGATGTAACTGTAAATGGGATTGTTTTCTTAATTTCTCTTTCTGAAAGTTCATTGTTGGTGTATAAAATGCCATTGACTTCTGAATATTTTGTAAGCTGCTACTTTACTGAATTGATTGATTGGTTATATCATTTTTAGTGGAATCTTTAGGGTTCTCTATAAAGAGTATCATGTCATCAGCAAATAATGAGAATTTGACTTCTTCCTTTCCGATTCGGATGCCTTTTATTTCTCTTTCTTGTTTAATTGCTGTGGCTAAGACTTCCAATACAATGTTGAAGAGGAGTGGTGAAAGTGGGCATCCTTGTCTTGTTCCTGATCTTAAGAAAAATGCTTTTAGCCTTTCCACATAGAGTATGATGTTAGCTGTAGGTATGTCATATATGGCCTTTATTATGTTGAGGTATATTCTTTCTATTCCCACTTTGCTGAGAGTTTTTATCATAAATGGATGCTGGATTTTGCTGAATGCTTTTTCTGCATCTATTGATATGGTCATATGGTTTTTACCTTACGATTTGTTAATATGGTGTATCACATGAATTGATTTGCGAGTATTGAACCAACCTTGTGTCCCAGGAATAAATACAACTTGATCATGGTGTATGATATTTTTAATGTATTGCTGAATTTGGTTTGCTAATATTTTGTTGAGGATTTTTGCATCAATGTTTTCTTTTTTTGTAATGTCTTTGCCTGGTTTTGGAATCAAGGTAATGGTGGCCCCCAAAAGGAGTTAAGGAGGCTTCCCTCTTCTTGAATTTTTCGGAATAGTTTGACAATAGGTGATAATAATTCTTTGAATATTTGGTAAAATTCACCTATGAAGCCATCTGGTTCAGAGCTTTTGTTTTTTGGGAGAACATTTCCAATATTTTTAAAATCTACTTTGTGACTCTCATCAATTATCCCACTTCTTCTCCACCTGAGCAAACGAATATCTTTAATTTTGCATTAATCATTTCCTCTTTTTTCTTTTAACTATGTGTATATATATATGACATAGTTTATATTTTGTGCTATTTTGATCTTCATATCAATGAAATCATACTGTGTTTTTGTGATATGGTTTTTATTCAATATTGTATTGAACTACAGCATGTACAGCATTCATTTCCATTGCTGTAATTATGTAAATATACATTGCTATTATGTAAACATATAGTTTATTTGTTCCATCTCATGTCAGTGGACACTTAGGTTGTTTCAAATTTTCTGCTATTTGGAACTATGTTACTATGAAAAAGACTGAATTCCTGTCTCCTGATGCTTGTGTGCAGTATAATAGTTTCTCTAGTATTTATACCTAGTAGTATAAGTGTTGGGTTGCATACAGAATATACATCTTTAACTTAACTAGATACCAGTGCCAAACTGCTTTCCAAAGTGTTTATATTAATTATGCTTCCAACTACAGCCAATAATAAGAGTTTTTGTTGCACAGAATCCTCACCAATAATATTTAAGACTGTCTAAACCTAAAAATTTTATTAATCTTTATCAATTTTACCAATTACTTTTTTATGGAGTAATAACATATACAGTAAAGAGTGTATACCTTAAGTATACTCAATGAGGTTTTACTTATGTAACTACCCCCTAGACTAAGATATAGAATACATCTAGCACCACAGAAGATTCATTCATGTCTCCTCATAGTTAATATCCCTAATAAAGACAACCACTAACATATCACCATAGCTTAGTTTTGTCTGTTCTTGAACCTCATATAAATGAAATTACACAGTATGCACTCTTTCATGCTGACTTCTTTAGTTTAACATTAGCCTTTTGAGTTTAATTCATATTGCCATTATCTACTTTTTGATGTTTGTTTTATATTTATATGGTTTGATAAAATGACTTTTTAAAAAATACTTGACTCAAGACAAACCTACAGATCAAAATGTGTAACTGCTACATACTACTGCCACCTGGTGTTAAGCATCCTAAAATGCAGGTGCAATATTTCAAAATGGTTCTTTTCACAAAACAAATCCCTCCAAAAATTACAAAATAAAAATCATATAAACATCCAATCCAAATGACAGGAGAATAAGCCTTTCAAAATTTGAAAGTATAATGCAAAAGTCATTTGGTCCCAGTCAATTCTTTAAGTTAATATTATTGCTTTAATGAAACATCCTTTTAAGTTCATGGAATTAAAAAAAAAAAAACCCACAAGATATACTAGAATTGTAGGATCAGGTGAAGTCAAGAAAGAAGAAAGCACAGAAGAGTAAAGAAAACCCCTAGAATTATATCAAGTTTGCACCATATCCAATTCTTAAAATCCTCAGGGAAATGAGATTTCTGTACTGGTATCCAGCGTATATTCCTTATTAAGCGTGTGGCTAATTACCTTTTCCTCTGCATCAGCAACTTTAGAGTTCTTCTGAGACAGCTTTTCCTTTTCCTGTAGGTTGTTCTGTGATTCAGTGCTCTGAGCCTGGTTAAGTGCTTCCAGCTCCAGTTCCTTGATTTTCTGCTGACAGTGCTTCCACTCTGCTGTGAGTGAAGAGCACATCTTTGCACTGTCTAATAACTTCTGCTGGGCCTGCTTTAGTTCAATTTTCATCTAGAGATGGGGAATAAATAAGAGTGATAAAAATAGGTATGGAAAAATGTGAATGCGAGCCAGAATAAGCAGCTTTCAAAGGAGTGTAGTCCCCCAAGAGCTGACAAGTACCAATGTTATGTGGCCGATTACCTCTCTGCAGCTGCCATGTGTTAGTAAGGTTTGCCAAAGTCTATCTAGCCA
This sequence comes from Rousettus aegyptiacus, assembly GCF_014176215.1. NCBI lineage: Eukaryota > Metazoa > Chordata > Mammalia > Chiroptera > Pteropodidae > Rousettus > Rousettus aegyptiacus. The sequence goes on along the minus strand of NW_023416284.1, from coordinate 27,457,524 downwards.
GATGGCAGCTGGACAAAGGGATTTTCCTAAGAGTTACTATATACACATGGTCTAAACATTTTCCATTCTTTTTTGATCTATCCCAAGCTGGCTTTCATTCCCACTACTCCACGAAATGATTTTTTTTTTTTTTTTTTTTTGCCAAGGGCACTACTGACCTCCCCCATTATCAAAGTAAATCCAACAGACAACTGACCTCTTAGTAGCATTCACTCTCTCCATCTCAGAAAGTTCTCTTCTCTTGGAGTCTGTGATACCAAACTCTTCTTGTTCTTACTTACCCCTTTGCTGGTCCTCCTTGGTCTCTTTTGTAGACTATTCTAATGCTACCCAACTTCTAAATATTATTGGATTATTCTAGGCCTTGAGAGTGGATCATTCTCTCCTTAGGTTCATTCTCGTGATTTAAAACCCACCTTTATCAAGTCACTGCCAAAATGAAACTCCTTGATTCTGCCCATCGCTCCAAAATCGTTTTCCTCTCAGTCTTCCTGATTTCAGTAAGTTATGCCATGCCACCATCCAACCTTTCGTTCAGGCCAGTAACTTGAGAGTTGTCCTTGAGTCTTCCTTTTCCATCATGAGCCAATTCAGCACATGCTGTCACTTCACCTCCAAATATATCTTGCATCAATTCATTTGTGTCATTTGTGTTACCACCCTAGTCTAGATCAATATCACCTCCAGCATGGGCCATAGCAATAGCCCCAACACTGGTCCTGCCATTTCCATTTTTACTCCTTTCCAATCTAATCTCTGTGCGGCAGCCAGTGTGTTCTTTTAAAAACATAAACTGAACTACTTGACTCCCTGCTTTAATATTCCAGTGGCTTTCCATCACTCTGGGAACAAATCCCAGCAGCTTGCCTGGCCTTGTATGATCTGGCCCTTGCTAACCTTTAAAATCATCTAGTCATTCCCTCTTCTTCCACTGACCTGTCACAATGGTTTCTTTTTAGAGTTTCCAACATACTGAACTCTTTCCACTGTTCCTTCTGCCAGGAATGCTTTCCTGTCCCCCTCCTCATTGTTTAGTTGGCCCCTGCTATTCTCCAGGTCTTAGCTTAAAATGCCACTTTTATGATCATTTAATTTGAAGAGGTCTCCTCACTTATTCCTGACTTATTGCACCACCTTTATTTCCTTCATAGAACTCATCCCAATTTATAATTAAACATGTATTTATCTACTTGTTTACATCCTCTTTCCCCACTCTAATTTCCAAGAGAACAGAGACTACGTGTTTTATTCACTTCTCAGTATCCGAAGCCTATCGAAATGCCTAAGAATAGATGATTACTCAATATTTACTGAACAAATAAATAAATGAATGACATTCTAAGAAATAGTAGAATTTGGTAAATGGACATACTAGGTAGGCCTCACAGACAAAAAATGCTGAGACAGAATTTACTTTTACTCATGTAAAAGAGAATTTCTTGGGCTCGAAGCTTTTCAACTGAATAGAGATTACAACTGTAATCTCCTCTACTTGTGACTTATGTGTATTAACCAATCAGATTTTATCAAGTGAGTGTAAAAGTTAATAATGTTCAACCTCTCTGAGCTTCAGTTTCATCTGTAATATAGGGATAATCTCATAGGACAGTTGTGAAGTTACATAAATAAATCAAAGAACAAAAGCATCAAGAATAGAGCCAGACACATAGACAACATCTACTACAAGTTAACTGTTGTTCTTCAAGAATCAGAATATCCACTATATTTGAAGTATATATCTGAAACAGATACTAATAATACTATTTTACATAGGTTAGGCTTTCATATCTATGAACTAGCTGAGATTGGTATTTTATACCATTTTAGAAATGGAAAAATTGAATCTCAAATGTAGTCGGCAAATGATAGAGCCAAGTTCTGAATACAGGTTTTTCTGATTCTAATCCACTATTCCACACTATACTGCCTCTAAATTGTGAAATACCTATATATTGTTTATTTATCTAAAGAGAATACTATAGAGTGGGTCAACAAAGCTAAAAGTTGGTTCTTTAAAAAATCTAATAATAGATGAACTGAGAAAAATCAAGAGAAAAGCAACAAAGAATAGGTAAATAGCATCACAGAGGTAAAAATGACCATTGCTCTATTTAAAAATTGATGAATGAAGTTATGTAAAATTTTTAAAAATTAAAACAAAAGGGAAAAATTTCTAGAAAAGTAAAATATACCAAAGTTGATACAAGAAGTAATAAAAAATGGATTTTCGTAACTATTAAGAAACTGAATCAGTAATTTAAAATCTTCCCCCAAGAAAACTTAGAATCAGATGGATTCAGAGATGAGTTCTTATCATTATTTAAGAAGAAATAATTGCAATTTTACACAAACTCTTCTAGGGAATAGAAGAAGAGAGTATGATAACCATAATATCAAAATCTGATATGAACATTACAAGAAAGGAAAACGACAAGCCATCTCATTTATAAATAATCCTAAAGAAATCTCAGCAAGCCAAAATCAGCAATGTAGGAAAAAGATAGTAATTTAGGATGAAGTTGGGTTTATGACAGCAATGCAAAGTTGGGTTTACATTGTATCAGTCAATATAATTCACCATATTAGATATAAAATTGTAAAAATCTTATATTCTCAAAATATGCAGAAAAAGAATTTGATAAAATTCAATGCGTACTTATTATAAAACATTGAATAACTTAATACTGGAAAAAAATTCTTAATGTGAGCAAGAATGTCTATTTAAAGACACTACAAAAACATACTAAATGGTGAAATTTGAGAAATCTTTCTTTGAGATTGGGAATGAGAAAAGGATACCCACTATCAATGGTTCTATTCAGCACTGCACTAGATGCTGCAAAGAACAAGAAAAAAAGAATGAAAGATGTAACATTTGGAAGGAAAATAAAATTAAAAAAATTATATTTATTCTCAGATTATTGCTTGCATAGAAAACCCAAAGAAATGTAAAAGTAAATTATAGATATTAATTTAAAAGTATAAGGTTTTTAATAGAAAAATTTACATTTTTATATATTATCAATAGTTAGAAAATAAAAACTTTTTAAAGTTACCATTTATGATAGTATGGAAAATATCAGCACCTAGGAATATGTCTAACAAAAGATGTATAAGATCTCCACAAAGAAAATTATAATATTGAAAGAAATTAGGGAAGACTTAAATATAAATACATAAACATTTAATAAATTAGTGGAGTCAATATTATAAAGATTTAAATTTGGCCCAAATTTATCTATAGATCTGGTATAATTCCAACTAAAATCTCAAAAGGTTGTGTGTGGGTGCATGTAGGTATATGCATGTAACTTGACAAACTGATGATAAAATTTATATAGAACTTAAAAGGGCCAAGAATATCTAGAACAAGAATAGGGTGAAAGGATTTCTTCCATCAAATATTAAGCTCAAAAGAAAATTTAACAAAATCTTGAATAGGCACATCACAAAATAGGAACTCATATGACAAATAAATATATAGAAAGCTGCTTAACTTCATTTGTAAGCAGGGAATGCACATTAAAACTGCAAAGGGCTATAACTATACACATATACTAGGTTAGCAAAAATTTTAAAGTCCGACAGTACCAAGAGGGTGAAGATGTAGAGCAATAGGGACTTTCATACACTGCAGTAGGAGTAGAAAACTAAAGAGTTGAAGTAATATATACCCTATGATGCAATAATTTCACTCCCCATCTTTTCCTAGAGAGATGCATACTTGTAGATACCAGTACACATATACATGAATGTTCATAGCAGCATTTTTTTCAAAAAGTAGAGGCATTACTCAGATCTTTTCATACATCTCACTATTCAGGAAAGAGTCTTACATTCATTAAATGCACATGTCTCAAATAATGTGCTCTTATGCTCTCCTTGGTTAAAAGCTGCTCCAGCATCCAGAGTGATGAGCTTATGACATCTCCTTTTGCTTTAATTCTGAAGACCAGGAAGATCATCACCCCCAGATTTTAACAGACATGCAAAAGTGATCAAAAACTTTATTAAATAGAATAGAAATGAATGTATGTAGAAATAAAGAAATTAAACCCTTCAAGTAAAATAAATGCTTCATTGTCATGGCAGGTCAAGGTAGGTGCTCAGGAAAAAATGCTGGAATAAGCTTGTCTCTTTGGTATTACCAAAAAGAAATTCTACATTGAGCTTTCATAAGCTTCTTTCCTTTTCTAGTGAAAACCCACTTCCCTCCACCCTCTGTAATTCTAAACCAGTTTAATCTCTCTCTCTTTCCCCGCCCCCACTTTTTCATTTTATTTTGAAGGATTGGTACAGCTTTTGAAACTTCATTGACAGGAATAAATCTATTAACTATTGATTTCTTCTCAAAAGGCACTGTAATCTATCAGATAGCTGGGAAGTTACATTTTTTTAAGAACAATGAAACCATGAAAAACTCAGTAAAACACAGACAGAAACAATGAATAGAAGAAGAAACGAGAAATTAAAGAAGACTATTTGGTACATTAGATTCGTTCAGGATAATAAAACCTAAACTTCTATGGTAAATAGAAAGGGTACAGGTCCTTCCATACTATATTATCCACTTACTGCATAGACCAAGAAAGCTTAAGGCCTCTGGGACCTGTGATCATCAGTCATAAGCAGCACTCAGCATTTGGGTAATGCTGGTAATGAAATAAGACAACACTGCAGCAAACACTATTACTGCTAACAACATGTGCATCTAGGGTGGCTTCTTTGGCTCTAGGTTGGGACATTTAAGCACCAGGAAGAGGATCCAGTATAGTGTCTCAATGTTAGCGATGGCAGAACAGCTCTCTGCCTGAAGCTCGGTGAGCCTATAGCATTCCTATTAATAACCCTAAGATGGGAACATACAAGATGTCCATAAACCATAGAAAGGATAAATTGTGGCATTTTCTTATTGTAGAATACTATACAGCAAAGAAAATTAACAAAGGCTATACACCACAACATGGATGACTTTTCCAAACAAAGTAGATCAAAAGAAGACAGACACAAGTACATACACTGATTATATTTGTAAAATATTCAAAAACAGGCAAAACTGAACTACATTGTGTGGGACTCATACATAGATGGTGAAACTATAAAGTAAAGAAAGAAAGCAATTACCAAATTAGTGGCTATTGCTAAGATAGGGCTACTGGTATATGGGCAAGGTGCTATTTCTTGTCTTGGGTGGTGGTGACATGGGTAATCACTCTACAGTAATTTGTTACACTATATATTTATACTTTACATGCTTTCTGGGTGTTAAATTTCTCAGTAAAACTGTTTAAAAGAAATTAACTAGTATTCTGCTTTTAAAATCAGTCTCATGAATATGCCTAACATTAGCCAGAGACCCAGAATTTGATCATCTCTGAATGAATTTTAAAAAGTGAGCTCTAAGTTTGCAAAGCTGAGGTTCCAAAATGACCTCAAATGAGGAGAGGTGTAACATGGAAAGATAACTCTACACTGGAAAGAGAGAAACAGACCTGGGTTTACATTCCGACTCCACAATTTGTTGGTTCTGCAACCTTGAATAGTTTTCTCATCTATAAAATGCAGACTGTTCAGGGTTATGGGGAGGTTTATATGAGATAAAGTGGACAATATGCCAATAAAAGGTTGCTGGCTATTGTACATAACTCTGCATAGGTGCCTGGCTCTTACTTAGGACCAGCCCAAAGGCTGAAGTCTCATTGCTGAAATGGCTAAATTTTACCCCACCACAAAGATTTAAAACAGAACAAAAAGTATCTTCTCCTTTTTACCAAGCTATCATTTACTCATCCCTGAAGGACTCATTCATTAATTCAATAAATATTTATAGAGTGCCAACCATATATAAGGCATCATGATCTGTGTCGGTCTGGTCATAGCGCCTTGAAAAAGCTGTAGTATTGCTTGAATATGCTCAGAGTTGGATAAAGTGATCTAAGAAATATGCTTAAAGGGAAGGTAAAAGGCTATCTTACAAGGAAATGTGATGAAGATTTGGAATTTAATTTAAAACTACAAAGGCTTGAGGGAATATGATCAATATTCAAAAAATCATGAGGGGTGAGGGTAGAAAAGAGGTTTATTCAAATAACCTAGAAGGATTTCCTGGAAGGATTTCCTAGAAGAATTTCCTAGAAGGATTTCCCTTGAAGTTTGATATAAACAACTATTTGTTTTCCTCTATATCTCCTTTACTAGACTGTGAGCTCCTGAAAAGTAGAGACCTTTCTTAATTCATTTTGATGTCACTTTTCGAATAATGTCCATTGATCCCATTACACCAGGGGTTGGCAAACTTTTCCTATAAAGGGCCAGATAGAAAATACTTCAGCCTTTGTGAGGTATACAGTCTCTGCCACAGCTACTCAAATCTGCTGTCATTGTGCAAAAGTAGCCATTGATAATATATAAACAAACAGGTATGGGGTATGCCAATAAAACTTTACTTAAGAAAACAGAAGGCAGGCAGTATTTGACCCATGGCCAAAGTCTGCTGACCCCTACACCAGGGGATAGGGGTTGTGTCTGTTTTGCCTACCAGTAAACCCTCAGTATGGACAAGATTGCTTGCCCAGCTTATAACTGATGCTCAATAAATATTTGTGGAATGTTGCATTTCAGAACCTTAAATAGGGGCTCACAGAAACCAGGTCCCTAATACATATTTACAAAATTGAACCACAATTAAAAGGAAGTACTATTTTATGTGGTAGTTCAATTAAACATTAATGTGGTTTATAAAATTCAAATGAGAATGTGAATAGCAGTTCTAAATAGATTATTTTAAAACAAGCATGTTTGGGGGATGGTCCTCTAACTTTCGATGCTCTCTTATCAGAAAGAACAACTTTGCCCTCCTATGAATTATACTTTGATACAGTTGACATTTGATTCAACCAATAATAATAGATGTATCTATTAGAGATAAATAAATTTAGATATAGAACTGGAGCAGGACAGCCAGGGTTTGGGCACAGGTCATCAAAATTTAGTAAGCGCTAAAATTTTAGGTAATAATTTCAAAAGATTGTATAATTTAAAAACTTTTCATATTTGCAAGTTGACAGCATACACACATCTTCAGCAGCAGAGAAACAACAGAGCTGTGTACGTACTTGGTATAGAAAAGTTAAAGAACTGAGTTACCAGAGAGCTCACATTATCCACACTCATCCATGGACTCTATCGTGAATTATAAAGTTGAGGAATTTTGATTCATTTATCCCCAGGGCCAAGTGAACAACTGAGACCCTTCAATAATGGATGTGCTCACTAGAGTTACCTTCATGTTTTCTTCCTGAAGTAAGCTATTATGTTGCTTTAAGTCCAAGTTCTTTCCTCGCTCATATCTAAGCTCTTTTTCAGCTGAGTTGCAAAGAATCTGGAGCCGGTGCAAATTCTGGTGAAGTTGTAGTTCCTCTTGCTGCTGGTATTTCAGTTTTTCTCCAGATGATGAATACTAAAACACATTTTAAAAGAGAAACATGGACAACTTGAAAGAATATTGGTAAAACATGGGTTCCAGCTGTCAGAACCAGAATTGTCAGATGTGATTATTCACATGTAAATGTTTTTGGAGTTGGCTTACCTACAACAAATTATTCTTTTATATTTATAGCTAGTTGGTACATGTTCATATAATTTAACTCCTGTTATAGTAGAGTGAAAATATGAAAGAAATTATGTGAACAAAAGCAGTTAAGCATAGACAATTAATTTCCACATTTCTCATATCAGTGAAGGGGAACAGAAGCATGGACGATTTGGGAGTAAAACATGCTTTAAAGGAGTTATAACAGCCAGTATGTGAAGAAGTAGAGTGTGAATGTGTATGTGGTTAGTGGGCTGTCTGTTGGCAAAAGGAAAGAGAACGTTTAGCAAGAGAGATTTCTAGCCTTCCTCATCACTTTTACTGCCTGATGAGTCTTCTTCAGTTACTACTCAACAACACACTCCCCTGTCAGGTCCCTGGAGTACAATAAAACCACTATGACCAAAGAAAGAGTCATATGGGTCTTCTCAAAGGTAGGCACACACAAGTGTACTGAGTAGAAAAAGAATTCAACCTTATCCAATTCAATAGATAAGATATAATTAAGAGTTTCCTAAGTCCTGGTCTAGTATGCTTTCTGTCCATGACTTTCTGAAAAGCCCATATCATCATTCTATTTCTATCTTGCTTATAACGGAATTGCAATACAGAATTTCCCAAGTCCTGTTAACCCTTAAATTCCTATCTTGGTTTAGTCAGAAAAGTGACCTAAATTCAATTTGCTTTTCTTAGAGATGCAAGAGTCTAAGGCCCCTAGAGAAAACTCTTTAATGGAATTATAATACAATTATTGAAATCCTAGCTTTGGAGTTGGATCTATCTGGGTTTCAGTCCTGAATTCATTACTTAGTAATTGGGTAATCTTGGAAAAGTTACATCATCTGTCTACATTTCATTTTTCTCATTTTAAAATGGGGATACTAATGATAACTACTAGATAGAGTAAAGGGTAAGTAAGATAATTCATGCAAGCAAAAACTTAGCATGATGCCTGGCACATAAGCACTCAATAAATAACATTACCCATTACTGTTGATGGTACTTAACTTTCCTTACTTTAACTATCTTTTATCCGAAAATGAGAGTTCTCCTAAAGCGTGGAAAGCCTGGATCACCACTCTAGCTTCTTATTTAACCATTAATACAGCAGATTTTAAACAATTAATTAGTCATCAGCAGCTTACATAGCCATTTTACATACCAAAACAGAGATGCAAAAGAGAAGAACCCATGTATACCAATGGGACAAAGGCATAGATGTTTTTAGCCTGTTTTGAAGATGAGAAAAATCAGAATGGTCGTTCCCCCTGTCTACATTTTCCAGTCAAGCCACTTTCCCAGAATAGAAATGCAAATTTTATTACAAAACTACCACTCAGCAGGTCAAACGGCCAACATAAAGAGCCTCTATTTTTTCCTACTATGTAAATTATTTCCCATTAAAGTGCAGAGGCATAAAGACTCCCTCTGGCTACCAGGAACAATGTAAGAGCACAAACTAAAGGACATAGGGGTCCTTTTTTGTGCAATCAATGGAATTATTCAGCCAATTATCCTTCAGAGTCTCAGTTTACTCATCTGCAAATTAAAGTTATAAGACCAGATGATGTCTAATTTCTCTTCCATCTTAAGGAATTTATTATTTATAATTCCTTAAGAATTAAAATAAAACAAGCTGGAACCAGCATTGTCTTAATTTTATAGGCTAAAAATCTATCTTACTAGATTTATTTTACCTTAATTTTATCTTATAAATCTAAGATAATATTTTAAAATATTATCTTAATAAAATAAAAATTTAATACGAACCAAGTTCATGTACTGGTTCCAATGACAAGATGATTTTTATTATGGAAACAGAGTTAAGGACTACTACTGGCTTTAAATATTCTCATCTAGTGAATGTGGATAAAACAGGCTATCAGAATCTGTGAGTGTATCAATCATTGAAATAAGTCTGCTTGTTCTGAATCCCTACTATCAAACTTTCTTCAGATTTTGATTTGTCTTTCTTAGCTCTCTACAGGTAAATACGACTGTTCATTTAAACGTGTTCAAGTTATGTTCATAATTAATTATTACAGAAGAATAACTAATTGACATTCTGATTTTACTCAATGGTCTTGAGTGTTTGGTTTAATGTCAGTTTACTCCCAAGACACAAATCTACTCAAGGAGGCTAAGACATCAAGTTTTAGAACCTGTAAGCCTAAGGGCCCAACCTTGAATAAATTCACCAAGATAATCTATGACAGACACCCCGGAAGGACTTCGGGGAGCCAGCTTACTAGCCTTTAGTTTGACATGAAAACTGTATGCTCTCTTTGAATTTCTCAGCAACTGGAAGCAAATGACACAGCAGTTAAAAGGTCAACCTCTAGAGTAGATAAACCCAAGTTCCACCACAATGTGCCATGTTGGCCTGGGCAAATTATTTAACCTCTTTAAAACCTCAGTTTCCTCAACTATAAAGTGGAAACAATCATATTCCTGCCTCATTGTTTTGCTTAATATATACAGGGTACTTAGTATAGTGCTTAGAACATAGTAAATATGTAATATTTATATTTATATATTTACTATATTTACTATTTACTATGTTCTAAGACATAAGATATTAATGGTGGTTCTAACTTGTTTCAAGAATGTTGGGAAAGTAATATCTAGAATTCAGCTATCACAGCCTCACTTGGAATACTGTTCAACAGCAGAAATTAAGCCCCCAAAAGCCATCAGTGGCCACAAATACATATGAACAATTGGGCTCACATACTTACTCAAAAAAGAGGCTCTCACAGTTCTTTTTCTATGTATTTACCATATACAAACATTCTTTAAAGTTTAGTGTATGGTCTCAGCCTATAGTTGCTTAAATTTGCAAATTATGAGATTAAGAAAACAGCACATGTGGATAGTAGCTAGGTACTAGACACTATAACCTGGCTCTAGGGGTGAAGAACCACAAAACTACACACATACACAAGAACTAAAAAGTAGAACAATCTACAATCATCAGTAGGTCAAATAATCCTATACGTAGAAAGAGGTTCTGAACTTATTACTCCACAGCACACTGCAGAAAAAAATATCTGTCTAAAGTATATTTTCTTCTTTGCTTCTTAAAGTAAATAAAATAGTATGTGTGACAGTGCTTTGGGAAATGTAAAGTTCAAAATACAATTTTTTTTTCCTACATGTGGCCCACATCTGTCTTATTTACTGCTGTATATGCCTTAACACTAGGCCTGGGACATTATAGCTACTCAATACTGGTTGAATAAATGAATAAGAGCAACTTATTCAAAAACTTCCTTCAATAATTCAAAGTCATTATTAGGGAAAATAATTATTGAACTATGCAAGAATTCAATGAAGCCTTAAGAGGCTATCCGCTATAAATGATTATTTGCTTTTTTACAAAGTGGTTATTTTCTCCTATTTCTTATAGAATTTTTATATATTTAGTAGTTTCTTACCTCCTTCCTGGATATTGAAAAATGATTTGTCGAATAATGAGAAAGTATACATTAAAAAAAGTTAATAAATTAACCAGGCTGTTACTTCTCATACTCTAAATCTCATTATTCTAAAAGAACAATGATCATTTTGAGCTCATAAAAATGATTTTATAATCTTTGTGACCATGGTGTCCAGCATTTGCCCAAGGTTCCTACTGGCCCACTGCCCAATATGGGGCCTGTCTGGGAGATGTGAAATTAACCTCTTTTTGAATATTTGATGTCTTTTTGGTCTTCTGAAAAAATTCAGAATTTTTCAAATATATGGGAATCTCCTTTTAGGTATATAGGTTCCTTGTTTATTGTGACTTGTCTAGTTTTCAAATTCTATATCTGAATTTCTTTTCAAATATATTTTTGATTTCGTTTACTGTTACTCTTTTTTCTAAATGTATACTTGAATCACTTTTTAAACATTTATTATTAGTCTTTTGAATTTGGTTTACTTGCAAGTACAAAGCCCTCCCTCTGTGAATCTTAATATAATTCCCAGAAACATATATGTAGGGGAATCTTAATTTATACAAGAGGGAACCTCTAAAATTAAGGTATAAATACTGGTCAGAGGAAATGGACCTACTCAGAACAGGGGTTTACAGCACCTACCTGGGTGTTACTGCCATCTGACCTATCCTCAGAGCTCTGAGACTGAAGGAGACTCTGATTAATATGGCTCATCTCTTCTCTAAGTCTCACAGCTTCCTCAAGTTTCAAGATCAACTGCTGTTCTTCACCGTTTATATCTTGGTTCTCTTGCAAGTCCTCCTCTTTCTGCCTCTCTCTTGGAAGAGTGTCTTCCTTTACTGACTCCTCTGGAATTTTCTTCTGCTTACTTTCTCCTAGTTCAGAACTTGGTGCAAATATAACAATAAAAACTATTGAAATGTTTATTCTACTAGCAGAATAGAAAGGAAAAAAGCCTACCAGTCAAGAAAGTATTGCAAACAAGATTTTCAACTTGAATTCCATAGCACAGCAGTTATCTTATTCTTATAAGTAAAACTCAAAAACAATGAGTCCTATTTTTTAAATTTATACTGGGGAGGTGACCCATCGTAGACTTTTGTCTACACTCAAACAACCAGTTTAAATGAGTTTTTTACTTTTTTAATTTTTAGTAAGGCATTGGGCAAACACAGCTTATAAATTATATATATATATATATATATATATATATATATATATATATATCATGTATTATATATATAATCACTTGATAAGTACCAGGCACTTTGATAGGCACTAGGACTCCAAAGGAATTTAAAATTTGGTGAGAAATAAGGATAAGTAAACAAATGACTAGGTTTAACAACAGTAAGTAGTCCGAGGCCTGATGGATAAGTAGGCACAACCTAGGCAAATGTAAAGGAAGGGATGTGAGCTTACTTGCATGTGTGTATGATGTATATACTGGGGGAAGTGTTAGTATAGATGAGAATAATAAAGGTATTCCAGGATGACTTAATAAATAAGGTGGGTAAAAGCACAGAGGTAAAAGAATGAAAGATCATTTGGATGTTATACAGTAGGGAAATCAATTTTTAACCAGACTTTGAGATTGGTTAATAAAATGGCTGAATGTATAAATATTCCTATAATCACTATTTAAAATAAAGATGTAGAAATGCCTAAAAGAATGAAAGATAAGCCAACTTGAAAGTGATAGAAAGACTATTCAGCAACATGAAAAATACTTACTAAAGGAAAACAGTGGAACAATAAATAATGTATATGTATGTGTAAGTGTCTAAATATATATAATACATGCTATGGGAAGTATATATATATAGTAAAAGCTGTAAAGGAACAGAAAAAATTGTGTCTAGGGCATTTTTTTTTCCATTTAAAATTCCTTTAACACTATATAAAAAAGAAAAATAAATATTTTGTTTTGAACAACAGTTTTTTAAGATAATACAAATTATTCAGAACAATATGAAACAGAGTAAAATGCTTTAAAAATGAATATCGATAAAATAACAATGATTTTATTTTCGCCCATCTTTCATAAACTTTTTCTTTTCCTACTCCCAATGGATGCTACATATATTTAAGACTGGGAAAATGCAAATATATATCTCAGATTTTTAAAAGTAGAAAAACTGACTTCTGCTTCTAAGAAGATGGAGTAGACATACTTTTCTTGATTTCTCCTGACAAGTACAACTAAAAACCCTGGACATTATATATAAAACAAACATATGAAGAATCTGAAATGAGCAGAGTAGAAGGCAGACCAGCTTGAGAACTCAGGACTCAAGGAATGACATGGCTGTGAGTTTCCTGGGTTTTGTTTTTTGCCTCATTTATCATAGACTTGGACTAAAGAAGCTCGCAAACCAGAAAATACCAATGAGCACAGACAAAAAAGCATGTACTCTTTAGACAGAGGACCAGGAAATGGACACTCAAGCAAGAAAAAACCTTTTGGACAATGCTTGTTTTATTCTAGCCAAACACTATAGAAAAAAGTTGTGGCCTCACCCACAACCATATCAGCAAAGGTCAAGTTGTAATGTTATACTTCCACCTTTACCAGGCTATTATGAGGCACCCCAACTCCCCTGCTGGGTGGTGTCAGAGGCCAAAAGGGAGCAGGGACGTTCATCCCTGCTAGGCGGGAACAGGCATGGGATTTCTGAACTTCCACCTTTCCAGGCAGTGAGGAGATACTCTTCTCCTTTTCCACTGGAGAAGCGTCAGAGAAGACCGAATGCAGAACCAGAACTTTCACCACCACCCAGTATAAAAAGACCATCCCTACTCACCCTCTTCATGATATCATGGAGGCCAAGGGGGAAGCAGTAACAATGCATTCCTCCCACTCACAGCCAGAGCAATATTAGCAGAAGCCTAATGGGGAGTAGAAACTCCCACCTTCACCAGCAGTAACAAGAAGCCCCTCTTTACTTGGGTCTCCACAGAGGCTGAAGAGGTAACCTTGGCTTCTTCCCCCATCCTGGGGTAATAATGAGACAGCACCCACTTACCTCCCCTGCCAGAGTGGTATCAGAAGAAGTCAGCTAAACAGATTTAGAATAAAACTAGACTGTTGTCTATCACCACACACCAAAATTAACTAAAAATAGATTAAGGACTTGAATATAAGAATGGCAACAACACATTTCATAGAAGAAACATAAGAACTGAACTCATGGACCTTGGACTTAAAGAGGATTTTATGAACTTGATCTCAAAGGCAAAGGAAATCAAAGCAAAAATAAATGAATGAAACTATATCAAACCAAAAAGCTTCTACACAGCAAAATTAACCATCAACAAAGAGACAACCATCCAAAAGGGAAAATATATTTGCAAGCAATGCCTCTGATAAGGGCCTAATATCCAAAATATACGAAGAACTCATACAACTCAACAACAACAACAACAACAATAACAACAAAACAACAACAACAAACGAAGAATCCAATTAAAAAATGGGCAGAGGACCTAAACAGACACTTCTCCCTACAGGACATAAAAATGGCCAACAGATAAATGAAAAGATGCTCAACATCACTAGCTATTAGGGAAATGCAAATCAAAATCACAATGAAATACCATCTTACACCTGTTAGAATAGCTATTATTAACAAAACAAGTAACAACAAGTGTCAAAGAGGATGTGGAGAGAAAGGAACCCTCCCTCATACACTGCTGGTGGGACTGGAAATTGTTATGACCACTATGGAAAACAGTATGGAGCTTCCTCAAAAAACTAAGAATTGATCTAACATATGATCCAGCAAGCCTTCTATTGGGTATTTATTTACCCCAAAGACTTGAAAACATATCCAAAAAGATATTTGCACACTGATGTTCATAGCAGCCTCATAAATCATGGTAAGGGTTTAGATTTTGTTTTAAGTGCAATGGGAAGCCATTGAGAAGTTTTGAAGAGAGGGAGTAATACCAATTCAATTTGGATTTTTAAAAGGCAACTTTGGTTGCTCCATAATGGACTGGGAAAGAGGTATGGAAGCAGGAAGGCCAGTTAAGATATTGCGATAGTCCTAGTGGGTGAAACCAGAGTCATGGAGTAGGGTAGTAGCTGTGGAGATACAGATAGAAATAAAAAAGGATTTAATATTTTGTATTAAAATATTTAAGTCTATGACCATGCCACTCTGAATGTGCCTGATCTTGTCTGATCTTGGAAGCTAAGCAGGGTCGAGCCTGGTTAGTACTTGGATGGGAGACAACTTAGGAATACCAGGTGCTGTAGGTGTTAAAAAAATTTAATATTTTATATTTTCACAGTAGAACCAACAGGATTTTTTGATGAGTTAGATGTGAGGGGAACTAACAGTGGCTCCTAGGTTTTGGTTTGATCAACTGTTTGAATGTGGAAGGGACCCATTTACTGAATGGTTTGGACAAGTTTGGAAGAAGAGGAAAAATATATCAGCAGTCTGTGAAATAGATATAATCCGCTTTCAAGTTGAACTGGAAATGAAAATTAACTTGAACATTTATCGAACAATTCTGCTAAAGATAGCAAGGATGCAGTGACATGGTGAATGAAGAGTGTGTTAGAAAATATAAACCTCATTAAGGCATTAAGGTCGAGGGAAGCTATCAACTCTTTTGGCCCAAGTTTTCTAAGAAAGAAAACTCAGGCTGAGATCAACTGGGCTCTGTAAGGCTGGGGCTGTCACTGGGAGTTCAACCTGGGTTCAGTGGCAAGTACATAATGCGAGTGGGGGGGAAAGTGCATTCATTCAGATATTTTTTGAGTACTTACTATGTATCGGGCATTGTTCTAGACACTGGAGACAATCCAGAACAAGAAAGAACGGGCTTCCATTCTTCCTCCCATGCCACCCCTATGTTATGCATATACAGAGACTAAGTCCTGAGCAATTTTCAACACCATAATTTCAACACCATAACACCAACGACCTTTCCCACTCCTGCTGATAATTTGCTAAGTACGTGATTGTGACTGAAATAGTCACTTCTGTTCTCTTGGTCGGAGACCACATTTGTGAAACATAAAACTTAGCTAATGATCAGTAGTTTTTGAACTTATCTTAGCTGTGGACCTTTTCTTGAAGTAAAATCTTACGCAGAACTCCACATATAAAACAAATAAAAGTGGATCTTCTGCTAAAATGGGAGCACAGGGCTCACTGTCCCATTCATCTGTTTTTCTTCAGCTCCCAAGGTGCTTTCTGAACCCCTGCTCCAAAGCTCTTAAAGTTTGAGAAATAAGTGTGAAAACTACTATAATCTCCTTCAGGTCCCTCCAGTTCTAAGATTACGGGCTTCCATTACTCTATAACAAAAGCACTACAAACAACAGAAAAGCTAGACAGAGTCCATTACCTTAAAGCAAGTGTCCCCAGTCCCTGGGCTGTGAACTGGTACTTTCCCCCTGTAAAGGTCACTCTAAATTTAAAAAGCATTTAAGATGGTATAAAATTCAGGGGCCCAAAACTAACGAAACTATCTTCTGTCTTAGAACATGTATGAAAATATAAATTTGGCTCTACCTAGACAATATGTTTCCAGTTTATTGATGACATATCCTTTAGTATGAAATATAAGTAAAAACAGACTGTTATCATTTTCTTTTGATGATCTAGTTTTAGGCTTTTGCCCAAACAAAATTTGAATACATCTATTAATTTTCATGTCAAAATAGAGTAATGCATTTGCCCAAGCCTCAAAAGTTTCTGTGAAAGATACTTTTGGTGAAAAATTAGAAATACAAGAGTCAGAGGGGAAGATTAACCAAAAGACAAAAAAAAAAAAAAAAAGGAAGAAAGAGTTTCATAAAACAATAATCATATGCAATTATAAATAGCAAAAAAAAAGAAACCTCTGTAGAGTATAGTCTTAATTATGTAAATATATATGTGTGTGTGTGTGTGTGTGTGTGTGTGTGTATACATACAGACACACACGGAAAAAAGACAAGGAAGAAAAATTAAAAATTAGGATGTTAATAGCTCTCCATGGTGGAAATTATAAATTATTATTATTTCCTTGCACTTTTTCATGCTTTACAAATTTCCATAAAAAGCATATTTATTTTAAAAAGCAGGAAAAATAGTTTCTCTTTGGAGAATGTTTACTTATAACTAATTTTTCCACTCATATCATTTGGAAATGAATGTCAGATTCTTATAATGATCAGGCCAAGTAAACTGTACCCCCACCCCCAATAATTAACATGACATAGGATTTTCTCAATTTACCAGAGTTTCTCTTTCTCTTCCTTTGGGTTTTGAACTTCTGCTTCTAAAATTGGTACTTTAGATACAAGATCTTTACAGATGTTTTCACTTGTAATTAAATTAGCATCTGCAGTTTTTCTCCCTACAGTAAAGTAATTTAATTGTTCAAATTCTTGTGCAAGCTTCAAGACCTGTGAAGTTAAATGAAAAAACAAATATTCTATTTTGCATATCTTATGCACAACTGTGAAAAATGTATAATGATTCCATTAAATGCTTAGTTATTGCCTTAAGTAATATAAATTGACATCCTGGTTTAAGTTTTCTTCCAATTTAATAATTTACAGTTGTTACATAATCTCATCCATTTTTATCACAGGCATAAGGGTACATCAATCCATGGTTATTAAAATAAAGGAGTATTTTTGATTTCTGGGATTGGCTTCTCACAGTGCCCTTTAGGGTTTTCTTCTATCTTTTGACAATCAAAAACTGTGATATATAGAGTTTTACACTATTATTACATGTTTTTGTTCTTGTTTTGAATGTACTTCACTGATTCATAAAATTAATAGTATACTGTTAAAGAAAACAATAGAAAGAATGTTATACATACATTACGGAAAACAAATTTCTTACAGTCTCATCCTATCTGTTTGGAAACATTTAAATGTGTAAATGCTCCTGGACTGGTTCTCAAACTTTAGTGTAGAAGAGCAGCTATCACCTGAGGATTTAAACATGAAACCTCATGTTGCCTCACAGATTCAGAATCAGTGGTTTGGGCTGGGAAATGGGGACTTGCATTTTAAATAAATTTCTCAGGTAATTCTAATGCAGGCAGATGCTTTGAGAGTCACTGTTCTGTTGTGTGATTTGGCAAAACATTTGTTCAGGTTTTTAAAATTTTTGACAGGTTCCTTTTCTCAAAGGTTGCTCCTTATTTCTTCACATAAAATGAAAGAATCTTCCAGAAGGCAGAAGAAAGGGTGGGAAGAGGGTAGTTCGAAGAATGGAAGATGGATTCCCAACAAAAGATTGCATTAAGATAGACAGCAACTTGCCTGACTCCCATTCTGAGCCTGTCTGAAAATGCAGGTTTTTACAGTAATTGTGTTTGATTTTAAAAACACAATGAACTTAATTCTAAAGGTCAGTTTAAGTTACTTTAAGAGACCCCTTTGGTTTTCTCCGCCTTTTCAATTCTCTAAAGAGAAAGTACAGTGCATGATATAGATTATAATCTCATAAATCCATATAATCTCATAAAAACTATAACCTCTTCAAGAGACAGCATTGGTCTTGAACTGGGTCATAGGGTATAGGTGAGAGACTACAGCACATTTAAAGCATTTAAAACATGAGCAATATGGTCAAAGGCACTGGTGTGGAATTCAGTGTAGAGTATTTGAGTGGAAGTAGAGGATGGTCTTACTGAAGTAGAGGCTACAAGACAAGGAGTTGAGGAAATAAGGTAAGAATGAAGGTAGGTTTCAGTTAAAGATAAAAATTCTTAATAAGTTTGGATTACTTTTGTAAGCAGGAAAAAGGAGATTCCAAAATGCTACTTCACTGATTTTTATGGTCAATGTAAAAATTTAAACATTACAAGTAATAAATTTTCGTTTCTTAAGAAGAAAGCCAAAAGGAATTTAAATGATATTATAGCAAACTGAGAACTGCTAAAGGTTTCTGAAGAGGATGTTGACATTAATACTGAATGTTTTCCAGGTATTCTGGATTTTCACATGATAAAGTTGGTGTATATCTTAAGTAGGTAGAAGCTTTACTCTTTTATCATGAAGAAAGTTAAATTCACAAGACCTTCCATGATACAGATGTGGATAGAGCAGGATCAATTCTGTTCCGCAGGCTCCTCTCCACCAAAATTTTATCTTAGTGACATAGCTCTATCTAATACTCATCTATGTTTAAATATCATGAAAAGTATTACACAGATTGTTTCACTTTCTGCCTGAGGCCCTAGAGTAGGGAGGACAGACCAGACAATTTGGCAGTTGTTTAAAATCTCTGAGCCTGGTTTTCTTATCTGTAATTTGAAGATGCTGGCTTGCATGAGCATATCCCTTCCAGCTAGAAAATTCTGTAACTATGAATCTAAGTACTGTGACCCAAAGAAAAGTATAGGCTATAGAAAACTGGGGCTTTAGTGAATACATAAGCTACACATTTTAAAGCCATTCTTAGCAAGACTACTTCTAAGTCTAAAGCACTCTATGGTCTGAATAGAAATTGGAATAATATTAAAGAATTAAAGATTCAAAACAAAGTTTTAATGAGTAAATGTTTGATGGGAAATAGAATACATAGTCTCAAAGTATCTCCCCACCAAGTACTTATTAATTGCAAAGGAAACAATAATAACTTTATGGTGAAGAAATCTGGCAGATAGTATCAACCAAATGATCAATAATAACATCACTAGTAATAGAGCGAAAAGATATTATGTGTTCCCTAATATAATGCACTGAGAAGGCTAAATCATTTCTGCAGTATTTCTGCCAAAAATATGTAACCTAAATTATATTGGGGAAACATCAGACAAATTCAAATTGAGGAACATGCTTCAAAATAAATGTACTGGTACTTTTCTATACTCTTCAAAATTATCAAAGTCATGAACAACAAAGAAAGACTGAGGAACTGTTGCAGATTAAAGGAGCTACAGAGAGATAACAATGAAAGTAATGTGTGATCCTGGATTGGATCCTGGACTGGAAAAAAAAAAAAGTTCTTCTTTTGCTATAGAGTGGAACAATTGGTGAAATTTGCATATGAGCTGTAGACTAGATAGTAATACTATACTGATGTTAATTTTCTGATTTTGAGACTTGTACTGTGACAAAGAGATCTCACTGATTTTAGCAAACATACATGGGCATACTTAGTGGTAAAGAAGTATTATGTCTCCAACTCACTCAAAGGGTTTCAGAAAAAAAAGTGTGTGTGTGTGTGTGTGCACACAAGCACATACATGTTCACACAGAGGAGAGGATGATAAAGCAAATGGTGCCATGCTAACATCTGGAGGGGGCAAGGTATGTGGGAATTCTTTGTAGTATTTTTGCAACTTTTCTGTAAGGCTGCAATTATTTCAAAGTAAAAAGTTTAGCTCATTTTGTTTGTTTTGTTTGTTTGTTTTAATAAGAAAAAGAGAAGAGAGAGGGAAAGCCAGATTACCAGGATAGTGACCCGGACCTCTTGTTTTTATATTATATTCTTCCCACCTCAGTTCACCCTCTGTGTTAAATTTTCTGCTGATATTTTGAAACACCATATCATTTAGATATACAGTGTGATGACAACTCGCCTTGCTGACAAGGTCCCACAAACAAGGCTTAGATGTAGGCCATTTCCTACGTAGCTAACCTGCTAGGCAGCAGCAAATCCTCTGTTCTAGACCTTTTCCTCCCTAGGTCACATACTATTTGATCCATGTCCCAATTCCTCAGCAACTTGCTCCTTGCTCTCAGTGTAACAGCTTCAGGCAGAATAAATTAGGCCTCAATTTAGTCCTCCACTTCACAAATGGTATTAAAATAAACACGATATATTTTAAACGCTGTGTTCAAGCCTCCACTCCATCCTACCATTTTAATCAAGATCAAGAGAGTGACTGAGGAAGGACATTTTCAGCCAGGAGTTGGTGATAACCTAGTAGGTGGGACTCCAGAAAGTACACTCCAGGCAACCTTTCCATCTGCCGTTGCACTAACCCTGGTCTGACAGCCATTTTTATACTTGGGGAACAAACTAGGGTGAAGACATTTAAACATTTTCCAAATTCTAAGTATAAGTCTAATTTCAGTATAACTAAGGAAGATGTTTTGATTATAAGTTTTAAAGTCAAAGACATGTAAGTAAACTTTTGTTTCTATGTTTTTGCATTTTTTATTGTGGTAAAATATATGTAACACAAAATTTACCATCTTAATAATTTTTAAGTGTACAGTTCAGTGGTATTAAATTCATTCACATTGTACAACCATTACCACCATCCATCTCATAACTTTCTTTATCTTGTAAAACAAACTCTACGCCTATTAAAGAACAATTCCCCATTCTTCCCTCCCCCATCCCTGGCAACCACCATTATACTTTCTGTCTTTATGATTTTGACTACTCTACTTAGACTACTCACATAAGTGGAATCACATAGTATTTTTTTTTTCACTTCACATGTCCTTAAGGTTGATCCATGTTATAGCATTTTGCAGATTTTCCTTCATTTTAAAGGCTGAATGATATTCCATGTCATGTATGTTCCACTATTCGCTTATCCGATCATCCATTGATGGCAATTGGTTTGCTCGCATTTTAGATATTGTGAATAATGCTGCTATGGATATGATTATACAAACATCTCTTTGTGACTCTGCTTTCAATATTGTTGGGTGTACACCTATAAGTGGAATTGCTAGATCATATAGTAATTCTGTTTTAAAGTAAACCTTTTATATTATAGTATGTGCTCCAAAATTTAAGTTGTTAGGAAGCTGATTTAAAGTAAAAAAGACATGGATTGATCCTGAGTGAAGTAGTGACTTTAGTCTGAATGTTTATCCAGAAATTAGGCTTGACTTATAATCCACACTATATGGTAATTTATTTTATAATAATAAAAGAAACTCCAATTTCCAAATCATCTCTTACTAAAAATTATTTTCCTTTGATCTTATCCTTATAAAACATGTCATACATTGAACATTTAAAGACTTCATAATTCAGTCTCACCTTTGTTTCTAACTCAGAATTCTCTCTTTGTAGCTGGTTATAAGCTATTAAAAAATGGTTTCTGTCTTCTGCTGCCCCTGGAAGACTTTGAATTTCATTGTAAAGGCACATAAGTTCTGACTTTGATTTTTGCAATTCCTGATAAAGAAATGAAGATATTTAGTAGAATAAAATAAGACTTTCCCCATAAAAGGTTTAATATATCTAAAAAAAGAATCTTTAAAATGATTCTGACAACTTTTTTGTTTTAAATATTTTAACCTATCCTCTGGCAGCAGGCTCCTTTCTTAGGAGTTAAAACAAATGTTATTCCAACCAGTTAATTAAATTGAGCATTCTTAATTTTTATCAGTTAACGGGCTGAAAACCTGGATTTCTAGAGTCACTCCTGCTTTACACAAGGCTTGCATAGAGGTAGATTCTTCAGCAATTCCAGTTTGTTATATTACCTATTTTAAAATGGATCTTTTTTTAAAGTTGCCTTTTATAGAACAATATCCTATATGGTTTACCTTTAATCTTATGACAACCCCATGAGGTAGGGTTATTGAAACTGAGGCTCAGAGAACTTAAGTGACCTGCCTAAATTCACAGAGCCTGGAAGTGGTAAAGCTGAGATTCAAACTGTCTAATTTCAAACTCTGTGTTCTTAACTACAAATTATGCTACCTTACTCAATAATGTATCGTCAGTGATTTAATTAACAGAGGTTTCCTCTAATCCTCTGATTTTTCTTTCCATGAGAGAAAACATTTTAGTAAGATGTAGGTTTTTTGTTTTTTTTTAAATCAAATTTCTACACTGATGACATGGAATATACAGTGTTTGACTGGTGAATGACTGAAGCCTGAGAGTCAGTCTGTAGTACTCTATGAAAGGAACAGGTGATATAAAATTTATTTCAGAAGAGGAACTACTTGGTATATTCCCAAAGCTCTGAGCTTGGAGATGGAGGAAAATGTTGATGAGGAAGGCATTGGACAAAAAGGAGAGAACGTAGAAGGGGCCATCCAAAACCACAGGAAGAGGGCAAGTGGTATTGATTTCCTCCCTCATTTCATGGAAAATTCCCATATGTCCTCAGGATGGGATTTAGGGCAATTCACTGGCTTTCACCCACCCTGCAGACTGATTGTCACCATTCTCTAAATTGGGGATCAAAATTCTAAATTGGTGAACTCACTTCCAGTTCTCCCTTCCAAATATGTGCTGGTTATGTGTCCTGATAGACCTTTCCAAGATGGCAGGACAAGAAATTAAAAGGAGAAACAAGTCCATGATTCTATGACCGCCATAATAATCAAACACCTGCTACTTAAAGGGCTGTTCATAGCTAGTGCTGGAACTCAGCTGGTAGAAACAATAGTCACCCCATTATTACTAATAAAAACACATCCTATAGCTACAACTTATTTTAAAATCAACATAAATGATAACATGAAATCCCTAAATAAGAAATGCAAAAAAGAGGAAAATAACATCCTAAATGGCAAAATACCTCATTATCAATTTTCAAATCCATCTGTACAGTATTAAGATCTGGCGTCAATTGCTTTTTCCTTTCTTTCTCTCCTGACAACTCACTTTTGGATATTTTGATTTTTTCTTGGCTCATTTTCAATACCTGCAGAAAGTATTTTTAGATAATTAATTCTATATATAATAAACATGCTTCCTATAAATTCTGATGATGATATTTACATGCCTAACTCAAATATAAAGTCATCTAAAAAGCTGGGAAAACTAGTTAATGGCACCATAGTTCATAAGATACATTTTCCCTTCTGAGATTGGTTTCTCAAGAATAAATGGAGCTGATGCTTGTCGTATGTACATCATAGCCATGAGAAGAGGAGTAAAATGTGATTTTGAAAGCATTTTGTAAATTTTAAGCACCTACCAAATATAAGGTATTATTGAAATCTTATCGAATTGATAATAATTATTGCAAAAACAATAATAGCAGTTACCCTTTCTTTAGTGCTTATCATATGCCAGATGTTATGGTAAATTCTTTAGATGCATTATCTTATTTTGTTTTACCAGAATTCCTATGAGATTGGAACTATTATTATGCTCTTTTTATGGAGAACATAAGTGAGGTAATTTCCTCAAGGTCACACAGTCAGCACTAGGATTCAAACGAAGTCTAACTTATAAGCCTTTGTTTTATTTTACTTATTTTTATTGAGGTATAATTGACATATACCATTAATTAGTTTCTGGGGTACAACATAACAATCCAATATTTGTATATTTTGGAAAATGATCACAACAGTCGAGTTGACATCTGTCACCATACCTAGTTATAAAATTTGTTTTCCTTGTGAGAGAACTTTCAAAATCCATTCTTCTAGCTATTTTCAAATATGCAGTGCAGTGTCATTAAATATAGTTGCCATGCTATACATTACTTTCCTCTAATTTATTTTCTTAATTTCTTTTTCTGATAGTTTGTTATTAGTGTATAGAACCAGAACAGATTTTTGTATATTGATTTTGTATCCTGCAACTTTATTAAATTCATTTATTAGCTTTAACAGTATTTTTGGTGGAGTCTTTAGGGTTTTCTATACACAATACCATGTCATCTGCAAACTGTCATTTCCTTTCCAATTTTATGCCTTTTATTTCTTTTTCTTGCCTAATTGCTCTGGCTAGGACTTCCGATACTATGTTGAATAAAAGTGACAAGAGTGTGTACCTTGCCTTGTTCCTGACCCTAGAGAAAAAAATTTTAGCTTTCTGCCATTGAGTTTAATGTTAGCTGTGGACTTGTCATATATAGTCTTTATTATGTTGAGGTATGGCCACTCTGTTGAGAGTTTTTATCGTAAATGGATGTTGGGTTTTGTCAAATGCTTTCTATTCAGAATTAAGTTTCAACAGAAATTTCAATTTAGTTTTTAGTTTAATTCAGAGATTAAAAGATTCATTTACTTAAGCCAAAGGAAAAAAAAAGGGTTGATTTACCAAAAAAATTGATCTAGTTAAATTTTGGGGCAAGTATTCCAGAGCTTTGCTTGTATTTCTAGATTCATAACTTACTTCCAGATGTGTATTAATTTAACCTATAGATTTAAAAAAAAATTAATCCATTAGTTTATAAAGTTGATTATCAATAATTTACTTTTCACATATTTAATCTCAAACTGATGAGTCAGAAAAAAGGGAAGCATTACAGGGAAAATGGATGCTAAAACCTAAGTGTAACTTTTACAAATCTTCCTGTCTACTGATATGGACAAAAGAGCTGTGTATGAATCATGTTGCCATATTAGCAGCAGTGCACAAGTATACAGAGAAGTTTATATTTCTCCCCCCACCCCCATCCCCAAAGAAGCCCCTTCCTCGTTACCATCCACCATCTGCACTGGTGAATGTATTTGCACATCCATACATGATATAGTGATGTATTCAACGCGTAAAGCAAGAGTCTCCTTAGCCTTACTCTTACACCACAGTACAAAGGGCAGGAAACATTTCAACTCTTAAAACTGAACATTCCCCTCATTTCCTTTGTGTTTCCTCAGTATAAAAATGTCATGTGTTTTAATGCTATAACTTTTAGAAGATAACTTCAAAAGAATATATATTTAAAACTTACCATAATTGTGGCATACTAAATATAGTTATGCATTTAGTCAATTTACATATTTTATGACCACCAACCAAAGTTTAAAACAGAAAAACACAGAAAAGGGACAGCAAATAATATGAGAAATGAGCAACAGTATACATAGAGACCTCTGGGTAGCTGAAGGGAGCCTACCTCATCTGTCAGCTGGCAGTAAACAAAGAGGAGGACTAATGGACTTGCTTAGAGAAGGGCGTCATTGGCACCGGGTAGCTGCCAACGACTCTGGAGGACTGTGTAACAGCTCAGAATTTTCCACTATCAGTGTTCCACTGTCTGAAAAGTAGGGATCAGTTAATGCTCTGAACCACTGTACCTCCCAAGCTCAATATGACAAATGTTACTGCCATTCCCCTGTGTGTTTGCATTGTGCTCTACTCTCTCACAGGCACGGTCAAATGAGATGGCAAACGCAGGCACTGTAGAGAATGAAATACGGCCCAGTCACCACTTCCAGGTAGAAACGGTTTGTGTGGTCAGTGCTGAGCATGCTATAACTCCCATGAGTTAAAATTAATCCCTAATATATATACTCTCTATAAATACTCATGAGGATTGATACGGTGTAGAAAATGAATTCTAGGGCTAGACAAACCTGCATCAACTCCTTTAAGCTTGCTCAGATGTGAAATAGGAATTCTCCTTCCTACTTTGGAGAGGGCTGTTATAGGGATTACACAAGATTATGTTTGTAAAACACCTAGAATAGATCACATCAGATGACAGAGGCTCGATACGTTGTGGTTACCTAATATTTCTTCTATTTTAAGCATTTTCTCTGAGAACACACATATCAGCACTAAGATGGTCTACTGAATGGTAAATCTATCTGCCTACAGAAATGGGCAAGGAACACAGTCATATCTTGAGGAGCCTGCTTGATTTAAGGAAGTAGTTTTCTAAATTATTTGTCCTTTTTAAAGTCACACTCTACCCTACCATTTTTCTTCAAAATAAATCTCATAGGGAAACTGTCTAACAGAGTGCCCAAAGTGGAGGCTTCTCTGGTTCTTGGAGGTAGAAGAACTAGAGGTTTGCATCTGTGAAACAGCAAGCATCCTTGTAACATAATTTGAAAATCACAGTGACAAAAACAGGTTTTGTAGTCCGTTGAAATTTGAAATTCTTGACTTTCACATTTATGAATTTGTGAGCTTGGTTCCCTCATTTGTAAAGCAGGGTAAACAATACCTACCTACCAGAATTTCTGTTAACATGAAATGAGTGATGTCACACCTCCAGCAGTAATGTCATTGCATTATAGGCACTCGGATCTTAGTTTCCATTCTTTTACTTCCTTTTTGTAGGAAAATTAAAGTAGTCAGAGCTAAGGAATGAGGCACCCGAGTGCCCATTTAAAGCTGGCGATCCATACCAAGGAAAGCAGGGCACAAGGTGAAGATCTGAAAACTAACTCTGGAAAGGACTGTCACTCATTCCCTACTTATTACTGCACTTAGTTCACTTCATTCTTCTGCTGAGAATGATCCTTTAGTTAATACTTATTGATATCACCATTACCAGGCTAAACAGCAGTAAGGAAGCTTAAAGTTTTTCTTCATGAAAGATCAAGAGAGAACTTAGAAGGCAAAAA
The DNA here is from genome assembly GCF_014176215.1 of Rousettus aegyptiacus. NCBI lineage: Eukaryota > Metazoa > Chordata > Mammalia > Chiroptera > Pteropodidae > Rousettus > Rousettus aegyptiacus. Next base: position 27,430,286 of record NW_023416284.1, on the reverse strand, counting down.
TCTATTTAATTATGTTATCATTCACCAGGAAATGGCTTTAAAAGGTCATTTAACTATTATTGGTTATTTATTCACCTTTAAAGAGAAGGGATGTTTATTTACAATATTTCTCATTAGCCCATTTCAGCTAGCTCTCTTTGGGATGAAGTGAAAGGATCATTGGAGAGTCAATACAAAGTTTTATTATTTTAGAAAACCATACATATTTCACATGTTGATAACAAGGAAAAGAAAACTGGTTTACAGCACAGCCTAACAACACACTCTTAAACAACCAATGGATCAAAGAAGAAATCACAAGAGAAATTATGAAATCCTTGGAGACAAATGAAAGTGCAACAAACTAAAATTTATAAGATGCAATGAAAACAATGTTAAGGGGAAATTTATAGCTATGAATGCTTAAAGAACAAGAAAGATCTCAAGTCAATAACTAAACTTCACAATTTAAGAAACTAGAAAAAGAATAACAAACTAAATCCAAAGGTTAGAGCAGAGATAAACAACCTGGAGAATAGAAAAACACAGAAAATTGGTCAAACTAAAAGTTGGTTCTTTAAGAAGATCAACAAAATAGACAAAACTTTAGCTAGAATGACTAAGAAAAAAAAGAAAGACTCAAATTTCTAAAATGAGAATTGAAAGTGGGGACATTATTACTAATTCTATAGGCATAAAAGATTATAAGAGACTAGAGTACTCGGAACATTGTATACCAACAGACTGGATAACTTAGAAGAAAAGGACAAATTCCTAGAAACACAAAACCAACAAAGACTGAATCTGATTTGAAAACTTGAATAGACCTAGAACTAGTAAGGATGTGAATCAGTAATGAATCTCCTGTACATAGAAAAGCTGTGGACCTGATGGCTTCGCTGGTGAATTCTACCAAATATTTAAAGAACAAATAACACCTATCTTTCTCATATTTTTCCCCAAATTTGAAAGGCTCTTCCCTTTCTAATTCATTCTATGGGGCCAGCATTACTCTTATACCAAAGCCAAAGACACTAAAAGAAAAGAAAACCTAGACCGATATCTCTTATGAGCATTGATGCAAAAATCCTCAACCAAATACTAGCAAAACAATATTATGTTAGAAGGCTTATACATCATGATCAAATGAAATTTATTTCTGGAATTTAAGGATGATTCAACATATAAAGCTTAATGATGTGATACATTACATTAATAGAATGAAGGAAAAAAAATCACGTGATTATCTCACTTGATGTAGAAGAATCATTTGACAAAATTAATTCAACTCCCTTTCATGATTAAGAAACAATCAACAAACTAGGACAGGAAGGAAACTACCTCAACATAATGAAAGCCATTATGAAAAACCCACAGCAAACATCATACTCAATGGTGAAAGACTGAAAGCTTTTCCTCTAGGATCAGGAACATGGCAAGGATATCAGCTTTCACAACTTCTATTCAACATAGTACTGTAAGTTCTAACCAGAGCAATTAAGGAAGAAAAGAAAATAAAGAAAAAGGCATCCAAATTGGAAAAGTAGAAGTAAAATTATCTCTGTAGATAATATGATCTTATATGTTAGGAATTAACCAAGGAGGGAAAAGATTTATGTAATGAAAACTACAAAACATTGCTTAAATTAAAGAAGACATAAATAATTGGAAACATCTTATGTTCATGGATTGAAAAACTTAATATTGTTAAGATGTCGATACTAGACAAAGTGATTTACGGATTCTATGTAGTCCTTATCAAAACCTCAATGACATTTTTGGCAGAAATAGAAAAACTCATGACAAAATCATATGGACTCTCAAGGGATGCCAAACAGGCAAAACTATCTAGAAAAAGAGGAACAAATCTGGAGAACTCTCTCTTATTTTAAAACTTACTGTAGCTTCGTAAAGCTACATAGTTAAAACAGTGTTGTACTGGTATAAAGAAGATATATAGACCAATCGTATAAAATTCAAAGCCCATAAATAAACCTTTGCATATATGGCCAAATGATTTTTGACAAGTGTGCCAAAACCATTCAATGGGAAAAAGACAGCCTTTTCAACAAATATACTGGGATAATTAGACACTCACACGGAAAAAAGTGAAGATGGATCCTTATCTAACAGCATATGTAAACATTAACTCAAAATGGATCAAAGACTTAAATGTAAGAACTAACACTGTAACACTCATAGAAGAAAACATAGGAGAAAAGCTTCATGACATTTCGATTTGGCAATAATTCTTAGATATAACATCGAAGGCACACACAGACAAAAAAGAAAAAGAAAAAATAGACAAACTAGATTTCATAAAAATTAAAACATCTATATATTAAGGATACTATCAACAAAGTGAAAGGCAAGCCATGGAATGCAAAAAATATCTACAAATTATATATATGATAAGGAATTAATACAAGCAGAACATAGAATTAAAACTCAACAACCTAAAAACAAATAACTTGGTTTAAAAAATGGGCAAAGGACTTGAAGAGATATTTCTCCAATGAAGATATATGGTCAGTAAGCACATGTAAAGATTCTCAACATCATTAATTATTAGGGAAATATAAATCAAGACTACAATGAGATATCACCTTATACCCATTAGAATGACTACCATCAAAAAACTAGAAAGTAACAAGTGTTTATGAGGACATGGAGAATCTGGAATCCTTGTACATTGTTGGTGGGAATGTAAAATGGTGCAGTTATTTTCACCGTGGAAAATAGTATGGTGGTTCCTCAGCAAAATTAAACAGAGAATTGCTGTGTAATCTAGCAATTCTGCTTCTGGGTATATACCCCCAAAAAACTGAAAGCAAGGACGTTAATAGATATTTGTACACTTAGATTCATATCAGTGTTATTCACAATAGCCAAAAGGTTGAAGCAATCCAAGTATCTATTGACAGATGAATGGATAAACAAAATGTGGTACAGACTCACAATGGAATAATATTCATCCTTAAAAAGAAAGGAAATTCTGACATGCTACAACATGGATGAATTGAAGCCATTGCACTGATTAAAATAAGCAAGTCACAAAAGGACAAATAGTGTATTATTCCACTTAGATGAGTTAAAATTATAGAGATGGAAAGTAGAGTGGTGGTCACCTGGGGCTGTTGGAGGGGGAGGAGGGCTGAGTGAGGAGTTATTGTTTAATGGGTGTAGAGTTTCAGTTTTGCAAGATAAAGAGCAGTTTGGAGTTGCTTGGTGGTAATGGTTGCACAATATGAATGTGCTTAATATCACTGAACTGTACACTTAAAAATAGTTAACAAGGTAAATTTTCTGTTACGTGTATTTTACAATAGTAAAAATAAAAAAATTGAAAAAAAAAAAAAGTAAAACAAAGACTTGCAGACAGACAAAACCAGAGAGTTTATCACTAGAAGTGTTAAATCACATTCTTCAGGCTAAAGAAGTTTGGTACCAGATGGAAACATAGATCTATACAAAAGTAATGATAAACTCTAGATATGGTTAATATGTGGTCAAATATAAAATACTTTTTATTTTGTTATCAAAAATTACTTTAAAAGATAATAGACTAAAACAAAAATTAAAATAACTACATACTATGGGGCTTATAATAGCAAATGTTTTTTTTTTTTTTTTATTAACTGTTCATTCCTCAATTTCTCTTTCTGTTCTCATTTTACCACAAGCATCAAAGATAAACAGACTGTACTTTCCACATTTTGTCTGGCAATCACCTCAGCTAAATTTCCAAGTTTATCACTTACAGGTTTTACTTTCCACCCAACGGTAGAGTACATCAGCCAAATGCTCTGCTGCTTTATAACAAGGATAATATTTTCCCCAGAGTCCAATAATGTGTTCCTTATTGCTGTTTGAGGACTCACCAGAAGCACCTTTGATGTTGGTATTTCTAGCAACATTCTGTTCATGGCAATCCATGTATTCTCTATGGTGATAAAACTTTCCCTATAGTTTTCACTTCTTTCTGAGCTCCATCAGATTCAACTTTAAGGTCCATATTTATACCAATAATCTCTTCAAGGCAATTTAGGCTGTTTCTATCTGGCACCTCAAAATTATTCACCTTATACATAACACAATTCCAAAGCCATTTCTACAGTTTTAAGTATTTGTTATAAAAGCACCTTACTTTTTGATACCAAAATCTGTATGAGTTTCCTAGGGCTGCCATAACGGTACCACAAACTAGGTGGCTTAAAACAACAGAAATTTATTCTCTCACAGTCCTGAGGCCAGAACCCTAAAATCAAGGTGTCAGCAAGACCATGTTCCTTCTGAGACTGTGGGTAGACTCTTTCATTGCCCCTTCCTAGCTTCTAGTCATGGCCATCCATTCTTGACGTTCCTTGGTTTGCAGATGCATCACTCCAATCTCCGCCTGCGTCATCACATGGCATTCCCTGTGTGTTTCTGTCTTCACATGACATTTTACCTTCTTAAAAGTACACCAGTCATATTGGGTTAAAGTGCATCCTAATGACCTCATCTTAACTTGATTACATTTGCAAAGACCTATTTCCAAATGAGGTCACATTCACAGGTATAGGGGGTTAGGACTTAAACATATTTGGGTGGGAGAGAGCACAGTTCAGCTTATAACTGAGACCAATAAACAGAATATATAAAGAGCTCTTGCAACTCAACAATAAAGATAAAACTCCATTAAAAATTGGTAAAGTATTTGAATAGTCATTTTCCCGAAAAGATATATAAATGGTTAATAGACATATGAAAAGATGCTTAATGTCATTAGTCATTTAGGCACTGCAAATCAAAATCCCCCCAAACAACATTGAGATAGTACATTACACCAACTAGAATGGCTATAATAAAAAAGATAGAATATATCAAATGTTGATGAAGGTGTGGAGAAACTAGAACTCTCGTACACTGCTGATGAGAATGTTAAATGGTGTAGCTCCTGTGAGAAATAATTTAGCAATTCTTCAAATGGTTAAACATAGAGTTAACATATGGCCCAGAAATTCTACTCCTAGGCACACACCCAAGAGAAATGAAAACATGGCTATACAAAATTTGTACATAAATGTTCATAGCAGCATTATTCATAATAGCCATAAAGTGGAAACTACCAAATGTCTATCAATTGATAAATATAAAAACAAAATGTGGTATATATTCACATAATGGAATATTATTCTCCTACAGAAAGAGATAAAGAACTGATTCATGCTACGATATGGTTGAATTTTGAAAACACTATGCTAACTGAAAGAAGACCGATGCAAAAGGCCATACAGTATATGATTCCATTCCTATGAAATGAACAGGATAGGCAAATTCATAGAGACAAAAAGTAAATTAGCTGTTGCCAAGGAGCTGGGGGGCTGGGGAATGGGAAATGACTACTAAGGGGTATGAGGTTTCTTCCTGGGGTAATGAAAATATTCTAGAACTAGATAGTGGTGATAATTGTATAATACTAAAAACTACTGAATTAATACTTTAAAAAGGTGAGTTTTATAGTCTGTAAATTATATTTTGATTTTTAAAAAGAATAACTTTAAATATGTGCAAGATCTGCATGCTAAAAACTATGAAACATTGCTGTGATAAATTACAGAAGACTCAAATGAATGGAAAGACAGGCCGTATTTACACATTGGAGGACTGGATATTATTAAAATGTAAATTTTCCCTAAACTGATTTAAAGATTCAATGCAATCCCAATCAAAATCCTAGCAGGCATTTTTGTCAAAGTTGACTGGCTGATTCTAAAATGAATACGCAAATGTAAAAGACCTAGAGTAGCCAAAACAACTTTGAAAAAAAAAAAAAAACAAAGTTGGAAATGTTTTCTTTCTGACTTCAAGACTTACAAAAAATGACAGCATGGTATAATCCAAAGAACAAACATATAGATTAGTGGAACAGAATAAAGTTCAGAAATAGACTTGCATAATTAATTTTTCATAAAGGTGCCAAAGTATTAAAAAAAGAAAAGAACTGTCTTTTCAATAAATGGTTCTGGAATAACCAGATATATATTTGGAAATAAATGAACCTCAACCTTTACTTTGCACCATATACTAAAATAATCTCCAATGGACCATAAACCTAAATGTGGAAGCTAAAACTGTAATACCTTTAGAAGAAAAGAAAGGAAAAATATATCGTGACATTGGTAGACAGAGGTATTTCTTAGATAGGCTTTTTGTGTCCTATCATAAAACTATAAAAGGAAACATTGATGAATGATCTCCATCAAATTTTAAAAACAACTACTCTTAAAAATAATAAAAAAATAAAAACAACTACTATTCATAAAACATTGTTAAGAAAATGAAAAGACAAGCCGTTGACTGAGAGAAAATATTTGAAATACATATACCCAATGAAGGACTGATATCCAAAATATATAAAGAATTTACTATTCAATATCAAGAATACATACAATTCAATTTAAAATTAGCGAAATATTTGAACAGGTGTTTCACAAAAGAACATACACAAATGGTCAATGGGCACATCGAAATATACTCACTGTCATTAGACATTCTCAAAAAACAAATTAAAATAACAACGAGATACCACTACATGTCCACCAGAATAACTAGAATTCAAAAGACTGATGACAACGCTGGTGAAGATGAGGAGCAATTGAAAGTTCCATACCATCGTTGGTAGGAATGAAAGATAGTACAATGAATTTGGAAAACGGTCTGGCAGTTTCTTATAAAATTAAACATATACTTATTCTATGACTTGGTAACTCTACTGTGAGGTATTTATCCAAGAAATGAAAAAAAAAAAAACAAGAATTAGTATGTGAATACTAGTAGCAGTTTTATTTATAGCAGTCAAAACTTGGAAACAAACTGATTGTCTATCAACCAGTGGGTGAATAAATAATAATAATAATAATAATAATAACAACAACAACAACGACAACAACAACAATCCATATATAGGAATATTACTCAGCAACATAAAAAATGAACTATTGATAGAGGCAACAATATGGATAAATCTCAAAAGCAATAGTATAAGTAAGAAGCTAAATACAAAGGAGTAAATACAAGATGACTCCATTTATTTGAAATTCTAGACAACATATACTAATAGAAAGCGAAGTTGGGGGATTGATAGCAAAGTGTGAGGGAACGTTTTGGACTAATGAATATGTTTTCTTTTTGGTTTGCAGTGCTTGTGGTTATACATATGCATACAGTTGTCAAAACTTATTGAACACAACTCTTAAAACACATATGTTTATGTTGTATTAAGTATTTCAATAAAATTAATTTTATAAAAGAAATCAAATGACTTTTAAACATGAAAAATGCTCAATCTCACTATATATAAATAAAAATTACCACCATACTGAAGTATTCATTCTAACCTATCATTTAGTAAAAATACAAAAGTTTGACAATACATTCAGTTGGTGAATTTTTTAGGAAACTGGCATTTCTGTATCTAGAAATGGTACAAAATCTACTGAGTAGTGTCTGGCAATATCTACCAAAATTACCAATGTATCTACTCTCTAACCCCAATATCCCATTTTTGTGACCCTATCTTACTGAAAAACCTCTCTATATATGCAAAAGACTGGAAACAACCCAAGGGTTCATCAACAGAAGACTAGTTAAATAAATTATAGTACATCCCCACAACAGAATGCTAGACTGCTCTAAAAAATGAGAAAGATATCTTTTTATGATATGGAAGGATTTCCAGGAGCATTTCAGTAAAAAAAAAAAGAGAAACTAAGAAAGGAGGAAATCTGAATAATACTCAAATTGCTTGTATTTGAATAAAGAAATACTGGAAGGATAAATAAGAAACTAATAAAAATGGTCACCAATAAATCAACTTGCTTTAAATTATAGCAACACCAGATTCTTTGGGAATAATTCTGGTAAAAGGTACTGAAGTTCTACCTGGAAATTCCTTCTCTCCTTCTCTCCCTCCCTCCTTCTTTCCCTTCCTCTATCTCTATCTACAAAAATGCATTATTTGCCTGCAAGGGGGTTTTGGAAGACAGAAAGGATACTAGTTCCTTTGCTGGGGAGCCAAGAAATCCTATGGCTTTAATTTTCCTGATATCTGTGAGGTTTGGGATATATGGCCCAGGGAGTTACAATAAAAACATTGACTAATAATGAGGTTTGAAGTATTAAATATGTTTATTGGGCTTTTATATTGTTTTGAGAATTGCTGTGCAGCATACTTTTTCCCCATTTGCTCCTTGGGTTCTTTACCTTATCCTTGCTAACTGGCGTTAACTCTTCATATAATAAAAATGCCTGTTGCTTATATGTAATAAATGCTATTGTCCTTGGTCAGGGTAGTAGGAGAGCTCTGGAGAATAATATCCCTCAGAAACAAGGGATGTCACTCATTTTAGTTTTGTCAGAAGAAAGGCTGCCCCAAAGCAGTTGAGCTCCTTGGCCTGAGTATCTGAAATAGCCTTATCTAAAACACATTGGTTCTTGCTTCAATTTGTCTTGTGTTAGATCACTTTGCTTACCACTTTAGAGGCCGATCATGGTGGTAAAAAGACTAGACACTGTACGCACTGGATCCTAATGTATTCTCTATGATAGTTTACTAAGTTCAGTGTGGGTCCAACTACCCATTCCCTTACCATTGGTTGTTTCTATAAGTCAACTCTATTTTGATGATTAAAAATACCCAAATTGGTTGTATTGTTGTAAGAGTCTCTCTTTTCTTTAAAAAAACAATTCTTTATATTCTTCGTATTAATTGTTCCCTGTGTGGCAGAAGTGAATAGAAACACATCCTCTTTGCCCCAATTTCTTCCTCCATTCTAACTGGCCGAGCAATAGAAAAAGACAGGCAATAGGAAGAGAGCCAATGATCAGCATCGATTGCTCTGGTATACTGTAAAAATGTGACTCCCTTAAAAATTAGAAATCAGAAAACAAAAGAACATAAAAATACCTGTGCTTTCTGTTCTGCATGCACAGTTTTCCCAGGGGAGTGGTTTCCAAGTTGTTTATTCTCTTGAGATTCACAAATGTCTCCTTTAAGCCTTTCAATCTAAAATACAAAAGTTGGAAGTGGAGAGTTTCTTTGTTTTTAAGATATACAACTAATACATGAACACATTCTTCATGTAGAAAATTCAAACAACACAGAAGTAACATTTTCTTTCACATAACCTTATCCCACAATCTCTTTCCTCTTTTCAGAAGTATTACTGTTTGCGATATACCTTTCCTAAAGTTTATCTCACATATACTTATAAATATATGTCAGCATTAGATGTATATTTTTTAAGTTGAACAATCTTTATTTGTATTCATTCTTTCTTTTGATTGCAGTTTTAAATTATGATAAAATATATGGAACATAAAATTTACCATGTTAACCTATTTTTAAGTATACAGCTTAGTAGCATTAAGCATAGTCACATTATTATGCAACCATCATCATCATCCATCTCCAGAATTCTCTTCATCTTGCAAAACTGATACTCTACACTCATAAACAATAGCTCCTCATTCTGCCCTTCCTCCTAGCCCTTAGAAACCACCATTCTATTTGACTACCCTAAGTACTTTGAATAACTCAAATCATACACTATTTGTCTTTTTTGTGACTTGCTTATTTCAGTTAGCATATTTTCAAGGTTTGTCTATGTTGTAACATATGTCAGAACTCTTTTTAAAGATAAACAATATTCCATTGTATGTATACATCACATTTTGTTTATCCATTCATCTGTCAATAGAAACTTGGGTTGCTTTAACCTTTTAGCTATTGTGAATAACAATGTTATGAAATAAGTGTACAAATATTTGATAAAGCCTCTGCTTTCAATCATTTTGGGTATATATCCAGAAGCAGAATTGCTAGATTGTATGGCAATTCTGTTTAGAAAGTACCATACTGTTTTCCACTGTGGCTTCCCCATTTTACATTCTCACCAATAATGTACAAGGGTTCTAATTTCTCCACATCCTCATTAACATTTGTTTTTTTTTTTTGTTTTGATCACAGCCATCCTAATGGGTATTGATTTATTCTTGCAACAAAATTTTTTGAGCACTTGGTATATGGCAGGCCTTGTGTTACAGACACTAGAGGTATTACTGTGAAATGAATGTAAACTAAAATTGAAGAGACATATATCCAGAACCTGGAAGTATATATAATAAACCAATAAATTGCTAAGGAGAAATGGTTAAAAAAATATAATACAACTAAGGGTGTAGTATTAATAATCTCAAACTTATCCAATATAATAGAGTAATAATTTCTATTTGGTAAATGTGTTAAGTATAAACTATTATAAATCATTATTAAAAAGAAAAATCCTAAATTGCCACAATAGTAACAAGATTACTGTTTAGCATAGATAATTTAAGATGTACAAAATATAAATACTGATAGAATGCATTCAGATTAAAGTATGGCATCTTCCTGGGATGCTAGATCCACCAGTCTCCATCCTTACTAATGACCAATAGGTGACATATATCTATGTTGCTCTACTGTTGACTGTTATTCTGTACACATTTAAATAAATTCTAAGAACAAACTAAATTAAATACTTACCACTTCTCCAAACACTTTTTTTTCTGAGTCAAGTGTTCGAACCCGATTTCTTAAAGCCAGAATTTCCTCATCTAGTCTTTGATTGTGTTCCTTTGCTTTCTTTAGGTCAACTGCATCTAAAACAGAGAGAAGAACTCAGTCTACTCAATGGGATCAAAGTTTTAATTTGGGAGTACTAACTCTAAAAACTAAAAAAGTGCTATTTCCTGCCCTTCTTGTCATGTCCCTGCATATGTGATTCTCTGCACAAGAGAGCCACTAGACTGTCAAGTCCAGCCCTGGAATATTTTACCAACCTAACGAAACAACGGAATGTTTTTTTATTTCTCACATCAAGATTAATAAATTGGAATTTTTGAGTGCAGGGTTTCCAGCAATAGAGGTTCTTCCAGGACCTGGAATTTTAAAATGATTGAGCCTACCTTCTAAAAGTTAAATGACAGACAACGATCTTCCTGGCTTCCTTGTAGTCTTGTCTCTTAAACACCTCACATACTCATAGATACTTCTCTTCAACTCATAACAGCAGGGCCCCCATAGATGACTGAAGTAGTGAGCTAGGAGCAGTGAATGGACAGATTTTCCAAGTTAAATCAAGTTAATTCATCAAAACCATCTTTCTGCGTATAGCGCCACTGCCATGAAAATGGTAGCCCACTCTCAGCTTACCACTTCATGTTAAAACCTGCTCCTTCTTGCACTCATCAAAGTTTCAACTAACACACACTTGCTGCCTGTAACTTTCCTGAATTTGTAGCGGTTTCCTTTTAGCCATTTTTCAGTTATGTTTCCCTTATTTTTCTTTTGCTGCTTTAAAGTCTCTTTGTTTTCCTTCTTCATTGCCTGTTTTGTATTTAATTTGTATTAATTTTTTATTTCTTCATTTTTTTCTCCCTTGCTATACTCTTTTTCCTTAGTAACTAAATCTTTTTAATTTTAAAAATGCTGAAAACACATCAAAAAGCAATTAAATTATTTATAATCATTATATATAAAAGATATATAATATATGTATAACATATATAAGATATATTCACAATCCATTTATAACATGATTTGTTCTATTTTGGCCTATGCAATTAAAAAAATTTAAATAATGTTATACTGTCTGAAATGTTACTGTCTGCAACTTTACAAGTTGCAAATATATCATGAATATCATGACCGGATAACCTTTATAAAGTCATTTTCCATTTTGTATTTGGAACTATTTTATAATCGAGGTTTAATTTACATACAACATAATGTACATATCTTAAGTATTCATTCAATTCAATGAACTTCGACAATTTTATATATCTGTGAACTTCCCTCCAAGAAGATGTAGAACATTTCCATCACCCGATAAAGCTCCCTTACTTCTTCTTCAGTCAGTTCTCCACTCCCACTTTCTCCCACAACCATTTCTTTATTACTTCTATCACCATAGCCTGGTTTTGCGTGTTCTTGGTTTTCACATAAATGAACTCTTACAATATACATTTTTTTGTGTGTCTGGTTTATTTCTCTCAATATATATTGTTTTTGGATTCATCTGTGTTGTATCAATACTTTGATCCTCTCTATCCTTTAGTCCACCTTGTTAAAATATCACAATTTGTTTATCTATTCTCTCATTTTGTTCTGCATAGTATATCCAAATGTGCCATTATTTGTGTCACTTTTTCCCCTCACTAATGAAGAATTAGGTTTGTTGATAATGTTTACTCTTAGAAACAATTCCAAAATCATTATATTTGTTCATTAATCTTTAGGTGCTTATGGCATTATTTCCAAAATAAATAAGTAAAGAAGGCCCAGAAATGAGATAGCTGAATCAGAGCACCTGTGTATTTAAAAAATTTAATAGACACTGCCAAATTATTCTTCAAAAAGGTTGTACAGAAAGTCCTAACTTGACATCATTGATAGGTTCTTAGAAAATGTGACTTTAAGTGAAACAATATATCATGAAACCAATTTTACCATAGGATAATTGATATAAACAAGAGTTAAGTTCCTATGGCATATTTCCGGTCACAAAAGCATCACCAAACTTCTAAATAAAGACTCAAAATGTTTTTAACATTAAACACTGAAACAAATGTGAATTATATATACATTTTAGAAAGATTAATTAAAAACAATATAATTCTTTTCCAACTTGCTTATTCAAGTTTAGGGTTGAGGGTGGCCTGCACCAGTCACTGCTACTCAGGGTGCAAAGCAGGAACCCACCCTGGACAGGATGCCCTTCGATCGCAGGGCCACTAACACACAGACCCACACTCACTCAGACTGGGGCAGTTTAGACATGCTAATTCACCTCATGTGCACATCTTTGTGGTGTGGGAGGAAACTGGAGTACCCAGTGAAAACTCATGCAGATATGGGGAGAATGTGCAAACTCCACCCAGACAGTGGCTCTGGCTGGAATCAGTTTTTTTTTTCCCTCATCAATATTAAAACAAAATTACATTGAATGAAACAATGACACTGACCATTTCTCCATACTGGATGTTACTGGTATATTTAATTTTCACGAATCTTAAAAATACAGTTGACTATGGACTATTTTAAACAGGTCACTAAAATCAGTTGGGAAGTATTCTCTCTTCTTCAATTTTCTGGAAGAGTTTATGTAAAATCAGTATTATTTATTTCTTAAAAGTGTTTTAGAATTCACCAGTGAAGCCATCTGAGCCAAGAGTTTTCTTTACGAAAAGATTTTTAGCTAAAAATTCAATCCCTTGGTAGATTCAGGGTTATCTATTTCTCCTTGAGTGAGAGTTGATAGCTTGTGTTTTTCAAGGTAAGAATCCATCTCATCCATGTCATCAAATTTATTGTGATAAAGTTGTTCAAAATATTCCCTTATTATCTTTTTGATCTGTAGAAATGTTCTCTGTCATTTCTTATATTGGTAATTTGCATCTTCTCTCATTTTTTCATGAACAATCTAGTTGGAAGTTTACCAACGTTATTGACCCTTGCAAAGAACCAGCTCTTGGTTCCACTAATGTACTTTTAGTGGTTCTGTATTTAATTTTTTTGACTTCAACATTTTTTAAATTATCTCCCTTTTGCTTGCTTTGGATTTAATCTGCTTTCATTCTCGGTGTTTAAAGTAGAAGCTTAGATTCTTGAGTCCTTTTTCTTGATTTCTGGTATAAGTACTGAATGGCATAAAATTCCCTCTAAGCACTAACTTAGTTGCATCCCACAAATATCAATATTGTTTTCATTTTCATTTAAATTGATTCACAAAAAATATTTTCTATAAACCTTTGTAATTTTTTCTCCAAAAGCTTTGAAATTTAGAAGTATCTTGTTTAATTTCCAAATATTTTGAGACATTCTAAACATACTTTTGTTATTCCTTTTTAGTTTAATTCTATTATGGTCAGAGAACATAATCTGTATTTCAGTTCTTCTGCATAAATTTGCTTTATGACCCAGGATGGTCCGTCTTTCTAAATGTTCCATCTGTAGTTGAAAAGAATATAATATTCTGGTGGTTTTCTGTAATTATCAATTAGGTAATGATGGTTGGCAGTGTTATTAGGTTTTTTATATCCTTACTGATTTCATTTGCTTGCTCTATCAATTATGAAGAAAGCAGTGTTTATTTTAGAATTGTATTCATATATTTTTTAAAAGAAGGATTAACAATTACAATGTGTGTGGGTTTACCCCCACATATCTAATCAATTCTAAGATACCAGCTGGGTATTCTATAATTCAACTCAATTCCGATACTATCTACCCAGAAATAGTGTCAGATTTCACAGGTTAAGGGTTCAGAACCACAATTCCCACTTACTAGATAATCGGCTTATTATAAAAGGATATAATTCAGGAATAGCTGGATGGAAGAGACGCATAGGGGCGAGATATGGGGAAAGTGGTGCAGAACTTCCATGCCCTCCCTGAGAACACCACTCTCCCCAAATCTCTACATGTTCACCAACCTACCAACCTAGAAGCTCTCCAAACCCTTCCCTTTTGGGTTTTCGTGGAGGCTTCATTACATAGGTACAACTGACTAAATCATTGGTCATTGGCGATTGAACTTAATTTTCAACCCCTTTCCCTTTTCAGTAGATGAGGGGAAAGTTTACGGGTGAAAAGAGGAGTGGATGAGGGCAGGGGGCATGGACCTAAAGTTCCAACTTTTTAATTACACATTTGGTTGACTCCCCTAGTAACCACTTTCCAACCTTTGATTACCTAGGGTCTCTCCAAAAGTCCTCATTAACATAACAAAAGATGACTTTATCCTTCTCATTGCTTAGAAAATGGCAAAGGTTTTAGCAGCTCCTGTGCTGGAAATGTGGACATTGATGAAATATACATTTCCTATTTTAAATCATGATATCATAGGGGAAGCCTAGTTTTAGAATTATTTAAAACTAGTAAGCATATTTAAAATTTTCGTAGTTGTTACCATTACAACACTCAAATTTCATTATATTAATTATAGCTGGTAGCATTTTTACATAGTCAAATTAGGGTCAGATTAACCAAATCATCACTAATTCTAAATCTATTGGCTTCTCAGAGAAAAAAAATATATGGGAGGTGTGGTCAAATGCATTATAAAGTGTGTTGATTTCAGTTGTTCCAGTAAAACAGGTATTATTTGTGTTGGCCACAGGTTTTATATTAGATATATATGAGTTCAAATACAAGCTACAGTATTTAGTATAGCTAGTGGCTAATTCACTTAACCTTACCATGACTGTTTATTTTTTTTATCTATGTAATTGTAATAATAATACTCACTATTTGAAATTATTGTGATTACAGCTAATGTATGTAAAGTGCCTGGCAGAGTACCTGTTACTTAGTAAGCAACAAGCGGTAATAGTAATAGTAATAGTAATAGAAATCATAATAGTAAAAGTACTATTATTATAATTGTTAAATAATATTACTTAAAAATATCATTTAATGTTATATGATTATTTAATGTATTATTAAATATTATATCTGCTAAAATGACTCACCATTTTCTCTCAGCTTTGTCAAATTTTCTTTCAATTCTTCAATTTCTAGTTGAGCCTTCTTAAGTGCAGAATCTAAAAGAAAAAAAAATATTTGAATAAGGAGTATATGACTGCTGTAATAATCAAATTTAAAATGATTCTATTTTTAGAAAACTTTCTTTCTAATGCCTATCCTTTGAATTTCTATATAAATGTCACCTTCTCCAGACTTCCCTCTTAGTGTTCCTACTGTACCCTACATTTATCCCTATCTCTGATCATCTAACCTTGTAATCTTTCTTGTAATCTTTCCGTTTCCCTAACCAGATTCTATGCTGAAGAGTTTGGACCACTATAAAGGACAGGAGAAGTTTTTGAGCACAGTACTATCAGTTTAGTAAAAAGAAATTACACTCAGAAATACTTCAAATTAATTCCCGCAATTAAGAATATTTAAAATTTTATCAGTAGTTGCTAGAAATATCTAAATAGCAAAATTTCAGGAAATAGGTTTTGGTATACTATTCAATAATTGTATGAGGATGTCAGAATGGTATAGGGAAAGAACATGGAGCATTGGAGTCAATTGGATTTGAGTTCTTTAATCGAATTTTTATTATTTTGCCTCCTGTGGTCTGTCTACTCTTTACCAGTGATATAGCTGGTGGTCTTCCTATACTGTCAGGATGAGGAAACTCCCAGACATAAGAGACTACCATGAATCTTATAAGAGGTCATTCCTAACATGGGGCAATGTCTAGAAGAAAGCAGGCACAAACTTCCAAGAGCCTTCTCCCAGTGGATCACAAAGGATGTGCTTAATTTCTCTAGCAACAAACTGACAATACTAGTGAAATGTTGTCTGCATGGGAGGTTCATTATAGACTCAGTGCCCAAAGTTTTTATTGTGGGCTGGTCACATGTACACCATCTTCTGCCTAGAACATATCAAAATTCCAGGCTCTCAGAAGGAAACCAGGTTTTCAGCAAAAACCACATTGTTTGTATAAACAGCTTAGGCACAGTGAACCACTATTATAAGTCAGGGTACGGCAGGAATGTTCCCAGATGCTAGCCAAAGGCTAACCTTACTTACAAGCAAGACTTTCTAAGGATAGCAGTGGCAGGTCTTCTACGTTAACTATTTCCTCCACAGAATGGATATACCAGATTTTGTTTAACCATTCACAAACTGAGACATTAGTTTGTTCCCACCTTTTGGCTATTGTAAATGATAGTGCTCTGAACATACACACACAAGTCTTTTTGTGGACATGTTTTTACTTCTCGTGGGTAGACACCTAGGAGTGGAACTGTTGGGTCATACATTAAATATCTTTGAGAAATTGTTTTCTGAAGAGTCTTCATCATTTTACATTCCCATCAGCTAGTTATGAGGGTTCCAATTTCTCCACATCCTTGCCAACCTTGTTATTGTCTTTTTTATTATAGCCATGAATGTAAAGTGGTAATAGTAGTGGGTGTAAAGTGAAATCTCATTGTAGTTTTAACTTTCACTCCCCTAATGACTAATGATATTGACCATCTTTTCATGTGCCTATTGGCCATTCATATATCTTCTCCAAAGAAATGTCTACTCAAATATTTTATTCATTTTTAAATTGGGCTGTCTTTTTATAATAACATAATTCTTATAATAACACAAAATATATAAGAATTTTTTACATATCCTGGAAATAAATCCTATATCAAATATATGATTTATAAATATTTTCTCCCAGTTCGCAGACTGTCTTTTCATTTTCTTGATAATATCTTTAAAAATACAGAAGTTTTTGATTTTAAGTCCAATTTATTAGTTTTTCTCTCATCATTTTTTCTTTTGGTGTTGTAGCTAACATATATCATTGCCTAACCCAAGGTCATGAAGATTGACTCCTAAGTTATCTTCTAACAGTTTTATAGGTTTAACTCTTGCATTTAGCTCTGTGGTCCGTTTTGAGTTAATTTTACGTAAGTGTGATGTAGGGGGCTGTATTATTTTGAAGTAAATCCTAGACATCATATCACTCATCTTTAAATACTTAACTATCTATCTTTAAAAGACAAAGACTCATTTTAAATATAAGCTCAGTGTCATGTATGATTAAGGAAATTTAACAATAAATATCCAATAAGTATTCAAAGTTCCAATGTTTCATAAATTTTTTAAAACAAAATTCAGTAAAGGCCACACATTATATTTGGTTAATAAATCCTTAAAACTTTTAAATTTCCTCTTTTTCTTACAATTTATTTATTGAATAATAAATATTTAACACAAATTATTTTTTATTCTTGAAAAAGTTTTATTTTTTCCAAAACTTTTCATTCCATCCAGATTTTTGGATGTGATATAGACAGAATTAGAGACTTAACTAAAATAAAGCCCTTCAGTTAAAAGAGTCAGTTGGTCGAAAGAAGTAGGCTAATACTTGGAAAACACTGTCATGAAAAACATATACCTAGAAATTAATTCTGGCTATAAATTGATGACTCAAGAAGTTACACATAGGGCACACATTAAATTGCATATGATATTTTAAAAGGACTTGCAAATTCGGCTTCCCAACAGTCCCCAGTTTACTCACTGTGGAGACAGCTTTCAGTGAATAACTTAGGATCTACTAGACCAACCAACTGCTGATAGACAGAGTGCCATGTGATTATGTTATGTCCAAATGTAACTCTGTAATAGGTGTCCTGCTTTTCTTTTCTCCTTCGGTATTGAAAGCAGCAAAGATTGCTGCTTCTCATCATACTCATATAGCCAAATTTCTTTTCTAAAAATCTGGATTTATTGAGGTATGATTTGCATAGAGTAAAATTTATCCTTTTAAATGTACAGTTTGATGAATTCTGACAAATATATACAATTGTGTACCCACCTACCCAATTAGGATATAGAAAAATTCTACTTTCTAAAAATTTTATTTATGTTCACTGTTTAAAGTGCATTCTTAACAAAATCTCAAGCCTCCTAATATTTTTTGTTTTTAATGATTGGCAGAATCATTATTATTTTATACATATAAAAATAATGTGTATAAAACATTATTATTACTTAAACATTTTTAAACTTTATACTAAAATAAATTATAGATAAAGCAAAGATTGAAATATAAACAAAAAATCATAAAAGCACTAAAAAAACCCAGCAGTGAATATTTTCAATAATGTTGTAGTGATTTAGAAAAGGCTTTACACATGAAAACCTAGAAGCTATACAGAGAATAACTCTGTTAAACCTGACTTGATATATATTAGTGTTTCTATGTCAAAAAAAACCAACATTACATTATAACCAATGCAATGCTCATATCCGAAATATAGAAACAGCCCCTATAAATTAATAAAACATAAACATGCAAACCAATAGAAAACTATACATGAGATTGAGCAGGAACTTCACAGAATAGTGTCTCCAAATGAACAACAACAAACATATGGAAGGGTTTTCAACTTCATTAGCCATCAGGGAAATACAAATAAAAACCACAATTAAATACCACTATACACTCACCCAAAAGGGTAAAGTTAATAAGACTGACAATACCAAGTACTGACAAAGAATGTGGAGCAAACAAGATCTCATATAAAACTGAGAGCTTAAATGAATACAACTATTTGAAAAACAGTATGGCAGTAACCTACCAAAGTAAAACGTAGTCAGAACCCTTTGATCCAATAATTCTACCCTTAGGTATATCACAGTCAGAAATATGTAAATAATACAAGAATATCCACAGCAGCACAATTCATAATAGACCACACCTGGAAACAACATAAATGTCTGTCAACAGTATAAAGAATAAAATATAGTATGTTTATTCAATGGAATAATTTACAAACAGCAAAAGTGAACAAATCAACTGTCTTTACAGGCAACAACATGACTGAATCTCACATACATAAAGTTGAACAAGAGAAACAAACCAAAGAATGCATATTGCCTGTAGTCAAAACTCAGAAATAGTGTTGAAAGTCAGGATAGTGGTTATTTTTGGAGAGGAGAAAGGGTCTAGATATAGGGAGAAGGAATGAAGGGGGCTTGTGGGGCGCTAGGAATTTCTTGCTGGGTATTGTATATTTAGGAGTTGTGTGCTTTTTGGTGGGTATGTTTTGCTTATGCTTCAATAAAAATTTCTCGACACTGAAGAAAGTATGGCTATTTGTGAGACTTTTATGTGTTTATCTTAAAAGATTATTTTTTTAATGTACATAATTATGTTATACTCTGAGAAAATAGTCAGCACGAATAGTCAGAAACATTCATCTGTAACCACAGCTTACCTAATTTACTCTGTTCTTTCTCCTTTCCTTGTAATTCATCAGTGAGTCTTTGGATCTCGTCATGGGCCATCCCTAACCTCTTTACTACTTGTTCCACATCTCTCTCAAGGCAGTTTTGTGATGTTTCATCTTTTTCCAGGTCTTCATCATGGGACTGAAATAAAACATAGTCATCATAAAACAAAAAATAAATGTACTCATAACATTGCACTATTTCCTGTAAGTGTTTGAAATCCAGTAAAGAAAAGTAGCAGAGCATTTCATTTATGTGCACTTATTTTATTAGGTTGAACCATATAAAATTGATGATATTTGATTATTTCTGACTTATAAATATATAATTTCATATGATTCAATCTATTTAAAAGGTTATAGTTATGATTATGAAAAAATAGAAATTTAACCGTCAAAATGAACATCATTTGGCAAAAAAAAATTCCTCATTTATACGGAACATTAAATACAGTTTGTAAAATGCTTTCACATAAAGTATTTCATTTACTTTCAAGAACACATTGAACAGGGATCAAACTATGTTTAGAGTTCTTTTTCTACAATTATTTAAAAAATATTTTAAAAGCTAAGGAAGAAATTCCGTCTCAATTATATTTTGCTTTTGATGCCCAAAATATGTATTAATTTTACAAATTTTTCTAAAAGACAAGAAAATAAGCAAATTACCATCTCTATAGCAAAACCACTTTTAGTACACTGGTATATTTCCTTGCAGTATTTTTTATACATTTTTTACATAGTTATAATCATAATCTATATATAAGTACCTGTCAGGCTTTTTAACATTGTATGAGAAACACGTTTCCACATTGCTGTACAGATTTTGTAATGAATAATTTTTAAAGGCTGTCTAATGTTCCACAGTGGGCATAACATAATTTATATAATCATTTAAACATCTGGTAGTTTCCAATTTTTGCTATTAAAATTAATACTATGATACACAATTTCACCCCTATGTGTATTTTTTTCTTATCTGGGTTACTTCCCATGGTTAAATCTCCAGTATATTCTTTATTCACCAGATTTAGTTCTTAATAACATTTCCCCAGATCAAAAAATTAAATTCCATGAAAATTGAGTGTATTTAAAATAATGCGGTTTACATTTTAAAGGACTCTCCAAAAGAGGAGTTCCAAATATACCTGGAAAGAAGTATATACTACTCCAAGGTAATTTTTCAAAGGATATATAATATACATGGATTAAATTTGATATATTCACTAAAAATCAGCCATAGCATTAAATGGGTAATTGATTTTTCTTCTTCCCAAATGTTTGTGATGTGCTTATACTTTTATGTATAATTTGATAACTTTTACAGTGTGAATATATACATTTTAATATATTAAAACAAAATACTTTCATATATTATTGTCTTCATGAATAAAAATGTCATTTAAATAGAAAAAGCAACCACCTAGAAAAAGAGGAAGTACTGTTTAAACCATTTTTGAGGCTAGACCATGCATTCTCAATGAGACAAAATCACTCTCAAGGTACCAAAAATTTGTTAGTGGGGGTGGGGAGAAGGAGCAAAAAAATCTTACTCTTTTTATGTTTAAAACACAAATATGCCTACAGAACACAGACTGAAATACATTATATCTGTAGTATTGAATTTTCAAGAGAGTGATTAGGAAAAATTATCTAATAAGTCTTGTTAGGGGGCAATAATGAAAGAGTTTGGCTAATACTGGCTATATACACATTGATATTATACTCTGATAAAGATAATACAAACAAGAAAAATCACAGGACAATCTTACTCATAAACACAGATGTAAAAAGTAAAAATTTTAAAGAAAATTGTATCAAATGTAATCTAATAATAGTTAGAAAGAATAACCACGAACAAGTTGGATTCATCCCAGGAATGCGAGATTGGTTTAACAGAAAAATTAATCAATGAAATTCTCACATTAACAGATTATATTTCTAAATTATTTCATAATCTCAATGGCTATAGAAAAATCATTTTGTAAAACTCAACATTAGTTCCTAATAAAAACTCTTCCCAAAGGAGGAATAAAAGAAAACTTTCTTAATCCGATAAAGGATGTCATTAAAATCAAAAACCTTCAGCAAAACATCATACACTTAATAGTGAATTGCTGAATGCTTTCTCGCCAATATCAATAATAGGACAAGTATGTCTGTTATTTGAGATAACACTAAAGATCCTAGCTAGTCTGACAATATCAAGTGTTGATAATGAGCAAAGTTACTTTTATACACTATTGGTGCCAGTGTAAATTGATACAACTACTTAAGAAGACAATTTGACATTATCTGGTAAAGCTGAAGATCTACATACTCTCCAATATCCTAAATCTACTCCACGGTATATACCCTACACATTTGGGGTGAGAAGAAATCTAATTTTTCATTCAATTTTATACTGCTTGAATGTTTTTTTTTATAATATGCTTGTCCTAAGTTAGAAAAAAACAACAAAATAAGAACAAATATTAAGTAAAATATAATTAGTATATAGATCAGGTCTTGCAAAATTCCTTAGGCTTCCAAGTCATAATATGTGGCTCCATTTTAGTTAGAATGACTCCCTCATCTACTTTATACACAGGTTAATTCCACATTAGGCTATGCAGAATGTAACTAGAAAAGCAATGAAATTTTTATGTTATACTTCATAACAACATTTTATAATAACAAAAAACCTTTGAAGTATGTTTTAATTCTTTCTTTATTAATGGGGAAACTATGACCTAAGAGTGATGGGGTAGATAGTCTTAGAGTCATTCAAGACTTTGCTCCAACCATATCCAATTTGTTTTACAGATTCCACCTCTGTAATAACTCCTTAGTTTAGCTTTCCTTCCCTACTTACACTCTGAGCCTTGTTTTTGGTTCTCATCCTTTAATCAATTATTATATAACTTCCCCTGAAATCCTTGCTTCCAATCTGGCCCCTATCCAATCCATCCTTCTACTGTGGCCAGAATGATTTTTCTAAAACACAAATCAGATCATGTTACTCTCTTCTTAAAATCATTTAGTGACTCTTTAGACATTCTAAAAGAAAATCAAACATTCGTACATTCAAAATATTTTTATTCGTCTAGTGTGGTCCAGGATCATTTCTGAGCGCTGAGTCCAAACTCTTTAGCTTAGCATATGAATCTCATCATGATGTGGTTCCTGAAGTCTCTCCAGCCACTTTTCTCAGCATTCACTCACATGAACCAGTATGAATTATACACTGTTTCTTCTGCCAGGAATGCCTTTCCCAGCTTCTTCATCAGATAACACCTATTCTGCTTTCAAAAGAACCTCCTCTGGAAGCCTTTTCTACCCATACTGTCTGACTCAGCCCCTCCCCTGAGTTTTCCTAGCGCATACACCTTCCTTTATAATAGAACTTTCTACATTGAACTATAACCACTGGTTTATTTCTGTCCATCATTATCTTGTAAGTTCCTTCCAAGTCCAAATCATGTCTAATTTGACTTTTTTCTACATCCACTAGCACAAAGCCTGGAATATTGTAAGTTCACAATAACGATAATGCTAATTAACGGGTGAGGTACTATTCTATAGTTTTATATATATATTTCATGTTCATGATCATTTTGTAGAGTAGTTGAGTGGAGCCTAGATTTTATAGATGAGAAAACTGAGGCTCACAAAAGCTAACTGACTTGTTCAAGGTCATACTGCTAATGGGTGGTGGAGGAAGACCCTCTAAATGCAAAGCCTGTATTCTTAAGCACTATTAAAACTGGCTTCCCGATATTTTAATAAATGATTAAATGCATTTTAAAACTGGGTTGCCTCTTATTCAATTACAAATCCCTCTGAAGACACTATTGTCATTCTCATCTTACAGATGAGGAATTTCAAACTCAAAAAAGTTAAGGTACTTGCCCAAGGTACATAGATAGACAGTGCTAAAGGCAATTTTTCACCCCTATTTGTTGAATGTTGAAGTTCATGGTCTATTATGGTATACTGCTTTTGTTCTGAAGGAGCTACATGCTTCTTTCAGAGTTTGGGAATCAGATTGTCCTCTCAGAGTTCAATTTAAAAATCAACAAGTTGCCCATCTGAACTGAGATATGGAAACACACCAGAGTGCTTTCTAAGCAACTTGAGAGAATTAACTCAGAGAAAGGATCTGTCAGAAAGTACGGAGATCAGTACTGGAAACCTCAAAGAGTGATAAGAGAGTCAAAAGATGCCATTATTTATTCATCTAAGGGCTAGATACCCTGGTCCAGAAATAATGGCAAGTACAGATAGCCCTATTGTGTAAATCTATCTTAGCTAGTACTATAAAAATTTAGAATCATTTGTTCACCAAGTAAACATACGATTAAAATTTGGCTTCCCATGTAGTGTGCTAGTAGGAAGCAAATACGTCAGCTACAGGACATATTTGACTAGTTCCTGTGGCAATTATACTTCTAATTGTCAATTAATAAGCTGATGTCTATTCTTCTAGAAACTTCTCTGTGAGTTTAGTTAATATAAGCCCGCCTTGAGAAGCAGATCCATTCTGGTTTCTAAGCCGACAACCAAGAGAGTTAAGTCAGTTATTGGGACAAGGAGGAATTTACCAAGATAATGAAAGCCACTACTGATTGATGGTCAACCAGTCAACTCTGGTCAACATCCTATATATGTATTCTGTTAGAAACAAATACAGAGTGTTAATACATTTCACACACTCAAAAATATACATGGGAGTGCTTTGCAAACTACATGGTGATATTCAAATGTTGTTTTTTTAATATGTTAATTTAATGGACAATGAACAAAACCACTGGTGTCTTAAAATTTTATATTAGCTCTTACTTCTTTCATTTCTTCCATGTCCTTCATTGAAAGCTCTTCCAGATTTCTGGTAGCAATCCTCAGCCTGTCCTCACTGTGCTTGAATAAGCTCCAGACAAAATAGAGTTCTTCTTTAGTGGCACAAGGTTCAATTCCTTCTTTCTCAAGATGGTGAAGTATACCTTCTAACAGAATTTTTCCCTTGATAGAAGAAAAAAGCATATGTGTATGTATATACGCATACACACATATACAACAAGATTGAGCATGCAAGAAATCTGATATGTATATCACTTAGAGTTAAACTCTCTACCAAGTCGAGTTTAGTTTTCCTATTAATTAATGACTATGTTATCCAGTTATAATGAGCATTTACATGAAATAGCTAATACAAAAAATTAAAGCTTTGAATAGCCATATATCTTCTAAGATAAAAAATGACATGACATATATAATGCAAATGTATACTAGAGTGTTTTTAAAAATACAAGCGTTTATGTTTTCCAAGTTGTGAAGTGTGCAATTTAATAATCTGAAAATCGCACAAAGTTCCCTTGCAATGTTATAAATTCCAAACCCTTTCTTCCTTCTATTGAATATTTGGAAATAAAAGGATTCCTCTGGAGTTTAGAGAGCCCACTAATTCTGTACTATCTAGGGATTCTTTTGCTTTCAGAATATGTCTCATAATTTTTGCTGACTGTTAAGTCATTTAGGCTCTCTTCTAAAACTTCTTGTTCTAAGCCTGCCATCAATATTGTCTTCAACTTTTTTAAGTTAAAAGTAGTCATGCTAACAAAGGAACAGGACAAACAAAGACTCATGGACATGGACTAACGACTAGAGGTTACCAGAAGGTAGAGGGTGGAGAGGGGGGAGGATGGGGAGGTAGACGGGGTAAAGGGAATCAAATATATGGTAGCTGAAGGAAACTGGACTTTAGGTTGTAAACACACAAGAGAATATACAGTTGTCAATTATAATGTACACCTGAAAATTATATAATTGTATTAACTAATGTTACCCCAATAAACTTAATTAAAAAATTTTTTTAATTAAAAAAAAATAGTCTTGCTATATAACAGCCTGCACTACATGATGGGTGAAAGGTAAGTGTCTGTTGATTGATAAAGTGGTATTCGTGTGACTAGAACCACTAACCACGAATAAGACTTGCTGTTATAATCAAACACAGCTTTTAACCAAGTTAATCTGACTCAAATGGTAGTGATATGCATAATTATTATTATACTGCAGCTAGTTCACATAGCTAGATTCAGCAAAACTAAATTTTTATTATTTTTCTCCTTTCTTGCTAAGTTTTCCAGAGCCTTATTTTTACATCAACAGTTTTTGTTGATGATACATAGAATTTTAAGTATCATCTGACAGTTACATTGAAAGAAAAAAGGACCCAGATCTAAATCTTTATACCCCAATGTATCCTCCCCATGACCTAAAAATCTTCTCATGCTTCTCCCTACCCCATTCTCCACCATCCAGTCCCCATTCATATCTTCCTTCTCCCTACAAGGTCTCTGAGTACTGTTCAGTTACTTGTGGTTTTAGTCCTGGGTATCAGAGAGCCCAAGACACTAGGAATATATAGCATTCTATGAGGCCTATTTGGTAATATGGGAAAATGCTCATAATATAACGATAAGAGAAAAAGCAGAATGCAAAAAGTGTGACTACAACTATAAGAACACCAGACACATACAGACAAGACTGGAAGCAAATATACCAAAATGTTAAAACAAGTTGTGAAAAACTGATGAGATTGTGAGTTATTAGAAAATAAATGTTAGAATTATTATAAGTCCTTACTCCCAAAGGGTAGCACCATCTCCCTTGTCCCATGTTGTAGGTTCATCCAATTTATAGTATCTATAAGAATTTCTTAGGTTGGAGGATATTGAAAGGAAAAAAGGATGGACAATATTGAGAATACCTTTGGATCCTTGGCTTCTGGGAAATTTGAGGGTATTGGAGGGTGAGCAGGAAATATAAGAAGAGAGGGCTTGCTGGTTAGAACAGTGCAGGCTGCAGATCAATATTCAAGTGAATGACTCATCCAAGCTCCTAGATTTGACCACCTTCCCAAAGCCAGTGATGTTTAATCTCCATCCTACTTAGCCACCCATCCCCATGGCCTAAACTCCAAATGTTGCATTCTGACCACCACCTTCTGTACTTCCTGCTGTGTGTGTGTATGTATGTATGTATGCGTGTGCGTGTGTTAAATATATAAAGCTAAAATTCACCATTTTAACCATTATGTGTAGAATTTGATGGCATTAAGTACATTCACAATGTTGTATAATCACCATTATCCATTTTAGAAATTTTTCATAATCCCAAATATAAATTCTGTACCCATCAAACAATAACTTCCCATTTCTCCCCTCCTCTGACCCCTGGAAATCTGTATTCTACTTTCTATCTTTACAAATCGCCCTATTCTAGGTACCTCATATAGGTGGAATCATATAATATTGATCCTTTTGTTTCTGGTTTATTTCACCTAGTATAATGTATTCAAGGTTCATCCAATTTATAGTATCTATCGGAATTTCCTTCCCTTTTAAGGCTGGATAATATTTCATTGTATGTATTTTGTTTATTCATCTATTGATATTTGGATTGCTTCCACCTTTTGACTATTATGCATAATGCTGCTATGAACACTGGTATACAAGTATCTGTCCAAGTTCCTGCTTTCAATTGTTTTGGGTATATAGAATGGAATTGTTGGATATATAATTCTATGTTTAACTTTTTGAGGACCTGCCATAAAAATATGCATAATACATACTCATGGGTGTGAAATATTTGCTCTCTGAAACTATACCTATTCTACAATTATTGTAAGACCCCCAGTCCCT
Source organism: Rousettus aegyptiacus (assembly GCF_014176215.1). NCBI lineage: Eukaryota > Metazoa > Chordata > Mammalia > Chiroptera > Pteropodidae > Rousettus > Rousettus aegyptiacus. The sequence goes on along the minus strand of NW_023416284.1, from coordinate 27,402,780 downwards.
AGACCATTATATCCTCTCTCAAACTACTACTCTGTGGGTTTTCCCCTCAAGCCTAAACCTAAGTGTTGATCATTTCAATCTCTCACCAATGTCTCTAATTATCTTGTTCCTTGTCCTATCTTCCTTGCAAATCCTGGCTCTAGAAAAGTTTGTGACTATTTACATATTTTAGTTTGCTGAGTGCTAGGAGAGAAAAATAAAACAAATATGCAGACTGGAGTCACTATAAATTCATGGTCTGCAGCCTCAGCCAAGCTGCTCTACTTGTGTGGGTCACTCTATTCTTTACCAGCTCTGTTACCATTTTACTCAACAACTATTCAGAACTTCCACCTCTCCCCTTTTGCCAGATGACCTTCTCTACCACAGCACTAGTAAAACTAAGGTCATCATAAAATTCAGTCAGCTTCTTCTCCTCTCACCAACATACTAACCTTCATTTTTAGACATGTCTTCTTTCTGTTTTCAATAGAAGAGCTTTCCATCCTCCTGACCAAAGCTTATCTCTTTACCTGTTCTGGATCCCACTCCATATTACTTCCCCAAGGAAGCTTTTCCTTTTCTGTATGATCATTATCTCCCTTTCTACTGTCTTGTCCTAAGCTTCAGTAATGTCTCTGACCTTAATAAAGATCAAAAATAACCCCTCTTTGATCCAACCACATCCCCTCAAGCTATTGTTCTCTTTCTAATTTGTCCTCCAACTCACTGCATTTTGGCTTCTGCTTTTACCACTATACTCAAAATCAGTCAACTATGACCTCAAAATGCCAAATCCAACAGGACATGGTTCTGTTCTTTTTATATATGATCACTCTGTAGTATCTGTTCGCTCCTTTTTGAAAGTGTTTCCTTTCTCTGTTCTGTGATGTCACTTTCTCCCATTTTAACTCTGACCTCTCTGGCCTTTCCTTCTCTGTGTTCTTCCTGGACTCCTCTTCTTCAAGAGACTCTTTAAATGCCACTATTCCTAAGAATGCTGCTTTTGGCTCTCTGAATTTCTCACTATCATGGTAATTAATAGTTTGGGCATGGGAATCTGACATACCTTAGTTCAAACTCTGGCTCCACCACTTTCTAGGTGTGTGACTTAGACAAGTCATCTATCTTCTTTAAATTCTGATTTTCCCAAGATAAAATGGATATAATAGTAATGCCTACCTCATTGGGTTGTTAGGAGGATTAAATAATAATCCATCTCTGCTACACTCTAGATCTATTTAGAAAAACTGGCAAGAAATAGAAACACACTGAAGTTAGAACAAATACGAATGCATGTGACAGAGAATACCAGTTGTCCTTCAATATTTATTTATCTCTACTTCCACAGAAATAAGACATCTAATTGTTTGACAGATCATATGGCTGTCTACCTTGCTGCTAGATAGATACAGCCATGTGACTGAGTTCTAAGCAATGGGATGTAAACGGAATTGTGTGCCACTTCTAATAAGTGTCCTTAAAGGAATAGAGTGCTCTCTTCCTCACTCTTTCCTCCTTCCTACTGGTTGGAATTCAGACAAGATAGCTGAAGCCTGAATGGCCTTCCTGGACCCCATGAGGTAGAAATCACATGCCTTGATGATATCCTATTATCATGAAAAGAAATTCGAGTCTGACAATTTCAAGATACTGACCTAAATTCTAAATTGCTTACATCTTGACTTTTACACGAAATACATTTCTACCTTTTTAGAGCCATCATTATTTTAAGCTTTCTGTCCCTCACGATCTACCTATCCCAACTACTAAAAGAGGGTTACTAAAAGAATAAGATACAAAGGCATATACTACAAACTAAACATGGCTACATTGGAACTGGATATGGAACAGGATAGCCATTACTAGTCTGTCCTGACCTATGAAGTCCTTCATTTCTGGGTTTCCTTATGAATCAGCTCTCATTAACTTACTTCTCTACATGGATGGACTTTCTCTGCTTGCTCATCAGCAAGGGTTAAAATAGCTATTCATTTGCTAAATCTATGTGACTTTTCAGATTGTCATTTCTGTTCATGATCTCTTAGTTCAAATTTATGAGAGACAATTATTTGTTGCTCACTCAATGAATTGTGACTGCTTCTCCAAAGTTAGTTGTATAATCCTCATTCGGTCAGTTGTGGCTGGAATGAGTTGGAAGTATGAGTACAAATATGACCACCAAAGCCTAATCTTTAAGGCAGGATTAGCAGAGGTACAAAAATTCAGAAAAAAGGATTTAGGCTACGAAGGCAATATAAAAATGAGTCTACTCTTTAAGACCAATGCATATTCATTGTCTTGTGAATAACCCACTCATCCTTCAGTGTAGTTTCCCAAGCCAGAAACTTGGAAGCCACCCTTGGCTCCTTCTTATTATTAATCCCATTCTCATGTACAACTGCTGCTGAATTTGTAGATTATACATCTTTTATCATTTTCTAATTCATTCTATGTCTAAGCTTGCTGCCTTAATGCAGGCTCTCCTCACTTTTTGCCTAGTTTAGTGTAATAGATTCCTTAACTGACCTCCCTGTTTCCAGGCTGGCCCTAGCCAATGTATACTCCACAAAGCTCTCAGTCTGAACCTTCTGAATGCAAATCACTGGCTGCTTAACATTCACATTGCTTTTAGGAAGAGTTTAACCCCCTTAACTTGGCAACAGAGATTCCTCACATTCTGGTTCCTCTTAGCCTCTCTGGTTCTATCTTCTGGCACACCTTGACATTAGCCCTTCATGCAGTATACTTATTGATCCCCATCATGGTGCTTATATTTCCATGATTTTAAATATGTGGATCTCTTTGCCTGTTCTGCTATGACATCCCAGAACTAACAAGTTTCCAGTTGATTTATTGAGACCCAATGGTTGAGTAGTTTAAAAATTCCAGAAAAGCAATTCTTGAGGTAATATAAATCCATTCTTTGAATTTTAAATGTTCTGACATCTAAACTGTGCCTAAAATTGCCTGCATAACAAAGTATACAAAAATACTATTCTCTACAACATAGATGCTAAATAAATGTTCATTAAGTATTTTTAAAGTCCACTCTCTGGAAAGAAGCACATCTGAAAGTGTTTCGGGGCCTTCGAAAACTTCTAGATGTAAAGAGTTAGGCTGTAAAACTGTCAAAGCAAACTGAGACAGAAAAAAAGAATTTTAAATGGGAAGAGGTCAAGATGAATGGGTGAAGAGTCATTTCTGCTTATTATTTCTCTTAGCAGATATTCCCCAACTACAGTCCAGGACCACACCTCATGTTATAGCACATCTCTTGGCTCTGAGCAAAGGATGGGCTTTGGATCCCATGATCTTTGAGTGACACTAGGGAACAAAGGTAATAGCACAGCAACAAAAACTGAAATATCTGGTCAGGTTTTCACCCTAAACCTTTTTCTTTTTTTTCTCTCTTCCTTCTTTCATTTTTGTCTACATAGACAAAAAAAAATTTTTTTTTAAATTTACAGACATCTTAAATATAATACATATTATACATAAGTCTTCCTTTTCAATTCCCAGATGAGAAAAGTACTTTTTAAAAATTTAAAAACAATGTAGAAATGTTTAAATGATTAAAATAAAATTAAGTAAAAAAGGCAAAATGTACATCATAATTATCACTATGTAAAAAGGTACATATGTAAGGACTGACACAGAACAGAAAAATGAACTGTCAATATGTTAGGGACAGGGTTTCTCAACCTCCACACCACTTACATTTGTGCTGGCTAATTCTTTGTTGTGGGGGGATCTTCTGTGGATAGCAGGATGTACAGCAGCATCCCTGTCCTCTACCAACTGGATGCCAGTAACATATTTCCAGTGTTACATTGCCAAATGTCTCTTGGGGGCAAAATTGCCCCCCAGGTTTGGAACTACTGTGCTGAGAGAGAGAAAAAACTTTTAATTATATTAACATGGCCATATATTGGAAGGGAAAAAGAAAGCTCCTTTCAATACAGCGTTTAACAGGCCTTTTTTCCAAGAGTTAGAATTTATTCAGTTTCCATTAATGAAAATAATTTGAAAAAGCTGCAGAACTTGTTTTTTCCCCTCAATCTATTATAAAAGGGAAAGCTGAATTTCTGTTATTTGGAAACCTGATCTAGCATCAAGCATGAGACACTGCAAATAACTGTTGGCCTGGGAAATAAAACTACTCAAATCCTTCTAGCCCCTAGAATACCTCTTAAAAATGTACACTTTGCATATCTTCAGAACAGGTTTACATTTAAACCTGAATACTGAAGAATTAGAAAGACTCAATAAGATACACCAACTGCAGAATAAATTAAAGTTTCCAAGCTAAAATACAATTGCACTTATTAATTAAAATTAGAATCTTATTCTATTTTTAAGGCCTTCTGTTCCTGTCTTTTTAAGGACTAGTAAAGCCTGCTCCCTTGCCAATCTTTCCTCTTCATTGTTTGTTTCTTGGTTCACATTACGAAAAAAAAAGTTTTTTGATTAAAAAACTGACATGAAGAGGAGGAAGAATAACGGTTTTGAGCATCTCCTTACAAAAATTCCTATCAAGGTGTTGGGTGCATATGGGCTTACAGTTGAAATCCTGTTACATGATCTTGCTGAATGATCTTTTCACATGCATGAACACATCCCTACAATGTATGCCTAACAAAGCATTCACTTAAGGAACAATCTTTCTTTATATAAGCCTGAGATGGGTCCAAAAACGCATTTTGATTTTTTTCCCTCTATTTTCAAGACACACTAGGCTTGTAATAATTTACTGTTTGTATTTACCAATGTGCGCTTCTCCATTCTAGTCTCTAGTTTACCCAAGACAGAAAGCTTGTCATAGTGCAGAGAAACAGAGAAAATCTTCCAAATGGTTCCAAGGCTGAAGAATGTGAAATACTTAGCTACCCAAAGCATTGTAGCAAGAAAGCAGAAGGAGGTGGTCTGGAGATAACAGAGGCGGTGGAGACGAATGGACATTCAGTAATGTGCAGCGTGGTAAACAAAGGGTGAAAATGGCTGTGGAACGAGCAGGATGAGAAAACTGGCACTCAGGGTGATGAGAGAAGTGGGTGAGGTTGTAGCTTGAAAGGGGGAAGGCAACTGACTTGATGACGTCTGATGTTAAGGATACAAAGGGCCTCCAGAGCTTCATTGGGAATTAAGGTTCCCCATGACGAACACAGGGCAACAAAGCAGAAAACCGCAGTTCTTTGTTCACCGGCCTACAACCCGGGTAGACGTAGTTCCGTAGACTTTGTAATGACCTGGAGCTTCAGATGCAGCCAGTCGTCAGTGCAGGGTGAGTCTTAAACCTGGAAAGTGAGAAAAGGAACGCCTATCTGATTGGGAGTGTTCTCTAAGAGCGGCAGCCTAATTCTAAATGCCTGTGGCTTTTCGATTCCAGAAAGGCGCAAATCAAATCCTTCGTGCAGATTCACTCTAGCCCGTGACTAGAAAGGCCGAGCCAGGGGGTAGGGTTTCCTCTTGGTTTCGGGTGGTACCGGGGAGAGAAGCGGGAAAAACCTGGAATGCTGAAAAAGAGCGGAGAGTAGGTGCTTTCCTCCTCGGGAATGAGGCGAGAACCTCAGGAAGTAGGCCAGTAATTGTCTTTTGGAGAGTGGTCCCTGGTCGCTCCGTTCCACCACCCCTCTGCTTCTACCTGCAGGTGCCTACCGAGCGCCGGGCGTCATAGCAACCGCGCTGGCCGCGGAAACGCCAAGGCGTCCTTCCGGCGGGAACCATAGAAACGACGCGCCCCATTGGTTCAGAGGCTGTTCTTCCTGTGAAGACCTATATTACGGTGCACACCATTGGCCTTGGGATAATGGGGCGGGGCACCTCGGGCAGGAACGAAGGTACAGGTCAAATCGCTTTGTAGTAACCATGGTAACGTCATGGCGTGCGTTTGCGACTCGGAAGATCATTTTGTCACCTGGCATTCATAGTTCTCAAATAGCTTTCGGCAGGCCTTATGTAGACACCCGTCATAATAACCGTGGATTTATTTTTCTAGAAGTAACTTCATTCTCAAAAGAGATGGTGGTGCTAGGTCAGTAGTTAGGAATTTTAGGCTTAGATTTGTGACTACCTACCTGGGGCACTTGAGACAAATTACATTTTTGGACACGACTTATTATTGTAAAAATGAAGAATTATCCTTAAGACTGAAACTCTTAGAGTCCTCAGCACCGTAAATTCGTTTAGGCGACCCATTCCTCCACCTATGTAATGCAAAATAAAAATTTCTAAATGACGATTTAACATAGGCTCAGTTTATGTCATCTTAAATTTTCGTATTGCACAGTTCTATTTAGTTCATCAAAGCTTGACTTTACTCATGTCTAGGGGGCCCTTGTTTTTCTAGTATTCCAAACATGTACTTCTATTTCTAAGTCTTATTCTATTTCCACATAGAATCCTTTTTAAAACTCTGCCTGTTCTACGCACTATCTGGACCGATCTTACTTTCTAGAAGTGCTTCAATCTCTCCCTCTGACACAAGAGCCCTTCCCAATGTTTTTCCTCTGATCTAAAATGCTTACTGTAACAGTGTCATTTCAATGACATCTTCCTTGTTCACATCTCCCCTCTTTATTCCGGCTGTTACTACTTTGGAAAATATGTTATTATGGTTATTGGTATCAATTCCTCAGTAAGTTAGCCCCAAGGACAGGGCAGAGAGCAATATCTCCAGGTGCCAGCTGCCTAGGAGAAAATAACTCCAAGGCTCCCAAGAAGAAAAATAAAACAATATTGCTGCTGGAGTATAAAAAACAGAGCTGTCCACCAGAAACCATATTTCTTTGTGCTAGATGCTAACAGCTAACTTTTGTTTTTGTAATCTGCTTGCTTGCTTGATCAAGGCCAAACAAGACGTAGTTTCGGGCTTTATAAGCTGCCTCCTCCGGAGGCTCGGGGCTGACTCTCTAGTGGGGAGGGTCAGTCGCCAGCCAGCTAATAAAGACTTGTAATTAATCTCAATTGGCTCTGTGGGTCTTAGATTTGAATGCACCACAACACTTACTACCATCACCTGAAGCCCACTTCACTCAAACGTCATTCCTCAAGAAATATTCTTTGGTTTTCCAATCTAGATCAAGTTCCTTCTTTATTTGCTCAGTGACTCATGTTCTTTTTCATTATTTTCCTTTGCACCTTCCATTTATTGTTTGAAAAAACAACAAAATCTCTTCAAATTTTAACGTGTAAATATTGCTTTAGTGCTCAGAATGGAAACTAAACAGAATTGCAAAACACTTTAAATAATTCCATGTAGGGAAGTGGTAGTTACTTTAAGCATAATAAAACAGAATACGAAATAGTTCCCAAGGGAAGTAATAATTATGGTAAAAACAAATATTAAGATCACTTCTAGTTTTAACTCTATTTATCCTCATTATACATTCAAAGATGACACTCATCATCCACATAGAACTATAGATGTAGGTTATAAAATTAATCTTTTACTTCCTATCCCCTCAGTACTGCAACTACTGCTGACGGAGCCTATTGTTTTTGAGGTTTGCCAATAGGACCTGAAGTTAACTAAAAAGTTTTGTTCAATGGGACTGCTGCTTCCAGAACATACCTGATTATTAGTTATTTTTCCTCTGCTAAAGGTCACACATCCTGATTTAATGAATTATTTCAGTCCATCTTGGCATTTCTGGTCAAATCTTTTCAACTAAAATTTATTGTACTTCTCTTATCAGACACATTGGGCTAACCTTCCCAACTCACTCCATGAAACATCAATGGCATTTTAAATAAAGTATTTATATGAAACATGGTGCCTGCTTCTACCTAGTTATTAATGGTAGTTTTTCAAGTTGCATTTTGTACCATCCTACAGATCATTTAGGGCAGCGGTCCCCAACCTTTTTGGCACCAAGGACTGGTGCTCCTTTGAGAATCTATTATCTGATGATCTGAGGTAGAGCTGAGGCAGTGATGCCAGCGCTGGGGAGCAGCAGAAAATACAAAGGAAGCTTTGCTTCCTTGCTAGCCTGCTGCACTCGTTCTGCTGTGGGGACCCCTGATTTAGGGGATTTTCCTGGACTACACTTATTTACTCCCAAGTCAAGTCCAGGACATAGTGAGCTTCAAAAACTTTTCAAGGGCTCAGGGATCAAGCAGGGTACCAGCATAACACTGCTCTTGCCTTGCTAAGTGAGGAAAACAATAATTGCAACCATTTATTGTGAAATTATGTGCCAGGCACCAGACTAATGCTTTATTTTCTGTTTTATTTAATCCTCACAAATACCATTATTTTGCAGAAATTTACTATCCCTATTTTATAGATGAGGAAACAAATTAAGTCAGGTGTATAAGTTTATAGAATAGTTGGTACAGTTAGAGAGGTCACACCTGGCTAAGGTGACTCTAAAGCCCATAATCTTGACCATACTGTAATGCTTCCTTCGGTGTAGACATCAGCAATTGGCCCCTGCCTGGCCCCTGGTGGAAGCTGGGGTTAAGTTTCCTTGAAGAGCAGTCACAAAATATTTGAAAGGTAAATTGTTAACTCAAACATTGAATCTAGAACAGGAAAGCAAAAGTAATTGTAGTGGGAAGCTCATCATTCTACAGACAATCTATCTTCAGGGAGATGTCCTTCTCTCCTACTCCCATCTTTGATAAATTCCCAAAAAACATCCTTTCAATTGTTTAGATTTTGGGCACACACTTTATTGCACTTAATTTTTTATATATCCATTTCCCAAACTAGACATGTTTATTCATCTTTTTAATACTCATAATCATCAGAGCTGACCACATAATAGGCATCAACAAATATTTGATCTTCAAAGCATGGCCATTCTTGCATCCATAATCCATTTAGAAGTGTGAAGGTTGATATTCATGCCCCACATGTATATATTGAGGAACATAACTCCCAATACTCTTTTTAAAGATGAGAAACAGCTCGTGTTCATTTTCAAAATCAAGATGACATTCAGGCAAGTGTGTCAGGTGGTTCGATCATAAATTGCTTTGCTTTTGTTTCCATTTGTAATGAGTATGAAATGACCTTTAAAAGATAAATACCAAACCATATTTGCCTACACTCACTGCTTTTTCCCTTCATTTTCTCTGTCTTTATGAAAGCAAAGGATTTATTCTAGTTCTCACTATCTGTAAGAGCCCTGATCCTATATTTTTTTGATCTTTCAATTTTGGTCTTGTATAAAAGCTGTGTGTCGAGACTGAAGATCAACCACTATCTTCTCTTCTATCTCTACGCCTTTTTCTATTTCTTTCTCTGATAGTAATAACTTAGTTTCCGAGTCTTTGGTTATGATAACCACAAAGGACCTTCGTGACTCTAGAATATTAGCCACCACCACTTGATGTCGATAAACTTTCAAAGCATTCCGTGCACGATCAATTACAATGGAGGGGTCAGTCTCCAACTTAAAAGATATTACAAATGCTTTGGGAGCCCAGTCTTTAACCAAAGGAGAAAGCATTTTTGGCACCATCTTCATTGTTATCTGTATTGGAAAAAGAAAAGCTTAATAAGCAAACAAAGGTCAATCTCACAGGAAACTAAGGAAGCAGGGATTTAGATTTTTGGCTACATTAATTTAAGTGGGATTTCTCATTGTCAAACTTTTCAAAGCACGTTAAATACTTAGCTTAAAAACCCTGGCCCTGTAGGGTTCATAAGGATGCCTAGTTTCAAGGCTTCTTACGTATTCTGGGACAAACCATGTATTTATGAATCAGCCCTGGTCTGCCACCTTCATCACCATTAACAGAACTCTAAAGAACAGTATTACACTTTGTTAAACATACCCCTTTATTTTTTAAACCAAACCCTCAAATAAATAAATGCAAGTAATCTATTCATGCAAAAATTACTTTGGCAAAAGCTCAAAGAAAGTTGGGTTTTAAATTTCTCAGCCTAGCTATTTCTTGCATTGGTAGAATGACTATTTGATTCCGTTTAAATATTGTCACTTGTAACACAGCAGTGGGGAAACAGAACTGATTTTATGTTCATGTAAACTCCTACAATATCATTTTCAATCCCTCATAAAGGGAATATTAAGTTGTTTTGTGTACATTCAAGATGGAACTAAAAAATATAGAATAAACTAACACTCCCAGAATTTAAATAGTGTGAAATCACTTATCATCACTTAATCATCAGGATTTCCCCTCAAAAAATTAGAAATTGTGATAGGGATCATATATCTATTCCCCACTTTTCTCCTTAGCATTTATCACCACCTAACATAGGATGCATCTGACTTACTGTCTCCTCTGTAGAGTACAAGCAACACAAGGCATAGTATATTTTATCTCCAAGTCCTACAATAGTGCCTGGCATATAGTACTCAATAAATATTTATTGAAGAAATGAACAACTGAGCCATCCCTACAAAGTCAGCAAGTGCTCCACAGGTAGAGTTTCTCCTATTTAAATTCTATTTGCATCATTTAATAAATGACTAAAGAATTTCTCAGGTTCCAAGAAGACATATCATCTCAACATGTCAGCCACACCACTACCCTCTCCCCATACCTCTTCCTTAAACTATAGCAATAATCCCACGTAATCAACCCTTGCACCTCTCTCTCTCTCTAATTCACCTTTCACACTGATGCCAGAATGTTCTCAAACAAAACTGTGAACTCATTCTCCTACATATATTCCCCTTTGACTCCACTGGATAAAGTCCAAGCTCCTTAAGAAAAACAGAAAGTCTTCTATGAAGCAAGCTGTTTCTTCAGTCTGCCCTCCACACACACCACTCTCCCTACTCTCTAGCCTTACCAAACAACTTCGGTTTATAGTCATCGCCTAATTCCAAACTCCATTTTGTACTCCATCTGGTATGACCTTCCCATTTGCCTAGTATACCCTCTGCTCATCCTTTAAAACTCAGTTCAAGTCATCTTGAGAAAGCCTTCCTTGATTTCCCCAATATTCACTCACCCCATGCTCTGACTTCAGCTTGTATGTACCTCTACTAGAACATTTATCACTCTGTATTGTAATCATGTCTGTGTCCAGTTCCCTCAATGGATTGTGAAGTCCTTCAGGGAGGGCGGTGTCTTAATTCATCTCGGTATCCCAAGTGCCTAGCACATATGAAATGCAGAAAGACCATCTGCAGATTAAGAGAGAATTAACCTAGGATTGGTTATAAAGGATCAGATCTCTGGAAGAGAAGTGCCCATCACCTGCAGTGCGCCCCCAGATGACATCATCTTGTGTTCAGGCATTTCAGAGACAGGAATATAAAAATCTGACACGGCCGCAGCCAAGTAAAACATCGCAGAAGAGCCTGAAAAGAGAAGCACAGGGTGTAATAAATCGTAGATGGGTATGGGATCAGCTCCTTTACAATTCAGGTTCCCCTGGGTAATGAGGGTTTACGAGGTAAGTGTCTGGGGAGAGAGGTTCTGCCTCAGCACACCCGATGGACTCCTAGGGCACGCACCTAGCGGATTGAGCGCCTGGGCAGCAGCCTGCAAAAGGTGCAAATATTCTGCCAAAGTGGTGAACTCCACGGCCAAGAAGGTGCCGGCAGCCACAGCCTCCTGGTAGCTCCGCAGAGCCGCAGCGAAGCCCGGAAGTGCATTCTCCTCAGCCTCCAGGCTCAGTAAGCCCGAAGGGGCTGGGCCTGAGGGCCGCAGAGCTGATAGCCAGGTCTGGGGAGGGAAACGGTGGGCAAAAGGGAAGGCGGAGCGAGCGCGGTACAGGAACAGGACCCCATAGCCCGCAGCCAGAAAGGCCTCCGCCGAGATTGCACCGCGTCGCCCGCTGCTGAAGTTGTCCAGGAAGCGCACTGGCCGGGCTTCCAGTGGGACTTTGGTGCCGCCGGACGTGACCAACACCACTCTTCTGCCCTGCGCACCCAGCCCCGCGGCAAAGCGAGCCATAACCTCGGCCCAGCGTGCAACACCGGAGGGCTGGGGAAACTCGGCCACCAGGTCCATTTCCGCCATGAGCCTTGGGGCTCCCCCGCGCCTGCGCACGCTCCAAGGCCGCCGGCGCCACGCCCCTTACCCCACCTGGCCTACGCACCGCCTCCGTATGAGGGGGCGGTTCGGTGCCATACGCCGGACGCCAGTCCGGGGTTTCTCCACGTGTAGAATTGCCACCTGGTTCTGCACAGCTCCCCGGCGAAATTGACCGTGAGCGGATGCGAGTCGGCTGGGCCGACTTCTGGAAGGGTCATATGCCTTCCTGTTAGTTTCCTACCCCGGGTAGAAAAGTGGCCATGTTTGGCTGTTACCGGCTACCGTATAGTCCTTCCTGCGCTTGGACTCCCCTGGAGTTAGATTGCCCAGCCATTTAATCTTTGAGACTTGCTGGGAGGCGAGGGGAGAGGTGTTGTTTTTAATCCCACAAACACCCTGCAAGTGTTAGTCAAGCAACGCCCTCCCCCATGCCCTTGAAGTTCTGGGAACAAGGCTGCCCCATGGTGGTCATGTGACACTGGCGTCCAGCGTATCCTCTCCGGGCAACCGTTCTAGAGACCTACACAGCTGGCTACAACATGAACGTGATCTACCCACTGGCGGTGCCCAAGGGGCGCCGGCTCTGCTGTGAGGTGTGCGAAGCTTCGGCTGAGCGGGTGTGCACGGCCTGCACAGTCACTTATTACTGGTAGGCCCTAAAATGTGACACTTGGGCTCCTCAGCTCCTTCCCTCTCTCCCAGTCACGGATCTGGGCTAGGGTGCCCTTAAGGCGGCTTCAGTACAGGTCCCTAAGACTTCTGTGCCTCCTCTTCTACTCAATCATTCGCCAACAGTTGTGTTGAGCACCTACTCTGCGCTATGCACTGTTCTAGGTGCTGAAGTTACTGAGGGAACTCGGCAGACCATGTCCCTCTAAGAGCTAACGGGCGGCAGACAGATAAACAAACAGAAAACAAGATAATTTCAGTGACTGAGGAATGTTATAAAGACAAAGGAAATGCGATGAGGAGTTGGGCAGACCGCCTCTCTGAGGATAGATTACTGATCAAAAAGTAGGAGCAACCCACCATGGAAACGGCTGGGGGAAGAGTAGCGCAGTAAAGCTCTGAGGGAGGAAAAACTTTGGCGCATTTGAGGGATAGAAGGCCGGTGCACAGCCAAGACGGGGAGGGGTAGTACAAGATGAGATCAGTTTTCATTTATTTAGCATAAACATCCCTTGACCCACGTTTCAGATTAGACCCTATTTAGGGCCTGAGATATAACAGTTGACTTCCAGAAACCTACGTTAGACTAACATGTTAAAAAAAAAATTATTATAATGCATCCTGCATGACAAGTGCTGTCACTCCTGGTGTGCTACTCCCTAGGGGCTCTAAGAATGGAAATACGGTGACTGGAGCAATATTTGGAAAGGTTCTCTGAAGAAGTAACATTTGAGCTGAGTCTTGAAAGATGAGTAGGAAATCGCTAGGTAAATGAACAATGAAGAAGGAAGAGTAGGACACTCCTGACATCAGGACACTCCTGACATCAGGACCGCTTTGGTGAAAAGTGAAAGTTTATTGAGAGCTGTGTGGAAAAGGTAGGAATGGAGGGAGCAGTCAATGTTTTTGAAACCGCAGTTCAGGACCTTTTAGTTGATCATGTCTAAATCACAACTAGCATTTTGAGAAAATAGAATTAGAAATATCAGAGTAATCCTACTTGAATTGCCTTTTGAAAGAAACATTCGTCATAGTGTTTTATGTGGATATGTGTTGGTACTGGTAAAATGTATTTCATACTATGGGTTTAGTCAAAAAACATTCGAAAATCATCATGATAGATAGTAGGAGTTTAAACCAAGAAAATCAAGGTTAGGGCCAAACTGACATGAAATCAAAGAGTTTGGAATTTACCCTTTGGGAGGCCATGGATGGTTTTGACATGCTCTCATTTGTGTTAAGATGACAGCAGATTGGAAGGTAGAAACTGGAGGCTCATAACTGATTCAGAAGTTGTAATGGTCCCAGTGGACAGTGAATATACCTCTCTCAGACTGAATTAAGTGTACCTCCTTTGTGCTTTCACAGCATTTTATATGTCTCCTATTCTAACACATATGACACAGATTGAAATCAGTTGCTTAATGGCCTATATTCCTCACTGGGCTGTATGCCCCATGAAGGCAAGGATAGCATCTGTGTTTTCATTGCTGTTACTTTATTTTTTAGAATACAATTTAAACTTTGCAGCAGAAACTACAAAGTCCTGGTTACCTCTCCACCTTCCTTTCCTACCACATTCACCCCCTCTTTTCCTTGATATAGTTACAGAGACTTTCTTTCAGTTCTTATTTGCTAAATCCTTTCCTCCCTCAGTTTCTTTGCCCAGGCTGTTCCTTCTGCTGGGAACCTTCTCTTCAGCCATGAATCTTTCTAGTTCCCTTTCATCCTTCAGTTTCTCAGAAATGTTATTTCTTCAAAGACGTCTTTCTAGAACACCCAAACGAAATACTCCTCTCTCATTTTCCTCGCTTACATTTTTCTTCACTGTTCCTGTACTTTTATATTTTTGTGTTTACTTGTTTAATATCTGTGTCTTTTACTATACCTAGTGCCCGCATATACCAGACACGCAGTGATCATTTGTTAAATAAATGAACTTCTGAATGGGTAATAAACCTATTAACTGGGACAAGGGACACAGAAGAAGGAGGTAGTGGGTGACAGGTTGGGTTAGGGACACAGAGATCGAGGAGCCTTCAGGTCACTTGGGAGAGATGGTCAGTAAATAACTTTAAGTACAGACTGGATCTCAGAAAGAATAGACCCCTTTGTCTAAGATGAGCATCCACCCCTTCCCCTCTCCACTTCATCTCCCTAACTAGAAGCAATTCCTTCTTCCTCTCAATTCATTTTGGCGTTACTCTGTACCTCACAGCTGGCTTTTATTTCCCTTCTTTTTTTTATTTGTTGGCAAGCATATTATTTCAATTTTATTATGTTCCATTAATGGAGGATATTATGTTGAATATGTGTAGAAGGACTGACATGTGTATATTATCTTTTAATCTGTCAGGCCCATCTCTGTACACTCTACAGTCTCCAACAAAGTGCCTTGAAATAGTTGAAACTAAATATTTGATGAATGCATGAATAAATTATCATTTCCTAGACACTTATCTCCCATTATTTTCTTTGTCTTCTTTCTCTGCTTCTAATTCTCTTTAAAGTCTTCTCTTCCCCTTCTTTTCTCCAGATTTCTATATCCTTGTATCCTGAAGATTTCAAGATTTTTCTGTAAAATAAATCTGAGGCAATTTTCTTATATCTCAAGAATGGGGGCTTTGATATACCCTTCCGCATAGAGTTTTCATGGTTGAATGTAAAGCATCTAGCACCATGCTTGGGACCAAGCGCCTCTCAATATTTATTTCTTTTTTCCTCATCTCAAATTTAAAGAGTAGGAAGAACAGTTAACTTTAATTTGTGAAAGATTTCTTTTTTCAAAAAAATTTTTTTTTTCTGATTGTAGATGTAACTCATGCTCACTGTAAAAAAAACTTTAAAAAGCAAAAAATAAAGAAGAAAAGTAAGCTATAATCTGACAACCCAGAGATTAATAGCCTTATATTTTGGTGAATTTCCTTATTTTTTTTCTTGTAAATCCATTTATTTTATGTACTTTGTGTAATCGTGTGCATATCTTTATTGTTTTCAGGGAATAGAACAATTTCTTAAAAATGCAATTTTATTGAAGTATGTGAAACATTACAGACAGGTAAAAGAGGCTTCGGTACTCTAGGTTAGCAAATCATAGCATATAGATAAGAGTAATTCACAATGATTTTCCTTTTATTTAATGTAACGGGACACAAATTAAAATGCCGACACTGGGCAGGAAGAGAAAACAAATGATGAAGTGGTTTTCAAAGGTAGGGAGCAATAGGATCTGTGGTGAACTGGAGAATGAATGTTTTGCCCAAAGACATTCAAATTCAGTTTTGAAAACTTGATAATGGCCAAATAAAACAACAAGTCTGCCCCACTAGCTACTTGATTGTGAGCCCTGACTGAAAACATATTTTTCAACTCCTTTATGCCTGGCCATGTTTAGAGCGTTAGGAGTGAGACAGATGAATAAAGAGAGACTTCACAAATACATAAATAAAGCTCACTTTATTTAGAAAGGCAAGATATTTCAAATACTCTCAGTGGAACAAAAGATCAGGCAGTTATGTAAGTTAATATTTCCATTGCTCACACAATTACCCCAATGCCCCTATTTAATAAATACCCTGTAGAATGCCAGTATTTCCATAACCTGACTGTTAAGTGCTGTTATTGATTTGTTTACAGTAATTGTCTATCAAAAAAAAAAAAACCTTAAAAATGCTTTGTGTAATTTCTATGATAGCAGTCCCAGTTTATAAATAAAATACTTTATTATTGCATTTGTCATCCCAGCAGCAAGAAAAGAGAGAGAGAGTGCTATGTATTATTGTCTATGATTGGTTCTGGGCTATGGCATCAGAGCTGAGTAATTGCAACAGAGACCATATAGTTCTCAAAACCTAAAATATAGAGAAACACAAAACTAGCATCATACTTTAATGGTCAAAGACTAAAAGCTTTCCCCTCTAAAATCAAGAATGAGATGAGAATGTTGCTTTCACCACTTCTATTGAACATCATACTGGAGGTTCTAATTGAGGCAATTAGGTGAGACAATGAAATAAAAATCATCCAACTTGGACGTGAAGGAGAGAAAATACCTCTATTTGCAGATGAAATGATCTTATATAGTGAAAACCCTACAGAACACTCTCCCCCCCGCCACCCGCCCCGCCACACAAAACTATTAGAGCTAATTAATGAATATGGCAAGGTTTCAGGATACAAGATGAATATGCAAAAATCTGTTGTATTCATTTGCTAGCAATGAACAATCTGAAAATGAAATTAAGAAAACCATTCCGTTTATAAGAGCATCAAAAATAAAAAAAATTAACCGAAGTAGTATAAGACTTATACACTGAAAACTACAAAATATGGTTGAAAGAAATAGAAAAGACCTAAATAAATGAAAAGGTATTCCCTATTCATATTGGAAGACAATATTATTAAAGTAGCAGCACTCCCTAAACTGATCTACAGATACAATGCAATCGTTATCAAAGATTTTTGCACACCGATCCTAAAATTCATATGAAAATGCAGGGGACCCAGAGGAGCCAAAACAATCTTGAAAAAGAACAAAACTGGAGGACTCATAGTTCTCAATTTTAAAATTTACTACAAAGCTATGGTAATGAAGACAGCATGGTACTACCTTAAGGATAGACATGCAGATCAGTGGAATAGAATTGAAAGTCCAGAAATAAGCACATACATCTATGGTGAAATGATTTTCAACAGGTTATGAAGGCCATTCATTTGAGAAAAGAATGGTCCCTTCCAAATTGTGCTGGCATAACTGGGTATCTACATGCAAAAGAATGAATTCAGACTCCCACCTTACACCATATACAAGAAAAACTTAATTTTAGAGCTAAAAATGTAAAACTTTTAGAAGGAAACAATTATAAATTTGTGTGATCTTGGATTAGGCAGCAGTTCTTAGATATGACACCAACATTCCTACAAAGACGATATGTGAATGGCCAGTTAGCACCTGAAAAAATGCTCAACATCATTAGTCATTAGAGAAATGAAAACTAAAACCACAGTGAAATGCTGCACACACACTAGAATGGCTATAATCAAAAATATAGAAAATAACAAGGATTGATGAGGATGTACAGAAAATAGAACTCTCGTACATTGGGGAATGTAAAATGATATAGCTTCTGTGGAAAACAGTTTGGTAGTCCTCAAAAAGTTAAGCACAGAGTTACTATGTGACACAGCAATTCCATTCTTAGGTATATACTCCAAGAGAAATAAAAACATCCACACAAATACTTGTATGTAAATGTTCATAGCAGCATTATTCATAATAGCCAAAAAGTGGAAACAACCCAAAAGTTCAACTGATGAGTGGATAAACAAAAAGCCATACATCCATATAGTGAAATGTCAGCCATAAAAAGGAATAACATTGATACATGCTACAACACAGATGAACCTTGAAAGCATGCTAAGTGAAAGAAGCTAGACACAAAAGGCCACATATTGTGTTTCCATTTATATGCAATGTAGAATAGGCAACTACATAGAGAAAGTAAATTAGTGGGTTTGGTCATCAGTGGGTGGAGGCAAGAATGTGAGTGACTGCTAGAGTGAATGGAGTTTCTTTTTTTGGTAATGAAAATGTCCTGGAAATAAATAGGGTCATGGTTATACAACCTTGTGAGTATATTTAAATGACCACTGAATTGTTCATTTTTAAATGGAGAATTTTATGGTATCTGAATTATATGTCAATTAAAAAGGAAAAAAAAAAAAACCCACCCGTGATTGGAGGAAGGCTTAGATTTGGGAGTCATTCATAGAGGCAATTGTTTAAGGAATGGGAGTGAATACTCTGTAGGAGTGCTGCCCAATAGAATTTTTCTGAAATGAAGCAAATGTTCTACATCTGTGCTGTCTAATTTTAAGTGTTTAAAAATACTAAATATGCATGTAAAACAGTCAGAAAAGCTGTATACCAAACTGTCACAGTGCTTCCCCTGCAGAGCTAAAAAAAAAAACAAGTGGCTTTGGAGTGCAGGCTTAGAGTAAATACTCATTCTCTCCACAGCTTTGCTTCTTTACCTTTAAAATGGTAATAACAGATTTTGTTTAGTTTTTAAACAGTTAATTAGTTTCGTGTAAGACCACCTGCTGCAGCACTGGGCTTGTGGGGTCATTCACAGTGCGTTCTATGTGAAAGGCACTCCGGGAGCACTAGGCGGAAGACAATGCGAGTGGTGCTCTTCAGAACCATGCAGCATGGTGGCACTGCTTATAGGAAAGGTCTCTTAGAGCCTCAACAAATGTAAATACCTTTTCCTAACCCAAGGGAAAAACCCTCACATTCCTCAGCTTCAGAGTTTAGATATTTTGAAAACGACCTTAGAACAATGCAGAGTTAAAGCTGTTTTCGTTGTTATTAATGAAACACAAAGGCAGAATAGCCACAGCATCACCATGTCACTTCGGAACGTGAACCGTGTCTGCAGAAAGGCCATCCTCTACCACCTCTCTCCACCCCAACATAGTTTTTCCACCATCAAATAACCACATGAAAAAAAGATTTGTGTCAGAAATGGCTTTGGACTCCCTGCCTGGCTTGTGTTGGGCTTATTTTTCTAGTTTCTAGGGCTAGGCCAGGAGTAGGGCCAAGAGAATCTTAAATCAGTCCAAAGTAAAGATGATGAAGTTCGTGTTTTTATTTTCAGTGGTGTGGTTCATCAAAGAGCCGACTGGAGAAGCATCCATGAGAAGATCTGTCAGCTCCTGATTCCACTGCGCACTTCAATGCCCTTCTACAATTCAGAGGAAGAACGGCAGCATGGCCTCCACCAGCTGCAGCAGCGGCAGGTAGGGCCTATCTATCAGATGATTGCAGGGTTAACTCACGGGTGCAGAGAAACTGCCCAGGAAAAGGGGTGTACTGAGTTGAGATCACTAAACTCTAACCTCTGTGAGAGCAAAGACTTTGTTTTGTGTCTTTATGTCCCCAATACCATTCAGTCGCTTGTTTTCCACGTGGTTACCAACTACCTCCTATATTCATTCCTTGGGCTGCTATAATGAAATACCATAAATGGAAAGGGAGAGGGTTTAAATAACAGAACTTTATTTTATCACAGTTCTGGAGGCTAGAAGTCCAAGGTCAATGATAGATATCCGCAGGTTTGGTTTCTTCTGAGGCCTCTCTCCTTGGCTTACAGATGGGGGCCTTCTTGCTGTGTCCTTCCATGGTCTTTCCCCTGTGTACACACATCCCTGGTGTCTCTTTGTGTGTCCAAATTTCTTCTTATAAGGACACCAGTTAGATTGGATTAGGGGCCATCCCAATGGCCTCATTTTAAACTTGATCACTTATTTAAAGACTCTATCTCTAAATGTAGTTACATTCTGAAGTACTAGGGGTTAGTGATTCAACGTACTAATTTCGGGGGGGTACAAAATTCAGCCATAAAACCTATACTGTGAGGAAAGCATAGGTACATAGTAGGATGTATGAATACACTAGTGAGTAAATTAAAGAGTTTAGGAAAACTATTATCATGGCATTGATAGCATTTCGATCATTCTAAAAAAAAAATAGTGCTTTATAAACCATAAATCTCAAAACACCAGATTCATCCATTTTAATATTGTGACACTTTGCGAGTGGCCTTAGAAAAATACAGAGTCTAAGTTGTTTCTGACATTAGCTAAGCAGGATAACTCCAGAAGGAAAAATAAGATTTTTATCTCAAAATTAACTCAAATAGAAAGGCAGAAAGTTTTTGATTGTCCTGAGGCATGACAGCTTTGCTAAACTAAACTTTTATTATAAATATAAGAATGATATTTATTTAATAATTTTATATGGAGCATTCATTTATGCCAAACACTAAGAAAGATGAAAAGACACTTGTTCCTGGGCGTTGATGAACTCACAGTCCAGGTTTGCCTTTTATATCACCTATTTTGTGTCACATGTCCACCTGAATACAGGCAGGTTCGCTTGGTGCCCTCAACCAGTTCTCCAGGTGTACCTATATCCACCATTGCCTTTTACCTTTAGACTTTCTCAGATGATCTAGTTTTTTCTTCCACAGAAGCATTTGATTGAATTCTGCTACACCGTAGCCCAGAAATATCTCTTTGAAGGAAAACATGAAGATGCTGTCCCAGCAGCTTTGCATTCTCTTCGCTTCCGCATGAATGTGCACGGCCTGAGTTCAGTAGAGCTTGTGCCTGCTTACCTGCTGTTGGCCGAGGCTAGCCTTGGTAAGTGTAACTGACTTGAGACCCCCTGGAGGCCTTGTGAAGTGCTATACTGGGTCGTATCAGTGGCCAAAGAGTCTAGCCTTGGCAGTGGCACCTTCCACTTTTGTGGAAGAGCAGGGTTGCTGTAAAGGTTGGCAAAAGGTGGGGAAGGAGATGCCATGGACTTTTGTCTACAACTGACAGAAATCCACTCCAGCTAGCATAAGTGAAAGGAGGGAATTTATTAGGATGCTGGAGTGTCCTAAGGGAAGTGAGGCTTCACGAGGTGCTAGAGTCAGAATGCTGTAATAAACTAAGGCTGGTGCTCTCAGTTTCTCTTTCTTGGGCCTTTTCTTTTATCTCTGCTTCTCTCTCCTAGTTTGCTTTATATTCCATCTCTGCAGACAAGATTCTTCTATCCTGTGCCTACTGCAGAAGAAAACTATCCCCAAAATATCAGGTGTGGCTTAATTTACATTGAATGTATATGTCCCCCAGGTTCAAGGTAGGTAATAGAAACTAATTAGCATCTGATTTTCAATTTTAAATTCTTAGAAGGAAGAATTGTGTTGACTCAGCTTGAGGGCAGTATCTACCTTTATCTTTGTGTCAAGGTCACATAGTTCAAATAGGAATATAGGAACCTGCTCCTATAGATGGCAGAGGCAGTTCTGAGACTGGGGAGCAAAGACTTGGCAAGCATTGCACATGGTGGATGCAACAAGGAGAAAATTAGCACTTTTGAGGGGAATTAACATTTTTGAGCACCTACTGTGTTTTAGGTACTGTACTTCTACTTCGTACATATTAATAGCCATTATTATTATTATTATTTTTAAAAAAATAAACTTAAAAAAATAAAACTCTTGGAAATGCTGTACAAAGAACTTTTTTTCCTGAGCTATCTGAGAGTAAGTTGCTTACCTGACTCCCTATGCCTTGAATATTTCAGTGTGTATTTTCCACAAAGATGGTTTCTTTCATAATCATAATACAATCATTATCTACTATAATTACTAACCAGACTCCATTCAAGTTTCTCTAGTGACCCCCAAAAGCATCTTTATAGTGAAAGGATACAGCTCAGAATCATGCTTTTCATTTCGTTACCATGTATCTTCAGTCTCCTTCATTTTGGAATGACTTTGATACTTTTAAATATTAAAGTCCAGCTATTTCCTAAACTGTCCCTCAGTTTGGGTTTCTCTGATGTTTCTTCATGACTGGATACAGGTGATGTATCTTTGCAGGAATATCACAGAAATGATGCTGTCTTCTCATCCTGTAAGTTGGCACATGCTTTCAACTTCTCGTTCCATTACTAATGATGATCATTTAAGTTACTTTATTAAGGTGATATCTGCCAGACTTCTTCTCTGTAAAGTTACTCTTTCCCTTCTTTGCAATTAATAAGTCGTGTGGGTGTGGGGAGGGGGTGGTATTTTGAAACTGTGTAACTATCCTATTTCTCATCAAACTTTCAATATATTCATTATTTATTTTTATTGGTATAGACTCTTGGTTTCCTGTTTTAGTTGATGAGATATACTCCCTTACTATCATTAATTGGATGCTCAAACTGTCCCTGATTTGGTAAGTGGCAGCCCATTCGGGCTGGCTTCTGTGCCTCTTTGACACATCCCCTTTGTTCTTTGATCACTTTCCTGCCTTCTGGAACATGTCTCCAAGGAGCCTTGATTTTCTTTAGTAGAAAATGGAATTAAGAAGCCAAGAGTTGTGAACTAGACATATGCATTGCTGTTAGAATATGGTTGCTCCCAGGCCTTCTCAGTGGACAGAGTTAAGGAATATGTATAAATATAATAATGTTTAAATACCTACTACATACATTGCATCTAAATTTATTTTTATATATCTGTATCTATATATCTCTTTATATATATGACCATGGGTCCATACTAGTACACCAAATCCAGTCCAAAACTACCACAAATTTCAATGTAATTTTTTCCCATTCCATATTGGTAGTTCCTTTCTCTGACAGTGAAAATACTGGCTTCTTTTTTCATTAATATGTTTACATATTTAATCAGTTCCCTTTTATGAACCGACCTCCCATCTCCAACTCTATCCTCTGCCTTTGCAGAAGCCCTCCTCTCAACTTGGGGCTCTGACTCCTCCTTCTGGTCTACTATGTCTTCTGCATGGGCTACCTCCTCACTGGTTTGGGCTTTGACTCCACATACCAGAACATATAACTGCAAGAATGCCTTCCTCACCCCACTCAAGTCTCACTTCTCATTCTAGACTGTCCCTCCTTCAAAACTATTGGGAAGAGTACTGGACAAGGAAATACAGCCCAGGTTCTAATTATTTCTGACACTGGCTAGCTCTGGGATTTTGGAAGAGCCACCCTGGCCTAAGTCTTATCATCTCTCATTTGGACTGTTGCCTACCGACTGATCTCTACACATCTTTGGCCTCCCTCTAATCTGGCTTCTATACAAAATGTGATCAAGTCACTCCACTAAATAAAGACCAAATTCCTAAAGCAACCTATGGGTCCAGGCTTTATGACTTCTATCACCTTATCTTGAATTCTTTTCTCTTTCTTTTTAGGTACACTGGTCTTCTCTCGATTCTTCAGAAGCACCGTGATGCTTCCTTGCTCTGGAATGCTCTTCTCTAGTCACTCTTCCCACTTCTCTCCTCCCCTTCACCTAACCAATGCCTATTCATCCTTCAGGTCTCAGCTCAAGAGTTGCCACTCCATTGTCGAAAAGACTTTCCCATGCACCTAGACTGGGTCAAGTCTCTATGTACCTAGTTAGAAACTTCTTCCTTTTTTCTGGGTACTTACTTCAATAATAATTATACATTCATTGATGAGATTATTTGATTAAAGTCTCTCTCTTCCACTAGACTATAAGCTCAGGGAGAACCAGAACTCATCATAGTGTCTTCACACCCAGAACAGTACTTAGGGCCCAGAAAGGACTCAAAAGCCCCTCTTATAATACCTGACACCTAGTGGGCATTCTGTAAGCACTCGTTGAATCTGAGTCCTCTTTATAGGATTGTTTTGAGGACTAAATGAGTTTGTATGTAATGGACGTGAAAGTGCTTTGCAAGCTAGAAAGTTCAGTCTAAATGGAAGGTTTCATTATAACTCCCTCAGTCATTGATTTGAAACCTTGCCAACCTTTTTGAAAGTCTAAATAAATCACATTCCTGTACACATGCTTCTTTTTCTCATCTTACAGATTTCTGCAGACTGGAGTGGGAAAATAACAGGTATTCAGCCTCCCCCCTTTTTTAAGTAAAGCTTCGGAATTTTAATAACTAGAAATGATATTTTCAGTAACACTTCAAAGAGGAGCCATCTTACTCCTTTCTCCACTGTTGTCAGCACTTTGGAACCAGGAGAGCCTGGGTTCAGATTCCAGCTCTTTCTTACTGGTTGGGTGATCCCAGGCATCAAGCTTTTTCTTACCTGAAGACTTTAACAGGTACTGTTCCTTCTGCCCGGAATGCTCTTTTCTCCCTTGTACATGTCTGGCTTCTTTTCAACTGTCAAGTCTCTGCTTAAGTGTCACCTTCTCAGAGAGGTGTTCCTTAATAATCCAATCAGACTAGGTTTCTCCCTGCTTTTTTAAGATCACTGCGTTCTGTTCATTTCCTTCATAGCACTTCATCTTTTGTGTGTTTATTGTATGCGTACTCCACTTGGTTATAAGCTCCTTGAGGTTAGAGATCATGCCTGTTTTATTCACCAACATGTACTCAGTAAATTAGATGAATATGTGGTTGAATGAATGAGTTTCCTCCTCTGTAAATTCCTCCTCAGATATTTATTTCACAGGGTTATTGGCAGACTTAAATCACAGATGCAAATGGCCTAGCATAGCATAGGGCAAAGAATGGGCCCTCAGGAAATACTGATTTCCTTTTCTTCTCCTGCAAGCCCCACAGCCACACCTTTAAATAGTCTGTGACTGCTTTATTCTGTGTTCCTTTATTTTCATCACCAAGTCCTGCAAAATCTTCCCCCATAATGTCTTTCAGATCTGCCACTAACCCAGTGTCAGCCTGTTGTCTCACCCTTCAGGCAAGTTCCACTGCTCCTTAATGGACTATGCTTTCTCTATCTACTCCACATACTATTTAGATCACCCTTTAGATAATCTCACTTCCTTTGGCAACTTTATATCTCTACTACCTCCACTCTATCTCTATGACTCTCCAAGTAAGCACTCTATATGAGAGGGCATACCTGAACGTACCCACTTATTAGTCACAATCTTAGTTCTGACCTGCTTATAACAGCCCATTCTCTCACCTCACTGTATCCCATTCTCTGAATTTGCAGCCTCATAGTTTTTTCTTCCCAGGTATGCCTTTTCCTTTGAGACCGATGCTTGTTTAGACACTAGTAAGACTAGGCCTTGGAGCCATCCTTCTTTGGCATTGCCTCCTTGAATGAGAACTGGACAAAGAAAATTTAAAATTTCTAGTCTCTGTCAATACTCTCTACCAATTTTTTTCTCTATCAAAACAATCTTAGCTAAGAGTCATTCTCTTCTTTAAATTTGAGAGGACCTCAGTCTAAAGCTCTTATTTTATAACAAAACCCACATTAAAAATGTGACTTGCCATGAGCCAGGTCATGGGTAAAGGCTTCTTGCTTTCATCTAGAATCTTCCCACATTAGTTTCTCATGTTAGTTTGAGCTTCAGTCAAGCAAAGTTACGTACTTCCTCTTGTAGGTGGTTCTTCTTCATTTCTCCTTTAATTCAGTGACAAATCATTACACCTAAAATAAAATAATGTGTTTTTTTTTGAACTAGGCTTGGGAAAGGAAGGACAAAGAACAGAATATCAACTTACTAGGGGTTCATGTCCTCATCTTCTGAGCCTTCCGTGGTGCCATTTCTGCTGCAGCAGCCATCACATGAAATACTTCACACACACAGCGTGCCTCTGGCTCTGCAGAAGGCTGTCAGTAGTTTTCTATTCAGTTCTGACAAGCTCCCTAAGAGGCAAGCAGGGATGCAGGCAGCTGTTATGTATTTTTACAGCTAAACAAAAAGTTTTAAGTGTCAAGAGTATAAGAATATTAGAAATAAAGGTGACTTTCGCTTAATAACCATGTGTTGTCTATTATAGCTCCTAAATGTCTTTGTATCTATCTTCAGTCACTGCCTTAGTTCAGGTTCTTTTCAGTGCTTGACTATTTCAAAAGTCTTTTAGCAAAGCTTCCACTTTTCCTCCTTCTCTCTGGTCCCTCCTAAACATTGGCTCTGGACGAGACTTCTAAATCTAAATCTAATTATTTCATTCTGAAAATCCTTTCATTTTTATCCACATGCATCAAGCTCTTTGGCATGACCTACTAAGCCATTCATAATCTGTCCCCTGCCTACCCATTTATCCTCACTTCCTGTCACTCTGTCCCTCACATTTTGTGTTCCAGCATCACAATATATATAGTTCTCTGAATATGGCATACTACTTCATAGCTTCATGATTTTGCATATGTGTTACCTCTGCCTAAGATGCTGTCTCCCTCATCTATCTGGAAAACTTCTATTTATTCTCAAAACCCAGCTCAGACTTTCCTAATTGTCTTAGCTCCACTGCCATAACAAATATCATAGACTGGATGGTTCAAACAAAAAACATTTATTTCTCACAGTTCTAAAGGCTGAAAGTCCAAGATCAAGTTACCAGCAGATTTGGTGTCTGATGAGGGCCTACTTACTGGCTTGTAGATAGCCAGCTTCCTGCTATATCCTCACATGGCCAAGAGAGATCATCTTTTGTGTGTCTTCTTATACAGGCACTAAGCCCAGTAATACGGTATCCACTCTCATGACCTATTACCTCCCAAAGGCCCTACCTCCAAATACCATCACTTTGGGGATTGTTGTAACATATGAATTTTGGAGGAAACAACATTCAGTCCAAAGTACTGACCATACCTCTCCCCACTCCATTGTTTTTGTCCACCCTACCCATAGAATGAAACACTCTCTGTCACTTCCAAACCTTATGAAGCCACTATTGTTGTACTTACACTATGTTATGAATATACTTGTTTTCATGTCACATATTCATTCCCCCAACTCAACTATAAATTTTTCAAGGATAATGGCTTTGATTCATCTTTTGGTCCCTATCATTCAATACAATGCCTGGTACATAAATAAACATGTATTTTTAAATTGCAACACAATTTGCATACCACATAATCCACCCTTTTAAAGTATAGTTCAGTGGTTTTAGTATATTCAGAAAATTGTGCAACCATAACTATGTTTAACTCCAGAACATTTTAGTTATCACAAAATGGAACCCCATACCCAAATTAGCAGTCACATCCCATTTCCTCATATGCACAGTCCTTGGCCACCACTAATCTGTTCTGTCTTTATGGATTTGCCTCTTCTGGACATTTCATATAAATGGAATCACACAGTATGTGGACTTTTGTGTCTGTTTTTTTTCACTTAGCAATGTGTTTTCAATGTTCATCATGTTATAGTGTGTATCAGTATTTCATACCTTTCCATAACTGAATAATATTCCACTCATGGATATGGATAAACCACATTTTTCATATCTACTCATTACCTGATGGACATTTGTTTTTATTTTTTGACTGTTATTATTAGGCTGCTATGAACATTCATGTATGAGTTTTTGTGTGTTAATAACTGTTTGAGTCAATGAATAAATGAGTAAATGTATGATGACATATTTCATTACGTTCTCTGGCCAGGGTATGAATTATAACCTTCTTTCCTTCTTTCGGGCAGGTCTGGGCCGCATTGTCCAGGCTGAGGAGTATCTATCCCAAGCCCAGTGGACAGTCCTCAAATCAACTGAATGTTCTTATGCCACCCACTCTTTACTGCATCGGAACCTGGGACTTCTCTGTATGGCTAAGGAAAACTACGAGGAAGCCCGTTATCATCTGGCCAACGATGTAAACAAGCTAAATTATAACACTTAAATGTTTCTGAAAACAGCTCTGTTTAGTTGTTGTTGTTGTTGTTTTTAACTGAGCATTTCTCTCTAACTTCCTGTTTACAGCTGACTGGTGGGGTATTAGCAAGAACACAATTCTAACAACTTGAGTTCAAGCCTTTCCACTTCCTGGCTGTGGAGCCTTGGCCAGGTCACTTCATTTCCCCAAGCTTCCACTGCTCTGAGGGAAGCAGAACAGTGTGCTGTTAAGAGAAGGGCTTTACTTCTAGTTCTAGTTCTATAGTTTTTCCAGCTCTATATTATTTGACTATTATTTAACCTATTTCATCACCTATAAGACAGAAATCATAAAATGATCTCTGCCTCATTGGGTCATTGCAGAGATAAATAATAGGGCAATACTGGCTATTATTTTTATAAATAACATCAATGTGTCCACTTTGGAGTGTGGTTATTAAATTTAAATGAGCTGGTGGTATACGAAAGTTTTTTATAAGCTATAAAACTCTGTACAAATATTAGATAGGATGATGAGAGTAATGATTGAGCTGTTCTTCCAAAATTTATGAGGTTTCTATTAGGATTTCAGTATTGGGCAATATTACTAAAGAGAAGAGAAATCTGAATGAAGTTAAGGGTCAGACTAAAGTCTCTATGCAGGTTGGTTCTCTCTTCAGCCTCTGCACTGGGCAACCCTCCCTCTGGTTGGTGGCCACTTGCACAATGCCCGTAAATCCACTGGGAACATTTTTGTGCTGGTTAGTCTTCATATCCCCTTATGCCAAATCCATTCTCTGCCCTACTCTGCCCTGGGAGGCTGACCTCCATGCGCTATAACCTGGACTTCATTGCTCTCAGGCTTTGGTTGAGTATGGAAAGTGAGAGGAGTGGCAGAAGAGTGAGGTTGAGAGGAGAAAGAGATTGGGATATTTACTCTCTCTGCTGCCTTTCTGCCCCACCCCAGTTCCAGCAGGGCCAGTGTTCCTCCATTACCACAGCTCCTGTCAGGAAACCTTCGGTAGCTGTAGCTCTTGCTAGGTCCTGGTAACCCTGCTTCGTCCCTTTGCTTTTTCAGGAGTCGGTATGGTAATAACTTCTTGCTGTTGATAATCCCTAGTGCTTCACTAGCTCTTGTTGATTCCTTAAACCTTTCTGTATCTCTGTGAATAATTCTTTCATTAAGCTATCTTTGGGAAATAATTTTGAGGGTACCATCTATTTCCATCTTGGAGCCTGACTGATACACTTCTTCATCTGTTTCTTCATACAAATATACTCTACACCCTCTGACAAATTAGGCAGAGACTCATTCTGTCTTGAGCTGAGTCACACTGTTAAGAATTAGACCAAGCTCAGCTCTTCTGTAAGTGGCCTGAGGTGACCTCCAAAAATGGCTTGATATTTACTTGAACCAGAAAACCCCACAAACTCAGGCAAATCAAGAGGTTCAAATCTCCGTGTCCACTTTAAGAACACCCATGAAACTGCCTAGGCCATTCAGCGTATGCATATCCAAAAAGCCATCAAATATCTGAAGGATGTCACTTTACAGAAGCAATGTGTGTGCCATTCTGTCGTTACAATGGTGGAGTTGGTAGGTATGCCCATGCCAAACAATGGGGCTGGACACAGGGTCTGTGGCCTAAAAAGAGTGCTGAATTTTTGCTTCACATGCTTAAAAATGCAGGGAGTAATGCTGACCTTAAAGGTTTAGATGTAGACTCTCTGGTCATTCGGCACATCCAGGTGAACAAAGCTCCCCAAATGCAGTGCAGAACTTAGAAAGCTCACGGACTGATTTACCCCTACCTGAGCTCTCCCTGCCATGCTGAGATGATCCATACTGAAAAAGAGCAGATTGTTCCTAAACCAGAAGAGGAAGTTGCACAGAAGAAAAAGATATTGCAGAAGAAACTGAAGAAGCAGAAACTTATAGCCCAGGAGTAAATTTAGCATCAAATAAATGCTAATAAAAGTAAAAAAGAAAAGAAGAAGAAGAAATAGACCAAGCTCAGATTACTCAGCCTAGGTTTGAAAAAAAGGACATAAATGTCTAACCACTGTGCTGTATACCTGAAATTAATATTGACTGTCAACTGTAATTGAAAATTAAAGAAATATTTTAAAAACAATCACAGCTTTATTGACACATACCAAAAAATTCACCCACTCTAGGTGTATAATTAGATGATTTGTAGCAAATTTATAATAGAGTTGTGAAGCCATCAGCACAATCCAGTTTTAGAACATTTTCATCACTCTGAAGGGATCCCTCACATCCATTTGCAGTCATTTCTCATTCTCATACCCTCTAGATTTGCCCTCTCTGGATATTTACTATAAACAGAATAATATGTGGTTTCTGCATCTGACTTCTTTCACTTAGCAAAATTATTGTGAGATTCATCCATATTGTTGTGTGTATCAATACTTCATTCCTTTTGTTGCTGAGTAGTAGTCCATCATATTAATATACCATGATATGTTTATCTATTCATCAGTTGATGGACATTTGGATTGTTTCTACTTTTTGGCTGTTATGAATAATGCTGCTATGAATATTTGTATACCAGTATTGGTAAGGATGTTTTTATTTCTCTTGGATATATACCAAAGAATGGAATTGCTGTGTCATAGTAACTTCTCGAGAACTGCCAAACTGTTTTCCACAGAGGCTGCATCATTTTATAGTCCTACCAACGATGTAAGAGGGTTCTGTTTTCTCCACATCCTTGACAACACTTGTTATAGTCTACCTTTTTGATTAGAGCCATTCTAGTGTGTGTGAAGTGGTATCTCATTATGATTTTATTTTTCATTTTCTTAATGACAAAAAATGTTAAGCATCATTTTATGTATTTATTAGTTATTGGTATGCATTCTTGGAGATATGTCTATTCAGATCCTTTGCTTATTTTTTAATTGGGCTGCTATAGAAGTCCTCTATATATTCTGGATACAAGTCTTTTATGGGATATATGATTTACAAAGAGAGTTCAAGCACTTTCCTTCTTTCTTTTGCTATAGATTTATTTTGCCAGTTGTGCATTCGGAACAGAAGACATCAGGACCTCAGGAGGCTACTTTCATCTGGCTAATATCTTCTATGGTCTTAATAAGTTGGACTTGGCAGACACGCTGTACACCAAGGTGAGCTGGAGAATATGGGAGCTGAGCCTTGACACTTAGGTCTTATCTCACAGCTGGTGTTGATTCATTCATGGGAAATTCGAGGCATCAAGAGATGAAGTGACTTGCCCAAGTTCACACAGGCTGATACATGATATATTCCGCTTTTCTTTCCTTTTTCTCTACTACCAAAATAGATTAGCCCTTAGCATCCATGGAGCAATTAACAAATAATAAGTGATGGGTCAAATGCTCCAAATAGACTTCCATATATATGCTCTGTCATATCCACAGATCCAAGCTAATATGGGCATATTGAGGTGTGTGATAGAGAAGATGAGATTTTTAAGGGAAAATTATTGTTGAAAGGTCATACGAAGGGAACAAAGAACATGAAAGTACTTTGAAATTTCCAATTTTGCATGCAAAAGATTTTAAACTATTTCTAGTATATTGGTTATGTTCATACAGTAACACCTCACTTAGCAAGCAACCATTTCTGTGTGTAATATAGGCTCTCATGCTGTGACTCTTTATTTGTATTTTAGACCCACTTGTGAGGAGAAAGCACTGTGGTGTAGCTGAAAAGGAGTGAGCTTCAGAGTCAGACAGATTTGAATTTAATTCCTGGCTGTGCAACATAGCAGCTCTTACAAAAGTCAAGTGTGATCTTAATTTTTCTGAGCTTCAATTTATCTATCTGTAAAATGGGAATAAGAAGAATATGACCTCAATGGGGGTGTCGTGAGGATGTAAAGGTTTAGTTGTATGTGCTCAAACAAATGGTAGCCATTGTTATTAAACCCCAACAGGGTTGTCCCCAGGTCAGCCTGCCACATGCCCTTTGTAGCCCAACACTTGTCGTACTCACTTTAGCCAGGCCTGTGTGCACTCCTAAGGCTACCCCTGCCTCCAGACACAGTGAGAATGGGAGTCTGAAGACTGTCAGGAAACCTGGCCAGAGGCACTGCCCTCCAAGCTGTCTGGCCCAATGGCTAAGGTCTGGCCTACTTGTCTGATCATATTTCCTCTCTCAACAGGTCTCTGAGATTTGGAATAAATATTTGAATGATCACTATCAAGTCCTCTCACAGGCTCGCATCCAACAAGTAGATTTACTGGGCAAACGATTTG
Organism: Rousettus aegyptiacus; assembly: GCF_014176215.1. Classification (NCBI taxonomy): domain Eukaryota; kingdom Metazoa; phylum Chordata; class Mammalia; order Chiroptera; family Pteropodidae; genus Rousettus; species Rousettus aegyptiacus. The sequence continues at coordinate 27,370,770 of NW_023416284.1, read as the reverse complement.
AGGCTGACACCGGCTTGGGTAAGTGGCAGTTCATCCTGGGAAGCAGAGCAGCGACTTCATCCCTCCTAATCCACAGGCTTTGCCCTGAAGAGAGAAAGCTGCTATCCCTGTCATGGTACACATTAGTGCCATCTTCCTCATATTGTTGGTGGAGAAATTGAGACAGAGGATTGAAGAGATTTTAGCAGAATTCAGATCCCCAGCATCATGAACACAGCTTATTAGGGAGTTAATATGGGACAGATTTGGAAGAAAAGGGCCCTGTTAGAGCATACTATGATTTCTGTAGAGCATCCATTTCTTATGTGTTATTCCTCTATAGCACATAAGCCAAAGTAGACTTGTCACAAAAGTCACATTGCTCAATTGTTCTGATGCCTTATCTTCTTCCATTTATGGACAGTGAGCTTCTCAGTGTCAGCACTGCATCTGATTCATTTCTCCATCCCCAGGCTCAGTCAAAGTCTGAGGGTTGAGTAGCACTGTACAACATTCCCTCTGAAATAATAAAAAGACAGAGGATCTAGTTTGTGCTCAAAACAGACATACAGTGTAGTTGGTGAGATAGAACCTATGTGAATTACCAAAAGAAAATTTCAATGGATACAAATTATATTTCAAGATAAGCCTCAGAATGAGGAGGTGAGGATGATGCTGAAGAGAAAAGACTTCTTACAGGAGATGTTTTGAGCTAAGGCTTAAAATATTAATAACTTTATTGAGCTCTCATTATAAAAGTAGTTCATGTTAAAGCAGAAAACTTGGAAATCACAGATAACTAATGATAGTCAATCTTAACATTATGGTGTATATCCCTTCTGTCTTCTTCTCTAAGCTTAACATAGCACGTCCTCAATGTTGTTGGTAGTTCTTGGAAACTACAAATTTAAGCAAAATGACATATAATGATACCAATTTTACCATAGACTTATTGATATAAACTAGAGTTAAATTTCTAAGGTATATTTCTGGTAACAAAAACATCACCAAACTTCTTAATAAAGACTGAAAGCACTTCTAATATTAAACAATGAAATAAATGTGAGCTATACATATATTTAAGAAAGATTAATAAAAAGAGGTAAGATATTCTTTTCCAACCTGCTTATTCCAATTCAAGGTCGCAGGTGACTGAAGCCTATCCCAGCAGCTCAGGGCAACAGGACACCCTTCCATTGCAGGGCCACTTGCACCCCACACTCACTCAGACTGGGACAATTTAGACACGTCAGTCACCTAATGTGGGATATGGGAGGAAAAACAGAGGACCAGGAGAAAACCTATACAGACATGGGAGCACATGCAAACTCCACACAGACAGTGGCCCCAGCTGGGAATTGATTTTTTCTTTCTTCATCAATGATATAATGAAATGATGTTGAACAAAATAATGTTATTCAAGGATTTACTGTACTTAAAAAGTACTTTTAAGTATCTGGCCCATAATAACTCATAATAAGTCAATACATGGTAACAAAAGTAGGACCAAAAACTACTGGGGGAAATTGTAAACAACTTCCCTGGAGGAAGCAGAAAGGCTATTGCTTAAGCATCTTTGTATTTGGGAGAGAAGAATTAAGGTGCTGCAAGAAGCCCTCGATTCCTCCTCTTGCTATAGAGTGGAAGTTGAGTTGGGCCCAGGGGATCCCGCTATGAAAAATCCACTGTATTTGAGAGCCTTAAGAGCTAATTCAGGACTCTGAAAGAGAGAAACCTTAGTAACCTTGGAACCTGTAGGAATGAGCATTTTCTTAGGTTACTCTGATAATGACATGCTGGGTAGAGCTCAGGAGCTGCCCGAAACTTCAGCTTCTTGCTCTGCACATGGCAGCAGACCTCCAGCTGAAAAACTTGCTTCGGTTTGTGCTGCCTCTCCCACTCCCTGCCTCCTGCCATGTCCCTGTGAGGAGGCTTCAGGAGGCCAGGTGCCCTCACAGCTCAGTGCTTATAGAGGAGGGTAGACTCAGCTGCCCTCTGCCCGCTGCCAGCCTGTTTCTTCTTTTTTCTGTTTCCACTACAGATGAAGCCCAGGAAGCAGAAGCCATTCAGATCCTGACTTCAGTCTTGAACATTCGAGAATCCACATCTGACAAAGCCCCCCGAAAAACTATCTTTGTTCTGAAAATCCTGGTCATGCTTTACTACCTGATGATGAATTATTCAAAGGCAAGTTTCCCTAGAAAAGCAGTATGTCTAAAATGGAGGTAGAAATTCCTTCAGTTGAATTCAGCTTTGTATTGCCCAATTGCCCTTGAGTAAGCCCTCACTCCAAAAAAATCCAGATGCTTATGATGTTTTCTGTTGAGTCCTGTCTGTATAATGAAAACTGGATTGCTTTCTTCCCTCAAGGGGTCCTTCAAAGGGTTGCATGGGTAAACTGAGACTGGGGCAGTGCTAGAAATTCTGCAGGGCAGGAGGGCTCTGGGGAGTCCTTGGAGGAATGGAGGAGTAGCGCTAATTACACTCAGTGCGTTCCCTATTACTGAAGGGATCCAGGCAGAAATGGATCACCATGAAATAATTTAAAAGGTAATCATTTTTGAGTGGATATTACATGCCAGTCATTAGCCTTTACATGAATTATTGTATTTAATTCTCATACCAACCTTATAAAGTAGCTGTTTTATTATTCCCATTTAACAGGTAAGGAAACTGAGGCACAGAGAGGGTCTATTATTTGCCCAATTTCTTACAGACAATAAGTGACAAATCTCAGGTTTATTGATTTATTGATTAACTGATTCACTCATTCATTCATTCAAATATTTATTGAGCATATGACATTTGCTATTCTAGGGACTGGAGATACAGTGGTGAACTACCAGATAAGTTCCCTATCTCCATGGGATGTAGGTTTTTTTTTAAGAGGGGACCTCACGATAAACAAATAAACATATAAATGTGTAATAGAATTTCAGATAGCAAAAAGTGCTATAGGGAAAAATGAAGCAAGCAAGGAGAGAGGGAGGGAGGGCTGGTTGGATTCCATACAGGCAACATGGAAAATTTCAGATTCATTTTCCCTCTCCCTTCTTCCCTTCCTTTCTTCAACAAACTTTTACTAAACACCTGTGTACTGGTAGCTCTTGGAGGAGCTCACAGTCAAAGGGTCATGATAGAGATGGCAGCAAAGCCCAAGGCATATGAGAGCACGAAGGAGGGACACTAACTCTATCTGGGGCAGGGGTAAGAGTAGTTAGAGAACACGGCAACGTTTCCATTGAATTTCCAAGTTTACATTGGGAAAAAACCTCCCTTCTATAGTTGTGTCCAGTTCTCCACTGTATACTCAAGGAACTCGTTACTCCAAGATACATTAAATGTGTTAGATCTGTGAGAGGTTCTTAGAGAAAAGGGACACATACATCTATCTACTCAAGATTGGCACATTTCCTTCAGGTCTTAATTCAGTTTTCACTGAAACTTTTCTTGACCCCCTCTCTAAAACTGTAAAACCTACTACCACCACTGATACTTCTATCCTTGTTTCCTGCTTTTTTTTTTCCCCCCTTAGCATGTATCACTAAGACATGATTGTGTTTTACTTATTTGTCTTATTTATTGCCTCTCTCCTCTACTGTATTGTAAATTCCACAGGGGCAGGAATTTCAGCCTGTAATCACAGTACCTGGAACACAGTAACCATTCAATAAATATTTATTGGAAGAAGGAAGAAGGGATGGAAGGTGGGAGGGAGGGAAGAGAAAGCCATAGTCTGTGCCAAGATGTCCTGTGAAGCCTCTGTCCAAGTCAAGACTCTAGGCTACATGGCCCTCAGGAAGACAATTTACTTCTGTTACCTATCATCTCTGTGCTTCCCAATGTTGGTTTGAAGGGCCCCGATTAAGATCCTGCAAAGACCTCACTTTGCTAAGAAAGTATACTTAGTCTGTCAAGCCAAGTGGGTTTTTTTTTTTCTGGTGCCCCCCGGCCCACCCAGTACACATGTGGCTAGCTGTAAGGACTCTAGTGGGTGTCCACAAGTTTCCAATAAGACCTCAGTGGCCAGTGTGAGAAGCTAATGGGTCTTTTCCTGTTTTTCTGGGATTGAGCACCAATGGGGCTTCCCAATGTAATGCTTTCCTGTGACAACTTCCTTTTGTCACTACTATTTTATTCCAGGCACAAGAATATGCCATGAGAGCCTTCAATCTAGCCAAAGAACAACAGCTCAGCGACCATGAACAAAACACCATTCAAGAATTACTCAATCTCATCTTGGCCGAAGAAGGTTATCCCATTATTTAGTGACCTATGAGTTCTGCGTCAGAACCTATGCAAGGGGCTGTTGAATGTCTTATATATTCCAGCCTTGCACAACTGCTCTGAGGTACTACAAATTGCTGAAGTTACCACCCTCTTTCCCCGTGATTGCACACATAATTGTATGTTTTTATTCTTGCACATAACATGTGAGGGAATATAGAGCTTGAGGCATAAAATCAGTAAAACCTGTTTATCATGACCCTTGCACTTGGTTTATCATAACTTTGTATAACCGAATAATGAGCTGTCAGCTCACTAATATGGTATTTGTAATTAAACTGCAAATAGTTTGTCATATTTCTCAGAAGTTTCTCAGCACATGTAAATCTTTGCCTAAAAAGGGGATGGAGATAGAGCTATATTGGAGCAAAGTTTCCCTATTCTACTAGAATTAAGTTAGCATTAATCTGAGGTAGATTGTGATTAAAATGTCCATTATAATTTCTAGAGTAATCACTAAGAAAATTACTCTAAGAATAGTTAAAAGTCAACAAAGGAATTAAAATAGTATACTAGGAAAAATACACTTAATGCAAAAGAAGGCAGTAAAGGAGAACTAGAGGGACAAAAAGGACATGAGATATGCAGAAAACTAATAACAAAATGCAGACATAAATCGTAGATCTCTGCCAGAGCAGACCCCTGGACCTTGCAGGGAGCCCCTGTATGCATTGGCTGAGATCACGTTCCAGGTTGGTGTTTTTCACTTCTTAGATAGTGATTTGAAGTGGACATAAGCCATCTACACTGTAGAAGATGTACCCTGAAAAGGCCCCTGTGATGGAGGAGACAGAGTGCAAGCCTTGGAGTCAGATATGCCTGAGTTCAAATCCAGCTTTCTTACTTAATAACTTTGTGACCTTGATCCCCCCATAATCTCATTCATTATTGTCGTAAGATGGCCCAGGTGTGGCTATGGCTGTATCAACTTGTCCCATAGAAGACTTTGGTCATTTAGCATCTCCTTTTTAAATCCAGACCTGCCAAGCAGCCTGCCCATTAGTATGCTCTGCTTCCTGTGTAGATCTGCATCCAGGGAGAGGATATGCAAGTCAAAGACCTGTGGAGAGTTTTATGTTCCTCCTTATAAATTAATTCATTCAGACACACATAATAAAAACAGATCAGATGGGCCACCCTGCCCCTACAGGTCTAGGCAAAATCTGCTGAGAACCCCATTCCATACCTTTGGACATTCTTATGCTTTTCTAAGATGCCTACAAAGTCCCAGGGCCTTACTTTTCTACCAGCCGTCTCTCACTCCAGTTTTCAGTTTCAATTGCATTCTCATTCCCTGCTGCTCTCTTGTAGTTGTTTTCTCATCTCTCTAGGGACACAATCCCTTATTTTTGATTACCACCCCTTAGCTAACCTTAAATATGAGTTAGATGTAGAGTGAAGACTTTGTAGGGTGGTGGGTGAGGGTGAGGAGAAGGATCAACAACTCTTAGCAGATAATTAAATATATTAGAATGTCTTTATTCTAAAAAAGTCCTTTAAAGTCTATTTCATTAAACTCTAGTTCTCTCCATTGCCATGTTCATTGTCCCTTTCTCTGTCCCCACTCCATTATCTACTCTCTGTTCTCTCTACCCTTAAATTTTTGTTTATAAATTCTTCCCCATTGAGTATATTTATAAAATTATTGTTTAAATTAAATTGTTTAAATTTATTATTTCTATTGATTGATTCTCCTCTTGAATATGGGCCATATTTTTCTACTTTTCAACATGTCTTAGTAATTTAATTTTCTGTCTTTCTGCTTTTCTTTTCTTTTTAAAAAAATTTTCCATAGGTTTATTGGATATTTATTTTCTATTGTGTATATGTGTGTGTATTGGCTGTTTATGTCCTGTGCTCAATTTTTTTTTTTTAAGTGAGGCAACACTTGGTTGACCTCACAGATTGCAAGAACCTTGTAAGCTTACAATCCCTTATTTTTTAATTTTTTACACCTACAGCCCCTGGTCTTCCTAGCTGGTCTCCCATCCAAGTACTAACCAGACCCGACCCTGCTTAGCTCCTAAGATCAGATGGGACTGGGCTTGTTCAGGGAAGCATGGCTGTAGACTCTTTCTGCTTTTCTAACACTCGCATATAAGGCTATAAATTTTTCTCTAAGTACTGCTTTAGTTGATCCCACATATTTTAAACTGCAATATTTTGTCATTTTTTCTAAATATTTCTTAATTTTGTATGACTCATGAGTTATTCAGAGGTATAATTCTTAATTTCTAAAAAAAGATGACTCTAATTACTACTTTGTTGTTTATTTCTAACTTAAGTATATTGAGGTCATAAAATATGTGCAATTTAGACTCTTAGAAATTGGTTGGGATTTGCTTTATGGCCCAGGATGTGGTCAATATTTAGAAATGTTCTGCACAGGTTAGAAAAGAATGGAGTTATTGGGCACAATGTTCTGTATATATCCATAAAGTCCAACTTGTTCAGATTTCCAAATCTTGCATATCCTTGCTACATTTTTGGTTTATATCTGAAAGAGACGTATAAAATCCATCCAATATGTAGTTCTGTTAATTTTTGCTTTATATATTTTGAGGCTGTGTTATTAGGCAAGTACAAATTCAAATATTATATTTTCCCAGTGAATTAAATCTTTTTATTTTGTATTATGAAGTGATTCTAAAGAGAGAATCACTTTATCTCTAGTAATGCTTTTGACCATTTGGTCTCATAGTAACATAGTTAAACCTCTTTCCTTTAGGGCTGGATTACTTGTTATTAGCGAAACACCTCTGCTTCAGCATTTACCTCTGCTTTAAAGGGGAAGCTGGGAACTACAGTTCCCAGTATCTCTTTCCTTTCATGATTCTCAATTAAATTCAGCCAGTGACGGGCAACTGCACAAGATTTGTAAGCCGGATGAGAAGGAGCAGCCATTAATCTTTCTGAGAATCACCTACTGTTACTTTCCTGAAAGCAGATTTCCTGTGAAAGCAGCCTGCTGACTTTTTGCTCCCTGATCTTTATCACCCAGTCATTTCAAAAATTGTTTAAGCTTCTAATTCCCTGTATTAAATAAATCTCTTTACTCAAAATGCCTGCAGAGGCTTCTGTTTTCTCAACTAAGCCCTGACTAAACACTTGATGTCTCTTCTTGCAACCTTTTACTTTCGAACAATCTGTATCCTTATATTTTGGATGTATCTTTTATAAAAATAATATAATCAGATATTTTTATCTCTATAATTTTTAAAGAATCATTTAGTCCATTTATATTTTATTTATATGCTATATTTGAGGGGTGAAATTTATGATCTCATTTTGTGCCTTCTATGTGTTCTGCATATTTTATTTCTCTCTTTCTTTCTTTTGGATTGATTATATATTTTTTCTCATTTCATTTTCTCCTCACTTCTGCTAGGTCATGTACTGTTTCTATTCTTTCAACGATTACCCCAGAAATTCAAATATCCATTTCTAACTTCTCGAAGTCTGGTTATTTAGGACATTTACCTGCATCTTGGACATACAAGGTCTTTAAAATCTCTTAATCCATTTACTTCCCCTTAACTTATATATTATTACTGTTATTTATTTTAAATATAACTTAAACCCACAAGTCATAATTATTATTATTTTATAAAGTCATCATATTCTTTCTTGCTTTTCACACCTTCTATCTGGGCTTATATTACTGATAAATCATTTAGTGTTTTCTACAGTGAGGGTTTGTTTATGGTAAATTCTCAGATTTTCTTTTTTTTGTTAATCTAAAAATGTTTCATGTTGACCTCATTTTTTTGACTCTTCAATGAAAATGTATTTCGTTTTCACACATGATATAGTGATGCAGGACATAATCTCAATTCCGAAGATCTCTGAAATGTAGTTTACTTGATTGAAAATATATACACAGGTTGAAGAGAACCAGGAGCTCTATGGAGATACTGGTACTCACATCTTTCCTAAGCATCTTAATCAGAATTTGTCAGTGTGGAGCTGAGGGATCATCCCCGAAAGGCCCGGCTAAATGTTTTCTACTAGCAAGTACATATGCACTGTTATAAATTATATCATGTTGTCTATGAACTTTTATTTAACAAAAATTCACTTTGAGTTGTTGTTCTGCATTCCCACTATATAACATTTTATCATGACACAGCTACAGACCTGTGTTGTGCCATAGGTCCTCAGGTGACCAAGATTAGAACCAAATTACTCTATCTCCAGTGGGTCCCACTATAGATACATATCATGCAGGTGAGGCGTTCCTATATTCATGTTGGCCCTATGAAATATGCCATCTCTCAAGAACAACAGGTCACACAAAATGAATATTTGGCAAAGTAAGTGCTTCAAGAAAGATAATGAAGCATTTTTTAAATGACAGGCTATGTTAACATTTTGTTTGATAGAAAAAGTATGTCTTCGCTAATGTTCATCAAGATCGATGACAATGTGATGGAGATAAATATTTTATCTATGTGCATTCACACTGCTTCAGTAGTTAATACTTAAACAGAGCAGTCGTTAAAAGCAATAAGCAAGGGTTACTATTGAGACCAGGATATAAAACCAAGATTATATATTATAAGTATTGTCCCTTGCTTGCAAACCTTTGTAAGATCATAGATTTCTCAGAACGTGTTAATGAACAAAATTTTTTTTCAATGGAAAAAGATCATCAAAAGTTTGAAAGTCAAGTTTCACCACAACAAATAAAATTGGACATGAGGAATGAGGAAGATAGCAGACAAAAATTACTACTGGATTTTTTTTTTTCTTTTCTGGTTCGAGCAAGCGGTTGGCATTATGCACTCAGGTGAGGAGACCCTGGAAGAGGAGCGAGTTTGTGGAGGAGAGATAAGAACATGGATTCAGATTGGGGCATGGGAAGTTTGAGCTATTTATGAGACATTTGAGAAGAGATGAAAAGGTAGGCAACTGGATGTGCAATCTGACATTAAGAAAAGAAGCCTGGGTTCGAGAGATAAATTCGAGAGTATCACGTAGATGGTAATTAATACTATGGAAATGAAGATACTTCCCTAAGAAAAAAAGGAGAGCTGAAGGAAATGCCCTGAATGGTTAGTGGAGAAGAGATGAACCCAGCAGACATAATTTCAGGTTTATTCAGACTTGTCATACAAAGAATTCCCACATATCTTTCACCCAAATTCTCCAAATGTTAACATTTTACCACAATTGCTTGATCATTTTCTCTCTGTGGATACCCATTATTTTGAACCATTTGAAAATAAGTTTCAGACATTTGGTTCCTCTATCCCTCAATATTTAATATGTATTTTCTAAAAACTAGGACATTCTCTTACATATATTCTCATCAGTACAATCAAAACTTGAAAAAAAAATTTAAAACCCTGAAAATTAACATTGATATGATACTATTGAACTATATTCAGATTTTACCAGTTGTCTTAATAATGTTCTTTATAGCAAAAGAAAATCCCTGAGGAAGCAGGGCATTTAGTTGCCACATCCCTTTAGTCAGGGGAGTGCCTTTAGGTGTGACACAATGTGTTATTCAAACGTTCTCTGACTTATATCAGGAGAAATTCAGCCACAGCTGTCCAACAATGAAGACAAGGCCCTTTGAGAGCTATGACTCACTGAAGCGACAGTAGGTCAAGGCCGGTGGAAGAGCGATAATCTCAGAAGAAGCCTCTTCCCTGACTTAGGAAATTCCTGCAGTAAAAGATGCAGCTGCAAGAAAAGCAGTGAAGTGGGGACCAGAGTGACAGCCAGGTGGGTGCCAGCAGCACGGAAGCTGTGAAAGTCTCAAAGGAAGACCATGGGACATTGGAAAATAGAAGGGGAAGTTTCATAGGCTTATTCCTTGAGGAGAGGAGATTCCAAGACCCGACAAGTTGGGAAGGTGTTGGTAGCCAGCCTAAAGATCTTTGCTGGTGCCTCTTCAGCACAGTTTCTGCCAGAGCCACAGTCAGGATGGTGGGAAGCGATCACCAGGTCCATCTTGCCCCTGCTACATCACTGGTCTATGATGCAGCTAAATGCCATTCTTTTGGAGACAACTAGGGGAATTTGAATATGGACTGCTGATGGTATCCAGGAATTATTGTTCATTTTGTTATATGCGGTAAAAGCATGAAGAAATAGCCTCTTTCTAAAAAGAGATGCATGATGAAGTATGCAGGGAGAAAAGACACGGTGTATGGGATTTGTTTTAAAATACTTGAGGAAGAGAAATGGATAAATGATGTAAAAATGAAAATTTTGATAATTTCAAAATCTGGGGAGTTTACTGTTCTACATTTTGTAGTTTGAAGATTTTTGTAAAAATAAAAATGAAATATAAATCACAATCCCGTTTTTTTACGAGTGGTAGAACATAGCAGCGTAACCTCAAATCATCCCTGGCTGCAACAAACGCACACTATCTCCATGACTCCCTTACTTTGGCTCCCTACCCTGAGCAGAACAGCCTGAGTTCAAGGGTCTCAGGCCTGGTGCTGCCCATAGGTTGTTCCTAAAGGTCTTATCACTGTTTCTCCCAAGAAGTCTTTTGAAATGTCATGCAGACACAAGTCCTCATCGCTTAGCCCAACCTGTCAGAGTTCTTTGGGTGGGTACACAGATTCTTTCAGTTCCCCGGGGCGTTTACTGCACCACACAGCCATTTTTAATGGCTTTCAGCTCTCGCTTGCTATTTGAATCTTAATTCACATGTCAGTCCAGGAGAGCATGCCGAGCCAGCCCACGACAAGCTCATACCATCTGCATTAGTATTTTCCTCCATCATCTTGACAGTTGAGAGTTGGCAATATTACAATTCAGACAGCACTCTGTGTTTGAAAGGAAAATTATGGTTTTTCAGAATGCAGCTGGTATGCAAGTGAATAGGATGAAGTTTCTATGAAGCTTTTTCTTTATTTTATGATATGAAAATAATAAAATGTAGATTCAGCATGTGATTCTTACTTTAAAAGAACAACCAAAGGCACAGAGTTTTGGGGACAAAGGCAAACAAAGCATTCTGTTCCACAGTAATAATTTTAATAAAAAGCAAAAACAGCAAAACAATCATTTATGATTTCTTCTCTGTTTGAGAAGTTAACATTGTTATTGCTGTCAAAACCACTTGGAAATGAGCTCTTTTGGTGCCTAGTTAAGATATATTTTTTACAGCACATTTTCAGTTTGCCAATTAGGCAGGAAAAACAATTCACTTTCCTGGAGGCAAGTTAGTTGAGGTACAGCCCACAGGTGAGACAGAACCTCACAAATCACTCATAAGTTTAGGAGCAAACTAAACAGATTTCTCACATGTGAAAAACAGAGGCAAGACAAAACAAGCTGAGAAGCAGTGTTTTCAAGTGCTTTTTCTTTTGTTTCAAGTCAGTTCTGCACATTATACCAGGGCACTTGCTTCAGAGAATATACCACACATGCTACCTCCCTGGAACTAAGCTGTTTCAATGCTTATGTGTATCAAGTTCTTTCATTTGCCCAGTGGCAGTGGTGTGCTAATTAATGTTTAACAACGAGCTATGGGTGGGGGGGGGGGAGGGACTTGGTATGAAGTGTTTGCTCATCTCTGTGGGGTAAGTACTCCCACCATGGCTGATTTCAAGCTTCCAATGCGATGTTACTGAATGGCGGAGTTGGGAAGAGATGAACGCCATTATATAGTATTTCCATCATACAAATACAATAGATGTCAATAACCTCAAGAGCATAGAAAGCAAAATGTAGTAAAATAATTAGGAAGTGATCAATTCTGAGTATTTATTTACTTATGTTTTTAATATACTATATTTAATCATGTTTAATAATTTAATTTTTAATGACTGTATTTAAAAACCAGCTCACAAAATTCCTGAAAATCGAACTCTTGGGCCAGTACAACCTGGCTCTAGCACACCACTGGCACTCTAGGGACCTCCAGGTGGGACTAAACAAATCAGCCATGTGCCTGGTCCTGCCTTCACGAAGATGTTTATTAGTTCTGCAGAGTGGTTAGGAGCCCCAGCTCTCCTCTTATAGGAGACCAGTGTTCCTTTAAATAGGAGATTCTGGGAGTCCCACTTAGGAGGCCTAAGACAGCAGAATTTAGCTGTTCTATTGACTAGTTCCTTCTGATCTCAGGGCTGTCATCCCTGCCAAGTCCAGATGGTGCTGTTGGACTATCAGAGTTTCCTGCACAGCCCCCTGGGCCTACTGCACTCCCTTCACCCTCTGTTTGACAGATTCAATTCAAGTCCCTGGCACCTCCTCCTTCCATTTGATGCAAAGCCAGCAAACCTAATACAGGAAGAGCCAAAGAAACCAGGTGCTAAATCACCCAAGGTCAGGCTGCTCATCAGCTTTCCAGCCTCCCAATTGTCGGAGGCAGCCTTTCTTCCAGGATTTTCCTAAGCCAAATACAACCCCTATATCTTACATTATAGCATCATAGACTCTCAAGGATAGATGGGACTTTCCAATCATTAAACCTAAACCACAGCATGCTTGAGCAGCCGCCAACCCTCCCCACCCTCTCCAACATCTCTTTTTCCCAGCTGTAAAGCTGATGTCTGCAGGCTTTTATCCCTTGGCACTGAGCCATGATCCACGGGAAGGAGCTGTTTGATAGCTGACAGTGGAGGAAGCAAGAGGAAAGGAACCTGCTGAAAAGCTAGGCGTGTGGTTAAGTCTTCACATTCAAGATTGTGTTCATCACATTTATAGGTGATGAAACAAAGGTCTATAAAGATTAAGTGACTTTCCCTAGGTTACTATAGCTATAATTTAACGTGTCAGTATTTGAACCGGGGCTGTCAAACTCGAACTGGCACCATTTACATTAGCCCATCTTGCCTTCCATAACGTGTGACGGCCCTGACAGCTAGTGGTAAATATGGCTTTTGTGATGCCTGGCTAGTGTAGTGGGAATGAAAAATGTATCACCTTAAGAGATGGCATTCAAATTCCTCTTGAGGAGGAATCCATCTTTGTTCAAGATGGTAGAAGGTGAAATCTTGAAGATGGGGAAGAATCGAATTAAGAAAAGGAATGGCTATATTGCCATTCATGAGAACATACATGAGTTTGGTTTGTCTCAGGAAGGGAGACGGGTACCACATGGAGTAGAAGGTGAGTGAATTCCTCTGTAGTATATCAGGACATTTTATGAATGGGCTGCCGTGTCTTCATGGCTACAATGTTTTCCATTTCCTCCCACATCACTGAAGCACACAGGCATGTGTGCACGCATGCATATACACGCACTGACTCATTTGAATTTTGGTGTGTGTAGAAATGGAGGAGGGAACTGAGCTTCATGTCTCAGCTGATATAGTACAGAGATGAGACATCACTGTTGCTTAAAATGAGGTAGCAGAAATCTGGAGTCAGCAGTGACTGCCAAGATATAAGTCCCTTAGAAATCACAGAGATCCAAAGGCCTGGTTTATCAGACTTGTCTGGATCTCAAGGTACAGGAGGTCCCAAGCTGAAATATGGGTTACAATAAGGAAGACTCTGCACCTAGTGGCTGCAAGGGGGATTCACTATGGAACTAGAGTGAGAGGAAACTTAACTTTGTGGCTGATTGCAACTAGAACATATGTGTCAGTCAGGATTCTCCCTCAGGTATGCCTCATGGGAGAAATTTGGGACCTTCAAGCCTTTGGTCCGCTGCAGAGGCCCACAGAGGTCTCCACAAACCTAACACATTTTACAGTGAGGGAATATGAGCCAAATTGGGGGCAAGGAAGACTTCAATCAGCTTCACAGGGGCCGTCTCTCTCGTGTCACATCACCGATGACTTGAGCTGGGGCTAAATGGTCTTGGCTATTCTAAAGAAGGCTACGAGCCACTTTGCACTATGGAAATTTCCTACAGTCTTTGGGACTCTTATCTAAACACCATCCCAGAGCTAAATCCTTCACAGCTGGCATAACAACACTATGTTGATCCAGTCCAGAAGCTCAGAAATGGAATGAGCAGAGGGTCCAGGATGGCAGCAAGTGCTAGACATTGTGGAATAGAGCCACCTCTGGAAGTATGCAACACCGAATGGGGAGTCAGATGGCCTGGGTCTCAGCCTTGCAGCTGACTAGCTAAGTGACCTTGGCTTTTGGGATTCAGATTTCCCAGCTATAAAATGGGGGACTACACTTGTCTCCAAAGTGCTGCTATTCCTGTGGCCTCAAGTCTGGATGGATAGGTGACTTTTTGTGTTGTTTTAGAGCCCAGTGAGCAGGAAACGGCAGAATAAGACTACCAAATAGGGTCTGGATGCCAGCATCTGGCCCAGGATAGTGCTTCATGGTGGCATGGGAACCACACCTGGAGAAGGAAATCGAAAGGCTTGAAGGAACTCTTCTATACTCTGCCGTGCGAGTTTTAGAAGGGAGGGCTGCAGAGTCCAACCATAGACCTGCAATGGAAGCATAACAGTTCTAAGAAAGGATTAAAACAGTACATTCCTGAGGTGAATGGGCTTCTAGATAGAGAGATTTTAAAGCCACGATCTCATCTTGAGTCTCAGAGGCAGTCAAAAGCAGCACCAGGCTTTTTTATTAGCTATAGCAGAAGATCTAAGAATACTAACTTCAGGGACAGTGACAAAGATGGCTGTTGTCAGGGCTCTTCCCAAAATATCTGCGTAGACTGACAGCAAATAGAAGCCTCACCTCCAGGTGCAAAGGAAAGTATTTGGTTGAAGTGCCCTATTTTACTGACTTTGAAATCACTCTCTGAAATGACTCCTTAAACTCATCTCAGAGAGCTGTGGCTCTAGGCTTGCCCACATGCTTTCTGGTACATTAACTTCTGGGAGGGCCAGCTATTACTTGGGTGATCCTGGAATCTCCAGCTAGCTGCTTCAATCTCCCCAATTTACATTCAGAGTTTACTCAAGACCAGCATTCATCAGAATTTAAAGAAAGGATGGGGCATATCTCTCTCCTATTTCAACAGAGATGTATGGGAAGCCATGCATCACATTATCTTTACACAGAATAGTTTCAACAGACTCCTACCTCTAATCAATACAGATTCATGATTCTTTCATTAAAACCCACAGAAGAGCTCTTTCTTCCTCCTTCCCACTAGAATTCCAAATGATCCCAGTCATCTCTTTCACTGAAAGAGATAATGTCACAAAACTATCCCAGACCTTTCTCCTTCCCTTCCCTCTTTGCCCCATCCCCAAATGTCATGGAATCCCCTCTTAGCTGAGAGCAATGAGCCTGCAATTGTGACACTAATAGCTTATCATCCACTTATATTGTTGATCAGATCCTAAAGACCTACAGCTCCAAATACACATTCTGCCAATCATTCTGGCCATACCTCATCAGCAATCAGACAGATAGCAGGAAGACATTTTTCCCAAGTGCAGAATTAAATATATTCTGAGTGACTGAGTTATTGGCATTCAAGTTTTGACCAGTTTCAAGATGCTACTACTAGATAATGGGAAGACCGTATACAGACACTATAATTTATGTTACATAAGGAAGACCATTAGTTGGTATAGGAGAGTCAAAGGTTTCAGGTTATATACGATACATCTAGAAGGCTGCTTAAATACACTGAGAGCCTTACTCCTTTTAGGTCGCAAAGCCTGTAAGAAGCTGCATTCCTTTTTAGGGCCCCCACCACTGTTTAGTGTGCTAATGCCAAGAATTCATGGCCTCTTTCTTTAACTCCCTCAGAGGAGGGGTGATGAGTAACTGTTATAAAACCAGATGCGGGAGGCATTCTTCCACTACCTCCCACATAATGAAGTCTCATTAATGAACTTACTTTAACCTCAAAGAACCCACAAGAGGTAAACAGAATAGGCATGTATTCTATCTGAAGAATGGAAAAATGGAGGCACAGAGCCCATCTGATTATATAAGTTTGGTCACCTGTTTAAAGAGAGCCAGGACCTGGATCTGGCTCTCCGACCCATGTTCTTTCCAGCAGGCCTTGTGGGCAGCTATGACAAGTGTGGCCAAGCCACCTGACTGAAGTTCACTCTCTAGCTGCTCTGCTCAGGGTCGGGCTTACGAGCATGCTTTTAGATAAAGTGGGAAGACCGAGCTTACACTAAACAGTGAGAATGAGTGAATGCAGCTTCCAGGTCATCACTTGGTTCTGATGTTTACATGGACAGCATCTGGACAGTTTCAGAAAAAAACAGACCTAGAACTACATTCTTCTAAACCTACCCTGAGTGGTAAACATAAGGTACATGTCTTAACCTATATAAAGGTGAAGTATTATTTTCAACTGTACAAGACACATTACTAGTTACAGTTTAGGGGCATGCACCCTACGTTGCACTGCATTGAAACTACAACTGTGTAGTGTGACATCTCCATTACATGGCATTGAACATTATTATCCAATTGTATAAGAGTTACTTGGTGAGATCTGATTAAAGCCACAATATTTTAAAAGCCAATTTCTATTTAAATATGTTGTGAAAAAAACTGAAGTTTGACCTTATACATAATTTACATTTACAGTAGAATAAGTACAGTAATTTAAACACCCAAGTGGGTATTGTTGCCTTTAAAGTAGTCATGTAGGGAAGATGTATGTTTAGTTTAGTGAAGCTGACCTTACTCAGAACACTCTAGAACCCTCCTTGGAAATTGTCTATTTGTGAACTTCCTCAATGTTGCTAAGTCTTTGTAGTTTAAGAGAGATTTATTTTTTGAGAAATGATTTTTTAAAACAGCCAAATTGCATTAGATGATAAGTGCAATAAATAAAATGGGTGATGGAGCTTGAGACTATCTCTGGGAAGGGGTGGTGTAAAAAACGAGACCCGACTATAAGGTTCTGAGCCCTCTTTCCTTGCATGGCTTCAAAGATAACTCCAAGGAGGATTTCTTTGTGTTCTTGGCACATGCAACATCACAGCTCAAGAGTGTGGTCTCCTAAGGAAATAACCCTGATTGTGGTAACTCTTGAGTGCATATGTTTTCACATATTTGGTTAAAAAAGGTAGACTTGCTCATTTTCAGTTGTACTTCGTCTAAGCAGAAGTGGAACACTTCCTTTCCATGATTTCTCCCAAGGGAAGGATCATTATCAACTGCTTGAAGAGTTAAAATGAAAAGCACTTGGTGTCATGTCTACGTTATCCATCTCCCCCCAAAATGTGCAATGAAAAATTCCTGATACCTGAGTCTCCCCAGTTTTGAAAAGTGGGTAAGGACAGGTCTCTGGAACCTGGATAAGACTAGAATGTCAAGGGAATTGGAGTGTTTCCAATGGCTCTACCTACCAAACAGGCCCATAACACCAACTTTTACAAGAAGACTGCCTACAGCTAAGCAGTACACGAAGTTTCAGTAAAGAAGAGAGCAGAAACGATTATCTTCCAGTAACTTTCCATGATAAAAACCCACTGGCTTCTGGCTGACAAGTGAACAGAGTCCATTGAAAACAAAGTCCATGGTGTTCGATTCTAGTGCACGCTTAAAAAATAAAGTGTGTGGCCACTAGCTCATTGAAGTGCATTTCCAGCTGAGGCCAAAGGCAGCAAAGGTGCAAGAGGCTGCTGGGGCTGGCGTTAGTAGAAGCAGGTCTGTAAATTTGGAGTGGCAAAGCAATTTGTAGAAAGCCCCAGTTACAGAGCCAGACGTTTGCCAACCAGTGAAGTTAAAGAATGTCCACTTTCACTTTCTACAAAGTGATTCATTGAAAATGCTAATGAGGAAGCTCCTTAGAACACCATATCCTGAGTGTCAGAGAAATATGGTCAAGATGGTGATTGATGGGGAGCAGAGACTGATCCTCGAATCGTGTTCAAACTGTGTATTCTCCAAGCATCACACATACACACTTAATGAAGAGCACATAACTGCAGTGACATTCCACCTCCTTTGCACACACCTCCATCCGGTGGTTGCTTTTGAGCACAGTATTTCCAGCAGCCTTTCCGAGTTAATGGGCTCTACTGCTAAAAGCCAGAAGCAGCAGCACAGAGTCAGCGCCTTAAAATCAGCCGTGATATCCAAGTGCTCGCAGCCAACATTGCTCTCAAATCAATGTTGTTCTTGGTGAGTGTTTTTAGTTTAGTCTTTGTAAAAACCACAAAGCTAGGCCATTTGCTTAAATCATCATTAGAAAGAATGCTGAGTGCCCAGATGGGATTTCTAGTTTCTGTGCAAATGAAATCACATTAGTCCAGATTTTACTCACTCAAAACTACGAGGGAAGCAGTAGGATTTGGTTTAAATGCTGCCAAAAAAAAAAAAAAAACAGAAAACAAAATAATAATAATAAAAAAAAGCAAGAATTCACTTAAGTTTTAATTCGGAAGCAATCCTGCTGTTGATGTTGTAGCTGGGTTCGGGCAGCGTTGGCGGCGGGGGCCCTGTGGTGCTTGCAGAGGAATCCCGGACCTCGCCCAGTTCAGGCTCACTCTCGCTGGAGGTAGACCCACTGTTGATGGTGTAGATGTTCTCTGCAACAACCTGAGCTGAAGCACAGCCATCTGGCTCTTTCTTCTCCCTGGGACTAGACAGTCCTGGGAGGACAGCCACCTTCCCAGTCTGCCTACTTGGCAGCAAGGACATGGCATAGTCTGCAATGATCCCACCCACGTCTAAGTTGCACGCCTGGTCAAAGGCGAGGAAACCGACGTTGGCGTTTGCCTCACACACCACAAAGGAGCCATCGTCCATGATGAGGAGATCAATGCCGCAGAAGTCCATGCCCAGTATGTTGGATACCTGAATAGCCAACTGCTTGCCTTGTTCTGTCAGTGGGCACATGACGCCCACGCCACCTGTGGGGAAAGCACAGTGATGTAACAGTGACATCAGACACTAACAAGTCAGACCCTTCAAGGAGGAGAAGAGCGAATGCTGAGGAAGGACAGAAGGAGGGCGTTTTCTTATTCACGAAAGGTCTGGATGGAAATCAGGACACCTTTTGGGAAAACAATATGGTCATTTCTTATCTGGTCTTAAAAATGCCTATATCTTCTGACTTAGTCATTCCACCACTAAGGAAATAATCTTATGCAATAGAAAAAGGGCTTCATGCAGACAGATGTTGACAGTGGAGTTATTAAACATACTGAAAAATCACTGTGCCTGGAACAGAGTAGGTACACGTTAAATGTTTGTCAAATGAAAAATTATAATGAATATCTCACAATAGAGGAAAACAACATATTTTATAACCATTAATAATAATGCTCAGAGTTTGTGATCCCATGAGAAAATATGAGGGATTAAAGACTACATAACTATAACTATGCAAAAAAGATACTCTCAGGGAAAAAGGCTGGAAAGAAAAATACCAAAATGTTAACATCAGTTGTCTCGAGATGTTGGGATTAATGATAAAATGTTTTCATTTGATTTTGCTGTATTTTCCAAATTTTCTACTTGGAGAATATATTCCTTTTATAATTAAAAAAAATAAGATTCTTTTTTAAGAAGAGTGAGATGGAGGGGCTTGTGAGACAAAAGCCTATGTCAAGGACAGAGTCTGACTGTCTTTACCTGTTAAAAAGCTAAGGCTCCAGATTTAATTGTCTCCCTGGAAAGACTTAAGACTTGTATTCTCCGGTCCAGTAACTCACATCTTTACCTTAACACTGTCCTTTCCTCACTTATTACACTGATAAGGAAAAGGCTATAAAAGCAGCTCAGCAAGAAAAGTAACATGGATAAATTACAAAACCATGTGGTTCCTTGTTAGAGAATGGATTCTTAAAGGTGAGTAAAAAAAGACAAAATAGTAACACATAAAGTTCATTCAATACTGTGGCACTACACATGATTATAGTGAAAATTAAAGGAGAAAATATGTTAGGTACACAGAACTGTGTCAACCTGAACTTAGAATTTGCCTCTACTGTACCACTTTATCACAATATTTTACAACGATCTGTTTATGTGTCTTCTCTTTTACTGGACCATAAATTACCTGAGGGCAAGGACTCTCTCATCCACCATAGAGTCCACTCGTGGAAACTGCTCAACCAGTATTAATGAAGGAAAAACGAAATCAGTGTTTCAACCTCTTTCTTAGTCACTAGACTGGGTATTCTCACTTGGCAATTTATGAAATAATAATGATACCTTTTTTTCATATTACCAACATTCAAATTCAGTTAATGAAGTTGACAATAGCTTTCTATAATGGTGAAGAGAATTTATATCCTTCCTAAACATCTCCATTCATCAAAACAGAAAACAAACTTTATCAGTGTGTTCATGGGATGGAATTAGGTATTTGACCCAAACATAAACTGTACCTTTCTAATAACATCATACGTATAATAAAAACACAATTTTCAATTATAATGTAAAAGCAGAATATGTTCTGTCTCCTGCCATTGCCTTACTTTAGACCTTCATTATTTCTTTTATTTTTTTCCCCCTTTAATGCCACTCCCAACTTCCACCCCTGACCTACAGATGTTGCCATCTCCCCTTAAAAACTGGATCTCTGAAGGTGGGGTGTCTCCTCCCATGAGTTCTTTGCGCATTTGGCTTGGCAGGGAGGGGGTGTGGGGGCGTATAGGGGGATGTAGGGTAGCAGGAGCACAGGGGCACCTGGGGTATGGTCCATTGCTCCACCTGGGGTGTGAACCCAGGACCTTCTGCACGTAAAGCAGATGTGCTAACCACTACACTATGGAGCCACTGCCAGATCTTCACTATTTCTGACTGAGCTCTTAGAGCAGATGCCAAACTTGTCTCCCTGCCTCCCATCTTATGTCTTCAATCCATCCTCCAACTAGATGTCAGTTTTCCTCAAACATGGATCCTCACATCACTCCCTTTTTTAAACCTGGGTGCTAAATTCTAACACCTACAGGATCGGGGTTCAAACTCCCGTGCCCTGACACTCCTGGACTGACTCTGTCATAGAGCTTACACCCACCTGTCCCCCTCCTGGACAGCTTGCTGCTAAAAGTAAGGGCCTATTTCCAATTCTTATTTGTGATCCTGGTGCCTAGCAGAGGGTCTAACAAGATAGGAGAAATTGGTACATGTCTATTAAATGGGTCCAAACGTCCTAACGAAAAATCCTGTTGGCCTCCCCTGACCAACAAACAGACTCTGAGCTTTTATACCTTACCGAGAGAGCAGTTGCTTTGCATCCGTCCATCTGTGGAGCAGCGAAGCATAGAGCCTATCACCTGGCCGCCGACCACCACCACCCGAATATCTTTTCCATGTGACTCCTTCACATACTTCTGGAACAGGTATGGCACATCATGACGGATCAGATGGCAGATGTCTGAGAGGTGATGTTTATCTCTTGCAAGGAACACAGCTTTTCCTTTAAGAAAGACAAAGTGCACAAGAAGTAGTTAGAGAAGCCTCTGCACCCTGTCCTTGCCATTCTATCTCCCTGTCCCAAACAGTCACCAATTCTTTCTGAACTTGCCTCACTTTAGTCCCTTCCATTTCTCTGACTATCAAATGGCTATTGAGCCTTATTTTCTCTTAATAATGTTGACCCTCTCCGTTTATCATCACTCTTTTTCAAAATGAAATGATAATGTATTTAAGAAATATAGAGAAGGAGGTCAAAATAAAATCCTAAGGATCCAGTCAATTCACTTCCAAAACAGCATTTCATATCACCCTGAGGATGCTGAATACATAGTGTCCATGTCTAACTCATTTTCTTAAATCCACCAAACCTCATATTGGGCTCGATGCACAAAGCAGTTGTCAATCAATATTTACAGAACATAATTAACTGAACATACTTTTGAGAAATTCCAAAATAGATAGAGAGAGATCATAAAGAGGTAACACCACACAACATGATTTGGCACTGAGAGGTCCATGCAAAATACTATGGGAGTTCAAAGAGGGAGCCCCTGACAGACATCTTTCTTCCTTTCATTCACTCATTCATTCTTTTATTTAAATTCACTAGGGTTAATAAAATTCTATAGGTTTCAAATGTTCAATTCAATAATACATCATTTGCATATTGCATTTGTGTGTTTACCACCCAAAGTCAAATCTCTTGTCACTCTTCCTCCTTTTAAACATAAGTAACTGATAATTTGGCTATACCTATTCATTCTAAAATAAATGATGTATACTTGTATTAATTTCTTGGGAAAGTATTCCATTTTAACTCCAAATTATTTTCTGCTTGAATCACTTATGCTTTTGGAATTATCTGGCATCTGCTTTCCATTTGCATATTAGCTAAGAGATCTGATGGGGTTCCTGGGAGGTTTGCTCTGCAAATCTGACATGAGCATACCCAGGCTGAGCATTCTTGTTTACAAGTATGGGACAAAGAGATGGTTTTCCTAAGATTTGTGTCACCATCTCAAAAGAAGTGGGACCTTTCTGAAGTCTTAACAAAAAGTGTGATGGACATCATGCTCTAGTGGCATGTAAGACTGGAAACATATCTCTAAAACATGTCTCAATTATTGGACATTTGGCGCCAGGAGATCTGGCACCTGGCAACAGATGGCTAGAATTCAGATACAGGCACTGCGGGTTCTCTGGATATTAGGTAGGATTTTAAGCAGAGATGGGGCTGGAGATAGAGGCTTGTTTCTATGGATCCTGGCACTGAGGATCTAGCATGGAGCTTGGTTTGCAGTTTAAAAAAGGGCTACAGTTTTAAGGCAAGGAGTTAAAAAGAGGGGTCAGTGGAGGGCACCAAGATTAGTTAATAATCTACTATGTGCCAATCACTTTTTTTTTGTTGTTATTTTGTTTACACTTTAATAGTAGTCATTAGGACAAAGATAGTTATTTTTGCATTACAGATAAGGAAAATATGGGCCCACAAGATTAGTCACTTTCTCAAAGGCATAGGCTATACTAGTCCACTGCTTTCTTAAATTTATTTCCTTCCATATGCTAGAGTCTAATAACTACTGTCACTTTGTTTACTCTCTACCCATTTCCTTAAGAAATGTTATACTAACAATGAATAATCTGAAAATGAAATTAAGGACACAATTCTATTTATATTAGTATCAAAAGGAATAAAAAAATTAGAAATAAATATAACCAAAGAGGTACAATACTTATACACCAAAAACTACAAAACATAATTGAAGACAACCCATGTTTAGGGATTGGAAGACTTAATACTGTTAAGATGAAATACTCCTCAAATTGATTTACAGATTTAATATATTCCCTACCAAAATTCCAACTTCCTTTTTTGCAGTAATTGACAAGATAATCTATGGAAATTCATATGGAAATGCAAGGGACCCATCGAATAGTCAACACAACCTTGAACATGGACTAAGTTGGAGGACTCACACTTCCCAATTTCAAAACTTATTACAAGGTTACAGTAATCAAGATAACATGGCCTGTCATAAGGATAGACACAGAGATCAATGGCATGGAATCGAGAGCCCAGAATAAACCCTCACACAAAAATCAATTGATTTTTGACAAGAGTTCCAAGAGAATTCAATGGGGAAAAAAACAGTTTCTTTAACGAATGATACTGGGAAAACTGGATATCCCCATGAAGAAGAATAAAGTTGGACTCCTACGTCACACTATATACAAAAATTAACTCAAAATGGATCAAAAATCTAAATGTAAGGGCCAAAACTGGAAATCTCTTAGAAGGACACATAGGTATAAATCTGTGTGACTTTGGATTAGGCAAGCACAAAGTGATATCAAAAGCACAAGTAACCAAAGGAAAAAACAGATTGGATTTCAACACAAAGGGCACTACAAGAAAGCGAAAAGACAACCTATGGAGTGGGGGAAAAAAAACATGTTTAAATTATATCTCTGATAAGGGTGTAATAGCCAAAAAATATAGAGAATTTGTAAAAAGTCAACAATAAAAAAGACAAACAATCCAATTGCAAAATGGGCAAAAGATCTGAATAGACATTTCTTCAAAGAATATATACAAATGGCCAATAAGCACAGGAAAAGATGTTCAACATCATTAGTCAGTAGGGAAATAAAAATCAAAACCACAGTAAGATACCACATTACACCCACTAAGATGGCTATAATAAAACAAAATACAAAATACGAAATTAATGAATAAGTAACATAAAAGCTGAAGAGAACGTGGAAAAATTGGAACCTTCATACATTGCTGGTGGGAATGTAAAATGGCGTAACTGATGTAGAAAACAGTTTGGCAGTTTCTCTAAAGTTAAACATAGAATTACCATAAGACCCAGCAATCTACTCTTAGGTATATACTCAAAAGAACTGAAAATGTATGTTCACACAAAAACCTGTATAAAAATGTTCAAAGTAGCATTATTCGGAATAGACACAAAGTGGAAAAAATCCAAATGCCCATCAACTAATGAATGGATAAGCAAAATATAGTGTATCCATACAATGGAATATTACTGAGTCATAAAGAGACAAAGTATTAATATATCCTATAATATGGACGACCCTTGAAAACATTATGCTAAGTCAAATAAGAAAGCCATAAAAGGGCACATATTGTATGATTCATGGATATGAAACGCCCAAAATAGGCAAATCCATACAAACATAAAGTAGATTTTAGTAATTGTCAGGGACTAGGGGGAAGGGCAATTGAAATTGACCCCTAACAGGTAAGGGATATTTTGAGGGGGTGTGACGGAAAAGCCTTGAAGCTAGATAACATATATGAAGTTAGATAACATATACATAACAGTGAATACGCTAAAGTCCACTGAGTTATACACTTTAAAATAGTGAATTCTTTGTTATACGAATTATATCTCAAATTTTAAAATGTTTAAAAATACTATATATTCTATTACTTTCTGTTTATTGTCCATTTTACCTTTCTACGATGTGAGCTCCTTGAGGGCAGGAATTTTGTTTTGTCCCTTTCTGTATCCCTAGAGCCTAGAATAGTACCTGGCACTTTGTAGGCACTCAATAAATATTAGTTGAATTTTGTTATGTATATTTTACCACAATAAATAAATTTAGTTGGGAGAAACTGAATTTGAGGACTGCAGTATATCTGAGTCGTATTGAGAGCTCCACCTTGCCCCGCCCCCCGTTTCTCTTGCTCTTCAACAGGACCCCTCTAGGCTCACAGGATGCTTTGCTCACATGTATTGTTTGTTTGCTTGATTCACTTCCTCCAGTTCAAATTCCACACTTCAACTTAAGTCTTTTCTTCCAATGAAACTTTCCCTGCCTCACGGCAGAGTTGGCCCCACCCTCCATTTAGCTCAAGCATGCGTCTGGACATGCCTGCCACTTTGGTCACTGCCCTGCAATGCGACTGTCTCTACCCCTTTCATACTGGAGCTCCCTGAGAGTCCCTGCATCTCAGGAATTGTTCCTTATGTGTCCATTTAGGGTACTTCCTTTCACTCCAGATGTCCGGAACAACTAAGTATGCCATCTGTGTATCATCACAAGGTACCCACTCACATACTAAAGAAGGACTGCTTTCTGTGGCATCCCTCTTCTCAACACTGACTGAGTCCCTACTATGCACCGAGCATGTAGTAGGTCTTGCAGAGATAAAGATGTGCGGGACCTGGTTCCCACCACTGAACAGCTCACAGTTAAGAAGGGGAAAAGGCACAAAAGCTGTGACTGTCATAAAGTGTAGTACGGTGCCAGAGGCATGAACTAAGTGCTATGAAAACACAGAGGGAAGAGCAATTAACTTTGGAAGAGAGGGAGGGAGGTCGGGATGTGGAAGGAATAGAAATGACATCTGGAGCTGACTTTAAAGGATGAGCGGAAGTTCACTAGAGAGCAGAGGAAGATGGCGTTCCCAGCAAAGGTCTGGCCTCATGGTGAAAGAGAAGTAGTCTGGAGTGAATCAGGGAGGGCTGCATGGCCAGAGGAGGTGCAAAGGAAGGTGATGGCTGTCTGTCCAGGGCCTTTAGTGCCATGTTATGGAAGATAAACTTTGTTTAATAAGCAACACAGGCTCTTGGGAGGTCTTTTCCAACAAGGGAGTGACAAGAATAGATCAGTTTCAGAGAAATTACCCCTAAAAAAAGAATAGAAGTATATTGGCAGTGGAGTTAGAAAAATCAGAGTCAAGTCAGGGGTCTACTGCCATAGTCCAGGGAAGGGAGTTGAAGGGTCTGATGAAAGCAACGACAGTGGGGACAGAGAGGAGGGGACAGAAGTAAGGACTACACAGCAAGCTCCCCGAGGGGAAGCGCCGTTTCTCCAAGCAGTGCTTCTGCCATGCCTGATGCTGGTCTTGTCATGGTAAAGCTGCAGCCCTCACGGAAGCCCAGGGGAAACAGCACTGACCTTGGTGTCCTCGTGTGCTCTTCACCACGACCGGGTAGCCCAGGGGTTCAGCTTCATCAATCATTTTTGAAAAGTCTTCATGCCCACCTGCCAAGAAAAGGTAAAAGTCAGTGAAGGTAAGACTGATGGTCGGGGAGCAGTGGGCCCAACATGGTGCCCTCTGTGGGAATTGTTTCAAGGTCTCACGTCTCTGATTAAAGCAATTCGAACCCATTCAGTCGGATACATATACATTGTGTACCTGTACTACAAAAGATGGGAGCAGAGAGATAAGGAGATCAACACTCATCAAGGACTTCTAGGTGGCAAAGGCTTCACAGGCTCTAGTTCATGTAATCCTCATCACAATCCATAGGCAGCGCAAGTGTTTTTTACCTTAAAATGAATGCAGCAGGCAGAATTCTAAGATGGCTCCCAAGATTCCTGTCCAGTGGTGTACACACCCTATATAAGCCCTTCTCTTGAGTGTCAAAGGGTGTCCCAAATTGAAATGATCTCTCCCCAACAATCCCTCGCCCCCTGCCCACAAATCTGTTTCTCCTCTCCCTTGTTTCTAATCTCAGTGAGCTTTCACATCTGATTGCCCAAGCCAGAAACCAGAGTCACTCTTGATTCCTCTCCATACTACTCCTATCCCATTAATCATCATGTCCTATTATTTCTGTCTCCTTTAGTATTCCTGAATCTGTTCACTTATCCTTAATCTTACCATGGCCACCTAAGTTACACCATCATTGCTCTTTCGAATTGTTTTAATACACTGCTACTACAAATTTTGTCTCTACATTGCCTCTGTTTAATTCTTCCTCCACAGTGTAGCCAAAGTGATATTCTGAACTTGATCAGGCCACATCCTTCCTTGAAGACCTCCAATAACTTTCTGTTAGTCTCAGGATTAACCCTAATCTCCTTCACTTACTGTCTATAGCTACTGCTTATCTTTCCAGCCTTATATCTTAACTCTATCTCCATTTAGGTTCTACAAACTACTCAAAATACCACCAATTGGTCATGTTCTCTCTCGCCTTTAGGTCTTTCTATTTTCTTCTTTCTACTTAGACTTCTCCCCTGCCCCCCTTGCTTTAGCTGGATAATTTCAGTTTAGCTTAGTTATTATTTCTTTTGGGAAGCCTTCCTCAATATTTTCTAAATTCATTAGGATCTCTCTTTTGTATTCCCGTACCACCTTGCACTAACTCTTATGGCACTTACCACACTGCACTGAACTTGCCTGTTTACTTCCTGTCCTCTGCCTCTGATGAACTGAGAATGCCTTGAGAGCAGGACTCTTACTTACTGCTATTGCCTGTGCCTAGCATGGTGGTTGGCATGTAGCGTGTATCAGATACATATTTAATGAACAAATTACAGAGAGAAAGCAACAAAGGCATTTCAGACAGAAGGAATGACCATGATAAAGACTCAAGGTCCTGGATCAACTAAGGTGAATAGCTCCATATTGAAAACCAACAAGATATTGAGGGCTTCTGGGAAAAGAAAACATAGAGATGTAGCTGGTTTGTAAAGATAAGCTCCAACCCCACTTCAAAGACACTCACCATAGGAGAAGGTGTCTGGCATGGGGACTCCATGTCCAGCCAGCTCTTGGAATGTCCAGAATTTGTTGATGCAGTTTAAAATGCTCTGTGGGCGGTTGACTAAGCGGCAGCCCAACTTCTCTAGGTGTCGCAGGACCGTGATGTCACTGTCCGATTGCATTGAGGGTGTGGATACCCGGACGAGCACAACGTCTGGGAAAGTGGTGAGTGCCTTCTGGTTCAGCTGTAGGCCTGTAATCGAAGGACAAAAGTAAACTCTGTGCTCACTGCTGTCTAGTCCCACCAGAACTGGTTCCAATAAATTCCTCAAGACTGAACCTAGCAGGAAGATAGCCTTGATGGCACTTGGATATCCTGCTGTAACAAGAAAGCTACAGTCAACCCTATACTCCAAACAAATGGGCAGAGTATGATTATGAAGAAACACAAACGAATGAACGGAAAAAACGAAAAGGTAGCATATCAAGAATAATCCATGTTAGAAGAATCCACAGGAGATAACACAGTCCAGCACCTTCTTCCATATCGTACTTGTACTACTCGAAGTATAGTGGCTTAGGAGGCTAAATACTTAATGAAAAGGAAGCACTATAGCTCACTTAAGGAATCCTTACTACTCTTTTATGACTTAACCTTTGAAAGTCTACCTGAAATATTATATAACCACTTAAATGATTTGTATGGATATAATGAATGCAAAAATATCAATGTCAAATGGAAAAAAAACAGGATATGAAATTATAAATACGATTTGGAAAAGGCTAAAAGGAAATATACCAACATTTTAACAGAGGGTAATAGGATTATAGGTGATTACCTATTTTATACTTATCTCTATTTTCCAAAATGTTTCCAAATACATATTACCTTTATAACAACAATAAAAACTTAAAAAAAATCAATTTACTAAAACTCAATTCAACATTAAAGAAAACTGGAATGCATCCAAAGACAACTGATTCATATAGCAAAGGGACTTGAACTTGTATTACACTGGAGGAACTAAGAGTATTAGCTTGAAGTGAGGACTCAGAGGAATAGGAGTACAGTCTTCAAGTATCTGTAGGGTGTCCATGAAGAACTATTTGGCTTGTCTTCTATGACACCAAGAGATAAAGCTATTTATAAACATCATTTTGTCCGTTCACTCCTATATCCCCAGCCCCTAGAACAGTGCCTGGTGCATGATAGGCACTTGCCATTTGTTGATTTATACAGATGCTACAGGAAGACAGATTTGGGCTCAAAAAACAGGGACACTTTTCCACTGCCTTAGGATGGAATGGGCTGAGGCTCACTGGTAACCTGAGGATGGCAGAGAAGGAATGTGAGGGTCAGATAAGCTTACAGCGACCTGCTTAGTCTCTGTCAACCCCGATATCCTCTGATTTGTATTACTGTAAGTAGTTACCTAGGCATCTATGGGGTACCCAGCATCTGGGGATGGAATGCTGGAGACATGAAACGGGATGGGCAGCTCAAAGAGAAGTGAGTTTAGGGAATAACTTGGTCTGCTTTAGTGAATCTTAAAGGAGTTTCAAAATGCTCTAAGGAAAGCTTTGAAACACAGTTTCAGAACTGCCACACTTCTACTTCGTAAGTGATATACTGTACATATAATTCCAAGACAACAAAAGATATTCATAAAATTACTATTTCTCCACCAGGGCATAAATAATATTAATACGAAAACTCTAAACAAAACAAAAGTAAGCGAGCAAACAAAAACCTCATGAAACTACTGTATGAGTGAGTCTAACTTGCAGTTTCCCCTCATTCTAGGGGATATTTTACCAATTTAAAAAAAGGGAGTCATTGTAATCATTTAGATAAATTGTTGTTAGTACTTCTGCTGATGCTGCGAACCCAAGGCACTGGAACATAATTTTCAGGGATCGTTTATAAAGAACATTCAAGTTATCCTCACTTCGCCATCAGAAAACAGTATCTTATACAGGTCTTTTCCTTTGCCACTTATAGCTTCTGCAGAAAATAATACAAAAGGAGAAAAAGCAAGCCTGAATAGCATACTCAAAATTGACAGAAGAAAGAAAAGTATTCAAGTGGGTGCAAATGGTGAGTAAATACAGAACATTTAGGGGAAAAGCAACGGCCCAAGACAACAATGAGATAATATATGTAAAAATGCTTTTAAACTACAAAATGCTATACATATGTAAGGCGTTGGCATTATCATTCCACAGACATTCTACTAAGCAAGGTAGGACAATTGATGGAGATTTGTACCACCTGATGAGAAAAACGGCTTTGCAACAGAAAAGTGACCTAGAGAAATGAGAAGCAGCAGAAACGTCTGGCTTTTAAATCCCAACACGAGACCACAGACAAACAGTTACACTTCAAAATGCGAAGAAAATAATTCAATCGTTTCTGAAAATACCAACCACAAGTGGACAGAGACAGCTCAGCCTCAACAAGCAGATTCACATATACCTAGGAAGTCTTACCAGGACTTCATTTCTCTTCTCCAAAGGTAAATCTTAGGGCCTGGCTCATTCCAACTGAAGCCTTTAATAAATGAAGAATGGAATGGGTTAAAGTGTAGCTGAAAAGGCTCTACCAAGCAGTTAGATAGGTGCTGGCTGTCCAGCTCTGTGCAGAGAGGGACATGACAGGCTAAGGGATACAGTGCACACACAACCAATTACTTCTCTGCCTACTGACACAGCTCCAGCATTCTTGCTATGGGCAAATTCACTTGACCCCTATTTATCCCCATCCTCTGCTATCTAAACCTAGTCTAAGTCGCCGTTTCTAGAAGTAGTAGACGAGAGGCTGCCACACTCACTGTGGCTTCAGCGGAGACAGCAGTTCCACACAGCCATGGCCAAGAACAACTTAGGTTTAAGGTTGGCTCTTGGCAATCCTGTCAGTGAATTCTGACACCTTCGACCACTTAAGTAATCTCTCTCCCTCTCTTCCTTAATATCTATCCTTAGGACAGGATCTGATAAACAATACAGCTTGGACCTTAATGTGTCACCTTTCCCAGGATCCTTAATATTTCCACTTTAACCTACAGACTTCAAGCCAAGGGAATGAAGAGCTGATGCAAGACACCAGGCAGGGTAGGGTTCTGCTTGGCTGCCAAGTGGATGGAAGGAAACCCCTCAGCAATGAGAGGCTCACGCCCTCAAACCACAAGAGATTTCATTAGCTTCAGTGTCCTAGTGCTCTTGGCCATCACCTTGACCTAGGAAGAAGGGCAAGGGAAAGGGAGCTGAATGGCTTCTGGGGTATTTGGGGTCTCCCAGACTCCGAGATTGGGCTTGAGGTTTACTGTTTAGCCTCAAACCACTATTTTTTTTTTTTTAACTAAAATGATCACGCTGTTCCTAAACAGGTCAGTAAGATAGCAAAAAAGATCAGATACCAAACTGGTTAGTACAGTGACCAACAGCCAACCTAGTCTAAATCAACTTTTTGAAACCACAACAATATTTTCTCCATATTACTTCTAAAAAGAATAATCTATTTCCATGGGTAATTATATTCTGATTTCCTTTTAAGCTCTCTACTATTTATAATTAGGAATATTTTCATGTATTAAAAATGAGATAGAAAAATAAGTCACTTTCCCTAAAGAACTGAGTCTGTTTTTTTCTAACCTATATATCAGGCTAAATTAAGTTAATTCTATAAAGCTAGACTTTTGTATTTGTATGTACAACAGCAAAGAAATGCACTTTTATAATATATAGAAATAGCTTTAGAAACAATCAAATCATTATTGGAAAGTAGAGCTCTAAAAATTAAAAACCATTCTCAATCATTCATATCAACAGAAAGCAGCAGCAGCATGAATAATCAAAGGTGCAGTCATTCAGACCTGAATTTGGCTAGCATTTTAATTGAGCACCTGCTGTATTTTAGGTACTTTGCTAAGAACTTTCACATATATTATCTCATTTAAATGAAATGTGTCTCGTAACATGGATCCCTGCAATAGCTCTAACTGTAAAAGTCTTTGCGTTTTCACGTTAAGTGATGTATGACAGGTCACCACCCTCCCAACCCGTGCACACTCAGCATTCATTTACGTGCACACACATATACATCCTTAGCTTCACAAAAGAAACTGGTTTCTACGATGCAGGAAAAACCCCTCATGTACAAAGCAAGAAGCAGAAATAGAAAATAGCAGGGCGCTGTAGCATGAGAGGAAGCAAGAACCTGTTATGGCAGCTTTTCAAACCATTATATATTAACAGGATCAGGTAACAACAGTGGCCGGTAGCGAAGCTCTAAAAGTTGTCACAAAGGAATCAATAATATAAATAAAGTAAGTGGATAATCCATAAAGGGCTTCACATTATCTTGCTGTGTTATGAGAAAGATGTGTCATCAGAAACAGGATCTGGCTCATCTCACTCTGGTTTTCCCTCGTTTCTTTCTACCCGCCCCTCGACATTTTCTCATAAAGAAGTTACGTTTCTCTTAAGTAGGTTATTTTTATTCTTAACAAGTAGATGCCATTGCCACTCCTTCTTTCCCTTTTAAAGTTCTTTGTTACAATGCCCAAAGAAATCTCACCTCCACCTCATTAAAACCCACAGTCATTTATGTGGCCACTTTCTTTTTCTACCAACTGCTATTTTGAGGTCATTTAATTTAATGTAACCTTTACTGAACTGTTGGGATGAGTCAGACACACTATTAAGCAGGAATACAAAGATGAACCAGGTAGCCTTTGCCTACCAGGAGCTTTTAGTCTCCTTACGGAGAAAGATATAGACACAACTTAAATATTCATTCATTTACTCTCTCAACACACATTGTTTCAGGCATTCATTCAGCCAATATTTACTTAGCACCGACTTTGGGCCAAGCCTAGTGTTAGTGTGGGTTTCCCCAGGAGCATTCCCAGGAACGAGGGTTCTAGAGCAAGAGGTTTAATACAAAGGGTCTTATCAAGTGAGCAACCACCTCAGTTACTGTGGCCTCATCTTGCTGCACAAGAAACGGCTCAGTGCACGTGCCTCAGTTACCCCACCCAAAGGGCAAGGGATCTGGTGAGTTATGATTTTTATACACCAATTCAGTCTTTGGTTGAGGCCTGCTCCAGGGGCGTGGTGTTGAATCCCTGGTCCTTCTGGCTTGCCATGCATGCATGGGCGAAGTAGGTTCCTGTGACAGGGAAAAGCCCTCAGACAGATTCAGGTGCTAATGGTTAGAAGTGGAGCCCCAGTGCCATCAAATGGTAAGGGCAAAAGGGGCAGGGGAGGGCCAATGACAGCTAGGGAACAGGCACCATCTTAAGAGCCAGGGCTGGGGGTTGAGATGTGTGAGTGAAACACACAATACCACTTGATTTTAAGAAGAAGGACAGCACGTCCCTGTGATTATTCCCATTGATGCTCTGTGCAGAGCACCTAGGTATTAAGAAGAGCTGTCAACCTGGTTTGGACAGGAGGTGGGGAGAAGAGGTGATCTATTATAACACCCCGCGAGAAGCGCTCTAGCAGGCATATAGATCGGGATACAGTGACAGCAAGGGAGAAGGGAGCAGTTAGGTGATTACTTTAGAGGGAGAACCGAGGAAAGTTTCAGAAAAGAGATGTTGACTCATGGTGCCTCCTCTGAGCTCAGAAGAAATGTGTAAAACTAATAAATGCATAATGTCTACCTCTCAGAAACAAATCGATAGGAACGGCATGGCATCTCATAAGCACCGAGTTCAGGGATATCTCAGGGCTAACCTATTTGCAAAAGCATTTCAAGAAGTTGAGGCAACATGAGACGAAAAGCAATTATGGCAAAGTGGATAAAGTACTGGCCTCCGAGTCAGGGACTTGATGTAATTCCTTGCTGTCATTTAACAGCTTGGCAAGACACAACAATCTCTCTGTCTGTTTCCCTTTCTGTAAAATGGAAGGGTCCCGGAACCTGGGAATCTTCCTCCTTCCCCTCTGCTGGCCCCCACTCCCCACTTCACCAACACAATCTTTCTTGTAATCACGAAGACAAATCTCATTAGGCCCTTCATCCCTTTCATATCAGTCACCCAAGACCCCAGTCTCCTAGGCCGTTTTACTTCCTGGGACTGTGAACCCCACCTGGCTGTGACTTTGCCTTTTCTACTCCCACCTTCCACTCCTTCCCATCTCCGCTGTGCCCTCAGGGACCTGATGGGTAGCTAATGCCCTACCCTCGACATTTTTAGTGAGAGTTCCCTTCACCTTATTTTTCTGAGTCCGAGGGAACCCCAGCTCTCCCCAGCAATAGCGCTTCCCCAACAACCCTCCCTAGCTGTGGCTGTTTTCTCCACCTCGCGCCTGGGACTACTGGGCCGAGAGGCAGAAGATGTACCCTTTGGTCCTCATTATGGCTTCCATAATGGCTCCCCTAAGACGCCCAGCCTGACTCTCATCTGGCTGCCCATCATCTCTCTTATGCAAGTCACCTAAGGACCACAGCCACTCTCCTCTGTCCTTGAAGCTTTGGATTCTAACTCACAGACCCTCTCCTGCTGTCATAGATATTGGTGATTTCAGTATCTCTATGGAGAATTCTTCCAGTGCTCAGGCCTCAGTTTTCTTGACCTCTACTCCTCCAAGGATCTTGACCAACACCCACCTCAGCCACCCCTCCCAGTTAAATTCTAGACTTCATGCACTCATCATAATTCCAATCTCCAACCACTGTTTCCTATTTTTTCATCTTACTCCCTCTAGTACCCCAACTCTAGCCATACTTCAACCCCACCAGCAACTACCATTCATAGATTCTCCATCTTTTCGCTGTCCCTCGCCCCCTTCACACCCTCATTTCCCCTCTTACCCTATTTAAATTCCATAAACAAGCACCACGACATAAACTCTCAAACCCTTGCATCCGTTTCTTGCTTGGCTAAACCACAACCCTGGTTAGACTGATCCAACTCTCTGCCCACTCTGTGTGCTCTCCTGTGTGATGGAACCTGTCTGGAGAAACCTGCTCACTGGTTCCAAAGGCATCCTTATTGCTACCTGGCAAACATATTTTCCTACTCCATTCCCTCTCCCACAACCCTGGACAGCTATTTCACAATTTCTCTTCTCGCCTCACACTTTCACTACTTCTTACCATCTTCTTATACTCATTCTTCCTGTTTTAATGAGAAAAACAAGAGCAATCAGAAAAGAACGTCTCTATAAGCTCCCACTACCATCTATCCACCTACATGCTCCTGTGCCATACAGGGTACCTTCTCTCTTATAATGGCTGAAGTGTTCTTGCTCCTCACTTAGGCAAACCCCTGAAATATGCAATAGATCCCAACCCCTCTAGCTCACTTAAGGTACTGCTCCAGCAATTCACCTTTCTCTCCTACATCACCAATTTCTCTCTCCTGTTGGATCACTCACACCAGATACAACATGCTGTTTTTCTCACTTGTGCAAGAAAAGCCTCTTTAACCCATCTTCCCTTTGGACAATGTCTCAGTCAGCTCAGACTGCTATAACAAAGTGCTATAGACTGGGTGGCTTAAACAACAGACATTTACTTCTTACAGTCCTGGAGACTAGAAGTCTGATATCAGGGTGCCAGCATCGTTGGGTTCCAGTAAGAGCCTTCTTCCTGGTTTGCAGACTGTTGCCTTCTTGCTGTATCCTTACATGGCAGAGAAAGCAAGTTCTCTGGTCTCTTCTTCTAAGGGCACTAATCCCATAACCTCATCTAAACCTCATTCCCTACAAAAAAAACCTATCTCCAAATATCATATTGGTGGTTAGTGTTTCCATATATATAAATTTGGGAGGGGACACATTTAAGTCTATGGCAAGCTATGAACCCATTTCTCACCTTCCCTTTGCAACAAAACTCCTAAGACTGGGTATATTCGCTGTTTCCACCACTTCACTGAAACTCTTCTGATCAGGGTCACAAAGCAAAACCCACATTGCTAAATCTAATGGTCAATTCTTATCCCTCATCTTACTTGCCCTATCAGCAACATTTGACACAGTCTGATCATCTCTCCTTCTTGAAATATCTTCTCGACTTGACTTTTGGGACACCAGACTCTCTGGGATTTCTTTC
Source organism: Rousettus aegyptiacus (assembly GCF_014176215.1). Taxonomy (NCBI): domain Eukaryota; kingdom Metazoa; phylum Chordata; class Mammalia; order Chiroptera; family Pteropodidae; genus Rousettus; species Rousettus aegyptiacus. Next base: position 27,334,723 of record NW_023416284.1, on the reverse strand, counting down.
TTTCCTTTATTGAGGATTATTTCTTGGTTCCTTCTCTTCTCTGTGACCACTAAACAATGAAGTACCCCAGAGCTCAGTCCTTGGGCCTCTTTTCAATCCATAGTCACTCCCTTGATGGGTTTAAGAAGATTCTCCTACTTTTGATATCTTCAGGCCAAGGCTTTCTCCTGGATCCCAATCAATATGCTAAACTGCCTACTTAGCACTTCCAATTGGATGTTTAATGGGTATCACAGACTGAGTCCTGATCCCCACCACTTGCCCACACCTACTCCTCTCACACCCTTCCATATAAGGAAATGGCAAACTTTATTCTTCCAGCTGCTCAGGCCAAACACCTGGGAGTCAACCTTGACTAGTCTTTCCTTTTCACCCAACATCTGACTTAGTAGGCAAATCCTGACAACCTTGTCTTCAAATTACATCCAAAATCCAGTCACTTTTCACCTCCTCCCCTGAAACCCTTCCTGTCCAACAATCATCGTCCCTCACCTAAATTGTGGCAAAAGCTTCCTAAGTGATCTCCCTGCTTCTGCCCCTGCTGCCATGAGTCTGTTTTCAACACTGTGTCCAGAATGATCCTGTGCACATAAGGCAGGTCATGTCACGCCTCTGCTCAAACCCTGATTTTTTTCCTCCTTAGTCCTTTCCACCAACATACTATGTGTGTTACTTTTCTTGTCCGTATCCTATCTCCTCCATCTAGCATGTAATCTCCTTGAGAGGCAGGGATTTTGCCACCTTTGTTCTGGTCTCCAGAACAATATCTTAGACAGTATAGGCAGTCGATAGATATTTGTGGACCAAATGAATGAATCAAATCATTCTGTTCTTACTCTCCATTTTATTTCCAGTCCCTAGCATGTGCCTGGCACAAAGTAAGTATTCAATATTTGTTGAATAAAATAAATGAATAGGATTGTTATGAAGATTGAGACACCTAGAAGATATTGAAGTGTTAATAATAGAGTTATAGGAATGAAGAATTATTATTCCTGTTATTTCCTTAATGCAAAGTAAACGAAATTTATTACTTTCTCATAGTGGAGCCTTGAGTTACTTTTTAATAGTGAAGGTTTACAGAGAAATAGATTGAGAATTTCAGATGTGTTATAGGCTTTTATTAAAACAATATAAACCCCAATTATGGTGAAGTCTCTCAGGGAGGTAAGGTGGCCAGAGAGGGGCCGGAGTGAGGTAAGATTCTCACAGATGTACCTAGATGTCAGTGTACTCCCTGCTAGTAAGGGGTGTAACAAGGTGTTGAAGGATGGGGATGACACGGACCTCTGTCATGATGGCTATACCCCTTCCACTGGGTGATTCTAAAAAATTTGGTGAAAATTTCATGGTAGAAACAACAAGTGACTCAGAAATTTATAAGTAGGGCTTTGAGATCCACTAAGGATCTCAATCTACTGGTTCTAGAACTCTTCCCAACACAAACTACTGTTAGAAATGTAAACATAAAATACACACCCAACCCATCCTCAGTCCTTGAGGTCAGCCCACAGATACAAATGTGGACGCATGCAGTGCTCAAGTCAGTTTGCAAACATTGAATGGTAGGTGCTTCCACCCATTCTCTCACCTTTCTAATACTGCTGTATGGTGGTTTATTCAGATTACAGGATGTCAGGCACAGGCCTTTAGCAGAGACTGAGGTTAAAGATCAACCTCTGTGCACAAAGGTTAGCATGGTACCCTTTACTGCTAGTGTCTTCTTGCACAGTAATGGGAGTCCACCCTTTCTCCATGAGGCCTCTGTTGTCTTTTAGAAGGCTGCAATAAGACCATTTCCTCATATAAAGTTAAGATTCCCCCTCATTCTTACTCACCTGATTACTGCAAAGAACCATGTAAAGGTACCCAGAACACCTTAATTTAAAGAACGTGATTAGAAATTGCCATATGGCTACCAGATTTTAGCTCTGAAAGAAAAGGAATGCTGAATCATTCTGCTCCTGAGACAAACTATAACACACCCTCATTTCCAGGTCAGATTCATTTTTTTCTGTCTTAGTATCTGTCCTTGAGTTTGTGACTATACTTGTTTTGGGGGACAGTTAATCATAAAGATCTGTGGGTGGCCAAAAAACTTAATTTGCACAAATGACTGTTCTCATATAATGGCTCATTACAAAAACATTTGCACATCCAATCATGATCTCTCAAACACAGAAGCTAATTACAGTAAAAGTCTCATATATTCAAATGAACCTTTAAGACACTTCACATTAACTGAAGGCCTACTGTGCACCATTATGGAACATACATTTGAGGAATTCTTCATCATTTAGGGAAAAAGGGAAGATAAACTGTAAATAGATAAATTATAATAAAATATGATGAATGCTATTTTTAAAGGTATGTGCAATGTTTCTTGGCAGCAGATGGAAGAGTGCTTGGGGGCAGGGTAGGGAATTCGAGAAAGACTTCATAGAGATGAATAAATTGAGCTGGAAATAAAGGATGAATAAAAGTTTACCATGTGGGAGGGAGGTGGACAAGATGGGCATCTTAGGCAGTGGGAATTCCAGTGCAAGGGTCGGGGTGAAGTCAAGCTGATGCATGGAGTGGAGTGGAAACAAATTCTGGTTCTGCCGAGACCAGAATTACTGAGTATTGGTCATTACTGGCAGGCAAGACACTCTTATTGATGTTTGTAAGAGTTAAAATGTAAAAAGAATCTAGAACTCATGTTCCTAGAGCATAATAAACAGTACATATATTTTGCTTTGACTATTATTATGTGCATTTTAGCGCCATATTCACTACCATCTTATTCTGAGGTTGAGCATAATTCATAAATGTTTGTTGAATGAATGAATGAAGAACTAGCCTTTTCTAAGAAGGAAATGGAGATGGATATGATGCTCTTAATGCTACATCCAGCAAAAAGGTGAAGGGCAAATGTTTTCTACAGGATTGCTTCAGTCACCTGAAGGTCATTCTGCTTTTCCCAGTAGTCTCCTCATCTGAATCTGTGCTGGGGAGGTAGATCACTGGGTTAAAAATAATAATCATAAAACTTTGCATTTGCATAGCATTTTCAGTTTACTTGTATTATCTCTAAAATAACTGCAGTCTTTAAATCCAAAACTTTCATCTCTGGTCTGAATCTTCTTTATAGATACAACCTGAAATTCTTATCTCTGGATCTGGGCTCCCAGCAATCTCCACAGAGCAACTCAGAAAAGAATTTAAGCAACTGCTTGAAGCACTGCCCATACCTGTCCCAAACTGACTTTTTCATCTATTCCTTCACCAATCTCAAGAAGAAACAGAAAAGAATGAAGGTATGAAGACTGTAAAGGTGGTACCTTTACTTCCTAAACATAAAATTACTTTGCAAAGTCACTGTCTAGCTTCAATTTAATTCAATTCAGTTTAATTCCATATCTACTGAGAAAGGCACTATAGGTTGCAGATGTCCCAAAGCATACTTATTCCATATCACTGGGCTTGGAATTAGGGCATCAGGTTTTTAACTGTGGGTTTGCTGCTAACTAGCTGGATGGCACTGCGGCAAGTCACTTAATCTCTTTGAGCATCTGGTTCTTCTTATTTAAAATGAAGGGGTTAGGATGGACGATCTCAGAGTCCTTCCCAGCTCCTGCATTCTATAATTCTCAAATGGGAAATAGTATTGATATCATTATAACTATCTATTTCTGTATTTCAAAGCCAGTAAATTCTAGAGATTTATTTTTTCAGGGGCAGATTCTGGCTTAGCAAATTGGCAAGGGTTTTCTCTAGTTTGACTACAGAAGAAATTGAGAAATAGAGCCCATAATCTTTATTCATTCAAAAACATTTGAGTGCTTATTATGTACAAGGTGCTATTCTAGTCACTATTACAGCACTGAGCAAAATAAACGAGCTCACTCTTCTCAGGGAACTTACTTCCCTGTGCTTTCATCCACCTTCAACAAATAAATCTTTTGACCGCTTTCAATGGCAGAAACAACGATCTATCAGGTTTATTTTACTTGCTGTCATATGTGTGTGGCTATCTGTGAATTAGCAAAAAATAAAAAAAAAATGGATCAAAAAATATCGTTTTTCAATTTCTTCACTGACCAGACAAATAACTATATAGATTTTTTGGTAGTTTAAAAATAAGTAAATCCTGGTTCACAAATTGACAGATACATTCACACATGAATTCAGTAAAATTTTGGACATCAAACAAAAGGGTTTAAATGTTTCCTGCTGTACTAAAATTTAATTTTCTCTTTTTCTGAGGCAGTCTCTTTACAATGGGGTTTTAGATACAAAACAAAGAGTTCTTCCCCACTCTTCCACAGCATGTGTGATGGGTCTCCAACAGGAATATGATGTGAAATTTTGGTTACTATCTCTCAAAAAAGTCATCTTCGCAAGCTGTAAAATAAGTAAGTACAATGAAGAGCAAACAAACTGACCCTGGGGCTGGAAAGATGTCTATGCTAGATCTAGATCTAGATCAGTAAAACATAACATTATCCCATTTAAGTATGGTACTGAAACACAGAATTTTAGAGATGGAGGAACATTAGCCTTTGGTTTTATAAATGAGAAACCTGAGACTCAAAGACATAAAGTGACTTGGCCAAGGCAAAGCCAAGATACTTGTTAGCAGCCAAGCTGTGATAAGAATCCAAGTCTGCAGATTTCCTGTTCAGGAATTTAGTTCTGCATTAACTAAGAGTTTTAGCAAGTCAAGGATAGAGATGGTACCCTTTGTGGTTGACAGACACTGTTTTAGACTAAATGTAAGACATCTAATGTTTGTAGTGCGTTTCTCCAATAGGCTATACAATCATATTACTTACGAAGGGTTTAGATAAATTTTTGGATGAAACATCCATAACATACATTCCACTTAGAAACAGATCATATTCAAAATCTCATTTGTAAGTAGCCTGTTCAGAACTTGGAATACCTTTCCCCCACCAAAGAGAAGTAACAAATTACCTGCGTATTAAAGCAGATATGGTTGAAATAATATGAAACACCCTGAATTGGGCCCAGATCTCCCAGGAGTGGCTGGATATCTCCGACAGAGGCTGCAAGCCAGCATGAATTTCCTAAACTGTGGATTCCTAAGTCAGAGAGTGCTTCTATTAAGAATAATTTTAAATACCCAAAGGCATAATTAATCTTTGGAAGTTAAGGATCACAGATAATAACCATACCTCACCCCCAAAAGTCTCTTAGACACAGCAGTGGAGAAATAAGTGAGGTCAGAATGGTCTGTACCTAAAATCTTGGCTCTTTTGGAATCAGAATTCAACAATTTTAGGTGCAGAGGATGAGTATAAAGAAAACCCATCAAGGATCTATTCTCTTATTTTATACTCAAGAGGTGACTCCAATCTTTCTCCGATTTCTCCCCATATGTAGGTTCCTAGTTTGGGAACGGTATTCTAGGTAGTGCACTACTGATGCTTATACACCCGGAAAACTTTTAAAAACACTCATCATAACGGCAATTTTGTAAACTTAACGTGGGTTTCTATAAATCTAAACTGACAGAGTATCAATGCAAGCAGAATTTGAAAATTTGGGGTTAGCAGTTTGATTTTCCTGGGACCTCCAGGCGGCTTCAGGTAAATTCCAGTGCCTTCTAAAACAAAGTCCCCTAAGTAAATTAACTCCTATTCTGAAATCTTGGCCTCAGGGCAGATGGTGGTGATCAAAGGAAGCTCTCAAGGTTAGGGGCTTTCTCCAACCCAAAGAGGTCTCGCGGGGGAAAGCGGCTGGTTTGGGGGGCCCGAACCAGGCTTGGCTGGGGGAGGCCCGGGGGCGCGCGCCCACCAGCCTGTTCTCGGGGACCCCGGCGCGCTCCCCCGCCCTCCCAGGGCCCTTCTCGCTCACCGAGGTGGCCGCCGACTACAGTGACGGCAATCTGGTCCATGAGCACCGCCCGGAAGCGCACGTCCTGCTCGGAGCAGCGCTGCCGGAGGGCGCGCAGGATCTGCACCTGCGGGTAGTCCTCGCGGATGCGCCGGTCCGTCAGGAACCAGAGCTGGGAGCACATGGCGGCCAGGACGGCGGCGCCCGGCGCGGACCCCCTCGGCTCCCCGGACCACTGGCTCTGGCAGGCGGGCGAGCGCGCGCCGCGGCTCCGCTCCCGCCGGTGCGCCAGGCGCCTCTGCAGCCCTGACCCAGCGAATCTGCCGGCCACGAACGCCGCCGCCGACCCCGCACAGCCAATCAGCGCGCGGCGGCGGGCGCGGGCCGGCCGCGCGGCCAGCTGCAGAGGCGGCCTCGGCCGGCGGCGCCAGGGAGGGGCGGCGGGGCCGGGGGCCTGCGGCTGTCGGGGGAGGGGATCCGGGCAGGACTTGGGGCCCTGGGAACCCGGCAGCCGCGGGCGCGCGACTGCGAGGCTGAGGGAAAGCATCCCTGCCCTGGACCCCCCGGTGGGCGTGGCATGCTGGCCGGGGTGGGGCGGCGGGAGCGGGGGTGGGGGCGCCGGGGCGGCGGCCGGTGGGGTGGAGGGGTGTCCAGGCTGACCCTCCAGTGGTGCGCAGCGGGCCGCGGGATGCGTCCCAAAGGCGGTCGCGAGCATCGTGGCCGGGGTCAGCGGTGGCCTCCTACGGAGCCTGGCAGGGCCTCAGGGACGTCCCAAGGGGGACTCCGAAACCTGGCGAAGGTCACCTGGCTAGGCCCCAGTTAGACCCTGGCCTTGGAACTTCTACCCAAATTCTGGTCTGGAGCTGGAGATGAGGGTTGTGGGGAGTCAGGTTTTAGCCGTCTCGGTATAGGTAGTTTGAAGGTACATAGCTCAGGGGCTCAGATTTCCTTACACTGTACACCTCCTCCTAGTTTGCAGCGGTTCTGGGCCTGTAGAACCTCAGCATGATGAAAACCTCAGCAAAGGATCTAAGACTCCTTTGAGTAAGATGGACCAGTGGCTGGTCTTCCCCCTCAGGCCATACAACTGAGTCATCGTTAAACACCATCCTTGGTCCTAGCCAATTGCAAATTCTGCAAACTGTTTGGAGCCAGATTTTCCATTTTAAATAACTGCACTACTGAAGTTAGCCATCTTTTGAGATTGCATTTGCTCTTTCAGCTCATTAAGATATGTCCTTTTATTTTTGGTTTAGGGAATCAAGGACAATTTCAAGGCAAGCCCAGTAATGACAACTTAGAAATAGGATAAGATGTCTCAAGTAAATACTACTCTGCCCCCATATATTTTTGTAAAGTAACAGTACCCTAGTGTCCTATGGATTAGTAACTTTCAAAACTCTCTTCTGGCCACACATCAACTTGGACACTAGAGAGTCTATCCATGGACCATTTCCTGGACATTCCATGGTGTATATTTTCTTGACCCTAATGCTTCCTACTGGGCTTCTGCAGTATCATACATAGGATGTCAATAAGATGATCAGAACCATAATTTCCTGGAACAATAATTTGTACGTAAGAGTCAGTAAATTTAGCAGTTGCTTATAATCCATTTTCATAGTCATCTACGCAGACTAGAATGTTTAAGTCATGTTCAAATAGCTACAAAGATCCCCAAAACCCAGGCTTGAGGAGGTCAGGATCTGAGGATCCAGATGTTATAATCACTTCCTCACCATCTGCTCCTCCTCTCTAGGAAGCTGCTACCACACCTGATCTCCCTTTTCTAGGAAGGCGATAAGCGAGGAGGTGAGAGAGTGACATAGCTAGTTAAGAGGTGGCTACATTTCTATAGGGTAATGTTTTGTTATAGTACCAAAATTCCTCAAGCACAAAGGTACTATCCCAGGTATAGAATTATTTTCTAAAATGTATTACTTTATGTAGTATTTCTCCATAGATGACTTCCAAATTCAAATCTAACCCTGACATCTCTTGAGCTTCACCGATATAAAATGATGCTGTCCTGCTGTCACCTCAATGTCTCTAAAGCTAAACTCATTCTTTTTTCCTCCATTCGTGTGTCTTAAACAATAAGGAAAACGTATTATCTCACGTAACAAGAAATCTAAGGGGAGGTCAACTTTAGAGGTAGTTTATTTAACAGCTCCATAACATTATCAGGGACCCACGTTCTTTCCATCTTTTCACTCTGATATCTTTAGGCCAGTGCTCCTCATAGTTAAAATGTCTGCCACAATATTAGCTGACACATGCATATACACATTGTCCAGCAGAAGTGGAGAGACTATTTCTTCCCGTGTGTCTCTTCATTAGCAAAGAAATCTTGTCTCAGGAGCCCTCAAGCAGACTTTCCACACTCTCCCATATCTAAAGTAGTCCAGGAAGGAGTAAGAAACCATCATAAATGGCTTAATTATGATTCACTTGCTGTGGCTGAAAATTAGGATCCCTCCCCAAAATGCATGTAGAGTTAGGTGAATACCTAAGCAAAATTGGGGTTCTCTTAGATGGAATGAAGGGGGAATAGTTATTGAGAGGGCAAACGACAGTGTTTGATTCAGATGGTAATAAAGTAAATCTATATCAGTCAGATTAAGCTAGGTTGAGCTGCCATAACAAGTGATTCTAAAGTGGTTTATAATAAAGTTTTATTTCTCAAAACACCATACATGTTTATTGAAGGTATCCTTGGCTGTATTCTAGGTTGTCTTTATGCCAGGACCCAAGATGATAGAACAACCTTTATCTAGAACAATGTTGGTCTCGTGGAAGAGGAGTAGTGGTCATGGTAAATCATACACTGGCTCTTAACGCTTCTACCTGGAACCTATACATGTTAAGTCATTCCTGGTCACATATTCCTGGTCACATATACCTGGCCAAGTCTGACATCAGTGGAGTAGGGAATTATAATCTTTCCCCAGGAAGGGCAGCAAAAATTTATGAAATTTTATGAGCAACAATATAGTCTACCACAACTGAGGACCAGAAATAGCCAAATCCTGTTCTGCTGATCATCTCTCCTCTCCCTAGGGTTCCCAAGGGAACTATACACAAGAAAGAAATTGGAATAGAAACTAAAGGATCATTTTATTCATAGCTGCACTAGCACTCCATAACTTCTTGACCAGAACTCTGCCAGAAGACTGAGTTGAATCACATGGCTTAGGTTTAAGACTGAAGTGAAGCTTTATTATTTCCTGCTCCCCCTCTTCCCTCTTAATTTTAGGACTAGCACACATAGGCGGAAAGATCAAGTTTGCAAAGCAGACCAGCTTTACTCTTCTAGTTGTGTCCTGAATGGAGACTGGGCAGAACCTACTCAGCAGGCAATGGGGAGCAGAAGGAGCACACGTAGCTATGTGACCTTTCAACCACTGTTGACCCCAAACACCAGTAAAATATGGACTAATGAATGTTCTGGGCTCTGACCAATCGAATGAACAATTTCTTCCTTCTAATGGTAGTCAGTAAGAGGACAGGACAGAAGAGACAGGAATTCCTTCCTATGCTCCCACATTCTCTCACTTTTGTTCTCAAAAAGTGCTTTGAGGGGCAGAAAAGTGCTTTGCCAAAGAAATGTATGTGTGTGGTCTATATGCCTTCTTATCTGAACTGAAAGCCTCTCAAGAATAGAGACCAATGCATTGTGCGTCACTGTTTCTACATGTGGTGGGATTACATATCTACCGTTAATAGTTATGACTGTCATTTCAGAGACATAATTGCAATCTCATTGACAAAACTGTGGTTAATTACAGATTTGCTAGGTTTTGTAATCTGGGATTCTGGTGCCATATTTTTGTCTTTCTCCCAATCTTCACTATATATTGGCACAAATGTATGTTGAAATGTGAATCTGAACAGTGGAAAGAAAGTGAAAGTCTTCAGAAATATTACATATGACCGTAAGCAAATGGATGTGCTAAGTATATAGAAGATAAAAATTTAATTGACCTCAATAAATTAGAGAAATGGTCATCAAAAGCAGGTTAAAATGCACCAGAATAAATAGAAAGTGGTAAATTTAAGGAGTAAAAGAAGCAACACATACACCTGGATTCAAGAGAGAAAAACTGGTCATGCAAAAATATGATCAAGAAAGACCTGGTAGATGTGGCAAACAATAACAATGAATAGAAAAATTGAAAATATATTAACAGAAGCCTATGAGGCCAAATTCATCTTTATAATCCTTAGGACCTAGCACACAATACATATTGATAAATATTTATTGAAAAAAATAGTGCGACTTTAGCTTTGCTCAGACTGTCCCTACTGTTCCCTTCCTCTGGAAAGCCTTGCATGACCATTTTCTATCTACTTGTCAAGTCCCAACTCAAGCCTTGTAAAAAACCAAAACAAAACAAAACAAAAAAACAAAACAAAACAAAACAAAAAGACCCAGCTCAAATACAACTTCTTCCATGTTGCCTTCCCTAAAATTTATCCTATTCTGAACTAGAAGAAAGCTCTCCGTTTCTGAATCTTCATCAGCAATTAATAACTGCTAGCAATTATTATGCCAATAATGGGCACTCAGTAATTATTGGATGAATGGTAACTCGGATTATGGCACTCTAGTATACATCATTTTAAAATTATAGAATTAATGACGAAAGAAATGTATCTGAAATTCTCAAATTATTAATCACTGGTACTAACTCTCACTTTCCTTCCTTTGGTTTCTTCTGTTTATGCTATGTGTAATTCAGATATTAGCTTTCCCCTCATTCTCTTATTCAAGCTCACATACTTTCTGTCCTCTCATACCAGGATCTTAAGTGAACAAGGCAGAATTTACTAAAAGCGGGGTGGGGGTGGGGGTGGGGACATGATTTACATTATGTAGACTGCACCAATTCATTTGGAAATCCCGCTACAACATGCCTTTTCCCCAAGTACTCGCTCTGATTCTGCCAATGGAGATCTTTTCTCATCCACTCCCAGCCTCTAGCTTTGCTGCTCTTAACTCCCCCACCAGAGCCCCATGCAGATTCCTCAACCTTTCATTATTCAAAGAAGCGCATTCCATCTCAGTTTCTACTTGCAAACTTGTGTCCCTAATACATTACTGTGTTTAACAAAACAGGTCTCTCAATTAAAGAACTGATCCTTTTCAGGAAATAGAATGGGATTATAAAGGGCTTTTCCTGTTTGCAAACATAATTAACACAAAATGACCAAGTGGGGTTAGTTAATGAAGTCTTCATTGGTAGCTTGTTGGGAGGCAGCTTTCGAAGATGACAATGGACATAGGTTTGTGGGGCAGAGTGCAAGGAAGACAATCAGGTGGTTGCTGGCTGCTGTCCTGCTCTGGATGAACTAGGCTTTTCCTATCTCTCTTGAGACAAAGCTACAGAATTGCTAGCCTTGCTAATCTGCCACTCAGTTATAATCATTAAAGATGGATGTTTGTTGTCTTAGCCTTTCCTAGTTCCTTAGCCATATCTGACCAAGTCAGAAATGATATTAGACACCTCGACACTATCTTTTCTCTTATTTAAGGTATAGGCTATGATACTAGAACAAAGAGACCCTAAAAGACAGCAACTCAATAAGAAATTTATTTCTCTCTCACTTTATAGTCCAGTAAAATGGATGTCTAGGATGAAGAGGTAGCTCTCTTCCACTTGTTCATCCTGCGACCCATGTTCCTTTCATCTAAGTGTGCCACCTATTCCAGGGTGTGGTCATCGTTGGCATGTTTAAGGCTGGCTCTCTTGGCCAAATGTGTGTTCCAGACCTCTGGAAGGAGAAAGAGAAGAAAGAAAAAGTTGAGAGCAAGTGGCTTCCTTTTGATGATGTAACATGAACATTATACTCCTGACTTCGACTCACATCTCAAGAACTTGGTCATGTAGTCACATCTACTATAAGGGAGGCCGGAGAATATATAGTGTCCCCAATTGAACAGATATATGCCCAGCTAAAACATAGTGGAGGAAAGAGGGTTTCTATTACCAAAAAGAAGAGGGAAAATGGAGATGAGGATGACGAGCAGTTTCTACCATATCTCCCTATTTCCATGTAGGGTAAACTTCTTAACATAAGAGACCCTATGAACTTTTGGCTTTCCACCCTAGTAATGTCCAATTACTTGAAATGCCCTGAAAATGCTTTTTTGTGTCTCACCTCTGTGATTATTTATGGTAAACCTTTCCCACTTTTCTTCGACTGCTAGAATCAGCTCAAGTAGCACCTTTTCCAAGATGAGTTGTAGCTTTCATCTGTAATGGTAAGGTCAAGTAATTGGGCATTCCGCTTCCTGTATGAATGGAACCACTAGCCTATAATCCTGATCCTCTTGCTAGATCTTGTGAATTCCTGCCTCTGGGGAGCCCAGGACCTGTGTTTGCTACCATTGATCTTAGACTCTTCAGCTGCTGGGCTTTACCTGTTATACATCTCTCTGATACTCAGACCAGGTGGATTTCAATCCTGGCTTACTCCTTGTCATGGGACACAGATAAATGACCCTTTAGCTAGGTCGTTTTCCCCAGTTCTTCTCCTAATGGGCTCTGGCCATTTCCCCCTTACATCAATGGTTTATCTGGCTAAGGCTGTGTCAGGCCTAACGTGTAAATGAATTTGCCCATGCTAGGGTTAATAAGTACAGTTGGTACCTTCTGTTTGAAGCTAATTGATCCAAGATGGGAATGGAGTCTCAGCTTTCTGGCATATCACTCACACAAAATGAAATTTGTGTAGACTATTTTTGGATTAAAAAATATGTATGTATCTTAAAAACATTAGTATTTGAGTATACAAAACCAATATATTGAGATGGTTACTCACTTTGCAAATATTTTTTATTTTACAAAAGGACTTACCAGTCAGATCTTAGGAATTAACATCTTTCTCTTTTGATATAACTTTAGTAATTATTCAGTGAGGCAGAATTCCCAGTTCAGATAGATGATTTGGTCAGACACATAATCTGTCTTTTTATATGTTAAAGAAATGGGTCAGAAGCAAGGAGATTGAACCGTAAAAAGTCAGAATTTGATTAAACCAACCAAAGACCTTAGCAATATCCAGACAACTGAGGGGCAAGTAACTCTAGCATTCTTGAAAAGATGAACGCATATTGGCTATTTGTAAAGAATAGAAGATTCCCAACCCCAAAAGGTCACTTAAGATTTAGAGATAGGTCCCGTCTTCATAGGCCAGGTTCTCAGAATCCTTCCACTTTTCTCTGCCTTTATTAGTCAAAAGTCATTCATTTACAAATAACAGAAATCCAGTTTAAACTAAAGTAAGCAAAAAGGGAATGTGTTGGTTCACAATCCTTGGAAGTCTAGGAATAGACTTCAGTCACAACTTGATCTAGGAACTAAAATACGTTTTCCAAATTGATCTTTCTCACTTTTTCAATCCTTCTCCCTTCTTTTCTTTCTCTTTCTCTTGCTATCATTCTGTTTCTTTCTGTGCATTGATCCAGTTCTCTTCTACAAGAAATACCTTCCTTCACATGGCAGGGAAGATGGTCACATTCTTAATGCTCTTTATTTGGAAGGCCAGGAGCCTTTTCTTTTACATCTAAGTGAAAAAAAAATTGAACGAAGAACTTTGATTTGCCTACTGCTGAACCAATCATTCTGGCAAGGCTATGGGATGCCTTGGTTGGCTGGGCCCTGTGGCTGTGAAATGGGGTCATCTAATTAGCAACTTCATTAGATTCACATAGTTTGTGTGAGTCTGGGCAGACGGAACAAGAAATCTCCACCACATTCTTCTTTCTAATGCCTGAGAGTCCCCAGTAAATCACTTAAGTTTTCCCATCAGCCCAGGCTTCACATCATACTTTTTCTTGTTTCTTCTCTTAATGTTCCACACTGGAATGAAAAAGGAGCTACACAGTAGACCCAGCAAACTCAGGGGCCTACCTGACAGGCTTGACAAGCTCAGTAACAGATGTCAACCACACAGAACGGTCTGATCATAAATTCCTAACTCGGCAGGTCATAGCAGGTAGTCACATCACAAGCCTAATGCTTTCGTAGCAAAGGTCAATCTTCTTTGCCTTAAGTGAGCTCTGTCTGTTGTTCTTATGAATCTAGGATAACATGTCTTTGAAATGTCAGAGTAATTTTCATTTCCAGACCCTTTGAAGGCACAACTGCGGGCACCAGAGTGTAAGACCACCAGAGCACAAGAACACGAGACCAATTGCGTGAGGCCACAAAACTCTTCATGGTTATCTTGTCTGCATGCCATCTCTATTTACTGTAAATGTTAAATGTTAACTCTTCTGTACCCATCAACGTAAAAAGGAGTGTGTGTTTCTCCATTTTGCTTTGTATTCAATCCTAGAGATTTCCCTGCTTTGCTTTCTCCTGGCTTCTTACTCTGGATTTCATGTCACTTTCCTTACATCTTCTCCTTTGATTCTAAATGGAAAAAATGAACCGCAAAACTGCCATTCTCTGGAGCGTTTTCTCAACCCATTGAGATCTTGCTTCCAAGCATGTCCTCGAAAATTCTGCTCAAGTAAATTTCTATAAAATTTTTTTATGAGTTTGGATGTTCTCAGGTTGACGACACTTTACGACCACCGCTTGCCTTCTGTGTCGATCCTTGCTCCATGGTTCCTTCGCACTGCCACTTAAGACTGATACCACTTTTCTGAAACACTGTTGGCCACTCTGCTACTCAGGCCAATGCTTGTGCTGCTTTTCTTTCCCGGACCTCCTCTGACTGCTATATTCAGAGATGTGCCCATGAGCTTCTCCAACAGGGACCAGGGCAGAGTTGCGCTTTTCGGCACAGTCATGTAGGTTGTTTGGTGCACAAGGGCACTCCATGAGGGCATTTGTGGGGACTCAGGTCTGGCATGAAATGCAGATTACAAAGCTATTAAACCACTCATGAAGAAGCATGTTTTCTATTTGTACAAAGGTACCAAGCCATGCCCCCAAAGAGCTGTGACTGCCCCCAGGAGACAACTTTTTCTCATTTACAGGAAGGTTCCAGAAGGGCTAGCCGCAGCACGGCCCTTGCTGTTTCCTTCGAAAGCCTAAGAACAGCTTCCTCTCTTGTGTTTGCCGTTGTACCAGAGAGATGCCACGACCATAAACATAGCAATGGGAGAGCAGCAGGGATCACAGGCCCACCTCGCCCGACCATCCAACTATAACATCCTCATACGTCCTCCCAGACTGCCAGAGCAAAAAATAATGAAAACCATCACAAATATGACAGAGCTGTCAAAAGCACATAGAAATTGGCTGTGTAAATTGTGAAGGCTGTTAGGTTCTATGTTTTCTAAAATTGGAAAATTTTTCATCAAGATAGAAAATAAAAGCTAAGAAAAACTATGGAAACCATCTCATGTAGATACTAACCATCACTACACACAAGTAACCTATGTTCACATTTAATCGCACAGTTGGATTGTGATGGCTCTCGATTGTATCGAAGGCAGGTCTTTTAGTATTATATGCAGCCTTCACCTGCTCCTCTCCCTCCTCATCAGAATATGTGCAAGGCACTAAGGGGGAGGAGCTGGGTCTGAACAGTTTTAGGTAGTAGTCATCACACTGGACCCAGAACTACCACGCTAACCAATCCTCCAGCCCTGATGCTGGGTGTGGCTGACATACCACATGCTTTCCTTTCTGGTGAATGCTCTCATAGGAATCTGGAGTCCTGCCTGCAATTTGCCTCTGTCAGCCCTCCCCCTTCCCGTGCTTTCCTAGCTCCTCAGACATATCTATATATCAATTGTGGATATGATTTGAGGTTGTTTTTTTTTTATTTTTTTTTTCCTCAGAAGGCTCTTCATTAGTGAGGCAAAACAGAGTACACTAGAAAACTGAAAGAGGTGTCATCTCACTGCACTCCAGCAATATCCAAATCCCAGTTTTATTCCAGTGGGGAATCCCTCCAATAGGAATAGAAGAGAATGTGACCACTGTTGTCGCTAGGTGTGCCCTCTGGGGTGGTGACTCAGTGAGATCAAAGGTGGTTAAACACTTGTGCACATTTCTCAATCTGTGTCTCTCATACTTCTGCCCTATGACTTTTTTTTTTTTTGCAGAAGGGCATAAAATTGAAGAAGTATGAGTGCTTCCTAATCTGCCACTCAGAGGCATCCTCTTATTCTCCTTTTGTGCTATCCTCAATAAAAAATAGATTTGCTAGGGGTCTAGCCAAGGACACAGTAAGGATAAGTGTGGAAGGGGCATACTGAATACTTCAAAGAGGATTAGAAGAACTAATCTAGAGAGGTTGAGAACAGTGAAGTACATGGTCCTAACCACGGGAGCATAGACCTATCTATCTGACTGCTCAGATGAAAGGAAATAGAAAATCGTGAAGAAAAGATAACATCAACAAGGAGAGTGAAACAACTTTGAGTAATTGGCTTTCAAACTGATCTGCCAACTGAGAGTCAGTCTTGTACCTACTGAAGAAAATCCTTGGTGAAAAGCAAAAGTTAGATGAGTCACACCCATTGTTTGCAAAAATTAATAGTAATTGGCTCTGTCCTTTGCCTGGGAAGCTGACAACATACTGTCAGTGTTTGGTATTTAGTTTGTCATGTCTCGCTGAAGGCTTCAGATTTTGGTTTTTAATCCTGAAGCCAGCCAAAAGCTCCTAGGAACAGTTGTGGGGTTTTTTTGACAGTATTTGATAATCTAGTCATATTCAGTAGAAGAGAGTGTGCTGAATACAGCAGAGACTAGGTGCAATATGTAGGAAGCACCACAGGTAGTTTTTTAAAAAAGCATCGAACCAGGAGACCTAAGTTCTTGGCTTGTCTAGCTAGCACGGCTAACTAGCCAGGTATATGACATTAAGAAAGTCTTTTAAACTTCACTAGCCTTATCTGTAAATTAAAGGATTTTTAATAAGATAACTGATTATTTAAATTAAATAACCTCTAAGGCCAGCTCTAAAATACTTTAATTCCATACTATCGTTGGAAAGGTCACTAGGTGTTCAAGAAAATCATAGACAAACTCAGGAGCCAAGAGCAAATGAGCTGAGCCAACTACTACTGGGAAACTAGCCTAAACTTTTGAAGACCAGAAGTGCCCCTGCAAAGTCTATACTTGATTCCCAGTTGGGTATGTGTTGGTTAGGCACAGGAGCAATGACAGACAGCACTGGGAAATTAAGGTAGTCATGGGTTCACTACATGTTGCTTTTAATCTAAGTGTGAGATTTGAGGTACATCTAAACATTCCCCATGACTTGCTTTTTTTTTTTTTTTTTTTTTTGCTGTTATTATATCTCTAGGAAAATATATCCAAAAATATTTACTCACACAGTGAAGTTCTTCTTGTACCTACAGAGGCTGTGTACAACATCACAGACTAGTGGAAACACTCGCATAAAAAAATTGTCATAGCCATTCGGGATGTACCAAATGTGGCCCAAAGTTTACTGGCTACCTCCTGGCCTTGCTTGATCTCTGGCATTGTTCATATTCATAAGAGCACAGTTTAGGTTCCAAATGCCCCTTTAGTTGTCTACAAGAATAGGAGGAAGGGCCCTGGCTTATAGGAGATAAAGCTTAGTCTAATTCTGGGCAATATACATCACATTCCCAGGCATCGCAGGCAAGACATGAGATGCTTAGCAAGTCTTTCTGAATACCACCATTTCCAAGAGATAGTCTCATCTAGGTATGAAGTTTTATGTCGCAATACAGGATTCCTAGAGTAATTTGCTTTCAGTTGAGCTCAATACACCATGGCCATAGCTTCCCTGGGGAGTATTACCCAAAGCTTAGACCTTCTGGGGGGTCATTGCTGACATTTCTCTTTTCCGTCAAAGTTCTGAACCACTTAATAAACAAGACAAGAGCTGATAGATAAAAGCCAAAATACCATTCATTTCTATCATATAAGAGAATGTGATTTAGATGTGATAGTCAAGCTGTTTTCTTAATGCTGGACCTCAGAATTAGACGAATTTACCACCTGGTCAGAGAAATCACTGATTTTCCACAGGGCTCCTCCACAAGGAAAGGACATTTATAAACCACACAACATGAAGGCACAGAGCAGAGAGCCTGCTACCTGTGGCCAGGCCCACTCCCCAGAGGAAGGAGATGGGAAAGGGGCTTTGCTGTGCATGCCATTTCTCCTTTCAAACTTATTAATCAGATAAGTTACTCCCCTCCCCAGTGTTATGCTAATAACACTGCTCCTGAGCAAATGGAAGGAATGTTGGAAATTGAGAGGAAGCATTGCTCCCTGCACCCAGCCATTCTTCACATTAACAAAAGTCGTAGAACTTTTCCTGGGCTCTTTGGGAGGCCTAAGTTTCAGCAGTAAAACAGCACATTTCCCCTCTTCTACCCCTTGGGACAGAACAAATTAAGCGCTCATAATATCAGGCAGAAAACTGTTTATTAAGGGTGCAGTGGACAAAGAGGAAAACAGTGTGCTCGCATTGCTTTCTTCCAACACTGCAATCCTCCTTTGGGGTAACCATGGCTGGCACAGGGTATGGTGATGGTAAAGTAACTCTTCATGAATCGTTACTTGGAATATTTTTTTTAAGCTGCTGAATATTTTTTTTAAGCTGCTAAATTTCGACCAGAGACCCTGGAGGTTTTGTTCTAGAGAAAAAACATAGTATGAAGTGGGATTTTAGGACCCCATCCAAGAGTATGGGGTTCAACAGGCCAACTGATACAAAATTAAGGACTTGCTTATCATTGGTTCATTCTCCCATGGATACGTTAATAACCAGATTCATTTTTTAAAATAAGCTTCATATTTTAGAAAAATTTTAGATTTACAGAAAGATTTAGATTTTGCCAAGGGGAGCTCCCATAAACCTCACACTCAGTTTCCCCTTCTAGTAACATTTTACATTAGTAACATAACTCGGTTATAGCCAAGGAGATAATATTAACACATTTTTATTAACTGAAGTCTATACCTTATTCAGATTTGTTTAGTTTGTACCATATGCCTTTTTTTCTGTTCCAGGATCCTATCCAAGATACCATATTACATATACTTGTCATGTTTTCTTGGGCTCCTCTTGGCTGTGACACTTTCTCAGACTTACCTTCTTTTGGTGACTTTGACAGTTTTGAGGAAAATTGGTCAGGTAATTTTGTAGGATGTCCTTCAACTGGATTTGTCTGTTTTTCTCAAGGTTAGGTAGACTTCCTTTTGGGAGGAAGACCAAATAGATAGGTTAGGAGCCATTTTTCATCATGTCATATTAAGGAAACATGCTATTAATATGATTTATTACTACTGAGGTTGACCTTGATCACCTGGTTGAAATAGAGTCTCAGATTTCTCCACCATAAATTTACCCATTCCCCCTTTTTATACTGTACTCTTTGAAAGGAAGTCTCTATGTGCAGCTCACACTTAAGGGGAGGGGAATTATACTTCATTTCCTTGAGGGTGCAGCATCTACATAAATTACTTGGAATTATTTTTGCAGGGGAGATTTGTTTCTTCTCCCTATTTACTTATGTATTCAATCATTGACTTCTACTTGCATGCAGTTTTTCACCTGGACACATGCTCAGAATTTAGAAGGCAAGAATCACTATGGATTCTCACAGATATTTATTTTATACTTGAGGTATAACCCAAAAACGATGTGATTATTTTCTTTCTTAAATTGTTCCAGTTTTGGCCATTGAGAGCTCTTTCAGTTGGTTCTTGTGTTTCTTTGACAAATCCCTATGATTGTCTTTTTTTTTTTTTTCTGTTTGTTTGTTTTATTTGTTTTGTTTTATTAGCACTCACTTCCTTACTTTCTGGAGCTACAAGATGCTTCAGGCTCATCACATATATTTCCTGTCCCAATCCTAGACTCATCCATTTCTATAAAGAGACAAAGTTCATTCCTGGTTTGTATATTTGCATCTAAATCAAACTCATTGGAAAGTGGCAAGGGAGGTTGGGAGTAGAATGGATGGGACCCCATTTTTTACTAACTCAACTATTTACCTTATTTAACCCCCAAAAGTTTGAAATCCATATTGTTACTGTAACATATACCAATATTTTAATGTAAGGCAAGGTCAAGGATGAGTACAATATTGAGCTCTGTATTATCTCTCTTGGACAAACCTCACTCACAGTACACATTTTTACAATTTCCATTTGAGCTTCTTTATAGTAGAGCAAGAACTTAAACACACCTGGTAAAGAAATCTGTGTACAAGACTTTAGATTACTTAGAATTATTTACCAAATTTTTACATTTGTTTTGCCCACACTTACTGCAATGATAGTTTTTGTTTTTTAGTAACTCAGCCTTTATTGAATCTTTTCAAAGCACTCCACTCAGTTAAAAAAAATTAATGAAAAGTGGCAAATAAAGAAAAAAAAAACAGAATAAACATCTGTTCCTAAGTTCAGCTGCATTAATGCTAACATTTTGCCATATTTGCTTCAGATTTTTTGAAAAGGAATAAATGTTATAGTAGAGTTGAAATCTCTTTCACACTGATTTCATTTCTATCTCATTTTCCTCATTCATAACAACTATCCTGAACTCAGTGTTTAACTTTCCTATATGTGTTTTTATACTTATTACATACATATGCCAGTAAACATATGGCTTTGTTTTGTTTACCTGTTTGAATATATATTTAAATGACATCATACTGTATGCATTATTTTGCAACTTGATTTTTTCCTCTCATCATATGTGTTTGAGATTTATCTTTGTTGACATATACAGCTCTAGTTAATTCATTTGAACTGCTGTAGAGTATTCTATTTTGTAAATATTCTAAAATTTATTTATTTTACTTTTTTCTCTTGTTAAACATTTGGGTCATTTCCATTTTTCCTCTTATTACAAGCAATACTGCTGTGTACATTCCCATGCATCTCCTCATATATATACATGAGAGTTTCTATAGCCTGGCAAATATAACAAGAGATGAGATTTGGGGGTCAAAGGGCATGCTTATCTTCACAAGTATATTGTCAAGTTATTTTCTAATATGATTGTAACAATTTATGCACTTTCTAGCAGGGCACGACAGTCCATTGCTTTATAGCCAATGTTATTATCATTCTTTCAATTTTTTTTCCAGTTAGATGGATGTGAAATGGTATCTCAAGTGGTTTTATTGATTTGTCTAATCAACAATGAAGTTCATTATCTTTTCCTATGTTCACTGGCCATCCAGAAGTCTTCTTCCAGGAACTGCTTGTTTCAGTCCTTTGCTCATTTCTGTTATCTTTTATTCTTGATTTGTAGGAATTTTGTTAAATTCTGTATACCTATACTTGTCAATTAAATGAATTGAAAATATCTTTTTTTAATTGAAGAAATGATTTTAATTTTCCCCCTGTCTGTCTCCCCCACAAATATCTTTCTCAAATTGAAGCTTGTAATTTATCTTTGTTCATGCCATTTTTTTGTTAGATAGATGTTTTTAAATTATAGGTAATCACATTTATCACTATTCTCTGTCATGCTTTTTGCTTTTGGATTGTAAGAAATATTTTCTTATTCTGAGAGAAAGGTTCTCCTAACATTCTCTTCAAAATGTTTTATAGCTTTGTTTTTCATTTACTACTTAGATATGGTTTTCAATATTGTGTGGGGGCAGGGACCTAGCTTTCTTTTTTTCTATTTGTGCAATTGTCTTACCCCACGTTCTCTGAAAATCAGAGGCTGAGGCACCACCTACATGCTAATGTATATAGAGAAGGGCAATCCCAGGGCAGCAAGAGTTAGTGAAAAGGGAAGTAAGGTATAAAAGAAAAAAGAAGCAAACACAAGTTGGTATGTTATGAAGCTGGCTATAGCTTCCCAAGGAAATCTAACCTTGGTTACCCAGGACATCTTCTCAACAGGTTCTGTAGAAGCACCACAACTCAGAACAGTCCATCAGAGAGAGAAGGAAGGGTAAACAATTTATCTGCTGCCTCTCTTTTCTCCTCCTTGTTCTTGGTTGACGTTTGTTCCACTGGAAACTAATTTGCTTCTGGGTTGAGTTACACATTTTCTCTGTGCAGCCAGTAGGCAAGCTAATCTTTAGTGCTGTTTGTTATGTGATGCTTTATGCTTTATCTGAGTTTGATGGAAGACCTATATCCTCTGTGAGTTTGGTAGGCTAGGACCTGGGCACCAGATCCATATGTCTTCTGCTGTTTTGGCAGCAATGGAAGTTACACCAAAGCCAGGCTCTCATTCTATGATAAAATTGGAAAAACTAGGAATATTAAGAGATGAAATGTCAGTAGATGCTGCAGCTTCCAGGGGACAGTTGGGCCCAGATGTATTATTTGAATCCTTTACAAGTTTCCTCATTTTCAAATAGTTCATTCCTTCTTGCAACCCCACATCTATAACGCCACCTCTGAATATATCAAGTCTGTAGATATTCATGAATCTCTTTCTGGGGTCTCTTTTCTATTCCAGTCACCAATTTGTCTATCCCTAAGCCTATGTCATGCCATCTTAAATCCTGTATCATTATTTATTTATTAAAAATTATTGGGGTGACATTTATAAAACCAAATAAGTTTCAACCGTACAATTCAACAATGCAATATATATAATAATATATATACAGCATTGTGTGTTCACTACCCAAAGTTAGATTTCCTTCCGTCGCCAAATAATTGACCCCTTTTATCCCTATCCACCTCCCCCCTTCCCCCTTCCCTCTGATAACTGGTAATCCACTGTCCATGTCCATGAGTCTTTGTTTGTTGCTTTCAGTTTTATATCCCACATTTGAGTGAAATTATATGGTTTTCAACTTTTTCTGTCTGACTTACTTACCATGATGATCTCAAGTTCCATCCATGTCATCACAAATGACAATATTTCATATTTTCTTATGGTTGAGTAGTATTCTATTGTGTATATGTACCACATCTTTTTTATCCAATCATCTATCATAGGACATTTCAGTTGGAATCCTATATCTTTAAAATAAGTTGATATCTGGTGGGACAATCTTTCTACTTTGTTTTACATCTTCAAAATTATCTTGTCCTTTTCCTCTTTCACATGAATTTTAAGATCAGTCTGTTTAGTTCCACAAATAGTCATATTTGGATTTTATTTAGAATTATATTGAATTTATAAACTAACTTGGGAAGAATTTATATCTTTATGATATTGAATCTTCTAATTTATGAACCTGGTAGATCTCTCCATTTATTCAAGTCTCTGTGTGTGTGTGCGTGTGTTCTTCAGTTTTGTAATTTTCTTCATAACAATCTTATACAGTTTTTGTCGGATTGATTTCTAGGAATCTTGTTATTTTTGTCACTTTGTGAATAGGATTTTGTTCTTATTACAAGTTCTAATTATTTACTGATGTTGAAAGACTATTGGTTTTTTTCATATTGATCTTGAATACAGCAAACTTGCTAAACTCCCTTATTAATTTTATTAGATTCTATTCCATGGACGATCTTGGGATTTTGTATGTAATCAATCATATTATCTGTAAATAAGGACAGTGGCCTTCAAATCCCAGTTTTAAAATCATAAATAAATGTTACATTTTATTGATGCTTTTTTTGCATTTATTAGAATGATTGATTTTTTCTTTAATCTGTTCAAATAGTATATTACATTAATAGCTTTTAGGATGCTATACTTCCTTGCATTTCCAGGATAATCAACTTAGTCTTTACAGAAACAATTCTCATTCTTTTGACATTCATATTACATTGCTTTACGTAAGTTTAATTTAAATTATAACTGTGAATCGAGTACACCTGGCATTATTAGGTTATGAAATAAAATACAACTGATCCTGGATGAGCATAAAACTCAAGTGCACAGTAGCCTATTATCTAAAAGGATTACCCTGATGGTTCTTTTAAGACAGAAAGGAATTAGCAGTTAAGTAAAAGTCAATTAAGAAAGTGTTCGCTATTTAATGAAATTAGAGCTATGGTGACAAAGCAGATACTCTATAAGTCATCATGAGTTGTATCTATTCAACTAAATTCAGGAAATAATTACTGAGAAACTAATATACATTAAGTTCCATGTTAGGCATCATGGTTAAACATGAAGGTGAAATAAACAGTTCCTGTTCACAAAATATTTTCCAACATAGTCAAGAGGTTAATATCAAGTGCTTATATACATAAACATGATTTTTTAAAAAAGAGTAACACAGATGTCCAAAGATGTACAAAAACTAACATGGATGGAAGGTGTAACTGGGAGAAAAAGTTGACCAGGAAAGGAGCCTTAGAAGAGTAGATTCTGCAGTGAACTATGAAAGTTGTTAGACTATTGATGTCCATACTAGTCAACCCCATCAACTGCTCAATGTCTGTCAGCAATTGCCTTGAAAGCAATGAGAGCTGTACTCTGATCTGTTCTGATTAGCATTCTTTTTCTTGTTGGCCTGGCACATAGATTCTCCCTCTCTGCCGAGCCCTTTCAAATGAGATGTTCGTACCCTAATCTCTGGAATCTGTGAATATATTATGTTGCAAGGGAGAATTCAGATTGAAGATGGGGGAGACTATCCTGATGGGTCCAGTGTAATCACGAATTTCCTTAGAAGTGAAAGAGGAAAGTGGGCAAGTCAATGCCAGAGAAATGCAGCATGAGAAAGCCTTGATCGGTCATTGTTGGCTTTGAAGATAGAAAGGGGTCATGAGCCAAAGAATGTCGCCAGCCTCTAGAGCCTGGAAAAGAGGAGGGAATGGATTCTTTCCTGGAGCCTCCAGAGAAAAGTCCTGAGGCACCTTGATTTTTGCCCAGTTGATCCCATTTCAGACTCTGACCTGCAGGACTGTAAATTAACAAATTTGTGTTGTTTTAAGCCACCAAGTTTGTGGTAATTTGTTGCTGCAACAATAAGAAAGTAGCACAAAAGGTTAATAACGCTGATCAGAACTGATTTTGAGGAAAAGCTCATGGCTTTGATTGTGCTGAGCTCAGGAGCTGGTGGTTATCTGTGAAAGGGCCAGAAGATCATTGGAAATGTGAGTTTGGAACTCAGAAAAATTTTGGGATTTTGGATCCTAGAATCATTTCAAAGAGATACTTGACACCTGGAGCTTGGGTGAGATGGCTTCAGGGAGAAAGTTTAGAGCAGTGCTGTCCAACAGAAATATAATGCGAGTTGTGAATGTGAGCCACGTCTACAATTTAAAATTTTCAGTAACAAAAACAAAACAAAACAAAAATTCAATAACTACATTAAAAACATAAAAAATAGTTGAAATTAAATTTTACTAATATATGTTATTGTACTCAATATATCCAAATTATCATTTCAACATGTAACCACTATAAAAATTATTAGTGAGGTTTTACATTTTTTCAGTATGAAGTCTTTAAAATCTAGTGTGCATTTTATACTTACAGCACATCTCAGTTCACCACATCTATAATTAATTTCAAGGGCTCTATAACCAGGCTGTTATAGATTAGCGGCTCCTGTACTGGACAGTGCAGTTTAGAGAAAGAGCAGATACAAAGGGTGAGGCCTTGAGAGACATCTGCACTCAGAACACAGAAGGAGGAAAAGGGGCCAATAAGGAATAGACAGAAGTAGAAGGAAAATCAGGATCATGCGATGTTTCAAAATTCAAAGAAATTTTGCTTAGAGAAACGTGGGTGGGGAGGTGGCGGGAAAGTATCACGTGTTCTCTTTCTTTAATGATCTGACTCATTTGACTCATATTTCAGAGGTTTTCTTCCTGTTTATAGTGAAGATCTACAGTACAAAGTCACTTTCCTTTGCCCTGGCTTCAATAGTGTCATATATACAACTAGTCATAAATTTAGGGGCTCAGACGTGGGTAGCTGGGGATAACAGGGTGACTAGGGAAAAGAAAAAAGGAGCACTGAGGTGGCATGAGGTTGTTGGAGGATGTGATGATTTGGAACAGGTGCCTGGTGGGAGTAAGATGGAGATGATGTTACCATGACAACTGATTATTTCATTGGTCCAATGACCAGTTGCCATGGTGATGAAATCTTTGTGTCAGTATGACATGGATCCCAAGGGAGAGGATGCTTGTGCAAAGGACCCTTTGCTCATTGGTAAAGCTTTTATATTTGTAATAATTTCTGCATTGCTTGATGAAACCTCCCCCAGGAACTTCAATCAACACTGATGTCTCCCCTTCTTCTTCCTGTTCATTTATAGCAATCACCGCTTGGAAATTTTTAACATTTTCATTGTTCGTGTACTATATAGTATTTTCTTATCTGACAGTCTTTAACTGTTTTAGTAATTTGTCTTACTCCTACACGGCTATAATCCTGTTGAAGGCAGGGATCATTCTTAAAATTCAATTGTGCTTTCAAAAGACTTGGGGTTAGCGGAAAAAAGCAGCTGCTTGGGAGCCAGAACATCTTTGTCTACATACAACCTCTGCTTCTGCCATTTGGCAATTGTGTGGTCTTAGGAAAGTCATTTGACCTTCTCGAGATTTCTTTTTCTTCCATAAAATGGCATAATAAAACTTGCACTCTGGGATTGCTGTGATGATTACAGATAATGTAAATAAAGCAACAGGCCTATAATAGGGATTCAGTCAATGATCCTGATTTCTATAACATGGTGCCCAGACCAGTCCTGGATGCCATGATTAGCACTTAGTAATACCTGATGAATAATAAAATAATGACAGATAGGATAACGGTTGGACTATATTTAATGTTGGGGGTCCTTAAAGGTTAGTTGTCTTATGGTTGCCCAACTACATATCAACTGCCCTTCTTAACTTGCAAACCAAGTTACGCTGATTGTAAAGTAACTCCTTGGGGGGGAAAATATTTTAAGTATTCAATTAAGAAAAAGGAGAGACTAGACAACTAGATATTTTGTGCCTCTTTAATGAAAGAACATTCTACCAACAAAGTAGTTGTGCCAAAAAAAGAAAAATCACACTTGAATCTGATTCATTCTCTAGACCCAACTACTGATTTACAGAAAACACAGAAGTGCAGAGCACGTGTTAAAAACTACCACCAGAGAAGCAGTCCATTCTGTGGGATATACTACAGAAAAAATGATGCAGTTTCTTCAACAAACACACTGCAAGAAAAAAGAGCAGAGCAGGAACTTACAAATTAAAAAATATTTAAGGGCTATATTACCCAATTTTTATGTGCGGTTGTTACTTGAGCCTTGCTTCAAGCAAACAAAAATTTAAAAATTTCATAAGGCGATTGGAAATTTAAACATAAGATGGATCAAAGATCGATCAACACCAGGGACTTCAGAAATGCTCATTAATCTTTAGACAAGGTAAGGGTATGTTTTGTTAAAATAAGAGTAATTATCTTTTGAAGAAATTGTTTTAAAATAATGTGTGTATGGAATGATGTGTGATATCTGGAATTTGACTCAAAATAACACAGAAGGAGTAATGTGAGGGTGAGGATATGGATCTAGATGGAAAAAGATTGGCTAGTACTTGATAACTGTTGAAGTTGGATGATGGATACATAGATTCATGAATTATTTGTCTCTTTGCATATCTATTTGAAATTTTCCATATAAAATAATTTGAAAAAGATTAAGGTATAATTTAAAACTTTAAGTGCATTTATTCAAGACTGCTCATACAATAAAGATATTTACATGTAAGGAAATACAGCATATTTCTTAGTACAGTGTTGGACAAATGCATCGTGATGGTTTAATGAATAAATTAATGTATATTTCCCCTAACCAGTTCTCCATTATAAGGTTTCTACATTGTACACATAAAAGATATTTTTCAAGTAGTATCATCACATACAGCATCAGTTATGATGTTGTAGGTTTGATTCCTTGAAAAAACAGACCCCAAGAAAGAGTTTGTGGGCAAGATGTTTTCTGGAGAGGTGGAGAGGTGTGCTTTTGTGATCAGTCCTAGTGGGGGAGTAAATAAAGAGGAATGGGCAGAGGGAGGAGTTGAAGTGTGATATGGTTGTCAAACATATCTCACCTGATTCAGTCCTCCCCACCCCAATCCTTAGGAAGCTGAGGAGATGGAAAAGCCCTCCAAATATGTTCCACCTTGAGCAATGGAATCCAGGCCTTTACACTTGGAATCACCCTTCTGTGTATCTTGTCCCCCCAAATTTGAACTCATCCTTCAAGATTGAGCTCAAATGTTTCTGTATTTGAGAATTCATCCTTGAAACGTCTAACCCCAGTCAGATCAAATTCTTTCTCAACTCTCCTTTCTCTATGAACCATACAGGGGAATAGGAAGGGTTCACATTAATAACACTTCTCTGCTAAGCATGCTGTTAAGCACTACACGTTCCTTGTTTCTGTTAACTCACAACATACTTATGTAGTAGGTACTATTATTATCCCCATTTACAGATGAGAAAATTGAGGCTCCGAGAGATTAAGCAATTTGCCCAACTAAAGTCTTGAGTTAGTGAGTGGCAGGGTTAGGATTTAACCCCAGGCAAGGGAGCTCACACTTTACTCACTTATTACTATCCTTCTCGTGTTACCACTAGCATGTGCTCTCTTAATCACTATTATGCTGTACTGCCCCCTAGCTACTACTTTTATCTTTGTACCCTGAGCACAGTACCAGACCTAGAGTTAGCATTTGATAAATGAATGAATGGCCAGCTCATCAACATTTCAAGCAAATTTCATCTCAGAAACAGATACAACCCAGATGCAATTTATAGACACAAGAATGACAGAGTTCATGGTAGCAAGGAACAAGAAACACTCCTAGAAGGGTTAAACTTAGATATACTTAACATGGTAGAAAAAGAGATTGATAAGGGAAGTGGGCATAGGAGGTCATGCATTAATTGCTAAATGGTTAAAAAGGAAACACTCCTTAGATAGTTAAACATAAGCTTTTTGTGTGTATGTGCATGCCTGCAGCCTTCTGGCATCTTTTGCTTTCAGAATCATTGCAAAAAGAAACATTCCACATTCATTCTACTAAGCTAAGTAGTGGGAGCAGGCCATAGGTAGATCATGAATTCAAATTAAATGAAATTAAAATAACTTGAGTGAGGAAGTATTCAAAATATTGCTCAAAAGTGGAGATGAGAACTTATAAGGTAGAAGATAAAGGTATTACAAATAAGTTTCCATTATATAGAAAAACAACTCTTCATTTCCATTAAAATATCACAGTGCAGGGTATTAGTAAAAGAAAGGGTTTCGAAGTCATAGAATTGAGGCTCAAGTGTTTACTAGCAATGTGACCTCAGTTTTTTTTTTTTAACCTGTAAAATGGGGACATTGATCTCTGGTCATTATGGGAATTTAGTAAGGTAAAATATCATTTTTCTTTTCAACTCCCCTTTTCTGACAGAAGTCATCGTTCCCTCCTCTGAATTCTATGGACACGAACATTTTTCCAGTCTTGTTTTATAGATCACCCACACATTTTTTTTTCTGGAGTATTTCAAAGCAAATCCTAGGGGTCATGTCAGTTCATCTTGAATATTTCAATTGCAAAGATTTCAGTTACTCCAGTGTAATCTCCTGGCAAAAGAAGAGGAGGAGGAGGAAAGAGAGGGGGAGGAGGAGGAACAGGAGGAAAAGTGGGAGGAGGAGAATCTTTCTGCACAGGTATTCAGTTTGGTTAGATGGTGAAGGTTAACCCTAGTAGGATAACTGTATAACTTGTTATTGCTCTGCTTTGTGTTAGCCCTTTGAATATTCTAATTAGGCCTGACACTGTTATGTTTCCAAATCAGGTGCATGTTATATTTGCAGTAGCATAACTTTATAAGTGAAAGGCAGTAATAACAGGTTGAATCTCTTCCTAGTTCTGAAGAACCAATCCACAGATTTAGACAGTCCTAATTCATTTTCAGGACTGTCTTCAATGCTTGCTTTAAGGATGTTCCATGGAAGTTTTGTCAATTACCACCCTGTGCTCTTTGGATATGCCTGGCAAGTGTTCAGCCTTTGACTCCTGCACCTTTGTTTGTCTGAGTTTGACCTTTACCTGCATATTCTTTTAATCGGGTCTCATTAAAAAACTATATCCAATCTATGGCCATGCTATCTTGAATAAGCTTGATCCCATCTGATCTCAGAAGCTAAGCAAGGTAAGCAAGGGCCACCTAAGAAGACCAGGTACTGCAGCTGTAAAAATTTTTTTAAAAAATAAGGGATTGTAAACTGACAAGGTCCTTGCAATCTGTGAGGTCAACCAAGGGTTGCCTCATCTTAAAAACAAACAAACAAACAAACGAACAAACAAACAAACATAAAACTACATCCAGAGTGTACCTCAAGCTAGATTTCTCATTGCCAAATCCCTTGGGCTCTTCGTCAAAGTTTTCTACCTTTCGGGATTTCCCCAGAAAGGTTTCTGTGCCATTATTGAATGCCTACTAGGCTCCAGCACACAGATCTTGATGTTCCAGATATTTTTCATTTATGTAAAAAATCAGATATTTTGAATAAAAGAATAAACTGATATTATGTCCATTCATTTCAAATAAATGAAGTACATATTAATTGTAAAGTACTAGGTAAAAATTAGCTAATATTACCATAGCCTTCTCCAACAAAATCCCTTAGCCTAAGCGAGCAATACACCACAACATAGGAAAAGCCATTGTGGGGTGTTAGGAGACCTGAATTATGGTTCCAGATCATTCTGTAGCATTAATTTAACAAAAATTTATAAAAATATATTAAGTGCCTAGTGGATGCCAGGAACCCAATAGGGTGCTAGGTTTAGAAATGAATAAGCATGGCCTTTGCCCCAAGAACACTGTCTGTAGCTTAACTTTCTTTGTAACTTCCTCTGGGACATGACATGATCCACAGTACCTATCTTACAAAAGCTTGTCTGAACCTACAGATCAGGACTGAATTTCAAATTTTATATTTTAAAGCCTTTCACTGACACCAATCATCCCATTTCCTACATCTTCTCATACTTCCCAAGCAACCTCTTTTACCTGGGGGTGACACCAGCAATTTGGATTACCAAAGGAAACAGAAAGGGTCTGCATTAGTCCGGATGGGCTCTGTTACACTATGGTAGCAACTCCCAATTCTCAATGGCCTGATCAGCAAATGTAGTTTTTTTTCACTTTATGTCGTATGTCCTTTCCAGGTCAGCTGTGGCTTTGCTGCACATTGCCTTCACTCTGGAACCAAAACAGATGGATCAGCCTCTATCTTGAATGTTGCTGGTCATCAGCACAGCAGGAAAAGAAAACATAGTGAAGCACACTGACCTTTAAAGCTTCCACCTGGAAGTCCCCTGTAGCCACTCATGTTTCATTGACTAACGTGAGTCATATAACCAAGCCTGCTGTTGATGGAGTCGAGTAGTACAATCTGTCCTTGCGAGGCACAGTAAATGTTAGAGAACAAAAATATGGTGTACCACAGGGTCTCTCTACTCTTTTTTTAGTTGCAAAACAAACAAATTTTGGCTCTTGTCCTCTCATGCAGCAAAGACTGGACTGTATTTGTGTCTATAGAAAAAAAACAAAGAATTTCTTCGGGACTTTGTGTGTGTAGGTTCCAATCTCAGCTGTATTTCTGACAAGGTTTGAAAGGTTTACTGAAGCGATATTTGGATGTAAATACACCCTTTCGGTGGCTAGGTGGCTAGCATCCGGTAGGTTACGATTCTTACGTAAACGTAAAGTGGTCTTTGAAGGCGATCTTAGAGCCAGACGGTTCTGGGTTCAATTCCTAACTTTACCACTCTCAAACTACTGAATGTCTCTTTCCTTTTCTTTAAAATGGAGTTGACTACCTTGTCGTTTTACTCTAAGGACTAAGTGATGCAAAGGGTCTATCACATTCCCAGTTACACAAGGAAAACAATATTAGCCACGCTTCACCACTCTCCTCGTCAGCACTGGGGTTTCTTGATCATTCTTATTCAGCTCATTAGGCACAAAGTAGGTCAGTAACTTTAAAACTTGAAACCAAACAAATTTTGTAACTTCCATGTTTGTACTCAGAGTTTGAAGTTCCTTTGAGTTGCAAACCTTGGCTGCTTTTTCCTGATGGTCCCTTTCATTCTATAATTTCAAAAGATACTAACCGGAAGACAGATTTCCTTTGAACCCACTTTATTTGAACATCTTCTGACTTGCCCTTCCTAGCACCACCCAAGTTTCATCTACACCGTTGCTTGCACATAATGTAAATATTTTATTTAATCTATGCGTGTTAATGTTTGTTCAGCTGTCTTGGTGCCCTGTGTCTTTTCATTAGCTCAGTTGATTCTGAGAGTGGAGGTAAGCCAAGGTTTGAGCCTCGTAGTTACAAGGAAGATGGATGGAAGGGGTGGGCGTGGGGGAAGTTGTTGGTATGAGGGCACTAGTGAAAATTCATTACCAGATCTAGGGGAAAAAATTAGGCTATTCCCTTCTACTGGGAAGAAATATTCTAAGCTACTTCCTGCTGAGAATGATTAAGCAGTAGACTGGGAAGGATTGCACTTTGCCTTACTAATAAAATTTGAAGTTAATACCAAGCTCCTAGAGGGCAGGAACCCAGTTTATGGTTTACATAGAGTGGTTAGGTCTAGTTTCATGAATTAGTTATTCCCATTAGCCACTAGTGTTTAGTGACTACTCATAAGACTGTAATTTCCATGGACTCTACATTTTTTTTGTATTCACCCAACCACTTTAACTGTATAAACTATCGTTCTTTACCCAAGTTTTTCTTTCTCTACTCCCAGCCTTGCTCTGTCTTTAACATGGCAAACTTCTACTTATTTTTTAGAATTAGCCTTAACCTTACCTTTAAGGGTGAAACTTTCTTGGGTGCTCGCATCCCTGTCCTCTGATAGAATTAAGCTTTGCTTCTTCTCTGTTCCCTTGGCGCAAGTACAAATCTCTACTGAATTGCATTGAGATTAATTGTTTACATGTCTGTTTCTTCAGAAGCCTAGGAGCCCAATGAAGGTAGAGAACTTATTTATTCCCTTTTAACTCCCTAGTATTTAGCCCAATGCTTAGATGATTATTGAATGCTATTTAAGCATGTATAGTGACCAACGCCCCATGGTTAAAAGTTTTTATTAAATAGCTGTGGTACTGAGAGTTTCCCAGTGGCCTCTGTATAGCTTTTAAAAAACTTGACACATGAAATACAAAATATTATATAAAGATACCCAGGGAATCTGGAAGGCTCTTCCAGGACTAGGTGGTGTTCTCTCATGTTTTTCTTTCTCCCTCTTGCAGATCTGGGCTCATTTAAAATTCATTTCTTATTTTCTGCTTTCCTCTTACAATAAATAAAGGATCAGGTAAAGCCTCATTTGTCTAAGTGGCTGTGGGTCATGTGAAGTGTTGAACACCCTGCTGCTGAGGCTCTGCCAGTGCTGAATCAAGGATTTTGTAGGGCTGTTGCAGTCTGGCTCGGGAGACTGTTTCTTTCAGGGAATTTATAATCCAGATGAGGCTGGTAAAAGATTGCAAACAACATAATACAACAAAACCTCTATTTTATTGCTTTGAACAATCTACATTTTTTAAGGATCTGTCCCCTGAGTTAGATACCATCTCCTCTTTGAGGGTGCCCCACACCCTTCCTCCCAGCCCACTCTCAACACCTAAGATTGTGAATTACTCTTTTCTGTGCTGACATTTGTACAAAATAACTGTTTTGGGGGCCTTTGTTTTATGGTAGCCTGTGTATGATCTCTTGCCAGGTAGCTATGATTATTGTTCTCATTTAACAGGCAAGGAAACAGGCTAAAAGAAGTTATATGACTTGATGTAGGCACATGGGAAGTATGCTATGGAAGATCAGATTGAAACCAGGTTGGCCTTCCTAATCTGGGCTTTAAGCTCCTTCTCTCACCCTGTCCCAGAATCCTCTTCTGCTGCTTTGTTCATTACAACTTTTTTTCAGGAGTGGTGAGAGGGGTGCTCCTCTGTTCTATACTCTGGAGCTCATGCTTCTTTCCTTCCCAAAGGCTTCTGATCCCCAAGCCCCCACTCCATTCTGGCAGCTATCCAACCCTGTTCTTTCCTCAGTCCTATCCCCCAAATAGAACAAGCACTCTAGATAAACACCTTAGAATCCCGAACAGATGGGAGGTGAGGAGCTGCCCAAGATTTGTAAGAGGTGGTGATGAATGGGAGCCCAAAATCTCCAGACTTGGAGCTAAGTCCGAACACAAGTCTTTCTACATTTTTACTCTTATCATCTGGCTGACTCTACTCAAGTGACTCAGAGAGATTCCTGGTTTGGGACTTTGATGATTCTGATCTCAGTCTCAGGTTAAAGCTTGGTGACTATTAGCCTCAGTTCCTTCCTCTGACAAATAGGGATAATCGATAACCTCAGCTTTGCCCATCTACTTAGATACATGATGCAGACTGGTTTTAGTACTCTTCTGCCTAGAGCTCCACTCGGATGTTGGTGCAGTTTGAGACCTGAAGGACTGGGAAGTTGACTGATAACTGTGTTATCAAGAATTTACCCAAGATCTCAACAAAGAACCAGTAACTTCCAATTACCTTGGCAACTTGGTAGAAGAGGGACCTTCTACTCTGTCTCAGAAAACTGGCAAGAGTGGCCTCTTCTTTTATTTCCCTTATCACAGTGTATTGTAATTATTTAATCTGTTTACTTCCTAATATACTGTGAGTTCTTAAAGTATAGAGACTGTATCTTATTTATTCAACTCACTGCTACCAGCCTGGTCCAAGCCACCATCCTGCACCTGGATACTGGAGGCCCTGGCTTCCACCATTGTCTGGTGTCTACTCTGGCATAGTAGCCAGAGTCAATTTTTTGAAAGTACAAATTAGATCATATCACTCCTCTGTTAAAAGCCTTGTAGTGTCTCCATTTTAGCCAGTATCTTTACAATGGCCCCACTCCCCAGTCCTCTCTCATTTATTCATCCTGCTCTGGTTGTCCTGGCCTCCTCGCTATTCCTAATACTTCCAGGAATGTGTTTGCCTCAGGGCTTTTCCACTAACTGTTCCTTCTGTCTGGGACACTGTTTCTAGAAAATAGCATATCTTACTCCCTTAACTCTTTCATTAAAGTCACCTTATGAACTGGGCTCTCCCCGATGGCTTTATTTAAAATCCCATTCCGTAAACTAGAATTGAATTAAGATGTTATATATAAATCTACTTTCATTTCTCTTCCACTAAATTGTCTTTGCCAGCCCTATTACTTTGCTCCACATGCTCCCTTTTCCTCTAAGTATTTTCCTTTCTCTCTCCCTTTTGCCCCAGTACAGGCCTAAGGCCATTCACCTAGATTAATGCATGAGTTTACTTGATGGAAGAGGTGAGGCATAATAATAATAAAAAAAGAGATCTCAACTGAGGTGAAGTTAGAAAGGGAGTTGGACTTGGAAGTCCTTGGGTTTGAATCGTGGCTCAAATTTTAAATTCTTCTGAGCCTCAACTTCATCAACCGTAAAGATGAACATAGTCCTATGTCAGGGACTTGGTGAAGGCATTGAATGAGAAGACATGTGAAAGCACCTGGCATGTGGTCTCCACTAGCTGGGTTAATTCTCTGCTGAAGCCCCAGTACCTAACACATGGTTGGTTGACTGAAGTATTTGTTGAACAAATAAGCTTATTATTGATGAATAAATGGCAGATGTTAAAAAAAAAAAAACAAAAAAAAAAACCTCATGCTCCCCTTCCTCGAGTTTCCTTCATACCACCAACCCTGGCCTATTTTTTCTCATAGCACTAAACACTTTCTATCCTACCAAATAACCTTTTTTTTACGTTTATCATCTTTCTCCCCATACCAGATGACAGCTTCAAGAGGAGAAGGTATTCCCCCTACTCTTCTGTTCACTGACACACCCCAAGCACTAAAGCGCCTGACAACCTTCATGATTAGCAAATATCTGTTATGGATGAGTCAACAGATCTTTTTATCTTTAGAATCTTGCTAGAGTCTTATATCAAAAAAGGAATATAGGAATACTTTGAATCCCCAGGGCCTAGAAATGCTTGGTGACTGGCAGGTGTTAAATATTCGCTCAGCTCTTTGAGTACAGGAAGTCGTTATATGATCCCTATGAGACTTTGTCAGAAAAGGTTCCCAGGGTTAATTCACTCATGTTTCTCCTTTTTCTACCATTGAATCGACCTAGTTAGTATTTATCTAACAAATATCTGAGTATCCAAATATTGAGCACCTACTCTGAGTTCAAAAGTATGCCTGGTGCTACACAGGCGACCTAATGCAAGTGAACCAACACCAAATGCGTCTGAACGTAATTAAGTGTGAAATTACAGGACGGATTAGCAGTGCTAATAGTTTGGAGAAAGAGCCAGTAAAAATTCCAAAGTTCACAAGTCGCCCGAATTATCCTTCTAAACGCTCCACCTGTTGATAGTAAAGACCATAACCTGGGCAGCTACTTTAGAATCAGAAGAGCTTTCAGAGTTTACTTCTGTTTTAACGAGAAAAAAACTAAGGCTAGGCACGAGGAAGGCCTCGGCACAGATGGGTCTAGAACTTGGGGCTTTTAAAGTTCTTTGGAATCCGCAGTATGCGAAGTAGGAAAAAGGGTCCGGTTTCCGAGAGGCTAAGGTGCCTGTCGTTACGGTGAGGTGGTGAAGTTGGCGGGGCGGGGGTACATGAGACGCAGTTCCTCAGAGCATGGGGCCCTTGGTAATCCGTAGACAAGGCACAACGCCACAGGTCCTTGCTGTCCTCAACTACAGACCCGCTACTCTGAGGCGCAAGGTTCCGAGCTGCTCCGAGACGGCGGCCGCTCGATCACACCAACTCTGAGGAGGCAGCGTTCCCAGCGTCCCAGGGCACTACTTGTCCCAGCGGAGGGATCCTGCACGCGTCTCTTCCGTCATTACCGCGGAGGGGCCGTCATGCAGCCGACGCCGTGCCGGTGGCGCAGCGACGTCGCGGGAGGCGGGGGTGGCGGCGGAGACAGGAGGGAGAGCGGGTCGGGAAGTAGTTCCGGGTGCGCGGCCCCGGATGTTGGCTGCTCCCGCTGTCGCCGCCGCTCTGGGCGCTGCTCGGGGCCTCGGCCGCTCGCACCAGGCGCCGTTGAGACCTTTCCTGGGGGGCGGAGACGTACGCAGCGGCCGGGGGCTCGGCCGGGCCCTCCCGGCCTGCGCAGCCTGAGGTGAGCGCCCGCCGCTGGGGCGGCCGGGCCGGGGCGGCAGGCGAGGAGGCGGGGCTGGGGCATCTCCCGGGACGGTGGCTGGGGCTGCCCTCCTCGATACGTCCTCTCCCTGTTCTCAGCCACGGCCGCGCTGCGGGGTGGGCGGCTGCGGGGTGGGGGCCAGGGCCGGAGCTGGGGCCTGGAGGGAGGTGAGGGCTGGGTCCCTCCCTCCCCCGCGGCGCCTCTCAGCTGCTGCTGCCCCTCAGACGGGAAGCGGCGGCTCTGCGCCGCCGCGCCTCCCACCCCTCCCCCAGGCGGGGCCCGGGGGAGCCGGACGGGATTCCTCGGGGGCCGAGTCCGAAGACAGCGGTCGTCTCCGTCTCTCTATGACATGCCGCCTTGCCTGGGCTAGCCCCCTACCCCAGCTCGATGCAGCTTCTTCCCGTCTAGCGTGAGGGTGCTTTTCGGCGGGCGAAGCGGGCATTACCTCGTACCTCGGGGGTGCCCTTTGGGGTGAGGAGGCCTGTGCAAGGGGCCTGAGTTCCCACCCATCCTGTCGCCGTGTCCTTTACCAGCATTGGGGCAGAGGCACCCATTCCATGCGACGTGTTGCTGTCCTGTATGTGTTGCATCCTGCCCACGTGGTAGGGTGTTCCCTCCCCTCCGCTCCATTTTTG
Source organism: Rousettus aegyptiacus (assembly GCF_014176215.1). Lineage (NCBI taxonomy): Eukaryota > Metazoa > Chordata > Mammalia > Chiroptera > Pteropodidae > Rousettus > Rousettus aegyptiacus. The sequence continues at coordinate 27,297,195 of NW_023416284.1, read as the reverse complement.
CAGCTGGTGAGGAGGGAGGTTAACGGGGTGGTTTTTCCACTGTGATTTCCTTCTTGTGGTGTGAAAGGTGTTAGGGTCAGTTTTCTTTGCTAGGGCCGACTGTTGGTTAGCTGGAAGCAAGAGTTGCACCCTCTGAAATTGACACCAGTAGGGGACATAACAGGGCTTAGTTTAATTGACATCTTTCTTCCTCTCCCTTTAGCTGCTCTCATTCTTTTCTCTTTTTTAATCCTAAAGAGAAAATAAACTCCAGCTACTGTCGTATTGAGGTGTATAGTTTTCACTTCTCCGTTCTACTTTTTGTGGGTATGATTGGCGAAGGATTTTCTGTGTTGTGCAATCTACGTCTCTGTTGCTCCTGGTTGGATTCCTGAATGAGCTAAATTGGGTTGGCCAGGGAGTTAGAGATTGATGGGCATCTTTTTTTTTTTTCCCCCCCCTGACCTTTACTTAGTTTTTCCCTTCTACTTTGTTTCCTAGTATAACAAGCGTGCGTGTCAGTCATGGGAGTGTTAAATGCATAGCTCTTTACTTGCAAGGCAGCACTAAATAGTTTCACTGAGTCACTTCGTGGGAGCTCTTTTATTTCACTTTTCCTCTCTGTCTCTTGAGTATCATTGCGTTGTTTTTTTGAAACGTGTTTTGAATAGTTTCTTTCCTTAATCTCTCTTCCAGGTTAAGGTTTCCATCTTCCTGTGTCTTGCTTTTGTGACCGCAGATTGCTCCCTTAACAGGGAACAGGCCATACAGTAGCAGTGAGAGAAGCTTTTTATTCCTCTTAGGCCTTAGCAAATATTTATAGAGAAGTAGTAACTCCTCTCCATTTTTCTGTTTTGGTGGCATATTTTAGATGTGATTGATTTTTTTGTTATTTAAGATAAACCTGAGGATTTCTATTTTCTTTTTGTGTCTCTGGGAGTTGAGGTGACTCTTGTTCTTGGTTTTGTGCTGAAGATACTGGAGACTCTCATGCCTTTATTAGGCATTTTTTGGTTAGGGTGAGGACGTTTATTTTCGCTTTTTTTTTTTATTCATTAATTTGGGTGAAATAAAAAGTCAATATTTTGAAGTCCCATTTTAGATTCCAAAATGGCCCACATTCTCACTTTTTCAGGTCCCCGGCCCACATGTGTATTCTCTAGATATACTTTTCTTTTTTATCTGGTACAATTGTTAATATAGTCTATGTAAAATAAAAATGTGTAAATACAGATTCTATCTCCTTTCATCATGCTTAGTATGGGTGGGGCAGTGGAAAATAGAGAATGTTGTTCTGATGCATTCTGAGGCATTTTTTTTAGTAAGTCAAGTCAGCATTTGTGTACTTTAAAATACTGTGCTATGTGTGAAGTAGTCAGTATGAAGAGACATAAGGAATAAAATATGTGGTTTCTTCAAATGCTTAAACTTATGTTGAGAAAATAATATGTAATGTCCATCATTCATACTTACCAAGCAACATCAAACTTCTGGGATAAAAATGCAACCAAAGTCAGTGGTATAAGTGAGACCTGAAAAAGACATTTTTTAAGGGGAAGAGCTGTGTTCCAGGAGAGTGAAGGGGTGCTTGCAAAGACAAATGGCAATGTACAGCAGATCCCAAGCAGCTTTCCTGGCAAGGAGAATCTATATTGGTGAATAATAATAAATGAATTTAAGATTGCTGCGCTGGTATTGGTGGAGGATCTAGCAAGGATATCAGGTTTAGTTTGATGGGATACCACAGTGGGTTCTAAAGAATGGGAGTAAGATGTTGCATATCGTTTCTGAGGAAGATTTTTGTATTAGCCGAGTGTCCTGGAGTAGGGAGACTGACTAGAATGCTCTTGGAGCATATTAGGAATAAGATGATGAGTGTCTGACATAAGATGGTGATTATGGGAATAAAATTATAGCTAACATTGATCGAGTACTTATTGTATACTAGGTATTTGTTGTAAGTTCTTTACATGTACTTAACTTATTAAGTCTCCATAATAAGGTCTTAATTCTATGAAGAAACTTAGTTACATAGAAGGTAAATAACTTGCCTAAACTCCAATGGAGTAAGAGTTGGCAGCAGAGCCAGCCAGAATTTGAACCCAGGCAATCTGGCCTTTGAGTTTATGCGTTTAATTATTTAATTATACTGCCCTTAAAAAGAGTGTATAAAGTATATAGGAAGATAAAATGTGTGAGTAAAAATTAATTTGGACTCAGTGATGATTGAATGTGGGCAAAGAGAAGAGAGCAAATAAAACATGAAAAGATTAAAGTCTAGAATCCTGGGAGGATGGCTGATAATAGTGAGGGAATTAGGAAAGTATCACTGTGAAGGGAAATGAGCTAAAGTTGGTTATGGGCAACACTAGATTGTGTTCAATCAATTTTTCAAGAGCAGGCTAGTCTCCTGCCACTCTTGATAGCCTTCTTTCCTAGCTGGTTTGGCTCTGGAAATGCAGACTTAGTTTAGTATTAATCTAAGGAAAACAATTAGAAACATATCTATTCAGAAGAAAAAAAATGTATACCACATTGCAAAGACACATGGAAATAGCATAAGAATTACTTATTTTGGTCGAGCCACACCACTGGTTCCCAGCCTTAGTGAAAATAATCAAGAACTGACTGGAGTTGAAGTATCTACTACATTCCTATGGGATGAATAGAGATGAAATACAAATTTGCATTGGCCAGGACTATAGATGGTAGTAAAAAACATGTGAATAGGAGAGTGTTGGGAGGTTAGTAGCATCATGGTGAAAGAGCTTTGAGGTTTGGGACTTTGAGCGACATTATAGCCTAATAGGTAAAGCATTCTGAGAAAAACCAGGAAGTACATCTGCCCTACAGAAGCCAAGGATAGGAAAGGTAGCGTGGTTGACATTATCAGATGTTGTCTTGAAGTTCAGAAACAATGATAATGATGAAAAGACTATTGAACTAGGACTAGAAGTAATTTGTAAACTTAGAATTTTTGAAAGGAGGGATAAGAATAGATAGATGCCAGATTTATTTTTCACAGATAAATTTGTAGAGACAGTATGGTCTGGTGTGGTAATTTATAGTATTTTCTCCTATTGCTTCCTCTAGTCTCATTTTTGTTCACATGTCACAGTTACTTAGATATCTGAAAACTCACTTTTTTTCTTTAAAAAAGAAAACTTGTGTTCTAAAGCCAAAGATTTTTATACTTTAATGGTTCTCTCAAATTTATTTTTAAAGTTTTATTAAGATCATTCACATACTGTACAATTTATCCATTTAAAGTATACAGTTCAATGGTTTTTAGTATATTTACCAGGTTGTGCAGCCAGTACCACAGTCATTTTTAGATATTTCATCATCTCTAAAAAAGAATGTTTGTACCCATTAGCAGTCACTCCTTGTTTCCCCATCCTGTCTTAGACCACCACTAATGTGCTTAATATTTCTATAGATTTGCCTATTCTGGACATTTCATATAACTAGGATTAAACAATAAATGGTCTTTTGTGTCTGGCTTCTTTCACTTAACATAATTTTTCAAGGGTTATCCTTCACATAGTACATATCAATGTCTCATTTTTCTGTTGAATAATATTCCAGTGTATGATTGTATCACCTTTTATTCATCCATTCATTTGTCGATGGGCAATTGGATTTCTTAGTCTTTTAAAAACCCTCCCCTATCTTCATCTTAATCCTCACCTTGCCAACTCCACCCTTTCCATGGCTTTTCTTTTAGATTATAACCTCTGCAATGCAGTCTGCTCGGTATTGGGTGTATAACAATGAGTAAGAGATGGCCCTTGAACATTTGTATAGTGTGCTTATGGTTTACATGTTTTTCAGATGTTTCATACACAACAAGTGAGATAATATATGAAAAATGTAATGTAGGTAAAGCATTTTTTAAGATTAGCAATATGAAGTTTAGTTTAGGTGACTTGCCCAAGATTGCACACTTAAATCAGTGATAGAGTAATTAGAGCATCTTAGTCCATGTCCATTGCTATTTCCACTATTCTGTGCTGCTATTCTAACTTAAAGGATCCCTGTGTGAATTCCTAGATAATAAGAGGGACTTGGAAATGCCCTTACGTAAGGAGTCAATAATTTTTAATGTTTAATCTTCAGGATTTAGGAAGAGATTTCTCTGACTAGATTCTGTCACTTATTTGTTCTTTGGTTTAGATAAGTTATTACATTTCTGCTTTTTCTTTCAAAATTTTAGTGGGAATTAGTGTGATGATAGTGGTAGTGATGATAATAGCTAATATTTTCTGAAGTCTTACAATGTATGGGCCTCAAAGTGTTCTAAGTACATTTATTATTCATATAATCTCAAACTCTAAAAGGTAGATTTTATTAGAAAAATTTTACAGGTAAGGAAACAGGCACACAGCAGTTAAGTAACTTGCCTAAGGGTATGTAGGAGTGGAAAGAGCTGGGATTTGAACCCCTACAGTCTATTTTCAGAACTCAGTGGGTCTTAATCACTACACTGTACTGTTTACTGTTATGAATTAATAGAGGGCACTATTTCAGATAAAGACATGACCAGAATATGAAGATTGGATTTTGAATATAGTTGGAGAGGCAAACAGCAAGATTAAGTTGACATTACATCCACATTCATTTTAAATAGGAAACTCACACTACAGTGTACAGAGATACATGTTGTTTTGGCATTCAGGTACTTTTTTATTTTTATTTTTCCCTGCTAATAGCCTCTCAACTCAGAAATTGCATTATTTTCTGCCCTTCACTGTCGGCTTTGTTAGTCACTTAGCTTTCCACATTGCCACTATTCAGAAACCTTGGCTAAAGCTCACTACCTCTCTGTCTTCCTTTAACTGTGAATTTTTGTTTTCTACTTTGAACAGGTAGCTTTCAGTCTTACATGAAGGGACTCTTTGCCTCCTCTACCCCCAAACTCAGAAAACATCACAGTGGCATTTTATAACAACTGTCAAAAAATTTGACCACCTTAATTGGCATAACTCAATTTTAGTATACAAATAACAAGAAATGAAGCACAGTGTTTTGGTTAAAGAGATTGACTTATACTGAAATTGGAAAAGGCATCTACTGTACAGGATTTTGGGTTTAATAGAATTTGTTATAACCAGATCAGCAAGGCATTATTACTGTGGGCCATCTGTTGGGATATGGAAATAGCTTTGTTATATGGAACCAGATGTTGCATTTATATTTATAACAATGGCATTCTACTTATTTTAAGTAACCTTTTGTAGTTAGGTACCTTCCGCTGTTATTCTACTTGACATATCAGCTGATAATCTGAGAATGTGATGTCTTTCAAAGTGGTTATTATTTTTTACAGAATTGAGATAAAACAACTGAAACAAAGCAAGTGAGACTTATATATGGTGTCAAACTTTAGTACTGTAACAAGAGGAAATATAGGGTAAATATGAATATAAGATAATTAGGACCATATTCAATTGAAACTCTTATTTTGACACTGTTAATAAGCCTAGTTTGCAATAATTACTAAACTACCCTGGTTTCTCTAAGAATATCTAAATTGATCTCATTTGCCATAAACACCTACATTAATAACACTGCCCTGCTTGACTTATTTCCCATCATCGATGGGTGAAGTAGTCTGTAATGGACTCAAACTTATGGAATGCAGTAAGTAGAACTGTTGTTAGAACATAGTCTTAAAAAGAGAACTTTCTTCTGAGTTGACTGCTGATAATTTTGAGGTGGGGAAAGTCCTTGGGTGGGAGTTTTAGAAAACACTAATCCCATTCATGAAGGCTTTGGCCCCATGACCCAAGCCCCTCCAAAAAAAACCCTGCCTCCTAATACTGTCATCTTTGAAGGTTAGGATTTAAACATGAATTTTGGGGATGGGGGGACACAGACATTCAAATTATAGTGTTGGCTATTTTTTAATTGTCTTCAAATCATATGTAGAGAGTCATGGATTCCATTGATGAATTGACTGATTATTCCAGGATGACCCTGTATCTAAAGGATGCTTTACTCAGTAAACTGACTTTTAATTAAGTTTTCTCCAAGAGTACAAACTTAAAAGCTGTAGTCGAATTCTCCTATCTAAACAGAGTGGTATAGTGGTATCAAGGAAATAAGATTGACCTTCTGATTGATTGGTAGGGTATGGTGCCATGTGACCTTATTAAAGATATTGGAAGTTGGGATCAACTTTTTTTTGTAAGGCTGGGATCTGGCTTTAACTGTGTGTTGAACATTGGTTTGTGAGAGGGATGGATGAGGGAGAAGACTGCTAGAATAAATTATAACAATTTCAAATTTTGTTCACTTCTAGAGAGGTGGAATTGGGAGGCAAGTACAGTATGGTAGAAATAGGTTATTGTTAAGATGCTAGATTTTGGCAGTGGGTACATAGGTGCTTGTGCTTGTTAAATTATTAAAGATAACTGGAAGTTTCTGCGGCTTGGCTGTAGAACTTCAAGAAATTTTATTGCAGACACAACAGTCAAATTTGCTGCAATCAGGAGCATCTGTTTACTCTTCTGAATGAAGATGGAACAGACTGTCATGGGAGGAGGTAAACAATATATGGCATCAGTTTCTGCTACTGTGGTTGAGTCTGTGAGTCTGTGACGTGCTTTACCTGTCTATTCTGTGTAAGGTGGTATTGTTCCACTATGTATATACCTAAAAAGTAAACACCATTTAAAATGGCATCCTTGCATATTGGAGGAAGTCATGTTTTATATTATTAATAGAGCATATGTGTTTTAGAAAGATTTCCATCTTACATTTGAATAATACTTTTTGAAAAGCATTTTCTCTGATCTGTTTTATTTTGGAGCCTCACAATAGCCCTGTGATATAGGTGGGACAAATAATATTCTTGTTGACAAATGGCTAAAATGAGATACAAGCTAAGACTTACTTAGTATAACTCAATCATTTAGTAGTAGAGCAGAGACCCACCTCCTGCATTGTTTCTCATCTTATATTCTGTATTAGAAAACTGAAAAGGTTATTAATAAAGAACATTGAATTTTTATGGTAGAAATTAAAGGTTATGGATTCCAAAGGACCTAGGCTACTTGGAACAGCCTTTGTCTTGTAATAATATCAGAATGGGGAATATAAAACTATTGAGAGCAACTTCTTGCCTTGTTAACTTTGAGTCCATTTCTAGTCATTGGATGTATTTTCACTTGAGCCTGCATTCCTTGTCTTTGCAGAATTCTAGAGGTAAGGAGAAGATGGAATCAGAAGGGTGACTTTTAAGGATTACTAATTAGCAAATTTGGTCTATTTTATGGAATTGTATATCTTTAAAATTTAGACATTGGGAAATTGTCTAAAACATGATTCTACTGAGAATGCTTACGTTACTGCCATAGAGTATTATTATCTCTTGCTTGGTAGGTAGGAAGAGTGACAGTATATTTCCATATGTGTAGGAAAAAAGACTGGGCAAGCAAACACCACAATGGATAGTTTTTATTGTCTCCTTTGAACCTGTTTATATTTTCTAAGTTCTTTACAATGAGCATATATTCTATAGTCAGAAAAAATAAGCATGTATGATTTTTGTGGTTCAAATGAAATTTTGGAAAATATGAATGATAGCACTGTAGCAGAGCAGTTTAAATACTTGCTGCTGTCAGTATTTTGCTTTCTAGGCAGTTATGTTAATAAATCAGTTTGGTAAGTTATTTGATTATAAGCTTATGGGTCAAATTGTGAATGTCTTAAGTGCTTTGGATTTTTTTTTTGCATTAGAATTTGGTAATTTAGTTCTGCTTATCAAATTAATTTTAGTCCTCCAGAAGCAACCAAAACCTTAGGTTTACATACAGTAATTACTTATTAATAAGTAAAAAATAGCACATTGATTTATAATGAAAACTAGGCTTAAGATCTGCTTATATGCTTTTATTTCCTTGGCAGGTTTCTACTAAGAAAAACCAAATTGTTAGTGCTTCTTTAAAGTACTGTTTTCATCCAGTGACATTAGACTCATTAATTTTTCTCACTTGTTTGTTCAATTATTCACCATCTGCTATGTCATGGGGACTGTACTAAGAGCTATGGACACAAGTAAAAGGCAGGGTCCCTGCCAGCAGAGAAACTTGCTTTTAGCTTTGGAGAGACATCACAGAGCTATCTTTAGCAATATGGAAGTATACTGGGATATCTTCTGTTTTCTAGTTTTTATCTAGAAAGGCAGAATGACTAGCTTGTTTGTTTGAAGAACTTAATGCATTTAGTGCTGTGGAGCTTTAAGAGGAGCTCATGGCTTCATAGTTGTTTCTCTGACTGCAAAATATTGAAAATAATCTAAAGAATTTTTTTTTTCCCACATAAGAAGCATTTCTTATTGAGGTAGACGACCTCGGCATACAGATTTATATCAAACTTGCTTTGAGACCATAATTAAGAAACCTTGTATTGCGTCTTCTAGGATGGAGACAGTGTCTTTTTTGTCTTTTATCCTCTATACTTAGCACTGTACATGACACATAATAGTCATCATACTAGGAAGGATGTTTCATGTTTAAGGATTTTAATATTGGTGTAAGTATATTGTAACTTACCTTATATTTAATAAGATATATAATAATTCCTAGATTGTTAAGAGGTAATCTTTTATTCAGGCCAGTGAGATATCCCACAAAACATGTGATACATAGTCATTTGGCTGCTCTTAGAACAACTGATCGCCGTAAGGTGTCTGTTGTTAGCTCTCATTGACACAATATTTGCTTCTAACTTCATCTCTTTTCTAATCCTCTATAGAACAGTAAGAGATCTAGTTTGCCTTTAACAAGATAACCCTTCAAATATTTGAATGTGTTACTCATTCAGCAAATATTTCTTACACCTACGTATGCAAGGCACTGTCTTGGGCTTTGTGAGAGATCCAACGGTAACTAAGATGCATAGTCTGTTCGCAAAGAACTGATACAGAGAAAGAGCCATGCGTTTGTTGAAAAGAGAATTTTTTGCTTATGATAATCAGGAAAGATATATGGAGTGATAATGTTTGAATTAAGATTAGTGATGGGACATTCTAGGCTGAGAGCATAATGAAAAACCTAGAGATAAAGGAGCACGATGTTAAGTTAGAGGAGTAGCAAGAAGCCCAAGTTGGCTGTTTCACAAACTATCCTCTAGGATATTAAAAATATTTATTATTATGGCCTCAGTACCCAGAGGAGTGTTTGACAAATGATTGGGCCTCAGTAAATATTTGTCGAATGAATGAATAAATGGTCACATTTGGGAAATACCAAACGTCCTTCCTTGAAAGGATCACAAGGCAGTTCAGGATATTAAACACTCTGATTAAGTCGTTTAGAAGAAAAAAAAAAGTTGCTTATCTCAAACTTTTTGGCTATGAAATACCTATTAACAGTTCTTGAAGTCCTCTGGTAAATATTAGACAGGGGTCTCTGTGCTAGAGGGGACATGGAAAGCTGGGAAGTGTTTTCTTCTTCAAGCTAAACACATTTAGTTTCTTCAGCCATCCTAAACTCCTCTCTAGTGTAATATCACTCCCTGCAAGCATTCTAGTTTGTAAATGTTCTTAAAATGAGGTGCTCTAAACAACACACTCCTCCAGTTTTGAACTAACCAGTGAAGAGTTCATGGGACAGTTACCTTCCTTGATCTGAATATATTCTTCTGATGAAGCCTTAGATTGTATTTTGTTTCTTTGTAGCAGCTGAGTCACTTTGTTGGCTCATATTCAATTCTCATATTAATTTACAAGAAGTTCTTTGAGTAGATTCAGAGAGATTTCCTATTGCTAGAGCTAATATATGAATGCCCGTTTTCTTCTGATTAAGTCTAGTCTGTTTTCTCAGAAGTACTAGTCATTCTTAAGCTTCCCGAAATCTGAGAAAGAAAAGAAAAAATTATTGTACAATGATGAATTTGATCAAGTAACATGAAAGTCCATCTGTATTGCTGAGTATACTCAAAAGTAGATAAAATACAGTGACTCCCCATATACTCATTATAGATTCAACCATTATTAAGCTTTTGCCACTTTTTTTTTTTTTTTAAATGCCTACAGCACCAGGCCCAACCCTGCTTAGCATCTGAGATCAGATCAAATAGGGCACGTTCAGGGTGGCATGGTCATAGACAACTTTTGCCACGTATGTCTTCACTGTCTTTTTTGCTTAAGTATTTTAAAGAAAATCATAGACATTGTCTTTTCACCCCTACAAACTTCAGTATAGGTCTCTAGCAAATACTCTTACACATGCCATCATCGTATCTAACAAAATTCACAATATTTTCTAAATGTCATCAAATATCATTTCATAATAAAATGTCCTCAATTTTTTACAAAAGTCTTTTAACGGTGGTTCTTAATTGAATCAATACCCACACAAGGTCTACACACTACCTTTAGTTATGTTTCTTGTCTCTTTTAACCTAACACAGTCTACTCTTTTTGGCATAATTTCACTCCATTCATTCTTTTGACCCTTTATGTCTCTACTACCAAGTTCTGTTACTGTTCCCTTTGATAATATCTATAAGACTTTTTTTTACATCAATTCTGCAAACATTTCAAAATATTTATTATGTACAAAATGTGCTAGGCATTGTGAGAGATAGAAAGTTTAATTTAACATGAACCCGGCCCACTAGGAGCCAGAGATCCAATGGTAGAGACAGACGCATATAGAAACAATATGAAGCGGACTATTTGCCTTCCAATGGGTTATGCCTTGATTATATAGCCTCACATTTTTTCCCCCCAGAAATTGCTGCCAATGGAATCTTTTCTTAATTCATTGCTTTAATCATGTCTTGGTCAGGAGCCCACAGATAAGGAACCCTCTTGAACCAATCCAAACTATACAGTTTTTGGCCTGGCACTCAATACTCTTAGTAGCTCTCACCTTTACCTGAAGTGGAACGCCTCAAGGCACCAACATCCTCTTTTTTTTTTAAACCCAATTTATAGTATTGTGTAGAATTTTCCTTTCTCAGACAAGATTATAGACATTTTAAGAACAGAAATCTTGTCTTTTTCTGCATATACTGGGAAGCGTAATAAGTACTTTTGAAGAGTCTTACTACATATGTCAGTGGGCCATTCTTGCTGCCTACTACCCTCCCAGTGTCAGCTGCAGCTTCTGGTAAAAAGTCAGTAATCTAGATCTGGGTCTCTTCTGTTACCCAAAAGCCTCCTTTAAAAAACCCATTCAGTTATCTAAAAACTCAGATGACAGATATATAGTTTACACATTGTCCCTTTCCCATCACCATGTGCCTGGCAAACTACTGATGGTTGGTTGTGTTTAGACATGACTTTCTCAGTGTAGCACTTCAGATAGCCACTACCTGTCAAGCATAATTGACTAAGTGATGTGAAACGCGTTTGCTATATCCTTGTTCTAAACCAGTAGTTCCTGAACAAGCTGTGTATCAGAATCACCTGAGATATTTTTAATTGATTCCCTTTGTTTCTGATAATAGGTTAGAAATGATTCTTACGAAGCTAGTGGTTTGTAGACTGGCTTTGGAGACCAGACAGGTAATTTTATTTGGTTAAACAGCTCTATTAGTGTAGACTATACCTTCCTTTCTTTTCAGTTGTGGTACAACATGTTATTCCTCTGACAGTCTCTGACAGTATGTTCTGATATATTCAGTTTACTTCTCAGGTATATGGTAGGATCTCTTACTTTGAATTACATCAGGCAAAACACATGAATCAAATGCCCAATATAAAGATACAAGATCCAGAGAGGTGGCATCTTGGTTTTCTAAAAATAACTGAGTTTAAATTTAAAGCCTCAAAACCCATCAGCCCTCTGAAAGCTTATTCTCACTGTTTCTTGAATACCTTTAAAAGTTTAAAATAGAGCTCAACATTTTTGGATTGAATAATCTTTTGAGTTTTTCACATTTTACGTATATTGAATAAAGGTGATTTAAACATAATGTGATTTAATTTCATATACCTTTGTCATTTTCCACAAAAAAATCTACAAATTGGGGGAAAGTTCTTTATTAGTCCACATGATTTGATTTTGGGACTGGAAATTGTGGTTAAGGTATTAAGAAGAGTAGAGAGACTGAAGCTTCAGGATTATCTAGTGAGTTAATGACAGACCCAGAAATAGAATCTTATGTTACTTACTTGGGTTATGATTTGGTTTGAAGAAGGTGGCCCGTGATCTGTTTACATAAATCGCAGGAAGTAAGGTTTGGGGTTTGAAAGAAGTTATATCTCTCTGATGTTTGGCCAAGAAGTTTCCCCTCCCCCACATTTACCATCTGTTTTATTGACACTAGTCCTAAACTGTGAAGGGTAAAGAAGCAGTTCAGACTTAGACTTCCTACTCTTAAACAGTCTTAAGAAGCTAAAGCTGATTCTTGGTTGTCATGCTTTTTTTCATCTTCTGTTATTAGGAGAAAGGGTATAGCCTAAGTAGTTGATTTGTAGACAGTAGTAGAGTGGTTTCTTGTGGAATTTTTTCAGGATCTATATAGGTATATAAAACTTTTTTATGAACCATAAGTGTATCTTCATTAAACATGTTTAATTAATAAACAAACTTTCCTGCAGTTCAAGGGGTTATAGATTTGAAAACAGTTGCTATAGTAGAGTTGCTTACTGATGAAGTCATTACTTTTGCTCTCCCCTCCCTGTTCAGTTTAGGGAATGAGGGTGGCTCCTTGACACTAGTGAAGGAAGAAGCAGGAGCTTAACAGAACAAGAACATTTGTGTGTGATGGTTCTAAACTTGCTCTTAAACAGCTTTATTGAGATGTAATTCACATACCGACTTAGGGTATAAAATTCAGTATATTCATAGGTTTTTAGTATATTCATAGGTTTATATATTCATCACTGTACTTTAATTTTAGAGCATTTTCCTCTCCCTTTGAAAGAAACCCCATACCTAATAGCAGTCAGTCCCTTTTACCTCTCCCCACTACCCAAACCCTAAGAAACTACTAATCTAATTTAAACTACTAAGCCACAGTCTAACTACTAATATAAATTTGGCTGTTTTGGACATTGGATATAAATGGAATCATATAATATGTACTCTGGTGACTGACTGGCTTCTTTCACTTAGTATATTTTCAAGAGTCATACATGTCATAGCATATAGCATTCCTTTTTATTGCCAAATAGTATTCTATTATATAGGTGTAACACATCCTTTCATCGGTTAATTGGCATTTGGATTATTTCCACTTTTTTTGCTATTAGTGATTTAATGCTGCTATAAACATTTGTGTACAGATATTTCTGTGGATGTATGTTTTCATTTCTGGGATATATATCCTACGAGTGGAATGGCTGTGTCATATGGTAACTTTTAACTTTGACAAACTGCCAAAGTGTTTTCTAAAGTGGCAGCACTATTTTACATTTTCGACAGCAATGTATGAGAGTTTGTTTCTCCACATCTTTGCAACACTTGTTATTGTTTGTCCTTTTGATTACAGCCATCTTAAGATGGTGTGAAGTGATATCTAATTGTAGTTTTGATTTGCATTTTCCTAATAACTAATGATGTTGAACATCTTTTCATATGTTTATAGGACATTTGTATATCTTCTTTGGAGAACTGTCTCTTCAAACCTGTGCTCGTTTTTTTTTTTTTTTCCAGTCAAATGCTCTACCCTGAACTGTATATCAAAATCTTTGTCCATGTTTTTAATGGGGTTGTCATTTTATTATTGAGTTGTAAGTTATTTCTATATTCTGGACACTTGCTCTTTTGACTGTGGATTGGTCCTACATTACTTGCTTGGAGGCAGAAAGAAGTGATGGATACAAAGACTATATTGAAAAGATCTGGTGACTTTTCAGTCATATCTTATTGTCCTTATATTAAGTTTACTATCTTCTTCCAACTCTTGAGGAACCTGAACCTGGTTTATTCATTAATTGAACAAATATGACTGCTGACTGTATCTACCAAGTTTTGGGGTATATAACAAAATGAAACAGATAAAAGTTTCTGTTCTCATAGAGCTTACATTCTAGTAGGAGAGAAATAGTTAACAAAAGTCATGTCAGATGGTGACAAGAGATAAGATAAAACAAGGGAAATAATGTGATGAGCATTCTAGCATATTTTAATCTTTCCTGATTTCTTAATCTTTTCCTCTGCTCTGACTGCTTGACCTATTTCACTTTCCATTTATTTTCATTGTATACTTTTTTAAGATAACCTTTTATTTCCCTCTCACTCCTAATCTTTAACCCCGCTGCTGCAGTCTAACTTTTGATTTTGCTAGTCCACAAAACCCACCTTCTATAGTATTAATGATCTTAAAGCCAATATTCCCTTCTCAGTTTACAGCCATCTTGATCTACATGTAAAGCTATTTATTGCCTTTTTCCCCTATTAGCTCACGTGTTGGTATCTCTAGTACAATTTCTCATTTTTTTTTTTAACTATTTCCTTCTCTCTCAATTATGTATTAGAGTTCTCTAAAGTTAAGTTTGGCCTCTCTTCTCCCTTTAATACTCCTGTAGTGAATTGATCATCTCACATGATTTTAGTTGCTTTCTGAGAGCACATGACTGAGATCTAAATTCTTAGCTCAAGCTGCACTGCTGTCTTCCAGTTTAGTTAGTGGAGCTAAGGTGAACAGCTGATTGCTACTCATTTAGCAGGATTCTTTTCCTCTTAGTCCTTTCTCTGGCATATTTCTCCTGTTCAGGCTGATTAACACATAGGTTATTTCCAGTACTGCTTTAATGATCACCTGTGACTCATGGTGTAACAATTCAGTGTTCAGTCAACCTGAATCAAAGGGGTTATTCCTTCGTGGATGCTAGTAAATTTTCTACTTTTAAGTCTTAAAAGATCGGTTCAGTTCAGAAGTAAAAAAAAAAAAAAAAAAAAGCAATTGTCTCTTGACTTGTAGTGCTATAACACTGATTTTCAACAAACTTTTTAATTCTTTTGTCTAGTATTACCCTTGTGCTTTCATTCAAGCTACTGTCACAGTCACTGAGGCATGAATTTTCCCTTTTGTATAGAGGAGGAAATTATGCCTTAGAGAAGTTAACAATATACCACGGTAACAATTGGGATTCCAGTCTAGATCCTGAGTCAAAGGCATAAATACTCTAAGTTCTTTATAAACTATAAAGCATTATACCTCTGTGTGGGTGGGAGGGAAGAGAGAAGTGTTTGTTAGAATAACTTGGGAGCTTTTTCAAAATACTCAGTCCCATTTCACCTCCCGCTCCCAAATAATGTATTATTATACAACTTTTAGTTTGTTAAACATTTTCCTAAATGTGAATAGTTTGTCACTCAGTTTAATATACACTTGAAGACTGCTCATATTAAAATGGAATTCCATGTTCTTCTGTTGGTGATGGGCTCTAATACATTAGCTTCTATTGAAGCGTACCCATCAGTAAATGACTGGTTTTACTACCTATATTCTGTTGTGTCATTCAACACAAATTACTTTCTTGCATGTTGGTTTTCAGAGGATTTGGAGAAAATGCTATGAGGTGCTGTTGGCACCAACTTAAACTGTATAAATTATGGATGTAGTTGAATAAGTTAATATAATTATTCAACAGTAGTTGCTCCAGAGATTTGAGTTTGTAATTTGGAGGACACTTTGAGATTTTCCTGACTTTACTGTGAACTTTAGCTGTCTTTTGTGAGATTTCCATGTTGCTGGTTATTTCCTGAGTAGGGAGAAGATTGGCATATGTTTGATTTTTCAGTTAACCAGCCTGGGGTTCAGGACACCATTTAGGAGCAGTAATCTAGATTAAAATGAAGAAAACAGAAACTAGGGCATTGTGGCCAGAGCAGATTAGAAAGATATCTAGGAACTAGAGTTGGTAGTAAATGGTAGTTATTTGGGGACCCTAAAGGTGTTGTTATTTAGGGGACTCAGTATATAATATTCTGAATTCTGAACTGACAGAGGAATAAAACAAGAACCAACAGGTGAAAAATGGAATATTACCTTTTGTAAAATTATTTTTTTATTGATAAAACTTCACATACCATGAAGTTCACCATTTTAAAGTGTACAGTTCGGTGGTTTTATACTAAAGGTTTTTATTTACAAGGTTGTGCGACTGTCACCACTATTCCATAACATTTTTATCATATCACAAAGAAACCTGTTAGCATTCACTCTACACCCCGCCATCTCCTGGCAACCACTAATCTACTTTCCATTTCTAAGATTTGTCTGTTCTGTACATTTTGTATAAATGGAGTCATGCCATATTTTGTCTTTTGTGTATGACTTCTTTAATGTGGCATGAGGCTCTCAATGTTGTAGCACATAATAGTACTTCATTTCTTTTTATGACTGAATAATATTTCATTGTATATTATATAAATATTGTGTAGATATGCCACAATTTTTTTTATCCACTTACCAGTTGATGGCTATTTGGTTTGCTTCCATGTTTTTGGCTATTAATGAATAATGGTATTATGGACATTGCGTGCAAGTTTTTGTGTGAACATATGTGTAAATTCTGGGGATACACACGCACACACGCGCGCACACACACATACACACACATACACGTGCGTAGGAGTAGAATTGCTGGATCATATGGTAACTTTTGGAGGAATAGCTTTTTTCTGATGAGGTGATACTGTAGAATGTGGCTTAGGTATACGAGCCAAATGGGCTGGCTAAGTCTCCACATTCTCTTGTCCCCACCCAGCAGAACTTTAATTTAGACCATGGGACAGCCCACCTGATGACTAGATTGTTAGAGTCAGCAGAGTAGACACACCTAGATTACTGCCTTTTAGAGTCTGGATGTAGAGTTTTGGAGTTAGCTGTACCCACTAACCACATTTCTTACTTACCTCTTTGGTGAGGTGTGGGCTAAGAGCCCAGGAGTGTTCAGAAAAGTCTTTACGCTTAGAATTCAAGAGTTGGAAAGAAGTGCACTGCTCTAACAAAGGTAATAATGAAAGGGGTTAGGCTAGAAACCTGAAAGCCATTCTTAATGTGGCACAGTAAGATGATGAATTAAATCAGTTTTGGACATGGTAAGTTTGGGTTTTCCAGGAGAGAGTGTTGGATAATAATGTTTGGAGATCAGGAAATTGATCCCTGCCAGAGCTTTAAATTTGAGGTTCATCTGCATGCAGGAGTAGGTAAATCACCTGTAAAGTAAAATAGTAGAGAAAAGTGTCTAGTAATTTCCATATCTAAAATCTTTAAGGTTTTGATTCTGCCAGCTGATATTTCAGCTGTATCTCACTCTGAATGACTTGTTTCCTTTTGAGTTTTGTGATTTTTGATTGTGAATTTATTAATTTTGGAACCTTATTTGTGGGAATTCTTCCAGGCTGAGAGCAAAGGTAGATCCTCAGAGAGGATTTGCTTTTGCTTCTGTTAAGGTTGGGTGGGGGACACTACCATTTGAGAATTATCCTAAACAAAATTCTAGGTGTAAAGCTTTTTGAACCATAATCTAGATGGGAGTCAGCTCATGGTTGTCAATATCAGGAGAGATACTGTTGTAAGATATCATATCCCCATCCCCTCACCAGCATTCAGTGCCAAGATTAAGAAGCAGTTTTCCTTCCAGTTCTCTTAGGTAACACCTGGACTTTGCCACTAATACTTTGGGCTCCAGTAGGCTTTGGAATTGCAAGTTGAAATTTATAGGGGTTGGCAAAAAGCCCTGAAGGTGAATGATAGCTGGTTTAAGTACTCTGCATACTTTTCTAATTTTCCTCTTTCACTTAGTTTTTGGCCTTGGTTGTACCTTATTTTCTTTCAGGTTATTGATTTATAAAGATTTAAAGATACTTTATCCAGTGTTTGTTATTCTCAGTGATCATGTGGATATCTATGCTGCCAGTCTGGCAGAAAAGGAATGTGTGTGTCTCTTTTCAGTGCACGAGGGACAGGACAGTTAGATACAGGAAAGTCAGCCTCTAAATCAAAGATTATAAACTTGGGACAAAATCCAATGTTTTTTTTTTTGGCCTACATAGTATTTTGAAAATAAAAATCAGGTTTAAAATAAAAATCTGAATATCTTTTTTCTTTTTGAAAAATTAGAAGATCTTACAACACTGGGCTTGTAATCATGCTTAGCAGCAAGTGGCTAGAACTGAGAATAGCAGCTGATTTCTTCACAGTGAACTTGTTTTCTTCAAATGCTTACAATCTCCACCAGTTGTGCAACATATATATATATATATATGTTTGCACATACCATTCCAACTTCTCTCATTCATGTTACGTGTAGACATTTGTGGATTATCCTTGTGCCAGGTAGTGGTGCTAATAGATAATTTCACATTTGTTCACTGATTTAATTCTAAGAAGAAACCTGCAATTTATTCCTGATATGTAGTAGTATCCTCAAGTTACAGATGAAGAAACTGAGTTAAATGAGGGTATATAAATTCTTCAAGGTCTCATGGTGTCACAGCTACAATTTGAACCTAGAACTGTCTTATTCAAAGCTCCTACTGTTTCAGTGCTAGTCTTAACTTTTTGTTTTTTTTTTAAGCAATGGAGCTGTTTCAGATGAAGTCTTAGTGAAGTCCAGTATGTAAAACCAATAAAGATAGCACAGCTTTGATGACAAGTAGATGGGGTGGGGGACAGTTATGTGGAAATTGGAATCTGAGTGCTTAGCTCTTTAGTAGTCTTTAGGCAACTCTCTGGAATTCCTAGGATTCTACTAAACATTTAGGACACACTATCTCTATAACATTAGCATATGAGTTTTCAGCTCCTTGGAATGTTATAGTTACAATATGTCCATTTCTCTTAGGCTTGGCGATATGTCTGTCTTCCTAAGTGTAATCCCTCTTATCACATTTTTGATTCACGTGGGTACGTGTTCAGAAAATGGCGAATATTTTAGCCTTCTATTTCTGTTTTCAGAGTGTTTTAATTAGAACTGTATTATGATTTATAGTTTCACTTACTTTGGAGCATCTGATAACTAACTCTTCTCTACTTTTCAGATTCTCTTTGTGGCCAGATGGGTTTGTATGGACAAGCTTGTCCATCTGTAACTTCATTAAGGTGAGTACTCTTCTTTTTCTTTATTGGAATATGTAACATTTAAAAAGTTATGCCAGTTAAGTCACATTAGAATGAATTTCAGGATGAGGTTCTGAATAAAATACTATAGTTTGTTTTGTCAAATAGTGCTATTTGATGTGAGGTTGGGAGATATTTTTGCTTACAGAGGTATTTATGGTAATGGGATTTGGATCTTAATCTCCACTTAGTTTACATATGTTCTTTTACATGAAATAACATGATTTTACACTTTGTCATTCTTTTTTTAAAGAAACTAATCTGCTCTCTGCTTGTTTAATTAGAAAATACATAGTAAATTTTGATTGCTTTGGTAGCAGATTATTAAATAAGACTAGATACTAATTTTGACTTCTTTCTAAAGGATAATATAAACATCATACCTAGGTTATCCTCATTGATAATAAATAAGTAAAATCTAAAAAGTAGAAACTAAATTGTATACAACTCAGTGGTTTTAGATGTTTTTGAAGTTGCTAAATCCTTTACAAATTAAATCTTACGTGAAATCTAATGATTAAAACAGATGAATGTGGGACTTTTCTGCTTGCTTAGGTTTTCATTTTCTACCCTCACACTTGCCCCTGAGGGATTGCCACAGTACCCAGAGCACAGTTTGGTAAAATAACCTAAATCTTATCTGTAAATTGAAATCTTTCAGACTAGTACATGAAGTGTTGATGGCAGCATCTGCTCGTTACATTTGGTGTTGCAGCTAGCTGTATCATTTATTCATTCATTCAGCATGTTGAGCACCTAATATATTGTCAAGCACTATTCTAAATGCTGAGGTGATAGCAGTGAACATAGATAAAAATCTGTGATCGTGAAGCTTATATTCTGGTGAAGGGACAATTAATACACAAGATTAGTAAGTATCTGTTAGTGACAGTGATAAGGACTAAGGTGAAAAATAAAATAGAGAAGGGTAATAGAAAATATAGGATGCCTGTGTGTATGTGTGTATGTATGTGTATTTTTAGATAGGGTAGTTATGGAAAGCTTTATTGAAAAGATGTTATTTGAATGCAGACCTGAAAGAGTGATGGAACAAGCCATTTATTGGGTATATGGATGATATGTATTCCAGGCAGAGGGAACTGAGGAAGTGCTAAGGCAGATTTGCCTAGTATGTAGTAGTAACAGTGAAGAGGAACAAAATGGGAATTGACAATTTATAAGTAAAGTTAGAGGGTGGAATGAATACACGTGACATCTAAAAATTTTGTTGGGTAGAAAAGGGTATTTAGTAAATGAATTAAAACTTTTCCTCTCCCCGCCTTTAAATATTTAAGGTAAACAAGTATTTTCTATTGATGATATTGGATCCTAGTTTAATTGGAATGTGTTAGGATTATTTTAAAAATTATAATTGTTCTATTTTTATGAATAAAAGGTGATACATATTTCTTATAGATAATTTGGAAAGACAGAGATAGCTGTTGTTCATATCTTCATATTATGTAATTTTATACCAGTAGGTACTATCCGTGAATTAGAAAAAGCCCAAGAAATTTCCTTTAAAAGAAGGTTACAAAAGATTTTGTGCCAGTAACTAAGTATACCGTTTAATTTTAACCAAGCTGCTCTGCCAAGAGGGGGCACTAAAGATGGACTGCAAGCCTGGAAAAGGGAAAAGATATTTGTGCCTTCCTGTCTATTCTTTGTGTTTCATAAGAGTGTTACTCCATCAAAGGCTTCTCATCCCTACAGGAGAGCTTTATAGGAACCAGCTGTCAAAGCAGAAGTGTGATGTGCAGAGTCCCAGTTCCAGTATGATTAAAGCTGAATAGGAAGAAAGGATGAGGGTTTGGAGCTGACGGGCAATAACTTAATAACTTGTCCCAGCAAACTACTAAGAAATATAGTATAAAAAGATGTTTTCTCAGATCTGTTTTGAAGCCAGTGTTTATGTAGAGTACTTTGCATGTTGCTAAAAAAACAAAACCCTAATTTTGTAACTCGTGAAATTATATTAAAAATTTACATGAATTCACAAGTATGCCATGCAATCTGAATCCACTACATTTATGTCCTGAGTTTGAATAGTAAGAGTCTGGATAGTGAATACTGGGTCATCTACATCTCTATTTAGTTCCTCAGTTTTCGATAGCAAGAGTGAGAGTCTAGATAATGATGGATACAGTTTCTGTCAAACAATAGAATCTTAAAAATTTAGCAGTATCCATTTGGTTCGAGTTTGCATAAGATGGATTTGAATCCTAGGTATACCTGTTTTATATCCAAGTATAGATTCAGCAAGAGCAAAAAAGCCTACTGACAAAGCAAAAGCTTTCTTAGAACATTTGCTTTATTTAGACATGTTAGCACATATATTTATATAACCCGCTTCTTTCACATATTGTAGCAATAGACTTTTTATAATTTGGTTTGATCAAAGCAAAATAAAATTTGATATTTCTTTGGACTTGTTAAAATGGGGCCTTTCCTGCATTTCTAAATTGGCTAACATCAATTAGATGATTTATTTTATGGTTCATCCATGTCTTCAGCCCGGGATACTGCGTTATCAGTAGCACTTTAGTTTCTGGTAACATTCATTACTTTCCTTATTGAGATCTCTTCCTCTTGTTTTCTTTTCTGTTTTTTTACCCCCTTTTCACACTCATTTTTTCCTTTTTGTTATGCTTCTTTCTTAAAAATCCTTTTTATTATTGATCCAATATCTGTTTGGGATATGCTAGAGAACACAGGGATATTTTAACCATGAGAAGCTCGTGTGTTTTGTCCCAGATGAATTTCCTGTCCATCTGTTTCCTCATTTTCCTCCTGTTGATATTGATGACCCTGCTCTTTAGAATGACCAGAGGTGGGTAGATTTTATTTTAAGGCTTCTTGGTGGCCTGTTTCTAATAGCAGGCTCAGTATTGATAAGGCAGCTCTGAGATACACCCTTAGAATCAGGTAGATAGAGGGTCATATCTCTGCCACATATTACCCATGTGATCTTGGACAAGTTACTTCAGTTTTCCAAATGTTGTTGTAATAAGATTGTTGATGCTTACCTTACTCATCTGGTAGGATTGATATGATTAAATATGTACATAAGGCATCTGGCATATTTTTTCCTCTTCTCTATTTTCCAATAATAGAAAGCAAAGAAACCATCATTTTTAGAATAAAAGAGGACAGATTCGTATCCTTTGCTGTCAGCTTAAAAACATGGGGCAGAAGAGGATTTTTTTTCTCCTTCTGTTTTCCTTTTACCCTAAATACTTAGATTCTACAGTTTCCACCAGTAGTGTCCATGTTTGCAACTGGTCTTCAGACTAAGAATATTGCCGACATTTAATACTATATTTTTACTTTACTTTATTTTTTTATTATTATTTTTTTTTAGGCAAAGCACCCTAAAGTTTACTTCACAGATTGCAAGGACCTTGTCAATTTACAATCTCTTATTTTTTATTTTTACGCCTACAGCACTTGATCTTCCTAGGTGGTCTCCCATCCAAGTACTAACCAGACCCCGACCCTGCTTAGCTTCCAAGATCAGATGGGATCGGGCTTGTTCATGGTGGCATGGCCATAGACTCTATTTTTATTTTTATAATTAATATAATTTTATGCTTTTAGGTCTGCCCCACAGTAGCAGAAATAGCTTTTGCATTATCCTGTTGTCATCTTTATCAAACTTTTTTTGGACTGATAAAAAATCTTATCAATTTTCATGTTTATTTATGGCATGTCTAATTAAATGGAGAATAATGAGAGACCCTCTTAATTTTGACCATTACAGAAACTTTTCTAAAATGTATTTTGAACTTTTCTGGCTTAGCTTCTAAAGCTTTACTGTCTGAAATGGTAGTCCCTAGTCTCATGTAGCTATTTAAATTAATTAAAAATAGATAAGATTTTCCACTCAGTTTCTGAATCACGCTAGCAACATTTTAAGTGCTCAGTAGCCACACATGGCTAGTGACTATCATTGGATAGCACACAAATATTTCCATTATTGCAGAAAGTTCTGTTAGACAATTCTGGTCTAGATCATCCTAAATGTAATTTAAAGGTCCTTGCAATCTGTGAGGTCAACCAAGGGTGCTTTGTCTAAAAAAATAATAATAAAAATTAAAATTAAGTAAAAATATAGTATTAAATGTCGGCAATATTCTTAGATGATTTAATGCCTTTTGGCTTCCATTTCTGAACGTCAAGTATTAAAGGGTACCATTGACTATTCATTGACTTAAGGGCATTATAAAAGTTCTTTTGTGATCAAGTATTGACTTTGATAGCTAGCATTTATGGTGTTCTTTCTACTAGACAAGGCATTATTTAACCATTTTAAGGTATATTAATTAAATTCCCCCAGCAACTCTATTAGGTCAGTACAGTTGCCTTCATTTCACAAATTAGGAAACTGAGGTAAAGTTAAGCAGCTCAAGAGCATGCAGCATATAAAGAATAGAGTTGAGATTTTTATATAGGTCTTGTTTCAGTACTCATGCTCTTGATTACTAAATTCTGCCTCTTGGTTGTCAGTATTCATCATAATTTGAGGCTTTTTCTTAAATGAGGGGTGCCAAAAAACATTTCACTTAATTGAGGATACTATAAAAAAAAATGCAGAAGGAAAAAATCAGGAGACTGGAAAAAATGATAGAAAACTGGTAATTTAATTTTTAAATACATTCTCTAAAATTGAAAAAAAATCTAGTTATGAAAGACAGCAGTTGTTTTAGGGGGAGGTGGTGGTGAAATCTGAGTTGTCATGAATTCATATACATAGGGAAAAATAATATTAGTGGTAATAGAAGGTAAAAAGCATTGGTGAATATACAGAGTATGAAAGGAGTTAAATATAAAATCCGTGTCTACCAACAGGGCTCATAATATAAAATAATAATACTGAAAAATAAAAAAAAAATTATTTGACTTAGTAAGTTTCTTTTCATCAAGCTTTGCTTGGTTGCAAGAAAAGGAAACCAGCATTAGATATATCAAATGAAAAAGAAAAACAAAAAATTTATTTGGAAAATATTGGGGTATTTCACAGAATGCAGGGATAGCTGGACCTCTGAGGGAACAGAATTTAGGTTCTTAGGAACCTAGGCAGTATACTCTCTTCTCTGTTGCTTTTCTCCATATGTAATTTACTTCTCTATTTCTGCAAACCAGCTTTCTTTGCCTTTCTGGCCTTGGCCATCTGATGCCTTCCAAGTTCATAGCTTCTTTATTCAGGAGATCTGCCCAGACAGATTCTGTCCTAATTCTAAATTCCTGAGGTAGAAAAACCTGTGAACAACTTGGGTGAGGTATCGTCCCTGGTTCAAGTCCTTTAATTTGTTGTCGTAGTACTGGTACAGACATGGTATTGATACAACTTTTAGTAACTTGGGATGGAGACAGGATGGGGACAACTCTGAGAAAGGGCATAGTGAACAAGGCAAAATACTACAAAAATGTCTGATACAAAGCAGACGTGTATCCAATGTTGAATGAGAAGAGTTAGGATTTCAAGAGTGATGATCAGGGTGCAGACCCTTATAGTCATGTGAGTAGTGAATGGGAGACTTGACTCCCACTTCCAAAGAAAAAGGGAGTAGCTTTAGAATTGCAAATTTGAAATTAGACTTCTGTTTTAATTTTATCAAATTGAGAGATACATGTTGAATACTTATGTGCTTACTAGTATTCACGATTCTCATAAAAACAACAAAAGAAAAGGAAAACAAAAAAGTTATTC
Source organism: Rousettus aegyptiacus (assembly GCF_014176215.1). NCBI lineage: Eukaryota > Metazoa > Chordata > Mammalia > Chiroptera > Pteropodidae > Rousettus > Rousettus aegyptiacus. Next base: position 27,272,471 of record NW_023416284.1, on the reverse strand, counting down.
TGCCCCATACTAGTACTTACTTGAGAATCTCAAGGATAGATGCTATGGACAGGTCTTCGTTGAAGTCCTGTGGTGCTGAATGGAGATTTTAAGCCTAGGAATACACTTTCTCATAGTTACATTAACATAGTTATATCCCCACCCCACCACATATATATGGAGCTTGCAGAGTGATATATTAGCTATGTAAAAATATACAATTCATGGAGATTATGGAAATATGAGACTGAGTAAATAGAGGCTGAGAAAAAGATAGTACTTTTTAATACATTACAGGTAGGTCTATGGATAGTTCAAGAAATAGAAAACTGAGAAGCCCAGGTAATGTAATGAGAGGAGCACTGAATTGGAAGCCATATAAAATGGGAATAATCATTCATACTTTACCCTAAAGCACACACATAATTATTTTTGTTATTAATATTAAGAAGAATCCTGTGTGGTGTAAATTAAATTCATGAAGGAAGATTACCACTTTTCAGATTGAATTTAGACATTCTAATAATGGGTATGGAGTGATATCTCATTGTGATTTTAATTTGCATTTCCCTAATGACTACTAATGGTGAACATCTAGTAATGTGCTTATTGGCTACTTGTATGTCTGTTCATAACTTTTGCACATTTTAAAACTGGGTACTTTGTCTTATTATTGCATTTAAGAACTCTTTAAATATTATGGTTGCAAATTTATTGTTAGAGGAAAAAAGGTTTCCAGTTTTGATCCACCTTATCAATTTTTTCTTTTAGGGTCTTAGCTGAGAAATCCTTACCTACTCCAAATCACAAATATTTTTAGTTTTCTTTTCTTAAAGAAAATATATAGGTATAATGAATATAGTACAGTTTGATAAGTTTGACATATATACACACATAAAATCATTACCCCAACATAACTATCACTCCCCAAAGCTTCCTAGTATCCTTGTGTGATTCTTCTCTCTCGTCCCTCTCTCTGCAAGATATCAACAGGTCTGCTTTTCTGTCACTGTTTGTTGAATTTTCTACTGTTCTATAGAAATGGAGTTATACAGTATTTATTTATTTATTTATTTATTTATTTATTTATTTATTTATTTATTTTGGTGTGGCTTCTTCAGCATAATTATTCTGAGATTCATCTTCGTTGCTATATGCATCAGTAGTTCAGTCCTTTTTGTTCTGTTGGATTTATGCACAACAATTTGTGTATTCATTTACTCATTGGTGGATATTTGGATTGATGTGGGCTATTACAAGTAAAAATGCTATAAACATTTGTGTATGTGTCTTTGTGTGGACATATGGTTTATTTGGGTTAAATACCTAAAAGTGTTATGACTAGATCATATGATAGGTGTATGCTTTAACTTTTTAAGAAACTGTCAAATTATTTTCGAAAATGGTAGTACCATTTTAGATTCCCACGAGCAGCATATGAGTGTTCCAGTTGCTCCATATCTTTATCAGTACTTGATATGATCAGTCTTTTAATTTTAGCCATTCAGGTAGGTGTATAGTGACATTTTAATTTGTAGTTCCTTAATGACAAATAATGTTGAGCATCTTTTCACGTGCTGCTTTGCCATCTCATATCTTCTTTGTTAAAGTATCTGTTCAAATCTTTTGCCTATTTTTTAAAAATTGGGTTTACTTTATTATTACTATTGAGTTTTGAGAGATCTTTATATATTTTGGATACAGTCCTTAAGATCTGTGCTTTGCAAACATTTTCTTCCAGTTTGTGGCTTTTCTTTTCATTCTCATAACACTGTCTTTTGAAGAACAGAAGTTTTTTTAATTTTGATAAAGTCTAACTTAACAGTTTTATCAATTGTGATTTTTCATGTCATATCTGAGAAATATTGGCCTAGCCAAATGTAACAGATTTTTTCTTATGATTTCTCTTAGAAGTTTTATAGTTCGAGCTTTTACATTTCGTTCTGAGATTCATTTTTCAAGTTTTGTGTATTATGTGAGGTAAAGGGCCGTTGTTAACTTTTTTCCTAATACAGGTAACCAGTTGTATCAGCGTCATTTTTGAAAAGTCTTTCATCTCCCTATTAACTTGTCTTGTCACCTTCATTGAAAATCAGTTGACCAAGTATATGTGGGTCTATTTTTGGATTTTGTTCCATTGGTTTATATGTCTATTCTGTCACCCAAACTACTTGTCTTTATTATAGTGGTTTTAAAGTAGTAAGTCTTGAAATGTGGAAGTCTTAAGTACTCCATGCTTTTCAAGTTGAGGAAAGAACCTGATAATCCCATATCTGCTTCGTGGTGGGTTGAAAGTCGGTGTAAAGAAAAAAATTCATATTTGTAAATTATATATACATTTGTAAGTAAAAATAAAATTTTAGAAGATGGCAGATAAGTATGGATCCCTTGAACATATGGGAGGAAATGTGCAATTTCATCTAGAAAAGATTGTGACAATTTATGGAAGAAATTACTATGCTCGATGAGAAGGAAGAGATAGTTAAAGTCTGTGTTAAAGACAGGACAGTTGAAAAGCTTTGAAGTGTTAACAAGAAACAAAAAACATAGGCGCCAGTAGTAGAATAAGGAAGATAAGACTCTGGGCACAGTGACTCCCCTAGAGTCTAAAAAATTTAAGCTGTAACATTTTTAAAGACTATTAGTAAACATTTCACCCTATGTAGCACTGGGATTTCTGTGGAAGTTAATTTTCAGATCTTTTTACACCATGGAATGATAATCAATATTGATGTATTGTGTAAATTGATAATGGTTGATGTGTTCTTAGAACACAGGTGTGGTTATTTAGATTTTAACTAATAGGTATAGTCAGTTGATTCATGGTGAAATTCATAGTTCATCAGGATTTTAGCTTCACTCCTACTTTTTCTGAACTCCCTCCATGAATATACCTTTGACTGGTATAGTTCTGTAATTTTTCTCTCCTCAATGACTTAAATTTTATAATTGAATTATCATCCCTACCCAGATCACTCCCTCTCTACCTACCCCTTTTAATTTTTGGTTCATTTCTTATAAAAACTAAAGTCTGTTGTGTAATACAATTAATTCAGTTTAATATTTCTTTTAATCTAGCCATACTTGAAATTGTAACGAGGAATCTAAAAGTAGCTATAAGAATGCATCTGTGATAGTCTGAAAACAAATGCAACTCAAGTTTATCTATAAATCTATGATCTACCCAATAGATACTCTATATTGTTGCCTACCTGTGAAGACTCAGGTAATTTAGAGATTGATCTTTGGCCTTTTCAGTTTCTCTGCATCTCTTGAAAAGCCTGCTGTTGTTTGTTGTGGACAGGGAAAATTACATGATACCAAATATTTTTTTAAATCATATTGTAGAACTGAATTCAACTATATTTGTTGTGTGCTGTATACCACGGAGACTTTATTGACAAGAAAACAAGCAAGCATGTCTTTTTTTAAAAAAGAGTTTCCAGTAGTTATCATTTGTTGACTATCTACAATGTGCCAAGCATTAACTGTGTACGAGAGTGTGCCACGTATATTTTGTCATTTACTCCTCAGAGCAGTTCTCTGAGGCTTAGAGGTTTGTTTGACTTGTTCAGGGATGCAGTTAATAAGTGGAAGAGTTAAGAATTCAAGCTCATTTGAGTGATTTCAAAGACCTTACTCTTTCCATTACATTATACTATATTAGAAACAGTGATCTTCATTCTGTAGTGATCGCTTATAACACAGTTCTTAAATTTTGTGGTCTCTCACAATTTATTTAGTACTCAAAGAGCTTTTATTTATGTGAATTATATCTATCAAAATTTTTTTGTATTAGAAATTAAATATTAGAATATTATTTTACATAGAAATGACAGTAAAGTCACATCTTAACATAGGTAACTTAATGTTTTATGAAAATTAACTTATTTTCAGAAACAAAGAATTAGAGGATTGGTATTGCTTATTTTTTGCAAATTTAAAAATATCTGGTTTAATAAAGACAACTGGATTCTCAGTTTGGCCTCTTTCTGTTGTGATATCACTCATCACATAGCACCTGAAAAGCTTCACTATACGCTTACAAGAAGATGAGAATGAAAAAGGCAAAAAAAAGTCTTATTAAAATTGTTCTGACTCTTCAGATCCCCTGAAAAGGTCTCTGGACCACACTTTGAGGACCACTGAACCATAGACATTACATGTAGCAGGTTAAGCTGGGTTTATTAATTTTTCTGTATATCATACTTAACACTGAAAGGTAAGATGGGATCATCCTCAGTGACGTTAATCCTCTGCAAGCACTGATGCCATACTGCTGATATAATGCCATGGAAGCAGAATGTGTGGAGATAAAACTGATGTAGGTAGGATATCCAGTAAATGTCGTATGGTGAGTCGAAGCAGTAAGGTTGCAAACAGGTCAGGATAAACACTATAAGGACAGAATGTATTGTGTGTGTGTATTTTTTTTTTTTTTAAGCTAAGCATAAGAAGTATTTATAGTAGATTCTGTCTGGGTTTTTAGATAATAGCTGCAAAGAAGACTTCGAGTGTTCTTATGTCAAAGGAACTGGTGTTCATCAGTTTTTCCAGCTACTCAGGTAGAGATTCTAGTAGGTAGAGTGAGATTTAAATGCAAAATACAGTCTTTACTTAATGATAGAATGTAGTTCAGTGATTAGTCCCCCAAATATTTTTTTCCTCCTTAAATTATAGAGTAAAATATTTTTAAGATGAGAATTACACATATATAACATAAAAATATCTTTTTGACCATATGATCCTTAAGTTTGTACCCCAAATGGAGTTCTAACTGTGAGTGTGGCTCGTATGAATTTAGGATACGATTTTATGACTCTAAGATGACATATTTGTGGAGTAATTTGGAGAGAATCTAAAGAAGATCAATAAACATACTATGATTCTTAAATCAGGTCTGCTGGGAGAAGTTCTGGACTCCTTAAATTTAGAGAAGGACCCCAAGTAATGTTAACATTGTAAAATGTGATGCATCATTACGAAGAGAACTCTGACCAGTTCTCATTTTCTAAGAATTTAAAGAAATTTTCTACTCTATATATAGCAAGAGAGATATAGATTAACCTATTAAAATTTTTTTTTAAACCACAATGAATTATATACCTTAAATCAAATTTGAACAAGTTGTGAACTTTCTTTCCCTTGGCGATTTTAAAGAATATTGTTGGACTTCAAAAGAAGTAATATCAGGACTTTAAAAAGTGATCTAGTGAGGTTCTCTTTTTATCTCTGATTTTGTGACAAATAGCTCTGAAATTACAATTGTGTTTACAAATGGCAGTTGCCCACCTAACTGCCCCCAATTTTTGCCCAAGCTGTATTATGAATATTGAAATTTTGGCGGTGAAAGAAGTTGTGAAAGTCGAGTTTGAAGAATGACCTACTATTTGTATATCAGTTTTCCAATCCTAAGTTGTGATTCTTCCACCTGTATTTTCACTTCATCGAAGATTTTTTTCAGTTTATCTTTTAAAAAGGTCATTGCTCATAGAAGGTTTAAAGGCTCAGTTATTCATACCTTAGTGGATATTCGTTTGATGCTTTCTGCTTTCCTCCTCAATGGAGCACAAACCAACAGCTTTGAAAAAGTGAGAGTTTTTACTGGAGAAGAAAAGCAAGCAATTTTGGAGTTTATAACACCAACATTGGGGGCCAATATTGATGCCTTAGGGCAGTATAAGATGGGAGATCCAAGATATAGAAGGTAGTAAGTAGTATGCCAGATATAAACTATTTAAATTTTGTTAGGAACAAGCTGTCCTGCATCAGGAAAATGAAAAAAATTATTATTTTTTCCCCCCTGTTACACCTTTGTTTCTCTACTACAAGCTATCCAACTAGAGCTTTTATAGTCTTAGAATTCTAGACTTAGAATTTCATTTATAGAGTAAATAGGATTTTGTAGACTGCTTCATATGATCGTATTTCTATAGAAAAAGTATGTTTTCAATTCTTATATGCAAACTGACAAAATTTTAAAATAATCCTTTTTGAGTCACTTCTTTAGAGTAAATAATTGAATGAGGGGCTGATTTCCATTGAGGTTGCTAAATGATTATTGAGGGATTTAGGTTCTGTAAGTCTAAAACCACTGAATAAGAGTGACAGCCATTTAAAACTTAGAAAATTCTGAAGAGTATGAATTTGATAATAGCTAAACATTTATTGAGTGCCTATTTACTACGTTTTAGAACTTCTTCATGCTCTGTGTATGTTAACTCATTTAATCCTCACAACCATTTTTTTGGAGGGTGGTTACTATTTTTATTCTCATCTTAAAATGAGGGAACTGAAGCACAAAGAGGTTAATTTACTTGTTTAAAGTCACATAACCAAAAGTGGAAGAGCTTGGATTCCAATTTAGGCAATCTTGCTCTGTCTGGATCCTGTCTTCTTAATCACTAAGCCATATCTTTTCCAATGAATGACACTGTTATTTTGCTGGAATTGAACTAAGAATGTAAACTTTGATTTGGCTTGTATTATATGATAACTAATTTTGAAAAAAGTACCACTGGCTACTTTTGCTTGTGAATAGCCTAAATTATTACCTCACTTATAAATTAAATTTTTTTTTTTTAACATCACATGGTTACAAAATGTGAATTCAATCAGTAATAGATTATTTCATTTCTTTTTAGGTTTCCACTACAATCTACTTCTTTGGGTAATAAATATTCACATGTCCTTTTATATATAGAACCCACTCGTCTTTTCCCAAGGGAGATAACCCAGAGTTTCATCTAGTAATTATATCCAGGTTCTTTGGGTGCAGTCTCTCTCATCAGATCCCAGAGTGGCTTCTTGTTCAGAGACCTACAAATCGAATCCGCATGCTATAAACCTAATATATAGTGGTGGAGAAGGAAGAGGATAATAGCAATAAAAGCTATTATTCAGAAACACTAAGTAGTTACTAGTCCATATAGATTATAAAATTCTGCTGGGTAGTAGTGCCAGAGACTCCCTGACAGTGTAATGAGTTCCTTGATTCTACTCTTTTGTAGGGTCTCCATTGTCCCCTTTGCCCTCTAAAAGATCTTACCTTGTCTGTTATCTTCCATGTCCACATCTGAGATCGATATTGGTGAAGATGCTTTTTCTGGGAAATGTATTGCTTTCACAACTCTCTTCTTGTTGAGCTTATTGATGGATATTATTTTGGAAATGTAGGAGGCTTTTGCAGTCAGAACTCTTTCTCTCCCCGTCCTCCCATACAGTTATCTTAAAAAACTTAGTTTCTAGACTTTTTCTGCTTTGAGTCAAAGGACCTGCCGAGACAGACCCTGCCCATTGTGGTCTGCTTACCCCAGGGATCTCTAACCTTGTTTTACAACCCTTTCAACAGTCTGATGAAACCTGTGGACCTTTCTCAGAATAGTGTCTCAAAATTCATAAAATAAAATGCCTAAAGGATTACAAAGGAACTCAATGAATTATATTGAAATGTGGTTAGCAAAGTAATAACTTTGTAACACAGTAATGGATGTGCCTTTAAATTAACACATAAATAAAAGATCTAGTGGCAAGTCTAATACACTATTATAATTTCGAGTAGGTGAGTTTAAAAATTTGAGATGCTGCAACACTTGTGTGACATGAATATATTTGTGATTTTTATTGATGGCAAAGTCACAGATACTGTTCATGCTACTGTGAATTGTTATCATCTACTTTCATATTTAAAAGAAATGCTAAATTTTAGTGGAAATGAAGAATATTTCCTCCATTTAAGTTCATTGACCTCTTTTAGCTGCTGAAGGAATGATGGCTCTGGCGAGGCCATTTGAAACAGTCTTGGGTAGAAAGACAACACCCTTACAACATTGCTTTTGTGTGGCAAGGCACCAGTCTTCTCTACTGCTAAGGCTGCAATTTTGCTGCTACCGCTCAATTACTTCAGTTTGCTACTTCAGAAGCAGTGGTGTTTTTTCAACCATGCAAGGCTTTAAATTATAGGACTCTCAGCTTCAATTGCAGACCATAGGCAGGGAACACCTCACTTGGCAAATGCGAGTTTTCTCCATCTCTGCTTGCAACTCTAATTGAAGTTTATTGCTCTCTTAGAACTTTAGGTGGCAAGAAGGAGCCGACACATGCCAACATTCTAAATTTTTCCTACATTTCTCTCCTTGCTATAGCCTTGGTTGGTATATGGTTAGCTTGCCAACTTCTATAGTTGACAGTTTGACCAAATCCTATGTCACTCTTTGATAAACGCCACCAGCTTTCCAACCTGTGATATCAGAATTCTTAACATTTGCCTTATCCACTTCTACTTTAAGAGAGTGTCTTATTTTAGATTCTATTGCTTGTATCACCTCACTTCCATGTTCAAAATTTTGTGTTTCTTAGGAATCGTAGATACCCACTGGTAGAGATCTTTTTATAGTAGTTAAATACATTGAAAGTCTGGAACCAGGTAAGCAGTTCTGGGGTAGGATGGCATCTTCACAGTTGCTTTACAAAAAATCAGGGATCAGTATTTCTTCTCTCTGTTTCTATATCCTCAATGTGTGGCTTACCTTTTGATCCAAGGTTATTGCTGGAACAACAGTTACTATGTCCATGTTCCAGAGAGCAGGAAGGGCAAAAGGTGCAGTGCTGTCCAGGATAAAATTGGGGTCGTATTCTTAAGGAAGAAAGTTAAAACAGATAGTAGGTGGCAGAAGTGCCTGCCATAGACCTTACTTCTGGTTTCCTTGGGTGCTGAGAAGCTGTAACAAAAGTTATGTATTATATAAAATACATATTTTAAAAAATAATTCCCGAGATGCATGTGACTAGAATTATTGCTATGATCATTACAAGGATTTCTTCTGAGTTCTCAGTTGCTTAATTTTTCACGTGCTACCAAATCTTAAGATAAAATGCCAAGTGTCTGGAATGGAGTGGGAAGATTCAGGAATATCTAGATCGCAACTTTATTACCCTCATTATTCTTATTCCTTTTATTTTCTTTGATGTCTTCCTCTTGCCTCCCTTTAGGGAGTCAACAGTATCTCTTAGCCACTTACCCACTTTTTGAAAACTTTATTAGTAAGCCTTGGCTACTCCTTGAGAGTTAGAGAAGTTGCTGAACAGTGTGCTAAAGTAGCTATGTAGTGTCATATCAGTGGCAGTGCTTTATAAAGTGGGATTAGAACTCCCCCATCCCTCCCTACCCCCCGCCCCGGCTCATGATTTAGTGTTGAGTGCTTTTACATCTTGGTACTCTTTACCTTTTCATTTTATGCAGAAAAAATTACTCATGTAACTTCTTTTAAGCAGCAGATACCATCATAGATTTAAGAACTTCAGGTATAAGTTCTCCATGTTTGCTTTCTCCTACAAATAATGTTATCTTTTGTCTTTGCTTCCATCTTCCTGTTTTTCTTTACTATTTCAATAGAACTGTTTCTGTTCTTTGTAGTGTTACTTGTCAGTCTGTTGAGTCATACTTTTTTCCCAGTTCGTAAAGGAATTTGATCCTGTGATTATCCTTACTTCATACTGTTGAGTCCTCTTTTCTTTCAGTTCTTCTTTTAGCTTTTAAATGTGTATTGGCCCATTTGTTTGGGGAGGAACACCTATACATCATTGGATAGTCACTATTTCAATTATTTAACCACCACTTTTTGACCCATTACTTACCGTGTTACTAGGCATGGGGAGACAAAAGAGAATAAGAAAGTTTTTTCCAAGGAACTCGTCTTATGGGAGTGAGATAATTACAATTATTGATAAGTCCTGTAATAGAGGTATTTATGTTTTACTATAGGAACAGGATTTAGTTCAGTTTAGGAGATGGAGGACAGAATGGATCGATCAGGTTTTCTGGAGGGGGAAATGTTTGGTCTGAGTCTTAAAGAAAAAGTAGAAGCCTGTGAAGCAGAATAAGTGGGGAAAGGCACTCCAGAAAGGAAGACTGTTATTCCTTATCTAACTATTATGTCATTTGTCAGGCAATGTGTATCTGGCATGGTATTAGGTAGCATTTGAAGTACTAGTGTAAGGTCACTGTTCTCAATGGGGAAGGTGGTGGATGAGGAAGCGAAGGTAGAAAGCTTAGACATATGGTGCAGTTATACATATAAAACAGTATGGTAAATGCCAAACTGAAGTTATGCTCTAGGAATTTGGAGAAGGATTAATACACTTGATCTTAGCTAAAAGGCCAAGAAGCAGTTGGAGAAGGATTAATAAAAGATTAATACAAGCTAAGGTAGTTGGAAATGAGGAGTTTAAATTTAGTATAATAGAAGAAAGGGAACCATTGAATGTGTGGGGCGTGATGACTTGAAAACAATGTTGTCAGATTTCTCTTTGAGTGTATACATGGACTCTGGAAGTGATTAGCAAGGAGAAGTGATGAGAAATCAGTCTAGGAGGCCAACCAGGAAGGTTTTGGAATGACGTGAGGTAATGAGGGCCTGGCATTTCCTAATCAGATTTCCATAACCAGACTCCTCAGAGCCTACCATGCTGTTTTAAAATTTACTACCATCTGTTGTCTTATACAAGTGGACTTCTGTCATCAGCATTCCACTATGACGTTTCTTTCTAAAGTTACTGATGATCTGGCCAAATCTAATGTTTTGTGTTCTCAGTGCTTAATGGAGAACCACTGCAGTGACCAGCCTAAGCACTAACAATAGAGGCTTTTTTTTTTAGCTCACTACCAAGAATATATAAAATTTGACAAATTGCAAGCAAAACAGAAGCCTCACTTTTTCAGAGTTTAAATTTAAGAGAGATTTTATAATGCACTTCAAATCTGCTGTAGCAGAATTGATGAAAATAAGCACAACAGTGGAATAATTTTTAGTCATTATGTCTTCAGTGGCTTTACAGCCTATTTAGATCTTCAGGTTTTAGCTGAACTTCTTCCTTCGCTACCTATTTTTCCTTCTCTACCTTATAAGGCTGCAGTCTATGTTGTCCTCCCTTTTCTGAACTATTATGGCACCAAGAGCCCAGCATTGCGCTCTTTCTTTTTTAGGCATTTCTTGTGTTTGACTTTCTTAATTGGCCTGTAGTCCCTGAAGGACAGGAATTTTATCCTATTTCTACCTTCTTTCTTCCTTGTTCCACGACTTATTCCTGTGTTGTATGTGTGTGTATATAAAATTTCACTCAAGCATAGCCCTTTACAAATGTGTAATATTAAATTCTTGTTAAATGTCATAACACATTAAGTACGTACTTATTGTATGTTTATATTATATTACTGAGACTCTTGTAAACTCAGTGACACTGGTGGAAGGAAACAAGTTAAAGTAAAGATGGTTCTCAATAGGGGGCCTCTGCACTATTTCAATTTGGAATGTGCTTTTGTATTAACTTTGAAAATATATGTGACTGGCTGCTTTGGGAATTTAAACAAAATAAAGCTACTCAGTGGAGACTTAATTGAGGCAAATAGGATGACAGCATAGTATAATAATAGCCAATGTTTATCGAATGAAATGTAATAATAGCAGCAACTACTATTCTCACTGCCACTACCAGTAGCTAACATTTATTGAATACTTACTATTTACCATTCACTGTTCTGAGTGTATCAGTGAAGTAGGTACGATTATTAAGCTCATTTTACAGTTGAGGTATGGTAGAAAAACTACTGGATTGGGCATCAGATCTGGGCTCTGGTTATAGTTCTTCTGTTAACTAGTCTTTAACCTCAGTAGACCTTAGTTTTTCATCTTTAGATTGAAGGGATTGGTCTCCTTAATCTCTAGGGTACTTTGCCTACTCTGTCGACATTCTGTGTTCTTTAAATTCTCTTGTCTCCTTGTTCTACAACTTCTTTTAACTTATTTCATGCTGAGAGCAAGCATTTCTGGCTGAGATAGAGAAGGTTGGTAAGATTTTTTTTTAAGGTTTCCGAAGGCACTTTATAGAGGAATTTAAAGTCCATGTTCTAGAGAAATGCATATAAGATGGAAACAATTTGCGAAAAGGAGAAAGGTAAAACTGTGGGTCAAATATCTGAAAAACAGGATACAATTGGGCTCTAATGACAGTACAGATAGAATCCTCAGAGTTGTGTCTTGATTTATAATTACTAATGCTTAATCTGGTTTATGGTACATAACTACACTCTCAAGATTCTCTTAGCGTAAGATTATTAACTGACACATTGAATGTTTCTTTTATGCATGTTATCACATTTAATTCTCAAAGTAGTAGTTTAACTATAGGTACTGTTGTTTTATTTTACAGATAAAAGTTTAGAGATACTAACATTTTCATTGTCTCAAGCTAGTAACTGGTAGAATCAGCACCTGAACTCTGGTCTGCCTGACTGAAGAGCCCGTACTCTTTATCAATTCTATATTGCCTCCAAGGTTAGGATCCTAAGGACATATATCCAGGTTGCTTTTTGCCTGCAGCCATTTGGGATGAGGGCCCTATATGGGATTTTCTTAGCCACAAATTTTTTTTTCTCTTGACTGAGGTACTTTTAAGCTTCTTATTCATTCATTCATTCATTCATTCATTCATTCATTCATTTGCTTGCTTGCTTGCTTGCTTGTTTGTTTATTTTTTTCCTTTGTTTTGATATCACTTAGAAGTCTTTCATTCTTCTCTATAGTCAGGGTCACTTTTCCTGCTTCTTTGATCTTAGGATAACATGGTCTGTGCCTTCTGTTGAAAGTCAGTGATTCCAGTGTAAAGTGTCATACTTAGTTTCTGTATTTTTATCTTTAATTCTTAGAACAGCTTCCTCCCTTCTCCAGAATGTGTTAACCTGGCAGATTTTGGTTTTCTTTTTTCTTTCTTTGGGTGATGATGATCTGCATTTTTCAGCCTTGGAGTGAAATATAGAACTCAAATCACTGGATATTTGTGTTAAGCCTGTCCTCAAGCATTTAATATTTCTTTTTCTTGCTGTTCATTTATGTGATTTTCTTTCTCTCTTAGACCCAATGTTACCAGATCTTTAGTTTTCTTAACCTTGTTCCCTGACTTGTTTTTTTAAAAGAAACTGCCTGGTACTGCCTATCCTCCTTTTCTCTTGTTTTATCAGTGTCTTTGAGTTTGCGTTCAATCTACTCCCACAGCTAGTTTGTCTCCTTGATATTCTTGTCTATCCTGCTTTATTTTTCCTACCTCCCACCTGCTCAACTCTACCCTCTTTCCTCTAGGCAAATTCCTGTGCCTATTTCTCAGTTACTTTTCTGACCTCTTGTCTGTACTTTACTTTTGGTGTTCTTTTGTTTGTGTGACTCCTTTTAAATTTGTGCAAAAGAAATTCCAGATGTATAGCTTTAAGTTTCTAAAGGCCCTGTGGTGTTGGTGAGTAAAGATTGGCATCAGAAACACTTTGTGTGTATGTATTGTTCTGTATCTTAAACATTTAAAAACCAAATTTGTTCTTTTGGAGAGGAAAAAAATTAAGAAAAAAGATCGATTGGAAATGTTGATCTCTTAAATGTTTGGTTTAGTCTTTAACATATTCAGTCTCTTCCCTCCAGATTTAACTCAGGCTTTCCCTCACTTCGGAACTCCTAGATTCGTGAATATTGGATATTTTGAGAAACAGGGGTTCTTTCCTTGATACTGACTAAAGAGTCTATTTACCTTCAGGATGACATCTGAACTGGAGAGCAGCCTAACATCTATGGACTGGTTACCACAGCTTACCATGAGAGCAGCCATCCAAAAATCTGATGCTACACAAAATGCACATGGAGCAGGAATTTCCAAGAAGAATGCACTCCTTGACCCAAATACAACCCTGGACCAGGAAGAAGTCCAACAGCACAAAGATGGGAAACCTCCATACAGTTATGCCAGCCTCATTACATTTGCAATTAATAGCTCACCCAAAAAGAAAATGACGCTAAGTGAGATTTACCAGTGGATTTGTGATAACTTCCCATATTATAGAGAGGCTGGCAGTGGTTGGAAGGTAAGGATTTTATTTAAATTATTTTTATGCTGTAAGCAGTAACAATATTGGCTTCTATTGAAGATAAAGCTCTGTTGAGGCTTATATAATTAAAGATGAAATTATGATTACTAGTCATTTTCAGGGTATTAAAGGAAATTAAGTGTTTTTAATTAAGTGGAAAACCATTTTTTGTAGAATAGTAGAACTTTATTATGTTATAGGACTGACATAGCATAAAGTAAGAGCAGAGATAAGTAATATTCACTGGAAAAAATACCCACAGTTCAGATTAAGTTGATAGTGAGTCTAATGTAAAACAAAACAAAAAAAGTAGTGTTGCAACTAGTACTGTTGTTTTCATCATCTAAGATTAAAAAAAAAAACTTTTGAAAGAATTTTTGATTTATAGAGGGAGTACATAAATATTATGAAGGTTTCTATATGTGCTTTATCCACTTCCTCTGTGTTAACATCACATATAACCATAGTGCACTTAACAAAACCAAAAATTAATGTTGGTACATGCTTTTGATTAAATAGTACTAGTAACTACTAAGTAAATTACAGACTTTATTCAGCTTTCATCACTTTTTCCACTAATTTCTTTTTATGTTCCAAGATCCAATCCAGGATCCCACAGTGCATTTAGTTGTTGTGCCTTCTTAGTCTCCTCTAATATGTAACATAACAGTTCCTCAGCCTTTTCTTATCTTTTATGACTTTGACACTTTTGAGGAGTACTTGTCAGGTATTTTGTAGAATGATCCTCAGTTTGGAAATATATGATGTTTTCTCATGATTAGAGTGAGGTAATGCATTTTTGGGAAAAATAATGCAAAGGTATTACCCCCTTGTCTGTGTATCATATCCAGTTGACATCCTTGATGTCAGTATGTCTTATTACTGTCAATGTTAACCTTGGTTCTTTGCTCAAGGTGATATGTGCCAGGTTTCTCCACTATAAAATTACTGTTTCTCACTTTGTAAATTATAAATGTTTTGGGAAGATATTTTAAGGGTATTCAAGTACTCTTTTCTTTTTGAACTTTTGCTCAATTTTAGCATTCATTGGTAGATTATAAATACAGTAGTTTTTACTGTTTTCTTGTGGTGGTTTTCTTTTTTTCTCTTCATACCTTACCTATTTTTTAATTTGGAATCTTCTGTAAAGAAGACTTACCCCTTTCCCTTTTATTTATTTATTCAGTCACTTATTCTCAATAGTATGCACTCATGGTTATTTTTGTCTTTGTGCCGTTATTTGTCACTCAAATTGTTACAGCCTTGGCCATCGGGAGCTCTTATAGGTTGGTTGACTCCTGTGTCCTTTTGACATGACCCCATTCTTTTGTTGGTTTAGCACTTTTTAACTTTCTGGCATCACAAGATGTTCCAGGCTTATCTTTACCTTACCTGCTGCAGCCCTAGAATCAACCACTTCTTTAAAAATCCCTAGTTACTTTTCTAGGCTTTTTATATATCATCAAATTAATTACCTGCCTAATTTATGTTATACAACAAATAATTCAATGTATTTTCTTTTGTACCTGCACATGTTATGTTTATATTTTTATATAATAATTACCCAGTTGTATGCTGTGTGGGGTTTACATGCGTGCAATGGAGGAAGAGGTTTATAGAGCGTTAGGTCTGCCATCAGATGGTAGTCAGTCTTGTTTGCCTTAAGCCTTCCTGTCTCAACATCTTTGTCTTTTTTGCTAGTTATTAAAGACATTTACTGATTAATTGTGCACCAATGATGTTTGGTGCACTATGACAGAAAACAAAGTGTCTTAAGGGAAGGGAATTTTTCTCTTTCTCATTCTATTCCATGCCCCATCACAGTGCTTCTCTTTAATAAATGTCAGTAAATGTGGTTTGAATGAAATCCTGAATCCTGGTCCCAGATACTTTCTTAGCTTTATTTTTTTTGCTAATTCTCTCTTATATATTCTTTCTTCTTCCTATTCCAGCCTACTAGCTGTACCTGGAAATAAACATTTTGATTTCTCTCTTGCTTTTGTTTTTCTCTTACTTTTCTTTGGACTTTCTCTCTTTTGTCCTTTTTCTAGTTGACATTATCCTGTGTATTCTTTCAGCTCATATATTACCTCTCTTCTCCCTATAGAAGTAATCTCTTTCGTCTTTCCATATGGTCTATTAATAACAGTATTATAGAACTTAAAGATTTTGTTCAGAGATCTTGTTTCATTAGTTTTTGTTTCTGTACTCATACTCAAATGTTAGCTGCTTTTATTATTTTCTGTGTGCCAGGCACTATATACTAAAGTACCTTATATCATTATCTACTTAAGTCACACAACAGTATTATGAAGCAAGTACTGTTACTGTCTAAATTTTAAAGGCAAGAAAACTAAGGCTTAGAGAAGTAATTTTTTCAGAGTTTCTCAGCTAGCGAATGGAAGAGCCAAGATTTGGTACCAGACTTGGTAGATTTGGAGATTTCAAGCTTATGTCTGTCTGTCTGTCTGTCTATCTATCTATCTATCTGTTTATTTATTTATCATGTACAGTTAACATACAATATTATATTAGTTTCAGGTATACAACCTAATGGTTAGACATTTATATAACTTACAGAGTGATCACCCTGATAAGTTTAGTACCCATCTGACAATATACATAGTTATTACAGTATTATTGACTATATTTCCTGTGTCAAAGCTCATGTCTTAACCAATACACAAGGCCTGTAATTTTTCAAACACTGTATAAATATTTATTGAATTCAGTTTGCCAGGGTAAACTTTCTCTTAATTGGCTGACTCAGTCAGTATAAGAAATGATTGTTAAAAGTATACTTTGAATAAGAGTCCACTCTTAACAGAATATTTCATTGAAGAAATATTTAATAAAATTTAACCCATGAATCAAGAAACATCAGCAAGTAGTAATAATCCATCTAAGCTGTATTTTTAGGTTTTACCACTAAGCACTAATGTTCGTAGACTCCTTTTATTGAGATTTGGAATGAAGGAAGACTAGGATATTTGATAAACCTGTTTAGCATTGAGAAAACATGCTGGTTAGGTAGTAGAAATGCTCAAAATTTGGATAAATAGCTTAGAAAGTCCATCAGGAATTCCTGGATCTATATCATTGGTTATAAACCTACATACCTGCAGGGGCCAGACAGGTGGCAAGTGAGTAAAGCAAAAAAGGTACAACTGAAGAGTGCATGTCTAATGTGAAGAGGTTATGTCTCATCTATGTAGGGCAGCTGTGCTCTAGTCATTTGTTCCCCTTTAGGGCACATGGCAGATCTTACAATTTTTTCCCCTAGAAAAGTCAGAAATCTGTATTTTGTGTATGATTTCCCAATTTTTTAATATTAATTAATTCCAGTTTTCTTAAATACTGTGTAGGCCAAATATAAGTCTGTTGGCTGGGGTCAGTCTACAGACTACTAATTTGCAATCTCTGGTCTAGATTATATCCTCTTTTCAGCTTATTTAGTCTTTCATTTATTAATTTGAAAAGAATTTATTTACTATATAGTCTTGTGAGCGGTATTTTAGTCTTTGGCAGTACTGAGAAACTTAGCACAGGGCCCCGAAGGAAGCTTAAAATCTATACTGAATGAATAAGGAGGATGCATATAAACAAGTAATTATGATGCTATATAAAAAGCTCTGTTATAGAGAAATATAGAATGCTGTGCTAGAGTTGACTAATTGGGAGCACCTACTGTGTGTAAGTCATAAAAATATCCAGTATATGTGTGACCAAGTAAAAAGTTTAAACGAAGGGTGTAGTTAATTGCTGTAAGTTTAGAAGAACTTATGGGAAGTGTGATGAGGTTTTAAAGTAAGCGGCACAAGGACTGAGTACTATGAGACTACAAGGAAGGGAAGCATTAGAAAACCATTGAGGAAATGGTATTTAGCTATATTTTGAAGAAGACTAAGATTTGAGGAGGTTTTTTAAATAACTCCTAGGAAATAGTTGGTTATAGGGGTTCTTAGTAGAGAGCAGAAGAATTAAGATGGAACCAAACTGTAGAGATCCCATGAATATATGAATGCTAAGCTAAGAGCTTGGTCTGATTTGAATAGTATATAAAGTTTGATTATATAGCTCATTTACCTGTCTGACCACAGCTTCTGCTGAAGTGTAAATACACCTGAGAGTGTCAGATCCAGTTTGCTGAATTTCTTGCTGCTGGCCAGCCCAGGTCATGGTCTGAAACTGGATTAGAAATAAGTAATAGTTTCAACTGGAAGGTACTTGGTTTAGATACAATGAAGAAAGAAGTAAAAGAGAAGAAATAGGGATAGATGGAGAAGGATCGTGTTACTTTTAGAACTATAAAACACACCAGAGAGATTATCTGGTCCATTCTGTTGCTTTAGGCAGACCTTGATGTTTCCAGAGATTGCTGCTTAATAATTATTCTTTTTAAAAGGTTTCTTCCACACCATTTTAGGTACCTAGAATTTGCCATGATCACCTTTAGATTTATTTTTGTAAACATAGAAATGTTTTGAGCATTTCAAATGGAGACAAATGAAAACTGGTTTTTCTCTTCATTTGTTCAGGTCCTAGCTTTCTTTTCAGTTTTTACTTCCCATTCACTGTCCTTAGATTTGTTTAGTACACTCCTGCAATCTTTGCTCACTATATCTTGTTCAGGTATAGAGGAGATGAGTTAGGTGAAAATGAGATGTCATTTAGTATTCGTGAAGTTAGTTTGCATTGTTTGAAGGAGGGTGGAAAAAAGATCCTAAAGTAATTGTGAACCACCTTCCCAGAAATGGAGAGGCAACTAAAGTCACCCAGAGGATAAAATGTCATGGTCACCCAAAAGGATTCAAATAGAATTTTAAAATGTAGATAAAACTCCCTTTCATTTTGTGCCAGGGCATTGAAGAGAGATTACATATTAAAAATAACTTCGAATATTCCATAAGAATTTAAAAACACTCTTTGAATTTTCCATAAATTAATGTGTTGCTGGAGTATAGGGTAATAAAAAGAAAAATACATAAGAGTGGTATGTGTATGTGGGGGTGTATTTGCTACTTTTTATGTAGGGAAAAATAAAAATGTATTATGTATTTGCTTATTGTTATAAAAAGAAATTTAGGAATAATAAAGTAGAAATAAACATAGTTACTTATAGGGGATGGATGAAACTGAGATAGAAGGGATATAGAAGGGAGGATTTTGAGTATACCTTTTTGTATAGTTTTGAACCATATAAGTGTTTTATACATTTAAGAAACCCCCAAAATACATAGAAAATAAAAAAAGATGGAAAACAGAAACCTTAAAACTGAATGTAAGTAGAAACAAATAAGCCTTACATCATATCAAATGGGTAATATAATCACACAGCAAAAAAAATCAAGGCACTTCGAAATGAGCGTTCTGATTATACCTTCTTGGGATATATACTAAAAGTTGAAAAGAATCACAAAGAAATCACGAACGTAGTAGATTGTCTTTGGTAGCGATATTTTTCTAGAGTCAATCTTTACCTCCAATAATAACCCAAAGAAAAGAAGTGGAGAAGTTGCAAGCAATTCTAAAACTGTTTTATGTGCATGGTGGAGTAGAACAGATGAGTACATGTATTGATGTTTTGGAGAACCAGGGCTCTCAGTACGAGAAGAGAAATACAGGTAGGAATGTGGTGGTTGATTGGAATTGGAAGTGCCAATTTAAACTCAACCTTAAAATAAAAATCACTTAGGGCGTTTTTAAAATTTAGATTCCTGTTTCAACAACTTTGGAGATTTTGAATTAATAATACCGGATGGAGCCTAGGAATCTGTGTTAAATTCATCTCAAGTGATTCTAGTTCAAGTAGATTGTCCTTTGAGAAACTCCTTTTGGGGCTGGTGTTTTCAAGGCCAACCAGTATGCCTTGATCAGTTATTTAACCTGGGTCATGTTTTTCAGGTTAACCTGGACCATCCTAGTTATTTCTACCTCTCTATTCTTCCAACTTTTTTTCTTGGGATTCTTAGAGGTAGGATCTGCCCAAGTTGTGAGATCTGAAGTAATCTCTTTTCTTTTGTGTGTGTGTGTACATGTCTTGGCTTTTGTATTTCTCTGGTTGTTTTTAACTTTCTAAATAAACTTTTTGTATTTTTTAAAAACACATTTGTGATTACCATATGTAAAGCATTGTACTCTGAGTTCTGAGTTGATAGACGAAGTCCCTATCCTCATGGAGCCTACTTACATTTTAGTATAGAATACAATGTGGAGATGGAAGACCATTAAACAAATTATTGCAAGTGTGATGAGAAATTCAGGGCAATAAGGAAATTTATTGCAGTGAGCCCTAACCTAATAATATATGAAAGCAAAAAGGACTTCCTTAAAGAACTGATATTTAAACCAAGGAAAGTTGAAAGTCGAGTAGACTCAGATGAAGGGATGAAGTAAATAAAGCTGAGGGTAGTAGTCTTTGCAATGGGAGCAATAAATGGAAAGCCTAGAGTTGAGAGAAAACACGGGAGGGGGAAGAGCCTTTGGAGGCTTTGTTAAGGATTTTGGATTATATCTGAAATGCAATGGGAAGTCATTGAAAAGTTTTAAGTGACAGGGTAACATCAGATTCACTTTGTGAAGAGATAACTGCCTGCAAGGTGGAGAGTGGTGGAGATGGGACAAATTGAGGAAGGCAAAGGGTGATTCTTAGGTAGCTGTCGTACTGGTTTTGGTGAGACTGGTGTCCTGGACTGGGGTAATAACAAGAGTTGGGAAAACTGGAAGAAGATCACACTAGGGTTAAAGATTGGTTTAGTTTAAAACATGTTGAATTTGAGGTGTTTCTGGAGATATCTAGAAGATTGTTGAAAATACGTTAGGAATGCAAGAGAAAGGTCTAGTTTTGAGATCAAGGTAGATTTAAGTGTCAGATAGTCATTGAAGTCATTGAAGCCATGACTGTAGATGAGATTGCTTAGGTAGCAAATGTAGAAATGAAAAAAGGACATAGGGCAGAGCCATGAAGATTTCTAACATTTCAGCGTTTTAGAAGAGGATACCAAAGTAGAAATGTGTTCTTCACCTGAAACCATTTTGAAAATATGACTGTCTTGATTTCTTCTGACCATCTTGATACCCGCCCCCAGCCCATCTGGGACTTTAAAGATGGGTAGATGAACTCCAGTTTGTCTGATTGGTTCTTTCTTTTTCTTGTCTCTTAGATTTGGACTAAGTATTTTTTATGAATCCATTTTTATCTCCACTTTTATTTTATTATACCTCTTCCTAAATTTTGTTTTAGTAATTGCTGTATGGTTTGCCACATCTTTTACTTGTTCCATTCTACCTTCAAATACAGGATTTTTTGTACAGTGTAAAAACTTTATGAACCTTAAAATTCTAATTCTTCTGACCCCCCCCCCTTTGTGCTGCAGTATCATACATTTTACTTTTACATGTTCTAAACCCCATAATTAATTTTTTTGTTTGTTGTAGACAATCATCTTTTCAAGGCATTATAAATAACAAAGTGTTTTTTTTAATTTACTTTCATTTTTAGAGTTTCTGAAACTCCTCATTTTTTGTTTTTTTGTTTTTGTAAATTTTAGTTTCCATTTGGTACCATAATTTATTTCTCCATGTACATCTTTATTTTTTTCCCTCGTTGCCTCTAAGATATTCTCTTCAGTTTGATTTTAAGCATTTTGACTGTAATGAATGTAGGTGTGTGCATTTTTAATTTATTCTGCTTAGTGTTCTCTGAAATTCCTACATCTGTGATTTGATGCCTTGCATTATTTTAGGGAGAGTCTTGGTTGCTAATTCACATGGTTTTCTGCCTTGTTCTTTTTCTTTTCTCCTTCTGAGACTCATTACTTTGTATGTTTCACAGCCTTGGATGATTTTTTAAAAAATGTGTGTGTGTACACATGCACGTGTGTGTGTCAGTGTCAGTTTAGATGATTTCTGTTGATCTATCCTCAAGATATCAGAGCCTTTCCCTAGTTGTGTCCAATCTGCTGATGAGCCCATCTAGGGAATTCTTGATCTTTGCTCATGTGTTCTACTTCTTTCATTTACATTTGACTCATAGTTTTCACATCTCTGTTGAAATTACCCATCTCTTTTTGCAAGTTGTCTACTTTTTTCTTCTTGGCATTTGAGCATATTAGTCATAATTATCTTAAAGTTCTTGTCTGATAGTTCTACCACCTGAATCATCTCTCAGTTGGTTTTTATCGATTATCTCTTGACAGTGGGTTTTCCCCCCCTCTTCTATATGTCTTAAGATTTTGACTGAGTACTAGATATATGTGTAGAAGAATGGTAGAGAATGAGGTAAATAGTATTTATACTTGTAAATAGATAGGCATCAATTGTCCAAGGTCATTAATGTGGGTAGTTGAATTAATCTATCAGTACTTGAGCTGGATTTGGGTTTTGTTGTTGGTATCTTTACCTTCAGTGTACCACAGACTTTACATTCCTCTACCAGTAGGCTCCTATTACCTTATGCTTGGAGTAGGGGGCTTATGTGCTATAGGGCTTTCTCAGTTTTCCTGCTTTCTTGTCAGATTTTAATTGTCTCTCCTCACCTTGCTACAGCTATGGGTCTCTCCATGCTCTTGCCCTTTCTCTATCAGTGGACTTCTTGTTATTCACTGCTAGACTTGTGGTAGGGGCTAGAGGTTTTCTCTGTTGTCTTTGTTCAGCCTTAGTCTTACTCAGGCCCTTGGACTTGGGAGTGGGGCCTTTTCAGTGTTTCTTTCCTTCAGCCAACTAGTTTTATGTCTGTTGTTACTTTTGGGTGGGAGTTTTTTGCCCCTCCCTCAGCTATTGCTGACCTCAACCTTGAATAGTATATTGGCATAGGATCTTGGGAGCAAGACAGTTTCTGACACTTGTCCTGGAGGTAAGAGGATTTTGCTTCTATCTTCCTCTGTTAGCAGTAGATCTTTGCCTGTGTCCTGGGAAAGGATTTCCTATTCTTAGAAGCAAAAGGGTTTTGTTTTCATTCTTTCCTCAGAAGCAATCTTTGCCAGAGTCTTATGAGTGAAAGGTTTTGCTTCCTCTACCTCAAACTTAAGTTTTTGGCTTCGTAAAATCTATAGAAGGGGGTGGGACTTTGTCTCCCGCTGTGGCTGTCAATATTTCTTTTCTTGCCTGTGTCATAAAGAAGACCGTCTTTGGTCTTCTTTCTTACCCCCCAGTCTTTCTTGTGAGCATATGGTGGAGGCCATGAGGAAGAGCTTGAGAGTGAGTGGGAACTTCTCTTGTGTCTGGGGCCCTAAACTGACACACTACCCCAGCTTGGCTTTTCAGATTTTATCTTAATTTCTTGCATGGTTGCATGGTGGCCACTTCTTTCTCCCATGCTCTGCCAAAAGGTTTGTCCTCTTTCTCATTGTATGGGCTTATCCCTCTTAGGAATTTCATTTTTTGGAACTGCCTTGCAACCTCAGCTCTGATGCAGCTCAAAAATAATTATGATCTTTTTTTTTCTTCTTTTTTTTTTTTTTAGCTAACTCATTATTTTTTCATTGTTTAGGAGAGAGCATCATTCTTTGTAGCTGTTTATATCCTAAGCAGAACTGGAACTCCCATTCATGTTTTAAATTGATGTTTTGGTAATAAGCTAGAATTGAATTTATATTCATCTTTTAAAAACTTCTTTAATCCCAATATTGCCTCTTGAGGGGAAGTTTTAATATATAGGCATTGTTGTTAGAGTTTTGAATTTTATATTAAAAATAAAATAGACATTATGCCAAAAAACAACCTCCCAAAATTCTGAGTGGTGGCTAAATGCAATTGGAGGATCTCTCCACCACATAACTTGGCCATTTTGGAACAAACATAATTATGGAATGGATCTTGGAGCATTTCATTAAGAAGAAATGGCTTTTGGGTGTTTTTTGTAAAAACGGTGATACAGTCCTACTTATTCATGGAAAATTTCCTATTTCACAGTTTCTCCAGGTCTCCAAGTGCCTTTTCCTGCCATCTAAGTTGGTGACTCTTTCTACTACATCGTGGAACCTAAATGTTCTTGCTAGCTCTCTGTAGCCAGTGTCTTTCCGTTTTTTCTTTTTTACAGGTAGCACTGAGAACCTAATTGGTGTCTATATCCTCTTGTAATGGAGCAGTGGAATTTTTTTTTTTAACTCATTAAAAAGTGATAGTACATATGCTTTATAGATCATTCAAACATTGCATAAAAGAGCAAAATAACACCTTTAATTCCATTTAGAATAGCTTTGGCTTGTTTCAGAGAATTAATGAATGAACAAATGAATGAATCACAAAGTCATAATATATATAATTTTATATTTGGCATTTCATATTTAGCATTAATCATAGGCATCTTCCTACATCATTAAAAGGTCTTAATAAACATTTAAAATGTGACACATGTTTTATTATTTGGAGTTTGGTAATATCCATTAGAAACTCTTTTCCAATAATTACTTCTCTTTTTAGCATTTCATCCATGGTTTGAAAATCAGAAAGGTGTGAATTTGAAGCTCATTTAAAAAGCTTATTCCATTTTAAATTGTATTCCAGTGCATAGAGATATTTAGATTTCTGATTCTGTTTTTAAAGGTGGGTGTTGTTTTTGGATGCCAATGACAATATATGGTTTTTCTTCTTTAATTTCAGAATTCCATACGACATAATCTGTCGCTGAACAAGTGTTTCCTTAAAGTGCCTCGATCCAAGGATGACCCCGGAAAGGTAGGATTTATTTATTTTTTAATAATTGGATTCTTCATTATATCTTGTCACGTTTATATCTAAGCTATATCTGTTAAATAAAGAGAAAGAATTGGAATGAGATAATTCAAGTTCATTGATTAGGAACATTTGTGAAATAGCAAGTCCTTCACCCCATTCTACGCTCCCACCCCCACTCCCACCCCTATTTTAGTTGGTATGTTTCAAGGACCAGCCAGGCAGGGAGAGCTTTCTTTTTAAGCTGTGGGAAACTAGCTAGTATTGAACTGGTCATCTGTGTTAGTTTGCTGTTTCTAACATGGTTTTTGTTTGGTTGTTTTCTTAAGTGTATGTATTAAATTAAATTTGGTTTTTGAACTGTTTGTCAGGAACCACAGTTTATTAATCTTATTACATATAAGAAGTGGATTTGTGTGTAATTGACAAGTGGAAGTAATTCTCACCCTAAAATAAAATTCTTTGTTATTTCCCTGTTTTCTTAGTTGCTGTTTTTTCTTCTTCATTCCATTTATCTCCAGCCATCATTACATTTTTAGTATTTTATCGACAGATTTTCCTTTTTTGTTGTTTTATTTTGTTTCAATAGCCATGTCAACTACACTGCAGTACTAGTTACTTGGTTTCTAAGCCCAGAGTACTTGGTTGGACCATATTTGGTTGTCACAAAGATTAGCACTTTGAATCATTTTATCTCTTAGCAAGCATGCATTCTTGTTTGAATGGTTAGACTTCTTGTCTTTTTGAAGCTGACTGTCCCTGGGAAAAAAAATTTTCTAAAATATAATCCCGGTCATGTTATCACTTTGCTTAAAAGTATTCCCCAGTGTTCTCGAGATGTTTCTTTTACAAAATACCCTTTACTACATTTTTTTTGATCTACCTTTTCAGCTGTGCTTCACCTCGTTCAAGACCCACTATGAGGAACTACTCGAAGTTTCCCAGACATGTCTTTCATATGGTCTTCTCTTAATGTACAAACTCCTTTCTTCTCCTTGTCCGACTTACTCCTTGTCCTTAAAGATCTGGCTGCAGCATTACTTCTCTGAAGCTTTTTTTCCTCTCACATATTTCAAATGAGTTTGCTGTTCCTTCTTTTGAATGTTTTTTTTTGTCATCATTGCAGTAGCTCCTGACTGATCTCTCTCTACCCTTGGAGTTACTACCTCCAGTTTATGGTAACTTTCACATAGTGGCCAGCAATCTTTCAAAAATGTAAACCTAATCATGTATGTACTCTTTAAAATCTTCATTGGTTACCTACTGACCTTAGGTCAAAGTCTAAATTATGAGGGTAGGGGTCACGTGTATATTGTTCACTTTTTAGCCTCAGTTGCTTACACAGTGGCTGGTGGGACTGAAGGGATACACTTGTTGAATGAATGAATATCTTCTGCTAGGTGGTTAATTTACAATTAGAGATGGAAAGTTACTCATTTCTATTGTAAAGCAGGCACTCTTAAATAACGAATGTTTTATAGCACCATCTATGATTTGCCCTGTCAAGTTGGTTCTTAATAAGATTGAATAGATTATTATAATAGTCCTCTTATTTGACCCAATTTATTATTGTCTGTGTTTATAACTCTCCAAGGTTGTGGCTAGGAGTTGGTGAAATTTTTATTTTTTATAAAAAAAAAAAAAGAATTTTAACTTTACAGTTGCTTCATTACAGTTTCCTATGGACAGTGAGTACATATAAATCTGACTGAAAATGTTCTTAAGAGTTTATCTATTTTACTAGAGTTCTATGAAGGCATTAATTGGATTCTGTAGACATTTGGTTCAGATTTAATTTTTAAATGAGGTTTAAATCATTTAAAAAAATGTAAAGTGCCCGTGCATGAACAGTTAAGTATATTTTGTACTAAATTCTAACCAATCGGAGACCTGTTTTTTTTTGTTTTGTTTTGTTTTTTAATTGTGTGGTCAGGTTTCTTTTGTGCAGAACTTAAAGCTTTTCTCCACCTTTAATTAAATAGTATCATGGGGTAAGGCAGGTGTGGAGAACATATCTTACTTTTTGCAACTAGTCTTTTTGAATCAATTGTCTTACTAATGTGCGACCCAAACAATGTACAGAGATAAATTGAACCCCGAAAGGTTAGTAAAAGCTTTCAATTTTTACATTTGTCTCCAATTTTAGACTTTGTTTTTATCAAAACAGATCTTTGTTATTGAATTTGGTCATAATCACACATTTAATCTTACAAAGTACATTTATACTAATATAGTTATTTTTATTTTCAGTCTTGATGAGGTTTAAATATCCATTATACTTAATGATTTTGGTAAGAAGTAAATAGGACCTTATGAAATACATTTATATGAATAAAATCATTATTTTGTTTAAAAAGTGTTGAAAACCTCAGATCTAGTCCATTTTGTAGAAGAGGAAAGCTGAGGCCAATAAATGAGGAATGACTTGCCCAGGTTCAGGGTGGAATTAAAACCCAAGTGTATTGGCCAGACTTATTTGCAAGTCACAGAAACCTATAACAGATCAACTGAAGGGAAAAAATGCCTGCAGTAAGAACTGGAGCCTCATTCTTAAATTTTGTCACTAGGAATGTCTCTCTCCCTCCCTTAGCTTCTTTGGTGGTTGCATTTTCAGCCAATTTAGTGGCAGAGAGGGCCATCGGCAGCTTCTGTCTTAACTGTCTGCTCATTCAGCAGAAAGAGACTGGTTGGTGTCCTCCCCCAAAGCCACCTGGAGTACAGGAACTGTCTGTGAGTGCCGAACAAGCAGAATACACTTGGTTTCTTGGTTCCTAGACTAGTGCTTTTTCTACTAGTGTAGGAACCTTTCAATCTTCCTTGAGAGGGAGGCCAAAATGTTAGTTAAATTTTGGTACTTATGAATTGTTTTTTCTTTTTGTATTACAGTGTTTCCTGGCATTTGAGGAGCTTTTCCAAAACCACCCTCACCACAGTGGGAGAAAACCATTGAGCCAAGGTGGGGTGGGAGTAGTTTTGGGTCTTTGGGTATGGGGTGGACTTTAACCCCTTAGGATTTTGCTAGCTACTGCCATGACCCAGATGGGTCCCAGAGGTAGAAGCAGAAGTAGCTCTTATAGAATCTTTCTTGTATTTTTATGATATAGCTTCCTGTTCAGTGTATTAACTGAAAGGTAGCCTAAGCTTAAAAGCCAGCCTAAGCTTAAAGCATATTATTGAATTACAGATGTTTTTTATACAGCTATTTATTCTAACATAATACTTCATTTTCCAGAAGCTATTGTCATAAAAGCCCTTAATAATTGATATCCTCCCATGTGTATGATGACCGGTCTGACGTTCATTTTCTTCTGTTCCCTGGAACTAATTTCAAACAACCACATTATTGTTTCTTTTAAAAAGGAACATAAAATTATATTTTGCACCCATAACTCCACTATGTTTTTTGGGACAGCTTTCTATTTTCTTTTTTCTTGATTACAACCCTGTTTCTGCATCCTGCAGTCTGTCTCTATTTTTTTATTCCTGTTTTTTTATCGTCTCTCTTTTTATTAGCTTTATTTTCTGTATTTTGGTCTGGTTTTCTGATCTAATTTTTTTTTAAAGTCTTCCTATTTTGCAGTTTACATACACCTGCTTAATTATCTTGAAGGTAAATATTTTGCTTACATTATGGAAAAATAAATTCTATCAGCTAAATTTAGTTTAAAAATATAGAGGTCTTTTTCTTTGCTTTCCACTTAATCTTTTCTCAACCTTAATCCCTCTTCTCCAGCTCAGAAAAATCATACTTTTGACTTTAAAGGAAAGAAAAGATGATAGGAAATAGTTTCAACAATTGCATAGTTAATTGGCAGCAGTGGGCTCTAATAGGGCCAAGATGATAGGAAAGAAGTTTAAGAACTCATGAAGGCCACCTGCTTGTTCTTGGAGAGATAACTATAATGGATTTATAATAGCCCCTTTTGTGTGTGTGTGGGGGCGGGTAGCTTTTTCTTGCCTGGAAACAGGAAGGTTGTAAAGGCTCAGTGGCTGTGAAGATTGGCGTCTTCTGGTTAGTGAGGAAACAAAGTCATTGCTAGAGAATTAACTTTTGGAAGTTTTGAGAGCATGATTTTTTTTTTATTCTTGTCCTCTTTCATAGTGTAGGGACCATAACATGATTGATCTCTTTTTTCCAAAGTGTGTGTGTGTGTGTGTGTGTGTGTGTGTGTGTGTGTGTGTGTTTGGCCCTGTTAGTATTGTGTTGTATTTATTCATAATTTGTTATTTGTTGGTATCCTGTTTTGGTTACTTTATTTGTAGGAAGATGTAGAGAAACCAGAGAAGTTTAAGAGAACATAAGGTATAACATTAAGTGATAAATGGTGTTGCAGGAATCATAGATATGTACCCTGAAGAAGGAAGATATGAATGTAATTTTAATACTTATCTTTGATACATGATTTTTGTGAGGAAAAAATTGACCTCTTTTCTGTGTCTTTGTATAAATCCAGATAGGAAGTAGAATTTAAAGATAAGCAAGAGTTTGGTTGGACAGAAATAAGGACATCGTACTTCTTGGGGTGAAAAAACACTGATAGGATTCCCAAGGGAGGCTTTAGACTTCGCCTCTTCTGAAGCACTTTAAGGTTAGTTGAAATTACTAACCTTTGTGACTTTAATTCATGGTAAGTAAGAATTGTGGTTAAAGGCTGAGGAGAAGACATGATCAGGTTTAACTGAGGGACTAATCAGAACAAAGTTGAGAGAGAATAAGGAATTAAGGGAATTAATGTAAGTATTAAAATGAGGTCCAAGAATGAAGAAATGAATCAGTGCCAAGGAGTGCATGTTAAGGCAAAGGTGTATTATGAATGTGAAACAGTCCATCAGACAAACCAAGATTAGAAAGCCTAGAGTAAGTATAGGCATTCAGAGATGGTCTGAAGGATTGAGTTAGATAAGAGATGAGGGACCAATTCAGAGAGAACACCACAGAAAGGAAAGAAGTGCTGGCCCAGAGCTGTGACAATATATACACTGTTGGTCACAACAGTTTAGTTAAAGCTGCCTTTTGTTTGCATACACAGTATTCTGTTTTCTTCCTGAGGGTGGGAGATAACATTTTGTTATGGTTTTTGGCCTCCCCCCCCCCGCCATCTAAACTACTTTTTTAAAATAATATTTTGCCCACAAATTAATTATTAAAAGGTATATATGGTAAAATTTACTCTTTGGTGTATAAATTCAGTAGTTTTGACGAATACATACAGTGTAACCATCACCACAATCAAGATACAGAACAGTATTGTCCCTTGGTAGTCAGCCCATCTCCCATCCCCATCCCCTGCCCAAGCCCTGGCAAAACTAGTATTGATCTGTTTTCTGTCCCTATAATTTTGCCTTGTTCAGAAATTCGTATAAACAGGACTCATACAGTAGGTAGGTGGCTCTTCAAGTCTGGCATCTTTCACTTAGCATAATGCGTTTGCTATCCATCCATGTTGTTGTATCAGCAGTTCCATTTTATTTTATATATTCCATTAGATGGATTTATCACAGTTTAATCAACATTCGAAACACGTGGGTTGTTGCCAGTCATAAGTTCATTTGACCATCAAGTTCTTTTAAACAAACTTAGTAATTAATTTGACATATACTGAGATATAAGACAAGAGTTAAATTCCTTAATGATCTCTCCTGGGCAACACTTAAGGTAATTTGATAGTCAATATATTTAAAAGTAATAGAAACATCCATTCGTTTGATGTTTCAGGGACTTGAGCTGGCGTTGGAATAGTTTATGTCTATACATTCAGCCACCTGGCCAGCCAAACTGCCTGCCTTTGAGTGCCTCCTGTGTATTTTGACTGTTCATAACCAATTTTTGTTGCCTGAGAAAAGTGACTGTCTGACCTTTTGTCCCAACTAGAAACTTCTGAGAATGAAAGAGGGTGTTATTCTTAATTATGCTTAGGCAGCAGGCATAAACCAAGACTGAGATTGGGAAATATGTTCACTCTATCTATGGTGCATGCAAAGGCTGTGCCTTGGAGCTATAGACAGTTACAAGGAGCAGCATTCTAAGATGTCGAAGGTTTAAAAATCTCTTTTAAACCGAATTGCTAAATCTAAACTGGAAGAGTAAAAAAACATTGAAACATAGTATGAACCAAAGAAGTCAGGGGCAAATGGGATCCGGTACTATGTTAGGCTTCTGAAATGGCATGCTTGAGAGCTAAGGAAGAGTAGCGAATAGTCTACGGTGATTCCCTTTACCAATGAGCATATGTACTTGGCAGTGGGGTTAGTTAAAACACAAAACATACAGATTTAGCCATTTGGAATAGTAGGCTATTTATCATAGGGACTGCTTTCCCCGGGAATATGAAATTAATAATTAGCTTCTTGGGTTTATTTATACCTATCGAGACAATGGCATTTTTACTAGGCTAGTTAAATCTAGGGGCTGTTAAAAGACAGTGTGCGATAAAGCAGGGTATTTTGTGTTGATATAAAATTTCTATCGAATAAATTAAAATGTATTTTATTTGAAGTGATAAATGTTTTGTAATAATTAATGACATTTAGGCTATTGTTGGTCTTTGACATACCTTTATTTCTGATGCATTTTCTATATTTTGATTACCTTCATTTTCCTGAAGTTTTTAAATTATCTGTGTTATTTGATCACTGTCATTTAAGAATGCTGCCTATTATTCAATTGGACACACTGTTTTTCTCTCTCTAAAATTAATCTTTGTTTTAGGATATCGTGAAGTTGGCAGTTAATTTGTTTTTGGAAGATGTTTTCAAAGCCACACAATTGTAGTTTTTGATTCTTCAGACTAAGATGTTGTAATTTTCTTCCTCAGGAGGACATCAGCTGGCTGAACCAGAATTGTTGATATGAATTAATAATAATGTCTGTATTTGTATATTACTTTACAGATTAGGGAGCTATTTTACATGCATTATCTTTGTCCTTAAGACAACTTGATAGGCCCCAATTTTAGATCGTGATCTTTAAATCCATAGTAAATTTTTCCCTAGTGGTATGATTGCTGGTTTTCTTTTGTTCCTGTATTGCTTTATTTCTGCAACTTTTGGGGATAATCAAAAGTATATACTATTCTATTTTATTTTATCTAGTGAATTCTTAGTTATGTTCTTTTTATTAATTTTTGGTAGTCATTCTGGGGCTTAACAATGTACTATTAACATATCAAAGTCTATTTAGAGGTAATATTACCACCTTTCACTTCACACCTTACACTTCATACTACTTACTATTTACCTCTTCCCATCTATTTTATGCACACAATAACCTTATGACAATATAATTCCATTGATCTACCTATCTCTTTCTTTGTGCTATTGTCATACTTTGTACTTTTAGTTATATCATAAAGCCCACCTTAAGATTTGTTTTATTTGCTTTAAACAGTACTGCTTTAAAAGAAATTATGTTGAAGAAAATAATTTCCTAATTTTTTACCTTTTCTAATTTTCATTTCTGTAAATCCAGGTTTCAATCTGGTATCTTTCTCCTTTATAACCTAACAGTATCCTTTGGCATTTATAAGAAAGTGCAGGTCTGTAGGCAACACATTTTGTAGGCTTTTGTTTATCTGAAAAGATCTTTATTTCATCCTCAGAATACTTTTCTGAATGTGAAATCTTGAGTTTGCAGGGTCTTCCCCACCTCTTAGAACTTTGAAAATGTTTTGTTGTCCTTGGCCTCCATTATTTCTGGTGAAAAGTCACCTGTCATTCATATTTTTATTGCCCTGTATGTTATGTGCACCTTTCGACCTCCACCCCATCCCCTTTTTTTCGCAACTTTCAAGAATTTTCTCTTTAGATTAGCAGTTTGACTATGGTGTATCTCAGCATAGAGAGAGAGAGCGCGCGCGTGTGCGTGTGTTTTCTCTGCTTGGAACTTCTAGGATCAATAAGAAGAGGTTTTTGTACAAATTTGGGATATTTTTTATTATTATTTTCTTTTTAAAAATTTTGGCCCATTTTCTCTTTTTGCCTGTTAGTGTCCAATTAAAATATGATGGACTGTTTGACATTGTTTCACAGGTCATTAGGGCTTTATTCATTTTTTCCTTATTCTTTTTCTTTGTGTTCCTCAAATGATATAATTTTTACTTATCTGTCTTCTAGATCTCTGGCTCTTTGACCATCCTACCTGTTGTTAAGCATATATGTTGAACTTTTTATTTCAGTCATTGGACTTTTTAATTCTAGAATTTCCATTTCGTCTTTTTTGTGTATTTTAAGAGATAATTGGTGAAATGTGTTCAACCAGTTGCTTTGATACTAGGACATTAGGGCTTCTGGGTTGTCCCCAGCTAGTTCCTGGGCATCAGAAGACTTCGCTTCACTGTGGGTTTTTATACTAAGAAGGTTGCATCCTGATCTATATAAAGTTTAGGAACCCCATGAAGCTAATTCAGTCTTTCATCTGATCCCTTACATTATCAGGGATGTTTTGAGATCCTGGGTTTTTATATGAAAACCAAATAATTAGAAGAAATGAGATTTTTTAAAAATAAAATTATTTTAATGATAAATAACTTGGATTACTTTGTCTTACTTTTTCACCTCCATACTTTTTCACTTCCTCTTTGGAATTCTTATTTGTCAAGTAAGTGTATTGCTTGACTTTCTGTTGACATTAATGACTATTTAGGACTTTTATCGAAGACTGACGTGGTCCACAGTAAAGTCAGGAAACAGCTATAAATCAAGAGACTTGTGTTCTTTCTGGGCAGTACCACAGATTTAGCTTTGTGACAGGTGACTTTTGACTGTCAAACCTACTGCTATATTAGATGAGAGATCCTTGATTTCTATTTTTTCTTAATTAAGAATATTTTTTGTCGAGATGTAATTCATATACCATAACATTTACCATCTAACAGTGTATAATTCAGTAGTTTTTAATATATCTACAAAGTTGTACGACTATCGCCAGTATCTAATTCCAGGACAATTTCATTTTATCTCCCCAGAAAGAAACTCCATACTCATTAACAGTCACTCCCCATCTCCTTCCCACTCCCCAAGCTAATGGAACTACTTATTTACTTTCCGTTTCTACGGATTCACCTATTTTGGACATATTATATAAATGGAATCATATAATATGTGGCCTTTTGTGTCTGTCCTCTTTGATTTAGCGTAAGGTGTTCAGGGTCATCTGTTTTAGCATGTAGCAATATGACTGAATGATAGTCTGTTGTATGAATATATCAAATTATTTATCTTTTCAGCAATTGATGGACATTTGGGTTTTCACTTTAGCTCTTATGAAAAATGCTGCTGTGTGATCATTTGTGTAAAAGTTTATGTGGATCTAATTTTTCATTTCTCTCGGATATGTTTTCATTTCTCTAGGAGTGGAATACTAGGTCATATGCTTGATTTTTTGAGAACTGTCAGATTGTTTTCCAAATCAGTAGCATTGTTTTACATTCTCACAATTATGAGGCTTCCAGTTTTTCACATCTTTGCCAACATTTTTTATTGTCTTTTTGATTATAGCCATCCTAGTGGATGTGAAATGATATTTCATTGTATTATGGTCTTGATTTATATTGCCCTGGCAAATGATGATGATAATCTTTTCATGTGCTTATTGGAAATTCATAGGTCTCCTTTGAGAAATGTCTGTTTAGATCTTTGTCTATTTTTTAATTGGATTAGCATCTATTTCTGTGCAAGTATCAGACTTCAAGATTTTGGTAGCATGACAGTCATTGGAGTTAAGTTTAGCAACTGTTATAATTTTATGGTTAATAGTAAGCCTGGCTCTGGAGATACAGGGATGAATAAGATATCACTGCCATTAAAACTTTTGGTCTAGTGAGGAAATCACTTATAAACAGGACATTTCATATGGTATATTAGGTTCGGAGATTAAGATTTCTTGAAAGTTGTTGGCCCACTCTTCATTGTGTAAAGCTTCTACTACATAAAAAATGATTATAAATTGTGTATTAGCACATCTCCTTTCTGTGTTGCCTAGTTTTGGTAGTTTGTAGAGAAGTTAAAAAATAAGTTCCTAAGACTTTGTAAATGTTCCTAAGACTTTGAACTTTGGATTGTTTGATATCAATAATGTATTCTTAATTTTTCAGGATTTATGAATTAATAATTACAAGGAAACTTAGAATCAGCATGTTACCTAAAATATTGAAGTAAGGAAATAATAACATTCAAATAAAGCAAAAATGAGTTTTTAAATTCTTTTTAGCTCTCTGGACTCATCTCTTACTGTGTCCTTTTTTTTTTTCTTCTTAACCTAGTGAGATGAACAGTTTCCTTAATGTCTTATTCTCTCTCATATGTCTCTGACTTTAGCACCTGAATTCTTTACACCTATTTATGCCATGGCTTCATTTGACGATTCTGTTGAAGCCCGTGAACCCTGGATAATATTTTAAAGACATAAACCAGAATATATAGGATTAAAAAGATAAGCAGTTAAATCAAAATAGTTATAAAACTACTATAACAAGTTCATGATACAGTAATCTATACTTCCTTAAATAACAAAGTTGAACAAAATTTAATATGGTAACTTTAAATAACAAATTAGAAATAATGAGTAGTAATGAGTGACATTTTGAGACAAAGACTATTAATGAGATAGGAAACAAACTGGCTTTTAGGCATTGCTAATACTGTGGTTCCTTATATTCATAATGAACGACCAAGTTCATGGAACCCCTGAGTCCTGTCCACAAAACCCCTGGGAGTTCATGAATGCTATGTTAAAAGTTCTTATTATGTATGAACCATTTCCTCTGCCCTAAAATTGTTTTCCTTTCTTCCTTCTACCATATCTGAGCATGATCATTCTCAAAAATTCAGCTTACCTCATCTTAGCACTGTATGGTGACTGCTTATTTGCCTTTTATATTCTAGTCATTATTCCAGGCATTTGGAATGCATCAACAAACAGAACAGACAAAAATCCATGCCCTTGATGAACTTACAGCCTTATGGGAGAATGACAATAAACAAAATACATAAATTATACAGAATGTTAGACAGTTATAAATGCTGTAGAAAATTACAGTAGGATAAAGTGGACTGGGATGTAGACTGCAACTTTCCAAGGAATAAGCTAGGCATGTTCATTGAGAAAGTGATTTTTGAGCAAAGACATGAAGGTGGTGAGAGTTTACCATGCAGGTATCTTTTCTACCTCCCTGACCACACTTAAGGACTGAGACTTCGATTTTATTTGTATTCCTAGTACTAGCATTATGACTAGCACATGGTCAACCCGTGATGAATTCTCATTAAGAGAAAGCTTGTTACCTTTCTGATACCTGTCTAAAGCTTGAGAAGTTAAGCCAGTTTGGGTAATTCAATGTGTGTCATTTTCCCAGTTGTTGGATTAGATAATATATAGCTTATATTCAAGTATAGCTTATTCTTACATTTTCTTTTTGATAATAAGATTCACTAAAAATATTTTAGCTATTGTTATTTATCTTTTATTTACATTGTACAGAGTAGGAATTCAGCAGATGTTAAATAAAGGGCATATTTTTTAGTGTTACCCATATATTTAACTTTTGTAGACAGAACTTCAATAATTAAATAAAAGTTACAATCAGTTATTTTAAAGATCCTTTGCACCCCTTGAAATTTAACATTTTTTATATATTTGTGGGCTTGCTCCTTGATAGAAGGTGTAGGAAGTGAGAAAACATAGTATAAGATTAATACAAAAGAATATTTTGCCAAGTACTGGAGAAGAAAATATTTTATATATTTTTTATTTAACCCTCAGTATACCATCAGTCCATTAGACCCAATTTAGTTTTTGAGTATCAATTTTCAGCAGTTCTACTTTGTAAAGATGATTATTTTATGACATTCTTTTCTTAGAATTCTTCCAAAGAACAAATAGAAAATTTATTTTAAAAAATAGAATAAAACTTATTCTATATTAAAATTAACATGTATGAGTTTTTTCTAAATCTAACTCGCATTATGGGATCTTAATCTCATTTTTCTGGTATCGAAATAATTTCATCATCTTAAGAATTATTTCACCATTGCCCATCAGATTTTTACTGTAATGCCCAAATATTAAAATAACAAGAATACAGAAAACTGATTGAATGACTTAGAAGGATGATACAGTAATGAAATCATCACTATTATCCTTCATTTTTCTTATTGTGTTGCTCAAAGTATCAGATCTTTCAAGAAGGCATAATAAAAATCTATAGATGCCATCTTAATTGTTTTTTTTTTCTTTTAGTTTTCATTGAACATAGGCAAGAGTTTAGATTTTCTTCCTGCTCATATGACAAAGCAATGAAAATTGACAGGAAAATGGATACGTATTTTCAGTAGACACAGAAGATGAACATAAAGACAGACAGCAACACTCTAGACTCTAAGTATGATGATGAAATTGAGTGGATGATATCCTAGATTAATTTTGCCAGACCAAAGAAATGTTGACTTCATGATAAATTTCTAAGGACAAAAAGATATGTGCTATTCTCTCATCCATTTAGTCAGCAAGAAGGTCTTTATCTTGCATTATTTTGTGACTAGAATCATCATTTTTTTTTCTAGATAGTCATGTGAACAGTATTTTTCATTTTATATGTTTGTGCACCAATAGTCACTTGATATAATTCATAAGTGAACAAATCTTGAAGTCTGATGTGTATACAAAATCTTGAAGTCTGATACTTGCATGGAAATAGATGCTAAGAAATGAAAAAGTTAATTGGATTTATCATTCTACTTAAACCAGATATGAAAATAGTTTTTACAGCTGTGGAGCAGAGATGGTCATTCTTCAACAAAATTCTGAGCCATCAAAAATTTTAAAAGTATTACACTTTGAAAATGCAAATATAAGAAGAACCAGAATTAATAAAGTACTATAATCTATTAAATATATATTTGAAATATGAACCAATATTGCCTTTTGATAGTAATATATAGCAAAAAGAATGAGAAGTAATAATAAAATAGAACATTTAGTTTCATGTATGATAGTGATGAGAAATTAGTTGCTTTCAGAAGATATTAACTATTTTGGTATATATAACTTCAAATCCAAAAACATTTGAATATACTAAAATAATATATATTACATATAAAATAAAATTTGATTTCGATGTTTCAAATTTCTGTTAAAATTATTCATAAGGTTGTTTCCAACTTTTATTATTCTGTAAATTATTTGTAAAATGACTTAAGTATAAACAGGAAGTGTCTGTTGGATACAGATATTAAATAGTAATAACTTGTTTTCCTGGAACATACTTAGAGAGCTAATTGTCATGCTAACTCTATGAAGTAGATATGAGGAAAGTGGATCAAAGGTTTGGTAACTTGCCCAAGATTACTGAACCAGTTCTGGGATTTGAATCCAGGTCTGTGGGTTAATAGATGTTCTCTTCACAATACCACACGACCTTCTAAATATTGTAGTAATTTTGTTGGAATTCAGCATGGTGCATTACTCAGAGAAAACTTCATGGAGAGTTTGCTTAGACAGGTAGGAAGAGAAATAAACACATGTCAGTATAGCTCAGGTAAGAGTTGAAGTTACCTTAGCTCCTAAATCAGGTGGAACAGGTGGTCCAGATAGTGGATTTAACACATATGACTTTCAAAACAACCATTATACATATGTTAAAGAATTAAAATATATTCAAATAATGAACAGATACAGAATTTCAATACAGAAATTAAAACTTTAAAAAGAACCAAATGAAAATTGTAGAGCTAGAAAGTACAGAAAAATTAAATGAATAATTCATCGAATGGCCTTAACAGCATATTGGAGACAACAGAAGGAAAGATCAACCCTAAGAACTATAAATGTATGTACCTAAAGACAGAGCTTCAAAAGAATTAAACAACAAAAGAAATCAAAACTCTAAAAATTATTGGACAAAATTTATAATCATAGCAGGAAATTTTGACACAATTCTCTCAGCAAGTAATAGAACAACAAAAAATTAAGGATCTGAACACTACTCATCAACTACAGAATGTTCATTGTCTTTTTCAAAGATGCAAGGGATATTCATGACGATAGACCATATACTGGACTAGAAAACAAGTTTTAGTAGATTTCTAAAGTTTGATAAAAGTATGTTTTCTGACTAGCAGAATTAAATTAGAAATCAGTAACAAAAAAATATTTTTAAGCCCCAAATGTTTATAAATTAAATAACATTTCTAAAGTATCTGTGGGTAAAAGAAGAAATCATAAGGGATATTAATATTTTAAGCAGAATGATGAGAACAGAGTATATAAAAATTTGTGACATAGGTAAAGCAGTGTTTAGAAAGAAGTTAATAACTTTAAATACTTTTATTAGAAAAATCAGAAGGGACTGAAATCAATTACTTAAGCATGTACCTTAAGAACTTAGAGAAATAAGAGTAAATTAAATCCAAAGTAAGTAGAAGGAAGGACATAATGAGGGTAAGAGTAGAAATCAATAAAGTAGAGAATGAACAAAGAAAAAGCAATGAAACCAAAAACTGAAACATTTAAGGAAAAAGCAATGCTGTTCTTACACATACTGTCTTTTAAAACGCAAGAGGATGAAGGAATAGTTTACAACTCTTTCGTGAAGTCATCGTCACCAAGATGGCAAAGTCGGGCAAAGAAAAAACAAGAAAAGAAAATTACAAATATTCTTCATGAACATAGACCCAAAAAATAAACACAATAGAAAATTCATTGATACATAAAATGGAGACAACATCATGACCAAGTGGAATTTGTCCCAGGAATTCAGTGCTGGTTAAAATTAGAAAACTAGTTAATGTAACTTACCATGTGAGTAGAAACAGAAAAATCATATCGTCTCAACTGTAGGAAAAAAATGTTTGACAAAATGTGGTACTCATCTAGCAAGCTAAGAATAAAAAGGAATTTCCTTAATTTGATTAAAGGCATCTATGGAAAACATGAAATGTGTATCATATTTAATTATGAGAAACATTAAATGCTTTCCCTCTGAAATTGAAAACAAACAAGGATGTTTGCATTCACTGTTACTCAACATTCTCTTAAAGGTCCAAGCCAATGGAGTAAGGCAAGGAAAAGAAAAAGCATCTAGGCTGGAAAATAAGTAAAACCGTCTTTATTTGCAAACATTATTACATATGTAGAAAATCATAAGAAATATGGAAAAGCTACAAGAACTAGTTTAGCAAAGTCACAAGATTACTAGGTCAGTATTTTTTTATATTACCAAGAAACAAATTGGAAAATAAAATTAACAAAAGCATTCCCATTTACAATAGCATTCAAAACAGTGAAAACATTATGGATACATTTTAATAAAGTATATGCAGACCTGTTGACTATAAAACATTTCCAAGACAAAAGATCTAAATAAGTGGAGTGATGTAGCATGTTCGTGGTCTAGAAGACTCATTATATGTCAGTCTTCTCCAAATTGATTATAGAGTTACTGAAATTCCAATAAAAATTCCAGCATACTTCTTTTTATTTTTTTAATTTTTTTGAAGAAATTGACAAGCTGGGTCTAATAGTTATGTGGAAATGCGAAGAACCTAGAATAGGCAAAACGTTGAAAAAAACTAAAGTTATAGGACAGAGTGCCTGATTTTAAGACTTTATAGATAAAGTAATCAAGACAAAATAGTATTGGCGTAATGATAGATGTGTAGATTAATGGAACCAAATAGAGTTCAGAAATAGTCATACACACACACACACACACACACACACACACACACACACACCTAATTTATTTATTTATTTTTTTGGAGAAGCCAGTGTAATTCATTGAGGAAAAGTTATAGTCTTTTCAGGGAATGATGTATATCTGGGTGGAAGAAAAATTTGTAATGATCACCTTACTCTTTTATAGAAAGTTACTCTTAAGTAGATCAGAGACCTAAACATAAAAGTTAAGACTATAAAACTTCTAGGAGAAAATATGGGAGAAAGTATTTGCCATGTTGGAGTAGGCAAAAAAAAAAAAAAAAAAAAAAAAAAAAAAAATCATCAGACTATACAAACCACAAAATGAAAATTGATAAATTTAACTTTCATGAACTTAAGATTTTTGTTCCCTAGCCCAAGTTTCCAGTCCTGGGAAGAGAGGTCCCTATAATTTCCAGCTGTGAAAACCGGCAGAGAGTGAGTCTCAGACATTCCTCTTTGAGAGTCTGCACCTGGAATTACTTGCTGATGGACTCACTCGCTCTGAGCTCCAGCACTGGGACAGCAGTTTGAAAGGTGCCAGGTGCATACATGGAGGAATCAAATTGTCTGGCTTCAGAGTAAGGGCTGGAGGGGCAGCTTTCTCCCAGACATAAGTGTTGGCAGAAGCCATTGTTCCTTTGAGTCACACTACCTAGCATGCACACACAGATAGGTGCCATATCTGAGTCTCTGTCAACCTAGCTAACACCACTTGCCCCACCCTGGCGATTCCCTGAGACCCTGGATCATTCAACTTGTTGGCCCACTCAAGCTGTTTCCAGTGGTTTTTCCTTACAAATGGCTTATCTTGGCTTGTGCTGCAGACTTTCATTGTCAAAGGGTCACAAACCCTAAGTAAGCAGCATTTGGCCTCGGCATGCCCCTTACCACTTGCTAAGGAGCCCCAAGACTGGCACTATTGGCAGCTGGCCCCAGTTTGCAGCTTAGCCTCTCCCCAGGCACCTCCAAACCCAGCACAGGTGGCAACCATCTGTAGATCACTTTATAGTTCATACCAGGTGGTCCTGTGTAGGGTATAGGCAGCAGCTGATCTTGGCATGCACCAGAGCCCTTCTCAGAAGGCCCTAGAATCAACATACCCAGTGGCAAGGTTAGACCACACCTGAGCACCACCCAACCACCTCCACAAATGGCATACCCTAAAGGCAGATTTGGTAGGTACCAGAGCCCTGCTAAAGCAAATCCTGCTCTGTAGGGTCAGCTCCTGCACAACAACTGCTCTGCTGTAGTCACAGCCAGTCTTCACAGCCAATCAGCCTGAGGGTCAGTCCCTCCCACTGACATGCTAATCACAATCAAGGCTCAGTTACAACAGGAGGGTACAAACAACTCACACAAGGGACACACCTGACTCAGATGAGCAAGGAGATTGGGCCATTGGGCCCCTAGGACAACTACTACATAAGGCCACTCTACCAAGACTGGGAGATAATAGCAGCTCTACCTAATACATAGAAAGAAACCCAGGGAGGCGGTCAAAATGAGGAGGCAAAAGTCCCAAATGAAAGCTCCAGAAAAAGAAACAAAATGGAGACAAGCAACCTACCAGATAACAGAGTTCAAAACACTGGTTATAAGGATGCTCAGTGAACTTAGTGGAAGAGTAGCTGAACTCAGAACTTTAACAAAGAGGAAACAAAAATGGCAATAGAAAACATAAAGAACTAATTAGAAGTGAATAATACATTAAAGCAAATCAACAGTAGATTAGATGAAGCAGAGGATTGAATCATCGATTTGGAAGACAGGATAGCAGAAAACACCCAATCAGAACAGTAACAAGAACAAAGAATCCAAAAAAATGAGGATAGTTTAAGGGGCCTCTGGGACAACATCAAGTGTATCAGGCATTTGTGTCACAGGGGAACCAGAAGA
Source organism: Rousettus aegyptiacus (assembly GCF_014176215.1). Taxonomy (NCBI): domain Eukaryota; kingdom Metazoa; phylum Chordata; class Mammalia; order Chiroptera; family Pteropodidae; genus Rousettus; species Rousettus aegyptiacus. The sequence continues at coordinate 27,230,325 of NW_023416284.1, read as the reverse complement.
AGAAGAGCTAGTGCAAGGAATTGAACACCTTTTTGAAGAAATAATGATAGGACACTTTCCCTAATGTGACAAAGAAAATAGATAAACAAGCCCAGGAAGCGTAAAAAGTTCCAAACAAGATGAACCCAAAGAAGCTGTCACCAAGACACACCATAATTAAAATGTCAGTGGTTAAAGACGATCTTAAAAGCAGTAAGAGAAAAACAGATACCTACAAAGGAGCTTTCATAAGACTTTCAGCTGATTTCTCAATAGAAACTTTGAGGGCAAGAGGGGATTGACACAAAATATTCAAAGTAATGAAAAGCCAGGACCTACAGCCAAGATTATCATCAAAGCTATCATTTAGATCAGAATACAGGTAGAAAGCTTCCCAGAAAGAAAAAGCTAAAGGAGTTCACAGCCACCAAACCAGTATTATATCTGTCAACACTTTGAAATGCAAATAGATTAAATGCTCCAGTCAAAAGACGTTGGGTGGCTGAATGGATAAGAAAACAAGACCCTTACATATGCTGCCTATAAGAAACTCACTCCAGATAGAAAGATACACAGGCTGAAAGTAAAAAGATGGGGAAAGATATTTTATGGTAATGGAAACAAAGCAATAAAAAAGCTGAGGTAGCAATGCTTATATCAGACAAAATAGACTTTATAACAAAGACTATAATGAGACAAAGAAGGACCCAGTAGTCCCACTTCTGGGTATTTATCTGAAAAAACCCAAAACATGAATTTGAAAAGTTAAGTGCATCCACATGTTTATTGCAGCAATGTTTACAATGTCTAGATATGGAAGCAGCGTAGTGTCCATCAGTAGGTTAATGGATAAAGAAATGGTACATATATACAATGGAATATTACTCAGCCATAAAAATATGAAATTTTGCCATCTGCAACAACTTAGATAGACCTAGAGGGCATTATGCTAAGTGAAATAAGCTAGAGGAAGACAAATATATAATTTCATTTACGTGTGGAATCTAAAAAACAAACGAACAAAAGAGAAACTCATAGATACAGAGAACATGTTGTTGCCAGATGGGAGGAGGGGTTAAGAGGATGGATGAAGTAGTCATGAGATCGTAAAGTATAGCACAGGAAATATAGTCAGCAGTATTGTGGTAACTACATTTATCGGGGTGATAGAGATCTGTCGTAAGAACTAGATTTATCGGGGCGATTACTTCATAAGTTATAAAATGTCTTATCACCGTGTTGTACACCTGACACTAATACAAGATTTTATATCAAATATAATTGAAAAATAAAAATTATTAAAAATATTTTAAATAACAAATATTGGCAAAGACATAGGGCAGCTGAACCCCATACATTGCTAGTGGAAGTAGAAAAAGTTTGACAGTTTGAGTACATTTAAATGAAATTTTAGAAAAGACAACTAATTTACAATGATAGGAAACAGATTAATGGTTGTATGGGATGGAGGTAGGGGTCAAAGGAACAGGGATTGCTTGTTGAGCCACACAAAGGAGCTTTTAAAGGCTGATGGAAATGTTTTGTATCTTGATTTTGGTGTAGTATGAATGTATATATTTTTCAAAATTCTTTGAACTCTATATTTAAAGTGAGTGTACTTTTTAAAAAATATAATACTTTAATAAAACTGGTTTTAAAAATAAAACGACACACAAAAAACTTGTTTCCTACTTTCTCCATATGAGCCTAGAGGAGTAAGCCCTGAACTGGGAAGAAATTGGATGGAACGTGTGTGTGTTTATGGGCTGTATTTAGGCAGTTTGCAGATTTTGTGGGAAATTGTTTAATAAGGAAGAGCAGAGATAACTGCTTTTTAAAGGTAGCTGAGAGGAACTTTTTTGTGGTAAAATATACATATAAAAATTTCATTTTAACCATTTTTCAGTGTGCAATTCATTGGCATTAAGTACATTGACATTGTTATGCAGCCATCACCACCAGGCATCTCCAGAACTCTTTCATCTTCCCAAACTGAAACTCTGTTCCCATTAAAGAGTAAGTCTTCATCCTCCCTACCCCCAGCCTCTGGCAACTACCATTCTGCTTTCCATCTCTATGATTTGACTACTCTAGGAACCTCTTGTAAATAGAATCACATGGCTTTTGTCTTTTTGTAACTGACTTATTTCACTTAGCATGATGTCTTCAGGTTCATATATGTCAGATTTTTCTTTCTTCATAAGACTAATATTCCATTGTATGTATATGCCACATTTTATTTATTCGTCCATCAGTGGACACTTGGGTTGCTGTCATGTTTTAGCTATAGTAAACAATGCTGCTATGAACATGAGTGTAAAATATTTAAGTCCGTGCTTTCAGTTCTTTTGGGTATATACCTAGAAGTGAAACTTCGTGTGTGTGTGTGTGTGTGTGTGTGTGTGTAGTAATTTTGTTAAGTTTTGAGGAACAACCATACCATTTTCTATAGTGATTGTACCATTTCACATTCCCACTAGCAGTGCACAAGGGCTCTAATTTCTCCATATCTTTGTGAACACGTGGTATTTTGCCTTTTTTTTTTTTTTTTTTTTGAAAATAGACGTCCTAATGGGTGTGAAGTAGTGACCTGTGGTTTTGATTTGTAAAGGGAATTTTTAAGGCGATTTAATCCAAACCTGTGATTCGCAAAAGCAACTAGGTGGAAGATTTTACAACTTCCTTCTGTGGATCATTTTAACTATCAGTGTTTGCATTTGGGCATTCAGGGTTTTGTGAATATATAATGGATAGTGTTACGCTTATGAAGAATTTTTTTCTCTGTTATTGATGTGTGAGAAGCCATAGCCAATCATTTTTATGTGAAAGAACAGATAGTTATTTGTTTTTACAATTTTATTAAAATATTTAATAGCACATTAGCCTAAAGTTTGGACAGTGAGTGGTTTCCACAGATTAATATATATACATACCCATGCAAAACAAAACTAAACAGTGGAGTTTATTATTTCTGTAAACAGTGGTTTTTAAACTATTGTCCAGAGTTTTGCAGTTCTTCGTTATGATTTATTTTCAACTTTTATTAAAACAGTGTAAAACTTACTCTTTCCTACTTCATTTTGAAACTGCTAGCTGAACCTACTTATAAAATTATTGTTTTCATTTTTAGTGCTTAATTTTTGTAGTATCTACATTTTACATTGTTCTTTGATTAAGTTTACTTCAGTCTGGTAGGCTCATCAGCTGACATGGAGTAACCACTTTGAAAAGATAATATGGAAAAATGCCCCAGTTATGGCTGGGTAATGAAAGTGGCTACATGCTAAATTCAAGTGCCTGAATAGACTAGGATTGGGAAAGGCCTGGCATCATACTCTAATATTTTTTTCTTCCCATTTCAACAAATAAGTATTTGCTCTGTGTCTGACATGTGTCTGTCATACTGGATATAGAAATGAATTTCTGCCTTTAAGGAGCTCATAGCCTAGAAGGGGTGTAGACCTGTAAATAATGTTAAGCGCAATCCATGGTCTAAATGTATAAAAAGTACAAGAGATTTTGCAGAGGAATAGTGATGAATTCTTGAGCATGGTCAGAGAAGGATTGCTTTAGATAACATCTGAGCTAAATTTTAAAGGTGGAATATGAGTTTGTCAAGGTGGACATTATAGGGCATTATAGTAGGATGGATATTATAGGCAATGAAATCAGCATGTAGAGCAGGCACATATGCATGAAATAACATGGTATGTTTAAGGAACTAGAAACCGATAATTCATGTTAGGCACAATGTGTGAGGATTAGTAGATGAGCTGTATTTTCTCTCATTGTCAAATATTGCCTGAAAAAGTAGCCTAGGAATATTAATGAAATAATAATATAGGCAAAAAATAAACTTTAATACCATCACCAAGATTAATTATAAACTGAAAGAAATGCATTGCATTTCTTTTTCCGAAATACCTGTCTCCCCTTTTTTCCCTCCCTTACCCTCTCCTTCTTTTCTTACCCTCCTCTTTGTGTGTGTGTGGGGGGGGAGAAGGGGGTTGGTGTGTGTGTGTGTGTGTGTGTGTGTGTGTGTGTGTGTGTGTGTAGACAAGAATAAATGAGAGAAAAAGGAATTAAGAATCAAGACCTTGATTCAGGTCTTGGACCTCCTTTCCTTGGATGAGCAAACGACTATCTTTCTGAGCTTTGGTCTCCTCATCTGTATAATATGTGCAGACCTCTGTGCTTTTCAAAATATTTTTTGAAGGAATCACAATTTCTGGGTGCCTGGAACATAGTAGGTGTTCATATGTAGTTTTGAATGGGCGGTTCGAGAACTATCAATAAGTAAGACAGGATAAATAGTTATAATGAATTGTGACAATAAGCACTAAAAAATTTATGTTGCTTCTCAGGATGCACTTACTTTATAAAATGTGATCAAGCAGTTTGTCTTTGTAAATTGTTTCATTTACTGTTTCGATTGGCGAGATCCAGGGTACAGAAACTATAGTATCTTTATGCATAAAATTCTATTAGATTCGAATGTCATGTGCTGTTATAATTATCCTGTGTTCAATTAAGAATTAGCATATATTTTAAAATGTGTTCAGTTGATCATTTTTCTTTTTACTTTGGCCCTGGCAGAAGTTCTTGGACTTGGCTTCTTCAGGTTGTGATTTTATTCTCTTTAATCTAGTTATAAATAGACTTTTTTTCCTTATATAAACTTTACTTTTTTCAGTTCAAAACTAGTGTTTCTTCTCATGCTACATTTGTTGTATCTCCAAAATGTTTGCTTTTGGAGCAGAGATTGTAAAAATTCATTTTAATGTTGTAAAGTTGCTGTAATACATTGTTAATATAATTTATTTCTTTACCTTTAGGGGTCCTACTGGGCAATAGACACCAATCCTAAGGAAGATACGCTGCCTACTCGGCCAAAGAAGAGGGCACGATCTGTAGAACGGGTAAAAGCTCTTTATTTAATATGTGACAGAGTTATAATGTCAGAAATATAGGTTTTAAAGTTTATTTCCAATACAGCAAGTAAACCACAGTAAAGGTGATATTTTGTTTGTATAGCATTTTCTGTTTTTTCAGAATCGTTTCAGGTTCATTATTTTTTGATCTTAATTCTTTGAGTTGAAGTGGGCAGTTTAGGAAGTAAAAGGTTTTTTGTTTGTTTTTGTGATTCGGGCACAGCTGTTGTCTGAGACTTGAATACAGGTCTCTTGTGTTTTATTTGGAACTCTTTCCTCTGCATATACAACATTGTGAATTTTTTATATAAGTAAACTACTCCCTTTCACTGCAGATAGTCTAATTACATTGAATTTTCCTGATTGTCTTTAAAATGCTTTTCCTCAACCATGTAATAATTATTTTGTACACAGAATTTTTAAGTGTACATGTGTTGTTTTTAAGATAATTCTTGTGAATTTACACTTTAAATTAGTTTGCAAGAATGAAGGAGAAAAGGAGCACTAGTTGATATACTAAGTTGTTTATTGTAACATGTTTTTAGTCAGTACTTTGGCTGTCCCCAAACATTAACTTTACCTTTCAGCTTTTCTCACTGCACATTTCCAGCATCTGCGCTAACACACACACACACACACTACTATCAAGACCCATTTCAAATTTTAACTACATTGTGAAGCCTTTCCTAATTTCTTCATTAATATTCTTATAGAATTTTTACAAATTTATAGAATTTCTCATACTGTGTAGCAATTATTTGTTTCTATATTAAGTCTCCTTTGCTGGGCTGTGATCCCCTAAGAACAGAGAAGATACATATCTCTGGTGTTAGTGTTTTTCACAGCTTATATAATAGGTTTACAGACTAATTCAGGGCAAAAGGAATATGACAAGATGAAGGAAACTGAATAAACAATTGGTCAAATAAATTTATTCTATTTGTAATAAGACGTTAATAAGAAAAATAAATTTAATTAGATACATATGGGAGCCTTACAAAGATATGAGACTCAAAGGCAGCCAGGCAGTTGAGGCTAAGGAAGGGGGTACGGGTCTGGGGCTTCAAAAGGGAGAAAGGCAGTTCATAGGAAGGTGAGAAGAGCGAACGTTTGGTAATTAAATGTTTGCCCTGCTCTTCAGGTAAATCTCTCAGGTATAAAAAGTTATCTCTGGTAATAATTCTCTTCCTTGTATACGTCCCCTTTCTGATTTCTTTAAGGTAGTTCAGGAAGAAGTAAAAAGTTTTTCTGGAGTCTGTTGGGTCTTTATTACCTTCAGTTTAAACTAGTCCATATACCAAATTGGCACATTCTAGGGTGGTTTGTTCTGAATTCCCACAATGCTGAGTAAGTAGATGGAGTTGCAGTAGTCTAGTTTGTGAAATGGTAAGGACCTGGGCTAGGGATGGATATATGCAGGAAGGAGAAACTCCTCTGGAAAATTAACATGGTATTAGGTTTCTAAATATATACCTGCAATTGTATATAGTACTGTCATGTTACCAGTTTATTTTCACAAATCTTTGTTTTGTAGATACTGTTGCAGGCATTGTGCTAAGATGTTGTGGGATATACCAAGCAAAATGAAGCATGATAAGACACATAATTCTAGCACAAAGGCAAAGTATGTGTAGAAAGTATTATAAGAAAGATACAAAATACTGTGTGCAGAGAAAGGAAAGATTATGTTTTATTGTAACTATCTGGGAACATGGGTTATGCGGCTTGGCTTTGAAGTGGAGACAGACAAGGCAAGGTAGAGAGACTAGCATTCATTGAACACATTTTATTTAGTATTGAGTGCCTGCCATGAGCAGACTCTGTTTTGGGTGCTGGGAAAACAACAATAAACAAAACACACATTTTCTGCTCTCATGGTTTATATTCTGATGAGGGGTGGAGTGGGAAGGGGAGGCATGAGATAAGAGGCTTATGATCAAAGTTAAGATTTATAGGGATGGAAAAGTATCAGGACTTGGGAGAAAATATAGTAATTCATTTTGTCTGGATGAGTTTTTCCTTTTTCACGTTAATTTGCATTATTCATGCCATTCAAGGTAGGGGGAGGAAAAGAAAGGGGGAAGGAGGGAAGTGTGAGCTCAAACCTTTTACATTGTAAGCATAGAGCTAAGTGTTGAAGAAAATAGTGGTAAACAAGACAGGCCATACTCTTTCCTTATGAAGCTCTTATGCAGGAAAGATAAATTGGTAATGTAGGGTGACAGTAATGTTGCTTGTCTCAGCGTATAATAGTTCCTCATTCATTCTCAAAATAGCATTTGGATAATAAATTATGTGGTCACCCTAAATATGAGGGTTTTGAGAACTCTGGGACCATATTGCAGAGAGGTATAATTTAGTCGAGGAGTCAGGACAGGTTTCCTTGAAGAACTGGTATTTCAGTGGAGGCCTGTTAAATAGAATTATGACAGATAATGAGAGTGATTGGCAGTGTGAAAGAGCAAGGGGAGCTGGTGCCCCAAATTTCAAGGAACTGACAGGTTAATATGGCTGGAACATAGAATCCAAGAAGGACAATAATTTCTTCTTTTCACTTATCCTATCCTATTAGATTGTTTTTATATTAATTAATGAATAAATATTCTCTTTGAACATTTATATTTTGCTTTTTTAATTTGGCTTTGTCTGTTCAGTCAACCAAAGGGTACATTGCTTATTTATTAATGAAAAGTGCCCTATCCACTGGAACCTGCTTAGGGTAGAAAAAAAAACAAAATTAGCTTGATATTGCCTCTATGTATGGTGGTTTTTTTTTTTTTTTTTTTTTTGAAGACTGCCAAGCAATTATACTATTCCAAGGGAACGGATGTTAAAGAATAGAAGAGAGAACTGGGTCCTAGGCAGTTCTTTGTTAAATGCTTTGAGTGCTCCAGATTAGTGCAGTTTCTCTCTCTTATGTTGATAAACCGAAAAACATATTTTTCTTTGTTCATTCTTTGATCGCCCCCTCTTTAAAAAAAAAAAAAAAAAAAAACCTTAAATCACATGTCTTGGTTATTATGTAATGTTCAGTTCTTTGCATGTAGGAACCTGTCATGCTAAAGCAGTGTGTAAAGCCCTTTTAGGGGGTCCACGAGGTCAAAACTATGTAATAAATAATACTTAGTAAATTTTCACAAAACTTAGTAATACTAAAATGTCCCTTGCCATTTTTTACTCACATTTTCCGTAGGTTACATACAGGACCTGTGATTTTGCCATAGATTGAATACAGAGGCAGATATGAGACTCCAGTGGTTTCTATTAAGCCAAGCATTAAAGCAGTTTTAAAAATCTATAGTAACGCCATTCTTCTCACTAAGTTTTTTGTTTGGAAGCTGTATTTTTGACACAAAACAATAGTTATGTTAACATACAGTTCATTTATCATTTAATTTAAATGAATTAATGAAATTTTGACTCAGTTTTAATTTCTAATAAGTAAACATCAGTACGTATAGCTCACATAAACAAAAGTTCTTTGGGGTCCTCAACTACTTTTAATAGTGTAAAGGGCTCCTATGACCAAAAAGTTTGCAAACTGTGGTGCTAAAGGAAGATTTTCTGTCTATCCTAGTATACATTCTTTTTGAGAAAGGAAAAGATATCTGTCATGATTTGAGTTCCCCCAGAAGTAGACAAGGAGTTGAACCCAAGTAGGTTGAGGGGTGGTCTTAGTAAAGTGGGGCAGTTTATCAGATCTGTTACCACTATGAGCACTTGGAGCTCAGTCCCAACTGGGGAGCTGTGGGAGGCAGTTTAGAACTGTGGGGCAGCGAGCTGGGATAGTTATTCATCAGCTCTTACCCCCTCATTGAATAAGTAATGCTGCCGGGGACATTAACTGTCCTGTCCTTTTGACCTGCCTTACACGAAGCCAAAGCATACTCCCCAACCAGAAAAAAACCCTCAGGCAGAGAGTTGCAGATATGTGTAATAAACAGCCTTCAGGGTGTAGATGTGAATTCAGAGGGAATATGGTCTGACAATGTTTGCTGCATGCCTTCTTTTCTGTTGGTGGAGTGTATATGTGTGTGTTCAGATCTGTGCTTATCCCTGCCTCCTTTTTTGCACAGCCTCCTGCATTTTCATAGCCTTTGACTTATTTCTTAAATTGGATCCCCTCTCCTCCCACCCAGGAAATCCTTTAAAAAATAACTTTTGGAGTATAGTGTTTCTTTTTATTCAAAGACTCTTCCTGGTCACTGCTTTAGTGTAAGCCTAAGTGCCTCATTTAAGTTTTAAAATATAAGTGGACAAATTTAGTATTTTTACAGAAGAAGGCTATATGTAAGAGGATGAAAAGCCTGGTTTTTAAGGATAGGGAGGTGATTTACTGTGTTTCTGTTGTATGCTTAGCACAGATAAGGTGCTTTGTAAGACTTGTAAGTAGGAAATAATATTCCTGTTAGAAATATAAAATTTCTGAACATTTTAAAGGTGGTGATAAAGATGGGGGGTGAAGTTGGTGGTAGTAAATGAAAATTCTAAAAAATAAAAAAATTAAAACCACTTTAAAATGTATTATAGTTTACCGGCATTTTATGATCTGAAGTTTCTCTGTTAGTTTAAGAACATAGTAAAATTACGAGCAAAACCAAGTCATGTTCCAAAGTCGTGAGGTATCACTTTTATTTGAAGTACAAGATTTAGGGGAAATAATAGCCTGGAAATTAGGAGGCTTAGTTTTAAAGTTAGACATTACAACTTAGTGTTTAATTTTTTTGGTCATAGTTTTATTATATGACCATAGTTTCCTTATATATAAATATAAGTGGATTGACAGATATATTGGCCTGGGAAAGAATCTCCCACAAGTACAAAGGTTCTGAGGTAGAAACATACTTGGCATGAGAAACAAGAGGCCACAATGGATGAACTAATGTAAGGAGGAAAGAGTGGTAGGACTTGCCATTAGAGAAGTAAGTGGTAGGGGCAGGTGGAAAGATTGTATGGCCTTGTACTGTCTCTCCATTCATTATGTCTTTAATTTCAATCAGGAATGTCTTTCAGTTTTTAGTGTAGAAGACTTGAATGTTTCCAGTTAGATTTAATCCTGAATATTTTGTTTTGGATGTTACTTACACACACACACACACACACACACACACACACACTCTCTCTCTCTCTCTCTCTCTCTCTCTCTCTCTCTCTTCCCCCCTCCTCTCCTCCCCCCCTCTAAACTTCATTTTTCATTTTCCAGTTGCTTGCTGCTGGTCTATAAAAATATAATTAATTTTTGTATAACCCTATATTCTATAATCTCATTAGTTCTAGTAGTTGTTTTGAAGATGCCTTGAAGTTTTCTGTGTAAACAATGTCATCTGCAAGTAGACAGTTTTCCTGTCTTTTGCCCTCCTCTTCCCCTGTCCCTTCCCACCTTTTTTTTAAAGTGACTAGAATCTCCAGTACAGTGTTGAATATAAGTGATGAAAGTAGGCATGCTTACTTGCCTTTTTCCTTGTCTTTTTCCATTCTTAGGGAGAAAGTGTTCAGTCTTTCATCTGTTAAGTATGACATTGCTGTTAGGGCTTTTTCAAATTGAGGACATTCTCTCGTAAGCCTGGTTTGAAGTATATCCGAGAAGCCAATAAATTAAAATAGAATACTAAAATGTACCCAGATAATCTAAAAGAAGACAAGAAGGGAGGAAGAAAGGAACTAAAAACATAGAGGTGAAACAGAAAACAAAATTTATATTTAAATGTAACAATATGAACAATTACATTAATGTTAATGAACTAAACACTACAAAGAAAGGCAGTGATTGTCAGAAATGCTGAAAAAGCAAGACTTGGCTAAATGCAGCCTACAAGAGTCAAAATTTCAAATACATGAACACATATGAGTTGAAAGTAATACATAGTAAAATATATATCATGCAAACACCATAAGGGTGGAGTGGCTACATTGATATCAGGTAAAACAGACTTTAAAACAATATGTCAGATTTTAAAAACATTTGGTAAAAGAATAATTGATAAAAACATAATTATAAATATAAATGTGACTGTTTCAAAATACAGGAAGAGCTGACAATTAAAAATCAGTAAAGAACATTGGAATACATTATCAAATGCCTTGATCTAATTGATATTAGAGAACACTATACCAAACAACTATAGAATACTTATTCTTTTCAAGTGCACACAGACATTCATCAAGATATGGCACATGCTGAGCTACACAGCAAGTCTCAATAAATATGTAAAGTCGGGTAATTTGCATGAAACCATACAACACAGGCTTGCCTATTCCTACCAGCGGGAATTAGAATTAAATAGTGAAACAGTAGTCTGGACTGCAGTGACTGAGCTGAGGTAGCAAGAACATGAGCTTTGCAACTTTCTAAAAGTAATCTTGTGTTAATTTAGGTATAGCTAGGTTGGCTGGACCAAAATTGAGGCATAAACAGAGTTGTAGTTCTTCCATTTATATTTAAGGAGTCTTTTTCTGTTTTCACTTTACTCTCAAATGTGTACCGAGCACCTAATTGCTAATTTCTGCCTTCTAGGGATGATCCTTGTCTTTTCCTTTTTTAATTTCAATCAAGATGCCTGTTCCTTACCTTCATAGATTACCTGATAAAAGAAATTTATACTGAGGAATTAAGTGATAGATTAATGTTAGAAATGTCTCAGCTCTCTTTCTCATCCAATATATATATATATATATATTTTAATGCACGTTCAGTTGGGATCATATGTGGGACAAATATTTTTTTCCCAGAGAGGGAACATAAATGGAACTAGCATCCTAGTTGCAAATCGTTTATATCTGTCCTTCTTTAACTTTCCACATTGAAGTTAAAACTATCTTGAGGGCTCACCAAAGCAGTAAAAACTCTTTTGACAGAGAGAAGTCGTTACAATCTATATTCAAAATTCTAAATGTAGAAAACCTTCTATGTTGATTTTGACATTTGTGTTAGCTTTTTAAACAATGCATGTGAAGTTGTATTATTTAGAATATTGTTCAGTTGCAGTAACAGATAAAGGAAAAAAACTGAGAGGCCTAAACCAGAGAGATTTATTTCTCTCTCAGGTAGAAGCCAGACTAATAATGGATCAGACCGATAGCCAGCTCTGTTCCACAAGGTCATTCAGATACCTATGTTCCTTCTAATCCTGTCTTTCCAGTGTTCCCCAGTGATTTATTTTCAAACAAAGCACAAAACTGAATGTTGGGGAATTTGATGCAATACCTTCAAAGTGTGTTAAAGTTGCTGGATATATGAGCTAATAATTATTTATTTTGTTCTTGTATTTTAGGCCTCAACTCCTTATAGCATAGATTCAGATTCTTTGGGAATGGAGTGTATTATTTCGGGAAGTGCCTCTCCAACTCTGGCAATCAACACTGTGACTAACAAAGTAATTACATTTTTTTTAAACACTTTTGAAATGTCATTGAGTAATACATTTAATTTGCCTTCATAACAATAGAATTCTGTATGGTTGAGTTTAAAGATGATATAAATTTGGCTAATCCATACATGGCAGCTTGGAAGCTGAATCCACAATGTTCTGAAGTATACACAAGTTAGAAGAAAATATTTCTCTGGAGAAACTGGTAAATGTTTATTAGGAAGTTCTATTTTAAATTCTTGACACTTTCCATTTCCCATCAATAAGATTTTTGAGTCAGCATTTTATTGAATCAGTTTGTTTCAAAATCATTGACTGTCCTTTTAAATATGCGATTGAAAAAACGATTGTCAAGTTTCCAGGGAATCAACAGAATTAAAATAAATGAGTTGGACAAACTCAGAGTTCATCGAAATGGTAGTCTAGGAACAAACCCAGAAATAGTATTTGGTAGTTTGCTGCACCCACCCCCCCTTTTTGCTCTTCTCTCTTCTTTTCTTTTTTGAAGCAAGGGTCAAAACTTTGTGCCAACTCTTTAGATACCCAGTGGGATATAAATATCTCTTCTTTACAAGGTAATTTCTTAATCTCATATCTCAAAACCCTAAAATGGCTCTTAGGAGGTTCATGAAATAACTCAGTCCTATGCATCTGTTTCCTTCCTTGCTAGACCATAAGCAACTTGAAGTCGTACATTTCTCACATTCATGCTCAAACTCTTTCAATCTTGATTTTACCCTCTCCTTCTCTCTTCCTATGACTTGCTCCTGCTTTATTTTATCTCTGTCTCTCACTCTTTTACTTTCTTCTGACACATAAACACAAACACATCTACATGCACAATTACACTAATATAGTATACATAGGAATTTTTATTTGCAGCAATATAATGAATAAATAGAAGATGGAAATAGAGTGACTTATTAGATTTCCAATTTAGAAAGGAAACTGGCAGCTAAGGTGTAGAGTAATGATTGTAACCAAATATCAATGCATGGAATGATTTTATCAGAATCACTTTAGGTGTGTATGTGATGGGGGTGATGGTAATTCCTAGATTCCATTATAGGGCTACCAAATAAGTTACTTTATCCTTGTGGATAGGGCCCATCGCATACCCATTCCCTATTCCATCCATCTCCTGATAATCATTACTTTACTTTCTAACTCTATGGATTTACCTATTCTGGACATTTCATGTAAATAGGGTCATCTAATATGTGAACTTTTATGTGTAACTTCTTTTATAAAACACGTTTTCATGGTTCATTCATGTTAATAGCATGTATCAATCTTTCATTCCTGTTTTCAAGTAACTTAATTGTGTCTCAGAATGACGCTCTAGAACACTTATAGGAATACAACCTTGTGTATACACCAAAAACCACTGAACTATAAACTTTAAAAGGGTGAATTTTATAGTCTCTGAATTATATCTGAAAAAAATATCCAGCACTTAACAATCTAAAATTCACAATGGTCTGGCATCTAGTAAAAAATTACCAAGCAGCTATGTGGGATTTGCTGCCTCTGTAACATTCCATGCTGTTGTTTACTCTTCACTCAGTACTATGTTTTAAAGATCTGTCTGTATTGCTCTCCATACAGCACATTTACTTATTCTCTTATTCACTAAATGCTATCAGGTGGCTTTTCAAAGTGGCCATGTAATTTTACACCCCACCAGCAGTACTGAGCACCTGTTTATCCACATCCTTACCAATACCGTAGTTACCTCTCTAATTTTTGCCATTCTAATTGTCATAAAGTAGCATCGTGTTTACATTTTACATTTCTCCAATTTCATTTTTTTCATCTTCTCTCTTTTTCTTATGGTCCGTCTTGCCAGAGTTCTGCTTATAATATTAATCTTTCCAAGAATCAGCTTCTAGTTTTGTCAAGGCTCTCTCTTTACCATATATCATTGATTCTTGCTTTCATCTTTAAAATTTTTTTTGTCTTTTTCTTTGTGTTTGATATAAAATAAGCAATATTTTGAATATATATTTTCAGCATTTATTGTTTTAATGATGTAATTTTTTTCTCTAAATACCGTTTTAACCATATCTTATAAATTTTGGCAGGTAGTGTTTTCACTGTAATTTAATTTTGTTTTCTGACTTCTTTCATGATTTCCTCTTTAACGTAGAGGTTTCTTAATTATATGTTTAGTGTACATATATGAACTTTTTAAAGTTGCCTTTATTATATCCTTCTCCCTGTATTGGCACATGAATAGACAGACTTATTAAACAATTCAGTGACGTCTTTCAACAAATGGTGCCGGGTAAATGGAAAAATCAGGTTTTCCATTCATAAAAGTCAATTTCATATGCATCTGAGACATAAATATAAATGATAAAACAATAAAGTTGTCAATTGGACGAAAAAGAATAAAAGGAACTTTAATAAATGGAATGAAGGAAGTAATAAAGATTGAGAACAGATAGTAATGCAGTAGAAAACAAAATTTAATCCTTTAGCTAAATTTACTCCCTGAGGACAGAAAAGGATATATGATTTCATTTATACTTAGTTAAAAAAAAAAAAATTAAGAAAACCATTCAGTGGTGGTAGAAGTCCATATATTGGTTATCTGTGACAGGAGAATGGAGATAAATAATGACTGGCTGGTGAATGATGATTGGAAGTACATGAGTGGGCTGTCTGGAGATACTGATAATGGTCTATATCCGCGGTTCTGTGGTCTGTGGACACCTAGGTAACCAAGATCCTTTTAGAGCGTCTATGAGGTCAAAACTATTTTTATGATAATATTAAAATATTATTTGCCTTTTTCTTTATTTTTGTATTTTCATTGATATAGTAAAAGCAATATAGAAATGTTAGCACAAATCAAGGCCATGCCATCTAACTCTGGTAGGTATTCTTCATTGCCACACACACTTCACATTAAAAAAACAACAACAACATTAATATCTTTGGTGAGGCAGAAAGTTATTTTAAGTCGTGACCTTTGAGTACACGTGTTTTTAATATTCTGTGTGATGAAGTGGGAAGTATGCATAAAGCACTTAATTGCAGTACAGTGGTTGCTTCAAGGAAGAGCATTTGTGTGATTGAGTTGGATGTTGAAGTAGCTGCTTTGTTCATGAGAATCACTGTTTTTACTTGAAAGAACAACTTACACTGATTATTTAGATTTGGGTATTTGGCAGTAATTTTCTTGAAAATGAACAAAGTCTGTCACTTCAGAGAGAACAATTGACAATATTTCTTGCCAATGATAATTCAGGCTAGAAGTTTGGAAAACCTATACTCACCATAGTGGCTCTGATAGCTTCTTAGTCTTTTCTAATGAGATTATTGGTAATGTGTACAAGTGTGATGTTTTTACGTTTTATAATGAATGTGTCAATATTTGGAAGATCTGACACCTAGAAAACTCATGTTTTCCACATAATCAGTGCATAATTTGTTGCAAAATCATGCATGGATAAATGATTCATTCAAAGTACAAGGTAGAACAAGGAATATTAATATAACAGTATGAAAAATTTGTTGATAGGGTTTTAGATTCCACATTGTAACCAGTCTTAAAAATTATCGATTGTCATGCTTTGATGTAGTATCAAAAAAGACCATTGACAATTATCTGAAAAGTCTACTAAAATTGTTCTCTTTTCCATATATATAATGCACATATAATACATATTATATATATAGTGTGCATGTGTGTGTGTGAGAGAGAGAGATATGCTGGCTTTTCTTTCTATACTTCCACCAACAGATAGAGTGCAGAAGCAGGTATAAGAATCTAGCTGTTTCCTATTAAGCCAGGCATTGAAATTAAAAAAAAAAAAAAATTAAACAATTAGGGGGATCATTTTATATAAATGTCTAACCAATATACTGTATACTTAAAACTAATGATAAAATAAAATTTTAAAAAATGTGAAACAGTGGTACTCTTCTAATTTTACTTATTGGGAGAAAATATTTTTTTATGTTAACATATAGTTGGATTTACAATTATTTTAAACTTTATTAATATTTTAAAATTTTTTGTTTTAATTTTTAATATTCCAGTTATTGACATACATTAACATAAACAAAAGCTCCTTGACCCCTCAATTTTTAAAACTGTAAGAGGGTTCTTAAGGTCAAAGTTTGAGAACTGTTCTATACTTCGATGTAGGTGGTGACATGAGTATGCTCATTTTGTAATCGGTAAACTAGTAATTTATTTGTATACTTAACTCTCTATACATTTAGTAAAAATATTTATCCTCCTTCCAAATAAAATAAGCTGTGAAGATCTATCCAAGATGATGGAAAGTATTTCTGACCTGAGCGATAGGCAACAGAGCCTAGACAGGAGAGAATGAGCAGCCTAGAAAATGACCATAGGATGTTTGTGATTTACTGATCTTTTATAGCTTTTTGATTATTCCTGTAAGGCCATAAGGTTGATTTCTTTTTTAAAATGAAGTTTGCACTGGAAGTATGTACCAGAAAAATCTTTGCCAGTTTTCTTTATTTCTTCTCGTTTTTTCTTATATGGTGGTTCCCCTTTATCCATGGGGGATATGTTCCAAGACCCCCAATGGAGGCCTGAAATCATGGGTAGTACTGAACCCTATATATATATATATATATATCTATATTATGTTTTTCCTATACATACATACTATGATTAATTTATAAATTAGGCACAGTAAGAGACTGGCAGTTATAGAACAGTTATAACAATATGCTAGGATAAAAGTTACGTGAATGTGATCTCTCAAAGTATTATATTGGATGATTGACATCCTGAATGTCACAGAGCAGGATGGCATGAGATTTGATCACGCTACTCAGAGTGGTGCACAATTTAAAACTTAGGAATTGTTTATTTCCAGAATTTTCCATTTAATATTTTCAGACCTGCAGTTGACTATGGGTAACTGAAACTGAATAAGGCAGAAATTGCTATACTCTTTTCCTTTATTAGGTCCTAGACACGTAATTATTCCTAGCTGATGTGAATGTGGATGGTTTGGTTTAGCCTTAAGTACGGAGGTGTATATGCCTATTTTTCCACATTTTCAGCCTCTTGGTAATGTTTGTGAGCATTGAGCATGACTCCATTTTCAGCACAGACAGGAGGATGGTGATGGCTCAGTTGGTTATTAAATTCAGCAATTATATATTAATTGCATACTGAGCAGAAAGCACTATGCTGTTTATGATTACTTATTGGTAGTCTAGTAGTGGATTAAAATTTGATAAAAATTAGACTTAAAGCTGTGTATTTATTGTTCCCATGGAAGTTGGAGCATAGACAGAAAAGTTAGTAGTAACATCTGAATAGGACCTTGAAGGATAGTTAGGCCAGTTTTAAGAATATGTTTGTTGTTTCTAATTGAAAGTTATAATGCTTATTATAAACAAATTCAAGCATTGTAAAATATATATTATCAGCAATGAAAGTCACCAGGAATACCCACTTAGTTACCACTGCTTGTTAACCATTGTTAACAGTGTGATATATAGCCTTTCATATCTCATGTATGTGTTAGCGTATTATTATTTTTTAAAATTAGATCATATATTTGTGATTTTGCAAATGTGTTGGATAGTTGAGTTCCCAGTTTTCCATATTATAGAATATGATACCTACGATTTTAGAAATTTTAAAAATATTTTCTATTTTTTTTTAATGCCTAAGAGTTTGTTAAAAGAATAGCACTTTTTGCTTAAAGCTTGAATAAAAATAAATTTATTGTAGAAATATTTAATAGTAAAAATCTATTATAATCCCTTCTCACTTAATGTTGATAAACTAATTATACCTGATAATAAATTGCACATATGTACTTCTGGATAGGTATATCTTTTCGTTGGAGAGTAAATTATTTCGTAGTGAACCTGAAGTTGATGAAGGGCATGGAACTGGGGTAGGTAGGGACCAAAGGAAGGACCCCTACACTAACCTTTTTTCTTTCTACCATATCCCAGCTTAGTTGTATTTTTATAGAGTTGCTTTAAAAGTGCTCTTTATAGTACTTTTATAATAATTGTTCAAATGTTACTTTTCTTTTCATTCTAGGTAACATTATACAACACCGATCAGGATGGTAGCGATAGCCCACGCAGTAGCCTTAACAACAGTCTCTCAGACCAGAGTTTGGCATCTGTTAATTTGAACAGTGTTGGAAATGTGCATAGTTATACACCGGTAAGTCCTGGTGAAGTGAACTTCTTTGTTGCGTACTCATTTAGTGCTTAAAACTAAACCAAACATAATTAAAATGCAAATAAAAAAGTGTTCCAGAATAATCACAGGGTGTTCCACAAAGGCTTAGGTCATCCTGTTGTTGAGTCTTGTCTACATGGCCTGTATGGAGAAAGTTTGCCAGAGTGCCAGTGGCAGAGCCATTCTTCTACACAAAATTCATATTTTTCCATGTAAGCATTATTTTGAATGGCTGTATAAATTCACAGTGAGTGTTCATATCTTAATTTTACAAAAACACGAAACAAGTGTAGTTTACCACCATTTGCTATAACCTTTAAGAGATGCAGTTAATAATTTTTTATTAATTTTATTTCTAGATGCCTTGCTTTCAAAGAATATTCTTATTTTATAGGTGTTTATGGTGCCTTCCCCCTCTTTCCCTCCCCACTCCACATAGCTCAAACCCCTGGCCTATTTTGTTTTTCTCACAATCTCCTTTGTCTTTTACCTTTCATTTCTTATTTTCCCTCAATTTCATTAGAAAAAAAAATTCCTCTACAAATGAGTTAAGTGTATTGAAGTTTCTTACTGTTTCCGGCAGTGTCAGACAAACTGATCACACTGTTTAAGTTTAAATACTTAAAGATTAATTGAGTAAATGAATGAGGAATATTACTAATTTCATAGTACAGTGATGTTTAAGATGAAATTGCTTCTGTAAAAACCAAGATGAAGATACTACAGAAACTGGAAGGGTTCCAGGCCTAGCTGATCACTTATTTTATGATCTTGGGAAGTTCATTCAACTACTTCTTTGAACTCTTTATTCTGTGAATTGTGGAGATTGGATTAGATTTCTGTGGTTCTTCACATTCCAAGTTAATTTTATGGTCTTACTTTATGTATATCTAACTTAAACAGGTTGGAAAGCCTGCATTCTAGAAACTATTCTAATATTTTCAGTTGTATATTTTATGTTAACAAGCCAATTCTGATGTAGATCTATTAAATTAGTACTATTTTCTTTTAATGTTAGGTGACAAATCATCCAGAACCAGTCTCTCAGTCGTTAACTCCTCAACAGCAGCCACAGTACAACCTTCCAGAGCGAGACAAACAACTGCTTTTCTCAGAATATAATTTTGAAGATCTCAGTGCCTCATTTCGGAGCCTTTATAAGTCAGTTTTTGAGCAGTCACTTAGTCAACAAGGTGAGGTTTTTAGAAATATTTTTTGTAAAGTCAATTTTTATTGAAAAATTTTCTTTTAAGGATTATTTTAACATAGCAGCTGTTGTATTTCCTTAATCTTAGAACATTATCATCATGATCAGGATTGAGTGCTCTTTGTGCCTTTACTATGTGCTCTGTGTATCTCATGGCACAAGAATGGAAGACAAATATCATCTGTTATGCCTACTTCATATGATTACCAGTGGTATCCTGAACCACTGCATCAAAGAATTCTGACACTGCATCTGTGCTATGTGGGAAAGACTGTCACGGTTAATTAGTGATGTGTGGCATGTGAAGCATTTTGTAGTAAATGTTCTGTTCTTACTGGCATTAGGAAAGAGAGAACTATGGGAATATGGTAGCACCAAATTTGTAATTATTGTATGATACTTACAAGTGAACACATTGGTTAGTAATATGCTCTGGGTCATTGTTTTATACAACATACTTAAATCAGATTTTAACACTAAACATGATTTTGATTGAGAATACAGTATTATATCTCCACCAAATGCTAAGTAGTTGCTATTATGTGTTACTGTGCCATTAGCTGCTGGTTTAACTTTAGTCAGAGGCATGTGTTAGAATCAAGATGTCACATCGTGTTTCCCCCATAGAGCACTAGTCAGTAGTCTTAGAAACTCAACTGTTGAAGCATTTCCTAGTTTCTTTGTTTGACAGATTAACTGTTTATTCCCCAGCTCAGAGTTTACCTGTTCACAGCAGTAAACAAAATATTTTAGACAAAAATCTTAGAGAGTTTTTATTTTGATACTTGTCCGTGTCAGATATTACGAAAATTAATGTTATATATAAGTGTTTTACATATATATATATCAATGAATATCAGTAGCTTGTATAGGAAGTTGGTTTTTCAGGATAAAGTAAGATTCATGTATTTTCTCAAATTTTATCTTACATTTTCTATCTATAAGGGTACAAAAAAAATAATATAAGACTTTGCTAAGCAGATCCAGCCTTTGCTAGCTTTGAAATAACCTTGGTGATGATTTCTGAAACCCATAATACTGTTTCAACAAACTTAAAAGAGAGAGAGAGAGAGAGCGCGAGCGAGAGCGCGCACGCGCATTGATAGAAATTCTGGGTTCTACTCCAGGTTCTACCATGAAGTTAACTGAGTTAACTTCACCTCTTTAAAACTCAGCATCCCCATTTGTACAGTGAATAAGATTAGATTATATCAGTGGTTTTCAAATTGTTCTTTTGGAGTCCTTGGATTTTGTGATGGTCTCAGGGAGTAAAAATGTGCAAATGAACAGATCCAGCAGGCTTTCTTCCCTGGCTTCAAAAAAAGCAGCCTTATATTTACCAGCTTTACATATGGGACTTCTGAAAGATATTTTGTTTTATTTCATTTAAAAATAATTTGGGATTGAAAACGTCGATATAGGTTATATCTGGATTCCATCTTAAAATGATAGGACTTTATTGGAAATAGATAATTAAAAAACTGCTCTCTTTCATCTTACTGTAATAACTGTAGATTCCCTGTAATGACCGTGTTCCAAGGCCAAAGCAAGAACTTTTATTAGCTCTTCTACTTATAAAACCTCAACTTACTACATTTTAAAATTTTCTTACAATATATTCTAATGCAATTTTACCATTTGACAACTATGAGAATAATTTTATTTTTATTTAAAAACTGATTATTTTACTGACTGACACTATGCTGCAGGATTTTATGTTTTATTTAACAACATTTTTTTTGGTGTATATGTCAGCAAAACATGGTATGAGCCATCCTTTTAGATATAAAAACCTAATTATAGAATCAAATGTTGCAATATATTTATTAAAGTGAATGTCTGTGTGCAGACCAAACATATATGTTATTTTTAACTTTAGGCACTTATGGCCTAATCGTCTTCATTATAGTAGCTAACATTTACTGAGCTCATCCTGCACCCTGTACTTGCATCACTGCATTTAATCCTCACCACTCTGTGAAGTGGGTACTGTTATCATACCTATTTATAGTTGAGGTAATTGTGGCTTGGAGAGTTTCCAGGTGTGTAAACAGCAGTGCAGAGACTTTAATCTCTACTTTTGGTGTTATAAAGTATGCAGTCTTAACCCCTACACTCTGTGTCTCAAGAATGTTCCATAAGAGTAATGAAAAATAACAGTGGAGATTGCTGTTTGTTTTGCTTAGTTTTAAGGATCCTAGTCACCTTAGATTTTAAGTTTTTTGAGTAGTCAAAGAAAGAGATCAGAAGTAACTGAACTTTATTAATCCCTTCCTCTTCTGTCGAAGCTTTGGTCATTAGGCCTACAGAGACCATCTTGAATGTGACTCAACACCTTTCCTACTTTTCCCTTAACATTTACTCATCTTTTAAGACTCAACTCATATAGTGCTTTTCAAGGAAGTCTTCTCTGTATCTCTAGTCCCTTCCTACCTGAACAGACAAGAAGCAAAGTTCCTGTAACTCCTCTGTAATTTTTGCCTGACTACTTTTACTGTTAGACATAATCTCTTTAAGTGTCTGTCTTCCACTTGACCATGAGCTACTCAAAGGCAGGGAAAGATATCTCTTACTCAGTTCCAGAACCCAGTGTAGGGTGGATGTCCATCAATGCTTGTTACTAAATCAAAGTTGCTTTTTGACTTCATATACCTTTGCTCTTTAAATTATTTTGCAAATATTTGTCATAAAATATAACTGATGTCTGACCATAAATGATCTTTCTTTCTCTGACTTTTTAGGTTTGATGAACATCCCTTCTGAATCTTCCCAGCAGTCCCACACTTCATGTTCCTATCAGCACTCTCCTAGCAGTACAGTGAGCTCTCACCCACACAGCAACCAAAGCAACCTGTCCAACAGTCATGGTAGTGGTCTCAACACCACGAGCAGTAATTCGGTTGCACAAGTATCGCTGTCCCACCCCCAGATGCACACACAGCCGTCTCCACATCAGCCCCATCGACCGCATGGTTTACCACAGCATCCGCAGCGTCCCCAGCATCCAGCACCTCACCCACAGCAACACAGCCAGCTCCAGTCCCCTCACCCCCAGCACCCTTCTCCACATCAACACATGCAGCACCATTCGAACCATCAGCATCAGACGTTAACACATCAGGCACCCCCACCCCCACAACAGGTATCCTGTAATTCTGGTAAGTTTTTGTCTTCTGACTTGTGTTTTGCTAACTGTAAATTAGGATCTGTCCTTTGTTATCTTGGGCTTATATATATTTATTACCAACTTTCTTCCCATTATCCTATAGTTGTAATTCATTTAGTCCATAGCTTGACCTGGAGATTTTCTTGATTAAAAATTTTTTTGGCATTATAGGCAAACTCAGCAACCCTTGTAGGTTTTCATTTTAACTCTTATTTTGTCTTTCTGGAAAACAAGTGTTTTTGTGAATATAGTTGACCCTTGAACAGTGCAAGGGTTAGGGGCACCAACCCCACCCACACACAGTTGAAAATCTGCGTATAACTGTCGACTCTCCAGTTATACCTTAGTATCCACAGTGGAGATTGGTTCCAGGGCCCCCCTCAGATACCAAAATCCATGGATGCTCAAGTCCTTTATTTAAAATGGCATAGAATAATGCGTACAGCTGGCCCTCTACATCCATGGATCCCCAGCTAAGGATTGAAAATAATCTGTGTATGAGTGGACCTACACAGTTCAAACTCATATTGTTCCAGGATTAGCTGTATTTGAAATAATGGAATGTATAGTCTGTCCACAATCTGTTGTGATTCAGTGTGGTATAGAATAAAAAGCATAGATTATGTCAGAAAGGCCTGTGTTTGAATCTTCATAATGGCTTTTAAACCTTAGGTGTAATTACTATTTTTTAGTCTTGTTACTTTCTCATCTATAAAAATGAAAGTAAAATACCCTCTGTTGTTATGACAGTATTGTTGTTATGAGGGTCATATTGAGAATACAAATATGAAATACCTAGTGTAGTATCTTGCATTTAAGTATTCAGTGACTATTCCCACTCTTCCTTTCTTTGCTTAATTCCTGCCAACTCTCTTATTTGAGAATGAAGGGTTCCACAGGAAGAAAACGTTGTTCATATACTGATTTTTAAAAAATATATTGTTTTCCACTTAGGTCTTGATGGTTTCTGGTGAGGTGCTTAATTTTCATTTCTTAGACCAGGCAGTCTTTGTACTGCAGAACCCTAAGGGGTGCCACAGATAGACTACAAGGTGAATGGGACCCCTTGGAGTTACACAAAGTACAGGTCCTTCCCTCAGCTTGCCTGGTTGTCCACCTACCAGCCATATCACTGGTGAGATCTTTATCTGAAGGCGCAATTGCTAAGTGCTAGACAGTGCTAGTTTTTATTCACCAATTAAATATTGACCATTGCTGTTGTCAGGGAAATGAGCTTTAGGTAGTGAGTGCATACTGTCTCATATTCTGATTTTGCTTTAAATCTTAATTTTTTCTAGAACTTAATTTATTTACAAAGTGGTACTTGGAATTTAGTAAGTTTCTTTGAACAATTTTTTTGTTTCACATTACAAATTCTAAGTGGAATAAAATTGAAAATTGGGTATCATTTCTGCCTTGATGGACTATCTACTAAAACATCTTGAGATTATTTTTTGATCTATGCCCAGAGAAAAAAGGTGTATAATATAGCCCCCCTTTTGTAACTCTCAGTTCAATTACTGTTGCCTGCCTTTTAATGTCAATACATTTTTCAGAAATTTAAGCTTGTTCTTAATATGATTTTGAGGATTGACTAATGACTGTAGAGATTGGGTATCGGTAGAAGTTTGCAATGCTCTGGTCATACCTTTCTTTTTGTTAAGTCTTTTGCTTGTCACGGTAGAAAAAAGTACTATTATAGCTGAAAACAGCTGACTCATGATGTGCCCTTAATGTCCTGTTATACCAATGGTAGCTTGGGAGAGAAAGGAAATAGACTTCCACCTTGTGAAGTTAGGAAAAATTATTGTGACTGTGATAATAATTAATCTCTTTGAATTATAAAATTGTCCTTTATAAGTGGGACTAATGAGCAGGTTATCTTTGACAGGGAAAGAATGGAGGAAACTAACAGTTGTTGGAGTGCCTATTATATGCGAGGCAATTTAGATACATTATCTCATATTCTCTCAAATCAAATAGAAATTACCATGATAGCAAAAGTGTAACTCAAAGAAATTAGGCAGTTTGTTCAAGGATAATACCACTAAGTGGTAAAACTGGAATTTATTTGTATCCTGGCGTATCAGAGTTAAGAGCCCATAATACCAGCTATTCTAAAAGGATTAAAAAGCAAACATTTACTGAGTGTGTAGGGTTTGCCCAGCCACTCTCTTTGCAGAGATTGCCTTATTTTGTGTAGCCAAGTCAGCATTTATTATAGGATCTGAAAGTCTCATAGACTTGGATGTTTGTGGCTCACTTGGGGCATTAATTTAATTCCCCTCCCCCCCCCCCCCAGCAAGTTTCTCCCTGAATTATAAGTTGCCTGAGAGTAGGGTCATGTTGTCTCTGGTTCATTGTTTATTTTTTCAAAATCCATAATTGGCAGAATTTCGTAAACCCAAGTAGTCAGTAGTTCATGTAGAATTTTCTGTGATGTAGCAAAAAACCTCTTTTAGTCTTAGTTTTATCCATTCTATAGAGATGATCCTGAAAATAGAATAATTTGGGCAACAGTCACTGAATGGAGGATATTCTTTCTCAATTCGGCACTATCTCATTGCGTGCAGCTCTTGCCCCGTGCCTCTGAGTGGTGACCACTTTGCTGACATACAGACGGTGGAGTGTTAACTCTTCTGATGATGTTGCATTAGAGGATACTATTCCTGACTAGAAATGCCCTTGTTTGGATTCATCAGCATTTCTTACAGAAGTTGCAGCCCTCTTTCTTGCTGCCTTGACATGAGGACTGTGTTAAGGCATTTCTTACTCCTAAGGTTGCCTTGTAAGAAACATGTCCTCTTGCTATACATGTGATTACCTCCCTTAAGTCAGTACATTGTTATACTGTGCATTGTTTCTAAACGTGTATCTGCATTTAAGTTATAAAGAACATATTTCTTAAGGTCACAAGACAGTAAAATGAACTTTATACAGGGGTGGGGTATACTGATTTTTATGACTTACATTGCCTGGTCATTTATTTGTACTGTACAAATGTAAAGAGCAGTTTGACAGTTTGCAAATGCCAGACTAGAGCTTAGAAAACTTGGGTTCAAGTCTTATATTCATTATGGTGACCTTACTAAGTTATAATACCTTTCTGGGTTCAGGGTTTTTTATTTGTAAAATGGAGAGAAATAATACTCTTCCTGCCTGTCTCACAGAGCAGGTTGCCCCAACACATGATATAATGGGTGTGACTTCACTTGTAAAACTGGATGAGGGATCTACCAGTGTCAGGAATAAGGTCAGCTCACTGTCTTCCATTACCACGTACTTCACACTTCCAATCTCCAAGATTCATAGTATTTTCAATATTACTTTTATAGGTGTTTCCAATGATTGGTATGCAACACTCGATATGCTGAAAGAAAGCTGTCGAATTGCCAGCAGTGTTAATTGGTCAGATGTAGACCTTTCACAGTTCCAAGGCAAGTATTGGTTCTTTTTGACATACAACCAAATACATATCCTGGTTTCTTTAGGAGATTAAGTTTCTTTGTAATAAAAATAAATGCCTCCTTATATAGTGTTTTATTTGCAGTTAGTAGTATGCTTGAAAATGGCACTGCAAAATTCATAATTTAGTCTTTTGGCCAGTTGTAGCAGAGGGTCACAGACAAGAGTTCTGAAAGAAATTTGGCCACGTTTAAAGGAATGAGACTTCGAATAATTTTAAAATGTTATTCATTGCATGGACAATTCACTACCAGTGGAAATTTTGAAGGCTGAAAAAAATTGTGTCTTGCTGTTTTCTTTGCAATATTTGCAGAACTATGCTAACCGTATTTCTAATGCTTTCCTCATAGGTTTGATGGAGAGTATGAGACAGGCAGATCTCAAGAACTGGTCTTTAGATCAGGTTCAATTTGCTGATCTTTGTTCTTCTCTTAACCAATTCTTTACACAAACTGGCCTTATCCATTCACAGAGTAATGTTCAGCAAAATGTCTGTCATGGTGCCATGCATCCAACAAAACCTTCCCAACACATTGGAACAGGTATGAGTTTAATTATCTTCTTGATTATTTCTTTTACTCATCTATATGACATTTAATAACTGTCTAGAGGGATCCATTTACTTCTTTTCATTTCTAAGAAATGAATGAAATCAAATAATTGTATGTATTTAAAGAAATTGAGATAAAGAAATTTTTTCGTCATGACGTATATGATTATTTTATTGTTTACAATTGACTTTTAACTTTGTGACCTTTTAAGTTATCAAATTAAATGTCTTCAAAATACGCATTTTTATAAGAACATATTACGAAGTTTGATTTAAATTTGTATATACTTGCAGTGAAAATTGTATTTTTATATATCTTCTAAGAATGTTAAAATTAAAATTGAAAATTTACTTGAAGAGTGAATATAATGGTAAATAGTTTCATTTATGTTTCACTCTGGACTCAAAATTTGTGCTCTGTATTTTTCTTTACCCTTGTAGCTATCTCTTTTATTCTGATTGTAGCGCCTACAGTTTTCTTGTCTCAAGTTTCCATTCTATATGAGTCTAATATCCAAGTTTTTTCTCTCCATTTCAATTTCTTGCTGCCTTGTATCCCCGAGTTGACTTCTTTTCTGTATGTTACCTTGGTTTTGCATTTGATGCTAATAAGCCCTCTCTTTTATTTCCTGAGTGGTTTCCTTCAACCATTATCCTAGCTTATTTCATATATTTGGTCTTTCTATATTCTCAAGATCCTCAGTCAGTCTGCATCTTTCTTTTTGTGAAATCTGTTTGTCTTTTGTTATTATAGAAATCTTCCATCATCTTTGCTGCTTCTGTTTCAAATAACTTAACCTGAATTGAAACCCTCAGTGGCTGTTTGATTTTGGTAAATTATTCATTCCATGAATTATATTTATACAAGTGCCTCATTCAGTGCCTGGAATATAGGAAGTGCTAAGTATTAGCTAAATTTATTGAGTGTTCTCTGTGTGCCAGACACTAACTTAATTTTTTGATAACTCTTTCTCCCTCTCCCTCTCTCTCCTTTTGTCACTTCTTTTTTGATATCTTCCTAATATATACTCTTTAAAAAAATTTTTTTTGTGTGATAAAATACCCATAACATAAAATTCGGTATCCCAATCATCCATAAGTATATAGTTCAGTGATATTAAATAACATTCATAATGTACAATCATCACCACCCTTCGTTTTCCTAACCCTTTTCATCTTTTAAAGTAAATACTCATTAAACAATATCCCCACTCCCCATTTCATCCTCTGCCAAGACCCTGGTAACCACCTTTCTACTTTCTGCCTCTGTTTTTGATTAAGTACCTCATATGATTGGAATCATACAGTATCATTTTGTGACTGGGTTATTTCATTTAGCATAATGTCTTAAAGATTATCCTTGTTGAAGTATATGTTCCAGTTTCCTTTTTAAAGGTAAATAATATTTTATTGTATATTTGCGTGTGTGTGTGTATACACACACACACATATAGACACTACATTTTGCTTATGCATTCACTTGTCAGTGAACACTTGGATTACTCCTATGTTTTAGCTATACATGAGTGTACAAATATCTTTTTAAGAATCTGCTCTAAGTTCTTTTGGATATATAGCCAGTAGATGATCACTTTGTTCCTGATCTTAGTGGAAAAGCTATCCATTTTTCACCATTGAATATGATATTCACTGTAGGATTTTTAGATTTGTTTTTATTATGTTGAAGCAGTTTCCTTCAATTTCTAGTTTGTTCAATGTTTTTGTCATGAAAGGGTTTGATTTTTGTCACATACTGTTTCTACATCAGCTGGGATGATCATGTGCATTTTTTCCCCTTAATTGTTATGGTGGTATATATTACATTGATCAGTTTTCATATAGTGAATCATCCTTGCATTCTGGGAATAAATCTCACTTGATCATAGTATATAATCCTTCAGTACTATGGTATCGAATTCATTTTGCTAGTATTTTGGTGATTTTTACATCAATAGTCATAAGGGATCCATGATATCTTCTTTGTTCCATTGGTTAAGAGTGTATTATTTAATTTCCACAAAATTGAGAATTTTCCAGTTTTATTTCCATTACTGATTTTTAACTTCCTCTAGTGGTTGGGGGAGATACTTTGTTATATGTATCATTTAAAGTCTATTGAGACTTAGTTTGTAGCCTTACATATGGTCTATCCAGGAAAATGTTCCATGTGCAGTAGAGAAGAACATGTATACTGTTGTTGAGTAGAATGTCTGTTAGATCTAATTGATTTATGGTATTAAGTCCTCTGTTTCTTTACTTTTGTTTCATTATTCTATCCATTATGGAGAGTGAAGTAGTGTAGTCTCCAGCTATTATTGTGGAATTGTCCGTTTCTTCCTTGAATTCTATCTGCTTTTGCTTCATGTATTTTGCAGTCTGTTATTAGATGCATACATGTTTATAATACTTACGTCTTTTTGCTGTAGTGAACTTTATTAATAAATAGAATGTCCTTTGTCTTTTGGAACCTTTTTTATTTATAGCCTATTTCGTCTAATGTTAATATAGCAATCTCTGTTTTCCTTTGGTTGCTATTTGTGTGGAACACCTTTTTCCATCCTTTCACTTTAAATCTATTGTGTCTTTGGATTTAAAGTGAGTCTCTTATAGACAGCATATAGTTGGATCATGTGTTCTTATCCATTCAGCCAGTCTCTGTCTTTTGATTGGAGAGTTTAATCCACTTACATTTATAAAGTAAATACTGATAAAGAATAACTTCTGTCATTTTGCTGTTTCTTTTCTATATGCCTTACAGCTTTTTTTTTTTTTGTCCCTAATTTCCTGTATTATGTCTTCTTTTGTGTTTAGTTGATTTTTTTTTTTTTTGGTAGAGAAATGTTTAAAATCCTTTCACATTTCCTTTTGTATATATTCTATAGCTCTTTTGTTTGTGGTTACTATGGGGATTGCATTTAACATTCTAAAGTTTTAACACCTGGATTTGAGTATCTTTGTAACTTCTATAACATGTAAAAACTCTACTCCTTTATAGCTCTGTCCTACCCCTCTTGGTTGTTGATGTTACCAAATTACATCTGTATACATCATGTGCTTCCCCCAAACATAACACTAATAATTCTTCTGAATTATATAGAAAACAACATGAGGAGTTACAAACAAAAGTTACAAAAATACTAGCTTTTAGGCTAATAGTTTTTAGAAAGTACATTTGACTTATAAATCATGTATAAAATAAAGAGTGGAGTTATAATTGTTGTTCCAATAATACTGACTTTTATAATTACTCCTGTATTTACTTTTATTGAGACCTTTCTCTTTTTTTTTCATATGGCTTTGAGTTACTGTCTAGTGTCCTTTCATGTTACCCTGCAGGACGCTCTTGAGCATTTCTTGCATGGCAGGTCTAATGATAATGAAATCCCTTAACTTTTGTTTATCTGGGAATGTTTTAATTTCTCCCTCACTCTTGAAAGGACCATTTTGCTAGATAGTGTTCTTGGTCCACACTATTTTTTCTTCTAGCACTTTGAATAAATTGGCCCATGCCCCCTGGCCTCCAGAGTTTCTGATAAGAAATCTGATAATCTTATAGAGGATCCTTTGTGACAAGTTACTTCTCTTATTGCTTTCAAGATTCTCTCTTTATCTTTTGAAAATTTGGTTATAATGCATTTTGGTGTAGGTATCATTGACTTCATCATACTTGGAATTAGTTGAGCATCTTAGATGTTTATATTCCTGCCTTTCATTAAATTGGGGAAGTTTTCAGATATTATTTCATAAATATTCTCTCTGCCCCTTTTTGTCCCTCTTCTCCTTCGTTGAGACTCCTCCATTGCATAGTCTCCTTTATAGGCTCTCTGTTTCTTTTCTTCAATCTTTTTCTTTCTGTTACTTAACCTTGATAATTTTTGTTGTGATTCTTCTGCTTGCTCAAATCTACCTTTGACTATCTTTAGTGAATTTTTTATTTTAGTTATTGTACTTCTCATCTTCAGAATTTATTTTGGTTTCTTTTTAGATTTTCTATCCCTTTACCGATAGTTCCATGTTGTTTGTACTTTCTTTTTTTAACTTTCTCCCTATCTTCCTTTACTCCTTAAGCATTTTTAAGATAGTCGTTTTTAAGTCTTTTTGTTGAAGATCTGCCATTAGATCTTTTTGAAGGACAGTTGCTGTTGATTTGTTTTTGCTTTGAATGAGCTGTGTTTTCCTGCTTATTTTGTATGCCCTGTGATTTTTTTGTTGTTGAAAGGTAGACACTTAAATTAATAATGTACCTCTGGGTATCAAATTCTCTACCTTCCACAGGGTTTGCTGGCTTTCGTTATATAGGTTTTTTTATCCCCCACCCCCACCCCCCAACAGTTGTAGGCTGTCCTTGTGCCATGGTTCGACCTAAGGTTTAAACTTAAGGTCTCTTCAGGTCATCTCTGAACTGTGCTTTTCTCTTGGCATGGGTAGTCACTTTCCAATTTTCCCTTTATGTGTAGTTGCTTTACAATGTCCTGGTCTTTAATGTCTGGCTCCCGAAGTGGAAAAAATAGAAATGACAGAAGGGATAAAAGGGGTACCAACCAGCCCTTTAAGTCCCCTGGGAATCAATTCATTCAGAGGTGAGGGGCTTGCAGCATTGAGGGGAGATGCAACAGCATTATTCACTATCCTTTTTATCTGCATTTCTGGAAAAGAAGCAACAATTGTTGATCAGAGTACAGATCCCCACTGGTTTGAAGGACATTGTCCTTTCTGCCCTGTAAGCTGTGTGTAAACTTGTCCAGGAACATGCATAGCTATCTGCTACGGGGGCAGGGGTAAGGGATAGGTAGCTACTCCTATGCTAAGAGCTGGAATTGACCAAAATTAATTGCAATCTACTATCCAAGTCTTTCTCTGCAAGTTACAAACCCTTAATAGTCTCCAAAATTCCAAAGTAGTTAACATTAGCCTTCACCAGTGCAGTTTTGTCTAGGTTGGGAGACAGATACCTGGTGTATCCTACTCTACTATCTTCCAGAATCCTCCCTTATTCGTTTTTAAGTACCAAGCTTTGTATAACTTGTCTTGTATTTTCATGTTTTTGCCTTCTTCCATTTCATTTTTATCTCTTCTACATGGACAGCTTATCTTCTTTGATCCTTTGGTAGGTTCTAAGCCCATAGTTTTCCCCTTCTGGATACATCACTTTTCTCTTTTTTAGATCACTTTGTCCCTTGGTTTTCCTTCTCTGTTTTCTTTTCCTATTCAACCAAAATTGTACTTTGTTATCTCACATAACCAATGAGCCTTAAACGTGCTAACTGAATATGAGTGGTTTATATGTACATCAGTATGCCATATATGTTTAGGGGTGCGTACCTTTATTTCTCACAGATTATTGCCTCCATAGGATTAGGGAGTTCTAGGAAGACAAGTAGAGGAAGTTGTAGACCAGTCACAAGAGCCAGTAGCTCCCCCTTTCTGGAATTTTAAAGCCGTGTAGTGAAACAAGACTTTCTTCAATTTTGTGACCTAACTTTAAAAAAGGTCCAGGTATACCTTTTAGTTTTGGAACTTGGTACCCTCATTCATGGAAAAAGTTATTGTACATCTGCTGTCCTCTGTCAGAGTGGCCAAGTAACTGTTCTGGATTCTCTCTAGACAGAGATCCTGGGTTATTTTCTTAAAGTTGTTTGTTACTAGACTTCTGCGGTCATCTCTTGATCCTTGACCTTGATTATTTGGTTCTAGTGTTCTGTGATTCTCTTAATTTTTTTCTGCCACCTTTTCCTTTTTATTGCCAGTACCACAGCTCCTTCTTGATTCTCAGTGCTACTTCATTCACAGCTTGTCACATGCAGAAGAACTGTAGTTTTACCTCAGTGTTTTATTAGTTTCCCAACCCCTTCCCCTTTAGTCTTTTTCTTCTGAGTCAAACGAACTTCAGCCAGCCCTCGCCTGCCAAGCCATGTTGGCCTCTGTTGACACTTTTTCTGATCAACCCTGGTGCTCTAAGTATTTATTCATCACCTCATACCCCATTGATGTCTGTTCACAAACATCTTTTTTTTTTTTAAATATGCTCAGCCTACTTTCTTTGTTTAAGTCCTAGTCTTTTTTCAGTCATTCTTTATTCTCCTTCTTGCATTCCTCTATATCAGATTCATTCAGATATCTCACTTCCCTCATATCTCACTTCCCTCATCTGTATCCTCAGTAATTCTTTGCCACATTTTCTTAGAAATGTAGTATAGGAGTGGACTCTTCAGAGAGCTGTTGATTTTATCCTTTTATTTAACAGATAAGGAAACTGATCCAGAGAAAGAAAGTGACTTGCTTAAAATCACAAAGTTCATTTGGGTGTAATTCTTAACTACTAGAATATAGCCTCTCTATATCCTTCAAACCTTCTGTCATACTTCTGTCTTCAAGACTTCCCTTTTGGTAAATACTCCTTTGAGCTCCTTAGGGACACCAGACATTAGTGTTGTAATGTGTTAGTATGGAAAGGGGAAGGAAAAAAAGGATGTTATTGCACACAGTATTACCTCTTCTTCCTAAATTGTTTAATCTGTGTTTACAATTTGCCTTGTTCAGTAGAGTTTAAGTCCCCTAGCTATGTTCTTCATTTTATGCTTCAGTTAAAGGTCAGTAAATAAGGGTAGGTATGCATTCACTTTGCAAACATTTATTTATACCTTTCCTATGCCTGACTATGTATTGGGCACTAGGAATAAAGAAATGATTCCAAAATAGCCCCTAATCTCGAGCTCATAGCCCGATAGGTGAAACAGGTCTATCAAGAAATATAGTATGATGAGGACTGCACTTCTCCCGTAGGGCAATAGAAGTAAGACAGAGAGGCTTGCTTAATGGTCTTGGGGAAATAGAAAATCTTTGTAGAAGAAGGCACATTTAAGCTGGACTTTTTGGGATAAGTGGGATTTTATAAGACAGAAAAGTCTGATCATTGGCCCTCTCTCCTCAAAACCCTCTATTGATTGCCCATTTTTATTTTTAAAAACCAAAGTCTTTATTGTACCTTGGATGGCTCTACACAGTCTGGTCCCCCATTACTCTCTGACCTTGTCTCTTTTCCTCTTCGGCTCACCCTCCTGCTCCCACACCACTGGCCTCCTTGCTGTTCTTTGAACATACCAGGTACACTTTACCTACCTCAGGGCCTTTGCTTTTCTCTCAGTATACACAGGAGTCATGTCTTCATCCTTTTCAATTTTTTTCTCAAAAAGTACCTATTCAAGTGATGTGTCTTACCTGACCATCCTATTTAAATGACACCTACTGTCCAGCAGGCCTTGTCCCCTCTCCTTGCTTTATTTCTCTCTATATCATGTGTAACATACTACTTAATGTACTTTGTTTGCCTCCCTCCACTTCCTACCCCACCCAAGAATAAGCTTCAAAAAAGTCGGAGACTTTGATTTTTCATTTCTGTATCCCTGGTGGCTAGAGCAGGGCCTGGCACATAATATACTTGTTGAATGAATAAGTCATATGACAGATATCTGCTTTAAATAAATGATTAAATTTTTAAATTCTCATAACTACATTCTAAGTGTTACAAGATCTCAAAAATCTCTGGAAACTGCATTGGAAGTTAATATCTTGCTTAGAGAGTTTAGCTGGACTCCCATTATTCAGACTATAATAAGAATGTGGGGGGAAAAATGAGGCGTAATGAAAAGTTCTATCTGAAAGGACAAGTGTTAGCAGTGCGACAGTTTAACGTGGGTATCTATTCCCATAATCCTTGTTTATTCTCATAATTCTGTATTTCCCATTCTCTCCCTTTAAGGTAAGAATTACTAAGCCAAAAAAGAGAAATGAAAAAATAAATTAATCACCAATAAAAATCAGTTTTTATCTTTTGATTGCAATTTGAGCTTCTAAGGATGATTTGTAAAAGAGAGCTAAGATTTTTCAGGACAGAGGCTTGGAAGTTGTTGATTAATGTGTGACCATATTACTCAGAGTGTGACCCTTCCAGCGTGGTGCAGCCCTTAGAATGTACAACAGCCACAAATGTTAAGACTGATAAGCACTTGGGGAGCAAGATTCCCCGTTTCTACCCCCTGGTGAGAATATACTAGAGCTGTAGCATAGTATAACTTTACTTAGTTAATTTTCTGTTCTTTTTTTCCTTATCTTCCGTATGGTAAATTGGTCAAAGAGCTCAGTTCTGACTCTAAACTGTACTAT
This sequence comes from Rousettus aegyptiacus, assembly GCF_014176215.1. Classification (NCBI taxonomy): domain Eukaryota; kingdom Metazoa; phylum Chordata; class Mammalia; order Chiroptera; family Pteropodidae; genus Rousettus; species Rousettus aegyptiacus. The sequence continues at coordinate 27,195,295 of NW_023416284.1, read as the reverse complement.
AAAAAAGCATGTCATCTTAGGAGGCAGTGGCTGGAAGTTAAATCTTGGGTTCTGTTCCTGCTTCTGTCTCATTTTTTCTCTGGTCTCATTTCCTCATCTACATGATTAGAGATAGGTATGGATTAGATGACCTCTGAGGCTATCTATCTCAAGCTTGGACAGTCTGACTTTCCAGTTGCAAGTAAAAACTTGTGACCAGCCCAATGTGCCAGCAGTGTGCCCTGCCTTGAATGCAAAAGGAATAGGAATATTTTTCTCCCCTTTTTACTTTTCCTCTGGGAAAATGGTTGTTCTTTTCTAATTTGATTACAGCATTGCTAGAATGCGTGTGTAATTTGTATAAAACTCAACAGCTTTTCCAGCATTCCAGATGCTCTGTATAATATGCACCAGTGTTAATATGCACCAGGAGTTACTGGGGGAAGGCCAATGATGTATGTTCCCCTCCCTTTTTATTTTGCATTAGGATGCAACATAATTGACATTTTGGAGCTATTACACTTGATGGCTCCTGTCAACAAAAATATATTAATTCAAGAACCTTCTGAAGTACCACTTAAATGAGGTCTATGTTTCCCATCTCCACACTTCTAAATAATACATTTTTAATCACCTTTGCTTGGTATATATAGCTCTTTTACCTTCTGCAAATCTTTCCTATGACTTCATGCCCCTAGTCAGTTTGTTGGGCCCACATAGGTCTACTTTGAGGCTGAGAGAGTCAGGACAATATAGAAACAACCATTAATAGAAAGAGCCCATGAGTTAGGAGAGCTAGGTTCTAGCCCTAGCCCTGTCAAACTGAGCGTCAGTTGCCTTATACATAAAATAGGGATAATCTCTGTCTTGCCCTCATTGTGATTTTAGTGGGAGGCTCAGATGAAGTGATAAAAATGCTCTTGAACTGTAATGAGGTAACAGCAGTAATAGATATAACTTGCCTGCAAGCTTCCAGAGAGTTAGAGGCAGTGCCAGAATTAGTACCATTATATTCACACCCAGCCTGGCACTGTGTTCAAAAAGCCAGCACTACTTTTTGGCAGTTTTAGCATCTGAAAGGAGTAATTTTTCCTTCCCTTTCTTCCTTACTTTACTTGCTTAATTTAGTTTTAGGTAGTAGTTCTATTAAGATTTTATTGCTTGATTTGTTTTACTTATGTTTTTCTTTTTTTCTGCATTTTAATTTGATTAGGAAATTTGTACATAGACTCTAGGCAAAATCTCCCTCCTTCGGTGATGCCACCCCCCGGTTATCCTCACATCCCACAGGCACTCAGCACTCCAGGAACGACAATTACAGGTAATTTGGGGTGTGGTATGTTGAAGTTGGTACTCAGAGTTTAATATTGAAAAGCTTTAGGTGTCCCAACAGTAAACGCAGCTGCCTAAGGAGGGAGTGAACTCTCTGTTAAAGGGAGGTGGGGTACAAAAGTCTGGACAGCTACTTGGCTCCAGTCCTGGTGAAGGGATTTTAAGTGTCATAAGTGTTTGAACCATATGACCTGAAGTCTATTTTAGCCCATGATGCTATCTTTGATTCTAATTATTGTCCTGTCTCTCCAAGAGGTAGGGTACATAGAGCTTGTCCTGGGGTCTTAGGTAAAGTCTGTTTGACTTTGATAGGATTTCCACAGGCTTCAAAAACCTACTTTGATTAGCTCCTATATAGTCATTCTGATGAAGTTCCTCTGGCTATAGTTTCCAGAGAAGTACCTATACAGGACGTAAGTTTCAGGAGTTACTAGTTGATAAGTATTTTCCCCTAGGTTCCTGAATGTAAGATGTTATATTTAGTAGGGCAGCAGAGACACATTGTTAGAGATTGGAAGGGGTCTTAAGGATTATGTAGGTGAAGAAACGGAGGCTCAGAAAAGGAGAGAGCTTGCCTGGAGCCACCAGTTTGGTATAGTGGCCAAACTAAGACTTAAGCCTTGACATCTGGATTCAGAGTGTATTTTTCTCATGTACTATGCTACTTTTTACTTAGGCTGTTTGAGAAGACAGCAGGTGATCTGAGGAGTAGATTTAAAACCCTAAAAAGAACTGTGTGTCAAGCAGTAGTGAATGAAGAGTTGGGATCAAGTGACATGTCCTTTGATGAAAGGGAAAGGATAAATGTTATCTGTCCTCAGTACTCACCAGTAACTTGCAGGTGGCAAGACACAGTGATTAAGACTCTGGAGCCAGATTCCTAGGGTTTGAATCCTGGTGCTTTGACACTTAATAACTGCCCAACTCTCCTATTTCAGCTTCCCTGTCTTTAAAAAGGAGCTAATAAATATACCTAACAACCAAGGTGGTTAAAAGAAATGAGAATTATATAAATCACTTACTTAGTGCCTGGCACATAATAAGGAATTTATATGTTTTTTAAAAATACATACAGGCAATTCTGCTGTACTGTGATATACAAAAAACTTTACTAGTATTTTGTATAGTTGTACATTAAAAATTTCAGGACTTATGAGAAAAATAGCAGCATATTTCTTGAATCTTTGTAATCAGAGTACCAACAAAAACTATAATCAGTAAAAATTCCACAACAGTTAAAAGTATATGTTTAATTCCTAATAAAAGGATAAATTCTACAAATTAAGATCATTATTTCTTTTTAAATCAAATCTGGTTTGGAAGGGGGTCTGTCAGAGCTATGGAGATATCATAGAAGGCACCAAATTGGGGAACGCAAACAGCACATGCCACACTAATCCAAGAAGAGGAGCATGGGGAGAGTCGGCATCCTGTGTCTGCTGTGTTCCTCCTGTTCCTACACAGCACTCAGCTGTGTAGATGGTCTCTATGTTTACCTGCTTCTACTTGGTGGCACAAAAATGAACTTGCCAGGGAAAATTCACTGTGACCACCCAGTGTGACTTCAGTGGTACATTGACATCAGTCTCATGTGAGCCAATTCATGTTACTGAAACATGTATTGAAGCTGAACAGACTAAGAGAAATGGTTGCATCAGCCATCAGGTACTCTAGCATTCTTTTTATGGCCTTTTTGCTGCAGCCAGGCTTCGTGGAAAGAGTGTTGGTTTTAGAGTCAAGTGAACTGAGTTCAAATCCTTTCTCTTCCCCTTACTAATTATATGACTTCGTGTAACTTGCTCATCTTTACCTATGAAATGAAGATGATAAAAGACGTCTTGTTGAAGGCTTCTGAGTGTATTAGTGAGATAACGTGCCCTGAGTGCCTGACACATAGAAAGTGCTCTATATAGGCTTTTGTTTACTTCTCCCTTTCTTTTTTGCTGAGTCACTACCGACATTGCCTTCTTCCAGGCCATCACGGAGCCATGAACCAGCAGCACATGATGCCTTCCCCAGCCTTCCAGATGCGGCGCTCTCTGCCTCCAGATGACATCCAGGATGACTTTGATTGGGATTCAATTGTGTAGAACTTGTTTCTGCAAGGCACCAGACCACAGCATCACCTTTCTGTGCAGTGAAGGGAAAATTTAAGAGAATCCAGTTAAGAAAGTTGCTAATCATTTTACCAATGTTATTGAAATTTCTTTTGAAGACAATCAAAAAGATTTTAGCTGGATAACTTACTGCTTTTATCTGACCCAGACAAGTACTACATGTTTGTCTCCCTGCCAGCTGCCCTCTGTAGCTCCTAACTGTTGTGTGATTTGAACAGCTTTTGCATATTTGTGTCAATTTGATGTTGACCACAAGTGCCAGACTGATTTTTTCAGACAGAGCCTATTTTGCTGCAAGCAGTTTATAGATACATATGTGTAAATATATGTACAAAATTTACCGAAAGGCTTCAATTTTTTTCTAATTGGATTATTACATCTTGAAAGTTACCGTGAGTTTTTATTCCTCGTTAGGCTGTTTTCTGCAGGATGCTTTTAACTGATGTAGGCAACTGAAAGAAATAGTTTTTTTCAAAGCCCAGTTCCCCTTATTTGATCTTTTTCAGAAATGTGGGTATTGAGTTCTACCCAGTAAATCAAAGAACCCAGAGTTACTCTCCAAACAATCCAAAGGGGTTTGTTGTTCCTGAGCAGCATAAAGAACTGACCAAATTTTTTTTGATGGTAGGGGATTATAGAGTTTATGTTATATCTTATCAATGTCTGTTTTCCTAAATCTGCCTTATCTGCCTTATCACAACTCTAAAATTTATTTGATTGATTAAAAGCTGAGCATTGCGTGGCCCTTTAAACAAGTCAATGTCTCCACTTCACTTATATATTTATTATTCAAAAGTGTTATTTTAGTATTTATTGCTACTTTCTGTGAATGCTCAGCTCTTACTGGGTTCATTAAGGAGAAATGCAGTGTCTGAAAGCACAGAATTATTTTTCTTGATAAAGAGTTTACAGGCAAGACAGATTGTTATTCTCTTTATTGTCACTCTTTATACCATGTGATTATATTTCTCTATCTTAGCATTCCTGCTAATTGAGACTTATTAGCTAAATAGGATTTTTTTTGGAGTTTAAATCAGAGTTCATTTGGGCAACAGAATGGAAAGGCATTGTCTATAAAGCAAGTTTCCCCACTCATTCTCTTTCCATTTAGGAAGCACTCAAAGGAGGATAGAGCAACACAGATTTTATTTGCCTCAGTCTTCAGTGCAGTTTTTGTTACGTGGCCTACTGTTTCTGTTGTCCTGTGTTTTTGTGATTGCCTGATATTTGGTTTCTTCTTTGGAATGCAGCCTGCTTCTTAGGGGTTATTAGTAGTAGTTTGTTTATTGTTTCATATCATATCACAGTTACTTTGCATGGATTGATTGTCTTAGTTTTATAATAAAACTAAAAGAAATGAGACTTTAAAAAATGAATAGATTTCAAATTGGTTCTTTAGACCAAATAAAAAGTAGAATTTCTTTCAGTTCTAGTAGGGAAATAAATATGTTCCATCAAATCAAGGAGTAATAACTAATAACTGCTCGCTGGTTGCTTTTTAGCATCTGTAATCTCTATCAGCCATATTTAAATCACTTTAATTAGCCTTAGTGATTCTTAGTAAATCTCTACTTGAACTAAACAGACATCTTTGTTTCTGTACATGTGTATGTGAGACCGTTTGTGTATGGGCATTTTTTTTTTTTTTTTTAATGGAGTGTTGCCTTGAATGATGAATCACTGGGAATCCAGCCATGGTAAAGGCTGGTGAGGTTGGGGAGGAAGGAAGGGCTTTTTGTTCCTGTTGTTTGGACCCTGCTTGGCATGAAAAAGGAAACTCAGTTCCAGCCCCTTGGATCGGTGAAAATCAGAGGATTCTGGAAAGGTAGCCAACAGGACCCTCTTAGATGGATAACATAGGCAAAATGAGATAGCCTGCAGAGTAAAAGCTTGAAAAAAAAAGTGGGTGATTTTCAATGGTCTGCTTAAGTCACTGTTCTCTAGATACCAGAATAATCATTTTGAAACTTCTAATTGCTTGGGTAGCAATGTGCACTTTAAATAATTTGGACATTGATATGTGGTCTCATATTGAATGGTTTGAGTAGAAACCCCTAATGAAGATTTTATAAATTGTGTGAAGCTGATTTCCTATTTAGCAATCATTTACTGATTTGCAGTGATCAATATTTTTATCAGAATTTAAACTTACCAAGAATGGCCCTGGAGGCAGAGCTTCTATCCAGACCCATCTCGCTCTTGTGATTCAGATGACCTGGGAGCCCAGGACAGGTCTTCTCAGTGGGCTCCAGCCAGACAGGGCTACCTGGTGAGGTGCAGAGCATCCCTCTGGTGGCCATTTCAGTTGGTAGTTGTTAGTGCAGAGTACATTCTATTTGGGGTTTAAATTGACTGGAGACTTTTGGGGAAAAGAATAATAAATGCATATAATCAAATGGGAGTACTCTGTCCAGGAGAATAATCCGACTGGCATTTGTGGCAGTTTTCGAAATGTAAATGTATTCATGTGTGTTCTTGTAAATACATGTCTCTCAGATGTCCTTTGAAATGGGAGGGAATCAATCGGGGATTATTTCAAATGGAATAGAGTATTTTGATATTGTTCATTCAGAGGGTGATGTGTACATATCTATATTGTATATATGTGATGAAAATGCATTGGCTTTTTGTGCAAACACAACCTGCTCTCTGTACTGCTGTTGGACAGTCAGTGTTTTAATGTTTCTACAGTTTTGCTATTGCACGATTTCATATTTTGCCTCTATGATGAACGGCACCCATTCTTTGTAACTGTTTAGTGCTGTAAAGAAATACTCCAAGTGTCATTAGGATTGTTGCTGCCAGAACTGATATGCATGAATGGCACTTAAAATAAATATATTATGTTAACTCTATTTATAACATTGATTTGTCTGTGTCATTTGCTGCAATTAAGGGGACAAGATTGGAGCTAGTCCCCGTAGTCAGTCCTTGGGGTCTCAGAGACTGTCTCATGTATTGCTGCCTCAGAATAGTCTTTGTTGCTATTTATTGAACATCTCACTAGCTCTGTGAACTTAGGGACTTCTTTTAATTTCTATCATTTTTCTCATTTACAGTGCCTCTAAAATGAGGATAATACCTACCTCCTAGAGTTGTAATGAGATTAATGCACTTAAACATTTAGAACAACACCTGGAACATAGAAAAGTACTAGTATGTGCCAGGTGCTGTGCTAAGTAGATATTGTTGTCCTATAGTGTGGGAACAACGCAGATAGTGGTCTAGTGGCTTACCCAGATCCTTCGTTGGCAAGTGGTAGAGCCAATGTTAGGAACAGGGTGGTATAGCAGGAAGTGAGAGGCAAGAGAACAGTAAAGTTCCATCTGTATTTGCAGTCTCTCCCCAGCACTAGCATCACCGCCTCAGCTCCCCTTCAGATCATCAGGCATTAGATTCTCATAGGACCACCAGTCCCTGGTGCCAAAAAGGTTGGAGACTGCTGCCGTAGACAAATGGGAGAAAATGTTTCCATTTATACCACTGCTCTGAGCCAGGCGGGGAAGCTGGGTTAGCATGGGAAGGTGGGAATGAAGCAGGAGGAGAAGGGATTGGTTGCTAGTAAAGAACCAAGCACAGCAGTCCTAAGTGATGGTGTTCCCAACTGTGGAAACAGAGAGGCTAAGGAACAAGGAGACCAATAACACTGATGGAAATGGACTTGAAGCTGCAGCCTGTTTCACTCAGGAAAATACTCTTCCAATCCCATGACCCGGCCAAAGGCCTTGTGTTACTTATAACTTAAACCATACAACACTGCCAGGAAAATCTGTTTGTTGCAATTTTACAGATGAGGAAACTGAAGTTCAAAAAGGTTAACTGGCCTAAGTTCTCACAACTAGTAGAAGATCTGGGGTAAAACAGTCTGGGCCTGACTCCAAAGTTCATTTCTTTTGATCCCACTGCCCTCCAAAAAGGAGTTTCCCCAAAGTCAGGGATAGTGCCTTCCCGCTCTGTGTGTGTGTGAGAGAGAGAGACTTGGAGAGGGAAGCTCTGCTTTTCTCCGATTACAGGTAAATTTTGGTCTGTCAGCAGTGCCTCTGCAGGAATGTAATAGGGAGTACAGTTAAATGTGACTTTATGCTGATTCAGGTGCAAAAGTACACTTGTTGCTGGTCAAATGCAAATATATATATTTCCATTTAATATAGATTTTATATTAAATACATATTTTATATGGAAATACATGTATTTCCATATAAAAGATCATTAAGATGCATGTTTAATTTTTAAGGCTTTAACGTGTTACTGTGTACAAAGGACTGCTATTTATAGATAAGCCCTTACCAGTTGGATAAAGCAGTCCTGGAAAATCCACATAAGGAAGGGCTGACTGCATCTAAATGCCTTAGAATCACAGAACTATCTTGAAAGTTTCAGCTAGAAGGGGTCTTTGAAATCATATAATACAACTTCTACATTTTGCTGTTGATAACATTGAGACCCAGAGAGAAGTGATTTGCTCGGAGTCATGCAGCTAATTAGGGGAAAATCGGGGGATGGGGAGGAGTGGAGAACATCATTTACCTGGCAGGCATATAAAATTCCTACATACATTCTTATTTGATCTACACAAGAACCTGTTGCCGTAGTACTATGATTGCCCCATTTTATAGGAAGAAAACTGCCCCAGAGAGGAGCACAATGCAGCTGCATCCTGAATGCATTCACTCAAGGCACACCAATTCAGTTATACACACTTGGCCAAAAAGACAATGGAAATCTTAAATAATGTTAGTATCTGCACTTCAGCGAGTGAGATGGAAGATTCGAACCTGACACCCTGACTGGTATCTGCTGCCATGAACCTCTCTGGATGAGCATCTCACCGTTGGGTGTAATTCCAGTGGATAAAGATGCATATGTCCTGTACGACCTTGCCCTTGTATGTAAGCCAGCTGCTTAAAGACACACTATAACCAAGAATTAGAAGAACTGGCTATGTCGGGCTTTGGGATATAGTGTGTTTATCCCCAATGTTTTTCAAGAGTGATTTTGAACTTACCTCTCATGTCTCTCCATATGATATGTGACTAGTCAACGTGCAAAGCACAAACTTGGTGAATGGCTACGTCAGAGCCAGAATTCAGTTCGACCTCAGGTCAGGGCTATCTCCTACTCCCTAAGTCACACAGATCCCCCAATTAAAGAATAGGACGGCCACCATTTATTACTTGTTACTTAATTTACTTACTCCAAGCACTTGATGTAGATGATTATATTTACTCTTCAAGTGTAAATATAGTGGTAGACACCACTATTATCAACCTAATTTTGCAAATGAGTCTGAGCCACAAAGTCACTTCCCCAGGGTCATCCAGCTTGTAAGTGGTAGAAGTAATAATAATAATAGCAGCAGCAGAGCCAGGATTTCAAACCTTGGCCTTCCAGCCCAAATGCCTGCACTTTGCAACATGCTGTGCTGTCAGTTCCTGGGCCCTATTTGGCCTAGGGTGAGGAGGGCCTTAGACCAAAGCAATGAGGCTGCAGTGAGCAGTGGGGGCCACCAGAGGGCAGAGGACTGCCAGATGTCTGCCTTGCGTCTCTTGGAAGGTTTCATCATTGAGCTATGCTCCCTTTTTCCGCAGCCCCCAGAACGAGGTGCTCCTAAAGACGGGGACCCAGTGGCCTCCCCTTAAATTGTCTTCTGAACCAGAGCTTGCTGGAGAAAGCCAAGGAGCCCCTGTAGTTCTCAGCAATGAACACTAGCAGGGTCCACTTCAGAGCTGCCTCTGAGCCTGCTGCCCCAGCCCAGGCCTCCTGATGCCCATTACCCCCTCTACTCCAAGATTAGGGTGAGGAAGGTTACCCCACTATCAACCCCAAACTCTGAGCCTCCTGAGGCACTGATTTTCTGGGACCAGTTGATGCTGGGACTGGCATTGTTTAAGTAGGTGTGGCGAGGTCTGGCCAGTGCCACTGTGAGTCCACCCTTGCCCTCCCAGCCCTGCCTCTGAGCCTAAGCAGGCCTTGATGTTCCCATACACTCACTCACAGATTCATGTAGTTATCACAAACATTATGATTATTGCCACCATTTGCCCAGCCCTCTGCCCGGCACTTGACAGCCATTCTCTGAGCACTCCCAACTGTCTTGCAAGGTTGGTGTTATTAACTCTTTTTTACTGCTGGACATTGCTACTCAGGTGAAGTCATTTGCCCAAGGTCACAGCCAGTGAGAGACTGATGAGTGGATGGGAACCCAGATCCGCCTATTCCAGTTCTGCTCTTCCCACTAAGGCATATTGCCTCTTCCACAACACTCCCCAGTCGCTCTTGACCGCCCTTAGGGCCAGTCACCACACCCCATCCCACCTTACCCCAGGGAGGGCCTGAGCTGACGTCACTGTGGGTAAATGACACCCCTCACAACACAGCCTCCTAAAGGTCAGAGAGGCAACTAACTTCCTCTCCCAGACAATGGCAATAAAGATGTCTGAGGACACTTCCCGCCCTTCCCATGCCTGAGTGACGTTCACAGGCAGAGGCCTTCCTGGGAACAGTCCTCTGGTTCCGTGTGCGAGTGTGTGAGTGCGCAAGCTGTGTGACTCTGTGGCGTGTCTATGTGTGTGTCAGATCTGTACCTGGCTGATGAAGTCAGGGTAACTGCAGGTGGTTGTGTGACTGATTGTGCCCATGAGCCTGGTGTATGTGTGAGACTATTTGTGAGTGAGTCCTTGAATATGTGTGCTTGTGTGACTATGTGCTTGTCTAAGCACGTGTTTGCGGCTGGATAAGTGATTGTGTAAGCTGTGTGCCTTTGTGTATCTGGGTGTGCTAATAATCTGCAGGTAGGGGAGCAAGCATGCTGCTGGAAGGGAAGGAGAAGGCTCCTCACTCAAGCTCTGGTTCCCTCCTCCCTTCCGTGCCTTCTTAGCCATTCTGGCTTCCCAAGGGCCCATGTCCCAGGAGACACTTGCTGGGATGGAGCTGGGTTTCCAGGCACTGTCAGGGTTAGGCCCTATGAGTCTCATACAGATGAATTCTTCCCCTTTCCCATCACATCCTGGTTTTGCCTCTTCTCACTGCAACTGTTGTCCTTTGAGGTGGGTCCCTGATCTATCTACACTGACTCCTGCCCTCAGGCAGCCCATACCCTGCCTACCCAAAGCAGCTGGTCCTTTGTGAGCTGCCGCCTATAGGTGAACATGTGCCCTGCAAGCCCCAAGGGCCAGAAAAATAACATGAGGCAATGGAAAGAACACAGACTCTGGTGTCAGAAGAACCAAGAATTTCATCTGAGCAAGGCATTGCCCTCTCTGATCCTCAGTTTCCTCATCTGCAAAATGGGGATGAAATGCCTTACTTCAAAGTGCTGATGAGACCCATCCATGAGATGGTCAGCAGTCAGAAAGCAGCCAGCATGGGCCCTGGTACATATTAGGTCCCAAGGACCGCTCTTGCCTCTCCTGTCTGCTTGCCTCCGTCTCCACTCTTCTACGTGCCATCTGTTGCCATGTTGCCAAGACCAGTGGAATCTCCTGCACACCATCTTTCCCATCATCCCCTGCCATCCCCGAGCACTGCCAGGGGCAGAACACTCCCCTTCTCTCCTGGACTAGTGCAGCAGCCATATCTACACAGTTAGCACCAAGTACCATGGTGGTCTTTCTAAATCAAGACCCTTCTCGTGGTCTTTCCTGCTCTGAAACCCCCACGGCTTCCCACTGTCGCTGAGTCAAGGGCAAACATCTTAGCCTGGTATTTAAAGCCTCCTTCCCGGTCAGCTTACCCACAGCACCTCTCGACACACTCTCTGCTTTAGCCCCATCCACCCTCCTTCCCCTGCTGTACTTCCTGCAGCCAGGCCTCATCTCTGTGGGTCCAGATCTTCCCATTGATCGAGGCCCAGTTCAAACGCCACCTCCACCTTGTCTGTCAAGCATTCTCGAACCTGGCCCCAGGGGGACCTGGTCTCATGGCTTCCAGTATGCTCCCCACGGAGCCTGATGGAATCTGTGCCTTCATTCTATCCTTCTCCCTCTAGCCCATGGGCTCTGGGGCACACAGTGGGAGCTGCAGCTGTGTCTCTCAACTTCCCTGACAGCCTTCGGGTGTGGAAGGTTGTCTCCTTTGCCAGCGCCCAGAGCAGGCTGGAGTGGGGGATGAAGAAGCAGCTGCTGTGTTGGGAGCAGATGGTGAATGGAGCTCTCCCTTCGCCTCATCCAGGCCAGGACACAGTGATGTGAGATGACACTGCTGAGCAAATAACCAGACACTCCCTCTGTCCACTCCCCAGCTGCCCCCCAGAGCATCAAGGGAAAGAGCCTACCCACCCCAGGGCCTGCGGGAGGTGGAGGAGCCCTGCACCCGAGCCTGGCCTTGGGCTCAAGCCAGTCAGCTTCAAATAGCAGACATCCACTTTCTGTGTGCTGTCGGGCACTCTGTTCCCATAGCCTCACTTTCTTCCTTCATAAGATGGGCATCATCGACCTTCCTCACGGGATCTGGCTCAGTGGTTGCTCCTTTCTTCTTCCCCTTCCCTAAAAGTGGGAGTCTGGGTCCACTCAGATGAAAGAAGACACTGCAGGAGGTATGGACCGAGGAGCTTTTCTTTGGCATTTGTGAGAAAGGCTTCTCTGGAATTTACAGCTTTGTGACCGCAGCTGCCACCAAGTTCACTTGGCAAGGAGTCTGAAAAAGTTCTGCCTTCCTCTAGGTGATGGTAGTCCCATGCCTGTGTCCACGCTTACCCTCTCTGTCATCTGGGTGCCTTTGTGCAGTGTGCTCCCAATACAACTGTACATAGCACCTCTGTACGTGCCCTTGGGGGAGTAATGGTTTCTTTCTTTCTTTTTTTTTTTATTTATTATTATTATTTTTTAAAGTGGTTTATTTTATTTTTTCCCCTCTTTAATTCCCCCCCCCCCACTTCCATCCCTGACCTATGGATGTTGCCATTTCTCTTCTTTTTTAGGAACTAGACCTCTGAAGGCAAGGTGGGGGGTGGGGCATCTCCCCCCCACAAGCTCGGGGTGTGCACCTGGGGCCTGGCGCACCCAGGGCCTGGGGTCCCTGGGGCCTGTCACCCCCGGGGTATGGTCTGTGGCTCCACCTGGGGCACGAACCCAAGACCTCCTGTGTATAAAGCAGACGTGCTAACCACTACACTATGGAGCCTCCCAAGTCATGATTTCTTAACCTCTCTCTGAACTTCAGCTTACCTATCTATAAAACGAAGTTCTACAGTTATTTCTCACATGTTCCCAGAGCAATTTGGATGCTCACATACATTACAACGTCTTCCTCAGGCAATTCTGGGCCCTTTGAGGAACAAGAGATTGTTACAGCCTCCAGGATGTGTTTACAAGCAGAATGCGGAGGCTGTGAAATGTGTGTCATATCCTCTTCGAGATCACACAGATCGGTATGGGAGCCTCCAGACTCCTACCTGGGCTCTGTTCCAAGCCTTTCCTACTAGAGTCAGCCGGGACCTCTGGCCTGCTGGGAAGCAGAGCCAGACCTGGGAGGACTGGGTGTTAGTGGGCCCGGTGTTAACGACCATACTGGAAGCATGTTGAAATCCCCCAAACCCAGGAGTTAAACAACCTGGGGGCCACAAAGCGTAGCATCATCATCCTCTGCACCAAGGCCAGAGGGCACCTTAGCAGCTGCTGGGAGTGGGGCGAGGAGGGGTAGCTGGACTGTAGGGCTGGGTCTGGTTTTCCACATCTGTGAAACTAGTGCTTGGCAACCATTCACCGCTTTTGTTATAATGTCATGATCATTACAGATACCATAAGCTTCCTGATCCCCTGAGGGCTCAGCGGCACCCTGTAAGTGCCAGGCCTTGTGTGAGTCCCAGGGCCACGACGGAAGCAAGACGGCTCTGCTTTCAGGAGCTTGCAGGGGAGTGGGCCAGACGGATCGTTGGTAAGTTTCATGACGGGAGAGTGTCGAAGCCCGGAGTGGGTGGAGACGGTCCTAACCCAGGCTAACCGAGGCTGGTGTCAGTGACAAAAGTTTTCAGAACAATCTGAAATCCGCAGTGTAGTTGTTCCTGCCTCCATTTTTCAGATGCAGAAACCAAGGCTTAGGAAGGTCACACAGCTGTTCACTGACGGAGCTAAACTCTAACCCAGGGCCGCCTGGCTCTAAAGTTGGAGCATCCTCACTAACGGCACCCCAGATCTGGCACCCTTCCTCCTGGTCTACTCTTGGGGGTCCTGGTTGAAGGGTGAGCAGGAGCCTGATTATGAAGGGCCTCAAACCCAGGTTTCTTCTGAAGGTTTTAGGTAGCCATGATGGGTTTTCGAGTGGGGAGGCAAGTGGTAAAGGTAGCATGGCCTGGAGGACTACAGAGGAGTGAGTTTGCTGGAAGCGGTGGGCTCGGATGTGAGAGATCTAAACAATCCCAGACCCACCCACTACCCATAAGGAATGACGACAGGTGTACAGGTGCTGGGGATCAACATCTTCAGACTCAGGTGTGCCCTTGGGGGCCAGGAAACCAGGGTACTAGGAAGACCCCAAAGATCTAGTGCCTGGCAGCTATGAACCAGAAGAGAGGGAGGAGGCCTGAATTCACACCTGGGCCCAGGCTGGGCTGGACAAGAAATTGGGGGTGGGCAGTGGCGGGGGGGGGGGGGCAAGAGACGAAGGGTTGTTTCCATTTCCCAAGGTGGACGTCAGAGGTAGGGTTGGGTGGGGTGGGGTCCAAAGGGCTGAGGCCTAGGAGATATTTCCTCTTTCTCACAGTGTGGAGCTATCTCACTCCTGCAACCTCCCACCTGCTCCACCCCTGCCTTCTACCTGGTAAGTGCTGGCCAGGGCGCTCAGGGAGAAAGAGGCTTAAATAACCAAAGGCTCCCTGCCTGTACCCCCCACCCTACTGCACCTTAGAGGGGAAAGATTGAAAAACCAAGCCAGCCAGAAATAAGGCTCCTTCAGCCCACAGTAGCCCCATCCGAACCCCACCTTTAATGCAAAACCAAATCCCAGTCCAGTGTGAGCCCCACGCTTAGTCCCAAATCCAACCCGCAATATACGGCTAAGCCAACCACATCTCAGCTCGACCTCAGCCTTACCAAGGATCCCTAACCTAACCTCAACCAGTCTCCACGTCAATTACAACCCCCACAGCAACCTAATCTGAACTGCACCCCCATTTCCAAACCTAACCCTAACACTTGCCCTATCCCCAACCTCAGCTCCATTCTAACCCTGACCCTAACCTCAACTTGAATCCTAACTTGAACTTATATCACTAACTGCTACATCACCTTCCCTAATGTGACCTCAATTCCAACATGTAACCTAAGGCTGATCTTAACCCAGATTTTGCCCTAACCCTGCTCAACTTCACCCAGCCCCAATCCCAACCCTAGCACCACCGTCGGCTGCACTCCTGACCTGTGCCTGGTGTTCACCTTCATTCCAGTGGAAATAAATTTTACCTTTATGTGTATCTTGAGCCTCACTTTCAACCCTAACTCCATCCATAACCCTAATGTTCCCTACCTCATTCCTAACCCTCCCCTGGTGCTCATTCCCATCCAGCTCTCAGCTAGCAGAGGCCACCACACGGCTGGACTGGATGTGTAGACCTCAGTGTAAACACATAAACACACACACACACATGCACAGGCACACCTAAGTGTACATGCACGTACCTCAGTGTGCACACAGACACCTCTCAGCATGTACGGGCACACGTGAGTGTACATACACACACCTCAGCGTGCACAAACACACACACACACACACCCCAGAAAAGCGGGAAGTTCTATCTAGCTCTGAGGGTGGCCTGGAAAGGCAGATAGAACGAGTGTTCCCTGCCCCTCCCTGGGGCCGGACCCCTTTGTAGTTCCCTCCTTGTTAGGCTCTACTCCCTGCAATTCCTTCAATATTGACTTTCCCCACCCGGGGATTTCCATCACCACCACCTCCTCCCACCCTCCTCCCCCGACCCCTTCCCTGGAGCTCGCCTGGTTTCCAGCCAGGTTTATTTGTAGGTTAGACCTACGGAGCTCCAAGGACTTCCCTTCGTCTCTGTCCTAGGGGCCTTGCTTACAACAGAACACGATAAGCACACACTGTGCCAGAGCACAGTCCTCATGAGGGTCGGAGCCTAGAGGGGCAGAGACACATGCCAAGCAATCCCACCCAACAAAACCCCTGGCAGGGCAGTGTACCTGGTTCTATGGGGACTAAGAAAGGTTATTTAGCTGGGGATGCAGTGGGGGTTATTTATCTGGGCCTTAAAGTAGAAGTAGGAGTTCACCGAGTGACAAGGAAGGAAAAGCCTTCCAGGCAGATGGAAAAGCACGTTGGAAGGTGGGAAGCTCGCTCAGGACGGGGTGGGGAGGTGAGCCTGGCAGGACAGGCCGGGGTCGGGGAGACGAGTCAGGGCTAGTTGGGGAAGGCAGAGCAAAAGGGGAAGGCACACACCGGGCATGCATGGTTGGCAGGCAGAAGCAGCGGCCAGAGGAGGAGGAAGTTGGGGGTGGGGGGCAGAGCCAAGGGCCTTAGGAGAGAAGGGGAAGAGCTCGCTCGAGGACAATCTGAGGCTGAAGGACAGGCGGGACACCTGGATCAGCACAGGATGGGGACAGGTTGTGTCTCGGACAGGCGGGTCACTAGAGATGCCCACGGAGGTCGGAAGCTGATGCTGCTATTGATCAAATTAATCACCGAATGGCCTTTTACTGAGTGCTCTGTGTGTGTCAGGCATCGAGCGAAGCATTTTTCATAATCTCATTTAATCCTCGAAATAACTCTGTATTATTATTATTGGTCCTCAAATAATAATTGAGTATTATTATTGGTCCTCAAAACACAATGGACACTGAGGCTTAGAGAGGGGAAACCATGTGTCCAAGTTCACACATATTGAAATTGGGCGATAGATAGAACTTGAACCCAGACCTGTGGGATGGCAGAGCTGAGTCCTCCCACAAAATCAGAGTGGCCACACCTAGTACCTGCCTCTGTGTGTAGCCTTGTCTCTCATCAGTTGAAGCCCCCCACAACCTTCTCCTCCCCCTAGGCCGAATTACTCATATTTCCCTTAATATTCCAGGCCTATCTCACCTGCTGACTGTCCCAAATGTAGCATCTTCTACAAAATATGGCCTCTACCCCCAACCCCTTCTCTATGAAAATGTCCACTGGTTCTCCTTTGAACTGCTCTGATCCTGGGCAGAGTGAGGTGGCCCCTTCATTCCCTACCCGACTCCTGCCCATTCCCCTAATCGACCTGCATGGTCACAGTCTGGGTCCCCTCCTCCAGGGCTGGGCTCGGTCTGCAGCCCTGCCTCAGTGCAAGGCCTGGTCCAGAACAGTTGTCAGTGTATATGGTTGACAAAATGTGGGATCTGGCTGGCTGTGGGTCAAAAGTAAGTGCGCAGGGCGGGGACCGATATCTTATCTGCAGGGGCTATCTCGAGCCTTATCTGATTAGGCCTGAATTGACAGTGAGCAGATGAAATGCTGACAGGCCTCCTGGGTTACTCAGTAACCCTGCCTTCTTCAAAATTCCCACTGTTTCCCCTTGGCATCCAGAACCAGCCACTCCTCTCTCTTGGGCACTGCTGCCATGAACACCTTCCTGTTAGCCACACTGTGCCTACTTGGGGCCTGGGCAGCTCTGGTAGGCGGGGTCACCGTGCAGGTAAGTCCCGTCCCTGTCCTGGTCCAGTTGGCTCTCTGGCTCTAGTGCCAGAGGCCTATGCCCTGGTGGAGGACCTCCTCTTTGGGGGCTGGAGCGGAGATGTGTGCCAAAGGCTTGGCTTTTCCTCAGGGACCCCTTCCTAGTCCTGACATACACATTTCCCTTAGAACTTAGAGAAGAAAGGACACCAGATAAACAGAAAATAAAAAGCCATTTGGGAAAGACAGGCGATTAGCCAATTTAACGAGTTCTAGCTACCTCTAAGTACCTCGCTGCAGCCCCAGTCACCCTGGGAAGAAGGGATTATTGGTTTCCTTTTTCAGAGGAGGAAAATTGAGGCTCAGAGAAGTTCTAGAACAGCCATGGGCACACGGCTGGGAAACGAGGAGCTGGATTCAACTCTAAACCTTACTCCTCAGTTCTGTGGTCAGCCAGAGCACTAGCTGGGGGCGCGGCACTCATGAGGGCATCCTGGAGGTCCTGACGAACAATGTGCCCACTGGTGTGGGCGCCAGTGACAGGGCAGCCTGGCACCCAGCAGGGGCCCCACTTTCTGTCACAGCCAGGCTCTGGGAGGCTTTTTATTGCTTCTCAAACATTAACCAGACCACAGCCTGGAGCTGGGGGCTGAGTGATCAGCCGGCACCACAGTCAGGCAGGGGCGTAGACAGCCTGGCCATGGCCGCATGGAACCAAGATGCCTGGGGGGGTCCTGGTCCCAGTTCTGTGCCTCTCCTTAGAAATCAGCACGATGGCTCCCACATATCACGCACCTCTTGTGTCCTTGACACATCACATCCATATTCTCCATTTCTCATATAACAGGTAGAACCTAAAGCTCCCAGAGTTTAATGACCTGTCCATGGTCACGGGGCAAAGTCAGGATTCAAGCCCAGTGTCCAGCTCTAAGTCCTGAGCTCTAACCACCTCATATTGCCTCACAGTGGAGCATCTGTTTCCTATTTGCCACAATTACTGCTTGAGCCACTGGGGCTGGAGAGGGGCCAGTCCTGGGGGAAAATGGTCAGCCAGCAGGCTACAGCCAGGCTCATGCTCTGCACATGTCTCTCTCAGGATGGAGAGTTCTCTTTTTCTTTGGAGTCAGTGAAAAAGCTCAAGAAGCTCCAGGAGCCCAGGATTTGGAACCACAGGCAGCTTGATGGACCCGTGGATTCCACCCTCTGTAGCCATCCAAAGTTTCCTGAAGAACTCAAGCCTCTCTGCAAGAAGCCCGATGCCCAGGAGATCCTCCAGAGGCTGGGTGGGTTGCCTTCTCTCTGATAGGGGGTGTTTGGGAATGCCCTGATTTGCAGCACTTGAGAAAGAGAAGTACTCTGAGTGGTGGGATTCGGAAGTGGGGCTCTGATCTTATTGGTGAGACTAAGTGGCTTTGCTCTGACTGGTGGGTCATATGAAGCCCTCTGCTGTAATTCTCAGTGGTAAGTGGTGAGGCTTATTTTAGGAAGCTCCTCGCTCTGATCGATGCATTGGTAGCACTTCTCCTGGTTCGTCCATTCCTAGCTGTAGTTCTTTTCTGGGTAGAATCTCCTCTCTGATTGGCTGGCTTGAGTGGTACCTTTGTCTTGGTATGGGGTGGAAAGCCCAAACGGTCAGAGAGGATAGGCCTACGTTTCTCCCGGGGGCTGGGTGGCGGATGTCCAAGCTCTAGCTCACAGAAGGGTGGGGCCTTTAGAGAGGGAGACCGTCTCTCACAGCCCCCCATCTCTCCTGTCCAGGGGCTATTGCCGACGACCCAAGCGTCTGTGAGATCTGTGCCTACGCTGCCTGTACTGGATGCTAGGACAGCAGAGGCTTGTTGCCTTCTGGCCCTCTCCTGCAGGATGCTCCCACTCCTGGCAGCGCAGTCTTCCCTGCCTCTTGAATGGTGGATTGAGGCTAGAGACACCTGGGAAGGCCCATCCTTTGACACCATCCCAGCTGCTGGGTGCTTCCCAAGACCTGCTCTGACCCTTAGCTAATAAACCAGATTCCAGAGTACTTCTGGTGTTGCTTTCATTTATTCCTTCATCTCTCAGTCTACTCATCATCTAGCTTTGGGGATGCCTGTCCTGACCCCCAACGTTCAGGGTTTAATATACTAAGTGCAAAGTCCCTACTCTCTCTGCTAAGCTACCAACTACCACAAACAGATACTGACGAACATTAAGCTCCAGACCACCGATGGGGGAGGTGGAACCTCTGCCTTTCCTTCACATCTCTTGAGGTCACCCAAGTCACTAAGCCACATGTGAGCCCAGGAGTCACAGGGGGTTACAAGATCTGCCCCGAGCTCTAGAGCATTCCTGGTGTCTCAGGGTCTGACCGCCGACCACTACGGCGTTGCTGACGAAGGACAGGGTGCATCCCCCAAGCGGAGATTCAAGTCTTGTACCGAGAGAGGGAGCGTTCTTGACAGAGCACCGGAAAGAATTCGAGCACACAACCAGAGTTAGAGACAGAGGAAAGTTTATTGGAGAAGCGGTAACGCTCCACAGACAGAGCGTGGTCTTCTCTCAGAGACAGTGAGAGAGCTGAGAGAGACAGAGGGAGAAAACACAATGAGAACGACCCCGAGTGCTTGGAAAATTCAGTTTCTATGAATTACAGTGCAAAGACTTTGTTTACCTATTTTCTTTTGATGGTATGGGTATACAGTGTGCGAGTAAGGATATGTAGTGTGAAAGGGTTGGGTATGTAGTGAGAAACCCTACTGGCATTTCCCAGCCTTTGATCTATAGGTTCCCTGTGGTTTTTGGCCATAGGGAATGAATGTAGGGTAGACTTAAAGACTGTTTTCCCTTCATGGTACGGGCAAGTGATTTGTTAGTAATCCCAGTGAGAATCTTCTTTTGTTCTGTAGGTTTCCTTGTGCTCTGTCCCATTGGGCTGATCAGCACATTGCAGTCACTGAATACAGTTTGATTTAGTTCTAGTGCCTCCTCCCTACATTATTGCCTCCTGCCCTCCCCCAGGGCCCACACCCCAAGCTACAACTCAGCATTTCCTCTACTCCTCTCACCCCTGCACTGCTCCTCTTCCTGCACCCCGGTCCAGGTGATGCAGGACAGGGTGAATTTTCCCAAGTGATGGGGAGACTGTTAGGTCAGCAGAGGAAGGCCAGCCGGATGTCTACCTGGAGACTTCCCAGCCTGATATCAGAATCCAGACCTCGCAGCCTGACATCGGAATCCAGACACCCAACTGATAAGAGCCCACCCTAAAGCCCTGGTGCCACTACCCTAACCCAGATGCTCAACTGACATTCCTCATTCTATACCCTACCCCCACGTAACCCTATAAAAACTACACCCTCCTGTTCTGGGGCGTGACTTCTCTGGCCCCTCTCCTCTCTGGACCAGAGAACCTCACCCCGGAACTCTCTCCCAATAAAGATTTGCTTTTAAAACTTCTCTCGGCGTGTCACATGTTTATCTTACAGTGACCAAGCCCCGTACCAACAGAAAAGAGGGTCCCTTGGCAGACATTGGAGAAAGAATCCAACACACCCGCCAAAGTGAGAGTCAAAAGTAAAGTTTATTAGAAAAGGGGTAACACTCCGCAGACAGAGTGTGGTCTCCTCTCAGAAGCAGAGAGAGGAATAGTGCAAGAGACAGAGAGACCGAGTAAATGTGCTGAGAGGGCCCCTGAGTGGTCAGGGAATTCAGTTTATATGTCATTCTTCGGTTCCCATTTCCTTTGATATGGACATACAATGAGGAAGGGGAAGAGCAGGTAGAGTGAAAAGGTAAGAATATGTAGCGTGAAAGGCCTGCTGGCAGTTCCCAGCCATAATCCATAGGTTTCCCATGATTTTAGCCACAGGGAACGACTCTTGGTTTCTGTTTCCCCTGCACAGGTGTGGGGCATGGGTTGTTAGAAATCCCAGCGGAAACCTTCCTCTGTTCTGCAGGTATCCTCCTGGCCTGGCTGCAGGGCTGATCAGCACATTGCAGTCTCTGCGTGTGGCTTTATAAACGTTTTAATTCTCTTGCCTCCTCCCTACATTACAAGTGGACTCCTACTCAGGTGCCTAGGCTCTGCTCCCACAGCCTGTCCTCATAAGCCTTTCCCCACTCTTCTCAGGAAGAGTCTTCACGCTCACACTCTGTCTTTGGTGCTCCCTAGGCACTTTGATCACCCATGCCCCTGGCACAGGTATGGGCCACCTGTTGTATAATGGCTTCTGAGCCTGTGTTACCGGAGAGTGGGGTCCTCTCCTGGCACGTTGTCCAGGTTCTTGATGTCTCGAACAAAGAATTGAGCAAGACACTGAAATACAGTAGAAAACAAAAGTTTTATTAGAAAGGAAAGTACCCTTCCAGAAGTGGAAGTAGGCCTGAGCAAAAGAATTGTGCCTCAAAAGGCCTGGTACCAAAGACATCAGGGATTTTATCCCTGCTGAGAATGGTTGTAGTCCCTGCCTACAGGGGTTTCATGGAGTTCTTTTCCTTCCTGCCTCAGTCAGGGTGGGGTCTTGGGTTTCCTGCTGAAGTGCCACCTCAGTCCCTAGACAAGGAAAAGAAAATATAAACTCGTTATTTGAATCATACATCTATTAATTTCTATTATTGATTTGCCTATTAAGTGAGTAAAGGGAAACAGGCTTGGTTAATACATTTCTTAAAGAGTGAAAAGGAAGACCTTTGGCTTAAAGTCTCCTACCCCCTCAGACTCTAAGGGCCCTGGTCTGACTTAACACCCTTTCTGCTAACAATGGACTGATGAGCCAGAGGATCTGAGTCACCAGTTTGGGACAATTATCAGGATTTGAGGGAGAGGGCCTTTTTTTCCAAAGAAAGGAGAGAAGAAAACTTAACTAGGTTTACTAAAAAGATGAAGAATTTTACAAGTGATGTCCCGTCTCATCTGGGGGAGTCTCTCTGACCCCTAGAGTGGGTGAGGCCCACCATATAGA
Source organism: Rousettus aegyptiacus (assembly GCF_014176215.1). NCBI lineage: Eukaryota > Metazoa > Chordata > Mammalia > Chiroptera > Pteropodidae > Rousettus > Rousettus aegyptiacus. Next base: position 27,173,340 of record NW_023416284.1, on the reverse strand, counting down.
TGATTGCATGAGAATATAACACAAGGCAGGGGAAAGCAAGAGCTATACAGTTCCAGCTCCAAGTCTTCATGTACTGTGTGATGTTAAGAAAGTCACTTTCCCTCTCTGTGTGAAGCTAATTTCCTATTTGGCGATCTTTTACTGATTTTTAGTGATCAATATTTTTATAACAATTTAAACTTACCAAGAATGGCCCTGGAGACAGAGCCTCCATGCAGACCCATCTCCCTTGTGATAGCACCCTCCTCTCAGGCTAGGTGAAAGAATGCATGTAAACCTGTGTGGAGCGAATGTAAAGTTAAGGCTCAATGCAAACATAAGAGATTTCCATAAATGGTGGAAACAAATAAAACAAAGAAGGAGGAGCCAGGGCGAAGCTGAGAATGGTTCAGACAGGGGTGAGGAGGTGAAGCTTGGAAGGAGGAAAGAGGAGGAAACCAGGGTCCTTCGTGGGGAGTGTCACAGGCAGGATTCTCTGGGCTGCAGAATTCACAGGGTGAGGCGTCTTCAGGCTGAAGTCAGGGGCATGCTTTGTGAATGAGGGGAGAGGAGGTGGGCATTTGCATTAGCCCTTGGGATTTGCACTGGGGTGGACGGAATTTTAAAACCAGTGCGGAGGTAGGCAGGCAGAGGGCATTCCTGAAGGCTGGATTGGTGCGGACACACACAGAAGCAGGAAGGCCCGAGACACTGGAATGATTCGGCTGGCCAAAATCGAGAGTCCTGATTTAATGTATGATTTTGATTTATTATGTAGCCCCAGTGATGCAGGACAGGGCAAATTCCCCCACGAGAGATGGGGGTTCATGCTCCATAGATGGAGTGTGTTCTCCTCTTAGAGGCAGAGAGAGAGAGAGTGAGAGAGCCTAAGAGAGGCTCAGAGGGACAGAGACAATAGAGACAAGGACAGTGAGAGAGAGTAAAGGCACGGAGAGGCATCCTGAGTGTGCTGGGAATTCAGTTTACATCTCGTTCTTTAGTTCCTGTGGGTTACAATTTAAAAACTTTGTTTACTCGTTTTCCTTTGATAAGAACATACAACGAGGAAAGATGAGAGTATCTAGCATGAAAAGGTAATACGTAGCGGGAAAGGCCTGCTGGCAGTGCCTAGCCTTCGATCCATAGGTTTCCTGCGGTTTTAGCCATAGGAAATGAATGATTTTGTTGCGCGTAGGGCGCCACTTAAAGACTCTGTTTTTCTTGTTTTCCCCTCATGGTGTGGAGAAATGGGTTGTTAGCAATCCCAGCAGAGATCTTCCTTTGTTCTGCAGGTTTCCTCCTGGCCTGGCTGCAGCGCTGATCAGCGTGTTGCAGTCTCTGAATGTAGTTGATTTAACGTTTTAGATCTCTTGCCTCCTTTCCAGATTACTGGCACTCTATTGAAATTTCTTCAGAGCATGCTTTGTAAGCTTTAGCTCTCTCTCTTCCTAGCCATTAACTCCCCTGAGGCAGCCAAAAACAATGGCCATGACTTAAGGAATGGTCCCAAGGTATGAGTTTCTGTTAAGCTAAGTCAAAGATAATATTTTGACTTATGTTTCAGCTCTTGAGCCCTAAGATGAAATGACCCCCTGGCTTTTTTCCATGAAACCAGATAGAGGTCTCAGCAAGGTCCTTAAGACCCAATGGGATCCTCTAAAGCTGAACCCACAGTATCTTGTGATTTGGCCCTATATTGAAAGAGGAGAGGAGGCATCTGAAAGAAAAATAGATGCAAAGAAAAGGACCTGTAGAAATAACCATAACCGGTTAAAACTGCTCCCTCTCTTCCCCCATTCTGCCCTATGCTCTTCAGGTAACATGTTTCCCACAGCTGCATCCCCCACCTCAAGGATTCTCCAGCCCCTTCCCTATCTTTGCGGCTGTATAGGAATGTCGGGATTGTGGAACTGTTTGCTGTTGTTACTGGGAAAGCTCAGCCTTTGAATAAGGAACCCCCTGAGAGGGCTCAGACATCAGTGAATGCTGCTCCCAGTCTGTAAGCCTAGAAGTGTCATCTCATTTTTCCAAGAATCCGTTAAAGGTGCTGATAACATCAAGGGTCTGGAAATTCCTCCCCTGCTGCCCCTTCCCACTGTAAGGAGGGACGTGTAAAACCTTAAAGGAATCATACACCCCTTGCATGGACACTGCGAAGGTATAAAAGCTGTAAGAAAATCTAACCAAGGGGAGATTGTGCTTTGAGTCTGTTGAATGCCCCATGCTCTCCGCCAGCATTAGGCATTAAATTGTCCTTCTAACAAAGTTGTCTGAGCGTCTGAATTCCTCCATCGGGTATCACTTCCTACAACAATATAATCTGTAACCTACATACCAGCAGGGAGTTCGGGCTTTTGAGCATTACCTTCCCATTCTCCTGGGTGGTGCCATTCATAATAACAGCCAATCTTTCTCCATTGAAATTTCTGGCATTTTACCGCACGGGGCTGAGTTTGAGCCCAGGCATATCATTTACAATGCTGTGTGTCCCTCACTCAGACCTGGTTTTGTAACTGCACACAGACCTCCTTTCTTTATTTTTATTATTAACTTTTAACCCGCCCCCCCCCCCATTTCCATCCCTGACCTAGGGATGCTGTCTCCCCTCAAGAACTGGATTTCTGAAGGCGGGGTGTCTCCTCCCACTGCACAAGCCCTGGGTATGGGCTAGTGGCTTTGCTGGGGGTCGAACCCAGGACCTTTTGCCTATAAATGCAGACGTGCTAACCACTACTCTATGGAACCACCCTTCTCTTCTCTTCAATACAGCTTTCTTCCTCTGATTCAAAAAGCTTGGCCTAGCATAACAACATTGTAACTCACTTGCTATTTTCACCCCTCTCCTTCCACCTTTGCATGTACTGTATTCCCAACTTACTTAATCAGTAAGCCTTAGTAATGTAGAGAGGAGGCGAGAGAATTAAAAATCTTTAATCAAGCCACATTCACAGACTGCAAGGTGCTGATCAGCCCTGCAGCCAGGCCAGGAGGACACTCTCAGAACAAAGAAAGATTTCTGCTGGGAGTGCTGGCAGCCCATCCTCCACACCTGTGAAGGGGAAACAGGAAACAAGAGTCATTCGCTATGGCTAAAACCTTGGGGAGCCTATGGATTAAAGGCTGAGAACTGCCCGCAGGCCTTTCAAGTTACAAACTCTTTCCCTTCCCCTTCCTCATTGTATGTCCATATCAAAGGAAAAGGGTTAACAAAGTCTTTTAACTAATAACTCACAGGAACTAAAGAATGATACATAAACTGAATCCCCTGAACACTCACTCACCTATTCACGACCTTCCTAAACCTCTCTTGGTCTCTCTCTGCCTCTGAGAGGAGACCACATTTTATCTGTGGAGTGTTCCCCCTTTTCTAATAAACTCTTTTTGACTCACTTTGGTGTGTGTGTTGATTTCCTCTCTCGGCCAAAGGACCCTCTTCTTCTCTTGGTACGGGGCTTGGTCTCCCTGTCACTTGGGGAAATTTGTATCATTAGGACATTAGGTTCTGGTCAATGTCATTTTAAGAATAAAGCCTCAGGTGCATTCATCATGAGAACAAGTTTTGCTTAAACTAAAGATAACGACTTGGCTCCAGGTGTGTTTCAGCGGCAGACCCACGAAGGTGGCATGATCCCACCAGCCCCACCCCCTCGAAACCAGACAGAAAGACATCATGACGGATATTAGGACCTGATGCAATGAGCAATTGCCTCCCACCCCAGCTCCGATCAATCAGCGGAGCCCAAAACCCTAACTCCCTCAGCTACTATGACTAATGAGTCTTCCCCTATATAACATATTCCCTGGAGGCCATGGGGGAGCCAGGTTCTTGAGTGATAGCTTACCTGTGTTTCCAGGACTTGCAGCCCTCTAAGATGAACCTTTACTTTCTTTGTTGCAAAACCTGTGTGTGTCTTGCTTGGACTTAGATGCAGGCAGGCAAGCAGTAAGTTTCCCATAGTAACAGGGAGATTCGAGGAGCAGGCTTTGGAGATAGAATCGTTTAATGCTCCCACTCTGGACCCCAGCTCTCTAGGTGTGAGTCCCGGCTCTGCCTGTTACCAGCTGTGAAACTTTGGGCAGGTCACTTAGTCTGTTTCCTCAGTTTCTTCATCTGTAAAATGGGGTTGACAAAATGGGGAAAGGGAGAGATGCTGTTACCGGAGAGCGGGATCTTCTCCGGGCGCGTCGTCCAGGTTCTTGATGTCTCGAACAAAGAATTGAGCAAGACACCGAAATACAGTAGAAGAGTAAAGTTTTATTAGAAGGGAAAGTACACTTCCAGAAGTGGAAGAGGGCCTGAACAAGAGAAGCATGCCTCAAAAGGCCTGGTAACAAAGACTTCAGGGTTTTTATCTCTTTTTTTGCCATGGGTGGTGACTTTTCTTAGAGGAGTGGGCTTCCTTGATTGACAACTGAAATTGACAGGACTCAATGAGTCATCATTTTGCTTTCTGCGCATGTTTGTTCCCAGAATTCAGTCTGTCATAATGATATTAATGAACTTCCAGGCGTATGCATCATATTATAATGATGGTATAATGAGACTCAGGTGAGTTGAAGGTCGTTGGAGTCTTCATTGTGCAGGTGTGAGTGACTGGCTTAAAATACCTACTGGTTTCTTTGTGTGAGTTAAAAAAAAAATGCCTCCTGGCTTGCTTAATTGTGGGTGGATTACATTGGACCCCTTTTTAAGATAAAATGACCTCAGTGTTTTTGCAGGCAGACTCGAAACTCCCTAACTAACTTTCCTGTCTATCTCTTTTCTAAGCAGACTCGAAACTCCCTAACTTTTCTGTCTACCTCTTTTCTAAGAGCCATGAACCCCCTCGTGGATGCCGAGGGACGGGGAGGTCTCTTCTTCTGTATCTGCTTCCTGCTGAGAATGGTTGTAGTCCCTGCCTACAGGAGTGTCATGGAGTTCTTTCCCTTCCTGCCTCAATCAGGGTGGGGTCTTGGGTTTCCTGCTGAAGTGCCACCTCAGTCCCTAGACAAGGAAAAGAAAATATAAACTCGTTATTTGAATCATACATCTATTAATTTCTATTATTGATTTGCCTATTAAGTGAGTAAAGGGAAACAGGCTTGGTTAATACGTTTCTTAAAGAGTAAAAAGGAAGACCTTTGGCTTAAAGTCTCCTACCCCCTCAGACTCTAAGGGCCCTGGTCTGACTTAACACCCTTTCTGCTAACAGTGGGCTGATGACCCTTATTAAGAGCCAGAGGTTCTGAGTCGCCAGGGCAATTATCAGGATTTGAGGGAGAGGGCCTTTTTCCAAAAAAAGGAGGGAAGAAAACTTAACTAGGTTTACTAAAAACATTAACTCTGCAAGAGATGTCCCATTTCATTTCCTACTAAAAGATTAAGAATTTTACAAGTGATGTCCCATCTCAATGCCACTTTGAGAACTTTAAGAAATGAGCTGTTTTAAAGCCTTTATTTTTACCCCTAAAAAATAGAGTTAAATGAAGATTAACTGTGGTAACAGAGGAAAAGCTCTTCAAGCTTCTCCAGCCAGGCCCATAGTATGCACTTTGTTGATGCTGCTATAATTATTGTTATTTCTGTGTAGCCGTGTGCCTGGCACATAGAAGATGCTCGGTCAGTGGCAGTTCTCTTTACCGCCTGCTCCTCAGGCAGGTGGGAACCCAGCAAGGTGAAGAGGGTGGTCAATGATGAGGCCAGGTGGTTCATGGGCTCAGTTTAGACTTGGGAGGGGGAACTGGGGAGCCACGGAAGGATAATGGGTACCATCAGAGAAGTGCTGCCACGTCCTCTGGTCCGGCCTGGTCTGGGAACAGTGTGATAAAAGGTCTACCTCTCGTGATGGTGAATGGATGAGAGGGGCTCAGAGAGACACGGGAGGCATTGCAAAGGCCCCGGCCCATCTTGCCTTTGGGGGAGGAAGAGAAAAGGAGCTGGAGCTCTGGGGTTTGTGGCCTGGAGGACTGAGAGACTCCAGGGCTCATGTGCAGAACAGGGTTGTCAGAAGGGGCAACAAGTCTAAGGGATTTCACCCTGGCCTTGGCCCTGGGTGAGCTAAGTTCAGAGGGCACAGTCCCTTTGTACCTGGTTTTCTTCTTCTCTGGCTGCCCAGGACAGAGGCTGGGGAGGACCCCACCCTGTAGAAAGGCTTGGCTCCAGGGAATTTCCAGCATGGCTCCTGGCCTTGAGTTACTGGCACTGAAGGCCGCTGTTAGAACGTGGTGGCACGGAGCCCTGTGGCCAGGTGTCACAGGGATACAGTAACGTGGTGGTTCAGAGCATGGATTCTGGCCCAGACTTCCTGAGAAGAAGTGCGGTTTGCCACTTTGCTGAGCCTGTGATCCTGGACTAGCTTTCTCTGCACCCGGGTTTCCTTATTAATAAAGTGGAGATGGTGATCGTAACAGTGTCTGCTTCATTAGACTGTTGTGAGGACTTAGTGAGCTGGTACACGTGAAGAGTTTCAAATAGTGCTTAGGGTATAGCAGATGCTCAATAAATGATGGCCATTATTAGCATTAATATTTTGCAGGGCCACCAGGATGGAGAGAGGGAAGAAAAGTCCTCTACCTGGAGCTGGTGAAGGCAAAGGGCTCATCTTCTCAGGTGCCCCAGAGCCAGGGGAGGCTGCACGACGTGATTCCTCCCCCTCCACCCACTCCGCCATCTACTGGAGGAGGCCCCCCATCCTCTGCCACCCAGGTCAGGAGCATAGAGGCTGTGGCCTCTGTGCAGCTGGGCCAGGCCTTGAGCTCACCTTGGGGGTCAAATGGGTCTGGGTACTCTTGGGTGACTGTTCCCACCCGAAGCCTCACTCCTGCCTATACGAAATAGAACTTAGTGAACCAACTCCTGGGGTGCTGGAAACCAGGGAAGTTCCTGTTTCTAGCCCAACATCTCTCCTCAACCCAGACAGCTTCCCAAGAAGCTCCACCCATGGCTCCTGGCCTTGAACAAAGGCACACTGGACTCCGTGTGTGGGTGGAGAATCTTTATTCAGCAGTGGGGCTGTCTAAAGGGCCAAACTCTCCTCCAATTGCTTTGTGCCAGATACAGCTGCTTTGGCCCTAGAAGGGTAGCAGTGACCACAGTGGCCAGGGCACCTCCAGAGCTTGGATGGGGACAGGGGTACAAGGGCAGTGGGCTGAGGGTGGAGCAAGGAGTCCAGGTGGGCTCAGGGCGCCTGGGTCCATCTCAGGAGCAGCCGGTACATGCAACATTCACACACAGCTCACAGTCGTCATTAGCGATGGTCTCTGGGTAGGGGGAGAAAATTGGTCATCTGATCTGAATCTAAAACATCTGTGGTCCAAGGAGTTGCTGGCCTGGCAGCCAGAGAAGATCTGCTTAGGAGCGGGCCTGAGAGAGTGGCCTGCCATCTTTCTCACAGATGAAGAGTATGAAAATTTAAAAGCAAAGTGAGCAGCTTGGGTTTAAGTCTCAGGTCCTCTCCTTCCTAGCAGTGCCTGGGCAAGTCATTTAAAGCCTGTGCCTGAGTTTTCCTGTCTCCTAAATAGACAGTATCAGCCTGACAGAGTAGTTGTGAGGTGAGAATGCAGGTAGAAAAACTGACGCAGGGCCTGGCACTGAGTAGGTGCTCAAGAAATGCCAGCTAGTCACTATATTCTCCTGGCCAGCTCTGCTTCGTCTGTCATGCCTCAGCTTAGATGTCACCTCTTAGGAGCCTTTCGGACTCCTTATGCCACCCCAGATGTGAGCCATTCCTCCTCCGTGTACCCACTGTGCTCCCCCGATCATCTCACTTCATTATGGTCACTGCTTTTGGGTCCCGTTCCCAGGCCCCCTTCCCTCCCATCTGTGTAGTCTTTGAGGTAGGATGCCCAACCAACCCAGGTTGCTGGGAGCTGAGGGGCTTCCTCGTGCCTGGCTTTCGGTGCCAAGGCTGGGGAGGTGAGGGGCTGAGTTTCTTGATCACTGCCCAACACCTTCCCCGCCCCTTCTCGCAGCCACTGGGTACCTAAGAGAAGTAATGTGAGGCAGAGAAACCCGAATCTGAGCTGAGGAGTGGGGAAGAAGAGAACAAGAGGCAGGAAGCTTCTCAGAGGTGGCGGCACTCACTCAAGGCCTGGAAGATGGTGGCAGCTTCTCTGGAGGTGCAGATGGGCTGCAGGTCCGATGGCAGGGCCTGGTGGTAGCACGAGGTGGGCAGGACATTCTGGGCCTGCAGTTGGGGGCTGGATGCCCCCTGCCTCTCCAGGTCACGCAGTTTCTTCACGGAATCCAGCTGGACCCGGAAGCCTTGGTACTGGTGGGGAGGAAGGAGGGTGTCAAAACCTGGACCGGGAGACCATGGTTCCTCAGACCCCACAAAATCTCCCCATTCTCAAGGAAAATTCGGGCTACGTCTGAAAGACAGCCTGGGAGGAGGGAGGTGGTGTCTGACGCTTCACATCCCTGTGTCACAGGCCCCCAGTATCTGGTAAGCAAAGCTATGGAGCACAGTGGTTTAAGGCATGGGCTTTGGAGACCCGCAGATCCCTGGTTCAAATCCCAGCTCTTCCTGACCAGCTATCTGTCGCCTCCCCACTCTGAGCCTCATCTGACAGATCGAAGTAATTATGTCCCCTCCTCCCCAGGTGCTTGGTACCCAGGGCACACTCCAAAACTGGGTGACCTCCTCTGAATCAACATGGCAAAATGATGGCAGTCACAACCTGGCTGGGCTCCAAGGCCAGGGAGAGGCTGAGGCTCTCTTACACCCCTTCCAGGCCCCCCACCCCCACCATGTTCCCTCTCAAGGAGGCCCTGTGCAAGAGTGTGGGACACCCAGAGCTACAGACTTCCCAGCCACGATGGAGAGGCCAGCAGCATGCTGTCACGCCACAGACAGGACCTGCTTCCGTGACTCCTTCCAGCCTCACAGGTGCCCTCGAAGGCCACCTGGACTGCCTGCCATCTTCTCCCTGGGCTTTTCCTATGCTGAGCCCTCTGCCTGGAGCAGTCTGTGTCCTCTGTACCGGGCTACCTTCGGCTCACTCTGCAATGTCCGCTTGAATTATCGGCCAGGGAAATGTCTTCTGGTGATTACCCCTCTGCACCCATACATGGGTAAACACAGAACACTGCGGGAGCAAAGAGTGGTCTCCCTCCCCTCCTGGGCATCTCAAGGACAGGGACCGCATCTCGTTCCACACCCTGACCTCGGACCAGGATTGGCCTTCAAGGAGAGTAATGCTGAATAACAGCAGTTTATTATGCTATAGCCAAACCATCACCATAGCTATAGGCATGTCAGCTGCCCCCCACTCCGCCCCACGCCAACCAGCTATCTTAGTCCCTGGGCTACGGTTGGGTGTCAGGCTGAGCCCTGGGCCCTGTGCTCCCATGCACCCCATGAATTTCCCAGCGTCCCCTTGCCATCTCAGCCTCCCACTGTGGGAATCTTCAGTCAAAGGGCATGCTGGCTGAAAGAACTCACCTGGATGTAGACTGACTGTGTGCTCTGCAGCAGCACCAGAAGGACCACAGCCACTCCGGACAGAAACCTTGACACGGTCCTGCCACCCATCTTGCTCCCTCAGCACCCCGTGACTGTTGTCCACCCAGATGCCACCTGCTTGCCTGGCTAGCAGCTCTTTATAGGCCAGGCTCCAGCATCCTGGTCACTCATTAACTGGCCAGCTGGGGTGGGGTTGACACTTGGCTGGCCCTGTGACGAGCCTGGAGTCCATTCCCAGAAAGGGGGTTGGGCGTGGTGAGGGCAATGGAGGCCTGGCACATGGGAACGTGTTACTCTGAGTCAAGCACCTGCTGTGTGCGGCTCCCTGTGGAAGGGCCTTGGACCACACCACTTTTCTGTGCTCCTTAAGACACCCCTGGGAATGAACTGGTAGGGAGACCATTTTATAGACAGAAAGTGAGGCTTCAGAGGTAAAGTGATTCACCCGGGTCAAAGAGCTAGTCAGTGGGAGAGCAGGGACACAGGTCAGCCCATAGTTCTTCTCTGAGCGAAAGATGTAGGCAGACCGGCTGGCCCATGGCAAGGTGAGTAGAGGCAAGTCTTTCTGTGCCCTCAGCCCCATGCCTCTCCGGCCCTCTCTCCCGAGTTATATTTAAGAAACCTTCTGATCAGTCTGGTCCCAGGCCCTCAACCTGCCTCTGCCTGCATCTCCCACTGGTGGCTGGTTACCTTAGGCCATGTTTGACTCATCTCACCTGTCTGCGCCTTTTAGGAGCCAATAGCCTCACCCAGCATGGGGGAAAGAGCCTAGCCTTGGAGACAGATTGAGCCACGTTCAAAGCCCAGTCCTGATGCATTTGTGTGATCTTGGACAATTCACATCAACTTTGACTGAGTCTTAGTTTCCTCTACATCGAATGGGTGAAATGATAGAATCCACCACATGAGGTGAGTGATGGGGCCCACCTGACTCACCTTAGGCAATCCATAACCCACTGCCTCCATGGCTGAAGGTTGGGTCGGGGAGAAGAGAGGAAAGTCCACATGGCGTTATCATCTCTGCCCTCCCAGGCAGCTGTAAACGGTGCCCGCAGCAGGGCTCAGCTCTGCAGGCACAAGCGCTGGAACGCAGTAGACATCCATGCATAACACCGAAGTGAAGCCCAGAAAGCCCACCTGGATAGGGAAGGCCCACTCTCCAACCTGTGCCTAACGACTGCCAGGATCGCACTCCCACAGACCAACTCTACCTGCATGTGCCTAATCTCATCTCACCCGTTCACTGATGCCTTCCACCTGCCTGAAATGCTTTCACTGATGCATTCTGCCCGCCCGATATGCTCATCTCCTTTCTTATCTTGGGGTGAAATGGAAAAAAAAGCTGGGTGAACTTTGATATTACCTATGTCTTGTTTTGACTTCAGACTTTACTCTTTAGCGTATGAAGAAATTAGTGGGCATGCTTTCTCGTCTGTAAACTGAAGATAGTCATCAGTAACAACAATAGCTCTCATTTCTTGAACATGGTTCTTCTGTGCACTGTGTGCTAGATGGCACCATCCTGTTTAATCCTATAGGATTGTTTCCTATTTACAGATGAGTACACCAAGGTCCAACAAGGTCGAGCACCATGTTTAATATCAGTTTAACCTAAAAACCAAAAGCCTTTCAAAGTGAGAGCTAATAAGTATTTATTCGAGATTGAGGAATAGCTGTTTGGGAAGCACTGATTCAGACAGGAGCTCAAGAAATGCTTCAATTAGGAGACAAAGACAAGAGGTATTTATGAGAAAGGGAAAGGGAATTATTATACCAACAGAAGGAACGTAATTTTATTGGTGCAGATAACATAACATAATGATGTTAATTCTAAACGGTATTCTAATTTTTCAGTGTGGTACTCGTAACATCTGCTTTCTTGTTATCTGTGCAAACAGGTCTTTGGGGGCACAATGTTCCTTTAAGCCTAGTCCGAAGGTTATTTTGCCATTTTAGCATTCCAAAGGTTTGAGGCATAAGACATGCAAGGCAGTTCTTTTGACACGGCAGCTCTGGCTCCACTTTAAAATGGCTTCCTTTATATTGTGATTGTGATTGTGATTATGATTATCAGTAGTAGTATGTTTTATTTTTTACAGTCACTGTGAGAATAAGAGGTGTGAGCAGCAGGTTTTATCTACGGAATTTGTGCCTCTGCTCAGCTTGTGGTATTACAGAAAAAGCAACTCAGGCCTTGGCAGCAAGGCAATCTGGGTTTAAACCACTTTTCAGCTGTGTGTACATTACTTCGCTTCTCTGAGCCTCTGTTTCTTCATCAGTAAGACGGTCGATGTGAGGAAAACCTGGCAAATCCCATCCCAGAGGAGCCCGTGACTGGTTGCTCCAGCGTGTGCCTGGCCTGCAGGGGCCATGCAGTGAATGGCGGTTTCCCTGCCTCTCCTTCTCCATGGACCGTCCCCTGGCAAACCCCATCTCCAAAACTACAGCTGGAATAGTTCTGATCTTAGCCCTGCGTAGCCTAAACACCACGATGCGCCATCTGTCCAGAGCTGGTTTGACCAACTGTGTGAGTTTGGACAAGTGATACCATCTCTGTGATCTCAGGTTCTCATCTATAAAAAGATGATCGGTCTCCAGCTTTTGAGGTTGTCATGAGGCCTCTTGACTCCCAAATCTTGCTCTTTCCAGCAGAGCAAGCTTAGCCCCATTGGCCGCACACCAAGGGACAAGGAACAGACCTGTAGGGTTCAGAGGCCCCTGCGGCCATGGTCTCTTTTCCTCCTGGGGCCTTCTGGCCCCTCTGGCCAGGGCCCATCACACGTGACTCTTGCCCTGGGAACAAGATGTGATTTCCTTATCTACCTACCATGACTCAAATTCATATTTCAATCCATCTCCATCTAATCTCTTCATGAATGACCCACCATCCATCAAAACCACAGGCGCAAACCCTCACTGCTGCCCCTGTTCAGTCAGTGTTTATTGACACTTCTCAAGGGAACTTCCTTCTTTAGGGACATGGGAAGTGACTGTGATGCCAGCCTGGGCTCTGGTCTCTGTGTGAAAGCCTCAATCAGAGTGGGCGACAGTTGGCCTTTGTGTGTATTTGGGCTGCTCCTCTCTCCACACTGGATTTCCTGTCCACGTAGACCACTGCCAGGGCACTTTGATCCCCAAATGACCATTCCCCTGGGCGCCTTTGTCATAGCCAACCACTCCGTCTTTCTTGGAATAAAGCACTTTCTCTACTTGGCGCCTGGGATGCATGCACTCCAGATTTTCTGCTCATCTTATTGACCCATTTTTTTTTTTTTTCAGTTTTCTTTGTTGGTTTTCTTTCTCTTTTTGATCTCTAGATCTTAGAATGCCCCAGGGGCTCCAGGGCTCAGGCCTAGAACCACTGTCCTCTGTCTACAATCACCAAGACTGGTGACCTTATTCAGTCTCAAGGACTTTAATGCTATTGGTAGGCGCCTGTTCACTCCCAAGCCTGACCTCTCCCCTCAGCTCCTCATTGATCCAGCTCCTCAGCTCCTTCCATAACAGATGAGGACACTGTAAGGGAAACGTGTGACATGCCGAGAGAAGTTTTAAAAGCAAGCCTTTACTGGGAGAGGGCTCCTGGGTGAGGTTCACTGGTCCAGAGAGGAGAGGGGCTGGAGAAGTTGCGCCCTGGGATGGGAGGATGTAGTTTTTATAGGGTTATGTGGGGGTAGGGTATAGAATGGGAAGTGTCAGTTGAGCATCTGGGTTAGGGCTTTAGGGTGGGCTCTTATCAGTTGGGCGTCTGGATTCCGATGTCAGGCTGGGAGGTTTCCAGGTAGACATCCATCCGACCCTCCCTCGCTGACCTAACAGACACTACCACTCACCCAGTTGCTTAGGCCAGAAATGCAGGAGTCATCCTTGATACCTCTCTTTTTTCCATTTGCCAAGTTTAATTCATTAGCAAATCCAGTAGCTTTACCTTTAAAATATTTCTAGACTCTATCCACGTCTCACCATCTCCACTGCTATCGAGTAGAAGCTATCATCGCTGACATTGTTCTAATGGATAATTGCAGTAGCCTTGTATTAGCCGAGATTCTCCTAAGAAATAGAACCAAAAGGGGAGAGAGATAAATTCTTATTCTATTATCTCTCTCTCTCTCCCTCTCTCTCTCCTCTCTATTATCTATTATCTATCAATTATCTATCTATCTATTTATCTATCTATCTATCTATCACCATCATCTATCATCTATATAATCTATCTAGATTTATTTATTTGAAGTATAAACAGAATTTACTGTTTCTTTTTTTACTTAGATTTATTTTAAGAAATTGGCTCATTTGAATGTTGGAGCTGGCAAATTTGAAATCTGTAGGGCAGGTCGGCAGGCTGGAAATTTAGATAAGAGTTGATGTTGCAATTTTGAGTCTAATGTTGCAGGAAGGGCCAGCAGGCAGCACACAGGTTTCAATGTTGCAGTCTTGAGGCAGAATTCTTTCTTCTTCAGGAAACTTTGGTCTTTGCTTTTAAGACCTTCAAGTGATTGAAACCAGCCCACGTTATTCACTTAAAGTCTACTGATTCTAAATGTCAATCACATCTGAAATAATATCTTCACAGCACCATCTAGACTAGTGTTTTACTAAACAACTGGGCACCACAGGTTAGCCAAGAGGATCTCCAAATAGATCTCTCTATGTCCACTCTCGCCCCTCTTTAGTCCTTTCTTCACACAGCAGCCTGAGATTTTATTAAAATCTAAGCCAGATCATTTTTCTTCTCTGCTCCAACCTAATGGCTTCCCACTTTACTCAGGGTAAAACCCAAAGGCTTCCACTGATGTCCAAGGTCCCTGCGGTGCCCCTCCGTATCTCTGACGCTAACTCCAAAATCTCTGTCTTTCCTCTCTGGGTTCTAGCCACACTAGCTTCCTTGCTGTCACCCCAAAGTGCCAAAGATTGTTTGTCTCAAGATCTGTTCTTCCCCCACATATTTATATGGCTTACCTCCTACTTTACCCAGGTCTCTGTTCAAATGCTGCTCCCTCAAAGACATCTTTCCTCACCATCCCCCCCGAGAGCTTTCCCCATCACTTACATGTCCTAAACTTGCTTTCTTATGGCACTTGTCACGTATAAATATTGCCTTTCTTGCATTTTTCTCTTTACTACAATATGAGCTCTATTAGAGTAAGGAATTTATCTATTTTGTTTTCCTGAAACAATATCTGGCACATAATTGGTGCTCAACAAGTATTTGATGAATTGAGTAAATGAATATGATTCAAACATCTACTCCAACAACCACTAATGTTTGACCTTGGACAATTTCCTACTTCCATGAGCCTCATTCATCTCATCCAGCATCTTCCTGTCATATATAAGGGGCCTAGCACATGGTGAGTATTAAAAATGTTGGTTATTATTATTTTTATAGTTGTGAAATCATTTGTTTATTGAGACACAGAATCCTTTTTGTGTCTCATGTGCATAGCAAACTCTAGGGTATTCAATAATTTATTCAACAAAATATTCAACAAAATATCATTTGTTTATTGAGACACAGAATCCTTTTTGTGTCTCATGTGCATAGCAAACTCTAGGGTATTCAATAATTTATTCAACAAAATATCTACTATTGCCAATAATCATTCTAGGCACAAAAGACATAACAACCAATAAAACAGACAAAGCCACTATCTGCAGAGCAGTACCAGTGGCTAAGATGAAGGAGGTCAGAATAGAGATAGTGAGAAATGGTTGAATTCTAGAGATTCGTTGAAGTCAGATCCCACAGGATTGTCTGTTCTATTGGCTATAAAGAGTGAATGAAGAGAAAAGTCAAGGACAACTCTAAGGTTGTCCAACCAAGTCAAATGGGGCTGCCATCTATCGAGATGGGAAATAAGTCAGGTGAGGGTACCAAAAGTTTGGTCTGGACATGTTAAGTTTGAGATGCCTATTTGACATCTGAGTAGAGTTGTGGGCTACAGATATGCATGTTGTGGTCATCAAGAAGTATCTGATACTTAAAAGTCCTGAAACTGGATCGAGGGAGTGACTGGTTGGAGAAGAGGAGAGGTACCGAACCATAACAGGGCACTGCAACATTTGAAGGTAAGGCAGAGCAGGAGGAACCAGCAGAGCAGGTGGAGACGGACCGGTAGATGGAGACAAAAAAGAGAGTCGTGTCTTTGAAGCCAAATGAAAAAAGTGTTTCAGGGACGAGGACATGCTCAGCTGGATTAGCTCTGCTAAGAAGAAGGCTGAGAAAGGCCCTGGGTTTGGCCACATGGAAGTCGCCGTGGATGAAAGCCTGACTGGAGTGGGACTGAGAGGAGAGGAGGGCGGACAGCAAGGGGGCTCAGTAAGAGTCGAGGTCTGGCTCTAGAGCTAGAGCTCTTGACTGTCATTTTAAATTAAAGGGTGAAAGTGAGAGATGATGACTTTAAAGAAGGATTGACATATGGAGCCCAGCAGAGGCACAGAGTCAATCTGGAAGACCCTGTATGGGGAGCTGTATAAACCAAGGTGTGGTGGGCTTCCCAGCCTCCTGAATGCAGTTTTGGCCTTTTCCTGGGAAAGTGGGCGACCTTAGTGAATGGTTCTATTTTTGCTATGGCCAATAAGAAACTCAGAACCAAATTTGTGCCCCAATATTAGTAACTAACTCTCATTCAATCTGTCTTCTCTTTGGATCATTTTCCCAGTCTAACCATATTGCACTGACACACACACACACACACACACACACACACACACACACACACACACACACACACACACACACACACACACACACACACACACACACACACACACACACACACACACACACACACACACACACACACACACACACACACACACACACACACACACTTTCAGGTTTGTGGATATTTTCCCCAGTCTCAAAGTCCTTATGGACTATAGGTTGGGTAATGTGTTACAACACAAATAGGTGAGTCAGGGCTGCCCCCTGGTGAAGAGCAGGGAACACTGCAGGCAGAGAAAGATAATTGCCCTGGTTTCTTATGGAATCCATCTCTCTCTGGGGCATCACTTGAGAGTTATTGGTTGTGCAGACATTTATGCTCCCTGATTTGAGGGGTAATGGAAAACCTCCCTGTCCCCGTGTCTATGCCTGGGGGATTCCTACCTATGTGACCACGAAGGTCACTTAGTGATGCTTCTCAGAGGTGCTAGGAAGGACAATGTCATTAGGGGGAGTTCCTGCTTGTTGGCGGATGCCCAAGTCCTGTGGTCTCCAAGGAGTGGCTGCTGAGGTGAACAATAAACCTGAAGTGGGGAGGACAGGGAGAACGTTCAGGCCGTGATGGGACCTGGCACTAAAATCGGGTCTCGTGGGCAGGAGCAGGGCAGCCTGAGGCAGCCAGAGAACCAGACAGGGATGAGACAGGTGGGCCTCTAGAGACCTGTGCTGCCTGAGCTAGGCTGTTCTGTTGGGAGAAGATGGTGTGAAAATAGTAATAACCAAGCCTCTGACCCTGGCTTCTGTCAGCATTTCTGCCCTCCTCCCCCTGTGGTCAAAGGCAGGTATGGCAGGTGTGTGCTTGGAGACTTGTATCTGTGTGTGAGCTTGTGGGTACATGCCTGCACACTTATGAGCATGTGTATGGGCACATGTGTATATATGCATGCTCTTTGTGTCTTTGTCTATATGTGAGAGTGTATGTATGTGTAAGTGTGCATGTGTGCATGTAGGTGAGCATGTTCGTGTGTCCATGTGCATTCATGTGTGAGAATGATGTGTTGGTATGTAGGAACACGTGTATATAGGTATGCTTTTTGGTCTGTGTGTGTCTATATGTGTGAGAGTGTGAGTGTGTGAATATGAGTGTGTAAAAGTGTGTGTGGGCATATGTATGTGGACACGTGTGTGAGCAGATAAGTGTAAGCAGTGTATGGGAGCATGTGTATTTTTTTGTGTCTGTGTGAGTGTGCATATGTTAGGTGTATGTGTGTGTTGGATGCTGGAAGAAAGGCCACATGCTTGGCTGTGGAGAATGGCTGAGTGGCAGCAAGGGTCCTATCTGATGTGGGAGGCCCTGTGACTGGGTGCCAGGGCGTGAGGAAGTCTCACAGTGTGAAGAGACGGAGGTGGGGAGCCGGGGGAGGCAGGCCTTAGTGCAGCTGCCTGGACGCGGGGGAAGTAGTGGAGGACCCGGGAAGGCATCCAGCCCATGGCAGCCAGATTGGAGTGTTCCCCCTTCGTTAGCTCCCTCCAGCACCCGTCAAGATGCTGTGGCTTTGAAGGCAGGCAGAACTGAAGTTCCACTATGGTGTGAACTTAAGCAAATCATTCACTTCTCTGAGTGTCGGATCTCTCAGTTGTGAGGTGGACATAACACACCTGGGCTGCAAAATGGGGTAATGAGGATGGAATGAGAACACAGAAATGCCAGCTGTCATCACTGGGAGTTGATGATGGGCCAGGCCCTGATCTAAGAGCTTTACAAGTACAAATACAGATTCCTCACACAACCCCAGGCTGTAGAAAACTCCTTTGATGGAGACCAGCAGGCCACAGAGAGGTTTACTAACTTGCCTGAGAACACACAGCTTGCATGTGGCAGAGCTCTCGAGTTGATCTCACAAACATTACACACCTGGTCTGCATGAGCAACAGGTGCATACAAGGCACCCCACACTGGTGCCTTGTACTGGGCACATCACAGACCCTCAGTAGGTGTCCCCTGGTCCCCTCTACCCTCTGAATGTCCTATCTAGGGGTTAAAGGGAACAACTGATGGAGAAAGTGAGTCCTTTTCCCATTCCCATTCCCCCATGAATACTACCCCACAGAATTTACTGGATTTCTGGAATCCCAATCTCTCTAAAAAAAAAAAAAAAAAAAAAAAAAAAAAAAGATGCTGTTTCATGTAACTACGCCATTAGCAAAAATAATAACAACAACAACATACCTGAGCATATAACAGAGTTAAGAGTAGTTCTCTATTCGGCCAACAAACATTTATTGGGTACCAGGGCTAGGAAATGGAAGACAGTCCCTGCCCCCGAAGGACCCATGGTTGATACAGACAGATAAGGACAATGCCACGTGGCAGATGCAAGGAGTGGAGAAGTCAAGAGGTGGCAGGAACCCCAAGGAGGCCCCACTTGCCCCCAGTGAGGAAGTTGGGGAGTTCTAGGGCTCTCCAGCCCTTTGCTCATATCTCATGCCCAGAATGACTTCCCCTTGCCCTCTTCTGTGTCCTGGTCAAGCATCCTTCCTCCAGGGAGCCAGCCCAGCCCATGGTCCTTCCTACTCTCATTTTCTTGGAAACCCCTGCAGCCCTTGTGCTCCCATCATGGAACTGAGCACCTGCCACCTTTACTGTTTTTGTTTTTGGTACAAGAGACCCATCTCCGCAGTTAGACTATGCTCCATCCAGGGCATGGTCTTGGTCTTACAGTCCTCGGAGATCCCAGCACCGAGGTGGCCCCGCACAATCCTGGGACACACTTATTTTTCTACTTCGGTCTGGGGGTTCTTTGTGTGTAGCACCTGGGCTGAACTGCTGAGGAAATCCTAGCTGCTGAGTCAGGGGCCCCGTTTTGCTAAGCAGGATTGAGGTTCATTAAGTGGGGATGAAATACAAATTCCCCCTCAGCATTCATGGGATTGAGGTCCAAGGCACAGCTGCCATTTATGTTTTAGAATTTGCAGTTGGGGATCATTGTGAAACTTGATTGCTCTGTCTTGGGGACTTCTTAAAGTCCAACTCCACAATAAAGCCAATCAGACTCAACCATCAAATGTCAAATAGGAACTAATGAACCATTCACAGGCTTGGGAGAGAAATCAGGCAATCTCTTATTTCAGGATTATTCCTTCCAAATATTGAATCTGAACTGTAAGCAGAATTTGCTCTAATTGTGTCCCCCTCCTCACCGCCGTGGGGGATCATTGGCATTCACTTCATGTCTTGGCTTTCTAGAGAGAGGCTTGACAAGCCGACCCACTGCTTTCCAGAGGCACATGCTCCTGGGCCACCATTCAGAGAGGGAGCAGGAAGAGGGTGCCAGGATTCCTCCTGCCACGGTGGCTGAGCCCTTGAGCTTGGTATTGGCTGGGTGTTCCAAGTACTTGTGTGGTAGCCTCTTTGTCGGGGAGGGTAGTCTGCAGTGAGGGAAGTGGATCCCCTCACATGAGCCCCACTGGGAGCTTCAGTGTGGTTTCAGACGGGCAGGTGGAGCCCAGGGACAATGCAATGTGTCCAGTCTCTATCTCTCTACTTGCTGCATTAGGATCTGCACAGACTTGCAGCACCTGTAGACTGATGCCTGAATGCATATGCTGCTCTCTGGTGCCTCTTTGAAACATCTGGCTGGGTGATTTGAGCTATTGTAGAGGGTTTGCTGTCATTTCTACCTGGGGCAGTGCTATGAGGCAGGAAGTTTTCCTCTCATTCTTACTTTCTTAGGAATTTAGGGTAGCACAGTGGCGACTCACCTTCTCTCCTCTCATACTATACAGTTGTGACTGGAGAGCAGCTGTCTGGCTGGGGACTGGGGATTTGCAGCTAGTCTGGCCACATAACTGGCTTTTATCACTGGAATGTGAGAGAAAGTGATGCGGCCCGTCATTCATTGTTCGAAGCTCTTAAAAGGCAGTATGTCTCCTCCATCTTTATTTCACCCTTTACTGATTGGTTTTAGATAATGACAAGGCCTTTCAATATTGGCTGAATTACCAGATGGAAGGAGCCAAGGTCTCTGAATCAACACATTTAGGATAGGGGCCATGGTAGATAAAGAGCACTAAATGATCCCACTTCTCTTCTCTCCCTGCATCAGCATCTAACATCAGGTGAACTTGGAGTTCCTCTCACAAAGCTGGAGTACACCAGTCAACTCAGTGGAGTGCATATCCCATCACTTTGGCCAATAAAACGAGGCCAAAGTGACGGTATGCCTGTCCTAAGCCTAAGTCTTGAGAAATCCCACCTGTTTCTGCCTGTTTGTTTGCATCTCTGCGATCTCCATAATGAATGTTCCTGACTGGTCTGTTGGAAGAGAGGAGACACATGGAGCGAGCCAGGTCACTGAAGCTGTGTGGCAAAGGCCAGCCTAGACCAGCCTTTGGCCCATGTGAATGAGCCCAGCCAGATCAGCAGAGCTAGCTGGCCGAGCCCCATCCGACTCTAGTTCCTGTGCAAGAAACACTGACTGTTGTGTGCCACTGAAATTTTGTGGTTGTTTGTCACTTAGCATTAGGACAACATAATAGTCTGTCAACCAGGAATGAATCTGTGCTTTGGCCTTGATGTGAGACAGAAATTTTCTATTGTGATTGATGGTTGTATATTTTGGAATTGATTTGTCATAGCAGTTTAACTTACCCTAATGAAAATGTCCCACTGCTATGGGTCTCACTGCTTCAAGATGAAGGGTCCAGAAAAATCTGGCTTCTGAATACCTCTTTAGTGCCAATCAGCATGTATCTACCATTCTACACACGAGTTTCACTGGATTTCTCTCAGGCCCTTGAATTCTCCAGGCTGTCTCCAACATCAAGACCTTATCTTGTGCTTTTCCCTCTGCTTAGAACCCCTTCCTCCGCTCATAGCATAGCTAACACTCAGCTAAAATGTCCCTCCTTCTGGCAAGCTTACCCCAATTCTCAGAAGATGTTAAACCCTGGTTAAGATGGCCCCCAACCCCTTTGCACTTCCTCAAGGCACTCGTCGCCTTTGTGACTGCCAGCCCCGGTGTGCCTTCTCCATCGTGAGGCAGGTGGAGCCCTGTCTGGGGTGCCCGTGGTTGCATCCCTCTCGTTGGGCACATACCTGGCACATTGTACTTGCTTGGTGACTATTTTTTGAATCAATGGGCTGGTGTAGTTGACATTTTCCAGATTAGGGTTCCAAAGCTTCTTCAACAGAACACCTCTGAGCTCGTGAGGACGTGTGAGGACCTGCTTCTCCTCTACATACATTGTCCAGTATATTGTTCACTTTTCTCCCCAGCTCAAGCTCTCAAGTGGCCATTCAGGGAGGCAGATGGGATTTGTGGCCAGTCAGCCTGGGTCCACTCCTGCTCTGCTTCTTATCAACTCTGAGATTTCCAACAAGGTTCTTAATGCCTCCCTGACTCAATTCGCTCATCTAGAAAGGAGGGATTATAACATTACCCATCTCACAGGTTGCTATGAGGAAAAAATGAGTTAATATATGTAAAGCACATTCGCAGAGCCTTGCATTATAGTGAAAGCTATAAAAGCATAAGCAATGACTATTCAAGGTCAGGTACTATACTTTATTCACTTTTTTGTATCTCCCAAATGACTAACTCAGTGCTGGCAAAAGGAATGTGCTCAAGGAATGTTTTTTTTCTTTTCTTTTAAAATTCCAGATGCCTTTTTTTTTAATACTTTTTTTTTTTTGGAGCAGTTTTAGGTTTACAGCAAAATTGAGAGGAAGGTACAGAGATTTCCTATACGTCCCTCTCCCCACACATGCACAGTCTCCTCCATTATCAACATGAGTCACCAGAGTGGTACGTTTGTTACCAAGGATGAACCTACATTGACACAGCTTTGGCACCCTAATTTCACAGTTTACCTTAGGGTTCACTCTTGGTGTTGTACATTCTGTGGGTTTGGGCAAAAGTATAATGACATGTATCTATCATTATAATATCATAAAGAACATCTTCACTGCCTTTTTTTGTTTACACCTTTTATGCTATGAATTCATAGGGAGCGGGTTCCAGCAGCTCCTTTCCACTGATTCTCACAGAGTGTGCTTCTTAGGCTGGCATGTCTATTGAGCTCTTCTGTTTCTGGTCACTCTCCTTTGTGCATTTCAGAAAGCTATCTTGGCGTTTAGAGTGCTTAATATGCTCAATACGTATGGTGAATTCTCTTGGCAAGGATCTTGCCCTTAACTTGTTTTTTTTTGCAGCAATGCCGGCAGCATGCTGGGTTACTCTGTGAACTCTTCCAGTTCTGCCATGGCGATGTTTATGGGCTTCCCTTTTTTGAACAGTGCACATCCCCTCCATGTCCACAGAATCACCTTCCTTGTAGACTTGTGTGTAACAAATCCATACATAGAACAACCCCATGTTTTCTCAAAGGCCTGGAGAACACATAGCAGGTGGCTTTCCTCTTTCCCTTTGTGTTTGTCATTTTGGAGAATTACTGGAAGGTGGTGGTTCTGGCTGAAAGGCAACAAATGCTTTTTGAATGAGTGAATCAAAACAGTCACAGAAATAGTATTGAGAAAAAAGATCAGAACGAATATAGTGAAATAGTTTTTCAACTTCAAAGGGGTCACCTATTGCACATATTCCGCAATGTTTCCATTGCTCAGAACGACACTCAGAGAACACTAGTCTAATGGCGCTTCTCTTGCTCCTTATTTGGACCCCAAAAGGCACCCCAGCTTGGTCCCCAACTTTCTTCCCTTGAAGATTTGCTACTCCTGGGGCTCCCAAAGAAATGGCACAGGAATCAGCAGTGACTCCAAAACTTTTCAAGCACTGTTGAATATCCCAAGGTAGTACATTCGAAAGGGCAGCATTATGGATTTATGTCCAGATCTGTTTATTTAAAAATCCATTGTGTAGTTGATACGTACATCCACCAACTGTCCCAGTTCTTTCACCATGATTTGGAAAAAGTCTTGGAAGCACATCAGGATGTTGTGACCTTTTTGGAAAGTGTCACCATCATATCAACTCTCAGCAGTGATGGAGCACTTACTCTATGCAGGCAGTTGTCAGTTTTTACATGTATTCACTCATTTAATCCCCATAATACCTCTACGAGGTGGGTCATCCCCGTGTCAGGCTCTGAGAGACGATATGTCCAAGGTGGCACAGCTAGGAACTGGTAAAGCCAAGGTTGCTGACTATATAGCACAGTGCAGGACAGGCGATGGTCTCTCCTGATGGGATACAGTTGTCATATTGAAAAGGCTTGGCAAACACTGCCCTAGGAAATGTCCACTATGACATACCTTATTTCAAAATACACTTGTTGAGTGCCTTCTCTGTGTCAGGAAGCTGTAGGGAGGCAGGAAGTGTGTCAAACGTTGACCCTGGAGAAGCAAGATGTTGCTTGGAAAGGGGGTAGGGGGCTCCCTCTCTCCCTGAGCAGGGCCAAGGGTGGTCAGGGGCAGTTTTGTGTTAGCAAAAGCTGAATTGGGTGACCCTGAAATTCCCTTCCCATTCTTAAGAACCTTTGGGTCTATGTCTGACTTGTATCCAAGGGGCCCTCGAAACTATGTCACTTCTGCTCTAGAGGAGAGCCATCTTTCAAAGGGGCATCCATATGGGCAGGTTCCCCTCACTTGAAACAAGGTCCCATAGTGTCTGCAGCTTCTCACCAGGACAAGTGGACAAGCAAGGCCAGAGGCAGGAGACCGTCACAATTTTAGGAATGTCCCGCTCTACTCGTTGGCAAGGAGTCCTTTGGTTAACAGCATGAGTTTTGGGACCTAAGTTTGGGTTCTAGCCCAGCCACTCCCTAATCATACTGGATCTCAGTTTTCCTCTTATATAAGATGGGGATAATGATTGTACCTCCTTCTTTGAGTTGTTTCAATGGTAAATGAAGGAAACCATTTAGCCAAGGACTGGCCAAGAGATAAACATACATTTATTTAAAACAAAATAACAGAACCAGAACTATTCAGGTATTTTCCCCCAAGGTGGTGTACTTGGCCTGAGTGGACATCCTTATAGATATAGTGCTACCTAGATAACACTTAGGTAGCACTTACTAAGTGCCAGATGCTGTTGTGAGAGTTTTACATGTATTAACTAATTTAATTCCTACATCAACCTTATTAATGTCTTCATTTCACAAACGAGGAAACCAAGGCACAGAGAGGTTTCTCTTGGGAGGGTCCATATGGCTGTGAGCTGCTCTGCAAGGGGGTAGTTTGTTTTGGGATAAGAGAACCCATTCTTTACACCTAGCAGAGCAGTCCTAATGGATCCCCAACATCAGTGAAATCACCTCACAATAAGGTGAGCATTTTTCAAATTAAAAATTAAAAACTCTTGTTTATCCTCTGTTTAGAGGATAAAGAGACAGCAACAGAGTGGGAAAAACTATTTGCAAGTCCATATCTATAAAAGATTTGAGTCCGGATTATTTAAACTCTCAAACAGCAATAATAAGAAAAACAGAACTCAATTTTTAAAAATGAGAAAAAGATTTGAACAGACACATCGATAAAGAAGATAAACGGACGGCAAATATGCACATAAAAATGCTCAACATCAATTGTCATGGTTTTTATGCAAACTAAACCACATTGAGATATTACCTTATACCCATTAGAATAGCTAAAATTAAAAAGACTGACCACCAAGCATTGGCAAGGATGTGGAGCAAACACTGCTGGTTGGAACATGAAAAGGTACGACCACATTGGAAAACAGTTTGGCAAATTCTTAAAAAGTTAAATTTAACCTAGCTTATGATTGCAACTGCCACGGCTCCTAGGTGTTTATCCAAGAGAAATGGAAGCACATGTTCATGGGAGGTCTTAGACATGAATGTTCACAGCAGTCAACAGTTAATCAAGTGAATGGGTTAACAGCTTTTGGTATGCCCAAACAATGGAATGCTACTCAGCAATGAAAAGGAACAAGCCACAACATGGATGAATCTCAAAATGGTTAGGCTGAGTGAAAGAGGCCAGGTAAAAAAAAAGGAATAGATCTCTATTATCCCATTTATATAAAATTATAGGAAATGCAAATGAATCCGTAGTGACAGAAAGCAGATCAGTGGTTGCCTGGGGTTGGGAGAAGTGGGGGGAAATTTCAAAGAGGCATGAGGAAACTTTAGGAAAGATGGATATATTTACCATCTTGAATGTGGAAATGGTTTCACAGGTATATATATTTGTCAAGTTTATAAAATTGTAGGATTTAGATATCTTCAGTTTTTGTATTTCAATTATAACTCAGTAAAACTGTCAAAATGAAATTCATGTCTGAAGAGTGAGGACTTGGCAGCTATTAGAGGCCTTGAGTGGTGGTTTGTTTAACTCAGGCTCCCTCTAGGTTGCTGCCTGTTAAAGAATTATTAAAAAAAAAAAAATCTCCAATAAAGGTCATGCCCTGTAATTGGCACCTTCACTTTGCTTTCTTAGGACCTGGGTAGAGCCTGTGCAAGCAAATAGCCCCCTCAAAGGGCATGGGGTGGGGGCAGGGGACCGCTCAGAAGCCACGTGGGTAAGGAAGGCTTGGGGAGATCCCTCCAAATCTCAATCCATATTTCTGCTTTATGGATGTGCTGTCCTGGCTCTTTTAGAAAGTGAGTTCTATGGAACTGTGTTCCTTAAACCTCCTTCTGACAGGATGGGAACGTAGGAGGGAGCTGAGGCTCCATGAGTTTCAGTGATGCTGGCAGTCAGTTGGCAGCTCCAGCCACTCTGGCTCAGAGCTAGGGAGGGAAGGGGAGTCTCTGAGGGCGGGGCCCTGGGTGTTTTCTATGCCCCAGGCTGCGGTGCTCATCATTTTCAAGTTCCCCTTGGGATGTGGGGCTGTCTTGTGCATATTCCAGCTTGTGTCCTGAGGAGGCAGGCTCAGCAGGCAGGCAGGGATAGGCTGAGACAACACGTCTTTCTGTTCACGGTCTGGTGCTTTTGCCCTCCTTTCACAAACTCAAGTGAAGATTTTTAATGATGCTCAGAAATGGTCTGCAATGAAAATCACCGTTGGATCTCCCCCTCCAGTCTCTTCGTGTGTGTGTGTGTGTGTGTGTGTGTGTGTGTGTGTGTGTGTGTAAGTGGGTGGAGAAAGGGGATATAAACCCAAGGCAAATGCCACTTGGCTCCTTACCCCTTTTAGGAAGTAGATGTGGGAGTCCCCCTCTCCTGGTTTGGCAGTCCATCAGTAAGGACCTGCCGGATTGATGGATAAAGGCAGACTCAGCGTGAACTAATGTTGTGAGTCTCTAATTGGCACGGCTAACAGTGTAGATGGTTGAAAGAGCCAGCTCTGGAAGCAGGAGGGGATGAGGGAATGATTCAGCGAATGCACGCAGGAGCCCGGGAGTCCTTCAACTCACCCTGGGCACTCCCGACATCTTTGGCCAAATCACTCTTTATAGTGAGGGGCCGTCCTGTATTTTGCAGGACTTTTAGCGACATCCTTGGTTTCCACCCAGTAGAAGCAAGTAACATTTACGACCTCCTCCACCAAAGTCATGACAATCAAAACTGTCTGCAGAAGTTGCCAAAGGTCTCCTAGGGGAGAAATCAGCCCTGGTTGAGAGCTCCTGGACTAACCACTTTGAATCGCAGTTGCATACCCTGTGAAATGGTCACTGTTGACCTACCTGAGGGCAGGAGATTGGACTAGACCTGCACTGTCCAATATGGTAGCCACAAATCATATGTGTCTTGTGAACACTTGAAATGTAGCCAATCTGAATGAAGATGTGCTGCGTGTGTACAATATAGAATGGGTTTTGAAGACGTAGTATGATGAACGTAATGTCAAATTTATCATTAATAATTTTCAGATTGCTAACATGTGAAATGATAATATTTTGGATATATTGGGCTAAATAAAAAATATTATTAAAATTAACTTTACTACTTCCTTTTTACTTCTTTAAATGTGGCTACTAGGAAATCTAAAATGACCTCGCACCATATTTCTATTAGTGTTGGTGTACAAAAGGGACAAATGTTAATCAAAGAACCACTTCATCAGCATGACAATACACTGATAAGGAAAGTTGTAATGGCAGATGAGAGCAAGAACTAGGGATGCTCAAAGTTCAGGGGTCAAGGGTTAGGGGTCAGCGGTCAGGGAAGGCTCACTTGAGGAAGTAATGCTAGAAAATCTGAGGGAGGAAAAGGAGGACAAGCATCTTGTGCAGAGGAAACAACAGCTAAGGCCAAAGCACTGTGGTGGAAGGGAGCATGGGTCCTGAGACACAGATGGCTGGCCCCACAGTGGAGTGCCGGCCTCTGACTGCACAGGGCTTTGTGGGCTTGGGTCAGGAACTGGTTTCCATCCTAAAAGCAGTGGGAAGCCATCGAGGGGATTTTAAGTTGTGGAGTGATATGAGCTGATTTGCGTTTTAAAAGCTCACTCTGTCTTTGATGTTTTATCTCTTGAGAGGTCTTAGAGGGCTCCGGAATGGGACTGCTGGGTCCAGATTTTGGGCAAGTAACTTAAACTCTCAGTTCCTCAGTTTCCACATCTGCAAAATGCGGATGATGATAATTTACTTCATAGGGTTGTTGTGATGATTAAATATTATAGGAAGGACACATAGAACAGGGCTGGACCTATAGTAAGTACTCAGTTACTATATGTTTTCAATATTAACTTCCTGAAGGGAGAAGATGCGATCTTAGAAATCTTGGCTTTCTTCCTCATTCTGGACACATCTATACAAACATGCTTTGTGTATGTGTATGTTTCTCTTTTCCATTAGATTTTTTCCTCTTCTAGGAGATCCCAGCCAGGTTGGGATTTTTTTTTAAAATTTTATTTTGTTATTAGTTTCAAGTATATAGTACACTGGTTAGACATTTATATAGTTCAGGAAATGATCCCCCTGACTGCTCTTTCTCTCCTCTGGCTCTCAACCTAGCCCTTACATTACTGCATTCCCTGTGTGGTTAGGATTCTTGCCTACTGTTCCCTGGGAGCCTGAAGCACACAGAGGAAGGAGCTGAGAGGCAGTCAAGGGACACAGTCAAAGGAGAGAAGAGAACGCCATGGAAGACCTGAGTCCAACTTCTCTCCAACAGCGGGATTCTTTACAATTTCTTCCAGCTTTAATTCCTTTTAAAGCCAGTCTGAAAAAGAGGTGTTGTTATCCTAGCAGGAAGGAAAAGAAAAATGAGCTTCCTTTGGCTCTTGCCCATCGGAGCACCCCAGGCTGCCGGGCCAAGGCAGGGATAAGGCACAGCTTTCACAACTTCATGCACATATTTGGAAAAGTTTTTGATTGTTAAGCTTTTTGACCACATTCCTAGGACCTAGCAGTGCCTCCTCGGAGAGTGACCCTGAGAGCCAGGACTGGTCTAGGATATGTTGCAAATTGCCTGAAGGTTTATAGCAACTTTGGCAGCCTGATATGTATGTATAAGACCTCAAAATCTTGAAAATCTATCTGGGTACCGAGCTGGGTAAATAAAACCTAGTATTCCTTTAGCTCTGCATGTGAACTCAACAAGAAATTTCACAACAGTTTGCTGAGCCACAAGCCTAACTTGTCATCAGTGGACAGCTTCAGGTGACTATCCATTGAGGATAATGCTATGTGCATCAGTGTCAGGTGAAGAGAAGCAGGCTTCTATCTGCCATGACCCAGGACCAGACCTGGACTCATCCATTCATTCCTGATTCCTACACAATCAAAAACCGAGTTTGGTCCAGGCTTCCTTAGAAACTTCACTCACCCTGTAAAGAGGTTGAACACTTGATGCTTTAGGGGTCCCAAGGGATTCTGGATTAACTTCATTCTCTCTAAGGTATAGCCTTGGGTTTGTATGATCCAGAGAGCTGCTGCATCTCCAGGCATCTCATCCTTGTATGACGGTCTTCCAAGCACGAAGAAAGGGGTTACAGACAAATCTTCTTGCAGGTTGTGGTATAATGAGAAAAATGTTTATCTTTGTCTCTGATTCCTGGCACAGAGCTCCTAAAACTCTTGTAATTTCCTGCATGATAGGGGTTCTAGGAGCATCTTATCTTCTAATATTTGGTCTTTGATCCTGTTACCTGACTCAATACCTTTGGAATCTCTGAGCCATGAGTGTCCTTTGTCTGTTAACAAGATGACTGGTGAGAGCCAGCCCCCAGATAGCCTCAGGAGACAACAGAAAGATCAAGCCATGATTAGAAGCTTGGAACTTTCAGCTCCACCTCCCAACCTCTGGGGAGAGGAAAGCGGCTGGAGATTGAGTTAGTCATTGATTATGCCTATGTGTTGAAGCCTCCATAAAAATGCCTGAACTGTGGAGTTTGGAGAGCTTGCAGGGTTGCTGAACATGTCGAGGTGCTGGGAGGGTGGAGCACCCAGAGAGAGAGTGGAAGCTCCACACCCCTTCCCCATATCTTGTCCTATGTCCTCTTCATTTGGCTGTTCATCTGTATCCTTTATAATATCCTTTATAATAAATTAGTGAATATAAGTAAGTGTGTCCCCAAATTTGTGAGCAGTCCTAGCAAATTGTCAAATGTGAGGAGAAGGTTGTGGAAACTCCTGATGTATTGCCAGTTGGTCAGAAATACAGGTGACAACCTGGGACTTTGACTGAGTCTGAAGTGGGGGACAGTCTTGTGGGATTGATCCTTTACCTTGTTGGGTCTGTGCTAACTTCGGGCAGTTAATGTCAGAACTGAGTTAAATTGTAGGACATCCAATCAGTGTCCATTGAGAATTGGAGAGTTGTTTGGTGTGGAAAAACCCACACAGATGACGTCAGAAGTGTTCTGAGAGCAGAGAAAAACAGTTTACTCTTACATGCTTTCTCTTATCAGAGGAAAACTTTCCCTAAAGGCCTCAGCAAATCTCTCCTTGTGTCTTATTGGTTAGAACTGAGCCAGACTCCACCCCCAGACCAATCACTGGCCTATGATTGCTGTGAAATGCCGTAGGCCCCCTATGATCCATCCACAGAGGCCCATGGCAAAGGAAGAAATGGGGAATGGCCCAAGCGTAGGAACTCTATTGTTCCACAGAGCCTTTATCCTAAAAGCAATGGGAAGCCACTGTAGGGCTTCAAGCAGGGGAGTAACATGATTCTATTTGTGTTTTTATAAGACCCTCTGGCCATAGAGTGGTGAATGGGTTGAAAGGGGGCAAAAACAGAGAAGTGGGGAGATTAGTTCGAAGCTGTCAAAGCTTTTATAACAACGAATAAAGTCAGGTGGGATTTTATTCTATATGCTACGTGTCGAAGTAAGAAATGTCCAGACCTTTAGAGAATTTTTATGAGTTTGTTTGAGTCAAACTCATGACAGATGCCAGGGAGCAAGATCTCAAATGCTCCAGAGAATAAATGTTGCTGTTTCTTTTATGCATTTGAAATTAAAGGGGAAACTAAGGAAGATTATCTGAAGGTGGGAGAAAGCAAGGAGGGGCTTGAATTACAGGATAGTTAAGATTATGTGCTCTAAAAGGAGGGGTCTGAAAGGGTGGTCAGGTATTAGAAGGAGGGATCTCGAAAGCGGCATTTCAAAGGTGTGTTAAACCTAAATGCACAGAATCAATGGACAGGGCTGGCTTGAGGGAAAGATAACCTTTTTCTAAAGAAGTTATATGCTTGCGGGGTGACTACCCACCTTGACCTGCCCAGTTAGGAACTTATGATCAGATCGCCCTGTGAGATTACTTTCTATAGAACCTTTTAAAAAAATCTGCATATACTTCTTTTAAGGCTCTAATATGTGACAGAATAATGCTCTGAAGAACCAACCTCTTGATTATTTTCCCTTATTAGAAATTTACTTTTTGCTCCTTTACAGTCCTTAAAGTTGGACCGGAGACCACACTCATTGCCCTGGAAAGAAAAGGGAGGATTACCACCTAGAACAAAGAAATCATTGCTAACCCTAAGTTTCATGCTCAACTTTCTAAATCCACAGAAAGATAGATAAGTCTAGAGTAAGAGTCAGTACACTAGGGCAGGTGAGGCAAATCTGGTGGCTGTTTTAGTAAATAAAGTTTTATTGGCACTCGGCTGTGCTCATTTGTGTTCGAATTGTCTTCGGCTGCTTTGGGGCTACAACTGTGTAACTGAGGAGTTGTGAACGTCACTGTTTAGCTCATGAAGGCTGAAATATTTACCATCTGCCCCTTTATATATAAAAAAGTTTGTCGACCTGAGTCTCAAAAGGCAGATTTTAGAGAGAGGAGGTATTTTTTTTGGAACATCTGAAGCCAAATTTTTACATATCAAGTTCCTAAGCTTGAAGGACTTATCATTGAGTAAGAAGGACATGAATGTATCACAACTGAAGTTTTGGCCACACAGTACTGGAGACCGTCCCTCAAGTGCTGAGGCAGGTAAGCAGGATTGGCTTTAGACAGTGACGTCCTGGCTTCCTCTTCAGAGTCAGAACTCCCAACTGCCCTTGGGTATACTTAGGGAACTTCAAAGCCCTCCGAAAAGTCTTGCATTTTCTTGCTGCAGCTCTAATGTGGCTCAGTGACAGTAGAATTGCAGTGACTGAGAAAGACTCCTTAAACAGGCGGTTCTGAAAACAGCTTCACCTGGTCCCACAAAGCTGTCTTTGCTTGGGCAACTTCGACATTTCAGGATGGCCTTGCTCGATCCCCCATCACCATTCCGTGAAGTTAGCTTCCCCTTTTACATACTTACAAACAACTCCGACTTCCCCTTTTATTACGCTCATTATACCTGTAATTATTCATTCAGTAATAATTTAGTCTACCAGGCCGTTAATTCTATGAGACAGGGACCATAACTCATTTATGGTGTTATCCTTATCACGTAACAGTGATAACATGGGGTGAAGTGGGTGTACAATGAATGAATAAATACCCCGAAGGACCACTCCCTAGTTTATTCCTATCTGTTTGGTATTTTATTGTCTAATAGCTCTTGGCACCATCATTATGAAAGTCAGGATCTCCATTTTAGAGAGATGAGGAAACCATTAACTCTGGTGGCTGCATTTGTAGGCCCTAGAACTAAGATGTGTCTCGACTTTTAAATGTCTACATTGACACATGCCCATTATGAGACCCTCCTATAGGCTCTTGCTGGTATTTGAAGGAAAAAAGACTTTGCCACATCGGTTTCTATGTTGGAAGAGTGCAGACAACTGGCTGCTATTTAATTGACTCAATGAGCTTGAAGTGTGACCCCTGCGCCAATGGATAGGAACAACATGTCATAGGAGGCATGATTTGCCAGAAGGGTCCTTGGACAAAGATAAGGGGGGTAAGGGTGTGGCCAAATAATGCAAATAATTTTGTGTTTTTATATATGGATGTTATACTTCAAAAACAAGGTAAAAAGGAAAATAATCTCAACAAGTTGTTACCCAGATCAATGACAATAATTGTTGACATTTGTTGTGTGTTCCACAAGGGCCAGATGCTCCGCTAAGCATTTGACGTGCATTTTCTTGTTTAATTCTGACGATGACTCTGTGAGGTAGTCATCAGTCATCATTCATTGAAAAATGACGTAATGAGTACCTATCTGTACTGGGCATGTTCTTCGAATATGTTATATAGTCACATGGTACAAAATCCAAGAAGTTTAAAAAAAATTTACAATAGAAAGATGTCCCTTTCGCCCTGTCACCCAGGTACCCAGCTTCCCTTCTTGGAGTCTCTTGTTCCTTGTGTTTGTGGTGGGGATAGTCTAAAGGTGCGAATGTTCTAAGACAAGGAGAGAAGACATCACTAGGTGGCCCTGCTTAATAGTTAAGGAACTTACCCCCCAGGCTGCTACGACTCTAGACCATGCTGCAAAAAATGTGAGGGGATTCTAAAACAATTCCCTAGTTCTGGCTAAAGCCACCTCTACGTGAGGCACCTTCTGTTCCATTAAGCCTGCATTCCAGAGCCTCTGAGACGTCATCAGTGACTAGAAAGAATAGTTCCTACAGAAAAACAAATATATTGGTGTTCTGGGGTCTTGAGGTTTTGTTTACTGAAAGCCCACTTTGCAGCTGGTGCTCAGATAATAGTGTTTTCATAAAGGATGAGACCCAGGAATGGAATGACCATGCTAAAGCAGCGGTCCCCAACATTTCATCCTTTTTGGCACCAGGGCCCAGTGCTCCTATGAGAATCTAATGCCTGATGATCTGAGGTGGAGCTGAGGCAGTGATGCCAGTGCTGAGGAGCAGCTGCAAATACAGACGAAGCTTCCTTTGCTAGCCCACTGCTCACCTCCTGCTGTTTATCCCAATTCCTAACAGGCCATGGACTAGGGCCTCTTGGGGACCCTTGCTCTAAAGTACTATCTTCTCAGCTCCTGTGAGCATCCAGTTTCCCATTTTCTGTGGCCTCTCTTGGTGCCTGTTTCTCTTTAACGATTAACTTTTCAAAACACCCTAGTTCTTTCGTACTCAGTCCCTATGCAGGTAAGAGACATTTGAAATATTTAACTATTGGTTTTAAGAAAAACCAAGATAATCAGTCCTCTGAATCTTAGGTCCTAGAAAACAGCTCTATGGTGGTCATTAGCAGTAAGCTGTCTTCTGGGAGTGGATGGGAAGCATGCATCCCACAAACTCACTGATTAGGGCTGATTTAGTGTTACAGTCAGGCCATCTGGCAGGACAAAGCAATTATTATTTTTAATGTTTGCTGAACTTATCTCTTTCCTCAGTTCCAACAGGACCAAGAATATATGTTAGAAATGGATATCCTTGACCATCCTTTTGAGGTCATACATAGTATTTTAACTCTAATGTATAATGAAATAAATATTCAGGGTCATAAAGTTGGCATACTGTTTTGTTTTGTCTTTTATTTAAGTGGATGCTTTCTTTTGGCAAAGACCATTTGGCTCTGTTTCCATGACCCCATCAATTTCTCCAGGCTCTTGCTAAGCCAGACCCTTTTTGAATAAATCATACACACACACACACACACACACACACACACACACACACACGAGGTATATATAGGCATTTTGTGGGAACTGGGGTCGCAACAAAAGCCGCACATTTTCTCCTTGTTTCAACTCCCCAAAGACTCTCTGAATTCTCTGCCTATGGCTGCAAACGATTGACAAAGAAGCATGAGGGTTGCCACATAGCAAGAATGGATGACAGGTGAAACACTGACCTGGTCTGGCATATGCCAGGCAAGAATCAGTGTTTAAGACAACAGTGAGTTAGAGACTGGCCGGAGATCTGCGACTCTTGCAGGGTTGGCTGAAGAGTGTTGGCCGGCAGTTGGATGACTAAATTCAGTGTGCTGGGTTAAGAACTGAGGAATACAAAGATCACTGAGACATGGCCCCATTTTGAGTATCCAACAACTTACGGAGGGAAATGGACATTAATTTGAGAAGTATTTAGTGTACATCTACTCTGTGCCAGGGACTAGGAAAACAGAGAAGATGGGGGGCCCCTGTTTACTCGTAGCCCATAACCTGATGGGAAGGCAGACATGTGGTCAGAGAGCTGGGACACCCAGCGAGGAGTAAAAGCAGTGTTATTCGGAGAATGGAGAGGGGCATGGAGGACCAGGAAGAAATAGCTTCATGGTGGAGGTGACAGGAGTCTGGGAGGATGAATTGGAATGTGCCAGGCGCATGAGATAGGAGGAACAATGGGATGGGGATACTTGAGAAGGAAAAGTATAGAACAGTAGGAAGAATGTTTGGGAATAATAGTAATGATGATAATACTAGCACACGCTTACGTAGCACCATCATCACGCACTGTTCTTAGATTTTAGGTACACTGGCTCACTTAATCCTCACAACAGCCTTATGTACAGATGAGATTGGGTTACTTACCCATGATCACAGGGTTAGTGGCAGAGCTGGGATTCAAACTCTAGCAGGCCGGCTCTAGAGTTTTATTCTTTACCACCACACTCTGTTTCCATGTGCCCTGAGCATATGACTTGGGGGGAAGCTGTGTTGAAGTACGTTAGGACTGGATAGTAGAGTGTTGCCTGCCATCTCCTGGAGCTGAGAATTTACCCTGTAGCTGAAGATTCTGCATAGGAGAGCTTGCAACCAGATCTGGGCTTGGAAAAATCACCTTGGCAGCTGCGATGATGAGCTAGTGCAGAAGAACCTGGAGCTTGATTTAAGATTACTGCCAATTGTCCAGATCAGACGTGGTGAGGCCTGAAGGGCAAGAGCTATGGGTTGGTGAGGAGGGGGAAGATTTGAGAACTACTTAAGGAGTAAAATGACCAGTATTAAGAAAGCAATTGGATATAGAGGAGGTGACAAATGTTGTCAATAACTGAGGCTTACAGCTTGGGTGCTCTTTGTGGCTGACAGCTCTAAACTGCTGCTCTGGGCTTGTGGAATGTGGGGACTAGGTTTCTCCACTGAGATACTGCTACACCCCTCAGGTTGTCCCAGTTGTGGACCAGTTCAATGCCTCAGACACCAACCTGCAGAAATAACAAAGAAGCAGAGACTTGAATGTAACACAGAGGAATTTGAGCACAAGGGGTCTTAAGCTCTTCCTATAGCAGAGTCTGCTAAACCCAGAATTCTCTTTTCCCTAGGCCCCAGGGCCCTAAATCCTCCATTTATTCTCACCCAAGAAAGCAACAGTTCTGCAGGCCAGGAACATTTTACATTTTCTGTCAGCACAGTTCATTGTCTCAACCTCTCCTTCCAGACTAATTTCTAGGCCTCACC
The DNA here is from genome assembly GCF_014176215.1 of Rousettus aegyptiacus. Taxonomy (NCBI): domain Eukaryota; kingdom Metazoa; phylum Chordata; class Mammalia; order Chiroptera; family Pteropodidae; genus Rousettus; species Rousettus aegyptiacus. The sequence continues at coordinate 27,137,627 of NW_023416284.1, read as the reverse complement.
TTTGCATACCCAAGAGGCTCATTAAAGCGTTTTCCCAAACAAAAGAAGTGTTCTCCTAAAGATGAATTTTGCTGCCACCCCTAAAATGCAGAAACAGCTGCAGGCATCTTTGAAAGTTGCCACGTTTTTATTCCTCCCATAGTATTAAATATTGCAAGAAGGCCAAGAATGGCGACTATTTTGATTTATCTAGTGTCTCATTGAACAAATATGTATTGATGGAGAATTTTCATCTCTAGTAATAGAGGGTCAATCCTCTTGCTAAAGACAATGAGAAAAGCTAGATGTATTAAAAATAGTCTTGTATGTGAGAGTTTACCCAGCTCTTCTTCCCAGGCTGCAGCCCATCTCTGTGGCCTGGAAAAATCTTAGTTCCTACAACTGTATTAAAATGGTCCTGGATTCCTACCCACCTCCTGCACCACGCAGAAGCAAACATAAATTTTCTCTAGTGGAAGTTATCATCTGAGACCTTAAGTTATACCTATAAACAATTTTTCTAATACAGCATCCAACATGAAGTCAAAGTAAACCAGGCATGTGAGTAAACCTAATAATATGGCTGATATCCATTAAAAAAAAAAAAAAAAAGACAAGAGAAACACAGCTCAGATATTAAAATTGTCAGGCACATATTTAAAATAGTTATTGCATAACTATGATATGTCAGGCACTCGTGGTAGCCATTGAGGATAAAATAGTGAACAAACAAAACATAATTCCTGCCCTTATACTGCTCGGAGAAACACACATTAATCAGATACATTACCCTGTAGTAGATGGATTGCAAAAATGGGCCCAGTTCTGAATGTAAAATAGTACAGCTACTGTGGGAAACATTATGGAAGTGCCTAAAAGAATTAAAAATAGAAATACCATAGGACCCAGAAATTCTGTTTCTGTATATACTCAATAATTGAAAGCGAGATCTCAAAGAGATATTTGCATAGCATGTTCATAGCAGCATTATTTACAATAGCCAAAATGCGGAAGCAACCCAAGGGTCCATCCACAAATGAATGAAGAAGCAAAATGTGTCATATACATACAATGGAATATTATTCAGCCTGAGAAAGGGAAGAAATTCTGACAGATGCTATGACATGGATGAACCTTGAGGACATATACTAGATGAAGTAAGCTTATCACAAGAAGACAAACATTGTATGATTCCATTATATGAGGTATTTAGAGTAGTCCAAATCATAGAGACAGAAGCTGTAATGGCGATCGCCAGGGGCTGAGGGGAGGGAAGATGAGAGAGTCATTGTTTAATAGGTATAGAGTTTCAGTTTTACGAGATACAAGGAGTTATAAGGATGAATGGTGGTGATGACTGCACAAAAATGTGAATGCATTTAGTACCACTGAACTGCACACTTAAAATTCATTAAGTGTAAATTTTGTTATGTGTATTATAACACAATAATAATAATAAAAAAAGAAACGAGCCCAGTTACTACCCTTTCCTGTACCCTTCCAATTACTATTCCTTCCCTTATGCCCAAGGTAACACTTATCCTGACCTTTACGGTAATCATCTCTTTGCTTTTCTTTATAACTTTACCACTTAAACTCATATTCCCGAATCCTAAAGTTTAGTTTTGCCTATTTTTCATACTTAAATGTATGGAAGAAAAGATGTTTGTTTTTGGGCATAACTTCTTTCACTAAGAATTATGTTTGTAAAATTATCCGTCTTGCATGTAGCCATCATTTTTCATCTTTCATTACTGTGTAATAGTTCACTATTTGAAGATACTGTAATACGTTTGTGCATTCTGTTGTTGATGGACATTTATTTCTAGTTTGTCATTACAGGTAAAGCTGCCAGGAACACTGGCATACCATATATACTTCCTGTTAGATATGTTTCTAGGAGCAGTAGAACTGTCATGTGATAGGGCATGTGGCGGCATCTCATATTTTAATCTGTATTTTTCCCCATTAACAATGATGTTGAAAACTGTTTCATATGCTGTTGCCCGTTTCTTTTCTCTTTTCCCCCTTTCGTGATGTGTGATGTGTCCTTTTTTTTTTTTGCTTATAGTTGGCTTTTTTCACTCTCTTAATGGTATCTTTTGAGGAAGAGGTACTCTTAAATTAATGTAGTCAAATTATAAATCCTTTTTTTATGGTTAGTACTTTTAATGTCCTATTTGTGAAGTTTTTCTCTACCCTGATATTGTGAAGGTTTCCTCTTGTATTATCTTCTAAAAGTGCTATTGTTTCTTTGCATTTAGATTCATAACTGATCTGGAATTCATTTTGGTATATGTTATGAGATAGAGATCAAGGTTGATTTTTTCCTGTATGAATATCCAATTAACTGAGTACCATTTATTTAAAAACTATTCTTTCTCCAGTTCTCTTTAATGTCATTGTCTCTGCAATTGTCATTGTGCGTGTGCGTGAACACACACGTGTGTGTTTCTGGGCTCTCTAATCTTTTCCATTGGTTTGTTTAAATCTTGTAACTTACCGCACTCTCTTCATTACTGTAGGGCTATTAAAACCTCTGATATCTCAGAGTAAGTTCCTACACTTCGTTCTTTACAAGTGACATAGATATTTTGGGCCCTTGACATTATCAAATGATTTTTAGAATTTAGCTTGCCACAAAATTAACACATTGGTATTTTTATTGGAGTTGTATTGGCTCTATAGATCTGTTTGGTAAAAACTGATGTCTTTAAAATAATCTTCAATGTGTGCACATAGCATATCACTTCTATTAATTATCTATTTCTGTGTAACGAAATACCCTAAAATTTAGTGGCTTAAAACAGCAATAATGTATTATTGTTTATGATTCTGTGGGTGGGCTGGGCTAGGAAGTCCAGGATGGCCTCTCTCATACATCTGGCAGTTGGTACAGGCTGTAAGCTGGGATGCTTGGTGTCTCCCATGTAGGCCAGCACACTTTTTTTTTTTTTTTTTTAACATGGTAGTCTCAAGGGAGTGCTCCAGAGGCCAAAGGTGGTCTCTTGAGGTCTATGCTCTGAAACTCACACATCATTTCCACCACATTCTGTTGGTCAAAGAAAATTACAAGGCCACCCAGATTCAACAAGTAGGGAGGTAGAATCTACCTCTTCATGGGAGAAGCTATGAAGAATATTTAATATCCCACATTATTCTTTTAGTTAAAGTTGAATAATTTTTCTTATTTGTAGTTTTCAGTATAGAGGAATATATTTGGTAGATTTATTTTTAGGTAACTGATGTTTTTTGTTGCTATCATAAGTGTTATATATTTTTTATTTTTTCAAACAACTTTATTGTAGTATAATTTACATACAGTGAAATACATCCATTTTAAGTGTACAGTTTGATGGGTTTTGACAAATGTTTACACCCACATAACCACCACCACAGTTAAGATGAAGAACATTTCTATTACCCCCAAATGTCCATCATGCCCTTTGTAATCATCAATTTTTTTCTATCCCTGGCCTCAGGCAGTCAATAGTCTGCTTTTTCTATAGATTAATTCTGCCTTTTGGAACTTCATATAAATGGAATAGACAGTATACGCTCTGTTGTGTCTGTCTTCTTTTGCTCATTTGTTTTGTTGCATGTATCAGCAATTCATTACTTTTTTAAAATATAATTTCAAATTCCCTTTTATTGACTTATTGTGAATTCACTCATGTGGGAAAGAACTAAACAAACAAACAAACAAAAACAAAACAAACAAAAAAACGAACTCAGATACAGATAGCAGAATGGTTGTTATCAGAAGGGGAGGGGCATGGGGGGAGGATGAAGAAGGTAAAGGGGTTCAAATTTATGGCGATGGACATTCATTACTTTTTATTGCCGAGAATTGTATGGTTATACCACATTTGTTATTCACTCTCCAAATGATGGACATTTGAGCTTCCAGTTTTTGGCTATTATCAATAAAACTGTTAGACTATCTGGCTACAAATGTAACATATTTGCATTTATATTGGGTATATAATGAGGACTAGAATTACTGAGTTGTATGGTAAGTATATATTTAATTGTATGGTAAACTAACAAACTGTTTTCCGGAGTTGTATCATTTTATAGTCCCGCTAGCTGTGTGTGAGAGTTCCAGTTCCACATCTTCGTCAGCACTAGATATTGTCAGTTTCCTTATTTCTTCTTGAATCTCAGATTATTCATCTTGGATCACTTTCCTTCTGTTTGAAATGCAACCTGCAGAGTTTTCTTTAGTGTGAGTTCACTGGTGGCAAATTCTCCCCATTTTTGTTTATTTGGAAATGTATTTTACCTTGATTTTTGAAAGACATTATCACTGGCTATATAATTCTAGTTTGGTTTTCGTCGTTTAGAAGTCAACTCTGAGTCTATTTGAGTATCTTTTTTTTTTTTTAAATGAAACTTTAAAAAAATTAAATTTATTAGAGGGGTGATATTGATTAGCAAAATTACATAGATTTCAAGTGTACGACTCAAAAAATGTCATACGTATATTGCATTGTGTGTTCACCTCTCAGAGTTAAAATTCCTTCTCTCACTATATATTTGACCCTCTGTACCACATCTACCTCCTCCTTCCACTGCTGCTCTCTCATAACCACTAAACTGTTGTCTGTGTCTATTAGTCTCTTTGCCTTGTTCATTTGTTGCTTTTAGTTTTATATTCCACATGTTAGTGAAATCATGTGATTTTCAACTTTTTCTGTCTGACTTATTTCGTTTAGCATGAGAATCTCAGGGTTCATTTATGTTTTTGCAAATGGCGCTATTTCTTCTCTTTTTTTTTAACAGCTGAGTAATATTCCATTGTGTATATGTACCATATTTTCTTTATCCAATCATCTATCAAAGGATACCGTAGTTGTTGCCATGTCTTGGCCACCATAAATAATGCTGCTATGAACATTTGTTTGCTTTTCAGATTTTTTTTTTCATTGTCTTTGGTGTTTGGTAGTTCCCTTATGATGTGTCTAGTTGTATACTGGGATTCTGCTTGGGATTTGTTTGGCTTCTTATATATGTGGATTAGTATTGTTTATCTGTTCTGGAAAATTGTTAACCATTTCCTCTTGAAATATTTCTCTCACTCATTTTCTCTCTTTCATCTCTTTCTGGAATAGGAAACAGCAAACATATAATAGATCATCTCAATTTATTCCCCATAGCTCTTAACCTGTTTACTATATCTTCCACGCTTGCGTCTCTGCATGTTGTGATGTGGATAATCTCCTCTGACTTATCTTCTAATTCACTTAATTCTCATTTCAACATGTCAGATCCTAACGTGTCTAAACAGATTTGTTGGGATGTTGACTTTAGTTCATTTTTCAAAAGTTCCCATTGATTCTTTTTCATATCTTCTGAGTCATTCTATATTTTATCTTTCCTCTAAGTCACTATATTTTATTTTTTACCACCTATATCTTATAAACCTTGTCTTTTATTTTTAAAAATATTAAGCATAATTTTCTTAGAGTTTTCTGATAATACCATTTCTGGAAGCATTTGTGGATTTTGTTTTGCTGTCTGCGATGACTGCTGATTTTACTCATGGTACATTGATTCTTTGTGCTCTCATTTATCCGTGATTGTGTACTGCTTAGTGTCCTAAGGTGAAAGCATGGACAGAGATTAGCAAACATTTTCTGTAAAGAACCATATCATGGACATGGTTCCATAGCTTAGCGGTTAGCATGTCTGCTTTACACTCAGAATGTCCTGGGTCTGTGCCCCAGTGGAGCCACAGTCCATGGTCTGTGGCCATGCTGCCCTGAACAAGCCTGATGTCTGATCTCAAAAGTGAAGCAGGGTCAGGCTTGGTTAGTACTTGGGTGGGAGACGACCAAGGAAGACCAGGTGCTCTAGGCATAAATATTAATAATACATTTAAAAAAACATATCATGAGTACTTTAGGATTTGCAGGCTACATAAAGTCTCTGTCACTCCTTTTCTTCTCTTTCTCCTTCTTTTCCTTACTTTAACAAGCCTTAAAATGGTACGACAACTGCTTTTATTTTGTGGGTCTTACAAAAACAGGCTGTGGTCTGAATTTGGCCTGTGGGCTATAGTTTGCTGACCTTTGGCCTAGATGTCTTTCTCCAAAGTTCTCTTTTCCTCTCTCTCCCTCTTTCTCCCTCTTTCCTCCTCTCTCCTTCTCTCCCTCCCTCCCTCCTTTTAATTTTCAGGTGTCTAGGGCCATTATCGGTCTGGGACTATTTTAATTAAATCTATGGTTTACTTTTTTTTAGGATGGCTTAGGTGATGTAAATTAGGGCTTTCAGTATCTGAGGGTAATTTACTTTTGGTTCACCCTTATCTTGAGGAAGAGTTTTGCCGGGTATATAGAGGGTCTCTAATTAGACACCCAGTCTTAGGCATGCTTTGGTTTCCGAGCTCTTGCACTCAAAACTGTCACAACCAAAGTCCAAGTTTGCCAGAATTTGAATAGGCCTTTGGGCATCAGTGACTTCAGTACTTCACTTACTACCCTGAATTCTTGCATTTCCTTTAGTTTTGGCCGGATAATTCCTTACTTTTCCTGGTGGCTCGACAATGCTTATAAGAAGTTTTTAGAAATATTTTGCTCATTACTTTTGGTTATTTATAGCAAGAAGGATAGCCCAAATAACCTTGCCTGCTAGAATGGAAACAGAAGCATTGGAGGAAAGAATTTTATTTTCTCCTAAAAATTATATCAAATGGCCTTTATGGGGAAAAATGACCTTTTGAGAGACAATTTAAATTTGTTTTGTTCAGTTACGCTAGTAAGTCTTAGTGGTAAATGAAACATTCTATTATTAGGAGAATTGAATATAACAAATGAATGCTCAACTGAAAAAAATTCAGTGTGAATTTATGGCCTTAATAAGAAATATATTTCAAGCTCTGTTAATGAAAGTGACCCAACAGTAGCAGAAACACTTTACCATCAAGAAATCTCAATTAGTACCTAGATTTTGGTCTCTAGTATCATTCTTCACTTAAAGAAATAAGAAAAATCAGAATGATTCTGGACGATTTTATTGTTTTCTCGATAATTTCCAATATATTTGGCTGAAAACACTTAAAGAGGCTCCTATTCATCAAGTGGTGACAATTTGAACAGAAAGAATACAAATAGTTATAATGGTAATTATTTGGAATAAATGAAATACACACAAGTTCATAAGTTCCTGATGATACTCAAAAGAGAAAAAGTTAATATAGAATGTACGAAAAGCAGTTGTAATACAAAAGAAAGAATAGATGTAATTGGAGATGCCTAATTTTCATTATTTTAAATAAGCAGAATATTAACATTTAGAGTCCTTGCTGCTTATTATACACATGTTGGATTATTAACGACACTTAGTGTTTTAATGTCTATAAGCAAGAAAGAACGAATACAAGCATTCAAGTGAGCCAAGAATCCTGGAAAAATCAGAAAGGTACCAAGAACAAGGAGGACCATTTGAGACCATGGATCAGTCAAAAGAACCTGGTTGATAAAGGGTCAGCAGTTGGTCTGCATCAGTGGTCATCCACAGTAGGACCAAAGTGAGTTCTAAGACAATAAATTAGCTAAGTTTCCCAAAGAGGAGAGGTGACCACACAGACTCTATCTCTCATTTAGATGTTTTTGCTAATTATAATGAGATTCTGACAAGGCCCACTTAAAATTTCAATAATACTAAGAGAGTAGGTCAATAGATCACGAAGGTAATCAATTCATTAGGTAATTCTGAGCTTGTGGAATAAAGAGTACGTCATATCTGGGAAAAAGATGAAATGTCAAGAATCTGAATTTTATAGGAAATCAATCCCACTGATGTAATGAGTGAAATTTTATTTGAAAAGAAGCCCAGACCAATGTCTGGGGGCTTAGTTTTGACTCTCCTTGGACTGTACAACCAAGTCCCATGTCTCAACCAAGTGCTAATAAGCTGATGCTACAGATTGTGCAAATTTAGCTTTTTTAAGGTAGCTCATGTTTCTTATTTTGAGTCTAATAAGATGACTACCACCTGAAGAGAGTATAGACCAGCTCTATTCAAAAAAAAAACATGTGTAAGGTAAAAGTATTCTATATTTATTGTGTCCATATAGTAGCCAACAGCTATATGTAGCTATTGAGCTTTTGAAATGTGGCTAGTAGAACTGGATTTTAAATTAAATTTAATTAATTTAAATTTAAATAGCCATGTATGGCTACTGGCTGCTCTATTGGACAAAACAGGTATAAATATCATATCTGGTAAAATTGCCACAATCTTAGGAGGTAACCCCAGAAAAGGGGGAAATTATTTAAATTTAAATCAGTGGCATTAGTATTTTTTAAATGGTTTATAATATAACAGTAGTAATTAGATTTTAAACATGTGATGTTGTGGGGCTATTTAAGGTATTTAAGGAAATCTGACATGACCATGAGAGCTATGATCTTTAACACTCAGAAGGGTGATGAAAGAAGTCAGTAATCAGTTTTTCTTTCTTGTGGAAACCTAATTTGGTAACTCCATTAGGTGTGATTTGTATTTTGTGTAAGTCATGTGTGACTGAGAGGACTGGTAATGGTTTTGATGTTTTAAAAGATGCTAAATGCTTAGTAGAATGAAAAGATTAATAACTTGGATATTGAACAAAGTTCAGGGAGTAGTGAGTGTTCCTCTCAAAACCCCCTCGACAAGTGTCTTCTTTTGGATTTTCCTACACCTACTCTTTATGGTTTATGTTTCTAAGTATAGATGTGCCTTACTTTAAGAAAACAGCATAGGGCTATGTGCACTTACCTCTTTGAACAGTTATATTCATGGATTATGAATTAATTCAGTATGGTTCACTGTTTCTAAGTAGACAGTATCCTTTTATTCTCTTCAGTTAGGCTTCTTAAGCAGTGACCAGGTGGTTCACCCAGCTTTGTCCGCATACTGCTCATGCTACCAGTAAGTTCTGCTGAATACTCAGTTGCTGGTATCAAGACTGCAGCTTCACGTGCACTTTGCAACCAACAGGTTGGAGGAGAGCTCAGGAGTGGGGATTCTCTAGCCAGGAGGATGTAGGTTTGAATCCCAGCTGCTCTATCACTCAATGTGTGTGACCTAACTCAAATGATTCTGCATTTGGTGGTGCTGATAAAAACAGCCGCTTTTGAGTGGATTTCATTAGGATTAAGGGACCCAGTTAATGTAAGGCATTTGGCATTATTACTCATTTTTCAAATTCGGTGTACTCAGTGCATCAGCTCAAATTCCATCTTCAATCATAAGGATACTTGTGGCCCTTACTGCCTGACTTACCCAAAATGATATACCATTTTCCACTCCAACCAAGATCATCCCTCCCTCCTTCCAACTCTGCTATCCTTTTTGCAGATTACTTTATTGGAAAGGTTATTAAGCTTACTACTGTTCCCTATTTTTAGTTAGTAAGATTATTCCTCAGCCCATTCCTTCTCTGCTCTTCTCTTTCGTGCCTCTTCTTCCGTCCTCAAATCCTAATCCTGGTTTTCTCAGAGAAAACAGAAGCTGAGAAGTTCTGTGAGCTTCTTGCCTGGCTGCCAGCATCTTCTAGCATCTGTACCCTTGTCCTCTACCATTCCTCCCCTTACTGTGGATGAAGGATTTGTGTTCCTACCTGTGGTCAGCACCTCTATAGGTGTGATGGAACCCAATCTCTGCCCTCTGTCTGGTTTGCTTACCTACTCTTTCTCCTGAAGCCGTCATGAGTTGTTTCTACTCCATCATTCCCATAGAGCAAACATGCTGAAATGTCTCCCTTCTCTGCTTTTCTTTACAGTTAAATTCCTTAAAGTGTTGGGTACGGCAATGTCTCCACTTCCTCTTCTCTTTCAAGCTCTTAAACTCTCTCCAATTAGGCTTTTATCCTAACAGACACTGCTCTCACCAAGGCCATCAATACCTCCATACCATCATATCCAAAGGTTAATTCTCAGTACTCACCATACTTGACTCTTTAGCAAGATTTGACACAGCAGGTTGCTCCCTTTTCCTGAAACACTTTCCCCTTAATGGCCTTTGAGGATACTACAGCGTTTCATATCCTACTGGTCACCCATCTACCTCCTTCACTAGTGCCCCTGCATCTCCCCAGCCTCTACAGTCTGCAGTGTTCCTGGACTTAGACCTTGAAGCTTCTCTCCTTACTTCACCCACTTGCTTGGTGATCTCATCCAGAGGAGTTTTAAATGACATCTACATACTAACTCTCCAGTCTTATCTCTCAATAAGACTCTTCCCTGGACTCAAGCCTTATAGGTTTAGCTTCCTACTAGACATTTCCGCTTGAATGTCTATTAAACAGTCCATACATAAAATGTCTCAAGTGAAGTTTTGATCTTCCCCCTAAAGTCTACTCTTTCTCATCTCAGTAAATGCTTACTTAATCCTTTGATTGCTCAGTTCCAAACACTTGGAGTCACTCTTGCCCCCTCACTTCATCTGATGCCCCACATCCAGTCCTTTGTAAATCCTCTGTCTCCACAGTCAAAACACACATTACCACTAGAACATCACCATTTCTCACCACCTCCTCAGCTCCCATTCTGACCTCACCTCCACTGTCTCTCAGCAGTATTCTCAGGAGAGCCTCTTACATGGTCTCCCTTTTTCCACCCTTGCTCCCTAAAATCTAGCTCAGATCTCATCATTCCTCCGTTCAAAACTCTCCGGTGTTCCTGTCTCGTGCAGAGAGCCAAAGTCTTTCAGTGGCCTGTGCAGCCTTGTGCACGCTGGTCCCTGTTATTCTCTGACCTTACCTACTGCTTGTCTCCTCCAAACTTTGCTTTCCCACCCCCCCTCAAAGAGGATCAAATAGGGGCTTTATTCTTTTTGCTACTTATAAAAAGTTGTGGTGACGGTTGTGATGATCAGTATCGTACAGGGAAGACCAAGTTCATTTTTTGTCTTGGGTCAACTGCTACTACAAGAGCCTTGGTTAAGTCATTTAAACATTATATTTAAGAACCTAGTCTCACAGTGACAGAATAGGTCCCTAGATCTACTTCTATGTAGGGGTCCCTAGAGATGTTCTCGGCAGGCTGGGCTGCCTCTGGAGCACATTCTAACACTTGATAGAGGCCTCCACGACCCAGGAATGTGTCTTTTCTGTGACTATTGCCTATGTCCAACAAAAGTGCAGCTCCAACTTCCCTCTGTAATAATGATAGATGTGGGTTGCCCTTCCTTCCTTTGGTACAGATGAATAATATTTCTCTAGATGGAAGAAGAAGAAGCACTGGGGAAAGGGAGGCAGCTGCCAGCCATCTTTCTTGGTAGGACCTCCTTGCTGCCTGTTCTTTGGCCTTGCTGGCCATGTTCCATGTTGGCCTTGCCTCTGACTTGTCTCTTCATCTGCACTGGCTTGCTTCTTGGCTATGTTTTCAGTATACTCACTCTCACCTCAGGGCCTTTACACTTGCTGTTCGTGCATGACTTACTCCTGTACATTTTCAGGGTTTGTTGTTGTTGTTCGTTTTTTGTTTTTTGTTTCAGTGAGGTATTACCTGGCCCCCGTATTTAAAATGAGAACTCTCATGTCCTGATATTTTTCTGTTTTCCTTTATTGCACTATTTGTTTACTATACATTTCTCTTACCTCCTATCTTTCCTATAAGGTAAGCTTCATGAGGGACAAGATTTAAAAAATCTCTGTATGTTTTAAAAATAGTAATCTCTAACACCAACACACATAGTAGGCACTCAAAATACATGTGGGATTAATGAGTAAATTAATGATGTTAACTGGGCTTGATTAGCTTTTGTGAAATGTAAGAATTCTTTGAAATATAATTATTCTCAATTAGTTTGCTAAAATTCAGAGTTTTCAAGCTATTTTTAGTGTTTGATATACATAATGTTCCTTTTTGACACGACTTGTACAATAGAAAAAGATCACATTTTTGTGAGATAAAAAAGGGTGAAAAAATATTCTTTTAATTTCAAGTTGGTGAAATAAGAGTTCTCTCTCTCTTCATCAGGTCTTGTATTAGGTTGCAAATTATTTTAAGGGAGGAATCATGAATTAATATTTCATTTGAATTCCTGAAACTGGACACATAATAACATATAAAAGTTTTGTAGCCTGAGTACAAAACTGAAGCTTTCTTGCAGCAGGGGAAGGTTTGACTTAGGTCATGATTTTATGCAAGACCACTTAGTAGTACAGAATTACTGAATCTCGGAGGTGAAGAAGTTCTAAAAATCATCAGGAGGCCAAGTTTGCATAAGAACCCACCTTGCTCCAGAATGGGGCAAGGCCTCTGTTGAGCTTCATGACCCCCTGTATGGGCCTGGGGTAATCTCCTTTCACATGTGAGAAAACTGAGGGTCAAGTCAGGTCACTCCCAAAGTCATTCCTCTGGCAAATGAAAGAATTGGGATTTAAATGTAGGTCTGAGCTTTTTCCAGGAGAATTATTCTTCCTCCAGCCTTTTACAGAAAGGACACTGAGACTCAGAGAGGAGGAAAAATTCATTCAAGGTCCATGGTAAGAGTAAGCCTAATGGTCCCATCTTTGTGGTCACCCTCCTTGGCAGCCTGTCAGTCATCTGTCAGAGCTTCCTTTTTCATCCAGCTTCCAAAATGGCCTTACCTTTTTATCGCTTCTCATGTTTTCAAACACAATAACGCATTTGCATTCAAATATTACAGAAATGCATTCCATAGAAAGTGAAAATTCCCCATAATTCTCATTCTAAAGAAAGCCACCATCATCAGCTTGAAATAATCTTCCATATTATTGTGTTCAAGATACAAACACACACACGTGTGCACACGCCACACTACATGTATAATTTTATAACTTGCTATTTGTACTTTGCAGTTTCTTTCAGATATCTTTTCATGTCAGTGAATGGTACAACTTCATTCTAACTGTTGCATAATATAGGGGTACCATGTACCATACTTCATTTGACTAATGGACATTTAGGTTGTTTCTTTAGGATACATTTCTATAAATTGTCCTCCAATATATGGTACCAATATTGATTTTCACCAGTATGTGGACAGAGCCCATTTCCTCACACCCTCACCAGTAATGTGTATTAACATATTTTCTTTCCAGCGGAAAGAGAATCAGGATCCCAGGATCAGCCTGGGGTCAGGGAGCCAAGGGGCTCATGAGAAGCAGCAGTGATGATGCACAGTGGGCAGAGCATCTGAGAGACAGAATGCAAGGATGATGAACGTACCACCAACCTGGCCCGTCAGTGGGCCCTAGCAGAAAGCACTCTGGTTCTGGATTCTCCTAACATAGTGACTCATGGCTCTCCCTTGCTGAAAACCCTCCAGACACATCCTTAGCAGGGTGTGCAAGGCCCTCCGGTGTGCTTGCCACCCCTCCTTCTTTAATGCGCACCGGACTCCAGCCACACAGTCCACTTTTTGTTTCTCGAATGGGTGCCCTGGGGCAGGTTTTACCACTTCCAACTCCCACCCCAGCGGGGTTAAGGGCTCTGCCTTCTATGCCTCCCCCAGCCCCTTGAGGTATCAGGAGCACCACCCTATATTTGAGAATTTATGAATGTCCTGGGTTGTTGACCAAGGGCAGCTGCAATGACACTCAGCACAACTTTGGGGTCCAGGAGAGTTTCATTTTTCTAGGTTATTGTGGGTGACCCGCAGGCAACTGTAAATGAAAGCTCCTCTCCAGAGACTGATGATGGCACTGCATATGTGGCCCCTCAACTAGGAAATGTGCTGGGACTCACTCAACGATGGTCTGTGAGCATTGGCTTGGCTTCCGCACGGCCGAGGCGGGAGAGAGGCAGTGCTCCTTAACGCCTCCTCTCCTAGCAGTTCCCCTGCCCAGGACCCACGTGATTTCTTCCCAGAGGACCGCTCTTCATCTAACTCCCCCCTCCCCTGCCCCATCCAGGGCCTAGAGAAGGGTATAATTGATCTCTTTTATTCTCTCTCCATTGCACAGCTAAGGCTTAAATTCCATATTCTCTTCCTTTGGAGCCTCAAGAGATATGTATTTTTTTCTTCCAATAAAACCCAATTCTTGGAAATTCAAAACTGTGGATTTCAAAACTATTTCTGACATGAGGTTCAACACAGAACTTATTTTAAGAAGTCGAACATAGAGCATTAAATATTTATTTGTCTTTGCATTCCTGATGTAAAAATTTTAATTATATCTGCAGCAATAAGGATGCTTTTTGACTTTTTGATAACTTTACAGGAAGGAAATATGGAAAAGAAAAAGGCAAAGGTGATTATGTCTAGATATTATCATGTGATAGGCAACTTCCTTCTTACCATGGGACTTCTGCACGTGCTCTGGCCTTTGGCCTGATCTCTTCTCTTTCCTCTCTGCATGACGATCTCTTCTCTTTCTCCTCTGCATGACGATGCTCCAAAGCTTCCTTCAGAGCTCAATCCAGTGATTGCTCCCTCGGGCAAGCTGACACTCTCCTCCTCCAGTTCCATGACCTCTTGGAATCATGTACTCTCTCTCCTTGACATTGATCACAGTTATGAATTTACACTGTGATTTAAGAGGATGAAAACTAAGTTTCCTTTCCCTTCCTATTTGTCCCCAGTTGCTAGTATAGTGCCTGGCTTATAGTAGGCATGTGATGTAAGAAAAAAGAATAAGTAAATAATAAGGTAGCATAAGCCTTAACTGTGTTACATTTGTAGTGTGTTGGAGCTGTCTCATACCCCCTTGTGGAGCTGATTGTGCACATTGTTCCCATCCCTGCATTCAGTGATGTCACAATAACTTGAAATCAGACATGGTGGCAATATTTACACAACAGTAATTGGCACATGCTACAAGTCATACCTCCTTTGCTCCCATCCCTACCCATCACTCCATCTGTTGTTAAACATTTCCAAGCTCACCACTGGGTACATCTGAATTCTAAGGATTTTTCTCCTTAACCTCTATGTATTTATTCACTTCCCCATTTTGATGCAATGTTATATAATCTTAATATATCCATGGTCAGTACTTTGCCAAGTTTTCTTCTAATTAGCGTACATTCTTTATTCTATATAGGCGTGTAATGTAAAATCAACAGGAATTGAAATGTGTGATGTTTAAATGACTCATAACAGAACCTAAGGACTTTGCAGCAGATCATTTCACTAAAGATTTCAGGAAGTACGCAGGTAAAAGGCAGTGTTTACAGTTTCTTTTACTAAGAAGCTGCAGGCACCCTAGAGAAAATGCACTTAACTTGGTGGCAACTTTGATGGCACGAAAGAGGCACTGAGGAGGGATGCAGGAGAGCTCAGCTACTTGCCCCATTCCACTTCATAAGGGCCATCAGATCTGGAAAATCACCAGGCTCTCGTTCTGTTTCCTCGAGTGATAGCATGAAGTTTAATGGCCCGACTATAGACTTCACTGAAGAGGGTGTGGGGGAGGTTGACCATCCAGCCTCCAGATGAGAGGAGAAAAGCTGGTGGATTTGTATTATCAGACCTCATATTTGTAAGACTCTTTGTTCACGTATGTTTTCACCAAATATCAGTCACTAGGAAGTGTGTTTTGTCCCTTGAGAGCAGGAGTCCATCTTAGACTGTGTGTTTACTTATTACGACCTATTGGTATTTTAGTGAATTCAAAGTCTAAGTTAAGGTATAGGTATGATTGATAAAAGGGTCTCGAGCATGGTGGTAGGGTGTGGGAGATTCCAAACTGCAAAGTTAACTATAGTTAGCTCCTAAAGAGATGTGCTCATTCTACCAAGATCACAATGACCTGTCACATGTACATGGTCACTACCACAGTCAAAAATTTCTTCCCTAATCTACTTTTATCTTAGATTGTGTGTGGGATGCACCGACTCTAGTTGAAGCTATTATTAGCTGCAAAGCAACACGCCACACAGCTCTGCCTTTGAGGGGTCATAGTAGATTCTGAAATACTGGCAAAGTACTTACTTTGATAAATGTAGAGGGTAAGATTCTAAATTGCCTAGGGAAGAGAGATCTAAGAGGCATCGTTGACATTGTTGATATCAGCAGCTAGCAAGTGGGAGAGGAAGAAAGAGGAAAAGAAGCTGGCCTGGGGCCTTCCACCTGCCACTGGCGTGAGCTCAGCAGTGGGGTAGAGAGTAGCTGAATGATTGGATAGATTTCTGAGAGCTAATAACTGCATGAGACTGGACACCCTAATGACTGAATGGTGGACCTTGTGTTATCCAAGAGTGACCAGGACCTGCAGGAACAGTGAAAGCAAAAATCCTGTTGCTTTGCTTTTCAACACACTGTTGTATCAAAAACTCCCTAAAAGTGAGAACTCTTTACCTGATTAGGTCCTAAGTGCCAAGAGGATGGAGATGGCATCTGTCTTGCTCATTGCATCTTTAACACCTGGCACAGTTTCTGACATATGCCACATATTCCATAGACATTTGTCAAATGAATTGATAAATACGAATAAAGCTGAGCATGCTGCATTGTGAAGGGGTGAGTTTCTTGTAATGGAAAGTATAAGAGCAGGTGGTTCCTGAGGTGGACTTAGAGAAGGGTCCTGCTTTGTTTGGAAGGTTGGCCAGAAGGTGCCTACATTTACTTCCTGTCCTCTGTTTTCATGGTCCTAAGCTCTGGCACAGCTTCCCTACCTTGCCGATGAGTCAATGCCTAAACTCATCACAAGGCCAGGGTTTCAGAAAGGGTGCGTGGGTGATTTTTTATTTCCACTGTTGCTTTTCAGCAAAAATGAAATTAGTGAGCAAAGTGCAAATCTCTGTGCTCGGTGTTTACATACATTATCACTTATCCTTAGAAAAAACCTGAAAAGCAGACACTATTTTTAATCCTTAACCTCAGAGAGGTTAAGCGATTTCCCTAAAGCCACTACCCTAACTGGTAAGTCACCAGGCTGGGATTCAAATTCAGGATGATTCTTCTTAAGAGATGGGGTGTGGGTTCTGTGATAATCTTTCCTTATTAATGTGGTAGGAAGGTTTTTCATGGGCCAAAAGGTTCAGGTAGTTTTGGGGGAAAATCCTGTGTGATTTTAGAATTGGAGGAGGCAGGTTTTGAGAGGCAAGAGGCCATATATTCAAAGTATTCTGGGACCAAGGAAAGGAAAGGTGTGGCAGGCCTCAAGTATCAAGCCTCTCATTCGCCTTTGCAGGCAGGCACTGGGCCGTGCTGGGCAGCAGCAGACTTGGGACTATGAGTGAAAGCCCACAGTGCGGACTTGGATTCCTGTGCGTTTTGAAGGCTTGTCAATGGTTTTCTTTAGATCTGAGGATGCAAGTCAGCGAGTAATGGGGCCACATCCCTGGAATGGACTTAGGATGAATATGCCAGTGTAGTCAGTCCAGTGCATCTACTTTTATTTTTCAAGGTTTTTAAAAATGAAGTATATACCACATGAAAGCACAAGTCACAAGTGCACAGTTCAGTGGCTTGTCCCAAAAGGAATGCTGCTGTGTGGCTACCATGCAGGTTAAGAACTAAAACATAATGAGAGCCCCAGAATCCCCTACCCCTCTCTCTCCTGGCAGTCACTACGCCCTCACCCCAAAGGTAGCCACAGATAGTTTGCTTGGCTTTGAAATTCAAATAAATGGAATCTCACGCATGTATTCTTTTGTGTTTAGCTTCTTTTGTTCAGCACTATGTCTGTGAGATTTATTTATGCTATTGTGCATAGTTTACTCATTTTTACTGCCGTGTATTATTTCATAGTAGGACTTCATCACAGTTTATTTTTTTCATTCTATTAATAGACATTTTCTTTGTTTTGTTTTTCCTAGTTTGGAGCTATGGCAGATAAGGATGGTGTAGACATTCTCATACATGTCTTTTGGTTCAAGTATGTACGTGTTTCTATTATGTATATTGTGGAATGAAATTTTTGGGTCCTGGCATATGCATACATTTAACTTTACTAGATACCACTAAACAGTTTTCTAAAGTGATTATACCAATTTACACATCCACCAGCCACCATATGAGAGTTCCAGTTTCTTCATAGCTCTGCCTATACTTGGTAATAGTCTTTTTAATTTTAGCTACATTGATGAGCTTGTACAGAAATCTCATTGAGTTTTTAATGTGCATTTCTCAGGTGATCAGAACAGTTGAACATCTCTTAATGGTATCCCTTAAGAAATGAAAGTTACTAATTAAAAAAAAACAATTTAGTAAAATACACATTTCATAATATTTATCATCTTAACCATTTGTAAGTATATAATTCAGTGGCATTAGAAGCATTTGGGTTGTTGTGTAACCATCATCACTATCCATACCCAAAAGGTTTTCATCATCACCAATAAAACTTTGTACTCTATAAACAGTATTCTCCCCCTTCCCCTTTCCCTCAGTAACCTCTATTCTACTTTATGTCTCTCTGAATTTTCCTATTCTAGGTACCTTATATAAATGGAATTATATTATATTTGCCCTTTTGTATCATGTCCGATTTCACTAAGCAAAACATTTTCAAAGTCTATCCATGTTGTAGCATACATCTTAATTTCATTTCTTTTAATGGCTGAATAATATCACTATTTGTTTATATATTAATCTGATGATGGACACGGGTTGTTTCCACCTTTTGGCTATTATGAATAATGCTGCTATAAACATTGGTATAATTGGAAGTCTCTGCTTTCAGTTCTTTCAGATATATGTCTAGGAGTAGAATTGCCAGGTCATATGTTTAACCTTTTGATGAAATGCAAGATTATTTCCTACAGTGTCCGCAAAATTTTCATTCCCACCAGCACTGCACAAGGATTCAAATTTTTCCATATTCTCATCAATGCTTGTCTTTTTTTTTTTTTCTTTTTTGGTTATAGTCATTTTGGTAAGTGTAAAGTGGTATATCATTGTGGTTTTGATTTGCATTTACCTAATACACATGTCAAGCATCTTTTCATGTACTGAAGTGACCATCTGTATGTCAGGAGAAATGCCTATTAAAGTCCTTTGTCCATTTTTGAATTGGGTTATTTTTTGTTGTTGTTAGTTTTAGTTCTTTATATATTTTGGATATTACTCTCACATCAGATATATGATTTGCAAATATTTTCTCTCATTCTTTAGGTTTTCTTTTAAATTTCTTTATAGTATCCTTTGATGCACAAAAGTTCTTCATTTTGATAAAGTCCCATTTATTTATTTTTATTATTGTTGCCTGTGCTTTTGGTGTCATATTCATGAAATCATTGCCAAATCCAATGTCACGAAGATTTTCTTCAATGTTTTCTTTGAACAGTTATGTTTTAGTTTTTACATTTAAGTCTTTGATCTATTTTAGTTTAATTTTTGTATATGGCGTAAGGGTCCACCTTCATTCTTTTGTATGTGAATATCCAGTTTTGCCAGTATCATTTGTTGAAAAGATTGTCCTCTCCCCACTGAATGATCTTAGCACCCTCGTCAAAAATTCACTGACTATATATTTGGGTTCTCTATTCTATTCCATTGTTATATATTTGTGTCTGTCCTTATGCTAGTACCATACTGTTTTACCTATTGGAGCTCTATAGTAAGTTTCAAGGTCAAGAAGTGTGAGTCCTCTAACTTTATTTTTCTTTTTCAAGATTGTTTTGGTTATTTGGGGTCCCTTGCAATGCCATATGAATTTGGGGATTAGTTTTTTCCATTTCTTTGAAAAAGGCTGTTGGAATTTTGATATGGGTTGTGTTGAACCTGCAGATCACTTTGGACAGTATTGGCATCTTATCAATGTTAAGTCTTCCTCATGAATATGGGATGTCTTTCCATTTATTTAGGTATTCTTTAGTTTCTTTCATCAATGATCTATAGTTTCCAGCATACAAGTCTTTCACTTCATTGTTAGATTTATTACTAAGATATTTTTTGATCTAATTTAATTTAATTTTTTAGATGCTATTTTAAATGAGTAATTACTTTTTCAATTTCATATTTGGTTGTTCATTGTCAGCATGTAGAAGCACAACTAACTTTTTCATACTGGCATTGTACCCTGCAACTTTGCTGAATTTGTTTATTAACTCTAGTAATTTTTTATGGCATTCTTTGGGATTTTCCACATATGGGGTCATGTCATCTGTGAATGGAGATAGTTTTACCCCTTACTTTCTATTGTGAATGCTTTTTATTTCTCTCGCAATGATATACCATACTTACTACTAGCCCTGGCTAGAACTTTTAGTACAATGTTGAATAGCAGTGGTAAAAGCAGGCATCCTTGTCTTATTCCTCATCTTAGGTGGAAGAAAAGCTTTCAATCTTTCACTATTGAATATGATGTTACTTCTAGGTTTTTCATAAATATTCTTTATCATGTTGAGGAATTTTCTCTCTATTTCTGGTATTCTGAGAGTTTTTAATCATGGGAGGGTATTTGATTTTGTCAAATGCCTTTTCTTTGTCAACTAGGATGATCATGTGCTACTTCTCCTTTGTTCTATTAATGTGGTGTTATTACATTGATTAATTTTCATATGTTGAACTACCCCTGCATTCCTGGGTTAAGTCCCACTTGGTCATATAGTGAATAAGCCTTTTTATATGCTGTAGTATTGGATTTGCTAATTTTTGTTGAGGATTTTGCATATATAGTCATAAGTGACATTGGTCTGCAATTTTCTTCTTTTGTGATGTCTTTATCTGGCTTTGATATCAGGATAATGCTGGTTTCATAGAATAAGTTAGGAAGTGTTCCCTCCTTCACAATTTTTTGGAAAAGTTTAAGAAGAATTGGTATTCTTCTTTAAACATTTGGTAGATTTAGCCAGTAAAACCATTTGAGCCAATGCTTTTCTTTGTGGGAAGTTTTCTTTAAAAAAAAATTATTACTAATTTAATGTCTTCGCTTGTTATATGTTTATTCAAATCTTCTGTTTCTTCCTGGGTCAGTTTTGATAGTTTGTGTTTTTCTAGGAATTTGTTCATTTCATCTAGGTTCTCTCAAAATTTAGCTGATTCTTGATGTAATGGAGTGTTATGTAGCCATTTAAAATGATCCTGCAAACAAGTATTTAATAATAAGGAAAAATGTTCACAATAAATTATAAAGTACAAATATTAGACTTCAAAATATTATTGATCTCTAATTCCATTTTCCCAGAAATCATATATATCTATGTATGCTTAGAAAAAACAGTCCAGAAGAAAATGTTAATGGGGATTTGCAAGGGGTGATGGGGTTACTGATGCTTTTTTTTCCCTGCCTTACAGAGTGATTTTTATAATTTTCTCTGGGCTTCTTTGTATTTTCTAAAATTTCTCAAGTATGCCACTTTTATAGTATGAAATAAACAGTAAAATTTTTAAAAAATTTAATTCAATAGAAGTTTATTCATTTAGGTTAAGACCCTGTACTTTCAGTATAACCCTTTATTCTAACCCACTTCCAGGCTGTACATCTTGGTAGAGCTCTAGTCTATTACACAACTAATTGTCACCTTGGAAACACATAAGTGGGGCAGTGTGGTCTAAGGAACTAGAGAGGACAGATTGGTTTCCTTGAGGAGAAATGCAAAGGATTGTGGGGTTTGGAGACAGGGTGGCCTTGGCCTTAGCAGGGTCTGAACAGTTAGAAATTAGGGTAAGGAAGTAAAAAGGGAGTGGGTAGGAGGGGTAGAAGAAGGACTTTACAATTTTGTTTATAACAAATCCTAGTCATCGGTGCACATCCAGAATTTGTGGGGCCTGAGTTTATACAATAGAGGGTGCCCTCTTTAGGGGAAATAACTTGTAAATACAAAATTAAGTACTAAGGCTTTTTTTTTTTTTTTTTTTTTTTTTTTTTTTTAGAAGGAAAAAAAGAAACCATGAAAATTGCTGGGTCCAGGAGCTCTAGGGCTATTTCTTCTGAGAGTTCTTTAGGTAATTAACTAGAAATACCTTTAAATTGTTTTGATTATTGGCTGACTTCCCCTCCCCTTCTGGAACTCTCTACTACTTCCAACACCTCCAGCTTTCTCAGGGATATACCCACATTTGGGCCAGTTTAAATATCATTAGCTTCATGTTTACTTTTGCTAATTGTTATCTATCTATCTATCTATCTATCTATCTATCATCTATTATTCACTGTTTTATTTGCTGTATTTCATTATTACCCAGCCAGTGCTTCTATTGTATTTTTAAAATAGTTTTTCTGAAGATTCATTGTCTTATTTATTTATTTATTATAAAAAATTATTGGGGGGTGATATTGATCAACAAAATCCAATAAGTTTCAAGTGTGCAATTCAACAGTATGTCATATACGTATTGCATTTTGTGTTCCCTACCCATAGTTAGATTTCTTTTCAAGCTTTCTCTTGGTTAATTCTTAGAATCTTAGGTGGTGAAACTATAGGGCGGTGATTACTATATGAATTTTTGTAGGCTTATCTTGCTCATGGGCTACTTATGCTTCACACTGCTCCATACTCTTAAAGCAGAGGCTTTTATTCCTTTCCTGCTTTCCCTAGGAGAAAAATGGAAATGGGAACTAGCATTTGCTAGAGAGAAGGCCAATGGTTCCGTTTGAAACAAAAGTTCTGAAAAAGATGTAAATTGTGCTAATTCATTTTTTCTTCTCTTTGGTATTATTATTATTGGCTATTCAGAATTTATGGCAAGTGTCAAATCTTGATTTTGCAAGTAGGGAAGTTGTATAACAAGGGGTCACGCTGGCCCAGATTTTTAGTTTATATTTAGGTAAAATATGTAGCTGAGCATTCCAAATGCTCAGGGACGGTGTCACTGGAAAATATATTTCACTGAATGGAAAATTTCCAAGTAATACTGAGTATCAGTTGTCATTTTTTTTTTTAAATCTGAGAAATTCAACATGTATAGCAAACATTTGTTGCTTAAGCCTCATATCACTTACGTGGAGAAGGTCCAACAAACATTATCTTTGTTGCACAGGTAGGAAAAGTGGAAGCACGATGAGGTTACAGGGATATATGTCAAATTCATACACTGAAGCTTAGATATCAAGGAGGCTCCCTCCCACCAGCCTTTTCCTCTTCTCCCTTCCCTGTTCATTTCAGGGAAGAAAGCGCAAAGATGGCTGTGTAACCAGCTCCTTTGCCCAGTTAAGTCAGGACACATGGACCGTAACCAGGAAAGAGGGGCTTGATTATAAAAATATAGGGGTGTCTCATGGAACTGCAGAGTAAAAATGCAGCCACCTCAGGAAGAAACTACGAGCTGGAAATAGTCCAGGTATCCTTTAACTCCATTTCTCATCTCTGTTTTAGCCTTTATCACTGGAAAAACTTTATTTCTTTCATTCATAGGAGAGAATACGGCTCCTTACTTTTTGTTATAAGCAGAGATTAATTTTCTGGATTTCTCTATGCCAGTCAGAGAGAATCCGACTGCCTATGGGACAGGTGCTCACCCTGGCCCAACCTTATACTGTCACATAGTACAAACATGGCTGCCAACAGCTTGTCCTGGGGGATCTGAGGCAGTTCCAAGAAAAAGTGGAAGGGAAATTAGGCTCTGGGCCAATCACTCACAAAGTATTTGTTTTAGGTGGGAACTTTATGAGAGCATTGAAACCCTCATTAAGGGCTGCTTTGGGGACATTAATCTTTAGTTTAATCAAAATAGCACAGCAGGCTACTCCCTCAGAAGACTGCCCAGCCCTTATACTACTTTCTAAATGTTCACAATGTGTGAATAGCATCAGTGGTGGCTTTGCCTTTAAAATGCCTGGACACCCTTTAAAGGAGATGGTCCCAATCTCTCAAAGTGCAAGGCGAAAGTGCCTTCAGCAACAGTGGACCAGAGCAGGTGGGCAAGATTTTTTGGAAAACTTTATATGGAATTCAATATTTAATTATTAATTTTTCTAATAAATACCGCTGAGGCAACAGCAATATGACAATGGATAAGATATCATCTCTGCCATCAAGGAACTCATAGTCTATTGGGGAAAAAACAGATGCAGAAGCAGGAAATTAAAATACAGAGTGGCAAGTGCTAGGATAAAAGGGCGTATGGGTGGAGGATGGGAGGGGGCAATGGGAACCCCAAAGAGGAGACTTGGAGAGAGAGGAGAAGGTAGTGGTTATGGGGCAGTTTCTAGGAAGCTAAAGTATCTAAGCTGAGTCTTGAAGGCCACGAGGATTTCTGAGCCAGTGAGGAGAGAGATGAGAATGGCTGGAAGAGTAAGTCCGAGAAATGTGATAATCCCATAGAAAGGCACATGCAGATAGCTTTTAATATAGGTAATTCCACATAATATGCTCATGTAAATTGCTTCAAGTTCTTACATATGTGCACACTAATACTTACTCAGTCAAGTTGGTGAAGGAAATTAGGATCAAGGCCAGAGCTTCAAGAACCTTGAGTGCTATGAGTGTTTAGATATTTTCTAATGTAACTTGGGAGAAAATGTCATCGTCTCATCCAGCCCATTTTAAAATGGTAAGTAAAATAAGCTTGATATTTTTTATATGATATTGTTTGGTCAGTGTGATGGTTAATTTCATTATCAACATGGCTAGGCCACGGTATCCAGATATTTGGTTAAATACCAGTCTACATGTTGCTATGAAGGTATTTTTTAGATGAGATAAACATTAAATCGGTAGACTTTGAGTCGAATGTCTGTCTGTCTGTCTGTCAATTGGCTATACATCTGTCTTATTGGTTTGGTTTCTCTAGAGAACTTTGTCTAATCAGTGTGTCTACTTTTATCCTGTAAGGTTTTATTGTTTTTTGTTTGTTTGTTTGTTTTAAAAGAGAACTCTACTATACTATCTTATATCTACTAAATATAAAGACTAGCAAGTGGAATCTGATATCAGTCTCCAATACTGTTGACCTTTAAGTGATGTAACTCATGGAGTCATTCTGGGAAAGTTGGGAACTGAGCTTCTCCCACTGTGTTTGAGTGGCATATTTTCTTTCTTCTTTTGCAGCCAACTCGTGGAATTTTACTTAAACACTTGCCCAAGTTATCTGTAAGAATGGAGACTCTTTTCTTTTCTTGCCTCTTCTTTTATCTTTTCTCCTCCTCCTCCCTCACTCCCATGGATAACCCATGTTAATGATATATGATCATATACAATTATATATACACACATACTATTTTTTTAATTTTAATTTTTCAATTAGAGTGAACATCCAATATTATTTTATATCAGTTGCAGGTGTACAGCATAGTGGCCAGACATCCATACAATTTACAAAGCGATGCCCCCACCAGTCCAGCACCCACCCAGCACATACACAGTCACCACAATACCATTAACCATATTCCACATGCTACACCCTACATTCCTGTGGCTGTTTTGTAACTACCAACTTGTACTTCTTAATCCCTTCACCTTTTTTCACCCAGCCCCCCACTATCCCTTCCCATCTGGTGATCATGTTTGTTCTCTGTATCTATCAGTCTGTTTTCATTTTGTTTGCTCATTTATTTTGTTTTTTAGAGTCCACATATTAGTGAACTCATATGATATTTGTCTTTATTTGACTTATTTCACTTAGTATAATACCCTCTAGGTCCATCCATGTTGTTGCAAATGAAAAGATTTCATTTTTTATGGCTGAATAATATTCCATCTTATATACGTGCCACCACTTCTTTATCCAATCGTCTATTGATGGGTACTTAGGTTGCTTACACACATACTATTTTTGTCTTTGGTTTTATTATACGATCTCTACATCTTGCTTTCCCAGTTAACAGTACCTTATGGAACTCTTTCCAACGAAGTGGGTAGAGATGAAGCCTATTTTTTATTTGTTGCATTACATTCCATAGCATGAATGTGACAACACATTTAACTATTTTCCAATGACAGCCTTTCACTCTCTTTTCAAGATTTTTTTTTGTCCCTGCAGTGTTGTAAAGAAAACCCTTATATTTGTGTCCCTGCAAGTTTTACTACCAATCGCTTACTTCCAAAATAGGCCCCAATTAACCTATTTGGGTAGAAAAACAAAACATGCTGTAATTTTGAAATAAAATTTCACTCAATTACCCTGAGGACAGATTGGGCTTTCATTATCTTTATTTATATTTAATTTTTCACATTTTGTTATTTCTCAATATCTTCCTCTTAAACTTAAGGAAAATATAGACGCCCCCAGCACAGTATTATTAAAAACTCAACTTTCAAGAAGTTTATTTATAATAATTTTAAAAGTAAATTTTATAGATTAAAAAAATAGTCCCCCTTGCTCCCCAAATTTTGAACATTATTTTAATTTAAGAGTTATTTCTAATTATATGTTTGGCATTTGAGATATCATTATCTCAAATCATCTTTTAGAAAATTTTACAAGGTCAAAACAAGTAAGTACTTGTCAGCTTTTCTTCTTGCAGTATTCACAAAGATTGTAACTAAAGCTAATATTTTAGGAGAAAGTAATTAGCAGAATCTGGTGCTTATTGCTACAGAATTCTAACTTGAGTCCAGGGCTACAGCAAACCACTCAGTGCTGTCAGACACTGCCATGAGGTGATGCAAACAGCAAGGTCACTTAGAGAAAGCAATTTGTTCAAAAGTTCATGCTCTATAACCTGGAAATCACAATTTTAAAATAAATACATAAGATACATTTTCACAAAAATAGTCATCATGGCTTTTTATTTACATAAATACAAAATTGAAAGAAATCTAAATGTCCAAAATTAAGAGAAAGGTTAAATAATGATAGAAAAATTTGATGAACTATTATGTAGATATCAGAAAAGAAGGTTAGGGAGAGTAGGAAGACTCTGTAATGTAGCAATACTGACTTAAGAGAATGAGGCAGGCTCTGTGTGTTATGTGTGTAAACTGAGTACATTAAAATACATACAGGCATAAAAAGTTAATGAGAAATATACTTAAATCCTAATAGTTGACTACATGGAGTTTTGGGCAGAGGAGGATTTTGAGTGATTAAAAACTTCTACTTCCTAAATTTTCTATGCTTGTGTTATATCATTTCTATACTTTTAAAAAAGAGAGAACCAATTAAGGAAATAGATTTCTACTGAGATTATAAATTCATCGTTATGGATCAGTGGGAATTTTCTGCATTGAAGTGACATAAATGAGGTGACAATACTTGTTTTCATAGCAACAGCATCTTTTGACAACAAAGAATATTTGAGAACAGATAATACAAGGAAGATTTTGTTTGTTTTTTAGGTTGTTCAATTTATTAATTTAGAATCATTCAATCAAACAATATACAATCTACAAATAAACAGAAGGAGGAAGAGGACAAAGTTAACATGATAAAATTATGATGAAATATTATAGGAAAAGTATGGGGAGTAATAGCAAACTCCTGTGTACTTTGAACCTAGCTCTGTCAAAACCTAACATTTCCCTTTTTTGCTTATGATAAAAAATTAAAGATTGAGTTGAAGCCTCTGGGAACCTCTTTCTTATCCCATTTCCCCTTTTCCTTGCCCAGAGATAATCAATAATTTTGGTTTTATCATTCCCATGCATATTTTTGTATTACTATTACATTTGTATTATCTGTAAATTGTAGTAGCATAATTTTCAGGTTTTCATACTTATCGCCAATATTATCATCCTGAGCACATCATTATACAGCTTGCCTTTGCACACAGAATCATGTCTTAAGATTTATCCACATGGACACGTGCAGCTTTAGTTTATTTACCTGTTGTAGGGTAGTCCGCTGAAGGAACATGCCACAATTCTTTCTTTCTTTCATTTATTCTGTGAGGAGAGGGAAGGGAGGGAGGGAGGGAGGGAGGGGGGAAGGGAAGGAGGGAGGAGGAGGGAAGGGTAGGAGGGAGGGATGGAGGGAGGGAGGAGGAGAGTAGAGGGGAGAGCGGGAGGGAGGGAATATAGAGTATTATGAGGGCTATCGTTTATCTGCATCGAGCTCTATCTCTCTCCCTTCCCTTCTCCCCCTCCCTGCTCCTTCTCTTCCTTCTTCCTTTCCTTCCTTCTTCCTTCTTCCTTCCTTCCTTCCTTCCTTCTCTCTCTCTCTCTTTCTTCTGTTATTTTTTTGTAACTCACTGCTTTTTTAAAATTAAAATTATTGATGTGACACTGATTAGTAAAATCAGATAAGTTTCAAGTGTACAATTCAACGGTATGTCATATATATATTGCATTATGTGTTCACCATCCAAAGTTAGGTTTCCTTCTGTCACCAAATATTTGACCTCTACCTACCTCCCCCTGTTCTCCCTTCCCTCTAGTAACCACTGATCCATTGTCCATGTCCATGAGTCTCTGTTTGTTTGTCATGTTTGTTTACTGCTTTTAGTTTTATATCCCATATAAGTGAAATAATATGGTTTTCAGTTTATTCTGTCTTATTTTGCTTAACATGATTATCTCAAGATCCAGCCATGTTGTCACAAATGGCAGTATTTTATCTTTTCTTATGGCTGAGTAATATTCCATTGTATACATGTAACACATCTTCTTTATCCAGTCATCTACTCAAGGACACTTTGGTTACTTCCATGTTCTGGCCACCATAAATAATGCTGCTATGAACATTAGGGTGCATATATTTTTGCAGATAAATGTTTTCAGATTTTGGGTGTAAATACCCAGAAGAGGGATTGCTGGGTTGTAAGGTAATTCTATTCTTAGTTTTTTGAGGAATCTCCATACAGTTTTCCACAGTGGTTGTACCAATTTACATTCCCACCAGTAATATATGACGGTTCCTTTTTTCCACAACTTCTCTAACACTTGTTATTACCTGTCTTGTTGATGACAGCCATTCTAACAGGTGTGAGGTGATATCTCATCACAGTTTTGATTTGCATTTCCCTGATAGCTAGTGAAGTTAGCATCTTTTCGTATGTCTGTTGGCTGTTTGTATGTTTTCTTGAGAGCAATGTCCTGCTCTATTGATCTATTTGTCCATTCTTAAGCCAATTCCACATTGTCTTCATTATTCTGGCTTCAGATGAACCTAACTTTCTGGTAGGCAGGTCCCCCAACCTTCTTTTTCAAAATTATTTCAGCTATTCAGATCTCGTTTCTCTTCCAAATGAATTTCAGGTTCACCTTTTCCTGTTGATATTTGGACTGGCATTCTGTCCAATATCAGAGTATTTTAGAGAGAATTGCCACCTTCACCATATTAAGTCTTCATTATCTTCAAACATATTATGCCTCTCCATTTATTCTTCCTGTGTATCTCTCATGGTGTTTTATAATATTCGCCAGAAAGGCCATGCACATCTTTTGCTAGATTCATTCTTAAGTGCTTTATGTTTTTGTTGTGAATGATAATTTTTCTATTACATTTTCTGATTCATTATTACTAGTATTTAGAAAAATTATTAATGTTAGTTATTTTTTGTGTTTAGAGCTTTGTTGACTTTTCCTTTTACTATTAAAATTTTGTCTGTAGATTCTTAGATTTCCTATGTAGATAACAAATCAGCTCTTTTCTTATATTCAATCTTTCAAACTGATATACCTTTGATTCCTTTCTCCCCATTGTGCATGAACTTTGACCTCAAGTACAATGTGGAATAGAAGCATTTATAGCAAAAATCTTTGCTTGTTCCCAACTTCCATGCTTCTATGGTTTCACCATGATGCATGCTAATTACTGTGGGCTGAAAAGAAAGTATAACTGTTATTTGTTAGATGCATAGCTGCATATATTTATAGGTCAGTGTTTTGTAAACTGTAAGCCATAATCCATTCTTGGGTTGTGAAATCAATTTAGTTAGTTGCAACTTACATTTAAAAAGAATGGATTGAAACAAATTATATCAGAATGCATCACTTGTATAAAAGGTGAATATTTGTGAAATTTGTCTGTCTGTCTGTCTGTCTACCTCCCTCCCTCCCTACCTACCTATGTGTGTGTATGCATGTGCATTTGTATACTGGGTTTTTATTTTTGATATAAAATGTTTCTTAAAGGGGCCACATTGAAAAACAATTTGGAAAATTCTGTATTAGATTATGCTTTTAAATTTTGTTCCCAAATTTACTATAGCCTTACTAAATTTTGCCTGCTTGATCTATCTGTGTCTGATAGAAATGCTTGAAAAATTTTGCATTCTGATTATAGATTTGGCCATTTCCCTGTAATTCTATTTTGCTTTATATATTTTGAAACTATGTTTTTAGAGGCATATAAATTTGTGATTCCTATATCTTCCTGATAGATCATTTCTATTATTGTTATATAATGCCCCTCCTAATTCCTACTAACTTTTTGCATTATATTAATATGAGCTCACTAGCTCTATTTGGAGTATACGCACATATTTATTTATTTATTTTTCATCTCTTTAATCCATTCAATACAACGTTAGTCTTCGTTTTATAATAAGTACTTTTAGTACCATTGTATTTATTGTGATTACTGACATACTGTACCTGATTTTAGGTTTTCTCTCTATTGGCATTTTCCTTGTGTTCTTCCTCAACCCCACCCCAGTCCTTTTTGTTTTTTAAATAAGTTGGCAAATTATTTTTTAAAAAACTTAAAAAAAAAGTTCTCTCTGTTGGTTTTTAATCTATTCTTTTAGTGATTTTCCTAAAATTTTAACATATCCTATTTGAATTAAAAATATTCTAATAAATATATTGTTTGTTAGCATTTCTATTCTTGTGAACACAGCATATGCACAATCAATATTTAATTAAGGCAAAACATATTTAATTATTTTTTTCTCACCATATGTCATTGTTTCTTCTTCCCCTTATCTTTGCTGTAGTTTCACATTTCTTTTTACTAAAATACATACTTTACTAAGTATGCAAATGTGGATCTGTATGTGGGAAGGCTGATTTAGTTGTGCTTTTGAAAATGTCTTTTTGCCTTTCATCTTAAATAATAATACAGCTGAATATAAAACTCAGTGTTGACAGCTATTTTACTTTAGCATGCTAAGGATGCTACTACACTGTCTTCTGCCCACAATTGTGGCTGAAAATAAGCCTCTGTCAGCCTAATGTCTCCTTCTGGGTAGTTTGGTCTTTTCTCTCTGGTAGCTTTTAGGCGTTTTTTCTTATCACTGACGATCTGTGCTTTCCCGTGTTCTGTCCACAGAGTGTTCTTTACATCAGAAGAAAAATGTCTTCTGCACATTACAAAGATTCTCAGCTGTAATCTCTTCAAATATTACTTCTTCCTTATTTCTTCCATCTTCTTACTTTGGAACATCTACCAGATATAGGATGGAGCCTCTCAATGTATCTTCTGTGTCTGTTAACTACTATATTAAAAATCATCTTATTGTCACTCAAGGCTAAGTTCTGTGTGTTTACCTGACAACTATTTTCTAATTCATTACTTTCTGGGTCTGATCTAAAGTTTATCTTGTCTTTTGAGTTTTTAATTTTGGTAGCTACATTTTTTAGTTCCAATATATATGTGGGTTTTCTTAATAACCACCTGGTTTTACTTATGTCTTTTTTTTTTTTTTTTTTTTTTTTTTGCGTTTCAGAATTTCTTATTGTTAATGACTTAATATCTTGGCTTATGCCTTTGAACATTCTAGACATACTTATTTTAAAGTTTGTAATGACAGTTTCAGAAAATTGATTTTATCTCTAGGTGTTTTATGTTTCGATTGATTTTGTCAATTTGTAGGCTGTCTCTAGTATTAGATTTGTTATGGCAGTCACATTTTGAATATGTATGTACGTGTTGTTCTCATTCCGTTTGTCTAATAGTTTTGGGGATTTACAGTTGCCTCTGTTTGACCCTCCTTCACGTTCCCAGGACAGCATCAGGTGGAATTTGCTCTGCAGCGATGCTTGGGCTATCACAGATCCAGTTCCGGGGTAGCACGTGGCCGGCTCAATTCTTGGCCAGGAAGTCGTATCTACAGCCTGCTTTCCTAAGCCAAGAATCTCCTGTATAGTGTCAGGAAGTGAGTTGATAATTGCTTTTTCTTAATAGATTCCTTTCTGTGAAGGGAGGCGTCCCAAGCAGTAAGCCTGGTTCTGATCCACTGTTGTACATGAAGCACTTTTCGTTCCCATTATGTAGTAGGAGCCAAAATTCAAAATCCCACTATGTGCTTGCAGACTCGGAACATAAGAAACCTGTGGCTTTAAACCCACTCACCACTGGTAATTCATTGCCAGCTCTGGTCAATGGAGGTGTTTATCTATTTTCCCCTTCCCTCTTTTTTTTGATCAATCATTGCATTTCATTTGGAGCAAAGGAGGTGGATCAAAGCATTAATCTTTGATGCTTCATCTTGACTAGAAATCTAATCTACACTGTAAAGTTTTTTATTTTGTTTTAAAATCCATTTAATTTTAGTTTCTGAAAGCTACATGTTGTAGCTATATAAGAACATACTTGAAATAATATTTTTGTTAAATAATTTTACTTTTATATATTATTGAAAAAATATCCAAAATTTATAAGCATTTTTATTGTTTTAGTGACAATAAAGCAACTTCAAAGTCTGTTGTTTTTGATGGAGATTTCTGTGCTCTTCATAGAACATGGCACCTCCCCAGCAAGACCATCTCATAAATTGTATGATTCAACTGCAGAATTGGATGGAGAAAGTGCACAATCCATTCGTTGATGGAAATAAGCTTTATGTAGTGGCTAAGAAGCTTGGAAATCCCTGTGAATAACTGTCTTGGTTTTAAGTCCCAGCGGCACTGATTACTAGTTATGTGACTTTGGGGAGGTTACATAAACTCATAAGCCTCCTTTTCCTTATTGTCAATGTTTTGGCAATAATAGAAACCAATAGGATTGTTTGAGGATCAAATGACATTACACATCTGATGTGTTTACACATAGTACTTGGCACATGTAAGTGCCCAATAAATAGTTAGCCATTGTTATCATTATGATTAAATCATGAATATATGTGTCAATTGTTTCTGTTTAAAAAACACAACCAAATCCTGAAGTTAGGACATACATGGAAAGTTCATCTGAAAAAAAATAAACTCACTCTTTTATAACATGTCATGTGTAGTTTAAACGATGAAGACCATATCAATCTCTACTACAGGAACAAAGTTATGAATAAAGTTATATTAAATTTTTGTAATGTGTTTTCCAGACTAGAAATTTTAATCCAATTTTCTTCAGCCTTCAGTGGCCAAAATGTCACCTTCGAATTTTCTAGCTATGAATCGAAATCTTGCCAAGAGAAAATTTGCTTTTCATGACACTAAAAAGTTACCATCTCAGCATTTTTCTACTCTTTTGTTTTTATCAACAGTTTCTATTAATAAGGAGACAGTTCATTTCTTTCCTCCTGAGTTAAAAACATCTCAACAAACTGAAAGATGATCTCTGTATGAGGAGAGCAATTCAACTATACAATGATGCAGTGCCTATAAATATTGTCCTATTAGACAAGGGCTCAGAGGCTTAAGTGGCCTAGTTAAACAATTAAAGGTAACCTGCTTGGTCCCTTAGGCTCACAAAACCAAAAACCTAGGGACTCAGTACAATCCTATGAGTCTCATCTTTAAAGGCACCTTACTTAACTTGCTTTTAAAAATAGTGCACCATGTTTTTGTGTGTTTTACTTGGCAGACGCACTTGACTGAGGGGGTTGGTTTGGCTGCCTGCTTTAGCATCAGTATAACACCTTTGGTTAATGGATGTAGGAAGGAAGTGAGCTAAAATGAGGCGCTGAAGCATGTGTGAAGCTTGTCACTTGTTCATGGAGTAATGAGACAACTGTAGGGGGAAGGAGAGGTCAAGAGCAGAGTTTCTGCTGAAAAGAAAAAAGGGCTGTGTTTCTTGGGCTGAAATCACACCATATTTGGAACAAGCATCAATGTTTAAATACATGACACTGTTTTCTTTTTTTTCCAGTTTTACTGAAAAATAATTGCCATGAATCACTGTGTACATTTAAGATGCATAGCATGAGGTTTGATCTACATATATTGTGAAATGATTACCACAATAAGTTTAGTTAACATCCATCTCCTCATAGAGATGAAATAAAAAGAAAGAAGAAGAAAAAAGGAAAACAGAATTTCTCCTTGCGATGAGAACTCTTAAGATTTATTCTTTTAACAGTAAATTATTACAGCTGTCATGGAAAACAGTATGGAGGTTTCTTTAAAAATTAAAAATAGAACTATCACAGCATCCAGCAATTCCACTTCTGAGTATTTATCCAAAAGAAATCAGTACCTCAAATAATACTAGCACTCCCATGTTCTTTGTAGCACAATTCACAAGAGCCAAGATATGGACACAACCTAAGTGTCCAGCAACAGGTGAAGGAATAAAGAAAATGTATATATACACGATAGAATACCATTCAACCTTAAACAAGAAGGAAATTCTGCAATATGCAACAACATGGATGAATCGTGAGGACAGTATGCTGAGTGAAATAAACCAGTCACACAAAGGCAAATACTGCATAATTCTACTTTATGTGAGGTATCTAAAATAGTCAAATTCATAGAACCAAAGAATGGCATGGTGGTTGCCAGAGGTTGGGTGAAGGCGGAAATGAAGAGTTACTAATCAATGGACACAGAGTTTCAGTTAAGCATGATGAATAGGTTCTAGACATCTGTTATACAACATTGTACCTCAAGTCAACAGTTTTGCATTGTACACTTAAAATTTTGTTTAGAGGGTAGATCTCAAGTTAAATATTCTTACCACAATTAAACGAAATAAAAAAATAATAATAAAATAAAATAAAGTTAAATAAAATAAGAAGGAGAATGCAGAGAAGGGAGCCAAGAAGAGAACCCTGGAAAACTAGAGCTACGTAAGTTTGCGAATGTGTGAACTGAGTCTTTCTGTGGTCTGGCATTCCTAACCTTCATGACTTTGCTCAGACTCTTTCCTCATCTTTAGATTCTCTTTACCATCTCTAAAGGTCTGAATTCTTCCAGTGTCTCAAATGAAAATAATTCTCAACATGATGTCTGCCCCTTTTTATTGGTATTCACTCTCTCCTTCATGTTATCATTATTAGCACACTCATACATATGTTTTAGTATTTTCTGGTGGCTAAGAAACTCGGCTTCTTGCTCTCGTGGTCCAGATCCTCAGTGAGCTTCCTGAAGATGATGATGATGATGATGATGTTAGTTAAGAGGATGAAGAAGAAGAAGAAGATGGCAGCACATCAGAGTGGAGCAAATATAACTTTGTAAGTAGACTGTCCTTGGTTTGAACTTAACCCTACCATTTGCTAATTGTGTAGCACTTGGCAAGTTCCTCAACATAGCTGAGCAAAGTTATTTTGAGAATGAAATAAATTAGCCTACATTTAGGTGTGCTCTATACTAGAGCACACAATAGGTGCTCCAGAAATAGTAAATTCTGTTTTCTTCTCTGTTTCCCCTATACCTAGTCTATGATAGTTCTTAGTTTATGAAAAGCTCCCATCTTCAATGTACTAGCTGGGATTCTTTCAGTTGCAAGTGATGGAAACCCAGTTTAAGTAAGGAAGTAAGTAAATAAGTAAACAAACAACATGTTTGGCTCATGTAATTGCAATGGCAAAGGAAGCCTTGATCCATGGCTCAAATGAAGTGGTCAGAACTCAGTGTTTCTTTCTCCATTTCTTAGCTCTGCTTCCTCTATGCTTGTTCAGTTAGGCAGGACCTGCCCCTCTTGGCAGAATTGCCACCAGAGCTTCACTTTATGTCCTCAGTAACCTCAGAAGAAAGAAAGCACTTTTTCCCTAGTCACCGCAGCCAAAGTCCAGAATTTTATCCAGTTGGTTTAAATTGACCTAGCTTAGATCACATGACTGTCCCTGAACCAACACCATGGGCTGGGGAAGTGATCCCTTGAGTGGCCATCCAGCCAGAGTCTTATATTTCCTCTGAGCCAAGAGTGAGAATAGCCCATCCAATCCACATGTACCAAGAGAAGGGAAGAGATGGTTTCTCGAGGAAAATCAGGGGGCTGTGACCAGAAACAAGTGAATAAGCGACAAGCAGGCAAAACCAACGGGGCTCAGTCATTTATATGACTGCAGCGAAGCTAGACACACCTGGAGCAAACCTCTCTTCTGCTCTGAGTAATTTCTAAATGCTCTGTGGAGACTGTAAATGCCTCTGCGCCTGTGGTTTTGGGCTTCTTTATTAAGTGCTATGGATTTGTGTTTCTCTCTCTCTCTCTCTCTCTCTCTCTCTCTCTCTCTCTGTGTGTGTGTGTGGTCTTAGTGAGCTAAGTCAAGACTTAGGAATATGGTGGTTCTCTCAGTGTCCTGGAAGGAAAGAGATGAGACATGCAAAGGGGTTGAAGATGAAGACTATTTATATAGATGTGGGCAGGGGTAGCCAACATGAGGTAGTGAGGCTCCCAGGGGTCTCGCCTGGAGCAGCAAGAAGGACGGGAATTACCAGAGTGCAGTGGGAGCTGGGCCTGTGAAAGAGGGGCTACTGGATGGGAGCAGGAGCCCAGGAGGAGTATAGCCACTGCCTGATCCATGGCAAGCAGGGTGGGAGCAAAGGGCATAAATAGCTTAGCCTCTCTCTGCTCCCACCCTCCACTCCCATGCTGGGGTCTTCCATTAGCCAAACCCAACCAGAAGCCAGAGGGCAAGGGAGCCAAGGTAAGACAGTCCACAGAGCAGCCCAGAGCATGGAGACTAGTCAGCAAGGTCCTACTGTTCTGTAAGGTTTATTCTTTGGGAGGAAAGTGTAATGTGTAAGATGCTTGGGCTATGATCAGTGCAGTTGGGGGATGGGATGTTTAGTCAGTGTCTGGATAAATTCTGATTTATTCTCTTTGCTTTTGGAAATGTAATAATCTCTCCATCAAAGCTCCATCTATCTGCCAAAATAATGCATGTCCTTTTGTACAAATGAAAGAATTACTGCTATTATGCAAACACTGGAAGGGTACCGCATTTGCATGCAAAGGGGAAAAAAGAAAAATCCTATTTGCAATAAAATTAATTATACCACTGTGGCAAAAAGACACATGAGTATCCATTTAACGCTTGGACCGGAGCAGAACTAACTTTCCTTGCCAACCCTGATGAAATAATGGAAGCCAAAAAGAAAATACTCTGAATATAGAGGCCTAGATAGAATAAGCAGGAATTGGGAATTTCTGGCCATTTTAAGACTCCTCCTCAACAGAAACAAAAGACTGACATGAAGATTTTTACAAATACTAATCATGAATATTAATGTTCTATAGCTGATGCCTGAACCAAGTTCTTCATTAAAAAGGCCTTTCGGCAGAGAAGTGTTAGCATGCAGGGTTTGGGACTAGTGTGAGGTACTGTGGAGAATGTGCTTTGCATCTGAAACCAGAAGGAAGGTAGATGCATTAGGTTTAGAAACTGTCAGAGGTTTATTATATTGCTGTATTCAACCCTCGGCAGATAGGAGCTTTGAAAAGAAGGCAAAGGAATCATGTATTCTGGAAAGAGAAAGTTGAACTGTCACCGGAGGGGCAGTCAGTTCATAAAATGCTCCCTTGCATTCCAGGCTCCTCATGTTTTATGGATGCTGTTGGTTTGCTTCTCTCTCTGCCTCAATCCGATCTAGAGCTTCCAGGAGGCAGGGCCTATGTCCGCCTAGGTCTTAGTCACCCTGTAACTCCAAGTGCTTGGTACACAGTAGGCAGTCAACAAATTTTGAGGACTATATTAATGAATGAACCACAGACTTTTAGACTGAGTTCCCTCAAAAATCACCAATTTCAGTGATTCTGGGAAAAAAGTGTACTTGGAGTGAGGGATTGGGCAGTGGAGGTGTTGGCGGTGGGGGAGGGTAAGAAAAAAAATGAGATGTATCTGGGAGAAATTTTTTCAGAACACATATCCCCAAATCTTCTGGCCACTCCAGCCTCTACATGGATATCAGGACTTGGTGGGAGTGAATATTGTATTTTGAAAAGCTCTAGTGGGTGACTTCCTGCTCAACCAGGCTGAGAATCACTGCTCCAATCCCCACCCACCCATCTAGCTACCCCTCCAACCCTCCTTGCTTCCAGGGTTCAGCTCAGCACCTGCCACCGAACAATGCCACCAATAGTTGCTGAGTGAATGAATGTCACAGAGGAGACTACTCAGAAGGAGCAATAACTTGCCGCAGGCCCCACAGTCAGGTCTTGGTGGTCCAGGCACTCAACATGAAGCATCATCGCAGAAGAAATGTTTTTTCTATGCCTCCCTCTCTGCCCTCAAAGTTGAAAGCTTTCAAGCGTGAAAGAAGACGGTCAGGACTTTTTGGAGATGGAATGTCATTAAACATTGGGACTGGACATCAGAGGAAGTGTGGTCCTAGAGCCTGCACCAGAGTGTTAAAATGTGACGGACACTCATCTTTCTAGGCTGATTAAAATTAGATGCAGCCTTTGTGGAGGCAAAGCGTGGATCAGAACTAGAAGCTCTCAAATACTGTGAATCATACCACGCTCTATAATCCTCATTGGGAGATCACATTGCTACCATTCAAAGCAGGGAAGTGAGTGAAAGAAATGACCAGTCCATTGCACTGTATGCCTGATCTGTAAAACTGATGGTAAGTTGGTTTTATTTATTTGATGACATATATAGTTTGGGCAATATAGTGCACATTAAAAGCATGGATTCTGTGAGTATATTAAGTGATGCTGAATTTCATACTTTAAAATAGTGGATTTTATGTTATGTGAATTTTAACACACACACACACACACACACACACACACACACACACACACACACAGCAATTGGATTCTGGAGCCAGATAGTTTGAGTTTGAATACTAGCTCTCGTACCAAGCTGTGTGACCTTGGCAAATTACCTAATTTTTCTGTTTCTTTATCTGTAAAATAGGGTTAATAATAACCCTTACTTCACGGGGTTGTTGTAAGGATTAAATAAATTAATACATGGAAAGCTTCTAGAACAGTGTTTGGCGTGTAGTAAGTGCTATCCAACTGTGAGCTCTCATTAGTATCATTGCAGATGGCACACCCCACAGGGAGCTGAGGCTGGTGTTAACTTGTGTTGCTTGTCTAAAAGACTTTGCATTATTTAATAGATGAAGTAAAGACTGACAATTGAAGTTGTCTTAGTTGTATGACACTGAATCAGATGGAGCCTCTTTGTGAGAGAGAACAGTTTCTTTTCCTAGGCGCAGTGCTAATATAAAATATTTCCTTTGCATTTCCTGAATCACAGAATTTTAAGTACTGGAAAAGGGCTCATAGTTCATCTCAGCCTGAAAAGAGAAGAAACTGACTTGTCCAAGGTCGCACAACTAATGTGGCCTGGTTTTCTAACTGCTAGAGCAGTGCTTTTTCTGCCCATCACCATAGTTACAATAACTCTGTGCATGGAAATGTATTTTGTTCCCACATCTGTAATGTTTAAAGTGAAATACACACGAACACAAGAATCAAGGTGCAGACAGCGCTTCTGTTTTGCGAGGAGCTGTGGGCATTTCATTGGAATGCACCATGTTTTCTGTTTGAAGGGAGGTTGTAAGACTGCATCAACATATGAGGGCTCCTAGTTTCAAGTAACAGAATCGAGCTCTGGCTAACTCAGCAGTCAAAGAATTTATGGGCAAGCTATCAGGTAGCTTGAGAGTTGAAGGAAGGCTGGCAAACCAGGCTCAAAGATAACCAGAACAAGAAGTCAAGCAGCAGCTACACGGCCAAGGCCACCCCTCAGGTTCAGTGTGGTGAAGATGCTGCCAGGTACAGCTGCCCCTGGACACTCAATGCCAAAGCCTCATACTCTGCCCACTGCTGCCGCCCATGGTCGCTCATTCTTGGGCTTGGCTGTTGTGAATGGTCTCTTATCTGCTTCTGTGTCTTTGTATCACTCTCCATGCCTTGAAGTCCCAGAGGGAGTACCGCATTGGCTGAGCCAGGTCAGATGTCTAAGATCCAGCGTGGCTGGCAGGTGGGAGTACGGGGCACAGAGGGAAAGTCTCTGGCCTTCCGAGACTGTGGATTGAGAAGAAGGTCTCTACCTATAACGAAGATTCATAAAGGATGATCTCCCCTCACTGGATTCTCCCCCAATAAGAGAGTGATAGAATGCTGAGTAATTGAAAACAAATGAACAAAAAAAAATGGAAAATCCATGACATCAGGAAACCTAGGAAAGGTGTATTGCCCAGGTGTCTGCCTTCCCCCATTTCAGGAGTTAGCATCCTCTCCTCGGCCTACTGTTTCCCTTGCTTGCCTCCATCTCCAACACTTTCCCGTGCTGGAAGGAACAGATGCTCCCAGAAAGGACTCCACAGTCAAGCGATTCTCTTACAGCTCTGTTCACTTCCGTCACTGCCAGATTCACCCTGGAACCCTTGAGCATCTTCTCTTACCGATTAGAATGAAATTCAACTACCTATTTTTTTTTATTGTGATAAAATTCAGATGACATACAATTCCCATTTTAGCCATTTTTAAAGTATACAATTCAGTGGCGTTTAGTATGCTCACAATGTTGTGCGATCGTCACCACTGTTTAGCTCCAGAACATCTCATCACCCCATAAAGAAACCCCATACTCATGAAGCAGTCACTCCCCATCCTGCCTCCCCCAGTCCCTGGAAACCATTAGTCTGTATTCTGTCTCTGTGGATGGCCTATTATGGAAGTTTTATATAAATGGAGTCATGTAATTTGTACCCACATTCCTATTAATCCTGCGCTTCCTCCTGTTACAGATTCTCCATGACCTGTCTCCTCCCTACTGCTGAAACCTCATCTCTGCACAGGACAGGGAACCAGCACTGCTCACGCAGCCCTTCCCTGACAAAGCCGCATTAGGGAGGAAGAGGTGATTGGATCTGAGGAGGAAGCATCAGAAAGACAGAATCCCCTGGGGAGACAGAACAGAGTAGGGATCTCCGTGTGATTAACAACAACAAAGATTAGAATAGGGCTGTGGGAAAATGAGGGTAGCCCAGGGGAAAGCTTTTCTGTTGAGTTGGACTCCTCTTCCTTGGGTAGATCACTGCTCATCCATCCCTTCGTCTCTCTGAGGCAGAGAAACAGCAGGGCCACATTAATACTGCCTGGAGTTGGTGGGTTGTATCGGGACAGTGATAGACTGGATGGGGGCAGGGAGTGATTCAAAGCAGTTTCAAGCAGTCCTAGTGGTCTCTAAGTGTCATCCCCACCCCCAAGCTCCCTCCATCACTGAGGGAGAACACTTAAGCAAGAGCAGGGAGTGCCTCGAATTGAAGCACAGTGTGGTTTTCTGAGAAACATGGCTGCCTATTCTCACATGGGCTAGGAACCATGGAAAAGAGTCAGGAGTGGCCCTTCTATTACAATAATACTCTTCCCAATAGAACTTTTGTTTCCATCGCCATGATCTTGGGCTTGATGGGTTTGGGGTGTCGATTTCTAAGAGAACAATATTTCCACCAAGGAACCTAGCCATGGTTCTGATGAATTGGAAGCCGAGCTTGTCCCTGGCCATTTTGGGACATCTTATGGCATGGAATCAACAGGAAAAGAAAGAGATCACTGTCCTAGCTATCAAAGGGGAAACTGGGTTTGTGCTGCAATAGGGCTGAGAAGACGTATGTTTCAAACCCAGGGGATTCATGGCGCCACTTCTTAGAACTTCTGTTCCAATAAGTTCAGTGGAAAACTGGCAACCCAATATGAAGAGGACTAGGAAGGGCTCAGTTATTCTGAGATAAAGGTTTGGATCTCCCCACCAACTAAGGTGCTGACAGAGGGTACAGTAAACACAGAATGAATAATGAAAGACAAAAGCCATGATAATCAGCTCTGGCCCTATGACAGGCTACAGCAGTCAAACTTATTTTATGCTAATTGATTCTTCCCCCTCCCTTTTCCCTACTCCTTCCTACAAATGAAGGGCAAAAATGGAAGCTGGATGGCAAATGGGTGAAGTGGACTGATTTTTCCTTGTTTATGCTGCCAAATCCATTCTCCACTCTTACTCTGCTTTATTCTTTCCCTGAGAGGCTGATCCCTGTCAACTGCATCATCTGGTCTCCCTTGCTCGTGAATTTTCTGTTCAGGTCAGCCAGTGATAAGCACTTGCTGGGGACTGGAGAGTGGGAGGGAGGCAGGAGAGGTCAAGGTACTTTTTCCTCACTGCCTCTGCTCTGAAGTCATTCCTCCGGCAGAATCTCTGCCTCACTCCAGATCCTGCCAGGCAGCTCCTCCACCACGGTTCTCGCTCTCCCATTTCCTCTGCTTGTCTCTTTATTCTTAGGGGTGGTAATGGTTTTTTGCTGTAGTTCATTTC
The DNA here is from genome assembly GCF_014176215.1 of Rousettus aegyptiacus. Taxonomy (NCBI): domain Eukaryota; kingdom Metazoa; phylum Chordata; class Mammalia; order Chiroptera; family Pteropodidae; genus Rousettus; species Rousettus aegyptiacus. The sequence goes on along the minus strand of NW_023416284.1, from coordinate 27,095,596 downwards.
TGGGTGCCTCGTCACCCTTACTCACACCTGTGCAAGCAGCCCTTCCTTTGAAGTCTCCTCACTTGAGCCATATGAGGAGCTCTGTTTCCTGCTGTGACCTGACTGGTCTAGTGTCCTGTTTCTGAGCCCCTGAAGCATAGGAGGAATGTTGTCTTAGTTATCTCTGTATGCAAAGATAATCTGGTCATAAAATGTTAAACGAATTACTCAAAACAGTGCTAAAATTTTGTCTTTTTACATGAATCTTGCAAAGCTAGAACCAAGGGCAAATTTAATCAGCCACATGCTCTTAATTTCTATTTCCAGGAAAGTAACCTGGATTCTTTCCACATCACCTCTTCTTGAGGTTCCCAGTTCCTCCAGGTGTGGACCCAGTGTTCCAGTGCAACACCTAGGAGGGAGGCCCAGGCAATGCTTTTTCGAATTAGGATGTTAATTACAATTGCATGTCTAAGTACATTATTTTAAATGTGCTACATATTCCCGTATGTGAAACCTTTCACACATAATTGCTAGTGCAGTGTATCAACCAATTTGCTCCACTCCTCAGGTTTCTAAGGTGCTTAATCTCTTTTATTAAGCGACTCTTCTCCACTGAATAATCATCCCCATCTCTTTCCTCTAGGCCTTGTTGCTATGGATAAACAAATCTGTGCTCTGGAGTTGCTGGCTAATATCATCACTTCCAACTGATTGAAGGTGGTCAGTGGTGAGAACACAGATACGAGGATATGCTGGCAAGTTAAACATATGATTCAGGGCCAGATCCTGGGAGAGAAAGAAGGCACAGGGACATGCTTAGGTCAAAGAGTTTGGGTAGAAGAAGTCAGAATTTGAACAAGGGGTCTAAGGTCATGGGCACTACCACCAAGAATCAAAGTCTTCTAAAGCGGGGCCACCTTATATGCTTCCTTTCAGACCACCTCTTCCCCACTCTCAAGAGTATAGGAATGAGTGGCTGAAGAATAGAGGGAGAGAGTGAAGATAGGGGAACTCCTTGTATAGGCCAAAGAATAAGGATTTCTGTTTTCATTTCCAGTTTCGGCTACCTTTGGTTGGGTTAAACTAGAGAGTCTTATTTTCCTTAGTGCTTACTAGTAAATGATAATGCAATTACATTTTTATGAGTATATTTACCATTCAGAGACTCACAGAGGAGCTGGCAGAATTCTTAGAAATTATTCATATTACCTTTATTTTATTTATGAGAGAATGGAGGCACAGCAAGATTGCTAAGTGTTATTATTAGGAGTTGTAGACAATAAACTAAACTCTAACAAAGAAGGGAATGTATTGGTTCATACAACTGGAAAGTATGAAGTAATTAGCTTCAGGTAAGGCTTGATCTAGCTGCTCACTGCTAAACAATGTAACTGAGGGTCTTCTTATTTTCCATTTTCCCATTCTGTCTTATTCTACTCCTTGGAAATCTAGTTTCTAACTTGTAGTCACATGTGGCTACATTAATTCTAGACCTTACATTATTGATAGGCACTACAGCATGGAAAAGAATCTTTATCAGAAGCCCTTGAAAATGTCTTCTCAAATTGCGTTGCCTTGACTAGGTTTCATGTCTGCCTTTGAACTAATTTCTGTAACCAAAGAGATGGGATAGAATGATTGCTTTAAGCCTATCAGGTCCAATTCCCGGGGTTAGCTTACATAAGACAACATAGGTTAAAATGGAGAGAAAGTGGTTTTCCAAAGAAATGTTGGGGTTCTGTTGGTGTGATAATGTAGGAATGGATACTGGAGAGGCTGACTGCAAGTGTCCAAGGGCAGTGACTTACCCAAGGTCACGAAGCTGCTGAAGGCCAAGTGGAGACTAGAACCCCGCTCTCCTCATTCGGCGTCTGAATATGGATGGCTGTATAATCCCACTTAAGGTAATACATGTTTCACAATAGACACCCAAACGGAACTATGGATTTGCTTGCTATATTCTTTATTCTTCAGGTATAATTACAAATAAGTGCAAAAACACACCTTGTGAAAGGAATTAAGAAGTACAAATTGGCAATTATAAAAACAGTCATAGGGATGCAACATATAGCATAGGGAATATAGGCAATAATATTGTAATAACTATGTATGGTGTCACATGGGTACTAGACTTATTGGGGTAAGCACTTCGTAAGTTAGATAAATGTCTAATTACTATATTGTAAACCTGAAACTACTATAATGTTGTATGTCAATGGCAATAAATGTATATATACTGGAAATAAATGTATATATAACAAGTCTAAACTCTACAACAAAATTTTAATATCTTGAAATAACATAAAACTTCTAGGCATATTCTGAAAAAAAAAAAAAGAACAACCAAATAACACACATCTTGCCATTTAGTCGAAATAATAAGTACAATTGTCTGAGTTACTTAATTTTGCATCTCATTAAGCCATGAAGGCTTTTGGAAAAAAACTGAATAGATTTTAGAGATGAGAGCTATATCATTTAAGAGCCCTTTGGACTTCCTGAGGTTTTGCTGCTCAGTCTTCTGAAATGTTTTTCAGAATTGGAATACGGTTTTTGAACAAACTGTATGAGATGCCTTAGGCCTGAAGCTTTGTCTTTCATCTCTTTGGAAAAAATGCTTCTTAATGTCCCCGATTGAGATCCTTTTCTCTTATTCAGGAATTACAGAGGCAAAGAGGAAGAAAGGAAGGGTTCTGAGCACCTGCCATGTGCCAGGCGGTGTGCTAAGCACTAACGGTGCAGAATGGAAGGGTACAGTCCTCAAAGAACTCCAAGTTTACTGGGAGAGACAGATAATTAAATGGAAAAGTAAAGTACTATGTCATTAAGTGTAATAATAGGTGGAAGACTAGGTGCTTTGAGAACATAGAGGAAGGGTAGAATGTTAGGAGCAGGGAAGAGCCAGAAACATCTTTCAGAAGAACTCTTTAAAGGATGGTTGAAGTTAGCTGGGGAAAAACAGGGAAAGGTAGTTTACACAAAAGGGACTCATGAACACTGAGGCATGACAGTTTACAATGAGTTTCCATGAAGCTCCAAGTAATTCAAAAGGTTAAAAATTTAAGGGCGGGAAGTGGGGAGAAAAGATGTGGGAGAGGCAGGCAGAGCCTGGGTCACAGAGCTCGGAGTCTACCCAGTGGGTGACAGGATGCCTCTAAATAGTAGGTAAAGACATGGTTTGTGTCTTAGACATATTTCTGTATCGGTTAGGTTCTATGGTTTTAGGCAACTCTGGTTAATTTCCCCAAAAAGGAATACAATGGAGTGATATGGGATAAATCAGAAAACTGAAGGAAAAGCCGCAGAATCCAGGCTCTGAAAGGAGCTCCCAGGACAGAAATAGCAGTTGATTGGCAGTCCCCTTGATCAGGAAGAATCAGGTCTACCTACCTTCAGTTTTTATGTCATTCTGTCTAAGGTTCAAATTCCAGATGAAGGATTTCTTGAGGACACGCCCAACCTGGGCCAAGTAAAGCGAGTATCTTGATTGGCAGTTTTGCCAAGCCTAAATCTCATGGGGGAGGGTGGGTTCTTAAAGCAGAATCAGGATGTTGCTACCATAGAATGCCAGCTATGTCAGCTAAAACAATGGGTGTCCACTTCACCAGCTGTTTGGAATCTAGATTTGAACGGGACAAAAGATGAAGGGAACAAGTAGAAAAGAACCATGGGATTTAAGAACACTCATGGGATAAAAATTGGTGGTTGACTCTAGAAGAAGAGAGGAGAAACAAGGACGACTCCCAGGTCCTAGCATGCAATAATAGATATCAATACTGGAGAGAAAGTAGAGGAAAGGGAGGAGGAATGACAAATTGCATAGGACACATCGAGTTTGGGAAACCAATGGGACATCAGGTTGTTGTTACAATTTGTGAAGCACAGTCATTGAACTCATGGACATGGACAATATAATCTAGGAAGGATTTTGGAGGGAGCCATGGAGAAAACGATATTTAAAATAGGCTTGCCAAAGAAGGTCAAAATACAGAAAGACTGGAGAGGAGGAAGAGAACCAGGAATGTTCAGGGTCATAGAAAGCTGAGATTCAAGGAGAGAGCAGATTTGAGCTCTGGTGGGGGCAGACAGCACATTCTAGGGAACTAATATATAAGTGGGAGATGAGGAAGTGGGAGTAAAAATGTGTAGGCCACCCATGTAAGAATCTTGGATGAGAAGGGCTGGGAAACTGTATAGTAGCTGGAAGTAGTTACAATGTTCAGGGAGTTTGGCGGTTATTTATTTATTTATTTTTTGGTTGTTTGAGGTCTTTTTTTTAAGTTGAGGTATAATTCACACACCATAAAATTCCTCCTTAAAGTATATTATTCAGTGGCTTTTAGCATATTAACAAAGCTGTGCAATTACCACTCCTATCTAATTCCAGAATATTTTCCACTCCCCCCAATCAGACAAAGAAACCCCATGCCCATTAGCATTCACTCTCCATTTTCCTGTTCCTCTAGACCCAGCAACCACTAATCTACTTTTCAACTCTGGATTTGCCTGTTCTGGACATTTGATTTAAATGCATTACTTATACATTATGCGGTCTTTTGTGTCTGGCTTCTTTCACTTAGTTTTCAACGTTTATCCATTAATAGCGTGTAGCAGTACTTTACTTTTTTTTTTTTAACCATCCACTAATATTTGATTGTATGGATAAACTGTAATTTGTTTATACATTCATCAAATGATGAACATTTCAACTGTTTCCATTATTTGGCCATTATGAATATGCTATTAACACTTGTGTACAAGTCTTTGTTTAGATATGTTTCCAATTCTACAAGTATATACTTAGGGGTGGAATTGCTGGGTCTCAATTTGGAGAGACTTGAGATTGTTTACAAGCTGAGGGTACCTGAGAACCAGCAAAAGGGCGGGGAGAGACAGGGAGGGGTAGAGGAGGAGGAGGGAGGGGCTGGATAAGGGCCACTTTCTTCAGCATCACTCACTTTCTCTGTTGGTACAACCCTAACGTCCTAACTTCACTGCATAACTACTACCTCTGCACATGCAACACACTTGCTGACCAGGGAGCGAATCCTATGCGTGGATAAAACACCCATAGATCCGCTGTGGATGCGTCCAAGCTGGTGGCTCGTTTTCTGCTGCAGTTCATAGTTTCGGGGTCTCTTCTGGTTAGAGTTTGGCCCATTCCGATTTGGTTTTCTCCTGTAGATTCATTCACCATGGAGTCGGAGTGTGATTCTGGTTCCTCAGGTCATTCCGGGGCCCAGCCGTCAAGCATAAGGAACGACGCTTATTATCCGCGGTCCGACACCGCGAAACCCAGCGCTCAGCGTTGTACGTCGCTGGTCACAGCACCGCGCACGCGCCGCTCCTTTGCCAAGGAGTGGGCGGGGAGTGGGCGGGGCGGGTATTTACAGGGCCAATCGGAAGCGAGCGCCCCCGCCCTCCCGGCCGTGGACCCAGCTTGACCCCGGCGGTGGGCGGAGGAGGCGGGGCCAGCTGCACAGCCGCGGAGGGGGCGGGGCCCGGGGCCTGGAGGCGGAGCCTGGGGCTGTCAGTCCCGCGCCCGCCGTCGCCACCGCGGTTCCTTACACGCTGTGGCCCGGGTGGTTGCCAACGCTGTCGCCCGCTGCCCGCCACCCAAGCATCCCGAGCTGCTTCCCGCTGTGCTGGCCCGGCGCTCAGGTAAGGCTGGTCGTGCTGCTGAGACATTGCTTCTCCTCCTCGGTATCGTTCCGAAGCGCGGGCGCCCCCTCAGGGCTGTGTCAGCCCCGCGGCTCCCTTTGCCTCCCGGGGGCGGTCCCGGGGGGCGGGACGACAGTCTTCCCATCCCCCCCACACCACCAGGCGCCGCGCCTGCATCCCAGGTACCCTGGCCGCTCCTCTGTATCCCAGTGTGGGGCTGGTCCCGAGCTCCCCCTCCCGGGCCGATTACACAATCGCTGTGGCTGGAGGCGGAGGTCCCCTCCCCATTCCTGGCCCCACACCTGTGCTCGCAACGCGCTCCCAGGCAGAGGGCAGAGACCTAGCGCGAGACTGAGGCCCCGGAAAGTTTCACTTTGTGGTCCGGGTTTGTTGACATCCCGAGTGATGCGGTGAGATGGATTCTGAGCAGCGAGGATGCGCCTCGCGAGCAGCGTTGCCTTTGCCCCGGGGTGGCCCTGTTCCAGGTTTTCTTTCTAGAAGTCTTGCCAAGAGCCCTTCTCCGGGCCCTGAGGCTACTGCAGGGCACATGGGTCTCGCCGCCTCTACGTTATCGTGTCCTGGCACCTGGACTGCAGCAGTCCGGGGACAGCTCAGCCTCCTGCTCTTCTCTATTCCTAATTTAGCATTGACATTTAGATCAGGTAGGCGAATTTACTTAACGTTTCCCTGACACTTTATATTTGTGAGGTGCTTTGCCATCCCTGATTAGTTAATTAACAAGGTGGGAAAGCAAAATAGATCCCGAAACGCATGGCTAATGCCTTTAATTCTAGCAACTCTGTAAGAACCAAAGAGAGCTTTAGGTTGTTTGCCGTGAGAGATGCTTTTGGCCAAGATGCTGCTGGGAGAGCTATTTAGTGTCTTCTGGTTGCCTGAAAAGACTTTGGTCACAATGACAAGGTTTTTCTCTGCCTCTGCTTATGTAAAAAGGGTCTTCAGTCTACGGTGGGTTATTAGGTTTTCTTCACTTAAGTAAAGGAGAAATTACAAGTGTTTCTCAAGATGCAGTTGAGGAAAAAAAAAAAAACCGAGGTTCAAATAACTTTGGATGCTTGTCTGTTTGGATACTTGTCTGCATTACCAACTTACCCATCCTGTGCAGAAAACCTTTCCTCTTTCTTTTCACTCCCTATCTTCCCTGGAGGACTATCCAACTGGGTTGTTGACGTTACTGGTTCCTCATCTAGTCCACAGACCTCTTGCTGCCTGTAGTTGACTAACTTGCCTGGGGACATCCTCAAAGAGTGGGCTTACTTAGCACTTTTATCCACCCATTAAGCAATGCAGCTTGAACTCTCCTGCAATCAGGAACTGTTATAGTGTTGCATCTTTAATAATATGTAATTCATTTTAATATTGTTTCTATAATAATCTTTCTATTAGTATGCCAGTTCTGCAACAGTGGTACTTTTAGTATAGAAGCAGCAATTTACTAGAAATATTATCATGGAAAAAACAGTTCTCAACAGATTTGCAGCCTGCTTTACTTAGATAATTACTGCTAGAGGCTGTTAAGGTTTTTTATTCTTTGGGGCAGTAGGTGTTGCAGTGCTTTTGATCTATGAGGTCATTATGAGGTCATCCTTCCCTGGAGTGATGGTTTGAGTCACTGTGTCACTTACATATTTTTTGGACTAACATCCTAATAGTTTTTTCCCCATGCTGATTTCTTTTTGGACAAAGTTCAGAGCTAACAAAATTTAGTTTTAATTTGCCAGCCTAAGTTTTAAGAAGGATGATATTTATTGTATTGGGTGGGGGGCGGTTATATTAGAGCCATGATGGGTGATTTTATTAGTGACTGTACCAGACACTGATTTTGGTGCTTTACAGATATTATCTAGTTTTCCTAACAATCCTATAAGGAAGGTAGTATAATCACCTCACATTTCAGATGATGAAATTGACACCCAGCTGCTTGACCAGGTTAAATAAATGACAGCTAGACTCGAACCAAGGCAGCCAGAGTTGAGTTCAAATCCTTAACCACCATGCTATCTTGCTCTGTAGATTATTCTTTCAGTAGGTATTTTATTTCTACCTTCTGTATGTTCGGCATTGCATTCTGCACTGTGGGGAGGAGAAGAGCATGTTACAGAGTAATAACAAACACTGGGTTAGGAGTTTTTGTTCTGGTCTTAACTCTGCCACCAGCTAATCTGTGATTTTGAGCAAGATACCTGATCTCCCTGCCTTCCATTTCCTTGTTGGTGGATTAACAGCAATCGAAACAGATCAACTAACTAGCCTTGATAACCTCCTGGAGAGCTGGAGAGATGAGTCAATGCATGTAAGAATTAAATGTCCTCCCTGAAGCAAAGTTTAAGATCAAGTGTCAAAAGAATAGGGTGTGTATGTGTCATGGAGAAGAACTGGAAGCCATGCAAACACTATGCTATCTTGGAAGTGCAATAGTGAGAGACTTCATCTTATAAACACTTCAGTGTTGTTTTGTACTGTTGCCACCAGCAGTGTTCCTTTAAAAAAAAAAAAAGACAACCAAAAAAGAAGTCATCCTATAGAAATGGGGTAACCATGTGTAGGACTACCTGAGGAACATTTGTAGGGGACTGCTTGGCATCACTTTGCAGGAGGCTAGGGGTCAGACCATGGCAGGACCTGAGTAGCTGACCCAGGAGTTCCCAGAACATGGCAAGTCGGGGCTGAAATGACAATTTAAGGTCATTGAGTTTAACACCCTTCTCCTCTTTCTCCTTCTACCATCTCTCCATTGGATAAATCGCTGACACTTGTGTATCTGTCCCACTCAGAGCTCATCCTACTCTATCAGGGACACCTCTTGGACCAAACATTTGGTGCGCTTCACAAATCTGTGCACCAAACAAGCTGGGATTGTATCCATTACCGGGAATGGGAAACTGCAGAAGGATTCTGTGCCCACCTGGCTTGTACTCTTGAGAGATCCTCATTGATGTGAAACCTGGGAACCTGGGTTTCACATCAATGTGACTAAACCAGGGAGACCAAGTAGGAGGCCTTGACCAGAATCTAGGATTGAAGTGATTCAGACTGAGATAGACAGTAGCATGGGAATACAGAGGAAGGAATGGGCCTCAGAAGGTAGACTCCCCAGCACCCAGTGCCTGTCAGCATCAGAGAGGAGGAACAAGTCAGCATCTCCCTGGGGTGAGGTGGGCAGTGGGTGAGGTGGAGCTGAAAGGTCTGGTGGGGTGACAGGGAGAGACAGTTATGTATGTATATCCTCTAGAGCTGATAATAGGCTGTGGCTAATGTAAACCCTTTGCAGATCATGAGACAGCTTTTCTTTCTTCTTAAGAAGGGGTTGCCCCATTTAAATATAGTGGGAAACTCCTTCTCCCTAATGAAGAAATATGACAGTGTTTACCCTTGGGTGTTGCAATGTCTTACAGTGGCTCCCTTAGCCAGATGTTGAGCTTCGTGGTCACATTGGGAATCTGGCGTTAATTGAAGTTGTACGAGGAGGACACATAGATGATGCTTTTTTTCCTGATTTTGTTGGGAAATCTTTTGGGGGATCCTATTCTCCAGTGACATCTGTTAAATATGCACTGGAGAGCCAGCATACGTCATGGGGAATGATCACAGAGTCATAAGACATTTTTCCTTTCAATAGATTGTGTGGCACTTCAAAGAGGGCTTGGGCTGAAAGGATTACCCATTGACAGGAAAACAGGATAGTTTGGAGGAAACAAATGAAATGTACACAGGACAGAAAAAATTGTTACAAGAATTACAAGTTCATTTTTCTCTTGCTATTTTATGTGTTCCTGGCTTAGGTGTACCTTTTCTTAACTATTAATATTTTTGTATTTATAAGTTGAAATATATTGTGAAATAGCATGTGTGGAAATAAACTGTATAATTTCTTTTCTTTTTTTTTTTTTTGCCAGGACAATATTGGTCTTGGTTTTTCAAAATTTTTTAGGCCAGTGGTTCTCAACCAGGGGCAGTTTTGCCCCCTAGAGAACGTTGGGCAATGTCGGGAGAATTTGTTGGTTTTTACCACCAGGGGTGGGGTAGGTACTACCAGCATCTGATGGGTAGAGACTAGGGAAGCTTCTGAACATTGTACGATGCACAATAGTGTTGAGGTTGAAAAAAATTCCACTTTGGATGATAAAAATATTAAGTCAAAGGGAAGAGGAAGAAGAAGGAAATATAAAATGTTCCTTGACTTCTTGAAAATGATAACAGCACCCTCACTTCTGGCATCCAGGAGGGAGAACAAACGAAACAAGTTGCTGTAACACAAGCATTTGTCTGCCACCCAGGAGCTATTTTAGTAACTGGATTGCTCAACACAGTAGTTTGGAACAGGAAGTAGAGGCCCTTTGTAGTGGGACGAGGCTGTATGGGTAATTTGTGGAGGCAGAGGGTTTATAGGCCAAGAAGAGAAGCTTGGTCCTGCCAGAATAATTTTGAAAGTTCTATGGAATTTTTCAAAGGTGATTTTGTTGGGGACACTGCATGTTGTGCTTTGAAGAGCAGTCCCCAACCTTTATGGCATCAGGGACTGGTACTTCTCTGAGAATCTAATGCTCGATGATCTGAGGTAGAGCTGAGGCAGGCAGTGATGCTACTAGCACTGGGGAGCGGCTGCAAATGCAGATGAAGCTTTTCTCCCTTGCCTGCTACTCACCTCCTGCTGTGTGGCCCAGGCCTTAACAGTCCACAGACCAGTACTGGTCTTGGGAACCCTTGGCTTAGAAGACACAATCTCTGCTCTGGGAGTGAATGAACCCTCTAGGCTGTTGATCTGAGCACTTCTAGATTCTTCTGTATCTAGTCAAAGAGTAGAGAGTGAAGAATACCAGTTTTGTTTTCAAGTTGTATCTGTGTTCTTCCTGACTCTTCTTTAAAAGCTTTTTTTTTTTTTTGAAAAATTTCAAATATATACAAAAATTGAGAAAAGAGTATAACGAACCTTTATTTACCCAATTCCCAATGGCAATGAATGTCAACTCCCTGCTGATCTTGATCTGTACCCCACTCATCTTAGACATTCTCCTCCCTTTTTAAATCTAGAAATTAGCTTAAATAATTACTGATTACCTGCCTACTAGGAGAGGCTTGGCAGTGAAGGAGAAAAGTGATTTTCTGGTGCTTGAGTCTCCCTGGAGAAAAGCTGATAATAGACGTGCATGATTATAATAGCTACGAGCGCCTGAGAAATAGGAACAGGCCCAGGCAGATCTGAGAAGGGGGACCCAACTCTTCTTGGTGGGAAAGTAGTAGTGATTCGAGATAAATTTCCTTCTTTTTTAAGTCTCATGGGTGGAGAAACCTACATAGAGTTCTCTGCTGGTAGAAATGTATTTCTGGGTTCTGAAGCCAAGAGTCTTGTCAATTCTAGGAGGGAGCATCCTTTGCATATTTCCTTTTAGGATGACCCCTTTCCTGTTTCATAACCTTCCAGGTGTGTGCTGTGTGGTGTGAAGCCAAGTGTTCTGTGTAGCCCCCTGGTGTGGGCCTGATGGGCCTTCACTGATTGCCTCCTCCCTGGAGAGCCCAGGGCAGGGCAGGGGTGGGTGAGAGAGGCAGTATTTCCAGTGGTTGTGGATTCTCTTTTGCAGCAGTTGCTCCCCCGCGTCCACTAGTGGAAGTAGGGCTGTCCTGTTGCAGGCACTGGCAGGCTACACCTTATGGAGACGACCCTGGAGTTCAAAGTTTTCAAATTGGGCTTTCTTTTCCCACCTGTGTGTCCTTGAGCTATAGAACTAACATTTTTTAGGCCATTGGAGAATTGGCATGTGTTTTCTTGACTCAGCGTTGTGTTGTAATATGCATACAAAAATGTGGTTTCAAAAGTTGAGAGAGTTTTGGAATTATCAGGTAATTGATGTCTATGAATTTGAAGGAATGCTAGTTTCTACAAACGTAGACTTTTTGGACTAATTTCACAAGCAACTGCACGAAGACCTGGGCCCCTGAATGGCTGCACTTACCATTCATATTTTATTTATTAAATGCATTTTCATCCTCTCCTTGTTCTACAGAGAGGTTTAGGTGGCATTAGCATATTATAAACATCCTGTGTCATAATCATAGATTTTCAAGTATCATGTCTTTCTTTGGGGAGGGCAGCTCCTCATTTGTCAATAATAGTTCTCTACTCTGTGCCTCTCTTATGTGCCAGGCACTTTACTTATATTAACTCTATTCCTTAGAACCCTTCTACTTAGGAATTAGTACGGCAAGTCCTCACCTACCGTCATCGAGAGGTTCTTGGAAACGTTGACTTTAAGAGAAATGATGAATTATGAAACCAGTTTTGCCATAGGCGAATTGATATAAACAAGAGTTAAGTTCCTAAAGCATCCTTCTAGTCACAAAAATATTACCAAATTTCTGCATAAAGACCCAGAACACTTCTAATATTAAACACTGAAATAAATACGAGCTATATTTATACTTAAGAAAGATTAATAAAAACAGGTAAGATGATTATTTTCTAAGTTGCTTATTCCAGTTCAAGGTTGCGGGTGACTGGAGCCTATCCTGGCAGCTTAGGGAGAAAAGCAAAATTCCACACTGGACAAGATGCTCTTCCATCCTAGGGTGAGCATGCTGTGCACATGCGTGCGCACATGAGCACACACACGCACTCACTCAGATGAGGACAATGTAGACATGCCAGTTCACCCAATTTGAACATCTTTGAGAGGAAACTGGAGTCCCCAGAGAACCCCCACACAGATGCGAGGAGAATGTGGCAATTCCATACAGGCAGCAGCCCTGGCTGGGAATCATTCCCCCCCAACCCCCGTCCCCCCCCCCCCCCCCCGCGGCCATCTGCATTATAACAAAACAACTATGGTATTGAAGGACCTGCTGTATTTCCATTTTGCAGATGAGGAAACTGAGGTTTAGGAAGGTTACGGAATGCTCAGATGTAGCATTGGTTTTTAACCCAGATTTGTTTGATTCTAAAGCTCAAATGCTTTCCAGTAATGCTTGTCTCTCATGGTTAAAAGCTGGTTAGAGTTTGCACTGGGATTGATAGAGAAGCTTTGGGCAGGTGCTGTGAAAGGGGACTGGGAGTTCTGGTTGCTCCAGCTAATGAAATCTTCGCATCGAGCGCCCTGGGAAACATTGCTTTTGAGTGTGATAAATTACCCGTGTCCTGTTTTTGAGCTGACTTGTATAAAACAGAATCGCACATGGGTAGCCCCGAGCCAAATTTGGTCAGCAGATGTGTTGTTATATTTGATCTGCACAGTGTTTTATTTTTTTAAAAAATTGTATTAGTTGTCATCATTTAAAAAGTGGGAGATTTCACATTAAAATTTCCAAATTTCCAAATTTCTTGGCTTCACTTGTACCGTTATAAGGCCATGCAACACTGAGCCCCCTGTGGGTATTGCAGAGTCCTTCATTTGCCATCTTTACCATCCCATCCTCTTCACTCACGTGTGCGAATTGCCAGCAGGACTCTGAAGGCATTCAAGTTAGAGGTACCTTCATAGAAATTATGCACATTCTCTCTGCCAATATTAGGGATGTATACGTGGAGGCTTATTCTGTATTTGAATTAAAGATCTCCAGCATTTTCCCCTTTGTAGACACTCTGGAGACTCTAGTTCTCTAGTTGGCGTGTGAACAGACAAATCCACATTACCCACTTTTAGCTGTCAGCAATGGCTAATTGGACTCTCAATGGGTTCTAGGACTAAGGCAGACCAATTAGATATTTGGGATTTGGACATTGAAACAGTGAGGTGAGGAGCCTTAGGCGGGAAGGGCCTTAGACTCAGGCTGAAGGTGACGATGACAGAAAGGTGGCTGAATGAGCAAAGAAGATGGATAGCAGGTAGGTGACAGACCACATGGCAGCAGAGAGGGCAGAGCTGCCTGGTCCCTACTTCTTCTGTACTTCCTACAATTAGGTTTCTCTATAGCCATAGCATTCATTCAGTGACATTTATTGTGTGCTTACTTTAATGCTAGGTACTGTTTAGATGCTGTGATACATCAGTGAACAAAAGCAGACAAAGTTTCTGCTTTCACTGAGCTTATATTTTGGTAGGGAAAATCAGACAACTCTAAACAAAAAAAAGGGAATAAAAATAAAATATGTAAGGCAATGAAAGTGCCAAGAAGAAAAACTGGGGAAGGACACACAGAGTGGATGTATAGGGTAGTGATGTTATGTTAGAGAAGTTTTTGAAGGAACACTTCTTGATTAATAGTTGAACAGAGATGTGAATGAAGTGAGAGTCATGAGGAAACCTAGGGGTGGAGCATTCCCTACAGAGCATTTAGCAAGTGCAAAGTTCCCGAGGTGGGAATATTCTTGAACTGTTTAAAGAATAACAAAAAGGATATTGTGGCTGGAATGCAATGAGTAATGGAATAGGGGCAGGTGGAGGGAATGTAGCACCTCACAGTTATGTTAAAGACTTTGGATTTTATTCTAGTGGGATAGGAAGCCATTAGAAGCTTTTAAGCACAGGTGACGTGATCTGGCATATATTTGTTTTACAAAATGTAAATGCTGTATGGAGATTAGACTATAAGGTGGCTAAGGTATATGCAGGACAACTAATTAGGAAGCTATGTAATAGTCCAGATAAAATACACTGGTGACTCAACTAGAGTAATGATGGAGGTGGTGAGAAGTGGACAAGTTCTGAATATATTTTAAAGGTAGTGTTGACAGGACTTGATTATGTATTTGGTATTAGATGTGAGAAAAAGGGAGAAATCAAGGTAATTTCAACCCTTGAGTATAAACATTGTTGCATTAGTTAGCATTTTCTCTTCATGGAAAACATTCAGAAGCAATAAGAAAAGTGAAAAGATAATAATGAAAACTGCAAACTCCATTTCTAGCAAAATTAGGAGAGAAATTTAATCCATAGACTTCAAAATGTTTGTAAAGACTGTCCCAAAGAAATGAGATCAGGTAGAAACCATGTGGGAAGAAATGAAGAGAAACAACACAGATGTGGCGAGAGAGCACCAGAAAAGTTGTGTTATTTAAGGTGAAAAGTGCACCCCAATGTGAAAAAGCTGTATCCCTTGCTTGCAGAAATGGTTGTGGACCTGGATGTACAGCTGGTGGAAGAAACCCTTTTGGATTTGGTTCAGAGAAGCAAAAGAAGACGGGTTGTATAAAGAATCACATAGGCAAGCTGCTGTATTTGTAGAATAGCAACCTCCCTTACCCCAAATCTGCTCCTTTCCCTATATTCTCAGACTCAAAAAATGACACTACCATCTACCCGGTTGTTCAGGCCCAAATCCTCAGAGGTATCTCTGAGTCTTCTCTTTTCTATAACTCCCACATGTAGGCCATCAGCAAGTCCTCTTCAAAGTCTTTCGACTCTACCTCTGAAACAGCCTGGATCTGACCCCTTCTCCTTACTTCCACTGTTCCCACCATAGTCTAAGCCATAACCATCTTTGTTTGGATTATTGAAACAGCCTCCTACCAGATATCTGTACTTTCCCCCACCCCTTACAGTCTATTCTACACACATTAGTTAGAAAAGTCTTTTAAAACATAAATGAGATCAGTTACCTGCCTGCTCAAAACCAGTGTTTCCCATTATACTCAGAATATCACAAATTATTGCCAGAGTCTGTAGGACCCTGTACAGTCTGGCCCCTACCTGGATTTCTAAATACATTTTCTGTTTCTCTCCCTCTCAATCACTTTGTTGCAGTCACACTGGCCTCCTTGTTTGTTGGAACCTGCCAAGTATGTTTTTACCTTGGGGTCTTTGCACTTCTTCTTTCTGGTCTTTTATGGCACATTCTCTTGCATCTCTCAGGTTTCTGATTAAATAAGATTTCCTGAAAGTGGCCTACGACTATTGTATTTAAAATAGTTTTCCCCCTTCCTCCTCCTCAGACTTTTACCCTGCCTTATTCTTCATAATGCTTATCACTATCTTGTTTATTGTCTGTTTTCTTCACTAAATGTAAACTTCACGAAGCATGTATGTTGTCTTATTTAATGCTATAGTCCTAGCATTGGAGTAGTTCCTGGATCATAGTTTGAGGCAGAACATATTTTTTGAGTGACTGATTGAATGAAATTCATGTGTGATAGAGGTAGCATATCATATTTTATAAAGGATTTATTATTCAACAGGTGTTTTTGAGATAAGTAGTTAGACATTTAAGGATAAAGTGGATTATTAATAAAAAGATATTATAGACAGTTTTATGCCAACGTATTTGATAATTTATTTTATTATTTTTTTAATGTCTACAGCACCTGGTATTCCTAGGTGGTCTCCCATCCAGGTTCTAACCAGGCCTGACCCTGCTTAGCTTCCGAGATCGTATTTGACAATTTAGATGAAATAAAAAATTCCTTTAAAAACCTGACATACTAAAACTAACACAAGAAGAAATAGAAAATCTGAATAAAGCTATATCTATTAAATAATTGAACTTTTTATTAAAGATCTTACCACCGAACAAATATGTAAACAAGCAAACAAACTATCCAGGCCTAGATGGTCTCTTCAGTAAAGTTTTCCAAACATTTAAAAGAAGTAATAACATCAATCTTACACATTCTTTTAGGGATAGAAAAAGAAGTAACATACCCCAGCTTGTTCTCAAGAAAAACCTTTATACCAAAACCTGACAAAGACATTATAAGAAAAGAAAATTAAAAACCAAACTCTCTTGTAGACATAGATAGAGAAATCCTAAACCAAATATAATCAAAATGAATTCAACAATACCTAAAAATGATAATACATCATAACCAAGTGGGATAATTTTCAGGAATTCGAGTAATTTAACATTTGAAAATAAGTCAAGATAATTCCCCACAGTAATAGAAAAAAGTGAAAAATATACAATCATTGTAGCAGATGCAGAAAAAAATTTGATAAAATTTAACATTGATTCATGATTTTAAAAAAGCCTTAGCAAAGGAAATTCCTTAATTGGATAACGAGTACCCACAAATAAGCTAAAGCAACCATCATCCTTAATGGTTAAGTGTTGAAAGCCTTCTCTTTGAGATGTCTGCTATCGCAACTTCTATTTCACATTATGTTAAAAGTTCTAGCTGTTGCAGCAAGGCCAGAGAAAGAAATAAAAAGCATATGGATTGGAAAGTAAGAAATAAAATTGTGCTTATTAGGGGATAACATGATTGTGTATTTAGAAAATCCATAAGAATCTATAGATAAACTTTTGGAATTAATAAGTAAATTAAGCAAGGCTGCTGGACACAAGGTCAATATATAAAAATCAATTGTACACCTAGCGACAACAAAAAAAAATAGAAAAAAATTTTTAAAGTATACTATTTACAATTGCCTCAAAAAAACATCAAATTTATAGGAATAAATATAAAGATGTACAAGATGTACACTGAAACCAAGAAGACATATTGAGAGAAATTAAGATTTAAGTGGAAGGAGAGATATACCATGTTCATAGATGGAATGGCTCAATATTATAAAGATGTCTTTTTCCTCGAAATTTATCTGTAAGTTATACAAACCATTCAAAATTTCAACAGGCTTTTAAAATGGACATTAACGAACTGATCATAAAATTTATATGGAAAGGAAAAGGGCCAAAATAAGCCAAGACAATTGTGAAGAATAAGAACAAAGCTGGGAGAACTTCTATTATCAGATATCTAGAGAGTGTGGTATTTGTGCCAGAATAAGCCAATGGCTCAATGGAACAGATTCAAGAGATTAGGAAGAGATCCTCATGTGATCACCTGATTTGTAATAAAGGTGGCACTGGAAATGCAGTAGAGAAAGGATGTCTTTTCAATAAAAAGTGCTGGTTTAATTTAATATTCATAGGCAAAAAATGCATCTTGACCCTGTCCTTAAACCATTTCCAAAAATAGTTCCAGCTGCACTATAAATATAAATATGATAGGTAAGACAATAAAGCTCTTAGAAGAAAACAGGAAAATATCTGTGTAATTTTAGAATAGGCAAACATTTCTTAAACAAGGCACAAAGCACTAACTATAAAGGAAAATATTGATTAACTAGATTAGATTGAAATCAAGAACTTCTGATCATCAAAAGACCCAATTAGGAGCATGAAAAAACAAGAATAGAAGTAACATAAGAAACTAGAAATTAATGAGAGAAAGGCAAGTAGTCCAATAGAAAACATGGACAAAAAAACTCGAATAAACACTTCATACAGAAGGTGTTTGAATGGTCAATGAATATATTAAAAGGCACTCAACTAGTTCTCAGAAAAATGAAAAAAACTACAATAAGTATCTTTACATAGCTGCCAGAATGGCTAAAATTAAAAAGCCGTTCTTGCCAGCACCAAGTTAGCAAGGACATGGGACAGTTGGACTCTCATATCTTGTCAGTGGGTGTGTAAGCTTATACAACCACTTTGGAAAACTGTTCAGTAGTATCTACTAAAGTTGAACACTCTGTACCCCAAATTCCACTCCTAGGCATATACCTAACGGAAATGTGTATATGTAGTTACCAAAAACCTGTATAAGAATGTTTATAGCATATTATTCATAATAGTCTCAAACCGGAAGCAACTGAAATGTCCAAAGGCAGTAGAATGGATAAAGAAATTGTGATATAGTCATACAGAAATGTGAATAATTAACCTATAACTGTATGCAAAAAATGTGGGTGACTTTCACAAGTATATTGCTGGGAAAAAGAAGCCAGACACCAAAACAGATAGAACTAATATGTGGTGATACAAATCAGGAATAGTGGTTACCTGAAGGAGGTAATGCCTGCGAGGGGAACTTAAGGGGATGTCTGGAGTGTGGGTCGTGTTCTATTTCTTGCACTGGACGATGTGGTAGACGGGGGAGTTCACTTTGTGAAAATTCGTCAACCTGTACATTTATGCTTTGTATACTTCTCTGTACCTTAAACTTCATTAAAGTTTTTATTAAAAAAAAAAAATCTAGATCTTTACTTCAGTTCTTAAACCAAAGTAAGTTACAGCCATATTCACTATTGAAGTATAAAAATGAAAATTCTACAATTAAATATGGGTCAACATTTTAAAATCTTGGAAGTATAAATTGAACTGCATAATATTAAAAATTTCCTTGAAAAGCATAATTAAAATTAATTAAATCAAAAGGTAAATGTCAACCTGAGGAAAATATTCATAAAATAATATATTAGGTATTGCCAATCTAGAATGAAATATTAAAAAATGGATAATACCAAATGTTCCAAAGGTTTGTCAAGAGAATGCTTATACCTTGTAGTTGGAACAGTCTATTTCTACAGCATTTTTAGAGGAGTTTGGCAACATCCTTTAAAATTTGAAATGTGCATTCTAGTTGACCTAACGATCAATTTCCAAGAATTTTATCTCACAAAATATTTACATAAGTATAAAATTATATATATTATAGGTAGTTATAAATATAGATATTATATATAACTATACATAATTTTATGTAACACTAATATATGTGATATATAATTATATATGTCTCAATCAGGATAAAATTTCTATTAAGACACTTGATAATAATTAAAACTTAAATTATTTTTATGGCTATTTTAATGTTTATTTTAAATATCTATTAATAGGGCACTAGTTAGGTAAGATACATCTTGTATAATAACATATACTATGTCTGGTAGAAAGAATGAGGTTGATCTATATTAACTGAAAAAAATCAGATGGCCAGGAGAGATTGATTGCTAAATGAAAAGAGTAGGTTGATAAACATTCGCGTAGTGTAACATGTAGTATATATATTTCATTGGAAAATATACACCAAACTATTAACTATGATGGTGATATTATGAGAAATTTCACTTTCTGAATTTTTAAAAGCAGACTTTTGTAAGCAGAAAAGCAATGAAAATAAAAATTACACAAAAGCAAAATGAAGTTATTTACACAGAATGATCCCACATAAGTCAAAATACTGGCTCTCTCTTGAGAGTGGGATTCTAATGATTTTCATTTTTATATTTCTCTATGTTTTCAAAATTTTCTACAACAAATACGTGTTGATAATTGAAAGATACTAATTAAGACTGTTAAATTCTGTCTGTGTTTTACCAGCTTCATGATAAGGATCAAACTCCTAATGAAGACTTTTCTTTCATATTTCTTGCCTATCCATCTTTATCTGCTGCTCATCTTTCACGTACATCCTGCCTTTCATTTTTCTGTGGAGCACAGAT
Organism: Rousettus aegyptiacus; assembly: GCF_014176215.1. Classification (NCBI taxonomy): domain Eukaryota; kingdom Metazoa; phylum Chordata; class Mammalia; order Chiroptera; family Pteropodidae; genus Rousettus; species Rousettus aegyptiacus. The sequence continues at coordinate 27,075,782 of NW_023416284.1, read as the reverse complement.
ACATTCTCATTGGAGATAATAGAACATACAGAGAAAAACATAGATGTCTCCTTTCTAATTCCACTGCCCTCCCCCAATTTTTTTCTGTACATTTGTTCACATCTGTATGTCCATATACAAGTAGTCTTTTTTAAAAACATAAATGGGATACTTGCTGCCTACCTCTTAACCACATCCTGTCACTTGCTCTTCCTTGAACTGTTCATGTTGTTTCACCCCTACGTGACTAGCCAAAAGCCCCCTTTGCCCTTTCCTCCAGGCCCGGTGCGACCAGCAGTCACAGCATTTAATTATTTGATGTTTTTCTAAGGATTTCGGATCGGAGAAGCCCAAAAGGGACAGAGCATGAAAGCAAAGCAGACATGGCTATAGTGTGTAGGAAGCTGAAGGACGATGGGGAACGCGGCAGGATGCTATTTCCAGTTAGTCACCGAGGTTTTTGTTTACCTAGTTCCTTTTAGTAATGGCATATCTTCCCTCTTTCTCCTTGCAGCTAGGACATTCCACATTCATTGTCTCAAGTGACAAGTGACGTAGAAATCAGTGCTTGATTTTTGATTTTTCCAAAGCCTGGTCCTCTTGGGGGCACCAGAGGACTCAGTGCATAGACAACAGGCCTAGAAGGGTGCCTGATGAGTAAGAGAAGGCCCCTCTAGCACCCTTCAACCTTTCCTTTCCTTAGAAATGGAGTAATGGTGCCCTAGGTGAGGTAGGGAGGAGTTAGAAGAGAAAGGAGAGAGACAGCTGTTTGTCTATCGCCCCTGAGGAGGCAGGCTGAGCAGTGTTGGAGCTGAATCCTGAAGGGCAGTGACTGCAACCCCTCACAAGTTGGGGAACTGCAGAGCTGAGGGAATCTGTGCCTCTCTGTATTTAGGCAGAATCCAGGGGAGCAGTATGATTCTGGTTCCCATCACCAATATGGCCCTGGAACATTGAAGTAGAAATGGCTCTCTGCCCTGTGAAGGCAGAGAAGCCCCCCGAAGCACTTCCCAGAGCCCTTGCTGAGCATGGGGCATGGGAAGTGTTCCTGAATGGGACAGGGGAGACTTGGAGGTTGACTTAGAGAGCAGCTGAGGAGGCCTTGTGGTTAGGAGAGGCGGTCCTCGTGAGTAGACCAGTGATCCAAGCTTGGAGGGGAGAGAGAAGATGTGTGCAAAGGCTGGAGGCTGGAGGATAACTCAGAGGACCAGGTACCTCTCTGTCTCAGGCACCTGGCCCTGAATTAAGGCCCTGGAATTAAGAGGTAACTGAGGAGAAGGGGCTGGCGGAGAGACTTTGAATTGCATGGAATTATCAAATGGAAGATTTCAATATAGATTATTAGAGTACAGTAATGTTGCATTCCTCACATCCCTGAGTTTGAGAACTGAGAATTGGGCCTGTTATAAATAGTAGAGTTCAGTTTTATATCTTTGCTTTGGTGGTGGTGCTTTGGGCTTTAATGCGATTGGCTATGAGCTCAAGATTCTTGTGTATGGTCTGCGGAAGCGATCTCACTTTCTCCCTCTGCTTTGCTGCTTCATGGGGCTGCCATGGACTTTTGGAGGCCAACCCAGACCTGACAGTCACAGAGGTGTTTGCCGTCTCATCTTTATGTGAGCAGAGAGGGAAAGATGAAATCAGCAGAACGGCACCTTTCTGGACAAGACTATACAGGAACCTGGCCCAGTACTTACTCATATTTGATACTGTGTAATTCAAGAGACACAACTGAAAACCAAGCAAGAGCAATTTTCTACAACTCATTAAATTTGAGGGAAAATGCTTGTGAATGCCTTGCATTAATTCAAAGCTTGGTTAAGTAATTTCAGACCTACATTTATCATTGATTTACAGAATATACAGTGATTCTAGTAACTACCTGGCAATGTCTGCTTCATCAGTGCCCAGAAACTTCACTTAAATAGATGTCATAAGACATAAACTAATGGGAGTGAGAGAACAGAGTGGCATCACTGGACATGCAATAGAGGAAGTTGTTTCTTTGTGGTAGTTTTAGGTACCTAATGGAATTTAGGATATAGATGTTTTTGGTTGACCCAGCTTGCTTCATGCTGTGTTGGCCTACCATCATTTCAGACTTTGCTGACTGTTGCCACGAATGCTGATTTACTCATTTTTCTCCTATCTCTGTCTTTATCTCCTGCTTTCTTGCTTATACTCTGTGTACTCTTCTAACTTCTTTGCTCTTTGCCGGGGTTTTGGTTTTTCTTCTCCTTGAACTCTCACTCCATTTGCCCCTGGTCCCTTTCTTTCCTTATGATGTACATTACACATCCTTCTCAAGTGCAGCGCTATTGTTAATTTTGTGGCATGCCCTTTTCTCTCAACCTCGCAGACTCTCTACCAGCTGGGAAGGAACATGTATCTGCTCTTCAGGAAATGTTGTCCTTTGAGGGGAAAAGGACTGGCTTCCTGGCAGTGCCAGAATGAAGATCCTCCTCTGCTGCAAACAAACAAAACCCCTTTATCTGTGGAACTTCCTGTTTCCTCCCTGAAAGCTGTACTTCTCAAACATGGGGCATTGTGCCAGGGGCACATGAAATCATAGGATACACTGGGTACATCTTCCTGATGTTACTTGAAACTCTGGGGGAAAATTGTTTTGAATTTTTCTTCCTCGTAGAAACTATTGTCACATATGGGTCAAGGAATATTTTGGAAGGCAACATAAAATTCTCATGATATTAAAAGATTAAACAGGAGATGTAAAAATTTCATGCTTCTGGTAAACTGCTTTTGGTTATTTCTTAAAATTCTTGGGGTGTTTTTCTACTCCTCTACTGTTAGAAAGTACTTCAGTGGAGAATTTTGAGCAACTCATAAAGCATTTACTGAAAGTAACAGATTGCTACAGGTTTGACCTAGTGAATTTGGCACCCTGGGCTGATTTAATGCAGTTGGAGAGAATTTCGAAATATTAATAGAGATTTCTTTCCTCCCTGTCCCTTTAATTTCACTATGTTCCCCTTATTCTGTTATTAATTCATTGCCTGAGGAGCATTTGGATTGTTATAGCAGGAATGTAAAGATAAAGAAAACAGTCAAGATACCTATTGAGATTTTTAAATATATACATTTTAAATTCATAGCACAGACTAGCAAGACTTTTTGATTTGTAAGAGTTGGGATTTGAATATCAGTAGCAAATCTTTGAAAGAATCAAGGTATTATGGGTTGAATTATGCCCCACTCTCCAAATTCATATGTAGAAGTCTTAAACACCAGTATCTGAGGATGTGGCCTTATTTGGAAATAGGGTCTTTATGGAGGTAATCAAGTTAAAATGAGGCCTTTAGGATGGACTCTCATCCAATAAGCCTTGTGTCCTTTAAAAAGGGGAAATTTGGACACGGAGACACCTAGAGAGAAGATGACGTGAAGAGACAAAGGGAGAAGGGAGCCATCTATAAGCCAAGGCGAGAGTCCTGGAACGGATCCTTTTCTAAGCCCTCAGAAGGAACCAACTTTGCCAATACTCTGACCTCAGCCTCCAGAACTGTAGATAATAAATTTCTGTCGTTTAGGTCACCCAGTTTATGGTAGCCCTAGCAAACTAATACACAAGGCATAAATTATGCCATAAGTAACAGATCGAAAATATCATTTAATCAAATCTAAGGTGTCTACATGTAAAGAAATGTATATTTTAGAATCAATAAAATATAGCAGTGTAGATGAAGAACAAAAGTACCTTGTTCTATAAACTAGCTAAACATGGTCTAAACTAGAGATGGGGAAGAACCAGAGGACCTGTGCTAGGACTTATATTGGTGTGGGATTATGGAAAGAGATTCATTATCCTATCAGTGGAGTGATGTGAATCCAAGAGTAAGGACATCACCACCTCACTTTCCATTCCCGCTGTTTCTTTGTGGGTCATCATGGTGCAGCACCAGCAAAAGTACAAAAGGGCAGGTCACATGTCTAACTTTCAAACTAGAGTAGCACAGGACAGCACCAGAAGCTCTTGGTCTTCGAGATAGTTTTGAAGTAGCAGAGAGAGGTGGAGGAAGAGATTGAGAGCAAGTGAGCCAATGAACCCAAAGGAACTTGTGGTTGAGACTAAAGGGTTGCAGATGACCCCTCTGGACCTGATGCTTGGAGGCCAACACAAGGACCAAGGACATCAGTGAAGGATTTGTTGGGGACAGAGACCAATGGCAAAGATCAAGTGGGAGGGAGGCAGTGTTATAGAGGCCAGGGCAGGCACCATGTGCCAAAATGCCTGAGCCATATTTGGTAGAACCCTGGCAAGAAGGATGATAGAGGTATGATATTTTGAATTGATTAAGTTTAAGCTTGAAATGATACTTTTACCCAGGAGTGACTGGGTTTACCTGGAAATAGCAGATTAAGTTTTGGACTTTGGAGAGAATTGAGGGGTAGGTCACAACAGAAATCAATTCTGGTTAAAATTAATTTGAGAAAAACGTATTTGACTTTATACTTTTGAGTCTAGATTAAATTTCTTTTTTACTCATTACTTCAATTTTTACTTCTAACCCATTGCCCCCACATTATATGGATTTTATTTGTACCAGAAACACTCAGTTGTTTATCTTATTCATTTTCCCCTTGGTTTCCTAACCTGCTTTGGGTTATAGACCACTTGAGAATCTGATGAAAACTATGACTGTTTTCTCTAGAAAAAGGCACATATGCACATACATATCAAATTTGGCATACAATTTCAGGGACTTCCCAGATACTCTAAAACCCCTCGCATTGTCAAAAAATGGAAGTAAATTTTTGATTCATGTTAATAGAAATGTATTATGAATTCTGGTTCAAGATAGCAGACTTGAGTAATTCATTTGTCTCCTCTGCCTTCCTAGAATCCACTGCAATGACAGTTAAAGATTTGTAGAAAGAAATGAATCCATGATGACAGCTCTGAAAACAGGAAGGAGTGCTATGGGTAGACAAGAGATTTCATCAATTTTCTGGAAGATAGAAATTAAATGCACTTGCATTCTATTATTTCAAGACTGCAATATAAGGAAACCACAGCCTAGAACTCAAATAGGGGATTGTATTGGAGGTGAGAGACTTTCTTGAGACAGGCTTCATGCTTGGAACCGGTACACATAGAGGATAAGAGTGCGCTTTGAGGTAGCAATATGGGCAGTTAACTGGAAAAAATGTCCTCAGGACATTTGGTCTAAGTAACTCCCTTCTTTCTTAGATGTGTATAGAGCTGTTTGAATTCTAAGAATTGTTTTCTGAACTCATGAAAGATTTGCTAAAGGACAGCCCAAGGTATGAAGTTGGAGCAAGAGAGCAAAGGCAGAGTAATAGTTGAAGGATAAAATGGAAACCTGGGGGTAGAGCCAGAAGGTAAATGGAAAAGTCATCTTAGACTAGGAGGGAAATACATTTAAGCCACTGCTTTTCTGTGACAGTGGTGGAGGTTTCATATCTACTTGTCTGCTCTCTACCCAGGCATACCAAAGAGAAGGACCCCTCCATAAAAAGGCTATAGTGTGCCCTCACAGTCAGAGCAAATAGACCTTAACTGCAAAGGAAACTCATATGGGCTACATACGCTATCTATAAATATCAATAAATATAAATGGTTAATTAAGGACCACCGGTCTCTGACGGAAATCAGTATAATAAAAGACAAAAACTAAGATAAATAAGAAGTCACCTAAGAGGATATGGAGATATTAAAAGCAATTCAAAGATTTTCACATAGATGACACAATGACATACTACTATGAAACAGATGTAATTAGAAGACCAGAAAGACTTCTTAGAAATTAAAAATAGGATTGTCGACATTTTAAAAATGCAGTAAAATGTCTGAATAACAGAAAGAACACCGATAAATTGCAAATGAATAAATAAGAAGATAAAGTTGAGAAAATTTTTCAGAACCTAGTGCAAAAAGATGGCAGTAAGAGATATGTAAAAATATAATAGATATCATTTGAGAAGATCCAATATCCTTATAATAGATACAAAGGAAATAATCAAAGAAATAATAGAATACATTTTCTCTGAGTTACAGAATCAAATTCTTCAATTAAAAGGGCCCAATGAGTGCTAAGCAGAATACATGAGAAAAGATCCAAACCAAGACACATTAATGAAATTTCACTGCTCTGGGAATGATGGAAAATACTATAAACACTCCCAGCAAGAGGAAAAATCAATCACATTATTCACAAGGAAATAGGAAATAGATTCTCATATCACTTCAGTAATCAAAAACAGTGGATGCTAGTGGACAATGGATATATTAATGCTTCAAAGTTTTAAAAGTATACCCAGTTGTATTAATTAGGGTGCTTTTGACTGCAAGGAACAGAAAAAACCAACCCAGGTGGCTTTAATAAGAAGGGAATGTATTATCTCACATTATATGAAATTCAGAGATAGCGCATCACCAGGGTTGGTAAATTTGTCAGCTTAATAAGGAGAAATAACAATCAAGAGTCCTGATGTTTCTGAAATTCTGCTGTGTCATCCTCAGCTTGTTGACTTTGTACTAAGGCTAGTTTCTCTCTGATGACAAGATGTCCACAGTAGTTCTAGGCATCACATTCAGAAACAGCAGTCTCTAGAAGAAGATGTGACTGTCTCTTATTCAGAAGTGCTGACAGACATTTATTCCTGTTTTGTTCACCAAAAGTTTATCACATGTTTATTTCTAAGCCAGTCATTGGAAAGGTAATAGGATAACCAGGATTGACTTAGACCAATCAGGAATTACCTCCCATTGATGCATGGAGAGGAAAAATATCTGTATGAAAGAAGATTCTATTATGATAGGTAAAGGGGTAGGAGTAGAGAAATGTGACATACAGGTAGTGTCTGTTCTCCCAGCCACATAAGAAATTAAATGTGAGAGTAAAATTAACATTTTCAGACATGCAAAGACTCACGAAATTTGCTTCCCACAGAGCCTTTCCAAAAAAGAACAATTAATGGAGCATATTTTCCAGCCAGACAATACATGATCAAGAAATGATGAAAATATTGGACCCAAGAAATCATAGTAATCATCTATAGGGCAATGAAAAGAAATCCTTTTATAACAGCTGAGAGCAGATCTACAAAGCAACTGGTAACTATCAGAAGAAATCAGGAATGTCTTCAAGAAGAAAGTGGATTCCATTACACAAACTATATAATTAAGAGCTTTTTATTTTATTTAGGTGAGGCAAACCTTGGTTCACCTCACAGATTACAAGGACCTTGTCGGTTTACAATCCCTTATTTTTTATGTTTTATGCCTATGGCACCTGGTCTTCCTAGGTGGGCTCCTATCCAAGTACTAACCAGACCTGACCCTGCTTAGCTTCTGAGATCAGCCGGGATCAGGCTTGTTCAAGGTGTCATGGCTGTAGATAAATTAAGAGCTTTTAAAGTGCTGATGCTGGCATGTGTCTTTCCTTTTCTTAGAAATTCTGGGGAAACTATTAAATCATGGTCCAAATATGAAGAAAACAAAATTTGTCTTGGTTCTCAGCAGTCGATGGAGAGAAGGAACAGAGAGTCCATGTGCTCTTCATACTTGAAACATTCTTCTTCAAGTGTCACATATTTTATGACATAATCATTTTTCTTTCTTTTGGGTTCAATCACAATTCTTAGTTCTGTACTCTCAATCATATTTTAAGTGCTATTTACTAGTTTTTATTTTTTAGAATCAATTTGAAGACAAAGCACGAGAAAGAATTACTGAATTGAAAGTAAATTTATCAACTTTGGTCATGTTTGCAGTCAAGGAAGTAAAGTGGAGGGTCATAGAGGTGAGTCTTCCCTAGTGGGAGTTAATATTGTTTAAAATGGAGAAATCAAGACAGAGGTTTATTAGTGTTAATGGAGAAAACCCTCAGAAGAACAAAAAAGAGAAAAGAATATGTCATTTCTGGGACGTGGAGCTGTAATGGAGGTTGGCGTGAGAGCGAAACTTATCTGAAAGCTTTGCATTTTCTACTTGTCTGCACTATTTCTTTTAAGCAAGTCCGTGTATTGCTTTTACGATAAAAGTTTTAGTATAAATATTGGCATATTGTGGGGTGGAACACTTTCTGGTAGGCATCAGTCCTGGAAAAGTTGAGAATCCTGAAATGTGTTGAAAGGGCTGTGTAGTGTCTGGCGAGCAGTGCCCACTGGCTGCCACATTACTGCCTCCTCCCTTGTCACGTTTTGGACCTCTGCTCTCATGAGAAGTATCCCAGTCACTCAGATATTGCTGCCTGAGCTAAACGCTCCTCTGTAAGGAGACTTAAGTATGTCAGAGTAAAGTTTCAGAGATGGGAAAAGGTTGGCGTTATCCTTGAAAGTCTTTCAATTGCCCATCAAATGCTTTATTTGCCTGCATTGCTGGAGACTTTGTTCTTTCTCAACAAGCGCACTAAAGCTGGGGATTTTCCCACTCCATTGCTGTTCTTTCACTAGGCACTCGATGAAACACTTGCCTTGTGTTTACAAGCCACATTCTACCAACAAAACAAAACAAAAATCTTAATCTCCAGAATCTCACTCAGTGTGAGGAAATGCTTGTACTTGGAGAGAACTGTAGAAACTGATCTAGGAGAAGGACCAGGGATTTGCACCCCCTATGCTATGATCTCTTGAGGTCATGTGCTTTTGGGAAGAAATGGCACATACAATTGATTGATTGGGCTTTAAAAGTTCCTCCTTTCCATTGTGCTGGAATGGGAAGGGAAAGGTGCCTGGGCTTATGTCCCAGTAAGTTGGATACTTGACCGACTCAACTCCACTGTATTTCATAATTGTACTTATTACTCAGAAAACCTCAGATTAGGCAGAAACTGTTGTACATATGGAAACGTGGAATCTAATGACAAGAACATCCAGTCAGAAGTTAAAAAAAAATTAAGTTCTCCTTTCCTTTTCTGTGTGATTTTTGGCAAATCACCAACCTCCCCTCTCTGAGTCTCAGTTTCCTTATCTCTAAGTAGGGGATAGAGTCATAATATTTAACTAGTGCCATCATTCTCTTAAGTGTGATCTGAGGCCCCTAGCGGTCTCTGAGACCCTTTTAGGGGGTCTTTGAACTCAAAGCTCCTTTCATAACAGTACTACGATGTTATTTGCCTTATTCACTTGAATTCTCTCATGAGTGCACCAGGGAGTTTTCCGTAGGTCACAGGACGTGTGATATTGCAACAGAGTTGATGCAGAAGCAGATTTTAGAAGCTAGCTGTCTTCTGTTAAGCCAGACATTAAAGAGACTTACAAAAGTGTGAAACCACATGGACTCTTTTCAAAAATTTTTTTCTTTTATCAAATATAGTTATTTTTCATAAAATTTATTCCTTATGTTAACAAGTAGCAGGATTATTAATGTTATTTTAAGGAAATAAGACTTTAATAACTTTTGTTTAATTTCTAAAATAATAAATAGTAATAGCTATAGCCCATATATAAAAATCTTTTTGGGGTCCTCAATAATTTTTAAGAATATAAAATAATTTTTAAGAAAATTTCAGAATTGCTGGCCTGGTGCTTTGCAGTTAGCAAGGTATTTTCTCACACATTTTTCATGGGTCCCTTCCCTCTCCCTCTCCCCTCTACACTCTCAGACTTGTAGGTTTTTGCTTGATATTCCACCAGACCTTAGTTTCCAAACTAAAATATGTTTTGTAAAATTTGCTTCCATATGGTTTGATCATTTGGAGAAAATGGGGAATGGCAAGACTATGGAAACATCTAGTGTTGGTCTAGTGGTGAGCATTTATTTTTTACCCTATTGTGACCTTGAAGTTATCTATGTAGAACCGATTCATAGAAAAATATCTAGAACTTGAAATTTCCAGGAAAATCATAAAGAAACTAGTTATGAAATACTGTATATCCTACTTCCAGATCACTCCTGTCGAACCAGTCAAGAAAAGATTATAGGTGGTTGGCACAATTTCATATTTCCCACTTTAAGCTAGAAACAAAACGTATTGAATTTTAGTTAACTCTGACGATGTACAATTTCATTAGTAGGCTTAACTTTTAAACACTGGCAAAGGCTTTGAGAGAAAGTATTGTCAGATGAATGGTGTGTTCAGTTGATGGCTAAGATTTCTATACCCAACACCTCTACTACTGATTCATAGTGTCATTCTAGCAACTCACTCTTTCTTGAATGTTGGTTGCAAAACAAGATTATTAGCCATTTGGATAGCCTCAGAAGGATGTGCCATGGGTACCCTTTACCTTTAGGGCAATCATTTTTACTTTCTTAGCCCCATTTTACTAATGAGGCAGTTGAGATCCGGAGAGGTTACAGCTTGCCTAAGTCACAATACTTAATTTTTTGAAAAGATGCTGATGTACAAAAGTAATGGAAATAAAATTTCTTTCTTCCTTGTTTCAAGAACCGCTGAATGTGCAAACCTACTTAAGTCTTGCTTTTTAATTGGATGGGGGCCTGCTATATGTCTTCACCATATTTTTAGGCCTAGAACGCACACTGAGCTCCGCCTGTTTTGAACTTGTGTGCTTCTGATTTCGTCCCTAGCCCACGGATTTGGTTCCTTGGTTTGCTTTGCTCTCCTCTCTCCTCCTCTGTTAGTCCGGGGCCTGCGCTCTCGCCTCGTTTGTGTTCTCTTGCCTTATCAGCAGTGGCAGCCTGTCAGGGGACGACAACACTAGACACTTTTATCACTCCACCCAGATTTAGTGCTTGGGACATTTGCATTGATTTGTTCTTTTTCTTTTCCCTCTTTCTTTCTTTCTTTCTTTCTTTCTTTCTTTCTTTTTTTTTTTGTGAGATGAAAAACTACACATTTAATAGCAGCTTAATTTAACTGAAATCTCAAGTTTATGCCCCACAACGATGGATCTGAGGTTTTTCTCTTTACTGTGCTTTTGAGATGATGTGACATATTTTGTTCTAAAAAGACATTTGTTCATTGTATTGGTTGCTTTACCTCCCTGCACCTGAGTTTCCTTGTCAGCAAAGTAGGAAACGTGATCCTTCTTTAGAAAAGAGACCTTTGGAGGTGCTGGGCTCCATGGCTTGGTTCCCTGCCAGACTGGACAGCCTCATGGAGGGGCAAGATTTCAGGATCTGTGCTAGGAAGAGTATCTGAAGGACTTGTTTCCCAAAGCAATTTATCTTCCCTGGCCACTGCCCTCTCTCTGGCCCCTCCCTTTGGCATTAGGGTGTGTAGACAGGAACCCCTTTGGTAAGTTAAGGACAAGGTTCTTTGCAGAGGGGCCCAGAAGACCACAGGACTCATTTATATTTTGGTTTTCTTTTGTATGATACTATCTTTGAGAAGCTAGCTTTAAAATCTTAATTTCTAGATAGATCACTAATATTTAAAAAATTTAGTTCGCAGTTAGAAAAAAATCCAGAATTCCCTGGAAGACAATAATGAACGATACTATTAAAATTTGCAGTCTCATACTAGGATCTGGATACACGTCTATCTTGTCCTCGCTGTCTGGCCACCATGCGTGGGCAAACTGCCAGAACCACTTATCCTCAGCACCTCACTGCAGGCAGAAAAGGGACACCTCTCATGGCTCACTCTACTGTTTGAGTAGATGGGCAGGATGCGTGGGGGAACCTGCCACCAGAGTGACATCTGGACCTTCTTTGGGCTGCAGACTTGGATGTAGGAAAGTGGAAAGATCAGGGTCTGCCTGATGGGTCCATGGAGACAGGTCACAGATCTGGAGCGCCCTGCACCAGGGCAGGCCCCACTGGATCAGTATTCAACACTGGTGGTGCCTGGCTGGGGCCTGGCATCTGTATTTAAAGGTGGCCCTGGGTGATGCAGAGGGGCAGCTGGGCTGAGAACACAGTGGTAACGGGGAGCCCGACGACCTCCCAGTCGGCTTTTGCACATCTCTCAGAGTCTCAATCTTTCCTGGCACCTGGGCAGGCAGAGGGATTTCCCGGTGAGTGAGGCTGTCATGTGAAAGGGTGGGTGACACTCCCTGACGGTTGTTATTTGCCACCCTTCACGACTGATGCAGTTGGCAGGAGTCTGGGCCTGGGAGGCCCGGGGGAGGGGACAAGGCCCCTCTAGTTACTGTGGCTGCTGGGCCATCTGGGTGTGTCTCACTGGGGCCTCTGTTCTGAAGGTGTCTGTTGATAGGTACTGTGGTGGGTGACAGGGGAGAGGAGGTAATTTGGTCTCGTCTTGGCAAGATGTCCTCTGCGTCAACGGGCTGTGCTCAGACAGTTGCTGATTGTCACATTGTGTGTCTGATGCCTTTCCTTTTTTTAAAAATAAAGACCTACTGTTTCTAAAGAGAACTGGCAATCAACCAGAAAAGAGCAAGTTTAAAGCTGGTTTAAAGGGGGAAGACATCTCTTGCAGTTTGGCTACTTTTAGTGCATATGAGCAGGGGCATAGCACCCACCAGTCAGAACAGATACAGGCAGAGAGATGGAGCAGGGTCCTGGAGGACCCTTGCCAGGCTTGGCTTAACCCTCTAGTTGATGGATTGAGGAGACATTCTGAAGGTTCTGGGAGAGGAGCAGGGCAAGTGTGGGCAGTGGTGGGACACTCAAGAGACTTAGGGCAGTGGCATTTATCGAATAGTAAAAAAAAAATAAAATAAAATTACCAACTAGTGTGCATGTGGGAGTGCATATTGTCCAGGTACCAGGTATGCCGGTAAAAGATGCTAAAACTTCTGGTTAACCTCAACTCGGTGTATGGGGGCAAGCTAGGTCTAGGTGGAGAATACTGTGAGGGCGTGGCAGCGTCTATCTGGTCCTTATTGTGTGTACTCCCAGGGCCTAGCTCAGGGCTGGGCACACAGTAGGTGCTCAATAAATACTTGATCATGGAACCTAGTCTTTCAGCCCTCATGACTTTTCTAAAAACAGGTGGCCACAGACGCCTCGAAAGCAAAGCAACACTCTTGAGTATGACAATGTGTCAAGACTACCGTGGGTCCTGTGTGGGAAGGCCATCCCCACAGACCAGGCTGCCTTTGTGGGCTCAGTGTCTGTGGCAGGGAGAGGATGTTTTCCTACACTGTTGTGGGAGGAGTCCTGAACCCGGATTAGTTAAACCAGATCGCTCACAGCCTCTCTAGACAATGCATCTCAGTGTCCTAGCCAGTGGGGGGCTGCGCTGCGGGTTCTTCCTCTGAGCTGTCGGTTCGGTGTCTGGATTATGCTATTATATGTGCTTATATGGTCTGCCGTGGGTCACTTTGTGGTGTTTGTCACTTATACTTTTTTTCTGTTCCTTTGTTCTCCATTTTCACTTTATGATCTGTCTTGAGTGGAGGTCCTGAATCTAACCTTGGTGTTAGGAGCTCAGACTTGAGCTGGACTGCCTGGGTTCAAATCCAGCGGCGTCTGTGCGTGACCTCTTTGTTCTTTGGCTTCCCCATCCATGTGGGAATAATCATAGGTCCCACAGCACAGGGTTGTTGCCGCAAATATTACTATATGTAATACAGTTAGAACAGTGCCTGGCACATCCTAAGTACCATATGAATGCACGCTCCATTTAAGTTCTGATTTAAATGACCAGATTTCAAATATGCTAACATAAGACACAAGAGCTGAACCGGGTGGCTTTTACACTTGGGGTGTTGTTGGGGAGTGATCGGGTCCTTTGGTTCTCTATTTTGGAATTCAGTGGAGTTTTCCATTTTGACTCTTTGACTGTCAGGAGGGTCGTTTAGGTGCTAGCTTGAATGTGTCTTTAGTATACTTCTCATCGGCCTATATTGTGGAAGAACTGTCGTCCTTCTGCAATCCTTCCCAAGTGACTGTCTGGGAGACTATGATGATGTATCCTCACTGTTGAAATGGAAGACATCTTCCTCCCCCCGCCCCTGCCATATCTGGGAGATAAACTGTCATAGTTAAAGCTGTTATAGTTATATGCTGAGCTTTATACTCTCTCATCCTTTTCTTCTTCCTCTGAGATTGGCTTCCCTGTCTCATGTGGTCCCAGTGGGGCCATCCAGTAAAGTGACGTGTACTGCCTCCTGCTGTTATGTGGGCATGGGACCTATGCTGGGGCTGCCAGAGGCCTGCTCTTCTATGATATGGAAAGAGTCTACCTGCAGCAAGAGAGAATGAAGCTAATCTTCAAAGGGAAGCAGATACAAGCAGAGTAGAGAAAGAGAAACAGACAGTCAGAAACACGAACACATCATTTGAGCACCTAGATCAAGCTTTACCTGAATTAGCATACATGCTAAGTTTCTCAATTATGCGAGTTTATATTTTCTAAATTTCTACAATGAGCATGCGTTGTTTTTACAATTAACAAAATACTAAAAATAAAATGATTCCGAATTATGTAGATGGGATCAAAATAAGAGTGGCAAAATAGCACCAGGGAAGTGCTAATGACAACTTATTTTCTCTTTTAGCAATCTTTTTGTACTATAGAAGGTATAAGCCAATTATTTATTAACTAATGCTTGACTATTTCAAATGATTTCAAATGGTCAGTGTTGAGTAGTCAGACCTCAAATAAGGGTTTATGATCTGGTTTCCAACAATTAGCTTTGGCATCCAATACTAATCTATATGCTTAATTTTACATTTGACAGAACTAAGCCATATATAAACTACTGACTTTCAGGGTATTAAATACCTGCTGGGTGGTATACAAACATCCGTTTAAGATAGAAGGCAGAGCCCTGTCTGAAATTCTCAGGTGTTCTTAAAGAAAGAATATATACAATTGAGCTAAAATCATGAAGTCACGAGAGTATACATTTTCTTAATCCTCCCTCTCCCCCAATTAATAACATGAGTGACATACCTGGGGTTAAATGCGGAAAGAAACAAATAGTGACAGTGAGTTTAACTGTGCAAAAGTCAATGTCCAGTCTCCTGAATGTGCAATAGTAAGACAAAAATTATTTAATGTAGAACTTATTAGAGAAAATTAAGACAGAATACAAACCTTTTTGACATGAAACATGAATGGAACATATTGCATTTCTTTTTATAGTATATTGGCTTTCCTTTTTAAAAATTAATCTCAACAGAGGGTAGGGGGAAATGAGAGCGGGGAGGCAGACGGGATAAAGGGGGTCAAATATGTGATGACAGAAAGAAATCTAACTACGGGAGGCGAACACAGTGTAAATACATATACATGCCTTACAAACAAACAAACAAACAAACAAATAAAATTAACCTTATATTCACCCCCTTGCTAATTCTTATTTTTAATAGAAAGGCTTTTAACACTCTCAGGTGTGTTTTGTTCATTGATGTTAAGCCAGAGTACCTCAGGATATTTTACAAACACATCCATCGAAATTGCTGACTTCTCCAGTTTTGACAATTTACTAAACTGATATAACAGGTAGTTCAATTCAGCCGCTGTGTGGAGAACAGTCGTTTAGCACAGTTTGATATTTAACACTGCAGCTTAACCATAAAAAATACAATTTATGCTAATATGTTCTATTCAGGCCTGTTTCCAACAAAGCCTACAATTTAGCCACTTTGAGTTCTCACAACTGCTGTTTACTAATAATGCTTGATTTCAACAGAAAAAGCCTGCCTTCAATTCAAACAGCATGTAAAACTCGTATTTTGAGGGAAGTTAATCATTTGGTGATTCTTTAATCCTTATGCTAAAAGTTGGATGTAATTTTCACATCTCCTCTGTTTTCTTTCTTCGTGTTACATTATGTTTTGGATCCTTACAGAATTAAAGTAAGTGCAGAGTGTCCACAGTTTATGCAAGGGATGTATTCATAAAACACTCACATAATTCCAAACTTACACAGTTTAAGTTAAATTTTCACTGAGCTATAAATATAAAATAGAATTTGCTTGACTCAATTGTGTACAAAGAGAAGATACATTAATTGTTTTAGGTACACTGTCTAAAATTGGCATAAAATGAGACTGCACTGCGGATTTTTCACCTTCTCTCACATGTCAATGGGATCATGAGACTGTTCATTTCTTTGTGAGTTCGTGCTGCTGAGTCCAGATTAGGAGTGCAGCTCCTTCCTGAACGGTCGGCACAAAGTAGCCACGGGAGGAGTGGTGGTTGGTGGCGGGACGGCCTTAAAAACATGGCCACAAATTCATTGGCACTCCTTGCATGGAGAGGTTGGCCTGTACCCCTTCCTCTTGAATCAGGGATGGCTGTGAACGTTTTGACAGGTCCTGTGCAGTGGCAGCGATGCTGTGTGACTTCCAATGTGTAGCAGGCAGAATGATGTCCTCCCTCCCCAAACCCCCTGTAAATAAATGTCAACATCCTAATTCCCAGAACCTGTGATTTCGTTACCTTATGTGGCAAAATGGACTTTGCTGTTGTGATTAAGTTAAGGATTTTGATATGGGAAGATTATCTGGATGAGCTCAATGTAATCACCAAGGTATTTGTAAGGGGGAGGGGGAGAATGTCAGAGGCAAAATAAAATTTGAAGGTTTCGTGCTGCTGGCTTTGAAGATAATGGAAGGGGCCATGGGCCAAGAATGCTGGTGACCTCTAGAAGTTAGGAAAGGCAAGGGAAAAAATTCTTCTTGAGTCTCCAAAAGAAATGTGGCGCTGCCAACACCTCGATTTTAGCTCAGTGAGACCCATTCAGGACTTCTGACCTCCAAAACTGTAGGATAATGAGTTTGTATTGTTGAAAAGTACTAAATTTGCAGTAATTTGTTATAACAGCAATGAGAAGCTAATCACACAAGGCTTGGAAGACTTGGTTCTCTTGGACTGGTCACTCCCCAGACCCTCACCGTCAGGACACTCCCTCCTAGAATCCAGCCATCATGCTGTGAGCAACCCAAGCCACATGGAGAGGCCCAATGTGGGAGCCCTGGTCGACAGCTCCATAGGAGCCCAGCCTTTGAGCCATGCAGCCCAGGTACTGAATGTGTAGGTAAAGAAATCTCTGTGGGATCCCAGCCCCTTGCCATTTGAGTTACGCCCAGCTGTCTGAGTCTTCCCTAGCTGAGACCCCAGACATAGTGGCTCAGAGAGAATGTTTCTCTTGCCCTCTGCCCAGATTCCTGACCCACAGAATCCAAGAGCTTAATAAAATGGCTGTTATTTATACCAGTAAGTTTGGGGTGATTTGTTGGGGCAAAAGAGAAGGCGAGGATATGTGAAACCCAAGGCAAAATATCTCTTTGTCCAGAGGCCAGTGTGGGCTGGCCTCTGGTCATAGGTTAATGTAGTAGGTTGCTTTGGACTGATTTTCAAAGCTGAAGGAAAGAGAATTGAAAAAGATGAATCTTCAGGTGCCTTGGTGTGAACCTTGTGTCCTGAAGACACTACATTGATATAGGGACCTTAGGGGTTGGGATACACATTGTGTAAGTTAGGACAACACAGTAAGCAGCAGATATCCTGGAGATCAGGGGCTGAAAATACAAAGTTGTTTTCTGTTTAAGTGTAAGAAGCTAAGAGGGTGAGGAAGCCAAGAGAGGATGGGTTTAGCAGCTTAACAAGATCCTTCTACTCCGCCATCCCTTAGCATGTTGGTTTGTCCCCAGGCTCGATCCCTCATGATAAGCCTAAAAAAGACATGGTTGGAGAAAAACATACAGATACTTTAAATGTACAACCACGAACCTCAGGTGGACCCTTATATTGTCTGACAATTCTACACTATTTACTAGTCCACGTACTCTCCATTCATTCTTTCACTTGGCAAATGTTGATTGAGCTCCTGTGTAGGTAAGCCAGGTGACTATTTCTCATTTTCTTTTCTCTCCACACATTTTCAACATATCTTTTCTTGCCGTCATTCATGATGATCTTGTTTTCTGTTTTCTGAGAACAAAGAAGTGATCAGAAGAGAACTTCCTCACCACCACATTTTACAGCACCTGTACCTGTAGCACCCATCCGTGACCTGACTGTGCGTGACCTGTCTGAGGCCAGTCCCTCTCCTCGTGCACTAGATCCCAGCCCCTCTTGCGCACGCAGGACATTGTGTCCTTTCCCTTGTACAGCCTCGGTTTTTCCTTTTCTACTGGATTATTCTTTTCAACATATAGGCGTGCTATAATCTGTCCCATCTTAGTCTCTCTTCATCCTTCTTTAAGCCTACATCCATCATTCCTTTTGCTCAGGATAAAGCTTTCTATGCCTTAATGAAAATATTTTGTGTGATGTATGTATATACAGTTGACCTTTGAAGAACACGGATTTGAGCTGAATAGGTCCACTTATGTGTGTGCGTGTGTGTGTGTGTGTGTGTGTGTTTAATAGCTATACAATCGGTTCTCTGTTTACCTAGGGTTTGCATTTGTGGATTTTACCAATTGCGGATCAAAACCAGTATTTTCTTTTATTATTTATTTATTTATTTCTCACTTAGAGTTGACATTCAACATTATTTTATATTAGTTTCAGGTGTGCTGCATAATGGTTAGATATTTATATAATTTACAAAGTGATCCCTCTGATTAAGTACCCATCTGGCACTATACATGGTTATTACAATATTATTGATTATATTCTCTGTGCTGTACTTCATGACTGTTTTGTAACTACCAATTTTTACTTCTTAATCCCTCACATTTTCACCCAGCCCCCTCAATCCTCCTCCCGTCTGGCAATCACCAGTTAGCAATCTGTATTTCTGAGTCTGTTTTCATCAAAACCAGTATTTTCAATCTGTGATTGGTGGACTCCAAAGATGTGGAGAGCTGATTGCATGCATTGTTCTGTGCCATTTTACACAGGGTCTTGAGCATCCATGACTTTTGCTATCCTTTGGGGGTCCTGGAACCAATCCCCTGCAGATACCGAGGGACAACTGCAGTGAAGTTTTTGGGGAATCAATAGTTATACATGGATTTTTGACTGCGTGTAGAGTTGGCGCCCCTAACCTCTATGTTGTTAGAGTCAACTGTATATATATTTATGGTATGATGCATATCTGATATATGTATCTTTTGCGAGTGGTGTATATACAGCTGGATTTTGTTTTCTATTCAGTTTTGTAGTCTGACTTTTAGCTGGAATAATTAGTTCATTCATATTTAATGTTACCTCTGAGCTATTGAGTTTACATCTCTAATTTGGGCTTGCTATTTCTTCTGCCTATTTCTATGTTTTGTTTTCTTTCCTTTCTTGCTTCTTTCCTGGTTAGTTCATACCATTTCTTCTTTTTTCCTTTCCTGGTTCTAAATTTACTCTATATTCTTTCATTTGTTACTCTGGAAGTTATAACATGTGTATTTTACTTATCAAAGTCTTAATTAATATATATCTTTACCCTCTTCCTGAATGATACAAAGACTTCAGAAAACTTTAACTCATTTATTTCCCTCCTGATTAAAAATTTTGTTGTCATGCATTGAATTCCTTTTTTTAAAAAAAAAAAAAACTTGGAAGGCATTTTTTTCCTGTTTTATACAAGTACTGTTAGATTTCCCCACATTTTTGTTACTTTCTTTTCTCTTCTTGTATCTCGGATCTTTCACCTGGGATTACCTTTCTTCTTGAAGGACATCCTTTAGAATTTCTTTTCTAAGAGAAATTCCCATTAATAAATTCTCTTAGTTTTTACTTAAAAATGCCTTTATTTGGCTCCCATTTTTGAAGATGCTTTCACTGAGAAGATAATTCTAAATTGGCACTTGCTTTCTCTTGCTATGCTGAAGATATTCTGTTGTCTTCGGCATCCACTGTTGCTATAGGGAAGACAACTGCCAGTCTTCGAAGGTAATTAGTCTCTTTTCTCTGGCTGCTTTAGGATGTTTTTATTGTCTTAATTTTATGAAGTTTCACTGTGATATGTCTGGAGGTGGGTTTCTTTTCACATATTGTAGTTGGGTTTCACTGGACCTTTTGAATCTGTGATTGACACCTCTCACTTGTTATGGAAAATTCTCAGTGATTATCTCATAAAATATTGTTTCTATCTCATTCTCTCACTCTTCTCTTTCTGGAACTCTAAATAAATGTATGTTGAACCTTATCCTCTATGTATCTTAATCTTTCTTGTGTATTTTATCTGGTATTGTCTTGCGTATTTTATCTGGTATTATCTTTCTTTGCAATATTTTGGGTGATTTCTTCAGACATTTCATTAATTCTCTCTTCAACAATGTCTAGTCTGTTGTTAAACCCAACCTTCGATCTTTTCCCCCCACCTCCTTTTTTTTATTTGGGAGTTTCCCTTTGGTTATTTTTCAGATCTTCAATATCATTCCCAGATACTTGTTTCCTGTAGATATTCTCAGGCTTGTATTTTATTCCTTTATACAATGTAAGCATGAATGTTTTATAATTTGCATTTCATAATTCTGGTAACACTAGGCATGGCTTATCTGTTTTTGCTGATATTGTTTCTGCTTATGATATGTTTTTTAGAATGCTTGGGAATTTTTTCTCTGTCAGTTTCCCATTGTCCTTAAAAAATAATTTCTGGGAATTCTTTGAGGTCTAATGTGAAGGTACCCTTCTCCAGAGAAGTTTTTTGTTGTTTGTTTTTTTTTCTTGCTCTAATGCCAATTTAAAATAAATTAAAGCTTGCTTTTCTTCTTTTTTTTTTAGCCTACACAGGTGATATAAATTTGAGCAGCATATTCTTGCAAGGGTTGTATTTCCTATTTCTCTAGTGATCCTTCGTATTCATTTTTAAACTCTCTGCAGGTCTCTGTGACATTGTCAGTGGAGCCTTCCCTGACCATGCAACATAAAATATTATACCTACGTAGCACTATCTTCTTATCTCATTTTATTTTGTTTCTAGTACTTTTTACCATGTGGCATGTTTGGCACATTATAGGCACTCAACTGGTTGGATGTATGAATGAATGAATATTATCTCAGATATTCTAATTACTTTAGACATGATTCAGTACAGTATAGCAGACAGATTTTTGTTGATCAGCGATATGGAATGTATACAGCAGCATCTAGAATAATCTATTGCCCTTTAGAGTTACGCTTGATAAAAGAATAAAACCTCTCTCTCTCTTCCTAACAAAGCTTTTCTGCCCTCTTTCCTCCCTGGCTTCTCTTTATCCTTTATCTCTTTTTCCTTTTCTTCTGCTCTTTGATGATTTTTTTCCCCCTCTTTAAGTCATGGCTCCTTATCATATATCTTTTTTTTTCTTTAAAAAAAATATTTGTTTATTTATTTAAATTGAAGAAATGATTTAAATTCCACCCCACCCCCCTCCAATGCCATCTACTTCCCCCTTCCCCGCTCCCCTCTGGTAACCACTAGTCCATTGGATTTTGTTTTCTTGAATGTGAATTCTGCTTCTGGATATTTCCCATGCATGAAGTGATGAATCGGTATTGCTATTCTTATTTCTCCTTTTAGCTCTACCATGTCGACTTTGATCTTTGTTTTTCTTTTTCATACAGGTCATATTCCTTTCAGGTTTCCTTAAGAGAACAGAACATTGTTTAAATTCTTCTCCACATTTTTTCTTGTGTTGAAAAGCCCTTGTCTGTTGTCTGCTTGCCTCCCCCCCCCCCACCCTCATCCCCCTCCCGCTCCCTCCACGTAATAAAGTTCTATTCAGGCCTATTAATTGGTCAAAAAACAGTCTGAAATTTTTTTCTTGATTTCTCTACTTTATCTTGCTATACTCAACTCCTCCCCTGTGTGCTTGAACACATTCATGCTTTGTTAAGTACTTCCGCTGCCCGTGGAAGGTGGGTCATGGGCTAAGATTTCAGGAGCATTGTCATCTTCAGGAAATGTTTTCTCTCTCTCTTTCTCTCTCTCTCTCTCTCTCTCTCTCTCTCTCTCTCTCTCTCTCTCTCTCTCTCTTTAGTTAAAAACTAAATCTCTAGGAGCCGCTGGGCCACCCAGGGGAAGGTGGGTCTGGTGTCCCAGTGAGTCTCAGCATCGATGTGTCTTGTGCTTGTCTGGCTTAGTGCGATCTCATTACTTAGGAGTGTGAAACATGTGGTTCCACGGGCCGGCTTAGGTGTAACCAACAGTCTTTTTCTCCAGTGGCTGCATCTTTGTTTGCTGTTGCTGTTTTCTGCTAAGACAGTTCATCTTTAGTAGTTATTCTCCTATCCTTTTCCTTTGTTCTCATTCATATTGGTGGTGGTGGTGGGAAATACATGCATTTCTTGGGGGGAATATATGTGTATGTATGTGTATGTGTGTGTATGTATATGTACACATATACATATATACACATATGTATGTACAGTCATGTGCCACATAATGATGTTTCAGTTAACCATGAATGTCATATACAATGGTGGTATACCATATAGTTCAGGCGTATAGTAGGCCATCTGTTGTATACTCTGTGTTCTCACATCAGTGAAATAACCTAATGATTCATTTCTCAAAACATATCTCTGTCATTAAACAGCACATGACTCTCCCTCTCTCTACATAATATGCATAATATACATACATATACATACATGTACATGTGTCTGTAATTAAGGAAAAGGATAACAAAGTGTACACTACATTTTGAATTCTCACGTTTCCTATGTTATGTTTGCCATATGTACATTGTTGATATCAGATGTTTCTTTTGGTGGGTCATGGTTGCATTGTTATAAGAAAGTTTAGATTGGGCTTTAAATGCATAGTAGGTATTGATGAGAACTGCTGTTAATGGGTACCTTTTCCTCCTTTAGGGACTCACTCACGTGGGTCTTTTGTTGGCATTTATTAATGTTCAACCAACATTTTGGAGGCACTTGTTTTGTGCCAAGCAGAGCCCTGAGAATAGCAACTGATCCCTCTGTCTTCCAACTTGTCAAGACCTATTTGTATTTTAACTATTTTTTTCTAAATCGGCAGGTTTAACGACACACCTCCAATTCTATCATCTATTCTGTCAGCAAGTAATTAATGAAAATGTTAAATAGTACTGGGCAAGAACTGACCCTTGTGGAACTACATTTATTAAATTCCCCCTAGTTGACATTTACACTGACCTGTTAATCAATTTTGCATTCACTGGATACATAAATTATAGTTTCCCAGTTTCACTATGGGAAGGTCGCAGAAGATAAAACCTCAGCATTAAATAAATTCCATTCCTTGAAGGACAAGAATAATCAAATTTATTCTCAAAGCCATGTTGATTTGTACCCTGGCTATAGCTGTCTATTAAAACAAGCTAGGGCTGGCTTTCATGTTTTTCAGACTTTAAGTGCTACCGTAGGTAAGGGGCCTGGTTCCCTTAATGCCTTTACTTGCTTCCCCCTCCTCCACCCCCTACCCCTACCCCCCACCCCCCACCCCCCAGTAAGGAAGAATATTGTAAGGAGAAGGATTTTATTATCTTTGATTTTTTTTGTGTTTACATTTTTAAAACTTTAGTAATGGTTGTCACTCAATGAGATTTTGACCTTTTCAGACTCTGACGTGAATCATAGATATGGTTCCAGTTTCAATGAGGTATGTTTGCTGTTAATTAAAAAACAAGCAAACAAGAGAAGCTCATAAAATACCACCATAAAGAAATCCATTTTGGAAGTATATACTTCAAAGTAAGTACGCATAGGGGTATACTTACAAGTGGGGTAAATATACTCCCATCCCTTCCTCCTTTCATTCCCTCATCTTCTCATTTTCAAGAAGCAAGCATTTCTTTACTTTTAATGACTCACTTCAGAAATACCTACTCCTCCCTCCTTGTAAGTTTTAGGTAGTCGAACCCCTTGCAGCCTGTTCTTCTGGGGGCAGCCCCCACCTGCTGGTTTTCAGCAGCTTTTCCCTTTGCATGCCACCAGGGAACTTGTTGAGTGATTGAAGAACCTGATTATTCAGTGGAGACTGGAAAATGCTTTTAAGGTGTACCTCTATCCTTTAGCCCAAAGTTGCTAATCGTCAGGAGGAATTCAGGCCCTAAAGGTGGGAGGAAACTCTTTTGTTGATCTGGGTCCTCCATGGATTGCCAGTGAGGAATTAAAGGCATGGGTTACAGTAAATGCACATTTTGGGAGTCTGCCAAAATAAAGGTATTTAAAGTTTTAAAATATAATTCCATGGCTTATATAGCTAGAGGCCGTGCAAAGCCAGTCGAGGTAGGTAGATTCTCAGAGCAAGAAGTACAAATGGTCAACGTGTTTTGTAGCCACATATAACAGGCTTTATTAAACCCAACCAGAATATTGGCTTAAAAACGAAATCCTGGTAAAATGCAGTTATTTTTTCTCTAGAGTAATTGAATCTTATCTCAAAGTATCATGACCGCTTTATTGTACCACTGAGATTTCTGCGGCCATACTCACTTTTCTAATAGTTCCTGGATACTCGTTTGTTATCATGTTGGTATAATGTGCAATGGAATATTTTCTTTCATAATTTCCTTTCTCTTCTCTCATCTTTGAGAGTATGTAGAAGAAAAAGAGTCTCAAAATGATGAGTCCATTGGCAGAGCAGTGAGAAATATTTTCATATGCAACAAAATACAATTTCCTTTTAGTGCTTTCCATTCTCTCATTATTCTTCACATAACTTTTGTAGCAGATAAAATTTCCATTTTACCTATGAGGAGATGGGGTGAGGGATGGGCCCCAGTGGTCACGTAAGTTGTGGGTGATCACAGAACTGGTAAGATGTGGAGGAGGATTCGATGTCGGGTCTTCTGAGTCTTGTCCTATCTTCCCCCTGCACTCAGCCCACCAAATCTGACACAGCTGAGCCTCTACCATCTCTTCCCTACTTCCTTTCTTCGCCCCAATAGTCTAGCCTCCTACAGACATGATCCCGTAATAGGGTTCGCAATGCCCACTTTGCTCCCCAGTTCACTGGGGATGAAAGAGGAGTCCTCCTGGAATCTTTGACTTGATTTTTCGGATGAGGCTCCCGTGAGGCCTTTTTCAGGTTGTGGTCTTTCGACGTCTTACCCAGCTGAGGTGAATGCTGAGGTGGCGCCAAGCTAGTTGTAAGAGTTCACTGCTTCAGGACAGTGTGCCTCCTGTCACCCATTCTTTGCTTTCCAGCCTCATGGCTGCTTCTGTGAGGGAAGGGCTTCCCTTCTTTCCTTGTTCCTGGGCCCAGCTTGCCAGAGCCCACCCGCGCCTTATAAAGCACGCAGGTCTCCCTTGTGGGGCAGTGGATCCCAGAGGATGTTCCTGACCCAGACTTCTCTCAGGCTCCCTCAGCCATGCACTAGTGGTTCCCCGGCTCTGAGCCCTGCTGGCCACACCTTGCCCTGGCCTGATCTCATGCTCTCTGCACCTGGCTGAGACACGGCAGGCCCGTCCTGCCTTGTGTTCCTTGAGGAGTGTTTGCACAGCAGCAGAACTTCTGCTCCACTGGATTTGCCCCCTGGGCTGTCTTTTCAAGGCATTTACCCAAGATGAAAACAATGTAAGCAATTTGCTCTTTTATCCATGGCTTACCTGTGCATTAGGTTTAATAAGCCTTAGTTGCAAATTAAACAGCCTGTAGACCTCAAGTGGTTCCATTCATAGCCCCATTTTTCAAAACAGCTTTATTGAGGTATACTTTACATACCATCAAATCCACCAATTTTCCATATACAATATAATAATTTTGGAATTGTGCAATTATTACTTACAACCAGTTTTAGAATATTCCCATCACTCCAAAAAGATCCATTGTGCCCATTTCCAGTTAATTTCCATCCTACCCCCAACCCCATGCAACCACAAATCTACTTTTTATCTCTACAGAGCTGCCTTTTTATTGGACATTTCATATAAATGGAATCCTATAATATGTAGTCTTTTGCATCAGGCTTCTTTCACTTAGCTTGTTTTTGAAATGCATCCATGTTGTCTGTATCAATATTTTGTTTCTTTTTATTGCCGAATGGTATTCCATTGTACGGCTATCCTACATTTGGTTAATCCATTCAGCAGTTGATGGACATTTGGGCCGTTTCCACCTTTTGTCTGTTATGAATACTGCTGCTATGAACATTCATATACAAATCTTTATGCGAACAAATGTTTTCATTTCTTTTGAGTCGATACTTACAAGGGCGAATTGCTGGGTCATCTGATGAGTCTGTGTTTAACTTTTTAAGAAACTGCCCGATTGTTTTCTTAATGTTTTCACCATTTTACTTTACTACCAGCAATGTATGAGGATTCCTGTTTCTCCACAGCCTTGCTCATCGAACAGGGGTTTTTCCTTGCTCTTTATAGGTCAGCTGAGAGCAGACACATTCTGAAAGCCCTGCCACTCTGCCTGTTCCTTTTCCAGATGTCGGGTCATTGGACTCCAGATTCATTCATTCAGGCATTTTTGCTCCTTAAAAGCAGCTCTAAATGGCTATAAAAAATATAATTTCACAACATTCATATTCTTGCTGCCCTAATAAGTGTTTTATTTTTCTTTCTAGTAGATCGTTTTTTCTCCCATAAAGAAGAATATCCCATTTCCCCTAAATGTATGTAGTGCACTTAGTAACGTGCCATGCACCAGGAAGAAGGTATTTGTGTTAAATCGTAAATGGGCATTCTGAGTATGTAGAAATCAATAAGTGTTACTTTAAAATGCAGACATTGCTGAGCCAGGGAAAGGTGAGCTGAGTCCCGTTAGGCTAGGTGGGATCTGATCATGTGCCCTGTAAAGGCCTAAGGAAATAAGAAAAGAGTGACTGACAGTAACAGGAAGTGAGAGCAGGATAGTGAAAGGCCTGAGGAAAAAGTGTGCAGTTTGGCCTTTTGAATTAGGATCCCATTACTAGCCATGTGTCTTTGGGAAGGGTTTTAAGCTTCCTGGAACCCCAGACTTCTCAGTTAACTGGCGGATGAGTATGTTAACCTTGCGGGCACTGATGGCCTCAGTGTGTAGACTGCCTTGCACAGAGCCTGGCACTCAAAAGGTGAGTGGTAATGGAGAAAGACTGGAGGGGAGTCAGTGAGAGCTGCATTCTGCGTCAGGGTGAACAATACGGAATGCAGAGCAGTAATTCTCACACTTCCTCTAAGAATCACCTGCAGACTCAGGCTGCACCTCCAGAATTTGTGATCCAGGAGGTGAGGCCTGGGGCCTGAGAATATGCATTTCTAATAAGTTTCCAGGTGCTGCTGGTGCAGCAGGTACAGGTGCCACTTTGAGAGTCACAGGCGTAGACAAGAAGAGCCATTGGCGAGCAAGGTCTATGTCACAGGGAAGAGAGGGTGCCTTCTCGATGCCTTCTGCACCCCAGACTCTGTTTCAGTAGATGAAGTGGACAGTCTCTCTCTTCAGCATCTCAGTCTGCTGCAGTGATTCTTGGAGGGTGGGCAGTACTGGGAGGGTGGCTCAGGATGTTCATGTGAGATCCTGCACAGGGACCTTTTCAAACTCTGTCTCCAGCAGGAGATTCTGATGTTGCATTTTAGAAGGGCTTCCTCCCCCATCTCTCTCCTAGTGCCTTTGCCTCTTGTATATTATTGTATTCTTGGTAACCAGAAGAGTGCCTGGTGCTGGTAGGTGTTCAATAAATAATTTGTTGAATGAATGGATGGAGGTCAAGAATTACCATTTGTATTCATTTGCTAGGGCTGCCATAACAAAATACCATAGACTGGGTGACGTAAACCACGGAAATTCATTTTCTTATGGTACTAGAGGTCAGAAGTCCAAGATCAACGTACTAGCAAGATTGGTTTCTCCTGAGGCCTCTCTCCTTGGCTTGTCGATGGTCACCTTGTTACTGTGTCTTCACAGGCCCCTTTTCTCTGTTTATGCCCCTGGTGTCTCTTCCTCTTTTTATAAGGACTCTAGTCCTTTTGAATTAGGGCTCCACCCCTATGACCTCATTTAATATTAATTCTCTCTTTCAAGGCCGTATCTCCAAATATAATTACATGGGGGGTTAGGGCTTCATATTTGAGATTTTTTTTTTTTTTTTTTTTTTGGTGGCGGAGGACACGAATTAGTCCATGACACTGCTGTAGTGAAACATAGCTGCTGACTGCAGGGGTCATATTTCTCAGCATGGTGCTCCATAAAGGTTGAGAACCCCTAATCTAGTAGATTCCTTCATGCCTTATTGAACAGCTGAGAAAAGACATAGACTTGGGACTTAATGGGGGGGGGGGAGGAATGAAATTACCGACAGACATAGTTTTGAGGAGGAACTATTCATTTCTTCTATTCCAGGGCCATTGTCTATCAGCAGTATGATTATTTTTTTTTCTTGCCTTTACAGCTTGAAATTGCATGTGATTATTCCTTAGCTACATGTTGTTATAACCCTAAATTTTCCCATGCTTCTAAAATTTGGCTTTAGAGCCAGAGTATCCATGTGAGGTGTGCTGCCCTGAGCGGGATCAGGGATAGCAGGATTGCTGGAGGAATAGGAAGGTGGGGCAGCAGAGCAGGGAGACTTGCTGTTTTAAAAGCCTTTGAGTGTGACGGAGCGAATACGAAATTTGTCACTTAAGCTTTGAGTCTCACAGCATCTAGTCCCACCCCAGCACAGTCTTTGTACATTTTAGGTTCTCAACAAATATATTATACCTGAGACCTCCACTTTATTTGCAGAGATTGTGATTAGTAAGTTTGATGTCACCAGTATGACTGCCCGGTCTCTCTCTCTCTCTGTCTGTGCTCAGACAGGAGCACCAGTCAGTCTGGGAGCGGCAGGAGAGACGGTGCTCATCTCCTTGTTTGTACTTGCTTCCTCCCCTAGCTGGCAGACCCTGACCTCCTGAGGCTGGAAGAGCAAGGAGGGAGGTAGGGGAACTTGGAGGTACAACCCTCTCTTGGGTGGCTCTGTTCCCTCATTTGGTAGTAGCAGGCGATAGCAGCGCACACAGGGAATAACTGGCTAGTGCCTCTGGATCGTGGGGTCGGAGGAGCCACAGAAGGTCATCATTCTCATCCTGTCCTTTCATACTGTCCCTGCCAAGTCCTGTCTGGAACTCCCGGTCCGATTTTTGTGTTCGTTGCACCCCTGCCCCTTCATCCACTCACCCTAGTTTAACATACTCCATATGCCCGACTCCTTCCCATCACTCAGCTCACCTATTCCCTTCCTCCTGGTTCTAAATAGGTGGGCTGTGAGCACTCTAAAGGTTTTAAGGTGGTAAATTTTGGAGATATATTGAGTACTGTGGTCATAATCATTTGTTAGGGTTTCTGTATGTAACAAAGTGTCAAACTGGGTGGCTTAGCTTAGAATATCAAACATTTATCGTCTAAGTTCTGGAGACAGAGTCTGAAATCGCATTATCGACAGGGCCGTGCTCTCTCTGAAGGCACCAGGGAAGGGCCTGTTCTAGGCCTGTCTCTTAGTTTCTGGTAATTCCTTGGCTCGTGGCAGCACAACTCCGTTCTTCACATGGCATCCTCCTGCGTGCATGTCTGTGTTCAAAATTTCCCTTTTTTGGAGGATACGAGTCACATTAGATTAGGGACTCACTCTACTCCAGTATAATTTCATCTTAATTTACCTATTACATCTTCAATGACTCTCCGTCAATAATAATACTCCAGTATAATCTCATCTTAATTTACCTATTACATCTTCAATGACTCTCCGTCCATAACAATAGTTTTGACTTATGAGAAATAGCTTTAGATATAGTCTGATTGGGGTTTCTAAGAATATACTTGTAAATAAATATTATACCATAAATTTTTATAACATGCTTACTTATAAGATGACAAGAGATAGGATTTACATCTTATGTAAAATTGGAAGCAAAGAAAGGATGATAACATTTGCTGGTGTGAGTTCTTGGAGGCAGAATTAGAATAGACTTGGAAGTTAAGTGAACCTTCAGTTGCCTGTTTTAGGTAGCATTGTGGACCAAGTGAGTCCAGCAAGTCAAGCTAGACTTGGGAGCTCCAAGTTGGGTTTTTGGCATCAAATACCTCTGCTTGAGCTAATTGCTCATCATCTCTGAGCCTTGGATTACTCCATCTAAAGAGACAGAATAATACTGCCTCAGAGAAGAGGGATAGGAATGAGCGAATTATGCTGTGAATGTGTTTAGGAGATCCTCAGATGAAAGGTACCATAAGATCAGTGGTAAACTTTCAATTACCACTTGGAATAAACACAGAAAATGATCTTCCCTTTTCTTTTTCATTTATCTCCATGGGTCATAACTGTAATCGCAGGAGTAGAGGTGGGCATTGTTGATATGGAAGTGAGCATGATTGACCTAGAAGGCAGATCAAAGAGAAAATCAGTCAGATGGATGAATTCACTGGCCTAGAAATAAATTCCTGAGGGTGGCACATGCTGTTCAGATTCTGGCACGAGGACTGTTTGTGCTCCTGTGAGCACTGACTGGGGTGTGTTTCCACTCCCGAACTGTTCTGCACCCTTTGCCACTTCATAAGCCCACAGTAGGGCTCTTGATCTCTGAACACGAGCTGTGGATCTGTTCCTCGGAGGCATGCCTCTGAATAGATGCTTGCCATTACAGAATCTCTTTATGTGTTGCCCCGCCCACCCCCGCCAGCAAGATGAGCAGCAGCACCAAGCTCCTGGTCCATGTTATTGCTATTTAGAAAGCCTTCATCTTTAATCTTGACACACTGATCTAATGAAACACTCTCTGAGAGCAGCACTGGTGTTATGCTTTCTCTTCTAGCAATAACTAGCAGCAGAATTCACCTGCACTGTGCTTGGATAGATGCATTGTAACTGAGACCAATTGAAGGAACTATAAAAATTTCATACATCAATTTTTCTTACTTCCAAAGAAATAAACTAATTTGAACCAGACATATCGAGTGTATGGTGAGAGTCACCAGAATAATTTGAGGACCAAATGACCAGATTGATTGATTCAACCAACATCTACTGAAGGCCCAATATGCTACTGTAGAGGCTGACCTAGAAATATTATAGTGAACGTTCTTGAGTTGGAGAGTGATTTTGACAAAATTTATTTCTGTTTTTCCACTTGTCATAGGTCAGGTTCGCTGGGAAACAGACTCTGCAATGGAGATTTGCAGGCAGGAGATTTACTGAGGAATGTAGAGATGTTCCCCAGATCTGTGGGTGGGGGAATGAGGGAAGGATTGGGTAGGGGTGAGAGTTGAGCTGTGATGCTGTCATAATGAAGACTTCAGCTGATCCCATGGAAGGCTCAGGGGCCGGAATGGGTCCTCAGAATTGTATCAAGTTGAGACTGGGGGACCAGGCCTTTATAATCCTGCATCTAGCAGTCACTGGACACATGGATTGTCCTCAGGCAGGTGGTGTGGCCTTGGGCAAGGCCGATCTTTTTAGTTCAACACGATGCCCAGAAATAGACTCAGTGGAGAGCCATCAGCGATGGGAGGAATGTGGACCTCTATCCCGAAGGGCCGGCTGATGGAGATGACGGCAGTGCACCAGAGCATCCACTGTGCCTCAGTAAATCTGTGCTGGGTCAGCCACTGGACTAGATACTGAGGCTATGATCAGTAACGCAGAGTTTGCTGACCCATAGAAGGCCAATAAGTAAATATGCAGTTACAACACAGAACTCACCGTCCTGTGGGATTACAAGGTGGGAGAGCCAGGAAGCTTTCTGGAGAAAGTCACAGCTAAGCTGAGATCTGAAGAATAAGGAGATGGTCACGTTCAGAGGGACATGAACAGAATATTCTAAGCAGAGAGTGCAGCATGCAGGACGTCTCACAGGTCAGAGAGGGAGAGCATCACTTATTTGAAGAACGAATAGGGTTCAGAATGGCCAGCGGATGCAGTCTATGTGGGAGTACGGTGGGGGGATGAAGTTATGCCTGGAGGGGTGAGCTGGGGTCAGGTGTCACAACATCCTGAAACCACCGAGTCAGCAAGCTGTCATACAGCAGATGTTAGACTAAGAAAGGAAGGGATGAGAAAGGAAAGGAAGGGAAGAGAAACCGGGGCTCACGGGATGGGCACATAAGAGCAGACAGCAGTAACTGAGGAGTCAGGGAATAGGAGGAAAACCAGGTGACTTCTGCGCAGTTCCACTTCCACTCCCCTGTCATGTTTGTTTGCTTGAGCTCTTTGGACTCTCACCAACAAATAGACATCACCTTTCTTTTCTCTTAACACTTTGCTGTTTTTTTTTTTTTTTCCCCAGTCTCTCGACGCCCTGCTGCAGCCAGGTTTAGCTTTCTTCTTTCTCAAGGAAGTCCTCTGTCCTGCTGTTCTAGGCCACCTCTTGCTTCCACGGCCCACTTCCTTGAAGAGACTCAGTTTCAGGCTCTCTCCACAACTCGCATGCCCCCGTTTCTGTACTCATAATCTATTTTCAACCTCCTTCCACCAAAATTCCTTCAATGGCACAGGTGTCCTTTTCAAGGGCTTTCTCTGCCATTGTTGTCTAGGCTTTGCTACAGCCTTCTGTAGTCCCCTTTTTTCTTGGAATGTTCTTTTTCAGGCTTTCCTGAAACTGAGCCCTCTTGATTCGCTCCCTGATTTCCCCACTGCGCTTCTTCGCCTCCCACAGTCTCCTCTGCTTCCTACTCTAAGTTTCTAGAAGTAGAAGTTTCCTCTGATTATGTCCTTTACCTTCTCTTCCTTCTCCTTTTTGCTAGCAGTTTGATTCACTTTCATGGACTCAACGGACATTTCCACGTGGATATTTCCCACCGCCCAACATCAGACTGGCATTTCTAAGGGTGCTGATTGTCTCTCTGTGCCCCAAACCCCAAATTCTGTTATCCTTATCTTCTAGTCACGCTGTTACTTCTTTTTGCCTTTTGATTTTTGCGAACCACATTCTTCCTATTCATCCTCGTTGCAAAACTCGATGCTTTGACAAATCCGGTTTTCCTCTCCCTCTGTACCCCCATCCTGCTCCATAGCCTGTCAGTTTCCAAGTATTATCGGACTCTTCCCTTGCATTCTTGCCTTTTGGAAATGTCCCCATTTTTTTCAATGCTGGATGGTGAGACAAGTCATTTAATTTCTAATCCATAATTCATTATTTATGTAATGGGAATAATAGTCGGCTTGTTTATCTCATGGAGTTCTTGTATTTCTAGTAAATGATGTACATTAAAAATAAGTTGCCCTGCTTATGAACTTGAATCTAGCAGGCAAATAAGTTTGAGAACCGTAGCTGTAATATAACCTCGTCTCATTGATTATCCCTTTAAATCTCAAAGATTTTTCACTTCTTTTTCATCCTTATGAAGCTGACCTTTTAAGACTAGGCCACACTAATGAATTGTTATCAACAACTGAGGGTGGTTTTGCCCCCCTCCCCAGGGGACATTTGGCAATGTTTGGCAACATTTTTGGCTGTGACAACTGAGGTGGTGGTGGGTAGGGTGCTACTGGCATCTGGTTGGTAAATGCCAGGGATGCTGCCGTGTACAAGATGGGCCCCTACAATGAAGAGTTATCTGGCTCAAAACATCATCTGTGCTGTTGCTGAGAAATCCTGCAAGAGTGGGTTTTGTGTATCTCAGTTTCTAGGGTAGTAGTAATAAAATGCTTGGTTTGAGTTAGGCTGGATTCTATTTCATCCCTCTTTTAGAAAGTTTTCATGGTTGCCTCTCTAAGAGGCTTCGATAGTCTCAATACCTTTGCCACTCTGGTTAGTATGATGAAGTGAGTTTTGAATACAGGCTCATGTCAGTATCCCCAAAGCCATTCACAGATGAGTAAGAGTTCCAGTATCCTATCTGGTCCAACTTTATGGACCAGAGAAAGATGCGTAATAACATTCATGTACTCAGTGTCCAATGAAGCCCCAGGGGGTACCTAAGTAAGTACAGTTGTCACAAATAACAAGTGTTTTTGGTAGATTAACATTAAAATCAAAATATGAATTGTCGAGTAGTTGGTATGAAATTTCCTTTTCCTAATCAAATTATATTCCATTTAAAACAGACGCTAGGTAATAATTATTTTTTGTTTACTATGAATTGCTTTCTAACATTTACTTGGATCATTGGACCCAGGAAAACTAAGCCCTTTTTGCTTTGACTGACCCTAGATAAGCCCTGGGTTTGAGGTTTGGTTTGATTTGGATAACTGGGCTCTGGGCCTTCCTCTCTTTCACATGGCTCCTCACTTTGGTCCTGAGCATCTATGGGTAAATAGCTATTGTCCTTTCTCCTTTCTCTTTTGGATTGAAACTTATTTTCTATATTCCTGGCTTAAATGAATCTCTTGATAATTTTTTACTTATAACACATTATACTGCTTGGATAGATTACTACCTGTTCCCTTTTCGATGGGATACCTGATCTCCAGTCTCAAGGGACTTATAAATTAATTCTTGACTTCCGGTGCCTCTCATTCTAGCTGATGGTTGCTGGGAAGATTTTCTGTATATCCATTGTCTTCTTTTTCAGGCACTCAAGGCACTTGACAACATTTTACTCTATGGTGGATGATTAATGAAAGCCTGTGAAGTCATTTGTCCTATGTCTTTAGAGCCTCAGAAAAGGGACCTGCATCACTACTTGGACTTAATTAGAAAGAAAGGAGAGAAATATTAAACTTTCAGGATAAACATGTCATTGGAAAATACTGCTATTGTTATTATTTTTGTTGATAATAATCATAAAGCCCCTTTAATTACAAATTATTAAATATTCTATCCTTGGGAACAAGGAATGCTTCCATATTTCCTCTTGAATCAGTTACTGCCATAATGCTACGTAACAACAACAACAACAACAAAAATCCCACAAAATCTCAGTGGCATGCAGCTATGAGCATTGATTTTTCATTCATGCATCTGCAAGTCAGTTTGGCTAAGGTTTGGCTGATCTGAACTGGGCTGGCCCTAGGTTTCACACATCTCTCACCTTCCTTGCATCAGTGGCATACTCGTTGTACCTAAGACATGTTTTTCTCATGATGATGGAACACATATGAGATGCAGACTCCACTGGCCAAAACAAGTGATGTGACTAAGCTTAATGTCAGTGGGTGTCCCGGTTATATTGCTATAGAAAAATTTCCTCCAAAACTTAGCGGCTTAAAACAATAACAATCATTTTATTGTCTCTGATATTTCTATGGGTTGGGAATTCAGGAAGGGATCCACTGGATGTCCTGGCTCGGAGTCTCTCATTCAGTTGCAGTCAGATGACTGCAGCTGACCATGTTCTCAGGCTTCTCCACATGGTCTCTCCAGGTAGGCTAGTTGGGCTTTCCCTCAGCTTGGTGGTTGTAGGATTGTCGGACTACTTATAAGGCGGCTTAGAACTCTAGCACAATTGTTTCAGAGAACTAAGTGGAAGCTACATTGTCTTTTATGATCAGCCTTCGAAGTCACATAGAATCACTTCTGCCACTCTCTCTTGGTTGAAACACTTACCGAAGCCTGCCCACTTTCAGGAAGAAGAGACACAGATCCCAGCCCCCATGGGAGCAATATTAAGGTCACACTGTAGGGAGTGCATGATGGATGGGAGATGGTGTTGCAGCCATTTTGGGAAAATACAATCTGCCCTAGTGGGGCAGGGAGGCAGTCTCCGACAGCGGACGGAGAGGAGAGTAGAATTTGTTAAACAGAAACTTTATATGCCTTTAGCATTTAATATGGAACTGTAAATACAGTGGATACACAAAAATATATACTGGATAACTGTTTTAGGCTGGGTACCTAGAAATATGACCCAGATGGGGAACGCGTGCAAAATATTTATTGAAAAATCCCTAATGGAGTGAGGGAAACAGTATAGGGCAGAGAGGAGCTAGGCAAAGATTTGGTTTTAGGAGAAGTCTGGCCTTTGCCCATATCATGGTCAGAATCCCTGTGTCTCCTCAAAATTCGTATGTTGAAATCTTAACCTCAAATATGATGGTATTAGGAGGTGGAGCCTTTGGGAGGTAATTTAATCTTCATAGTGGAAACCTCGTGAATGGGAATGTCCATATAAAAGAGACCCCAGAGACCTCGCTAGCCCTTTTTCTACCATATGAAGACACAACAAGAAGACAGCAGTCTGCAACTCATAAGAGAGCCCTCATGAGAACTCAGCTATGCTGGCACCCTGTTCTATGACTTCTAGAACTATGGAAAATGAATTTCTGTTGTTGATAAGCTGCCTAGTCTATGGCACCTTGTTAGAGCAGCCCAAACTGACAAAGAAAGCCTAATTCCGTGAGGCTCTCTAGAGTGTGAATTGCAGCACGGAAGTTTACTGCTTTGAGGCAAGGGGCTTTAACTTTTATTCTCTTGCATCAGTCATTCACAGGTGTCCCTTGGGGGAGGAGGGGGAGGTGTCTCTAGAAAAGTCAGGTCCCATAAGGTAAGCAGAATCCTCCAGGGAGAGATACAGGTGTGAACCAAAAGTAGCAGCAGGAGGATGGGTAGACCTGCCTGGTAAATGGGGATCTGGGTGGGACAACAATAGCATCAGCTATGGGTCGCCCCTTGTACCATTCAGATCCATTCGTTTCTCACTTTAACTTATTGGTCAGAATTTTTGGGTTAGTGGAACAATCCACAGACCTCAGTGTTGCAATTGGTTCTGAGGCCATAGTTGATACCCAGATCCCTGTCTACTACCCTTTCTAGAATCCTCTTCCTTGGGTAGCAAGGTGGCTTGTCTGGTGGAGAGACGCAGACTTTCTTCCCTGATTGGTCTGAGTCCCTGGTTACCATCCCCTTATCAGGCTATGATTGATGTACCTGTCAAGTTATAGTTATAACTGAATATTAAAGGACCAAGACAATACCTTGGTAGATGACCTGTCATATCCATCACATATCATTCACATTTCTCCCTGCTCATTATGTAGCAGCATCTCTACTTCCTCATGATGATCATGATCAAACCCTCTTGCCTGTAAGACAGCTCCATTTCTTTGATTTAAAGGATTTGCTACCTCCCAAAGGACAGTGTCTCACCTGTATAGGATATTACATCTAACCTTGCACCTCAACTGTGCTTTCAAGAGATTGTTCCAATGTTCTGTCAATCCAGTAGCTTCTGAATGGTGTGCCAAGTAGTAGTAGGACCAGTGGATCACATGATCCTGTGCCCATATGCAACTTCTTTCCTACAAAGTTGAAATGAACTTAGGCAGGATCAGATTTTGAGCAGTAGCAGTCAATTGGACACTGTGAGTCCATGGGTGGCGGTGGTAGCTGAGGCCTACAGGCAGAAAAAATAAATCCATACCTGGACTATTTTTCTATTAAATCTAATCAGGATGAAATATTTCTCTTTCCAAGGTAGAAGAGAATCAACTCATTGCCAACCGGCCAGTTGGTCTCCTCTAAGGATGGCACCATACCAGGGACTTGGAATTGGCCTTTGTGGCTGGCAGATTGAACATTCAGCAGGAGCAGTAGCTAGAGAAGCCTTGGAGAGTGGGAACCCATGGTGTTGGGCTCATGTGTCGCCTTTAGCCCTCTATGGGTGCTCCATTCATGAACCTACCAGAGCATGTTCTTGTGTGGGCCCCACTCAAAACCGCAGCCTTCTCTGCCATCTATTCTACAGATAAGAAATGCCATGTTCAGAGGGGTTAAGTAATTTTTCAAGGTCTCAGAGCTGATAATTGGTAGTTCAGAAGTTTATATGTGTCATTTCCACTGCACCATATTGCCTCTTCTGTTCTCTCAGACCTATTTCCAGGGTATCTATGAATAGAAGAAAAAGTCACCTGTGTTTGATTGCATGTGAGTGAATTGACTCGCCCTTGAAATGCCAGATGTAGATCAGTTTTAGTTTTTCAAAATAGGCTCTGACTCAGGTAACTGTACTGTTCAAGGACAGAAGCTGGTGCCATATCCTGCCCTGATTCAGAGAGTGATTCAGACTGAGAGCTGGCTAAATCTGGGAGGATTTCGCATCATATTATAACCTTTCAGGTGTTCATCTTACCCCTTAGCTAAGAATAGATCTGGACCGTGAACAAACCTTTCTGAAATCCTCCTCCTCCAGTGTTCTGAGTTCTCTTTTGGTGTCCAGTCTAGACAATAGGGATCACTGTATTTTGAACTTTTCTTTTTCTCTCTTCGGCCCAGTTTGTCCTTGGATAATGGAGTTCTCCCAGGTGCTTTTGGATTGACGGGAACATTAAGGACATGGTTGGCTCAGAAAAATTAATTCACTTGCTTGAGCTATTTATGTGGGAGCCAGGACTTGACCCCAAGTGGCTTGGCTCCAGAGTATGCACTCTGTTCTGCTGTAATAGACTAAGGCTGTGCAAAATGTTTATATTTATTGACAACTATTGTTGAGAAACTGATACCTATTTGTTTAGTTGTGTCACAGAGAATTAATGACTGTTTGGGAATTGGATCAGGGTTAAAACAGTAGCAACTTTGGATTTTATTTCAGTTTATTTGTGAAAATGAACTTTTAGTCATTTGCAGACAGATTATTCTGGCAAAACTTTAAGTTTTCTTGAAACACAGGATGGTTCTTTTAACTTTTGTTTATAGTGGCTTATAGATTACTGGGAGTTAGAGTTTTAGAAAGTATGGTAAAAATGTAAATAACTTCCTTTATTTTATTGAGTAAATATAAAAAATAAATCATTGTATTCTTTCATGCTAAATAATTAATTTCCCTTATAAATGTGTGTATGTATATAAATATTTTTCTTTCACAAATGAACATACAATGTGGACTAAAATAAAATTTTAGACAGCCTCCCAGCCCCATGTAAGGCTTTTTAGACTGCCCAACTCATCACTCCTGTCAGCCCTGAATGCAGAGAAAGGAGTCTGGAGAATTTATCAATGAATAAGACCCCAAAGCAGGAGCACCTTCCAATTTCCTCTTCTTTGCGGTTCATATTGTAGCTTCAATAATTTAATAATTTGTTCCCAGTGTCGTTCAAAAATCATATCAGTTTATATTGAAACAAAAATTAAAACTGAATTTTGAACTCCATATGTAACTTTTGGGCCCACAGCTCTTTTTCTTTTCATTAGTGGAAACACTCTTGAGTTGTACACGTTCCCTCCACATTCCAGAGCAATTGCTTCCGTGTTCTGGGATGGAAGAGCCTCGGCCCTCTTTGGATTCCGCTCACGCTTGTCTGGGCATAAGATGACAAGTCATCGTGTTTAGACCATTTGATGTTTGTCATGCGTTTGTGCTTCTGGTCCTTTAGCATGGTGGACCTGGAGTGGCTGTGGTTACAGAAACTCCTGGAATAGATTCATAGGCAGAATGTGCTTTCTATGGCTGTCGCTTTGCAGAGATCCCGACATAGGCAGCCTTAGATTTCTTATTTAGGATCAGCCTACATTTCTTCTACGAACTCACGACCCCCTGGACTGTTCCGTTTCTAATCTTGACCATACGCGGATACGTGATTGGCTGCAGGCTGGTGCTTGGACCTTTGTGAACTACAATAATACGCGGATACGTGATTGGCTGCAGGTTGGCGCTTGGACCTTTGTGAACTACAATAACTGGCTTCTGTTCCCTAGAGGCTGTGCACAGTATTCTTCCTTAGTCTCTCTCCCCAGCCAGGCCTCCACTGATGCAAAATATTTCTGAGTTTAGGCTGAAGACCAAATATCCAGCATGATGCTGCCTTGGCTTTTCACTTTCTTCTGTTATATGTAATTTCCTGCAAGAAACTTATCTACACCAGGGAGATAATTGACATTAGAACCTTGTGGTGTTAGCACCAAAGGACTAATGACTCCCTTGGTGAATTCGACCTTTGCTGTTCTTCACCTTCTGCTGGGAGTGACTCCTGGCTACTAGTCTAGATCATTCAGAGAGCGAAAGGAAAAGTCCCAGGCAGCCTCTCTGTCTCTTTTGACTGTGGAAGGGTTCCAGAATTTTCCTTCAATTTCCAGATCAATGCTAGAAATAATTGCAGTCCCAAAGGCTCTTCTCTAACCAGCTGAACTCCTGAGTCATTCCTGTGGGCTCCCCATCTCCCACAATGATTGTACTCCTCTGTCCATTCCCAACTTTAATTATGCGTTTACTCAATGGGCTTCCCTTCTGGTTAAGCTTTCTTGGTAACTCATTAAACCTCTGAGTCACACATTCATTATTAAAAAGAGGGGAAAAAATGAAAGAACAAAAAGGAGCTGTGTCTGGGGAGAAACTTGGGGTTGGATCACTGTGTTTAAGGGTAGCGGACTCTCTGGAGGCTACAGTCAGTTCCTCTCCCTAGCGAGGAAGTGCCCTGCTTTGCAGGTCGCCATACTGAGTGCAGTGAGGTCACAAATCCTGATGGGTTTTAACATGAGTTTTTGCCGTTGTAGGAGACCAGCTTTCAATTCTGTTGAAATGCTTACCTTCTACTTAACTATGCCCTCTGAACTTAGGGGGTCTCAAAACAATAATGCAGCTACTAATTAAAAAGGAATTTCAATCTCTATCTCTGAAAGAACATTAAAAGGAACAAATTCATAACCCACAGAGGTATTTCTTAATATTCTCTTTCCTTTTCTCCATGATTTCCCCCAAACCACTTCCCTTCCCACTACACAACCCACCAGCTATTTCTTTCCTTCCTCTCCTCCTGCCCACCCCTCAAGGTAAGTTATTTTACTTCGTTGGACCTCTTATACACCTCTCTAAAATGGGTGTTATGGTGGTGCCCAGTCTATATGTTGTTGTGAAGATTAACTAGATAAAATATGTAAATCTCACCTATACAGTGCCTGGAACATTATAAATGCTCCTATATGTTAGCTATTATTATGATTTTTAATTCAGCATCCTTATCCTTGATTTTGATTTTCTCTTTCAGTTCAAACACTTGAAAAAGGTATCTGGAAGCTGAGAAAATGACTTCTAAGTAATAGTAACAATAGCTATCATTTACTGAGCGTGACCTGTGTACCAAGTGCTGTCCTGAATTCTTTTTGTGCAGTATCTGTTTAATTCTTAGTACAGCCCTGAAGGGTAGATGCTATTACTCTATCCCCATTTCACAGATGAAGAAACTCAGACTTAGATGAGTTAACAGGCTACTAAGTTGGAGAAGCTGGAATTCAAACTTAAGCCTGACTGACTTCCACATCCATGGTTTAATGGCTCTGTAACAGTCTGCAAGCTGGCGGTGTTGCCAGCCACCAGGAAGGCTTGTGCTCTCTGCATGGGTTTTGACTCATGAGGACCATGGCCCCCCTACTCAGAGACTTGAAGCCTCTGGTGGTGAACAGCTGCTAGGGTGGAGCGGGCCCCCACGCCTGGGGTGAAACCACCAGGCCGCTGCTGAGGCAAAGGCCCCGAAAGCCTCCTTGGTATTCAGTCAGACAGAGAAATTTGTTTTTCTGCAAAGGTTGGCATTTATTTCTTAATGATCAGTTAAAAATTTATGTATCCTCCCTAATCAGCAAAACAAAGGCTTTCTGTACTTTTATGTGTGCTAGAAACCACTAATGAGTGCTTGGGGATTTATCACTGACTCTAGACTAGAAGTAGAAGCCAGTGTATGTGGAGTCAGTAAAAACAGGTTTTGCCGACACTTCAGCTGCAAGGGAACCTTTAAATATTCCATGTGTCCAGCGCCGCATCTGTCCTGGGGTTCTGAGGATGAGACGCCACCCCGCAGATGATGCCCGGTGTGCGTCCTTCCACCCTGCATGACCGGGAACTTCCTCAGTAAGCCCGGTGCAGTCCTGTAGACTTGTCCTCAGGGGTCCATCTGTGGGTTCCCTCTCTAGGCAGAGCCCCCCTTACACAACTCATTGTCCCAGCAGCTAGAATGTAAGGCCGAACTTTGCAGTAATTGTACCGGCCAACATATTTCTGGGTTCTGAGGAGTTAGCAGGAAGAGAGGCTGTCGCAGTGCACAGAAGAGTTAAATACCATCAATAGTGGTAGCGAGTCATTGCTATTCTCTTCTTCCTCTTCTTTTCCTTCCTCCTTCTTCCCTTCTTTCATCCTCTTTCTTTCTCTTCTCTTTCTCCCCATCTTCTTCCTCCTTTTCCCCCTTACTGAGAAAGTATATATAGCAAGAGAATATGTCAAGAAGATTTGGCAGATCATTCATTCCTCAAACACTTATAAAGGGCTTTACTGAGCAGGGAGTAGGCGGTATAAGAAACAAATCCATCCTGTGGGATGCGCATGGTCTAGGGAGAAGAAACCGACACCTGGCAACTGTAATAAGTAATATGTCTTGAGAACTTATCATGTACCTGGCATTGTGCTAACTTGTCCTTTAACCAGATCATCTTGTTTAGTTCGCATAGAAATACTCTGAGGGGAATTCTAGCATTTTATCCTTTTATGCATGAGATGGAGGCAAAGGCAGATTAAATAATTGGCCCAGGGTCACACAGATATGACTTGAACCCAGACAGACTCCAGAGTCAGCATTATTAACAGCTCTGTGGCCTCCTACATAATTATAGCACATTGTGACAGATGTCACATAAGTAGAGCCTAGCAAAAGTGGAATTTGAACTTGACTTTGAAAGGTGAGTGGAAGGTTTTTAGGCTAGAAGGTGAGGGAAGAGCATTGTAGGCAGGAGGAACAGTGTGAGCAGATAGAGGTGTAGAACCCCCAGCATTCACAGCCATTGTCCCGTAGGCAGAGGCATAACTTTGACATCTTTTAAGAAGAGCGGGAAACAATCAGATTTGCATACTAAAAAGAAAGCCATTATTTAAAAAAAAAAACAGTAAAGATAAAAAATCTCTGAGTGTTAGGAATACGAATCATAGGGTCTTTTTTCCTTTTTATTCTTTTATATATTTCCTGAATTTTATATAATCAGCTTGTTTTGAATACTTAAATATATATATGTACTTTATATGTGTGCACATGTGTACACACATGTAAAGGATATGCACATTGGAGAAGAGAGAGATGAGTTGGTGGTAGTGCAGAGGAAAGAGTGAGGTGGGGAGGGAAGCTTGTCAGTGAGACTACAGAGGAAGCAATTAGGGAGTCCAGGAAACAATTAGGGAGTCCAGGTGAAAGCCTTTGGTTGGCAGAAATTATATCTGACTTGTCCCCATGATGCTCAGCCACTCTCATGGAGCCTAGTGGGCGTTACACATTTCACAGGTACACATTGGGTCATTGAACAAATGAATGAATGAATAAACAAAAGAGGGAAAATGAAAGCACTGTGGCTGGAGAAGAGGGCATGGACTTGAGGAAGATTTCTGAGTGAGAATTTGCAAGAACCACAGAACGGTGCTATGGGGATGACGTTTCTACCTTAAGCAGCAGGAGGTTGATTCTCTTCTTATCAGTGGTAGAGAATGTGAGAAAAAAAATGAAGGAAGGAAGAAGCAAGAGATGATGAAGAGGTTGACCTTGAATATGTTGACTTTGGGGTTAAATTGATGAAACAGATTTTACCACTTGCTGCAAAGTTCAACTCAGATGTGGAAGACGGATGGACTAGAGAGAGTGGCACCATAGCCCCGAAGGAGAGCTGCTGCTCCGTGCAAGGGTGAGCGAGTCATGCTTCCAAGCTGTCTCCGGAAACTTCTAGTCCAGGTACCCTCTGCCCCCATTGTTAGGGAATGTTTAATTGTCCAAATAATTTATTTCTAACTACACATTTTTGTTACCTTTATTTTAAGCATATCATATGCACACCAAAGCGTATGAATCTTAAATATACAGTTTGTAGAATTTTTGCAAAATGAACACACTTCTCTCATCTCCACTCAGAACAAGAACAGAACATTGCCAGCACATCAGAAGTCTCAGCTCATGCCCTCTCTCAGTAATTATCTGCCCCCATCAATTTTCGAGGCTGCTCACTTATATTTGGCCTCTGTGCTCTGTATTGTATATTATTAAATGTCCCGAGGGAAAATGCGGCCCTGCCAGAGGGTCGATTCCCTTCTTCGAGCATTTATGCTTTTTAGGATCTTGGTCCCTTAAGTGTTAGTTGTTTTGGTTGTTCTCTAACGTCTTCAAGCTTCTGGCGTGCGTGCGTGCGTGCGTGCATGTGATTTTGCTCAGCTTTTATAGTCGGATACCAGTACTTCATCATAGCTGAGAATATAAGCTTGTTTTCTACATTTTAAATAATGCTCAGAAGGACATTTTATTTCAACAACCTCCTCCTCCTTCTATATTTAATTGCATCTGTGGTCAAAGACTGTAACATATATATCT
This sequence comes from Rousettus aegyptiacus, assembly GCF_014176215.1. Lineage (NCBI taxonomy): Eukaryota > Metazoa > Chordata > Mammalia > Chiroptera > Pteropodidae > Rousettus > Rousettus aegyptiacus. The sequence continues at coordinate 27,031,981 of NW_023416284.1, read as the reverse complement.
ATACTCTCTACTGTGGCAAGAGAGAAAGCAAGCCATGTGTTAGAAATGTGGGGTTTTTGGTGCAGCCAGGAGCAGAAACTAGGGGGCTAGAGATTGGGGCTTATATTCTAATGATTTTTCCTTTTTCCTCCTCTAATGTTCAGTATGGTTAGAATGATGACTGGCTAGCAAAATATCCTTCAATTTCTGGCCAGGTATATTACATGTTTAAGTGAGAATATATTTCCTTATTAATGAAGTACCATTTTTATTTATATGGACCAATATGACCATTTATACCAACAACTCAAAGAATTTAAGATTCAGAATTTTGTTTTTTAATTAATAGACTTTATTTTTTAGAGCGGTTTTAGGTTTACAGGATGGATTGGAAAGTACAGAAAGTTCTCACATAGCCTCTCTCCCCCTGCACACAATTTCCTCTATTATTTATATCTTGTATTAGTGTGATACAAGATACAGTTTACCTTGCAAAAGTAAACTTTCACCAAATGGTTTATCAACCTCAGCAGTAACTCAGAGTGCAGTGGTTTCTCCCGTGGGTATGGAGAGAAAGGGTAGAGCATTCTACTCAGAAGCACAGAGGCAAATATTATGGATCAATGCCAACACAAAGTTTTGATTAGGAACAAACAACAGAATCTTAGAAATGTCTTTTAAATTAATCAGTTGTGTGTAACTCCTGGTTACACAAAGCCCAGGGTGCAACGTGGTCCCAGGATCTAATATTTCTATTGGGAATACTCTGAGGTTGGGGAGAGCAGGGTACCATGTTTTAAGCAAAAAGTCTACTTTCTTTTCCTTAGGTGATCTTTAATGGCCTCCAAGAAGTTAGCCTTGGTTAAAACTATGTTTATATTAGTAAAAAGTATTAAAAGGTCACCATTAAGAGATATTTCCATGGCTCATTTTCTTTATTTAAGAGAATTTTAAATCATAGTAAAATATATATAACATAAAATTTACCATTTTAACTATTTTTTAGTATATAGTTCAGCCGCACTAAGTACATTCACTTTCTTATGCCATCACCACCATACATCTCCAGAACTTCTTCTGTCTCATCAGATTGAAACTCTGTACCCATTAAGCAATTCCCCATGCCCTCGAACCCCTACCCCCTGGCAATCACCATTCTCTTTTCTGTCTCTATGAATTCGACTACTCTAGGTACCTCATGTATGTGGAATCATACAGTATTTGTTCTTTTGAGACAGATTAATTTCACTAAATATGTCTTCAGCATTCATCTAGGTTGTAGCATGTGTCAGAATTTCCTTCCTTTTTAAGAACTGAATAATAACCAATTGTATGGATAGACTACATTTGTCTATCCATTTATGTCTATAGGATACTGGGGTTGATTTTGTTTTGTCTTTGTTTTGTGACTCGAAGGTACTCATTAGCCAGACATTTGATATATTATCAAGGAGTTCTGCCTTCCTCAAATTCTTCAGAATAAATATAAACTCTCCAGTCAATAGCTTTTAGATGATAGAATTGTCACCGATTTATGTTATGGTAACTCTAGAGACTGAACATTGTAGGTTTCTAAAACGGGCCAGAGGTGGATTTCATTTTCAGGAGGTATATAGTCTCTCTGGGGAGATAAACTGGATATTCAAATAATGTCAATTGTTTGTATGTGAGTAGAGTAGATTGGGGATGGGCATCAAACAGTAAGGTGTTGGAGTATTTGGCTGGGGCAGACTCAAGAGACCACTGAAATCTATTTGAGGACTTTGGACTCAGTGTGGTAAGTAGTGGGAGGCCACTGGAGATTTCACATTATTTTTGATATTTTTAGATTGCTTTGTTTCTTTTTAATTTAATTTCAGTTATGTAAAACATTTACATCCTTTCAAATTTAAAACTATAAAATATGGTACAGTCAGAGATTTAGCTTCCGTGGCTGTCCCCTCTCATTGTTCTTTCCTTTCTCCTATAGGCAATCCATTTTTGTTAGGTTTTGGCTTATCCTTCCATTCTTTTGAAAATATAAGCAAATATGTATATGTATTAATCTTTCTCTTTTTTAAAAAAATTTAAAAATAGAAACTATGTACATTCTTCTGCATCTTGCATTTTATTTAAATTCCTTCATACCAGTATATAGAGATTTTCTTCATTCCTTTCTATGTCTGCATAATGCTCCATTATATGAATGTATCATGATTTATGCAGCAATCCTCTCTTGATGGGTGTTTGGTGGTTTTTGCAGTCATTTGCTATTATAAATTGTGCTTCAGTGAATAGGCATGTGCATGTATCATTTTATATGTTGCCATTGTATCTCTGGAATAGATTCCTAGGTCAAAGGGTCAAGGATTTGCTATATATTGCAAAAAATCACTCTAAAGGGTTTTTACCATCTTTCATTCTTACTAGCAATGCATGCAAGTCTTGGTTTCTTCACAATCACACAGAGTATGTTGTCAAACTTTGGATTCTTGCCTATCTTATAAGGGTAAATAGTATCTTGATGTAGTTCTAATTTGCATTCATACATGTTACTAGAATTTTAGAGAAAAATCAGTAGAGGCAACTGATTTATTAATGTGAAGGCCAATCAGAGAGCGAGAAGAATCAAAGGATTGAAAGACCAAAGAGAAGTAAATATAAGGAGCAATTTATTGTTTGAGTTGCTCTTGGGACCCCCCCCCATGGGTGTGTCTAGTGGTCTTTGGAACCAAGAAAAGGGTCATTATATCCATATAAAGGTGGCGATCAAAGCTTTGAGATTAAATGAGGTTGCTAAGGATGGACATGTAAATAAGAAGAGGGGCAAGAAAATATATGTCCAGTACAGCTACGATTGGATAAGCCTAATCATCTGTCTTCTCTGTGTGCCTCCCCTTTTAATTATTGTTGAGATTTAAATTTTTGTTATTAATATTATTATAATTTTCATACTTAGAGGTGACAAATCTGCTGTCTATCCTTCTGAAGTATTTGAAAAAAGAATGGCAAAGGAAAAGGCTCTATCCTCTTGTCTCTCAAATGTGTGGTCCAATGATCCAGTAGCATGAGTATCTCCTGTGAGCTTTTTATAAATGTAGAAGCTCAGGCTCCACCCCAGATCTGTGGCTCAGAAGCACCAGATGCCCTGGTGATTCATGGCTTCTGCATGCTCTTTTGAGTAGCTGAATTTTTCTGGATAAAATTTAAAAAACAGAGTTGACTGGTTATACCTTAAGTTTGTGATCTCAAATCATAACTAAATGCCATGCCCTTCCTACCATGTTTCTCTAGTGGGATTTCTTTCACACTCTCAAGGGGATTATTTTACACATTCACACTCCTCTGCCAATCTTTCACTTGTCCTCCCTGCTTATCCTCAAATGATGTCTTCCCCTATATTATGTAGAAAATAGAAGCCATCAGATGGGAGCTCCCTCATACTTCCACCACTAAATTTATCTCCATGCTAGGGTCTATACCTGTCTTTTTCTTTTCTCTCTAGTGTGACAAAAGAAGTGCCCCTCTTTAGATCAAAGACCGCTCTCTTTCCTTCCTCGTGTGCCCGGATTCCATTCCCCTTCTCTAGGCTTTGGCTTCTTTGGCCATCTCTCTGTAACCTCACCAATGGCTCTGTTTTTCCTGGATCATTCCCATCATTTAGGCAAACCTGATCTGATATAAACTGTCTTTTTTTCCTTGATTTTTTTTTTATTGTGGTAAAATATACATAACATAAAATTTATCATCTTAACTGTTTCTTAAGTGTACAGTTTAATGGTATTAAATATGTTCGTAATGTTGTGAAACCATCACTATCCTCACCTTTACAATTTTTTTTCATCTTGTAAAACTAGAACTCTGTATCTATCAAACAATAACTCTTCATTTCCCCTTCTCCCAGCCCCTGGTAAACCATCATTCTACTTTCTGTCTCTATGATTTTGACTATTGTAAGTGTTGCATATAAATCACACAGTATTTGTCTTCCGTCTGCCTTATTTCATTTAGCATAATGGTCTCAAAGTTTATTCATATTGTACCATATGTCAGTATTTCCTTCCTTTTTGAGACTGACTAATATCCCATTGCATACGTATACCACATTTTGCTTATCCATTTGTCCATTGATGGGCACTTGGATTGCTTCCTCATTTTAGCTATCGGAATAATGCTGCTATGAACATGGGTGTACAAATATCTCTTTGAGACCTTGATTTCAATTTTTCTGAGTATATAACCAGAAGTAGAATTCCTGAATCAGATGATAATTCTATTTTTATTTTTTAGGCAACCATTTTACTGTTTTTTATGGTGGCCGTGCCATTTTATATTCCCACCAATGGTGCTCAAGGGTTTCAATTCCTCTACATTCCTTCCACCTTTTTTTCCCCAATAGTAGCCATCCTAAAGAGTGTGAGGTGGTACTTCAATATAGTTTTGATTTGCATTTATTTAATGCTGGTGATGTTGAGCATTTTTTCATGTGCTTACTGGCATTTGTTGACATCAACTGTCTTTTAAAAAGCACCTCTTCCTTGACCTCTTGTCCAACTCCAACCACTGCTTATCCTTAAATGATGGCCTCCCCAATTTTGCTCCCTTCAGAGTAAAACTTCTTGAAAGAGTTGCCTTCCTGCTATGTCTCTATTTCTCTGCCTTCTGCATACTTTTCAATACATTTTCGCTTGGCCTCCAACTCCACCACACTGCCGAAACTGCTCTTGTCATGGGTACCAGTGACCTCAATATTGTCAAAGCCAGTAGATACTTTCAGCAAGATTTGACATAGTTGACTACCTTCTCTGTCTTGAAACATTCTCTACTCATGACCTTCATGCTCCTCTGTTTTTGCTCCTATCACACCAGTCTCAGTCTCTGTCTGTCTACCTCCTCTACCTGACCTCTCAGTGTTGAAGTTTGGGACTTCCTTGAGACTCAGTCCTGGTCCTTGCCCCACCCCTCTCCTTCTTCTCTACTTCCTGTTCCCTCTCTCTACACCTTCTCCCTCCTCTTTCTTCTTTCTCTTCCCTCCCAAACTTTCTGTTTTATCATCACTTCTCTTTGCCCCTTTCCCCTCTCCATCCCTCCCTGCTGTTCCTGCTTTTACTCCTATCACTATCTCTTCTCTCTTTCTCATCTCACTTCATGATCTCCTCCCTCGTTCTCTTTCTTGCTCTCCTGCTCTCTTCTCTCCTTTTTCTCCTCATCTCCTCTATCCTTTCTCCACTCTTTTCCTTAAAACAAAGAATAAAATTCTTTTAGAGGGAGCATTCATTTTATAGCTCCCCATAGCTCTCCCACTCCCTATTGCCTTGCCCTCAACTTGTTTCACGCATTCACATTGTCTACTTGGTTCCTCTGGGCATTTGGGTTTGCGATCACTCTCCTAGATCATAGACTGTATATTTATGTAAACATTTTTCTCTATTTCTTGATCGTATGTTCTCTAAGAGTTGGTTCTACATCCGCCTTATTACCAACAGTGCCTAGCAAAGTTCCTTGAGAATAAAAGGAATAAAATTTAATAAAATAAATAAGCAAGCATATAAATAATGAATGAATAAGTAATTAAATACACAAATTCTTGAAAATCTAAAATTGAAAATACTCTTATCTTAAAGAAGATGTATGTCTGGAACAGCACTGGGCACCTAATGGCTGTTCAAGGGTTTTGGTTAACTAATTGAATAAGTAGCAATCTGTAGGTTCCTGATATAACAAAGAACTTACAGGTGTACCTTGGAGATATTGTGGGTTTGGTTTCAGATCACAGTGACTAAGCGAATATTGCAATAAAGTGAGTCACATGAATTTTTTGATTTCTCAGTGCATATAAAAATCTGTTTATACTATAGTCATTAATATACACTGTACTCATTAATTGTGCAATAACATTATGTCTAAAAACAATATACATACATTAATTAAAACTACTTTATTGCTAAAAAATGCTGACCATTATCTGAGCCTGAAGGATCTTGTCTCACTGTCGATGATTGACTAATCAGGGTGGTGGGAGCTAGAAGTTGAGGCAGCTGCGACAATTTTTTTAAAATAAGGAAACAGTGAACTTTGCCATTGATGACTATTCCTTTCATGAATGATTCTCTGTAGCATGTGATACTTTTTGATAGCATTTTACTCACAGTAGAGCCTCTTTCAAAATTGGAGTCAATCTTCTCAAACTCCGTTGCTGCTTTATCAACTAAGTTTATATAATATTCTAAATCCTTTGTTGTCATTTCAACAATCTTCACAACATCTTTACCAGGAGTAGATTCTGTCTCAAGAAACCACTTTGCTCATCCTTAAGAAGCAACTCTAAATATGTTAAAACTTTACTATGAGATTTCAGTAATTCAGTCACATCATCAGGCCCCACTTCTAAACCTAGTTCTCTTGCTATTTACATCACATCTGCAGTTACTTCCTTTGCTGAAGTCTTGAATCTTTCAATGTCATCCATGAGGATAGGAATCTATTTTTTCCAGATTCCTGTTAATGTTGATATTTTAACCTTTCTCCATGAATCATGAATGTTCTTAATGGCATCTAGAATGGTGAATCATTTCCAGAAGGTTTTCAATTTATTTTGCCCAGATCAATTGGAGGAATCACTATTTGTGGCAGTAATAGCCTTAAGAAATGTATTTCTTAAGTAATAAGACTAGAACTCAAAATTACTGCTTGATCCATGGGCTGCAGAAGAGATGTTTTATTAACAGACATGAAAACACACAAGTCTTGCACATGGCCATCATAGCACTTGCATGACCAGTACATTGTCAAAGAGCTGTAATATTTTTAAAGGAATCTTTTTTTTCTGAGTAGTAGAAGTCTCGACAGTAGGCTTAAATTATTCAGTAAACTGTCATACTGTCAACACTGATGTGCTGCCCTACTGGCTTTGTTGTTCCATTTCTAGAGCATAGGCAGAGTAGATTAGCATACTTCCTAAGGGCCCTTGGATCTTTAGAATGGTAAGTGAGCATTGGCTTCAACTTAATGTCACTAGCTGCATTAGCCTTTGACAAGAGAGTTAGCCTATCCTTTGAAGCTGTGAAGCCAGGCATTGACTTCTCTCTAGCTATGAAAGTTTTAGATGACAGCTTCTTTTAATACATTGAAAATCTGTTTCTTAGTGTAGCCATTTTCATTAATTCTCTTATCTAGATCTTCTGGATAACTTACTCCAGCTTCTACATCAGCACTTGCTGCTTCACTTTGCACTTTTATGTTATGGAGGTAGCTTTTTTTTTTTAACCTCATAAACCAATGTCTATTAGCTTCAAACTTTTCTTCTGCAGCTTTCTTATCTCACTTTGGATTAGTCTTTGCCTTAAGGCAGCATCGTGGCTGGTGTGATCTTCTATCTAGATCACTCAAACTTTCTCCATATCAGTGATAAAACTTTCCTATCATTTTATTTTGCTTTTTTATCATTTATATGTTCACTGGAGTAGCACTTTTAATTTTCTTCAAGAAATTTTTTTTGCATTCACAGCTTAGCTAACTGTTTGGTGCAAAGGCCTTAGCTTTCAGCCAGTCCTGGCTTTTGACATGCCATCCTCACTAAGCTTAACCATTTTTATCTTTTGATTTAAAGTGAGAGATGTGTGGCTCTTCCTTTCACTTGAACACTTAGAAGCCATCGTAGGGCTTTTAGTTGGCCTAATTTCAATATTGTTATATCTCTGGGAATAGGGAGACCCAAGGAGAGGGAGAGAGACCAGGCAATAGCCAGTGAGTGAAACAATCAGAACACACACAACAATTACCAGTTAAGTTCACTATATTTTATAGGTAAAGTTCGTGGTACCCCAAACAATTACAATAGCAATATCAAAGGTCACTGAACACAATTACCATAACAAATATAATAATAATGAAAAAGTTTGAAATATTGTGGGAATTTCCAAAATGTGACACAGAGACACAAAATGAGGAAATGCTGTTGGAAAAAATGGTGTTAATAGACTTGCCACAGACCTTCAATTTGGAAAAAACACAATATCTGTGAAGTACAATAAAGTGGAGTGCAATAAAATGAGGTGTGCCTGTCATAATTATAATTCCACCATTTAAAAGTATGCTGCAGTATATTTACTTTTAAAGATTCAGCTCAGTTATATATTTTATATATTTTATTAGAAGTAGAAATAAGAGGCAAAGAATGTCAGGATATCAAAAAAGTGTGATAGAATATTTAATGACTTCTGATCAAAAGAAGAAATCTTTTTATGATTAAAATAAAGTATTTTGCATTGAGATGAGTAAATATTCCCTTTTTATGAATAGCTCAAAAATTATTTTTATTAGTGTTGCTAAATTAAAGTACTGATACTTTAAGTCAAGCCAGGTGCCTCAGACTATAAAGTAAAAAGATCAATAATGTGATTGAATAATGAGAAATAAAAATAATGATTTGCAGACTGAAGACATGTATTTAGCTGAATGACCTTGGAAAAGTCCTATACCTTGATTTTCTCAGGTCAAAAACAAGAAGATTAGATTTAATTATATCTAAGATATTTTTCAACTGTCAAATCTCTGTATTTCTATAATAAATAAACAGCTCCCAATTCTATGATCTTGATGTTTGCTTTTCCAGTGCATGTCTTATTCTGTGAAGAAAAAACACCTGGTAAACTCTAATGAAAACTGTCTGCTGGAAAAGGAAGGAGACAGCATTGTAGGGCTCTGTACCTGCTTTCTTTATAGATAGATTTCCCTGGTCCTTCCAGCAGAGGGAGGAGGTGTGGTAATTTAACAATAACAGCAACAACAACAATAACAATAGCAACAACAACAGCAACAACGACAGGAACAAGCCGCAACAACAACAACAATAATGAGAATGAAGAGAGAGGAAAGAGAAAAAGAGAGGAAAGGGCTAAGCGCTTCTTCCATCCTCTGAGGGATGGTGGCTCTCCTGCCTTTCTCAAGGCTTGTCAGCACCTGCCCGGTGGACAGCACCACACCTCCTCTAAGGTTTTCACTCCACTAAGCCCAGAGTCCTGGAGTTCACTAATGAAATGCTTTGCATTCTTTAAAAACTAAAACAAAATCAGGGAAGGCAACATGTGGGCTTCAAAGATAAGACTCTAGATCTTGAACTGGGGACTTGGTTCAAGGATGCCATTTTCCTCTTGTGCTTTATATTGTAACACACATTATGTGAATTCTGTCATAGTTATCGATTTTTCTATGATAAAATTAATGAATTAAAAATATTAAAAATATTAAAACAAAGGAAGAGACATTCTCATTTAAAGAGAGGCCTCACATCCAGAGGAATATTTAAGAAGACATTATATATCAACCCTAAAGAGTTCCAGTAACAAACCTTCCTCCCCCTGCAGTGTAAAAGTAATATGAGTAATGGTGAACAAGGTAGTGGCAAAGATCCCATGTGGGAACAAGAATGTGAACAAGAAAATAGCAGATAGTCTACACTTTTGTGGATCCCAGAGAGGCTGGTTGGGATATGACCAGGTCAGCATTTCAACCAGGCTTGTGAGAAGTTCACAAAGCAGAGGTCAAGGGTGATCTTGTTTTAGAGCAGAGCCAGATGAGAATTCCTAGAGTGGAACCCAGGTCTTCTGATATTTTTGCATTCAGGTTATAACCTGAGCCTAAGAACCATGTTATCACTAATGGAAAACATAATCTTAGGCAGAAAATTTATTGTGTGAAGGTCAGAAATACTTTGAACTGTAGGCTTCGCCATTTGCATTTCTGATCATTTGCTTTTATGTCTGGGAGAAGGTCCAGGGACCACTGACTGTTTAAATCCTTTGAGACCTGTACTTCATTTGTCATTTCTCATCCTTTCTTTATGGTTTTGTTAGACAGAGTTAACTACCCCCTTCTGTGGCTAGGTTACTCTAGATTATCTGACTTTCCTTACCTCATTACTTCACCTTCCCCTGGTCTTTTTCTTCCTCCTCCCCTTTTAACATTCATTCTTGGCATTTAAGAGAAGTTTATTGAGCACCTACTATGAGTCAGACATTGTTCCAGGTGCTAGGGATAGAAGAATGAAACACATAGGCATGGCCTGCACTGATGTAGGCTATAGTATAGTGGGGTGCATAAAGGTAGGCATCAAATAGATATCTAAAGAAATTAATATATATTTAGTTTCACACATATAGAGAAGATGAGGTGCTATAAGAAGCTGTAACAGAGTGACCTACTTTCAACTGAATGGTCAGGAAACTCAGCTTTGAGGATGTGGCATTTAAATTGTGACCTGAGAGAACAGGCAAGTGAAAAGAGAGGACAGAGTGTTCCAGGCAGAAGGCAAAAGTGTGTGCAAAGGCCTGAGACAAAGAGAATGTTGGCACTGGAAGACTTGAGAGAAAACTGTTGCCACACACTAGGTACAAATGGTGGCATTAACAGAAGAAAAAATAGTTGATTTGTCTATATATGGCATATTTTGTGCAGATCTGGCTACATTATTACTAAGGTTTCTGGCATGGAAAATGCCCATGTTTTCAATGAAAAGAGTAGTATCCTGAATGTACAGTATTATTTTATATGACTGTACATTGTATCAATCAGGACTTTAAGGTGCAAGTCCTAGAAAATCCAAACAGAACTTGCTTAAGCAAAATAAGTATTTATTAGTTCATGTATCTGAAAAGCCCATGGATAGGGCTATCATCAAGCCTGGCTCTCTCAGGGGTTCAGATGTTCTAGACCAGTGCTTTCCAACAGAGAGATGATGCGAGCCACACACATCATCACTTCAACATGTAATCAATGCAGAAATTATTAGTGAAATATTTCATATTCTTCTTTTATACTAAGTCTTTGAAATTCAGGGTTTCTTTTACATATATCTCATGCCTCAGTTTTTACTAGTCATATTTCATGTGCTTGATAGCTACATGTGACTACCCCCTTGGACAGCGCAGGTCAAGGTTTTAGATCCTCTCAATTTCAATACATGTGAGATTGAGCTAGATTGTCTTCTTAGAGGTCTGAGAAAAAGTTTCTTTGCATCTCATTGGTGCTAAAAGAGTCATGTGACCATGTTGAACCAACACTGTGACTAGGAAGAAAGTGATGTGCCCAATGGTTTAGGCCTGAATCACTTACTGTACCCCAGAAGTGCAGAGAAGCATAAGCCCCACCTGAACTCAATGAATGGGGTAGGCATTTGTTATTTTTGGTCACTTTATATTTATTTATCAGACTAGGGTAATAATGTTTGGGGATTCTGTTTACCCTATGTGGAGGAGAACTGGAAGGCAGGCTTTTAATGGAAGTTTATATTTTAGAAGTGAGATTTCAGGGTTGTCAAAGTAGCCCTTTTATTCTATGTTCTATATATTTCAGTTTTTAGTTTCTAGCTAGTAGCATGTACTATTTTTTTTTTAATTTTTATTTTTGCTTTTAAAGAAAAGGGTAGGTAAACTTAGGTTTCCTCGTTCTAAAAATAATAAGACCAAATGGGGAAATGGTCTACTACTAAGGCGACCCATTGTCTTGGCTTGCCTGGGACAGTCCCAGCTTGGACGTTTTATTATAGTTCAATAATTAATAGAACTACCTTCACCCCCAAAGTGTTCCAGTATTGGAGCATATAGATATCTAATCTAATACTTTAAAGCTATGATGGGTCTTGATAAAATTAACTCAGAATTTAAAACAATATCTTGAGGTTAGTATAATTTGATAGGAACACCCTTACAACCAATAAAAGGCAAGGTAGTCACATTGTATTTCTGCCTCCTCAGAAAGAGAGGTGTTCCAAGAGTTAATTCTTCTAATAACTGAAACTTGCCCTTTAAGCATCAAAATGTTTTAACATTAACCATTTTTGATGAAAATATTGCTCTGATGTATTATACATTTTCCCAACTTCTTAAGAAGAGTAAACCAAATATAATTGAACTACTTGTTGACATAAGTTATTGCAGAGCTTCCCACCTGTTCGATAGTCACTCTCTGGTGTGTTGTAAGTGGATTACAGGTATGTGGAGATATGATCTCTCATCTCCGCTGCTCAGGGAAGCTAGGTGGGGCTTAGCATGGTAGAGGCCTCTGGATCAGTTGTCTCTGGCTATTTTCCACAGTGTGTCAGCTAAATAATTTCATTTTCTACGTGCATTTTGACTTGTAAAAGGTTGGGAAGAAGCAGTTGTTGCTGTGCTATAATTAATATTCTGGGACCTGGGGTGGTCCTCCATTTGGAGGTGATAGAAGGTGCTTTATATTTACCCTTGAACTGAACTTCTCCAGAGGACTTCAAGCCTTGCCCTTTGTGGCACTCTTCCTCTTTGATGGCCATTGCTTCTTACTGTCTTTGCCATTTTATTTGCTATTTTATTTCACACAGGCTTGTTAGGTAATATGACCTATGCCTGAGTGTAGCTTGCCTCTTCTGGTGAAGATTTGGTGGTAGTCACTCTTTGTATTATTGCCTTTTTAACTCATTCCTGTCCTGTTGCTATTCTTCATTTGTCTAAGATAACCTTAGAAAGTCATGTTATGCCTCCTCATTAGAGGTGGTAGATATCACATAGAAAGGTCTTTATTCTTAACAGTTAGTTGTGGTAAAAATATATGTGTGTATATATTTATTTATAATTTTAAGAAGATTATAAAGAAATTACTAGGCGAGAGCATCATAATGAAGTATTATAGGGAAGAAAAGAATATTTGATGTACACACACACACACACACACACACACAGAAATTCAAAAAACATGAAGGACAGTTATGCCCGCTTTTCAAACCAACCACATAAAGGTCAGTTGTCAGTCATCATACACTCTCAACAAGTGGTCCCTTGTTACCATTCTGAAACTGAATGCCTTTCTGATCAGACAACTGATGTTAGCCAATAAGGCATTTCTGATGCTTTTGTGTTCTTATGGATGGGTGGGCCTTTTCCAGCATTATAAATGACAGAGGAAAATCCTCAATGGGCCACATGAAGTCTTAATATAGTCAGAGTCTGACCTAGGATTGAATTCTGGTTCTAGCACATGCAACTAGCTCTATGCATTGGATAAGTTTCTTAATCTCTCTGAGCCCCAGTTTTCTCATCAAGTTTTTGTGATTGTGAAATGAGAAAATGTTTGTAATATCTCTGACTTGTAATTTATGATCTCTCTGGCTTGTCATAAATGATCACTAAATGGTATTGTTCCATCGTCATTATTGTTAATAATAATAATAATATATGGAGTAGTTAATGGCTCATGGCAAGACTTAACCTTTGGGGAAAATATAATAAATAATAAAACATAAATATGATATTTTTGTTATTGGCCTAATTTTGAGTGCCATATTTCTCACAAAATAATGACATGTATGAAAAGTTCTGAAATTGACTTAAGCGGGTTAGAAATCTTCTGGGGTTATTTTTTTCTAAATATCTATGATATTTACTGTGTAGCATTCTTTGCCAGGCAATTGCTGACTGGTAGATGCTTTTAGGTAGATAATTGTCTTGGATTACAGCTGACTGATCTATAGTTTATACAAGTTCTGCCTTCCACTTTATGGAAAATCAGTGCATCATTTGCATTTTACTTAATTTCTATGGAATTTCTCCCCCTTACCTTACATTTCTCAGAAAACAACAGATAGAAGTGTTTCTGGGACATCTGTCATTCCTAAACCTCCTTAGGGAAGTTTCCAAGAGGACAATGATTATCCTGACCACCTGCCATACCTTCTCCTGCTCTCTATTGCAAAAAAAAAAAAAAATGCATATATACTTCATTAAAAACAATTAGGGGTCTGTTTTCTACTCAAAGATGTAGAGAGCTAGAAAGAGAATTACTCCCTAACTTACAATGAAAAAAATCTTGACAAACAGCAAGTTCAGAACTTTTCTTGAGCCCATGGGAGTATTGATGTTCCTGGGAAAGCAGCAGGCTCCAGATCTAGGAAGAGACATGAGCACTGACTTAAAGGAACCAGACACCTATAAGAATTCAGTCAGGGTATTGTCAAGTAGAGTGAGTCTGGTTGAGCACACACTAGCAAAAGAGGGTCAAGGTAGAGGCCACAAATAAAGGCGGGGCTCCATGCCTTCTGATAGGCATTTTTCTATGAGCCCCATCATGAGGTCATGGAAATGGTTGGGAGAGTCTATAGAAAGTTTTCCTTGTAGTGCAGTGCTGGAGGAGAAGAACAGAAGCTTCTTTGGGAGGGGCAAGAAACTTCACTTGGACCCTTCTCTCCTGTGAACAAAAGCCTTAATTTGTGTGGTGTGTGTGTGTGCGGGGGGGTTGGGGCGGGAAGTGATGGACACTATTACACTTAAGGGACCTGGTGAAATCCTGTTGTTTCTGGAGCAAGGGAACAAGAAAAACCTCTTGAGAAGGCAGGTGTGCATACTGGATTCAGAAGTAACCCAGAGGAGATGTGGGATCACTGAGAAGGCCACACTTCCAAGACTTAGTGATGTGGTGCTTGTCCAGGACTGAGGCTTACTCACAACAGCAGAGAACTTTTTCTCCCCTCCCCCACCCCTAAACCAGGCTAACAAAAGAAGGCAGAGAAAGAAAAGAAAGAAAGAATAGATAGAAAAAATAAAATAATAGCTAGCAAGATTAGTAGATTTTAGTTCACCCCTGTCAATAATCACATTAAATGTGAATGGTCTAACCACATCAGTTAAAAGATAGAGATAGTCAGATTGGATAAAACAAGAAAGACCAAACTATACACTGTCTATAAGAAACCCACTTTAAAAATAAAAACAGATAGGTTAAAAGTAAGAGGATACAGAAAGATATGCTATTCAAACACTAAGCAAAATAAAACTGGAGTCACTAATATTAATATCAGACAAAACAGACTTTAGAACAAGGACTATTCTCAGGGATAAAGAGGGACATTAAATAATTTTAAAGGGATCAACTCTCTAAGAAGAAGTAACAATCCTAAATGTGTGTGTACTTAACAAGAGTTCCGAAATACATGATGCAAAAGCTGATAAAATTGAAAAGTGAAATAGACAACTTCACAATCATAGTGGAAAACTTCAATGCTTCTTTCTCAGTAAATGATAGGACAAAGAAGAAGAATATTAATAAAAATATCATGACCTGAATGACATTGTCAACCAACTTAAACCTAATTGACATTTATAGAACACTCCATCCAACAACACATTCATCTGAAGTACAAATGGAACATTCACCAAAAGACACTATATTTTGGGCCACCAAATAAATCTTAACAACTTTAAAAGGAAAGAAATCATAGAAAGTATGTTTATGAACCAAAATGGAATTAAACCAGAGATTAGTAACAGAAAGATATCTGAAAAATCCTAATGTATGGAAATCAAAGAATATATATCTAAATAACCCCTGTGTCAAAGAGGAAGTCTCAAAGGAATTTTAAAAAAATGCTTTGAACTGAATGAAAGGGAAGTACAACATATCAAATTTGTTAGATGCAGGTAAATTAGTGCTTAGGGGGAAATTTATAGCAGTAAATGTAATATATTTGAGAAGAAGAAAGGTCTCCAATCAGTAATAGAAGCATTCACCTTAAAAAAAATCTAGAGAATGGAGAAAAAAAAATAAAACAAGGCAGCAGAAGGAAGGAAATAGGAAAGAGCAAATATCAAGGAATTTGAAACAGAAAACCAATTCAGAAACATCAATCAAACTCAAAGCTTGTTCTTTGAAAAGATCGATGAACTTAAACATTTAGCCAGATTGATCAACCACTGAGATGGCCTAGAGATAGTGCATCCTGTAGTAACGAGCACACCCATTGCCCAGATTTTGGTTTCTAAATGCCGTTATCCAATAAAAGGAACCAGGACTCTTTGGAATAGTAGATGCCAGGACTGAGCATGGAAAATACAAGATGATCCTGGAGAATTTTCTGGTGCCACAAAGTGAGGAAGTGCTCATCAATAACAATGACAAAGCAATGGGAATTTTGTCAAATTCTGGACCATCTCGAAATATCTCTCAGTGACCAAACCTGAAAGTTTTATCCAATATATGTATATCAGGTTATAACTCAAAGGATAAGATAAATATCTGAGACCATATTGATAAAAATAAAAGTTAAATAAGTGGATTATTTAATGGTAGAAAGGACAACTCATCAGTACAGAAGAATTCCAATCAATAAGTATAGAGGAATAAGGGAAATAGGAAATTACCATTAGAACACCACCGCCATAATTGCTGAAAACAGGTCTCCTGATGAATCCTAAAATTAGTAGGTGAAAGTTTAAGGAGAAACAAGATATTTGTGTAGTCTCAAAGTACCATTGCCCAATATTTATCAATTACAAAGGGAAAAATAGTAACTTTACAATAGAGAAACCTGGCATACACTATATCAACCAAGGGGTCAAGGTTAATATCACCAGTAATAAGACATATTGACATCATGCCCCCATCCTCCAATTTGATGTACTAAGAAAGCACATCACTTCTGTGGTATTCTTACCAAAAACCCATACCCCCAGTCTAATTGTGAGAAAACATTAGACAAATGAAAACTGAGGGATAGTCTACAAAATACTTGACTGGTGCTCTTCAAGTGTCAAGGGCATGAAAAATGAGGAAAGAACAAGGAATGGTCACAGGTCAGAGGAGATTAAGGAGAAATGACAACTAAATGCAATGTGGAATTCTGATTTGAATCATGGAATGGAAAAAAAAGGCGTTGGCAAAAAAACTGATAAAATTAGAGAAAAATTTGTAGTTTAGTTAATAATATTATGGCAGCATCAATTTCCTGGTTTTGATCATTGTACTATGATTATATAAGATGTTAACATCAGGGAAGGCTGGATGGAGGGAGGTATATAGTAGTTCTTTTGTCAATCTTTATAACTCTTCTGTAAGTCTAAAATTATTTCAAAATGAAAAGAAAAAAATGTCAGGAGAGCTTTTGATGAAATAACCCTGAAGGAAAGAAGTAAAGGCTCCTTGTGCTGAAGGGAATAGTATGGACACATTTAGACTGCAAATTGGACTTGTAAAAGAATATCTTGCATACTACCTGGGGCCCATATGCTTCACTGTGTTCTTGGGACTACAGTCTGAGAGTTACTAGTGGGGCCCTCTGACCAACTCATTTGAAGACATCCTATATTTAGGGACATTCTTGAACCTTTTCTACATCTTGCTTTGTCTTTTTATCCCATCTCAACTAAATCTTGGAAGTGATGATAACCTTAAAATCTTTCTTTTTTTTGGAAAATGCTTTCTTTTTAAAGTGAACTTTCTTTATCTTTCTCCAGGAAGGATGAATTTTCCCCCCTCTTCTTTCTTTTAGTGACTGTGATTTTTGTGGGGAGGGGATGCAGACTGGCAGTCCATCTTCTGATTCCAAGTGTTTTCAGCCAACACAGCTTTTATTTATGTATTTATTTTACAATCGGATTTGTAGGGAAGCCTGACCATTCAATTCTCTTGCTGTTTTACACACTTACGATATTTGCCGGGCCCCCGAAGGCATGTGAGTTTTTGACCCTGGGTGAATGTTGTAAATTACACATAACCTGTGGTGTTTGTTCATGTTCTTTTCTATTCAGAACTCTTTTCCAGTCTGACCAAAATGCCTTATCCTGCTCCTATGGTTCTTTAGATTTCTTTTTGATGTTGTGGCCTCAGATTTGCTCTTTGTGACATTCTTATGTTTGCCCTTGCAGCATTTTTAGGTGGTCTGTGGGTTGCCAGAAGGGAACCCTCTCTCTTCCAGCACCCTACAGGGTATTTAGCCAGGATATACAAACTTCCCAAAGCAAGATGGTCACATGAAAAGAGAGTCACAGGGCCTATGTCAGTGCAGGATTGGTTGGCACCCAGAATGCCCATTTGGGACACGTGACTACCATGTCTCTGGCTGCCTGAAGTAGAGTCTGAGAAGCCTATTTTGTGCTGCTCTACACTTCTTTTGCATGTTAATTCCAACACAGGAGGAATTTTTCCAGTCACTTGGCTTCATATTTTCTTAGAAGGGAATTCTTACCAACTCAACTCTCCTGGTTCTTGAACCCAAACTCAGCCTAGCAAGGCCACATCCTCCTCTGAGAGAAAAAGCAGTGTCGTTCTTGGGGAGTTAGTAGCTGAACATCATCTCTGTCTCCAACTTTCCACTGTACTAGAAATCCCCTGTCCCTGTCACCTGAAACTCCTTTTTATTTTTGTTCTGAGTTTACCCAATTTGTTCATGTTAAGCTTTTAACAGATGGAATCTATGGATGTGACTTTTAGACTCCTTCATCTGTAGACTCTAAACACATTTGGTTGGTTGGTACCTGGACCTGGAAAAATTTTATAGAACCAGAGCTTATACAGCTGAAACCAGCAGTGGTCCTTTGCCAGGACTCTCAGAATGGCCTGCGGAGCTTTAAAGGCATACACAGGCCAATACCCTCCTGTAAAAACTTGGAGGCACCTATATTTTGCCAAAGATTACAGGGATTTTGATATGCAGTCTCAAGTAGGATCCTCAGGCAGCCAGAGACTTTAACTTACATATTTTCTTCATTTTTATTAACATTCCTTTTTGTTGTTGTTGTTCATAAATCGATGACTGTTCCATTTAGGGCACTGATTCTAAACAGGGTCAGGGATTTTTCTAATCATAAAAACACTTCTGCTAGAGAGTCTGTGTGCCTCCTGGTGACATTCACCATCTGCCATGGATTGCTGAGATCCCTGATGAGCCTTCTCATATCTGAGGTATAAGGGAGTTAAGAACCAATGCTCTAAGGTTGTGTGTGTGTGTGTGTGTGTGTGTGTGTGTGTGTGTGTGTGTGTCTTTAGATTCCAAATTATTTACCGTTGGTAACCGGAAGCAAAAAGGGGCATACACATTGGCCTTGGTCAATTTTTTTTCCTGCATTTAAAACCACTCTATCAAGGTCCCTAAACAGGCTGAATATAAGAAGGGAGTGGAACTAGAGCCAGCTTTTTGCTTTTTAAAATACCATCCTAGAGTGTTGCTCCTAACTGAAGAAAGCTTCTCTAAGGAAGTTAGAATAAAACCACCATTAACCTCATTTGACTCTCACCTTGAGCATCACATTGAATTACTTGACCTTCCCTCTGGTGGGTCATCCTTTCTGGTATGATTTGGCAATTTAATATCTACCTTCATCATGGTATTTTCCTTCTTTATCTTTGGGAGAGGAAAGAACATGATGTGAGAATCAAATGGTCCTAGGGTTTAATCCTCATGCTGATGTATACTGGATGGCTTGCTTTGGGACAAGGAACATAAGCCTCATATTCATCATTTGCAAAATAGAGCGGAAACCTGCCTTAGATGATGTGGTAAGGATAACATCTGTATTTTACAGATAAGGAAACTGAGGCAGGGAAGGATTAAGCAACTGACAAGGTCCCACAGGGTTTGAACCCAAATGGTCTGATACTTCTCAGAGTGTGACCACGTAGTCCCATTCAGTTCTGCAGAGGGCCAACCTGTACTTCTCATCTGTTTCAAGATGGCCTGGAGTAGAGGTTTCCGAAAATATTGTCCAGTGTAGAACATTGACTTGAGTCAGGTGCTTGGAGTATTTTTTATCTTTGACTCTAAGCCTTACAAGGAATGCTGACAACATACTTTCCATGTTTTAAAAGAGTGGGTACATTCACATGGACTTAGGCAAAGAGAGATCTGCATGGGTTATGTTTTCATCATTGGTTACAGATAATGGTTTTATGCCCCAATGGAGTATTTTTAGTTACTGTTTCAAAATTAAAATTACTACTTTAAAAACAAATGAATGAATGAGTGAATGAATAAATGAAATATTTAATAAATGAAGTTATAATGGGGGAGTTCTCAGCAAAGTACCTGGAATATAGCAAGCTCTCCATAACTGCTTGTTTCCATCCTTTCCAGCTTCTCCTTCATTTGATCTTAGTTTGATCTGTTATTATTGTCCTTACAAACTGAGGTCACAATCCCCTCCATTACATTATTTTTAGTATTGATCAGCTGTTTTGATGAGCACTGTGTTCAGTTTGAGTGCCACAACTAATGTGCTTTTTGAAGAATGATATGAAATTAGAAAGGATAGAAGCTACTTGGATGATAGAATTGGGTTCTAGATGTCAGGTTAAATGGATGGACTTTTTCTTACAATAAGAAATATGATGAAGCTAAATGTAAGGTCTTGTGATGGGGTACAGAAAATAAACTACATGAGCATAGAATGGGGGAGATGAGTAGCTTAGCAGCCAAAAATATAAAAAAATATTTGAGAGTTCAAAGGGAGGCTAGAATTTTATATCATGCTCATGAGTTGGAGGAATTAATATTGTTAAAATATTCTAACTACCTAAATCAATGTACAGATTCAATGTAATCCCTTTTAAAATATCAATGGCATTCTTCTCAAAACTAGAACAACTAAATCTAAAATTAAATGGTATTCCAAAAGACTCTGAATAGCCAAAGCGATCTTGAGAAAACAAAGTGGGAGATATCACACTCCCTGACTTCAAACTATACTACAAAGCTACAATAATCAAAACAATACAGTACTGGTACAAAAGCAGGCACATAAATCAATGGAATAGAATAGAGAGCCCAGAAATAAATCCTCACTTATATCTTTAATTAATTTATGACAATGGAGGCAAGAATATACAATAGGGTAAACACAGTTTTTTCAATAAGTGGTATTGGGAAAACTGGACAGATAAATACAAAAGAAAAACCTACAAAACACAAAACTGTACCACTTTATTATACCATATACAAAAATAAACTCAAAATGGATGAAAGACTTTAATGTAAGACCAAAAAACATAAAACTTCTAGAAGGAAACATAGACAGTAAACTCTTTGACATTGTTCTTGGCAATATATTCTTAAATATGTCTCCCCAGGCAAGGGCAACAAAAGTAAAAATAAACAAATGGGACTACATCAAACCAACATTTTGGACAGAGAATATCTTCTCTGAATGGGAGAAGATATTCACAAATGATACATCCAGTAAGGGGTCACAATCCAAAATATGTAAGAAACCCTCACAATATAACATCGAAAAAAAAAAAAAAAGCCAAACAAACCAATTGAATAATGGACAGAGGACCTGAATAGACATTTCTCCAAGGAGGACACATAGATGGCCAACAGACATATGGAAAGATGCTCATCACTAATCATCAGGGAAATGCAAATCAAAACCATGATTACCACCTCATACCTGTCAGAACGGCCATTATCAAAAAAAAAAAAAAAAATCGTCAAATAACAAGTGCTGGTAAGGATGTGGAGAAAAAGGAACTCTCATGCGCTGCTGATGGGATTTAAATTGGTGCAGCCACTACAGAAAACAGTATGGAGATTCCTCAAAAAATAAAAAATAGAATGGCCATACAACCCAGCAATACTACTTCTATCCACTATTTATTCAAAGAAAATCAAAGTACTAGTTTGAAAAGTTGTGCGTATCCCTATGTTCATTGTAGCATTATTTACAATAGTCAAGATATGGAAGCAACTTAGGTATCCACCAACAGATGAATGGATAAAGATGTGAGAATATATATGCTCAGCAATAAAAAAGAATAAAATCTTGCCTTTTGCAACAACATGGATGGACCTAGAAGGTATTATGCTAATTGAAATAAATCAGAGAAAGACAAAACCATTATGATTTCACTTCTATGTGGAATCTTAAAAAATAAGACAAATGAATAAACAAAACAAATCAGAAACAGAGCCATAGATACAGAGAACAAACTGATGGTTGCCAAAGGAGAGAGGGAGATGAGAGAAAATGAAACAAACAAAAACAAACAAAAAAATGAATTTTATTACTAGATTAGAAGGGGAGGGGAGAATGGATACTGATTGAACAATTAGCAGACTTATAGTAAATTCATTATGATGCAATGGTGTAATTTGTTTACAAAAACGTCTCGGACAATATTATATTGCATTTATAGAAATACAGTATTTTCTAGAAAAGTAATTAGCAGAATTTTCTGAACAGGCCTAGCCAAACAGCAAGTATTTTAGACTTTTCAGGCAATATATGATCTCTGTTGAAAATTCTTTTCTGTTTTTATGTTTTATAGTTCTTTAAAAATGTAAAAACCATTGCTAGCTCATGGACTATAAAAATAGGCTGCACTGAGGCTATAGTTTGCTGCTCTTGTAGAACAAAGATGGTGATGAGTCTGGGATCATGCCTTAAGATGTACAAGAATGCATTTGAGGAGGTGATCTGCATGGGGATGGGACTCTGGATGAATTCCCACGAGCTATAATTGAAGGCATTGGTTACTTTTAGTCTGGAGAAGCCAAGAATCTTGATCATTGTCTTCAGACTTTTGAAGGATTTTTGAAGAATTTTTGAAGGTGATTAGAAGAGACCCTTGTTCAGTATATATCCAAAAGGAAGAATTAGAATCAGCGAGAGGACACTCTGGAGACAGACTGCACCATACAGAGAAGGACTGTCTCATTATTAGTTGCCAGTTATGGAGCTCTTATTGCTAGGCACGATTCTAAGTACTTTACATAGATGGTTTCACTTTATCCTCAACAACCCATCAGGTAAATACCAATCTTACCTTTACTTTACAGATGAGACAAATCAGCAATAGAAGGTTAAATTATTTGCCCAAGGATACATGCTACTAAGTAGAAGCCATAATAACTGCAACTCTCTACTGCCTACTTGCATGCAAATTATACTCATATGCAAATAATTTAGCAGTGCCAGGCACATAGTAAGTATTGCTGCTGGTAATAATAATGATAATCCCTAGGAAGTACTATGTTTTTCATTATGGTGGTTGTATTAGTTTCTTATGGTTGCTATAACAAATGACCACAAACTTTGTGGCTTAAAACAACATATTTATTTTTTAAGAATTCTGGAGGCCAGATATTTGATACAAGTTTCACTGGGCTGAGCTCAAGGTGTCAGTCAGTAGGGCCATGCTTCCTCAAGAGACTCTAGGGGAGAATCTGTTGCTTACCTCTTCCAGTTCCTGTTGGCTTCCTGGTCTCTTTGGCTTACGGCCACATCACTCCAATCTCCACCCCTGTGGTTACATTACCTTCTCTTCTGCCCTCTGCTTCCCTCTTATAAAGGATACTTGTGATTACATCAAGGACCTCCCAGATAATTCAAGATAATCTCCTCATTTTAAGATCCTTAAATTAATCACACCTTTTGCCATATAAGGTAATATTCAGTTTCCAGAGATTAGGAAATGGTTATCTTTGGGGGCCATTATTTGGCCTACAACAATAGTATTTAAGCATAGACCGGATAAACACATTTTATTTTTTTTTTACTATTAGAATAAAAATTTATAAATTCTATGATTTATTGGTCAATTATAACATCTATTTTTCCTTATGGCATATTTTTGTGAAAATAGAATATTTTTGTATAAGGCATGACTTAGAAGTAATACTTAATTTTTTTCCAATAGCCACAGTCTGGCAGTATTTATTGAATAATACATTCTTTCCCTCATTGATTTAAAATTCAATTTTTATCACTTACCTATCAAACAGTAAGCACTGTACATGAATCTGTGTATCAACTCCATTTAGTTCCATCAATTCATTTTGTAGGTTTCTGCATCTGTGCTATGCTGTTCTATTTACTGTGGCATTAAAGTATGTATTTATAGTTGATAAATTCAGTCTCCCTCAGTTCTCCTTCAATTTTCATGGCTAATGGCTCTTCTACTACTTTGTCATTGTGTATTTTAACCTAAAAAATTCCTTCTTATCATTTTAATGTGGCCTTGGAATGAGAGAAGATAGATAGAATTGTAATTGTCTGCCTTACATAATGATTCGTTCACCTATTTTTTATTCTGATGATTTTACTTACTCATCCATTGAGATTTCCCAGATTTTTTGTTAAAATCATATGGAAGTTATTTCTTAAAACTTCTTTCTGATAATTAAGCTCTACAACCACATTATTAATTATTTTTATACTTAATCATACATTTTATTACCTTTAATCCTTATTACATTGTCTTATATAACATGTCTTCTCTCCTTTCTGAGTTCATTATTTTGGCTTCCCCCACCCCCCTTGGCTAGAATAGAACTTCAAGTAATTTTTTAAAAAAATAGAGTATTTGAGTAATATAATTTCTGTGTCTTTGAACATGTCTTTCATTTGTCATCACTTATGAGAGAAATTATAGCTCGGCAATTGGTAGAATTCTTGAGTTACAATAATATTCTCTTAGAATGCTATAAAAATCATGCCACTTTTCTTTTAGCACGTAGAGATGTGAAGTACGATATGCCTGGTTTCCTTTCTTTAAGCAGCTCAATTTTTCTTCCCTATAAGAAGCTTGTGGTTGTATCTGTTTTTTGGAGTGTCCGACTACATCTAGAATTGTGTCTTCTTTCAGTATTCCTGCTGCCCAGCACGCAAAAGACCCCTATGATTAAAAGCCTAAAGTCTTTCTTAAACTCAAGGAAATGTTCTTCTAGTTATTCCCTGATTATTGCTTTTCCCTTCCATTAATGATGTCTCCTTCTGGATCTCTTAGTAGGCTAATACTGGATATTCTAGATTCCTTTGCTACATCTTACCTAGTTGTAAATCTCTTTTCTTTCTATATATATATATATATATTTTTTTGTCTGTGGCATCCCTAAATGAACGGGCATCCTGCCCCTATTTAACCTTTGACGTCTACCCATATTAGGAATAAACTTCCCTCTTCCAAAGACACTGCCGAATAACTGCCATTCTGTGTGGAGAGAACCAGCCTAGTTCCTGATGTCCTTCAATTTGCTTCTGAATTGAGGCCCATGACTCTCGTCTAATTTTTGGTCCTCTGGGCTTGGGATTTTTAAGGATCTTTTTCTGGAAACCTGTGTACTTTCTTCTTAGAGGATCTGTATAGAATTGTGAGCTTATCAGCACTAATCAGCCTTTTCTCACTGTGTACTTTATATTTTCCCCATAGTCTTCAAAATGTTCAATTTATTGATGGCATCTTTCTTTGGTTTCCAGCACTGCCACTGATGTTTTGGTCATATACTTTTTTTGGGGAGTGGGTAGGGTGGAGTAAATGTACAAACCCAATTTACCATCCCCCAAACCCAAAGCCCCAGTGTGGGAATAGTAGTAGGGACCGAAGCATCACATGGATAGCTGGACCAAATGACCTTTCAGTCTCACCTAGCTCTGGCAACCTTGTTTCTAAAGTCTAAACAGTAAAGCAGCGTAATTAAAGGTTGGAGAAACAACTTTTACAAAAAAGTCCAGAGAGATAGAATTTAATTTGATCAGGAAAATAGAATGAGGTGAGACACGATGAGTCACATTAAAACTTCTAAAGATAAGGCTGGAGGGACTAAGCTTAAATTACATACAGCCAAAGTGATTCAGGTTGGCTACTACAAAGACTATTTAACTCTTAGGAACTTGGGTGGCATTACATTACAAAGTCCTGTTAAGAAGGCTCCTTCTTGGGTGAGTTTTCCTAAGGGGAAAGAGCTGTTCTGTTTAAAGGCAGGGGATGGACTGAATCACCTTTTGGATTGCCTCACCTTGGGATATTAGGATTATGATACCTCAGTGCCGCTGATGTTAGATGGGGAATAACAGCAGCAGCTGATAAATCCCCTCCGGTGAAAAATCTTGTTCTCACCCAGCCTTACTGATAATTTTTCTTTTTAATATGAGGAGACACTGTTTTTGTCAGGAACATTTTCTCCAAATCTTTAAATCTGAATGGAGACATCTTTAGTTTCTTCCCCCACATGCTGGGAAGAGCAGGACTTTCAGCGGCTCTGGCTCCCTCTCTCTCTACAGTTGGAGGCAACTCTAGCTCTCAGCACCACTGGAGACGCTCCCTCCACATCCCCTGGCAGTCCCATCCTGCAGGGAGAGGGCATGGAGCTGGACCAGGGAGAGGAGTGACAGGCTCCCTGTGGTAGGTCTGTGCCTGTCAAGGAGTCTCAGGGGCTCAGGTCTGTGGTGGCCGGAGGAGAGCCAATTCCAAGCTGTATGGCTGGTGGCATTTCCGGCAGCCAGTGCCCAGCCAATCAGTGACAGGCCCAGATAGCTAGGGCGATGACACATGAAATATGATAATTTTCTGCTAAAGAGCATGGAAGGGGGAAAGAGAAGTGTGTGTGTGTGTGTGTGTGTGTGTGTGTGTGTGTGTGTGTGTGTGTCTGGGAGGGGGCAGCGCAGGCAGTGCCTGTGACCAGGTGGGAGGGTGACAGAACATTGGGCTCTAATGCTAGGGCTAAAGGGACCTGCTCTGGGGAGAGGCTGTGGGAACACCAGGGTTTCTCTTCAGGTAAGCTGCTGCTGCTGGGTGGGAACCGGAGGAGAAGCAGCCAGCGCCAGTTGTTCTGAAGCTCAAGGCGCCCAGGGTGAAAAAGAAACTGTAAAAGACATTTTTCTTCTTTTCAAACATAAGGTTAGGAGTTTTGGTTTCTTCTGAGTGCTGCCTTTTGAAAAGCCACAACAAAACTGGAATAAACATCATCTGGAGGGCTGAAGCACTTGACAAATAATTTAAAAAAAAAAATTGGGGCTGGGAATTATTTATCCCCCACCCATCAGATTTTTCTACCCTATGCTCATCCTAGCCCTAAAAAATAAAGTTAAAAAAAAAAAAACCATCTTGTTAACAAAATCTTGAAGAAGGGCCTAAGTCTGTGTCTTAGAGATTCTAAAGGTTCAGGTGGTAGTTTTGATTCTAGATTCTGGTTTTAAAAAAATGTGTCTTGGAACGTGAGCTGGTCCTAGATTACATTATAGTTTAGAAGTAGTGCTAGAGGATTTTTTGGTTGGAGGACACGGCGCCTGAGACTTCAGGGCAGGACAAGGTGAGGAGTGCCCTGTAGTTAAGTCTGAGGTGGCAGAAATCCCCACTTCCTTCAGCAATCTTGGCAGGCTTCCTGGTGCTTTATCAGCAGTTAGGGGCTCGTGAGGGGGTGACAAGAGTCCCCTGTATTGTCTGATCCTGTGAACATGTGTATCAGAGTGTTTACATAACATTCTGATTAGTCACTGAGGAGCTCATCACTGCAATAAATGTGTGTCTAGTTTTATGTATTGCATTTGCATTCTCTCTCTCTCTCTCTCTCTCTATATATATATATATATATATAAAATATAATATAGATATAGATAGATACAGATATATGGAATTTTTTTAAACAGCACAGATAAATGATAAATGAAATCTTTATCACTTCTGCAAGCCTGCTTTGTGGCTTTAGGCATGGGACTGGCTTCCTGCTCTGGGAGTGATAGCTATTCAGAAATGATAATTGGTGTACTGTATCTTTAAAAGGTTAAAACCCCTTTCAAAAAAGGTCTGGACTCATAGTGGAAAAGGCAAGCGAGGCATGGGTTGCCTCTGGATTCAGAAAACAGCTGCTGATTAGATTCTATGTCTGCAGGCTGAATTTATTCTGTGTTTTTCAACAGCAAGACTTCGAGAGGGATGCTACTGTTTGGGTTTCTGATCGTGATTTATATTTATTCAGAGGAATAACAGAGGGTGGATCTGTTCCCGGCGCGAGCATGCTCACAACCAGCTGACTCTCCCATTATCCAACTGCCTAGTTTGGTGCTTCAATGTACATGTATATTCCGTGTGCATATGTGTGTATACAAACACACACGCATGCCTGGATGGACAGATGTGTGCACAGGTTCTGTTTTAAGGACAAGTCTTTCAATAAGGTTTTTACCCCTTACTTGAAACAGGTGTTCATGAAAAAAATGCACAAAATCCTGACTGACCGGAATAATTCATGAAGAAGGGGCTGGATCCGTGGGTCAGAGAACACAGGACCAGTTTGCCATCCCAAGGCCGAAGGTAGGGGACTGGATTTTTATTCGGCGGATGGATTCCTTGCGCTTGATATTATTTATTGCGGTTTTGCCTGAGGCCGCCCTGGAGAAGTAAAATAGCGAGCTGCGATTCCATTTTGTCGTTGCCTTTCTTGGAAACGGTGTCCGCGTGTGGAGGCGCAGGGGGTGGCCGGGTGGGCGGCCGCGCGGCGTGCGGTGCCCTCGGTGGGCTGGGCGGGCTGCTCGGCCTGGTGCTGGGGGAGCGGCGTGAGCCTCAAGTGACCCCGCGCGTCAATCACCGGCGGCGGCGGCGGCTGTAACCCTGTGCGCGCCGCGCACTCTTCGCTGGCTCGCCGGCTCTCTGGCAGCCAGACTCGGCACCCGCGCGCTGCCGCCCCGGCTCCTATGAGCCTCGGCTGTCGCGCAAATGCCTCGCTCCTGCAGCACTTGCATTTTCTTCCTCTGCCCTGGCTGCTGCTCCAGGATTGCTCAGGCCCACCGGAACGGTCTCTGTGGCCGGCTTGGTGATGATTGAGATTTTGGAGGATGCTTCGTACCAAGACAGAAGGGAGCTCTTTCCCTTCTCCCCTTAATCCTAGTCCCCCTCCTCCCCCAAATGTTCCTAAAGCCAAATCACAACCTCCCTTCCCTCCAAACAAAACAAAACAAAACAAAACAAAACAAACTCCTACTCTGCTGGGGATTCTTGCCTTACTGCTAGCAGAGCGGGTGCCCCCTCTCCAAGTTGTGCCCCACATTTTACCATCTTAAAATTAGTAATACTGCTGCTGCTGAGTGGCCCCTGCGGAGACTGCACGGGCTGCCTGAGGACTCCTGAGCGTGGTAGACAGCCCGAATCCGCATAGAAGTGGTGTAGACCCTACACTGGAAAGGGACTCCGAGGCCAGGCGTTGGTTTGATCGACTGGCTGCTTTGGTTTACGTTGAGGTTCGAGAAGACTTCCGTGGCTTGGCGGGCCCTCCCTTGAACTTTGCGGGCAGTGGTTGCAGGCAGGAGGGTCTGCTGGTGTCTGGTAACTGGGTGAGCAGCACCTGGGTTCTTTCTGCAGTGCACCCTCAAGTTTCTGGAAGCCCTTGGCGTTGTAACCGCAGCAGCCAGGTGCCACGCAGGCATGTTGTGTGCTTCGGTTTTGTTAAAACTGGCTTGCTTTCTGAGTGAGGAGGGGTGAGGGGGAGAATGAGGTGTGCGCTGAACGCATCACAGAACATTCTCTAGCCCTTGCTTGTGTGATTATGTAACCCCAAGTAATGATCAGACCGTGTGCCCTAGCAGCTCCCCGCCAACTCCTAGTCCTACCCCAGACTGAGGAAGTTGAGCCCCCATATTTAAGATGTTTTTATGTAACTATGTGTATGCTGGGGGCAGGGAGAGTGTGGAGAAGAGGAAGTATCATTTGAGCAACTTATGTGAAGAACACAGGGGCAAAGATCATGAGTTATTGGAGACAGGGTGGAATTGGCTTTGGGTTGGTGTTGATTGGAAGACCCTCACACACCTCCCTTTCACTCAGTCATTGCTGGTCTGAAGTCTCATGTGGTCATTTCACCCCTGCAGAGAGAAGGTTGGAATCACCCTTGCAGAGCCCCTAGGATCCTAACGGAGAACACATATCTGAACCCAGGGTGACCACCCAGGCCTGCTTGTTTTAGGTCCCCGCTGTTCTTCATGCTTCACACTGAGGGGGGAAATTTCTGCCTCACGGGGGTTTTACTTTTGCTCTGAGGTTGGGCTTCAGTGTGGGCCTGAGTGCAGACCTCAGATGTTGGCCAAGATGATTAACAACACATGGTCTTCAAAGCTGCGACGAACTGCAGAGGCGGAAGGCCCTTACATTCTTGAATTAAAATTTTGTAGAATTTTTTTTTTTTTGCAAGGTAGGAATACAGCCGTCCCAGTGAGATATCTGCAGGCAGGAGGGGAAGGTATGTGTGACATTTAGCTCCCGAGCTTGCGTGCGCTCTCCCTCTCCCCTCTTCTGTCCCATTCTGCTTCACCAAGGCACCCACTGGATGCAGAATTGTCATGTCGGCCTCTTTACCATTGCCCTTAGCTCCTCAGGCTAGGGCTGCTGGGCAGATTGTTAATTTGGTGGGGAAGTCGGCCCCTTCAGGCTAAGATTTTTGTTGTTGTTGTTTTCAACACTCCATTAGGCCTCTTTACGGGCCAACTTCTAAGGTGTATACTGGGGCAGTGGATCAAGATGTGTCAGCTGGCGCTGTTGTTGAATGCCTCCTCTCACTGTGTTTCAGTGGCAGTGGAGAATTCTGTGCTGCCTTTGGGTCCTTGCCAAGTGAGCCATTGGGGCATTTAGTGTGTGAAAGTGACAGGCAAGAAGAAGATGCATTTAGTCTGAAGTCCTGGCAGATTCCAGGCCCTGACTTGATGGAAGATAACATTAAGAGAGTTGTATGACAACTGGATAGCTTTTAACTTGTTCCTCACTTTTCGCTCTGTGAGTTCCCTGTTATCTTTCAGGTTCTTTTCTGCTCTCCACACTGCCCTTCAGGGAGGTCTTGACATGCTGTTCTTTGCATTTCTAGTGATCAAAGGATATTTACAAATCTACAGACTTACTGGGCAGGCAGGGCAGGAAACACTGGCTAGAGGACTAGACAGTACTGGGGTTTCTGGCCAGACTTGGCCAACACCCTTGATCAATGCTGCTCTTCATTTGTAAAGTGGGTGTAATCATCATAGCCTTACCAAGTCAACTGAAATAGTTTGAGGGGGAAAATGAGATGGGCTAAAAAGTCACATGTGCTTTGTAGTTGATGGGCATTAGGATAATACCACAACAATCTAGACCTCACATGTACATGATTTCACTTACTCAGTTGGGACCTAAGTGGTAAAACCAAGAAAGATGCTGTAAGTCCATGAGCTATAGTCCATGTATTTTGATCATCGCAGAAAGTTTCATACCCTTTTTCAGAACTCTTAATTTAAGTAAAGTTCTAAGAAGCTTGGTTATTAGATTCGCCAAATATGCCTAGAAAATTGGAAGAGATTGATAAATTACAAGGGCTATTAAAGTTCTCTTGTCAAGTATCAGTAAGAAGTACTAGTAATGTAAGAAACAGAAAAACTAAAAAATAAAGTAAAATAAAATTTAAAAGGTACAGGAATTCAAAGCATATAATTTTAAGACTATTTATTATAAGTATTTAACGTAAGCAATTCAATGAAATTTTATATATTTTGATAGGTCTTCAGGACTCTGTTTTGTAGCATAATTACTGATGCTCACAATGACCCATATGCATCAAGAACAGCTTAAGTGACATTTTGTGTGTCCAATTTTAAAAAACATGAGCATTTGAAGTATACCCCAAATGATTTTTTTAGCATGATGTTTAAAGGAAAAACTGCATTTATGTAGGATCACAGACTTCTGTGGTCTCTGGGTAGCCAGAGGCTTACTGATCAAAATTATAACTATAAAGCTCCCTCGCTGAAATTAATGAGAACTTTATGATCTTTTGCTGAAATTTAGCAGGGAAGCATTATGCTAGTATTAGTAGTGCTTATGTTCTAACATTTGATGCTACAGAAAATACTAAGAAGGAAACATGCAAACCTCAACCTGTCTTGTGATGGGAGACAGACTTGGAGCCTTCAGACTTAGCAACTCTAAAGCTGCAGTTTGAAGTGACCCAATGATAAAAAAAAGAGGGGAGGCTGACCCTAGTGTCATGCATTTCTTACATCAGTGTAGGGAATGTGGACACCTCACTACCAGCATGTTGTTAAAAAAAACTCATCAGAAAAACAAGTTCAGGATGTCATGGCAACACCTTCATGCTAAGCTGTGGTGTTTACTCAATTCAGACATCATGATCAAAACTGAAAGGGTGTCCGAGTTACAGGACCAGTGCTAAGCTCTGCCTGATCAACTACTGATTTGCTTAGTTACAATTTGCTCCAAAACAAAGGCACCAGGAAAGGCAAAAGAAGAGGAAAATGATCACTGACACTTTTAAAATTCAGTACATTGTCAAAAATTTGAAGACTATACTTAAAAGTAGCTTAAGAGTTTCTAGAGGCACATAAATTCATCACTTTGGTAAATCGCTTGAGGAAAATTTTTAACTTGCTAAAAGAAACTATCAATAACAGGTCACTGAATGTGATCAGGAACTCTTAGAACTGTTCAAAGTTTCCATGTGTATATGCAAAGAGATGCCGATGTAATAAGATGGAGGAAAGAGTACTCTCTGAAATCCCAGGGCCTTGGAAGGCAGAGGAGGTAGGGGTCGGTGGTGGGAGGTAGCTGAACCACACTCTCCAGGGGGTTGCCCTTTTGGGACGGTCACATCTGGGAATATGTGCTTGGGCCATACGTCTGGCGCATTGATGAAAGCTGTGCATGCATGAGAGACGTGACTCCTCTCCTCCTTACTGTTATAAAATGCCAGATGTAGATGGCATCCTTGTGAAAAAAGAAGGGTAGAGCTTTACATGTAGATGTACAGTAGAGATGAACTGAGAATACCCCTTAGACTGGGGAGCACAGCCAGGTCAAGGCATACTGAAGTTAGTCTCAGCAATCTTGGGAATTCTCCGAATGTCCATGGGTCCTTGAACTGGGCTAATGGCCAACTTAAAAAAATGAGTCATGTATGCATGGCTGGGCTCTATAGAAAAGCTGATAAAACAAATAATAGAAAGAGATGGAAAAAATAAAAGCAGTGCTATACATAAATGACATGCTCCGTTGAGCCTCTGTCACCAAATTTAGTCTCATCTATCATTCATTGGACTTCCAGGGTCAGTGTTACATACTGAAGCTATCTTATGATCAGAGGAGCCCTGATTAAAAAAAAAGAAAAGAAAAGAAAGCACAATGAATTGTTTTAATATTAATAGAAGAGGAATTCTGAAAACCTCCTCATCAAGATTCAATACAGTAGACTCTTGACATTTTCTATGGAGACATTTCAAACCCTCAGCAAATTCTCCAGTTTGTAAATGCAGAAATATTTGCATAGGCTCTTGACTTCCTTCTGAATTTGGTTTCTGACCAAAGAGGAGAAAGAGGGTCCCATGATTATTCGGGGGCCACCAATTATTTGCATTTTCAACCTGCACTCAAGGATATCAAGTTTCTCTTACTTGCAGAGAGTTTCTGTTTCCCTGGTGGTGTCTTGGAATGAGGAGCTTTGACAAGGCTCCCACTTTAGCTAAGTGACTTGCTCTTACGCTGTAGCTTTGCAACACACAGTTCACACTAGTGCTTCAGGAAGAGGACCATTGCCATGTGGCATGGCTATTAGGGATTATTCACATATAACTGCAAAAGCAAATGTTGAACTTGTAATCTTGGCAGCATCTATTGCTAAGTTGCACATGTATGTAACCTCTCAAACTCCCCAATGTTCACTTAATAGGTTTGGGAACTTCCCGCGACTGTCAGCACATCTCTGTGAAGAGAATTGGGGCATCACACAGCTGAAGCATATGATAAAAGACTTAAATGAGAGCATCACTATTGAAATCTAGGCAAGAGAATCAGAATGTAGTCATTTGCTCCATGCCCTCATTTTAAAGACTTCAAAATTTGAGATGATTCTAAGAGATTAAAAAACATAAAACACTGTGCTTATGATTATACTAAATTAAAAAGACAGAGCAGACTATACTCTGGAGGTTAGGCCTTTCTACACCTTACTGGAGAGATTCTTGTAAGAATGTTTCTTAAGTGATTTGGGTAGAAGCTCTTAGAATTTTAAGTGGGTTTAAGAGCTCCACCAAATACAGTTGAGTTGATCATTTTTGTCAGGCAACTGGAAAAGATATGGCGGGAACCGCAACAACTTGATAGAAGTTTCCTATTAAATTTTTCTTTATGAACTTCTTTTAAAATAATTTTAATAAAATAGCTACTAGATACAAGAGAACACTTATATACTGTAGGTAAGGATATAAAGATTAGGACAACACTCATGTACTCATCAGTCAATTTAAGAAAAAGAATGCTGTTCCTAACTTTGAAGAGTGGTACCGCTCTCCATCTCATCCATACCTTCCCTTTTCAGGGGTAACCATTTCACGGATATTTCTGTATCTTTTCCTTATACTTTTCTTTATTGTCTCACACTCTTCTGTTTGCATTCCTAAACAATATCTCCTTTATTTGTGCATATTTGTGAACTTTGTATAAATGGAATTCTACTGTTTGTATTCCTGTGCTCAGAGTTAGCCCGTGCATACCAGTAAGGTTGTACCAGTTGACGAACAACTGAAATACTTCCGTATCAGTTAGTGGTAAATTGCTTCTTGCCCGACTCTGCTTCCTCCCCAGACTCTGCTTCCTCCCCCGCCACCACCAGTACTCCCATGAGACCTTTTCAAGTCTCTTCACCTTTCAGAAAGGATTATACTTTGCATAGTGCAGGACCCAGTTCCCACACTATGGCTGGGGTCTCTTCTGATTGGACAGTCTCTATACCAACTGGCTGTTAAATGTTTCGCTCCTGGATTTGTGCATACTCTTGAGTATAGCAGAAATATTTTCATTTTGCTGAACTGTAAGTCCATTATACTATATATTGTGGTGTATATATCTATTCTATTATTAATGAATACAAGTTATTTCCAGTGTTTTGCTATTGTAAATAGTGCTACTGTGAACATTCTTGTTCAAGTACCCTGGTGAGCATTATGTAAGTTTACTTAAGGAATATAAATAAGAGTAGATCTGATTATCACAGATGATGGACATCTTCAACTCTACTGGAATAGCTCAACGTTAATTTTCATTGTATATGTGAATCTCACGTCAATAAAAAAAATGAATTTTCACTGTGTTTAACCAATTTCTATGCAATGGGAACAATGGGAATAATTGTTTCCATTGCTCCATATCCTTGCTAATACTTATATTTTGTTGGATATTATCAGAAAATTTTTCCAATCTTGTGGGTGTATGATAGTATCTTATCGGGTTTTAAGTTTGTATGTATTTGGTTACTAGTGGTTCGGCATCTTGACACTTACTTGTTGGCCTTTTTGATTTTCTTTTTCTCTCTGTGTGAAGAGCCTTTTGAAGTCTTTTGACCATTTATTTTAAAACTGGGTAGTTTGTATTTTTCTTATTTATTTGTAGAAGTTATTTATGTATGCTGGAGACTATTTCTCAGTGTTGAAAATACCTTCTAACTTATGGCAGTTCTCTTCATCCTTTTAAGTATTTTTAGAGCGGCAGAAATTCTGGATTTTAGTGTAATAAAAATTTATCAATCCTTCCTTTCTTATTCAACTTTTTGTGTCTTTTTAAGGACATTCTTCCCCATGGCAAGGTCATAAATAGGCACTTGTTTTGCCTTCTAAAAGTTTTAGAGTTTTGCCTTTTATGTTCAACATTTTCCTTTGAGGATGCTGTTCTCTATGGATTTGATACTCTTTATCAGGATAAGACATACTACCTTTCTTCTGTACCATAAGCAAAGAGTTTTATTTTTTTTAAAATCATAAATGGAACTTTATAAAATACATTTTCTTCATTTATTGAGAGATTTATGTAATTTTTCCTTCCTTTAATTTGTTCATGCCTGGTGAGATATTTTCTGATGTTAAATTAATATTGTGTTCCTAGAATAAACCTGACTTGGTCATGATGGATTCATTTTTTTACACATTACTAGCTTAGCTTTGCTAATATTTTGTTTGAAGTTTTGCATCTGTGTTCATTCACGAGTGTATTGGATTGTGATTCTCCATTTATCCTGTTATCCTTGCCAGGCTTCAGTATCGAGCTTCTGCTGGACTTATAAAATAAACCGTAAAATGTTTCCTCTTTATATAACCTCAAAAAAGAGTTAAGTAAGACTGGAATTCTTTTTTCCCTGAAAATTTTTAACCTCTGATTTGATTTCTTCAATAGTTATTAGGCTATTCAGGTTTTAATTTTTTTTCTTGAATCACTTATTGGTAAGTTAGATTTTTTTCCTAGGAATCTATTTTATCTGAGTTTTCAAAAATTTTGCCTTGAATTTATTTGTAATATGCTTTGAGTTTTTAAAAACTATGTAGCATCTGGGGTTATGTCCCCTTTTCATTTACAATTCTGTTGTGCCTTCCATATTCTTTTCTTGAATAGTCTTTTCGGAATTTTGCCTGTTGTTAATCTTTTAAAGAATCTATTGTTGACTTTGTAATCCTCTCTATCATTTATTTTGTCTCTTAGTTCATTAATTTCTGTGCTCATTAAGTAGGATCTATTATTCCTTCTTAACTTCTTAAGTTGAATGGCTTTTTTCCCCCTCCCTATTATAAGCAGTGTAGTTATACATTTCCACTATAACTTCATCACACATTTCTTTTCTATGTAATATTTTTATATCATTTGGTCCTAAGCATTTTATAATTTTTTTGACTAGTAAATTATGTGTACCTGTGTTTCTTAATTACTAAACGTCTATGTAGTTGTTTACATATTTATTATGATGATCAGTCTATTTCATTCAATACACACATTCAATGATATGGTATGTTTTTAGTAATGTCACTTGTTCAGGTTCCTTCTAAGCTAAAATAGGAGACCAGTTGGCCTGAGTGGATGGGGTATGGATCTTTTAACCCTGCTGATAGTCTTACCAGAATAGAAATGAGTGACATTGAGTAAATAACAGATAGGTTAGCCTTTAAATGTAGAACTACATCAACTTAATGGGGAGTTAATTCTTTCTTGGTAACTTGGGAGAGCTGATGGGTTTTCACTGATTTTCAGTTTCATGCGTCAGCTGTCCTGTTTTGATAGGTCATTTCACCTGGATGAAGCTTTTTTTCAAACGCAGAACAGAGTGAATTAGGATTAAAGACTGTGTCTTTCCTCTTCCACTTACTAAGAATTAGATCCTGAGAATTATTCACGTTTTCTCTAAAGGATGCCTTTTATTTTTCTTGTCTTGGGCCAGAGTTCTACCCTCATGCTACCCTTACACTTCATTCTTGGTTATTGAATGATAGGCCTTACCATCTGGAGACCAGCTCTCTTTTGGAAAAAAGAAAGTGCAAGCATGCAGTTCTCTAAGACTGGCTCTCTCAACTTCCAGCAAACAGGACTTGGATGGCAGCTGGCATCCCCAGCCCCCTCCCACTGCCCATGTGGCTGGGTTACACTTGACTGAACTCAACTTTCATGCCTTTTGGCTGAGGGACTTTGTCATTCTCTGTTGCTATGAGGGGTTTGTCCAAGAAAGCCCTGGCTGATGATGCTGGTATGGTTTACTCCGAGGCAGGTAGGCCCTGCTGTGCATTTCCCAGTGTAGCTTCTGAGCAAGGGGCTGTGGGTTACCATTGTCCCCTTCCCTTCCTGTGAGCCTACTAGTGGTAGGGTGTAACAGATGGACACTCTGGCTGCCAAGGGCCTCCTGCAGGCCAAGGGGAGGGAGCCATGCCAGCCTCATGTTCTGTCCCTTTCCTCCTGCCTGCCCGCCTGCCCTGCTGACTTCCCTGTTCAGTTCTCATCTACCCCTGATATGGGCACTGCCTTAGGGAGACAGGTGGGAGCACATTGGGCAAAGGGGTCCCTTTTCCCCTCCATCCTTTCCAGGGTTTAAGATGATAAGAGCTCATCTTGCTGCTACCTCAGAGCCATGTGGCATTTGCTTCCTCTGTTCTCTCTACCTCTTTCTCTCCTGCTGCAGCCCTCACCTCTACCCCCTACCCCCATCTCAAAATGTTTGAAGAGAACATTTCAAGGATAAATGAACATTTTTCTTAGATAGAAACAGATGACCTCCCTTCTTCCCAAACCAAGTAATTATTGGAAAGATGCTTCTTTTCATCTAATATATGCATACTTTCTACCTGGAAAGCAGAAGTTGTAGAGGCACCCAATGAGAATGGTGGGCTTGCCAGCCTTCTCTGTGGGTCACTGGCCAGTTTTGCATTACATCTGCCCCTCTGAAGTGGGCTGAGTATCAGTCTGCCTGGCCGTCTGGTCATTTCCACTAATTTGTAATGGCAGTTCTGGAAATGCTTGGAGCTCAGGGGTCTGCCACTAGGCTTGGCTTGGAAAGGGAGAGAGAGGAAGGAAGGAGGATGAAAGCAGGGAGGAAGGGGGAATGATGAGATGGAAGGAAGGAAAGGAGGAAGGAAGGAAAGAAAGAAGAAGGAAGGAAGAGTAGGAAGGGAAGAAAGAAGGGAGGACAAAAGAAGGGAGGAAGGAGAGATGGAGGGAAGGAAGGAAGGAGGACAGGAAGGGGAAATGGGGGAAAGAAGGATGAAGGGTGGAAAGACAGAAGAAGAGAATGAAGTTAGGAAGAGAGGAAGGAGGGAAGGGAGGAAGGAAAGAGAGAAAGAAAAGAATAAAAAGGAGGAAAAGGAGCAGAGCGTACACAACTTTCAGTCCTGGCTCCAGAGCCCAGCGTGTCTCAGGTGGGACTACATGACTTAAGTCTCTTTTAAAAATTGCATATAATGTGCATAAAATAAAATTCACCTTTAAAGCATACAATTTAAGGACTTTTGACAAACGTCTACACCCATGTGGACACATCACGATCAAGATATAGAACATTCTCATCGCCTTTAAAAGTTCCCTTGTGTCCCTCTGCAGTCAGTTCTCCCCTCCCACCCTCTTTCGGCAAACGTTGATCTGTTTCTGAAACTAGAGTTTTGCCTTTTCTAGAACTCCATATGGTCAGACGAAATCATAAAATATGTATTTCTTTTTTTTTTTGATTCTTATGCCTTTCACTCGGCATAATGCTTTTGAGATTCATTCATGTTGTGTGTATCAGCAGTTCATTCTTTCCCTGCTGAGCAGTATTCCGTTGTATGGATGTACCACAGTTTGTCCATCCATTCACTTGTTGATAGAAGTTGGCTATTATAAATAAAACTACCATGAACTTTCGCATATAGGTCTTTATGTGTACGTACCTTTTCACTTTCTTGGGTAAATACCCAATCAAGTTTCTATTCTTTATCTTTCCAGCAATTGGCACACCCATTTTATCTCTTTGTGCCTATTAGCCTGTTAAGAAGTGCCCCTTCTAATCCCATTCTATGAGTGAGCATCAAATAAGAATCTGATTTTGAATATCGCCACTTGTGCCAGTCCCTATTACATCCTTTAGACACTATATTCTAATTGCCTGTCAATCTGTTTGACACCCTAAGTAGACTAAAAACAATATGGCACAGGAATTGAGAGCACAAATGTTGGAGCCAGACTGCCAGGATTTGTATTCAATCTCTGTCACATATTAATTGTGTGACCATGAACAAGTTATTTTGTGAACCTCAGATTCCTCATCTGCAAAATGGGGTGCTAAGAGCACTTACTGAATGGGGTTGTGAAATATTGATAGGTAGATAGATAGTTAGATAGATAGATAGATAGATATGCTTAGCGCGTACTAAATACTATGCTGTTGAATGACTCTGCAGAAAGGAGTATTAGGGTCTGGAATATGCACAATTGGATCTCCTTTTAGTGGCTCATGATGGGACTGGAACAGTTTCTAGCAACTGCTCTGTTGCCTGGATCCTGGCCTCTGAGCTTCCATTGGACAACAAGCGCTGTCTCTACACTGGGCGGAGAGCACTTTCTCCGCTTGTCACCTACCAGCTCTTCTTCCTGTGGGATGCCGGCTGTCTCCTTTGACTCCTTGAATTCAAATTCTGTTACCTTTCTCCTGAATGTTTATTACTCCTTGAAAACCATAACTACAAGTTGCAAGGGATCCCACTTGTTTTGTCCCAATTCCTTTTCTCAGTTCTGGTCTGGCACATCATGCTTCCACACATTTGTGAAGCAAGACCTGGAAAGGTCTCTCCCACATTCTGAAATCCTCATACTCTGGTTTGCATGAATCTTGAAGCCCTGTGTTGATTAGAGATCTATCTAGGGGGCCAGAAATATTTTTCCTACAGCTCTATCAAAGATGTTACTGTCAGGGCAGCCTCCACAGTAGCCAGGGTTGTGGATGCCCATCCCTGAGCTCTGTCACCTCTGCGAGCCAGGAACTGAGACTCTCTTTGAATGGTGACTCTCTTTTTTGAATAGGGGCTATGAGGCCCACTGAGTGCATAATTGGACACAAGGATTTAGCCCTAAGTTCAGAGAGAGAAACATTTTCTGGATCAGACCTTTCTCTCTCTCTAAGAATGAGATGATTCAGAACCAAGGTGATCAAAAGAAGTAGAGAAATCAAAATGTAGGATTGATCCTCGAAGCGGGTCCCCTGAACAGAAACTTCCTATGGACAGAATAAAGCTTCCAAAGTATGATCCTCTGTGGGCCTGCGGGGAGTGTCTGTAAAGTCTAGGAACTCTGAGTGGTACCACCTCTAATGGGGCACTCTGTAGAGCACGGCATTAAACATTTTCCATGGATAATCTCAGTTAATTCATTATGATGAGTAGAAGATGACCATCTGCCCTTCCAGCAGTGGTTCAATCCTAAAGGATTCTGATTTTATTGGTCTGGGTGAGGCCTGGGCATTTGGACTCTTAGACACTCCCCCAGTGATTTTAATGTGCAGCCAAGGCCAGAAACTGCTTTACAGACAAGGGAATTGAGCCTTCACAGGTCAAAGTCGATGGCCCAAGGTCACATAGCTGTGAGTGGAGGTGAAGGATAGGAGTGCAGGCCTGTGTGATTGCATCACTGGGGCCTGCGCGACTCATTCTGTGTGTTGATTGGAAAAGTGTCAACACTGGCTCCTGGGTGCTGGGCAGTAAATGGTCAGTAGGGATACAAATATGCCAAAGGCTTTCCCAGTGCTTCTTTGCTGACCCAGCACTCTTTAGAGTCTGAGCACGTGTGTGCTGCGAGGCTGAAAGGCTCCCAGGACAGAAAGCCTCGGCTCCTGGCCAACTCAGCAGAAGAGCTTGCCATCTGCCCTTCAACTCTTGGTCCATGCTTAGCTTGGCTGCATCTGGGTCCAAGGAAACAAGGACGAATGTTTCTTGACTTTTTTTTCTAGTGCGACCCCATAGCCAGGCATAAATGTCTTGGTCCCTACTATGACTCCAGTTTTCAGATAGGGAAACTGAGAGAGTTTGGTGGCAGAAATGAGAGTAATCCTAGGCAGTCTGACACTGGGGCTTGACTCTTAACCATGAAATTACACTGCCTCCCGTGGATCCTATTTTGCTTTGTTCTTTAATTGTTTCAGGAATGTCATCTGGTTCCCAGTCTGAGTGAGGGTAAACTTCTAACACAGTGCTGGGTTCATAGCAGGAATTCGGTAAATATTGGTTGTTTGATTTATTTTATTTAAACGGATATTATTTCTGAGGATTCCACAATACTGTGATGATAATAAGCATGTTCCAGGAATATAGCCCAAGTTAGTCCATTTTCTGAAATACTTTTAAGTATTTCTAAATACTTTGAGTACTTTCTTGCTGCTCACGTTCAGTATGAGTAGCTGTACTAATTTCACACCTGCATACTTTTCTAAGAAGAATGCCTTAATATTTAGGAGCCTTAGTATTTCTTTTGAAGAATTATTTTCCAGAACAAAAATGATTCCAAATGGTAGCTCTCCCGGTACCATTCAGCCTACCCCAGGAACGCAGTTGTTTGTTTAATGGGCTCTTCTAGGTGAATGTGCACAAAACTATGACCCGATTTAGCAGCACACATTGTTGACTCTCTGCCCAGACACCCTTGGGCCACGTTGACCAGTTCCGTGAACCTGCGGGCAACAGCTTCTGTGGCTTTCACCCTGTCACCTTCTTCAAAGGATTGCCTTCCTGCCAAGGGAGTTTCAGTAACCAGTATTTACAGATGCGAGAACATGAAAGCTCAGCTGCCTTGCCTTGGGGAGGAAGGGACAAACTCTGGAGTAGGGGCAGTTTATAGTCCAGAAGTTTCCTGGGATGGGGCTGAGGCTGGGACTTCACCTGAGGTCTACATTGGCCTGGCTTCTCCCCTTCTCTGTCCTGCTCCTTGGTGATGTCCAGGGAAGCAGTTCTTCAATGAATCACCTGCCCAGGAGTCCTGGTCTCAGGGCTTGCTTTGGGCTAACATGCCTTAAGGCCAGGACCTGTGGGTTGAATGTTATTCAGACTAGAGAAGTCCTCTAAGTCTCTCTCTTTTAAGTTTTCGTGTTAGTGTCCCACATCTGCCCTAACCCTCCACCTAAACGTGGGACACCCTTCCTT
This sequence comes from Rousettus aegyptiacus, assembly GCF_014176215.1. Taxonomy (NCBI): domain Eukaryota; kingdom Metazoa; phylum Chordata; class Mammalia; order Chiroptera; family Pteropodidae; genus Rousettus; species Rousettus aegyptiacus. The sequence continues at coordinate 26,990,078 of NW_023416284.1, read as the reverse complement.
CTCAGGGGCACCAATCCGTCTCTCTTCTCCACACCACTGGCACACTCCCATCAACATCAGTAGCTTCTGCTTGCACCCCACCCACTGTCCAGCTCCCCTTCTCCCTCCTTATTAACCAAACTGACTTCTACACTCTGTTTCTATTTCATTTGTTCAAATATTCAACAGGTATTTCTTGAGTCTCTATTCTGTGCTAAGCATTCTGTGAAATCTGCACATAAAGCAGCCACTGTGCTCGCCCTAACAGACTTTACGTTTCTAGGGAGGAGGACCACAAACAAGTAAACAAACAAATAAGCAGGATAATCACACATCAGATAAAGGCGGTGAAGGAGATATGCTAAGTGATGAGACAGGGCAGCAGGCTGAGCTATAAGCTCACGTCTCACCTTCTGTTCATCCTTCAGGACTTGCTGCTGGTTCCCAGCCACACCTGCTCCTGAGAAAAACACCTCTTCCCTGCTTGTCTATTAATGCTGACGACATTGTTCAGACTTCATCTTTCTCGCCCTTTGAGCAGCATTTTATTAAGTTAAATTAAAACTCTAAATCATTTCTTCCTGTGACTTCTGAGGCACCACCCTCTGCTGGGTTTCTTCCTGCTTTTCTGTATACTCCTGCCTGGTCTAATTCATTGCTTCCTCCACCCCCTCTGCTTGGCCATTTAGGGTGGAAGTTCCCCCGAACCCTCTTCTTCCTGTGGCTTCTCTCCCCTGGTGAACACATCATCTCCAGTTTCAGTTTCCATGCATTCTGTCTGGAGTCTCCTTGAAACACCTGGCTGTAAATACAACCATCTTCTCCATGTCTGCATTTGGATGACCCAACACAAACTCAGCTCAGCTCCGTATCTGTTCACATCCTCTCCCCACCCATTCTCAACTCAGCCCCTGTCCTCAGCCTTTGAGTCTCTCCTCTTCAGCTATCCCCCGTTTCAGTGAGGGACATGCTGTCCCCCAGCTGCTTGAGCCAGAAACCAGGCTTCATCCTCGGCACTCCATCACCCATCACACCTAATCTATCACCAAGTCCTACTGATTCCTCTTCCTAAGGATGTGAGTCCGAATCCATCTACTTATCCATTTTGACTTCTGTTGCCCCTGTCCAGGTTTGGCTGCAGCAGAAGCTTCCTAACTGGTCTCCCATACCCTACCTCGATCCTTCCAGGCTGTTCTTTGCCCTGATCATGTCTATGGCTTCTTGGTGAACAAAAGAGAACCAAAAACTCTTCACAAGGCCTGCATGGCCCTGGAAAGTCGATCCCTGTCCGCTTCCCCAGCCTCATCTCAGCGGCGCTCCCTTCCGCTCTCCTCCAGCCTTCCTAAACTGCACGTCCTTTCCCAGTTATGAGCTTTGCACGTGCATCTCCTTTCCCCTGGAAAGTGTTTCAGGGTGGCAGGCCCTCTGTGGCCAGGCCCATGTTGTTTGTCAAGGAGCCGCTTTCCCTTCCTCTGGAGTGTTGCGATCACCAGGGGGACGGGGTGGCAGAGTTCACCGCTGCCTCTCTATTCCATCTCTACCAGGGAGTTTGGGAGAGATCTAGGCTGTGGCATTGGGCAGGGAAGGGGTGTGGAAGGGGAGAAAGGGAGTGGGAGAAGTCTACCACAGGTGTAGGCAATATGGGGTGCATCGTAGAGAATTTAAAAGCAATAATAAAACTGTTTAATAAGTTTATTTAATAATAAATAAAACTGTTTAATAAAACTATTTAAAAGCAATAATAAGTCTGTTTGCTTTTTAACATCACTGTGCACTAGAAATTCTAAAAAGATGTGATAGATGTGTGACAAACATTTGTCTCCTTTCATGCAAAGGTCATCGAGTATACCTCAACTTGTGAGCTTCTGTGTTTATTTCTGCATTGTCCAATTTTAGAAGAATCTTGCTAAGCTGGTTTAGCCAGCATCCCCCATCCTCCATATCTGATCACTCTCAATATCCATGTGGGTTCCTCATCCTCCGCCATCTCCCAGGTGCTGTCTGATCACACTGGCCTGTCTTCAGCAAGAAGCCGTTTTCACTGGGGGAAGACTGCTCCCCTCCTCTTCCCTCAACAGGATCTAGGAATCGCTCCTGGGAATCCGTTTGAAATAGTAGCAATGACCACTGTTTACTGACCTCCACGTGCCAGCCTCTTTGTTAGATGCATCGGGATTCTTATAACGTTAACTCCTCACAGCAGCCTTACGGCACAGGTGTTACTATGCCCACTTTAAAGGTGAGTAAACCAAGACCAAAGAGGCAAAGCTGACAGAGGAACATTCTGAATGGCTGGCGGGGAAGTCCTGAGCTGGGGGGCTGGCCCTGAAGCAGGTGGCTGTGTTTGGCCGGGTACCAAACAGGCTTTCTGATCTGGTTCTGTTCTTTTTCCTCAAGGCCCTCACAAAGGCCCATGCTTCCAATAAACCTGCTTTAGGGAAGGGCTTTGGAATTCAGAACGAACACAGAGTTACTTCTGACACGGCCCACCTTCGCCAGAATGCCAAGGTTCCGTCGATGGCCTGGAAGCACACCGGTGCAGGCACAGGACTGTAGATTTGGAGAAAGGTCGGGCTGGGTTTGAAGCCTAGACCTGCCACTTACAGGACCTTGGGAATATTGTTCTCAGAGCCTCAGTTTCCTTATCTTAGGGTAATAATAGTATTTCATAGAGCTATTGGGAGAGCTAAATGGTTCAATGAATGTGAAACCTTTATCACGGTGCTCATTAATATCAGACTCTATAATGAATGCATGGTAAGCTCATGGCTTTTCAGTGGCATCCATGAAACAGACAAGAGGGCACAAAAAATGCCTGAAGATGCGCAAACCACATCAAATGGGAAACCAAATTTCTGGTTAAAGAGGTTTCCTGGTGGAGAGAGGGCCTTTCTTCAGGAGCAATCAGTAAATGAACATAATACCTTGTTTAAAAAGAAGTCACTGATACGATTCAAGACATGTTAAAGGTTTGATTTTTAACATCTTTAATTTTTATCACCTCACAGGGTGACAAGGAAACAAGCAAACTGGCAGTCGCCGTGTGTTCACCTTCCTATTGTGTGCGGGCCTCTGTCCAAGCGTGCTAGCCCGTGCGATTGCATGGCGCTTCCTCTTTGCAAAGAGAGCTGTTGGTGTATCAATTAAGCAGTGGGTTTTTAATGCTTGCTGAATGAATAGATCTGGTCTGTCTTCCAGCTTAGGAATCGGAGCTATTAGATTTTGAGTTATTTCTCCAAAACAATCAATTCTTACAACACTCCAGTGAGAAAACAAAGCCTTCGTTTGCTTCAACTAGAAGCAAACTTCATTTTTCTGCCTTCCTACCTGTGGAGACGCTGTTACCTATAGAAAAGTCAGATGTAGGTATGGCTCTGTTCACCCTGGCTGATGGCGGTCAGGTGCCTCTGTAAATTCTTAGAGGGGAACTGCTCTGTCTCCTGTGTATCTTCAGATTGCAGGGTGTGTGTGTGTGTGTGTGTGTGTGTGTGTGTGTGTACATACATGTGCATATGTACATGTGCACATGTGACAACACAGCTCAGCCCTGAGGCGCTGAGGGTCTTCTGGGCCAGGACAGGGATGTAGGGTTTTGGCAGAAACCCTTGCAGACCAGAGTCCTGAACCTTTACCTCAGGGCTGTGGGAAAGCACTAAGTTGAGATGCTGCAAGACGATGCTTTTTGCTGACGCGGTGTCCGCAGTTCTTCTGGAGTTGGACACCAGATCACTTCCTTCCTCTCCCTCCTCTCAGAGAAAGACCACGTGGGACGGAGAAGCTTTTCCTTTTGCCCTGTTGGCTTTGTGTCCATCAATAGCTGCTTGTTTGAAACCAAGTTTCTCTTATGTTGGATAGTAAGGGCTAGAATTAGTTTTATATCCATACGGTGAGAACTTTAATTCTAAGAAGGAAACAAATAAACAAAAATCAGATGAATCCATTGTTTTCTGTCCCCAGGAGGCCAGGAGGCCAGATGACTGCTTTATTCTACGGAGGGCAGTGGCCACCTGACGACAAAATGATGTCATTGGAGAGGGAAGCACTTAGGGCCTGTCCTTCTCCCTGAGCCGCCTCTCTCGGTCTCAGCCCCTGTGTCCTCCTCTTCCCAGCGCCGAAGAATCCCATCTCCCTAGAGTGTGGGCCTCACCCACGATCATGCTGGCCTGGACATTGGGCCTGACAAGGGATCTCTCCATAAACAAACTTCAATCAGGTTCTCCCGAGCTCTTATCAGCTAGGCCTCAACTTTTGAACTCCTGTGTTTATTTCTGCATTGCTCAATTTTAGAAGAATCCTGAAAAGGTGGTTTGGCCAGAACTCCCCATCCTCCCTATCTGATCACTCTCGGTATTTGAGCAGGTCGCTCATCTTCCACCACCACCCTCCCTCCACCCCACAGGTGACGTCTGATCACCCTGGCCTGTCTACAGCAGGAATCACGAATCACGGCAGGTCACGTCCTCCCTTACTTGCCCCAGTGCTTCCTCTCAGTACTTTCCATCCCCTGACCCCAGCCTTCTCCTTGACTATAAATTCTTCCTTTTCCTTATCATATTTGGAGTTGAGCCCAGTCTTTCTCTCTGTACTTCAAAACCCCATCGCAGTGGTCCCTGTGCCTATTACGATGGTGCCTTCAGTAATGTCTGCCTCTCCATGCTTTAAGACATGTCCCTGAATGACTTTTTCTCCAGCAGGCCCTCCACAAGCGCTGTCAGGATCTCTCCCATGGTGGGGGCCACCTCTTTCCAAAGACTATGTGAGGGACCCCTTGGACAGGAGAGTAGGACTGAATTGAAAAGCCTGACTTTTTCAGGAGGTATTCAGAGGCCTTGGAAATGAGATGGACCTCACAGACCTCAGTGGAATTTCAGCTTTGGTAGAACAGAGATCAGAGAAACAGCCAGCCAGGCCAAGCGCCTGGTGCTATTGCCTCCACATGCAAGCAAACAGGAAAGGCTCTATCTCGGGGCGTAACCAAACTCATGGAGATTAAGGAAGGGCAAGCTAGTTCAGCAGTGACTTCTGAAGAAGAGGAATGGTCACAAAGTGATTGACACCCCAGGTCTTTCAAGCATTCATTTTAATCCCTCTTTTTAAAAAGAAAAGCTAATATTTATTGAGAGTTTACTTTGAAGTAGGCTTTTTTTTTTTTTAAAATCACTCTTTCACAGAGGGAAGAAGTTCTGCGTAGAAAGGTTGACCGATTGGCCCACCGTCACACAGCTCATCAGTGGCAGGGCTGAAATTTGTTCCCAGGAAGCCTGATTCCAGAGCAAGCCTGCTTTCTCTATGGCTTATTGTCACACATGTTAAAACCACTTAATACGCATGGGAAACAACTGTAAATCATTCAGTATAATAGTCGTTTAATATTCATCGAGGCAGTACTGTGATTCGTGGTGTGATGCTGTATATTATTTTAACGACTAAGGGTGCATTTGGACCAGCAGATGGACTTTCTTTTGGAATTTTGCCTGCTGCTCTTCCTGACTTCTAGAAAAATCATGTCAGAGTTGGTTGGGGGCAGTTTTCGAAGGATCTGAGACAGTGAGAAAGGGTCCGCTTCGCCTTTGTTGTCTGACTTTCTCACGTTGCCCAAACACAATCTCCCTATCTTTTAGCCTCTTTCTTGCTCTCAGCATTTCCATTTTTCTATATGCCATGTTTTTGTTCTCCTTATATAAAGTAAGTAAATGTTTAACGGGCACCTGTGTTGTTATTAGAGGATGGCCACGGCCATGCTCTGTCCTGCCAAACTAAGCCCTGTCCTGCCATCTGACTTCCTACCCTACCCTTCTCAGCCTCACCTTCCACCCACTCCTTACCATTAGCCAGAACTGCCTTCCCTTGGGGCCCCTCACTGCTCATGGGGCCTCAAAGGGCTTGGAGAATACCGGCTGCTACGCTCAAGCTGGCCGGCAACTTCAGCATCCCAGGCTGGAGTCATGTCAGTGGGAGAGGGCAGCAGCCCTCAGCCCTGTTTATAAACCACCAAGGACCACTTAGCTGTTCTCTCCGTTCCTGTACCTCGGATTGAAAGATTCTCATCCAGCTACACCTCTAAACCAATTGAAATCTTTAGGTAGTTTAAAAAATATATTTTTATTTAGACAGAAATGTGCCTTTCTGACAGTCAACACTTCAGATTGGGCTGGGCTGGCCTGCGTTAGCACATTAGCACATCAGAGCGGCCAAGAGCCTGGCCTACTTTTTGGTTCACCTGAGCATCTTCATTGCTGGTAAATGTTAAAGCATTTGAAATATTCTATATAACCACTGGGCCCTACAGGTGTGAATATCTCAGTATGGGAACATTCTAATAATGGGGTGGAATGAAGGTTTGGACCACACAGTGTAGGATGTCTGTGGGGAGATAGATGCAGGGAGACCGGCAGGGGCAGATCGAAGGAAGGTGGGGTACAGAGGAGAAAGTGAAATGGTCCCATGTGCATCCTTCCTTCCCTTGGCTTAGAGGTGGAGAAACGAGACCCTCTTGGGGGGTTGGCGAGGAGTCTGCCAGGGGTCCCTGTGCTTCTGTGGCTCGTGGTGCCCGGTCAGTGCTTGGGCTTCTTTTCGACATGCGTTGGTTGAAATTGTCTGTCCTTTCATAAAAGTGTCAAGTTTTCCTATGTTTGGCTTGGCAATTACTTGCTTGCTTGTGCTTCCACGCCCAAAACTTGTTGTGGGTTTTTCTTTTTGTCCCGACTTGTTGGTACAAGGGTAGTTTCTCCTTCTGCAAAGTAGCAAGCCAGGTGCTCTCACAGCGAGTTTCTGTGAGCGTGTTTTTCAGATTGCTTAGGAAGACTTGCCTATCTGTTAATAAAGACAGCATTTTACAATTTATTTCTAAACAGACACCCTTGGGACCTTCCAGAGCCGACATGTAGAGGAGCAGGGGCCCTTTGGAGTAGGTTACAGCAAAGAGCAACGTCAGGTCAAGGACGTTGTTCTCAGCAACCCTGCAGTGTTCATCTCGTTGAGTTGTGATGCTTGGAAACATTGTGTTGGAGTATACTAACGCCGGCCTCACTGGAGCTCATTTTGAATTTCTGAATAAAGATAAAAGCAACAAACAAACAGAGACTCATGGACATGGACAATAGACTCGTGGTTACTGGGTGGTGGGGGAGGTAGATGGGGTAAAAAGGGTCAAACGTGGTGACAGAAAGAAATCTAACTATGGGCCGTGAACACACAATGCAATATATACCTTACTGTTAAATTGTGCACCTGAAGCTTACTGGATTTTGTGGAATGTCACCATAGGAAAAAAACAACACCACCACAGGCTGCTCAGGAAAAAAAGATTTTGGTGTTCCTATAAGTTTTGGGAATGGAAATGTCCCTAGATATTTTCAAATGTGCCTTGAGGGACAAAATTACTCCTGATTGAGAACTATTGGGCTAGAGGACTTAATGCTCCAGAGGGTGTAGCAGCAGTCATATTTCTCAAGGTTAAAAGCCCAGGTCCCAGTTATCACCTTTTTTCTTTATGGACTGGAGGTTAGAGAGAGCCCAGACCATTGCCTGGTGTCTACACACACAGCGGCCAAGAAGCCTCTGCATCTGGACCCAAGCCAGTGTCTTCTCGGTGAAGTTTTTGAGATGTTTTCTTTTCTTCCTTCGGCCAGGTGTGTTTTCACTGGACCTTAAGGTAGGCCAAGCCATGTGGCTGGTTTGAGTTTCTCCCCGTGGCTATCAGTGGCGGTGTCCGTGCAGCCAGACTGACCTAGGCAGGCTTTTCTTGGAAGCACAGCTGGTGAGTTTAATTGGAGTCAGAGTGTGGGGGGTCCCAGGGCAGAAGGGGTGAGCAGCCAAGAGGAGAGCTGCTATTTATCCTTGCTGTATCGTGATGCCACCTCATTAAGAAACTATTCTCATTTGCTTATTTCTGGGTCTTTCTCTTCACTCCTTACCCTTTCCTGTGCTCCTTCAGTTTCACAGACTTTAACTTGTGGCAGTGACGAGCTAGGGTTCAGTGTCAGGGAAGACGTGGGATGTGAGCAGAGACCCTGCGTTCTTGGCACCCGGCTGCTGATTCCACTCTCTAAGTCTCATTTGCTAGAAATTAGCAATTAGGTGCCTCTGACCAGGTTCTTAAAAATCTCGGTTAGCAGCACGTGCTGCTCTTAATGGGTGATGGGGAGGGGTAGGGCAGGGTGGTGAAAATAACATTTTTTTGAAGGTAAAACCCTAGTGTTTGCATCCACTTACACAGAGCTATGCGGCGTTCTATTCAAATATTTTTTTGTACATTAATGATTTTAAATCAGTATTTACAGCTTGGATGTCCAAAAATTTTAGTTCTGATCTGGATCTTGCTTTACCCTTATTTTGGTGCAAGCTATTTTCCTAACATGCTCTATTCCTATTCAACAGAAAGGTGATATTTGCCCTTGAGTTGAATTTTGGTTGGGAAATAGGCAGTTCTCAGGGCTGACAGGTCTGAAGGTGCCATTCCCATTAAAGTCCCTCATGAACATTTTCTTTTTGTGAGTTTGACTTCTTCCCTTTTCCCACTGGAAGGCCATCAAGTTTTACAAGCTGTAAGGTGTGACTGTAGGGTATATAGTGGAAGACAGCTGCCAGTAAACACAATTAACCCCTGTTCCTCCCTGGAGGGATGCCTCTTGAGAAAGCCTGTACTCTAAACCACCCCAAATGGATGCTCAGAACAGAGAGACAACGTGAATTACCAGGGACTCCTGGAGTATGCTATGAGCAGAAATTTCCCTCCCTAACTAGAAAGAATCTCATTTGTTGAACTAATGTTTGCTGAGTCCCAACCAGGCACTGTGCCTGGGACACGCTGACCACAGCCTGCAGGAGATCCTGGTCCTGCGGACTCAAGTTGACATCTGGAGCAGGAGAGGGTGACCCCGCAGCTGAGCTTGGCCCTGGGCACGGTAGCACGTGCTGTTGTCCTTCAGTCCCCTGGTGCCGTTTCATGCTTGGGGAGCACAGATGAGGGGAAATGAGTTTTGTGTTTTGACACAGTTTAATTAAAATTCTGAATCCCTTTAGTTGGATGCAAACTGTCTTCTGTGAGTAGAAATAAATGTGAAACTCGGGGTTAAGAGAAATGTTGGGGACTTTTAGTATATGGCCTGCCTACTGTTTCCTTGGTTTTCTCTGTAGTCCTGCACCTTTACTGGAATTCTTGTTCCTGTTAGCCCAAGGTTGAAGGGGAGGGCAGCACATATATCATACACTGGACAAGTTTTCTGGAAAAGGACCAGGTTAGAGCGAAAGCAGAGGCAGTCTGGGCAGCTTGGAGCCTCTGGGTGAAGAAAGTACACATGTTACCCATGTTTCCTGCTCTTCTCAAGGCTCCCCCCCTAGTGAGAGCAGAGCCTTAGGGAAACAGGTGGGCCTTGTGGGTAGGCTAATGATTCAGATCTCTTCCTTACCGATTATCCAATACTTATATAGTAAGGAGCAGGGGAGGTTCCTGAGTGGAGTGTTTGTTTTCACGTGAGGGCACTGTCTTTTTGAGCCCAGGTAGGGCCCATTGGCACTTTGCAGGTGATGTAAGGAACCTTGCCCAGAGAACTGGCCCTACATGTCTCATTGCCTTGTGATGCAGTAGAGTCCTTAGAGAATTGTCCTCTAGGCAGCTGCTTGGCTGGCCCACACCTCGCCTACACTTGGAGTCAGGATTCCGAAGTCACACACATGGGCTTGAATCCTGGGTCCACCACTTACCAGCTGGGTGACAGTGCAGAAGTTCCTTAACCTCTCTAAGCCTCAGGCTCCCCATTTGTAAAATGGGCCAAGGATTAAATGAGAAACTATATAAAAAGGGCCCATAACAGTGGTTCTCTAAAACTCAACATAGTTGTCACCTTGCCTTCTGCTACTTTGTAGGAGAAATGTGGATCCCTTACCCTGCCAGGCCTTCTTGCTCTAGAATTCACTGAACTTGTGCCCCTGAAAAGTCTGGAGGTCCCTAAGATGGCCTTTAATCTCATAATATGGGAAGCTGGGTGCAGGATCTATTCCTGGAGTCAGGCTCAGCAGGAGAGAGGGGGCTGGGTACAGCCACTGGAGGAAGGGGTGCTGCCTTCCAGATCTCTGTGGGGGTCTGGAGTTGACAGTAGCTCTTTGGGGAGTGGAGTGGCAGTGGAGGGGAGGCCTGAATACATGGGTGATGTTGCTGGCAGTAACTTTACAATTCATACTTATAGCCATTCCAGCACACAAAGCTGTAACTAATATTCTCCAGCAAAGACTCGGAGTTCAAAGTGCACTTTAAAATGTGTGAGTGAGGAGTGTGAATGCATGTGAGTGTGTGTATATGTGAGTGTATGCGTGTGTGTGTGGGGGGGGGGGAGAGCATGTGCGAGAGAGAAATGACCTTAATTTTAAAGCTAGTAATTCCACTCCTTACTCTTTCTTGGGTGTGATTTAAATCATTTTCTTGGATCATGTGTCTGATGACACCCTATTCCCTGTAAGCCTTCACACCTCAGCTGGCCAGGGCTCCATTTCCTCTCTGGCTGTCCCTCGGCCCTTCTCTGCTGCTAGGCTGCTCCACTGTGCTTCCCCTGGACAGGTCCTCCTTTCTCCTACTTCTTCCTTCCTGCTCACACATCTGCCACACTCACCGAAAAACGACCTCTGCTTGAGAACACCTTGGATGTGTCTTAGTAATGAATATTAAAGTCAGTTGAGCTGAACAATAGAATTGTGGGGGGTGATGGAAACATTCTATATCTATACTGTCCACACGAGGCTATTGAGTACTTGAAATGTGACTAGTGCAACTGAGGGACTGGGTTTTTAATTCTATTTCATGTTAATTATATTTAAATAGCAACATGTGGCTACCATTTTGGACAGTGCAAGTCTAAGGAATATGGCACCTGGAAGAATCAGATTAGGTTCAGGTATGTTGTGTGGGGACTTTGTCTTATTTATCCTTACCCGAGGCACTTGATTCTAAGAGTCAAGTTTTGTCAGATTGCATACTCAGGTCCTCAAAAAGCCTCTTCTCTGCCTGCCCAGTTGACAAAGAAGCCTAATATATTGGCTCCGATGGTGGAGCCTGTTGGATAATGTATCACTCTTCACCCTCCTCCACTAGCACCCTGTCTGTTGTAGCCCAGGCTGCCTGATGACCGGTGCACGTGGGGGGTGAGGTGCCGGGAATCCCAGAGTTAGGGCCCCAAGTCTTCCATTTTGGGGTCTGCCGCTTCCTATCTGGGGAAGTTATTTCAACTCCAGAGATGGATTAAGATTTTGTAGGACTTAAATGTCGTGCAATTTGGGGGACCTCTTTAATAAAAAGAATATAAAATTACAAATACAAGGTTAGATATAATAATGAAAATTTTACTTAGAATGAGAAGTCACATCCAATATAAGTTTTAAAACCTTGACATATATCACAAACTTAACAGAATCCAGAAAAATAACACAAATTTTTATGAATTATTTTGAACCTATCAAAGCTCTAAAATACTTTTCTCCTTAACATCTTTTGGCTGAATAGAACTTTTTGATCACCTCTTCATATGATATTGATTTTGTAATTTTTCTAAAGAGAGGAAATGTTCACTTTAGTTTTTCTTCTAGCATGGTTGACAAAATAGTTTTTTAATATCATTGGTAGTTACAATGCATAAAAACATGACTTCATACACGGACTTCCACTTTTTGTTACAAAGCTACAGGTTTGGGTCCTACAATGCAGGAATTTGGATAAAACCTATTTTACATAATTCTCATCACAAAGGAGAAAAGTGCCTGGTATGTTTATAACTGTATTCGATGCATCATCAAATATATTCTGACAGGAGAAAACTTCCCTTTTTGAGTAGGCATTAGTAAGAACTAACTTCTCCTCCTACAATTCCAAATGTTTGATGACTGGAAGAAATTTCCAGACTAGCTTCTAGCTGTCTATTTCAACCCTTGTTTCATCTCTACTTCCCACATACCTCAGGTGCCAGGTGTTGCACCTTTGCATCTCGATGACAGTGACTTGGCCCGGTGGGTGGTAGGTGTATTCCTGGAAGCCATGGGGACAGTTATAGGGGCAGCTTGCAATAACCTGCCTCTGCATTGAAATGACTGTGAACCATAGGCATAAATCCCACTACACCCAAAATAAATTTATCCCCAAATTAACTTCCTCTTAGCTGGATCCCAAAATGCCTGTAGCTGCTGTAACACCAGTTGACATGAAGGGAAATGTGACAGGAGGAGACATCGGAGTGGGAAGAGACAGTGCTCCAACTAACTGCATCTAAAATATCTTAATTTTGTAAATCGCTAGGGCCTTAAAAGGGGCCTGTGCGAGAGAGGCGTGAAGTTTTCTTCATTAGCTTTGCAGTGGATGTAATCTGTTCATTGCTCTAAGCTTCAGGGTCTTCCTCTTTAATATGGGAAGAATAAGACCCATTTGATAGAGTCTTCATGGTTATTAAATAAGCCATATTTGAAAACTCATTAACATTGTGCTTGGGAAAGAACCACTCAGAGGGTTGAAGAATGAATGAATGAATTCATGTTTGTTAGTTAGCTTCTTCAAGTCCAGGGGTCTACTTTGAATTTATCCCCCCAGACTGCTGAGCAGTTCTAGGGGAGCGCTTGCTCAAAGCAGAAAGGGAGGGTGGAGAGCCAGAAACTGAAACTAGGCTCACGCGAGGGGAAGACGCAAGGGAATTTTTGAGTTTTGCTGCTCAGGACTCTCCCATGTGCTGTGAGTCAGGAGGATTGTGCCTGAGTCATCATGTGAAGGCCAGAGAAGATTCTTGAACAGTATAAGACTGGTATCTGATTCTCAGATGGTTCAGGGTCTCCTCTTTAGAAGAGACTGCTCTGCTGAGAATGTGAGGACCTGGTGCCTTTGGAATTTGACAGCTGTGAGCAGGACACTCCCCAGCAACATTTCACAGCCAGTGTTAGATACTCTTGGATCTGAAAATTGGACATTGGGCCAAGAGCTGGTGATGGTAATGAGAGACCCTTGAAATTTGAAAGGCATGTTTTGAGACCTTGATCCCACTTGGGCCTGCTCTCTGTGGCTGCTGCCCTCTGTCAAGCATGACAGGCCATTGGGAATGGGGGCTGGTGAGCAATGTCCAGGCACAGACAGCAGACTTGGAGGACCCTGGGCTCAGTGAGGAGACACCATGGGTCTCTTGCAGAAGCTAAATATGTCTCCACTCTGGTTTCCTCAATTACAAGTGAGGAGATTGGTTTTGATAATCTCCAAAAGTTTTTTCATTGATTACCTTTTAGGATTAAAAAAAATTGAGTATTCCTGGAATTGACCCACATGTAGGTAGTAATCTTCTGAGGCTGGGAGATGGGCGGTATCAGCAGAAATACAAGTTTTCAAACCCTTGACATCCTGATGCCAATTCCTCATTCTTCTCCTGCATCAGCACCACTGTCTGTGACCCTGTAGTGTCAGTAGCCTCCGTGGAGAACTGTAAGTTGATAACACTGCAGGAACGCCCGAGCATCCTTCTGGGTGGCAGGGTTGCTTGTGTTTGTGCTCAGTTGAGCGAGAGAAGCAGGCCTCTGTACAATCTGGTGTAATGCCATTTCTTTTAAAGCAGAAAAAACAGATCTGTGTCAATATATAGAGAAAAATACCGGAAGGAATTAATCCTAAATGTTAATATTGCTTCTTTCACACGGTAAAATAATAGGTCGCTTAATTTTTTTCTTAGTTCTTTTAAGTTCCCTCTCCAAAATTTTCTGTCTTAAGTATGTGCTACTGCAATTTTGGAGTTGGGGGATGGATGAGAGGTGGTCATGGGGAGCAGTTTGGGAGCCCTAGTCTTCCTGGGAGACCTGAGGGAAGAGGCTGACCCACATTAGCTGGCATAAGGCTTACAAAGGGAACTTGTTAAAACTGCAGGTCTCAGGCCCCACTCCCAGAGATTCTGAGTTTGTGGGTCTAAGGTGGGGCCCAGAAACTGCTGCTTATGCAAACATCCCAGGGACCACACTTTCGGGAACATTGGCCCTGGAGAATTTTTCTTTGTTTGGAGCTGAGTTAACAGAAGTATCAGGAAAGGCTAGTTTGGAGCAGACAAGTGAGCTGGACATCTAGCAGGTCAAGCTGAGACTCCGACAAGATTATGTCTCCAGATGGAGGTGGCTCCAGGATAGGCCGATTGAAACCGGTAGGCAGTAAGTAATGGGAAATAACTTTCAAGGCACTCAGAAGGGCAGGCTGTGCTAACAACAACTTGCTGTCAAAATCTCTACCCTACCAGGCTGCCTCTAACAGGCCTGGGAGAGCAAGTTGGGTCTTATGGGGCCAGAGCTTCTGTGTTGGCCCCGGGACAGTCAGCCTAAAATAAAAGTTCTGGTTCTACTACTTACCAGTCATGTGATTTTATGTTAGTTATAGCTCTCAGCCTCAGTTTTTTTGTGATGTGAATGATGTCACCAGCCTCACAGGCATTTCATGGGAGAATGAAGTGGTCCCTCGCAGGAGGTCACAGACATCAGCTGCCCACCCCTTCTCGCTCCTGCTTGCCTGAGAGAAGGGAAGCATGAGTGACCTCTTAGCCTAGGGGGAAGGACACAGCCTTGCCTACAGTGCTGCAGTCTGACTGCCTGTCACTTTCACAACAGCTCTTTCACTGCATGGCACCGTTTTCCTTGAGGGTGTTTACTTGGCAGGACCACTGTGAAGCTGGCCCAGCCTGACCCAGCAGTTCCCTTCCTGTCCCGTCCTAGCTAGTCTGTCTCTATGAGTTCTCAGAGCTTCTAGGGCATCTGAAAATTGTCCCACTATTGTCTGTGAGGCTAGGGGACCCCTTGGATGGTGTCCTTCAGACCCTTTCCATTAGGACTTTGCTTTACCCTCCATACCTCCTAAGCAGCCAACTGGTTCCCTTCTAGACAACCCCTGATTTTAATCTGGAACTTCCAGCAAGCCAATTCACCTCTGATGCTTTTTGGTATGTTTTAAAAAATAATTAATCCTATCCCAGCTACTGAGCTCTAGCATCAAGCATTTAGCAAGAGACATCCAAGTGAAAAGCCATATTCTTTCATTCCTTCCTCTATTCCATTATTCAGCAGATGTTTCTTAAGCACGCACTGTAGCGACGATAATCATCATGCATTAGGTGCTCATTATGTGCCCAAGGTGGACAGTCTCTGACTTCCACAGTCTACTGGAGATACAGACAGGCAGGCAATTATTTACAGTGTGGTGAGTGGTGTGAGAGGAAAGGTATGGGCCGCTTTGGGAGCAAGTAAGGGCGGACACAATTCCCCCAGCCCCATTCCCTCCTGAGCTGTTATGTAATAATCTCTCTTTTATGTGAAATCTGCTTCTCCTGAAACTCCTAGTTGAGCCATCCTCTTCCATGCCTATCTAGAGGACAGAAGACCTGCCGAGGCGAGGCCTCTGTCCGGGGTTGGGGTTTCGAAACCCCGAGCCCACGCAGGAACTGGGATTGGCCTGGCTCCCGGGCAGTGTGGGCTGCCACTTTCCTTTTCAATTTAAACAGAACAACGGAAGTGCCAGGCAAACACAGGGGCAGTCCTCTGGTTCTTTTCCTCCCTTAATGCAGCCGGCAGCTGTTTATCAGAGAGAAACAGGTTTGCCCAGTGGAACGTTTATTTGGTTTCTTTGGCTGATCATGGGAACACACCTGCCACTTTGCCACTTCCTGCAAATCAAGCAGTTTCTTAGAAAAGGGACACATTCCTTAAAATATATTGTGTGGTTTGAGGGGTGAGATATAGTTTCTTGGATTTTTATGATTTAATATGTCTGCAAAAACATTAAACCACAAGATAAAAATACACTGACTGCCCCTTATGAGAAACTGGACTTTCCTTAGGATTAAGGACCTGGGCATTTAGTTTACGTGCTGGGTTTTATTGTTTTTAAGTTTTTCGTTGCTCTCTTCCTGTTTCTCAGCACATATCTTATGCTCTAAACACACTGTGAGTGAGCAGTCATCGCTACAGTTCACTACAGTAAAACTTCTACTCATCAACAAAAATAATTTAACTGTACTTTTCCAAGACAAAGACGAATGAAAGAAATTTTCTTAGATCTTATTTTTTAAAATCCCACTTCAGAGCATACCTGGGGATATTAAAAAATAAGATATAATATAAATTATAAAAAACAAAATATATAGCATATGTAAGATACTAATATCATATATAATAGATATAAATTTATTTATTTATATCTACTATATAATACACATACCTATATCTATACATTTATTATATATAGAATATATAATAAAATAGATCTACATACATTTATTATATATAGAAAATATGTAATAAATATATTTTATTATATATAGAAATATATATCTGGATATATATCTAGTGTATATATAAGAAAAGATATGTATTAGTAGATATTGTATATTACACACACACACACACACACACACACGCACACACACACACACACCAGGCTATGTATTAATATAGTCATCCTCAATTCCTGTACCTATATCAAAATACTCTGTAGTCTGATCTAATTGTTCTGGAAAAAAGCTAGAAGATAGTCCTGAGTATATCTATTAATAAAACAGAAGTAGACTTATATTTAGTATACTATACTTACTAAGACAGGACCATGAACATTTTGGAAAAATTTTCAAATATATATTTAGAACTGATTGCATATGTATTTACCAGGAAATTTGAATAATCAGCATACTCTGCTCCCAGAACTTTCTATAATAAGATTTTCTTGCAGGAAGAGACAGTCAAGCTTTGGATAAGAATGTGAAATTGTGAAGTCAGATTGGCCTAGGTTCATATCATGACCCCAACCATGACACCTTGACCCAGATAGTTGGCCTCTTTCATCTAATTCCTCTTTTCAATGAGCGTTGTGACAGGATCTACCTCTCATGGTTGTTGCAAAGATTAAATAATATAATGCATGAAGGGTACTCAGCACAATCCCAGACCCATGTTAGGTGTTGCACAAATGCTTGCTCTCATGGTCATTGCTGCCATTGTCTTCTCCATCATCATCACTGTCATCACCATCTTAAGGATCAATCAGTTGCCCTTTGCTGTAGCCAGATTCTCTCTCCAAAGGAGCTTGAGTCTGAGGAACTTGCATTGTGGCATGTTGTGGTTCAGTGTTTCTAGGAAGTTATGCTAGGATAACAAGGCAAGTTCTTGAGTTTATATTAGAACTTCTAGAAATAGTTAATTGACTTTTTATGTTATCAGTAAATTTAGACTAATGCCACTGCGTTAGCACTAGAGAATGTGACATCTGCTTTCACAAAATTCCAGAGCCTATTGGTATTGACACCTAATCGGTGATTTGGGAGATTGTGGCTCCTGGGACGCTCGCTGGTCTCCTATGCTTTCCTGAGTCTGAAAGCACTGCAGTGAGAGCAAGGAGGGAGGCCACACAGAGGTCAGACTCCTGTCATGCTTCCCATTTAAGATGACCATGTCTGGAGACCTTGAAAACTGATCTTGAAATCCAGGGCTTGGTCTGTTCAGTGTTTTTTGTTTTTTGTTTTAAATTAAAATAGAATCTCTCAAGGGCAGAAATCTCTCTTCTTCCTTCTCCTCACCCTAGCAAACACAGCTTTTCCGGAAGGTGACATGTGGACTCAGTCAATTCGTACAAATGTAGTTCATCTACACAGCTTGCTGGGTATTCGTAGAGTCAGAGCTGCATTTAAGGGGACACAGAAATGCCTTTGTTTTCATGCAAACAACATTCCCTTCCTGGTGAGCTGCACCACTTATTGGGCTCAAATCCCGGCTCTACCAGTTATTAATTGGATGACCCTGGGCAAGTTAATTAACCTCTTTGGGCCTAAAAGGTAGGTTTACCTTTTACCTTTACCAAGTAACTGCTTGGGCCATGAACTTCTGAGTCTGTCAGATGTACTTTTCTAGGTGGAGAAACTGGAATCGGAACAGGTAGAGAAGGGTTGGGGAGCCTGAGCTATTGGCTGGAGTGCAGGTTTGCCCAAGAGGCTATGGTCCTGAGACCAAGGTGTTCCTGCTTTAATTTAAAGCATGCTGTGAAGTGCTCCAGAATATGTTAAAGCAGAACTGGTTTTGATTTACTTCAGTTAAGAAACTCATGGATTTTCAGGAAGAAGAGAAGAGAAAATAGTGTGAAGCAAACAGCCCCAGGGTAAGATATGTAATGGAAAAGTGAGATCTGTATGTGTGATCGCTGAGGGGAAACCAAGCCTTGCAGGGCTGAGTATCTTCCCTGAGATCTGCCTCGCTGATGAGAAGGCAGGCCTAGGATTCCTATGTCAAACTGGTTGTTCAGTTAGGGGAGGCAGCCCTTCAGGGAGGGGTAAGTGTGCTGAAAGACATATCTCCTCTACACACCTTCAGACACATGGGACAGGGAGTGCAAGTCAACTGTGATCCCATGTTAATCCCAGAGCTTTCTCTCCCATCAGGCTGCCCATTTCTTAAAGACTTGAGGACAGAGTCTGGGCCTTAATCATCTCTGGGTTTCCAGGAAGGGCTTAAGAAATGCTTAGGAGCATGGATTATGCATGTATTATAAAACCTGAGATGATCTCGGAAGTAAAACTTAAAAAGAGGCAAATACTGATGGAGACATTCCCAACTAGGAAGGGTCACGTCCCTTGAGTTCTCTCAGAAACTGCCCCTTGGTCTTTGGAGCAAGGTGAGTATGAAGTGTTCCTGCGGTCACATGGCCTTGTTGATGGAACAGAAAATGTAGGACAGGAAGGAAGGCAGGAAAGGAAGGAGGGAAGGAGAGAAGGAAGGAAGGAAGGAAGGAAGGAAGGAAGGAAGGAAGGAAGGAAGGAAGGAAGGAAGGAAGGAAGGAAGGAAGGAAGGAAAGGAGGGACGAAGGGAGGAAGGAAGGAGGCGAGGACGGAGAGCAAGAGTTTTTTGTGTATATGTTCAGGTTAGACCAGTTCTGCTTTCTCCTCTGCTTGTTTCATTTGTATCTGGTGATATATGTGTGCATGTGATATGATGTGACTTGATGTAATATGTGTGTGTAGTATTTTCCTTTCTCACCCTCTCCCTACCATCAATTTAAATTTTATCACTTGCAAAGGTGGCTGTAAACTAAAACAAAATGACCAAATATCACACATCCGGATTTATGCTAATGGAGTGATTGTTTAGAGATAATCTCGCCCCTTTTTACATATGATATTGTTTCCCTGAGCCTTAGGGGTTTGGTTCTATTGAAACACAGCAGGACCGTGATATACTTTAGGAGAGAATGAGGATGAACCCCTGCAGAAAAGAATATCCTCAAAATTGGTAGCTATGGCCATGATTTTCATGTGTCTTAGAGCAAAGTTTTGCAAATTGCTTGCTCTGTAGGGGCAGAGACCTAACTCTTCCACAATGCCAACCAGCTCTTGGTGCTTAATTCATATTTGTGGATTGCTAGATGTGCAATTAATTAAAAAGAACTCTTAGTTGCAGGGTTCCACAGAAACTTGCTAGGATTCCCTGGTGTATTTTACAAATGAAATTAGGCTTTATGGGAGTTATAAAATTATATGGATATATATTTCTTTATCCTCAAATGCAAGAATAATATTTCTGAAACGAATTTTGCTTCCTGTCTTTAATTTACGTTCATCCTTTCCCTATAGCCATGCTATTTATTTCTAAGTATACTTTAGGACTGAATTAGAAATCAGATGATTTTGTTGACTCCATATTAAGAAAATGCATTATTTTGGTTTCCTGGTTCTAGATAATGAACAGCATTAGAAAGATTAAAATAAAAAAGCTCATTTGTTTCTCTCTCTTTTATTCTTAGCCTTATTAATATCTATACCATTATTTAATATGGATCCCCTTTGACATGAAACATTGACTATATAATATACTATAAAATATACATTTATATATTTCAGATGTAGGTGTGTGATATCGTTGAGGATAGGGAGATTTTCTGAGCCTAAGAAAGTCTAAATGCACCTAGGATAGAGTTTGAAATTCAGTAGAATTGACTCTGCAAATAAAATGCTAGAACTCTTTCATAAATATGGTTTTTGCATTTTCAATTAGCCTTCTGCTGAAAGGAAATAGAATTCAGTTAAACTAGCTTGAATCAGGGTATGAACGGCTGTGAGAAAAAATGGTGTCTTTGTCCAAGCCCAAACTCAGAAATATCACAGCTTCAAAAGCCTGGCCGGCCTTAGGAGCGGCCTGAGAGGTGACTTGCCCTGTCTGTCAGGTCATGTGAACTCGCCCAGGAAAGAATTCCCTGTGCACAGAGTCCGAGGAGTCTGTCCTGCCCTGAGATGTTAACCTGACTCTCTGCTGGGCAGGGGCTTGGGTGCTTGGCAGAACTTGGGGAAAGGAGAATTCTGCCTAGAGACCTAAATTAAGGCATTAATCTAGGTGACTTATATTATCAACCAAATAAAATAAAACGAATGAATGAATGAAAAGAAAGAAATGTTTTAGGAGCTAGTGGTTTCTGCACTTGACTTATTAAGACCACAGTGACCTCTGGGTGTACATGTCCTTCCCACTTTGCAAATAGGGAGAGTGACGCTGGGGGGTGAGGGGAGGGAAGTGTTTAGTGCCTGGAGAGGACGGAGCCGAGGCTGCAGCCAGCTGTGGGAGCCTCAGGCCTGCGCAGTCTGCACTGTGGTGTTTCTGGGGGCTCCACGCCACCATATATTTCTGTGAGGATACTCATCTCATCTCAGTGGGTTATGAAGTAGGAAAGGACAACATATTTTAGAAACATTTCCATCCAAAATGGATTTATTTTATCAGGGTTTGTGCTCAGTTATTCAGAAAATTTGGTTGGCTGGAGTAGGATAATTTTCCAAATGCTGAATTTTGGCTCAATGTTGGGAAATAACATTTTAAAGAGAAAAGCGTCCTGGTCAAGGATTTAGGAGACCCAGGAATAATAGTAATAATAATAATAATAGCACTAAACTTTGTTGAGCATTATATATATATATAATGTCCTGTTCTAAAAATTTTACAAATATTAATTCATGTAATGCTTACAGAAATCTTCTGAAGTAGACTCTATTATTATCCTTATTTTACAAGTGAGGAAATTAAGGCACAGAGAAGTTAAGTAACTCCCTTAGAGTTTTACAGCTTCCAAGCAGCGGAGCTGGAGCTGGAACCCAGGCCCTGAGTCTGACCACGGAACCCATTTCTTCTCTGTCACTCAGTTCACCTCTATGGAGTCCCGCACTGTGACCGCAAAACGTCACTTAATCTTGGATATCACAGACTCACAAAATTTCAGAAATATTTTGGAGAAGCACATAAGGCTGCCATTTAAAAATTTTGACAGTCTATGGCCATGCCACCCGAACAAGCCTGGTCCCGTCTGATCTCAGAAACTAAGCAGAATTGGACCTGATGCTTGGATGGGAGACCACTTAGGAAGACCGGGTGCTGTAGGTGTAAAAAATAAAAAATAAGGGATTGTAAAATGACAAGGTCCTTGCAATCTGTGAGGTCAACCAAGGGTTGCCTGGTCTAAAACAATAATAACAATAATAATAATAATAAATAAAATTCAAAAATAAAATAAATAAATAATTTGACAACTACCATTTACTCTTACAATAATTTCATGAAAGAAAAGACAATATTAATACCCCCCCACACACACACACACACTTGCAAACAAAGTGGGAAGGACACAATTTCAGAGTAAAGAACAATCTTTTCCTTTATTTGAACATATACCTAGTCATTCATTTGGCAAATGTTCCTTGAGTACCTACTGTGTGTTAGGGACAGGATTTAAAAAACAGACCTAGTTCCCGAGCTCATGGAACTTGCATTCCAGTGCAGGAGACAGTCATTTAAATATAAATTTAAAAATTTCATGGTTACAAATTTGTTAAGTGCTTGGAAGAGCATGAACACAGCTTAAGGATAAAGAAAAGAAATGGGAGTGGGCATTGCTGAAGAAGGAGATGAGGAGACAGCACGGGGCGGGGCGGGGCTGGCCGAGGGACCAACCGGTGTGACATCTCAGTACAGGGAGATGCAGGAGGAAAGGAGAAGAGGCCCGATGAGTGCCAGAGCTAAGCTCAGGCCCCTAGGATGAGCAGCCTCGGTCAGGTGCACGCTCAGAAGCCAGCTGAGGACCGTGGATTTTACTGGAGTCACAATGGGAAACCATTGAGAGGTGTTACGCAGAGGCGTGACATGCTTCGATTTCCATTTTGTGAGATAAATCTCTGAGAGCCCATTCAGGAGGCTGTTACTGCTGTCCAGGCCATAGAGGCTAGGGCTAGGACGAGGGTACACAGGGACATGGAAGAGGAAGTGGTAGCAGGAGTCCATGCTTATCCCTGTCAGGGTGGGAACAGGAAACAGCAACCTCATAGACAATTCAGGAAAGACCATTTACACAAGCAGAGGTTGGGGGAACCACCAGGGTGGTGCTGGGGCTGAGAGCGGTGGAGCTGTTACCCGGGAGGCCTGCAGGGCTAAGGAGAGGGGGAAGTTACTGGAACCCTGCAGGGCCAACTTGAAGGGACCAGCAGCTTTCAGTGGCGCGTCAAGTCACGCTAGTATTCTGGTCTCTCCCTTGTCTGGAGGGAGCCAGGGAAGGAATTCACTGAGCTCTCCACCTCCCTCCACTCTCCTATGATCTCCTGCTGGCTGCCCATTGTCTGTGAACCAGACAGAGAGGGCACCCTTTGATGTGGTCCTTCCAGGCCAGCCCCTGTCTGGGGAGTGGCGTGGAGAGGGTGGAGGGCAGGTCTGGTGGGAAACAGGACACAGTCAGTACCAAGATGATTCTCAGATTTGTGTCTGAGCAGGTAGGTACAGGGAGGCCCCTTTCTCAGAGGGAAAAGACAGGGAGAGGAAGCATCAAGAGTCAAGAGGTTTCCTTTCTCCACGGACTGGCATTTGGGAACCGCTGACTGAGTCCCTCAGGGCTCTGAGTTTTCATCTGTAACATCAGCAGTTGGACTGAATGATTTCAGCAATTCCTTCCAGCTGTTTTCCTAGATGTTCCTCTGTAGGGATGACTGAGTGTTTCTCACATGGGATCCCTTCGAGTCTTCTAGAATCCACTCGTCCTTGCCCCCGTTCAGACACTGAGACAGAGGCCATGGTTAGGGAGGCGATGGAGAGTCTGGTTCTGGTTTTCTCCAAGAGCAGGAAAGCATTTGGCGCTGCCTTGCTGATGAAGCCTCATCTCAAGTCCATATTGCTGTGCGTGGCAGTCATGTTCCTAGAAAACCACATGTTTGAGGCCTCCGTGGTAGATACACCAGGCAGGGGGAGAGAAAGACTGTTCTCTTTACAGATTTATGTTTCAGCCAGCCAGGCCTAACCCAGCAACGGAAGCTGAAAAGTTGCAGTTGACAAACCCTCCAGCTGCCCTTGAGTTACTTCATTTCAGTAACAGGAAATCTTGGCGATTTGTTGAGTGGTTTGTAAACTTCATGCACGTCATACCAAACTCATCGGTTTTACCCTTTGTTCTCGTTCTTCCAGGACACAAAAATAACAAGCATTTAGTGAGTACTTAGCATGTGCTAGGCAGTGCTCTAAGCAGTTCATATGTACGAACTCATTTGATTACTAATGCAATCTTCTGAAGGTAATATTCTTATTGTTCCCAGTTTAGAGACTTGGATACTGGAGGACAGAGACGTTAGGTAGCTTGCCCAGAGTCTCACAGCTAGTCAGTGGTGGGGTCAAGACCCTAAGCCAGGCCATCTGGCTCCATCCACCTTCCCCTTAACCACTACTCTCCACTACCTCTGCCCATCACAGGATAGCACCGAAGGTTTGCTCTCTAGTCTATGGCATGAAGCTGCCCCTCAAGGAAAGTAATGTTCTGCCTATTGCTTTACATCTTATTGTTTTCCTCTGTTAATAAATTTATAAATAAATTAATAAATCTCCTTTATTGAATTTAAAAGTCCTATTGATTGCGATATTAATTGTAGCTGTGTAAAGTTGACAGCAGGGTACATTTGGGAATTTTAGAATATAAATGAAGCTTTTGAATACTTTAATTCATTCATTGATACATTCATTCAACAAGTATTTGCAGAATGCCCACCATGTTTCAGGCATTGTGTCAGGTACTGAGGACTAAATGACAAACACATCAGGTACGATCTTTGTCCTTAAAGAGCTGACAGTCTAGTGAAGGAGACAGAAAAAGGAAATTGGAACTTATACGTGTGGTTATTTAATTATGAAGCTGAAAATAGAGAGTAATGAGGAGAATCTGACCCATGGTAGGAGCTCAAAATCACTTATAGAATGATTGAATCAATGAATGGATGAAAGAATGAATTACCTAATCATTCTTTGAAAATGTGACATTTTGACTAAGGTCTGAGGTGTGAGCAGGGGTCACCCAGGTGGAGATGGTGGGGTAGGACATGATCGTCAGGCCTATAGTACCCCTTCTTTTTGGATTAGTGGCGACACTAAGCTTAAGTTTGAGACACCAGCTACCTCAGGTCCTTGGCTCAGGGCTCACATCCCTGAGGCCATTTTTTTTTTTTTTCCAGGAGGGACACATTTTCAACTTCATGATAAAAACTAATGGAAAAGCACTTTCATTCTACAGAAATTTACTTTATAGACAGGATTACTGAATGCATGTGCTCTAGAAAGAAAATTCCTGTGTTTGGAAAGAGCAGTCCCTTCTGTGTAAGATTTGGGTTGAATGTGGCTTTTGTACTTTTGCGTCAGATCTCAGGTGTGGCTGCATCAGTTCTGTGGTGAGTCTGGTGGGTGCTGGTCTTGGGCCTCCACGATGTGCCCTCGTCATACTGAGTGTGGCTTCTGTTCATCTCTTGGTGAAAGGAAGACAGTCACTTTGCTTTGCTCATCTTAGGGACAGTTAACAAGCAGGGCAGGTGAATTCTCTTAGCTGTTTAATCCCTTGCTTGTGACACTCATGCTTCTCAGTGTTGCAATGCGACTCCTGTAAGAGTATCATCTTTAGAAATGAGCATTAGTCCAGAAGGCCCTGTCCCAAAGCCCTCAACAAGCAGATTGATGGGAGAGCCAACACTGGCTTTAATTCTACCGGTGAAAGCCATGTGTAACACGTGGGATAGGAACAGGAGGGAGGCTGGATACGAGGAAAAACACACACCAACAAAAACCATTGATTTGAACCCAAGCCTTGCTGTGGAACAAGCCCTCTGATCTCAGACGATGCTTTTGGCTTTCTGAATTTTAGCTTCCTCATTTACAAAAGGAGAGAAATTGTTATTTATTGAATAATGATTATGCACAGTCATTATTTTGGAAACTGTTTTTTTTTTTTTAAATTATTCACTTAAGCCTTACAACAACCTTGTAAAATAAGCATTAATATCTCCATGTAACAGATGAGAAAGCTGAGGCCCAGAACATCTAGGACCACATCCAGAATCAGGCCACATGTAAAGGCAGTGCTAGGATTTGAAATCCAGACGTGCTGCCAAAATCCATGCTTTCTTTCTCTTTCCTCACTCTGTTCCTGCAGGTTTGTCATGGCAAGCGCCAAAGAGCCTTGAGCAGGTGCCCTTTAAACCTTAAAACGATCATTTGTTGTTTTTTCTCATGAAGAGTTGGTTAGTTCAGCCGAAATCTGAGTTTGTTGTTGCTGCTTTAAGATTAGATATAAACACTCTGAGACTGCTGGTTCCAGAGTGTATCTGTTTTCATTGCTTGGTCAGTCCATCTGGCTACGGAGAGGGCTTCAGATCAAGATGCTTATTTGCATAAAGTTATGCAAGTGCAAATGGACGCGCAATGTCCTGCCAGTGTTTCCCTCTCTCACCTGTCAGCAGGGGCCTCTGTCCCTGTGCATCCTACACATACCTGTGTATTTATGGAGCACCTGCTGTGTGCTGGGCACTGTGCTGTGGGGCACAACACTGAAGACATTAAACCCGTGTCTGGTGGTGCTTGTATTCTAGTGAGGAAAACAAAAACAAGACCAAAAAAAACCTACAAAAAATTATGTAAACTGTTGGTAGTGATCATTGCTAAGAAGGAAAAGAAAGCTGGGGAAGGAAGGAAGCCACTGTGGCTAGAGTTAGCATTAGATGAGAGAAAGAGGTGAGGCCAGACTCGGAGGACTTAGTGGGCCAGTCGAAGGACCTTGGTGCCGTGTTTGTTCTCACTCTTCAGAGACATTAGCTTTTACTCTCTGTGAGGTGGGAAGCTTCTGGGGACTTTGAGCAAGGGAGAGGGAGACTATCAGAGGTGAAAGCAGCGAGTCTGGATGGGAGGCTGTGGCAGTGATCCAGGGAGAAGTGGGGTGGCCTTGGGTGCTAGCAGTGGAGCAGTGGGAAGTGATTGGTTCCTGGCTGTGCCTCCAGATGGAACTGGCGACATTTGCCACGTCCTTGGTCTTCCTGCCCTGTACCTGCATAGGAGGTAGAGTAGGAAGAGCCCAAATTCAGCTATTTACCAATTGGTATCTCTATGGTGGGGAGGCGGGTTGACCATACTTTATGAGTATGGTCAGGTGAGACCTCATGGTGTGAGGTGGGGCTTTCTGGGCCTTGTGCATCTCAGGCTAAGCACAAGAAAGACAGAATAGGTCACAATCTTCACAATATGCTTTGTCAAGGAAATGTGTGCTTCAGGGAGGCCACCCTGGGGTCTGAGCACAGGTCTGAGTGCAGCTGCAGCAGTGTCAGGGGCAGTCCTTGGCCTTGTGGGAGGGTCTGGAGGAGTCAGGGCAGGGGGAAGAAGCTGGCAAGGGGCTGTTTGCGGGGGACCCAATAAAAATGTTGCAGCTTCTTCCTTAGGCCAGAGGTCTGAAAAATGTGGCCCACAGTAAGCCACATCTGCCTGCCTCCTGTTTTTTGTTCAGTCCCTTAAGCTAAGAATGACTCTTACATTTTCAAAGGACTGTAAAAAAAAAATCAAAGAAGAATAGAATATGCACCAGAGACAATATGTGACCCTGCAAAGCCAAAGATATTTCCTACCTGGCCCTTTATAGAAAAAGCTTGCTGCAGGCAGATTATGGCTTGGAGAAACTGGGGCCAAGTAAAGGAAGCCCCATGCCTCTCACCTCATACCACGCCCTGAAGATTGTGCTAGAGAACTCTGGGCGGGCACCCAGACTGGAAATGCCTGAGCCTCTGCCCAGCACCCCTCTCCAGGTGTGAAAGTCCTCAGTAGCCGTTTAAAGACCGAATGACTGAAAAGGCCTGCCCTGCCTCTCCAGTAAGGTGGCTGTGAGGATCCTGGGGGATGACAGTCATGTATTTTATAAATTTTGAAGATGATGATTTTACCTCTAGTATCTGAAATGCTCAGAGGCTGCCCTTCCTGTCATGGGTATCTTGACATTGAGCACCCTTGAAACAGAGTCTGGATTGAAGGCAGGACATGGGTGGTGAGTCAGGACCTTATCAAGTCTTATCAAGCTCCTCAAGTCATCTGTGAATGACCTTGAACATGTCAGGGACTCTGTGGTCTTGTGCTGCTGACTGTACAGCATACTTTGTTGGGGGAAGAAATCAGCCTCCTGCTCTTCTGAGTGCCTGATAGGACAGCTGCGTTCCTTGGAAAACTACCCAGCATGTCAGAGGTCAGCCAAGGTCAGAGAGAAATTGATCCAAGAGGAGGTCGATTTGGAGAAGAGAAGGTAGCAGGGGAGGAGGAAAGAAAGGAAGAGATAGAGACAGGGTTACTTTATTGAGCCTACTTGACCTACACCAGGCAAAGCATGCTGGTTTTGGGTCTAGACCCAGCAAATCTCACAAGGAGCAGCCAAGCTCCTTGTGAATCCTTAGCAAACAGCTGGCCACAGAGCAGGCTGCACTACATGCAGAGGCCCAGGAGGCAGGCCAGGCACTATCCAGCCTGGGATTGACCCTGAGCTTCAGGTCAAACTGGCTTCTTTGGCTTCCACCTCTGGCTGAAGAAGAGAAGGTCTTCGGCACTTACTGTTGCCAATACAGAAGCAGAGGTTTCCACCTCATCCCTTGGGGCTGGGTGAAGAAGAGGGTTGGGGGCCCAGGTCCTACCCTATAGACATGTCTACCCCACCCTCCCAAGCCATAGCCCACAGACCAAGGACATCTGCACCGCACATTGAGAACTGCCGGTATAAACGAGACTGAAGATTCCTAGAAAGTTGGCCTTGGATTCGCCTCGGATGGGGAACTTGGACTCAGCTGGATAGTTACTCATCTCTCTGTCTTGTTCATGGCAACAGGGCTAGGACACCAGCTGCAGTTGCAGAATGGAGGGAAGGCACGGGGTGGGGGTGGGGGCTCAGATTTCGATCCTTTTTTCTATCATAAAACCCTTGACTTGACAATTTCTTTGGGCCTGTTTGTGGGCTCAAAGCTTCGTGTTATTTATTTTTTATTTTTTTATTTTGTGCCAAATCCTGAAGCTACCTGTGATGGGTAAATGGTGTTAACCTTGGAACTAGCTGTAGTTAAAGCTCCTAGTGCTGCTCGTCCTCCTGTTGCTATAGCTATAAATTTTAATTCTTAAGACTTTTCTTATAACATAGCAAATGTAAAGTCCTGCAGAGGAACTAAATCGGATTTGACTCCTACCTAATCATTCACAAACCGAATTCAAGTCTAGAGTTCTCTGGTCATTTCTTACTTTGCTTTAAAATAATTCTCATTTCTTCAGAGTACAATCCAGGCCATTCCCACAAATCACTTCTAATGGGGGACAGAGCACCCAGCATAGCCCTAATTTAAAGACAATTGGAGGTGATAGTGACAAAGCCAAGGCCGGGGACCATCCCTGCAGTTTGGGCTGTGGCAGCTGCCCAGAGCATCCTCTGAGGACAGGGGCTGGATGACAGGTGCTGGCTGCACTTCTGTTAGGCCTCAGGATTTGGGGTTCCAGCCTCAGCTCCCCCTATTACCACCACCTCAGGAATGTGGGCAGAGGGCATTTGACGGGAAGGCTGCACAGCAGGCCTTGCTCATTGACAGTGCCCCTTGGTAGGACCAGGTCTGCTCCCATAATTCCCACTCCATTACCCCTAATCTTGGTTTAGCCACAGATGCCCTTATGGTTCTGACTAAATGCTGACGTCAAGGAGGGTATGAGCCAGGGTTTCAGTTTTCCTGGATACCAAGGAGAGAGTGGATTAAAAAAAATAAATAGATCCAAGTACCTAAATTGAAAAGATGCTTGAGTTAATCCCTAGTAGAGTCAAGTCCAATGAGGGGAAAGTGTGCATGCCTCATGACATGTCCCTTCCCCTTTGCTCTTTAACTGTCCCAGCCTCAAAAACTGGCAGAAAGCGCAGTGCTGTCATTAATCTCTGCAAGACTTCTCTGGGAACCCAGATTAAGTAGCTCTGTGAAGAGAATCTGCTTATCAAAATACTGATGAATAAGCTGGGTCAAAGGTGAGAGTCAGAGGCTGCCAGCGCTGAATCATAAACCCCTTGGATTAGAGCGAGTCGCTTGATCTTTATGCCTGTTTAGGCTGCTATAGAAATTTGCAATCTGCAGCCGATGCTCCTTTGATAGTCTTTCTTATCCAGAGTTTGTCCGTGGGCCAGCTACAACTCACTGTGTCACTGGGTAGCTGCTAGCAAGTCATCTCCTGTGAATTCCTTTCCATCCTGACAGAAGCAATTACTCCATTCTAATATGCAAAGCTTTCCCCCATGTCTCAAAGCCCCTTTGAGTAGAGAGGCAGGTGAGAGAGATAGTCCACCTGGATATGTTTCAGTGTCTGCTTGTGGTAGATCCAGTCCCTCTGTCCAAAAGCCACCCCTAAGAAGCTGATTTATGGAGCAAGCAGATGCATTTCAATGTGAGAGGACCAGCCTGGAGATAGCCACAGGCCACTTCATTGTTTTTCTCCTTTGGGGTCTTTAGAAACAGTGAGAGGTCACACCACTGTTCTAGATCTTTCTTAGCCACAAGAAGAGGGATGAGGGGGCGGATGGCTGTCTGGCTCTCATACCCTCTGTCTTTGCAGTCACCCAGCTCTGTGTATGCTGCATTCACCTAAGTGTGAATCATTTTTCCCCTCTCCTCCCCTTTCTATTCCTGCTACCTGACCAGTGTGCCGCAGACCCAAAGGAAGCTTGGAAGGGAGGGAAGAAGGTGACATGCCCCACTCTTGAGACTACTGGGACATCTCAGTTGAAAGAGCTTAGAGAATTTATGGTGGGGGGGTGCGCAGCACTGCAAAGGGAGTGACTGTTGGCCACCTTTTGATATGGAGGATGAGATCTTCGCCTCTCTCCAAATTTGGTTCCCAATGGATGATTTGGGGGAAATTTTTTGCAGACTGCTAATCCCACTCAGAAATTTTTCTTAGTGTCTGTCAAAGATCATGGCCCTTCTTAATCTTTCCTGCCACAGTCAGCTCTTACAATTGTATGTTTTAGAGCCAGTGAGACATGTAGAGGCTAGCTTCTTAGGTTCAACTTGACAGATGGGGAACCCTGGACTACAAAAGGTTAAATGACTTGTCCAAGGTCACACAATTAATTAACCGGGAAAGCCAGAATTATTGGGGTCTGACTTATATATAGTAAAACACATAGATCAGTTTTGACAAATTCATGCACCTGTGTAACCTACACCTCCATCAATGAACCAGAATTGGAATCATTCTCTTGGCCACAAATGCAAGATTACTGAAAGCGCAGAGCTTAATGGGATTTCATCTTCCACTCAGGAAGACCTCTGTTTTCTTACTTGTCCACATTCCTTGAAGTGGCACATGGTATCACCCCTTTGCCTTTCCTCTTTTGTCCCAACTGTATTATTCTTTGAAATGGAGTTCAGACTTTTACCTGGTTTAGGTTGGGTTCTCTAGGAAACTAGAAATAGTGGCGGATTCTAGGCTGTCCAGATTGAATCTGATGATCCTTGGCCCCTTCCTCAGAGCCACTTAACACCGCCATCCTGTTACTGGCCTTCTCTGCTATTTCCCCTACACTCACCTGCGTTCGGGTTGCTGGGACCATCCCCACGTGGCCCAGTTTGCTTTCAGACCCCCAGCCTAAGCGAATCTGACCATCTAGCTTAATTTCAAAGGAAATAGTAACTAGGAGCTATAGATGCTGGGTGATGTGGGGAAGCATGATTCTGTGTCTGGGAATGTGTGTGACAAGTGGAGGAGGAACGCCTGTGAAATTGAGCTTATGTTTGACTCATCTTTGTTTTCCAGGAACTGGAGGAGGTATGCATTTCAGACTGTTCATATCCATTCCACTTTAAGTGTTGCATTTTTTTTCCTTTTTCCTTTTTTCTGTTTTCTTTCTTTCGTTCTTTCTACCTTTTCTTTTTTTCTTTTTCTTTTCTTTTTCTTTTTTTTTTTTTTTTTTGCATTCATTGTTTCTTTCCCTCCCACTGTCATTCAGAGTAACAGCAGCTGTGAGCACTGCACTGGGGTTACCTCTCTGAAAGGGGACTGCTTATCTTCCATCTGTATCTGTGGAGTGAGAAAACATGTCTCTACGTCAGCAAAACTGGGTAATCATGAGGCCCCCTTGTTTCTAAGGATCTTTATCTGATTCCCTTGCCTGACTCTGAAAACCCAAGTCTCCTGACTTGCCTTCAGTGTTCCTCTCACAAAGAGCTGCCTGTCTTTGTTGAAATCTGTGGTCCTCTGTCCTGTTGAACCTGTAGTTCATCTCCTAGACTCCCAGCATTTCTGAAGTAGGTAGATAGACTGGGAGGGGATGGGAAATGTAGAGAGTCACACAGTAATGCAATGGAGCGAAACACATGCCAGGATGTTAGCAGAGGTTTGGCGGGTAGAGGAGGAGGAGGTGGTGCTGGTGGGAGGGAATGAGGGAGGAGAAAGGGGAAGGGGAAAGAGAAATGACTCAGTACTTACACTACAAGGTAAGCATGTGCGTAAGTGTGAACATAATTAATTCCTACAGTCCTTCAGCAGAAGAGAGGATGACAGATCTGGATTTCTGAGTGTTCCTGCTCCTCTTCTCTATGGCTAATCTCAGCTACGGCCTGATAAACTTTTCATGGGGTCAGGGGTAGGGGTTGTGTCAAGACCAGGAGAGGCAGAGAGAGTGTGCAGTACCCACACTAGCTGGTTATTTGTTTGGACAGACAGTTGTTTCATTGATACTGGATAAAACTTCAACCGTGTTTTTAATTTCCTTTAACAGAAATGACAGCGTTGGCTGTGACCTCCTGCTTACAGCTGATGTCCGCCTTTTGGATGTTTTGGCCTTTTTAAATTCTTTTTTAAAATGGCCCTAACTATCCAAATCTGAATTCATCAGCCTCCAACTGTTTGTTTCTTTCCCTTTGACAATGCCACCTTCACCTCATAGCCATCAAGTTGCAAAATTCAGTATTGCCTCTTGCTTTAAGCCCCCTTCTTCTCCAAGCATCTTAGATATTTGCTTTGTGGCATCACTCAGATCTCTTTCTCCCCCATTGCTAATGCTAACGTCCGACCCTGATCGCTGCCAGCCTGGGCCTTTGTAAAAGCTTTCTAGTGTTCTCATCACCCCTAGCCTATTCTCATCCCTACAAAAAACTGAAGTCTGTAAGATTCTCCTTTAATTATGTTAATCTGCTGTTCACAAGGCTCCAACTGCTCCCTACTGCTTATTGGATAAAGCCCAGACTTCTCTGTGTGGGATTCAGACCTCTCTGAAATCTGGCCTCCTTCCTCCCTATCAAATTTTCTTCGTCTCTGCCTTCCTTACAAAAATCCTCCTCCTGGGCCAGGAGGGCAGGGAGCATGTGCTGTACTTTGGGCTTTTCCCATGCTGCTCTCACGGTCTCCCGTGTTCCCCAGAAGCTGGCTTAATTCTAACCCACCTGCCTAAACTTTCCCCACCCTCCAAGGTGAAACACAACGCATTTTCTTATAAAAGCTGGCTCGCCTTCTCCCGAGTATGCCAGCTGCTCTCTTGGCCTCTAGGCACTCATTGCTGAATCTCTGTTTCAGTCCTCATTTGCTGTATTGCCAGCTATTATTGTATCATCTCCTCGGTTAAATCACAAGCCGTAGAGCAACTAGGTCTTGCATTTCTTTCTGATCTAGCCCAGTACTTGGCCCCGTGCCGCATACTCACAGGCCTCCACACATTCTTTTGGAGCAATTGAAGCACACTACTCGGGCAAGCTTCAGAGTGACTGAATATTCAGCTATCACCTGGTCTCTTGATCAAGGTGGAGTATGAGTTTTCTTTGGGGTCAATAAGCCAATCTGCCCATGAGTGTCGCATGCAGAGCTACAGGCTCTGCAGGGCACACAGCTCCTCCCACCCCACTCCCCATCTGAGGAGTGTGCTCAGGGTCTGGCTATAACCACTCTCCCCCCGTCTTAGTTTGGGATTTCACTCATGTTGCCAGGATCCTATTCCTGGCTTTGCCTCAATCTGATTCCACCTCCCTCCTGGACGATGTTCTTTTCTCTGCTTTATTTTAGCTGCCAGTTTTACTGCTCTGCTGCTTACAGGTTTGTGTGCTTAAGGTGTGCCCACAGGAAAATTTGCCAGGATTCTCACCCCACATGTGACTTCTTCCTTAGAGTAGTAATTTAAGAGATGTGAGCGTTCTGTTTCCAAATGCCATTAAGCCTATAGGGGCCAAACCCAACTGTGACAGCCAAAATGTGGGAGATTTTAGGGGAAAAATCCCCTTAGTGAAAATGTAGATGGTCCTCTGAAAACACTGCTAAAGGAGCCAGAAGCATTCAGACCCATTTCTAATCCAAGAACAGTTTATTCTCTAAGAGCAGACAACCAGGAAATCTGGGTCCAGGTGTCTGCTTACTACAAACACAGTGGAATTCTCCAAGTCCTAGCAGGCTTTTGACCAGCTTGGGAGAAAACTGCTGTGTAAATACTTGTGGGGCAGTGGGATAAGGAAGGTGTTATGTGTCAGATTATTGTACCAAAGCCAAATGCAAAGCAAGGAAGAAAGTTATACAAATGTGGCTTGAGGTAAACAGGCCCCGGACACACCTTAGAAGTCTTTGTTGTGGTAGGATTTGGTCTTTGGCCCTCAAAGCTTTTTCTAGCTCGTCGAGGGGGAGATGGGAGGAATTCCCCATGGTGGCGTGTTCTCATCCGCTAGAGGCATAGCCTTGTCAGTTTGACGGCCCATTCTGACATAACTCAGGTGTTCTTGTGCAGAGGCCCATGGGTGTTGTTTAGGCATCAAATCCGCTTGGGAAAACATGGGAGCCACTGATGTCAGTGGGTTCTCAGAGTTCAGCTGCTGATTTGCAGGGCCTGTTTGCTTCACTGGTCTGAACAAGAGGTAAATAATCTCAGCGTTAGAAAAGACCTTCGAACTCGCCTAGTTCAACTTTTCACAAGGTAAAGAGGTGCCCGGTTCCCTGATGTATGACCACTGGCCTGCTTGACCTGTCCCCGCAGTAGGTGTTCGCCTGGAGCCGCCTACTCTGCTGCCTCTAATTACAAAAATGGACTTCCTTTTTAAACATGAACAGGCAATTCACAAGAGAAGCAATACAAACGAAAATCTGTTCAACATCTTTGGTAATTGAAAAAAGGCAAACTAAAACAAGGAGATGCTGTTCTTTCCCCTAACACATAGGCAGAGATTTTCTCAAAGACTGGTACTCAGTGTAGATGAAGATATGAGGAATGGGCCCAGACTTGTTTTTTGAGGACTATTTGGCAAAATGTGTTATAAGCCTTAATATCTATATATCCTTTGAGTTGGCAATGCCATTTCTAGTGCTTCATCTTAAGGAAATAATCGTGTTTGTGTGGCAAGGCTTTAGCTGTAAGGATATTCCTAGTGGTGATGCTCGTAATAAAACCTGAGAAGGGGTCAAGTCTCCAGCAATAGGGGATCGATTAAGTCAGAGTGCCATTCCAAAGCCTTTCTTAGGCATTTTATTTGAATTAACTCAGTTAAGTATCCTCACAATATGACAAGGGGGTAGGCCTATTATTTTGGTAATTTTGCCGATAAAGTAACTGAGCCATGACGAGGGCTGGTAACTAGCGAAACAATATAGGTGGCCAGGTGGAGGTGGTATGCATACCTAGGTGGTCATCTAGAGCTCACGTTCTTAACCCGTGTGCGCCACTGTCTCTTATAACAGACGTGCGAAGTGGAAAATATGTACTAAGTGGTATGAAGACTGCCATCTCATTTCTGTTTAAAATATCAAAGACTTCCAGAATATATATAACATTATTTTATAATTAGAAAAAATTTGGTTAAAAAATCTATCTTTTATATTCAGCCAAACCCCGATTTTTCTGTAGCCTTTACCCATTTTTAAACTCATTTATCTACCATATTTTCATTGAGTTCTTCTGAGAGGCTGGGCATGGTGACAGCTACTCTGGATCAGCAGAGTGGAAGACTGGCCACGCCCAGCTGGTTCAGAACTTCCTTGCCATGGAGAATAACAAACAAGTAAACAGACACTGAGCACTGTCATTTGTTGATGTCAGCTGTGTGCTGGGCTTTCTTTTAAGTGATGTTGATGTTTCATATATTTACTTTTTATCCTTTATATACCTTTTAATCTGCAAGGCCACCTGGTCAGTAGGGCTAGGAGTCATCTCTGACAAGGACTCCCCAGCCCAAGCTTCTAAACTCCTTCAGCCTCTCCTACTACCAACTCATTACAGACCAGCCACGCTGGCCTTTCCTGCCTCAGGACCTTTGCCCTTGACTTTCTCTCCGCCCAGAACACTCACTCTCCTTATCATGCATCTCACAGAGTCCTCCACTGAGCATCCCATCCCGTGTGGCTTCCTCTCACTTCCACAGTCATTCTCCATCACTTTTTGTCACATCGCCTTGTTTTATTTTCTTTGTGGCAGTTATCACTATCTGACATTATCTGCCACTGTTTCACCCACTGGATTATAAATTCCATGGAAACACAATCCTTGCCTTCTTGTTCACCACGGTATCCCCAGTGCCTAGTATGGTCCCTGCACAGAGTAGGTGGCGCTGGAGATGGGGGGAGGGGAATGAATAAATGAAGGATGAAGAACACATGGCCTAGAGCAGTGGTCTTCACAGTGAGATCTGCATGCTGGAGGCCGTGGAAAGAGAAATGATCCACTGTAAGGCAGGAAGAATATAAGATAGACGAATAGATAAGTAGGTGAATAGACACACATATATATCATTCTTTTTTATTTTTATGAATGACAGAATCCGAATGTAATTTGTAAAGAAACAAATATACACATATGTGGGTATATTTAAATGTTTACTGCTAGAGCACATAAAAAACTTTGGGGATCCCTGGTCTAGAAGGGGAGACAGATGAAGAACAGGCCGTTCCAATGTGGTATTCAGGTACTGCCTGCAGGGCGAGTACAGAGTGCCACGGAAGTGTGCGGAGGGTTGCCCAACCTGCCTCGGAGGGTTGAATAACTGTGAAAACTAACATTTTAAGTTGTTGTGTTAATATTAATAATTATTGTTTTTAAAACAGTCCAAAAATATTTAAGACTTTATTTTTAGACTATTAAAGCAATATAAATAACCAGAGCCCTTATGGTCATTTCCCTAATAAATGGTGAAAGAGAGAGCACTCAAGATTTCACAACTGACCAGTTAGAGAGGTTATTTCCAAAGGGTTCAAATATGGCTGTTAATGACTTGTGGTTAAGTGTCTAAGTTGTCCTTGCTTTCTGAACTGCATTTCAATATTGAAAATAGAAAAATAAACATGTCTTTAAATCCTGGTCTTATAGCTAGAGAGGCAGTAGGTGTAGCAGTAAAAGAACTTGGGCTTTGGGGTTTTTTGAACTTGGGCTTGAATCTCACTCCTGCCTTTCTTTCGGCATAACTTTGAAGCAAGTCTCATTTCTTGGATCCCTCATCTACAAAATGGGCATAAAAATGCCTGCCTCAGAGGCATCATGCTGTGAAGACGAAACAAAACAGTGCACCTGAAGGGCCCAACACAGTGCTTGGTGTCTGGCAGATCTTCCTGAATGTCAGTTTCTCCCCAGTTCCTCTATTAAAAGAGAAAACTCTATGTCATTTAGAAAAAACCTAAACATACATCCATCTTTCTGAATACCATCCAGAACATGCCTCTTCTTTTTGTACTTGATTAAACTGAGTTGTGCTTGAATATACTCTTCTTTAAATAATTTACATTGATTTCATGCAAGCCACAGCCATCTTTCCTGGGGCTGTATGACCCCTGAGACTTTGCTGGAGATACCATCCGGCTAACCCTCTTTTCCTCCTGGGCTCAAGCGCAAATGAAGCTACAGCTGGATTTCTGTACTACAAATAGCTCTTGTCTTCTGAGCCTGAAGGGTTGGAGTAGGGCTGTAGCAGGGTAAACAGAGAGAAGCCGGAACCTTGGCCTGGGAACCACCTGTGTCCAGGGAGCAGGCCTCTTGTAGAGTGGGGGAGGAGGGCTGGGGGGCCTGTTTGGAGGAGAGGAATTGGTTCAGGAAGGGGAGGACTGAGCTGGGAAGAGCTCAGCAGATTCCCTGGCATGCACTGCAGAAGGATTCCCTGAAGGGCTGCACAGAAAAGAAATGTGCTGTGTGCTTGGCAGTCCAGAAACCACAGAGAACCTGGCAATGCTTTTTGAGGATTTGGGAGCAGAAAAGCAGACTCCCTAGGTGGTTATTTATAGAGCCAGCAGCAATAATGATCAGTTAGAAAAAATAAATTATAACTCAGTTGAACCTGAAATAACTTTTCTTTTGCAACCCCAGGCATTCCACATGGGCTGCTTGCATACCACTCCCTCTTGATAGTGTTCCTAAAGGCCGTGGGTCCCCGCCAGGCTCTCTCATGCCCTCCCCAAAGCTTTAGAGTGGTCAACAAGGCAGCAGAGAGGGAGTTTTTGGCTAGAGACATGGAATTTGGGCTGGACGACTCCTTTCTTTCCCCCTGTACCCTCCAAATGGCAAAACTGTCCCTTCTTTCCTCCCTAAACATGTTTGTAACATGTGGCTAAAGGCAAACCTCACCGAGTGTATGGAACCCTGCCATGCTGAGCCTCCAGCTTTCACACATCTTGTTCGCATGAGCGTGTGCACACCAGTGACTGTGTTTTAGCTGCAGTGAGAGCTTCTCACCTTAGTGCCTTCTGAGAAGCTGGTTGCTAACTTTGAGTTCATAGACCCCAAGCCTTTCATCCCACCTCAGCCAGTAAGCAAGACCACGATGATGTTCACACTGACAGTTTGGCAGTGGGGTCACCTTGAGCTGCCGGACCCATCACTTAGCTCATGACACTTGGGCATCCATCCTGTTTCCCTTCTTCCACCCATCTGCTCCTCTTTTCTATTCCTTTCTTCATTAATTCATTTGCTCTTCAATCAACAAGCATTGGGTCTCTACGATGTGCCAGGTATCCAGCTTGAGGCTGCAAAGTGGGGGGGCATTTGAGCTGATCTGGCCTGCAGATGCATTTTATTTGGCTCACAACATGGTGTCTTAAATTTGAATCTGCTGCTGACACATAAAGATGGGGTGATTTCATATGAGAATGCCGATACCTGGCTTCTCCCCAGAAATGTGAAGTTTGGGTAATGCTGGCCCACAGTCCCACATGATAGTATTTTCGTCTTTAGTTAAGTTCAGTCCCTCTGATTCATCACAGATCCTGAGACTTCCAATTGTCTGGCTAACACCAAGACAGCAATCATCGAAGTCCCATAAATGAGCTGCTTTACCTGTTTATATGACCTGCCTAGCCCCGTCGTCACTTGAATCTGTGACTCCTAATGCAGACTCTAATCTGAGGACTTTATGGTCCAGTGGGGGAGACAGAGCCATAGGTAATTTTAGTATGTGAAGAGCTCTATGAGAACAGTGTACTTTGGGAGCCCAGGGGAGGAAGATTGATATTAACAAAAAAGTCAGGGGCTTCATGGAGAAGGTGAATTTTGGAAATGCACTGAGGATATGCCGAGAGGAAGCTGTGAAGGGCACCCCAGACAGAGGTAGAGAAGTCCAGTGGGACAGGGTGAGGCAAACCTGAGCAGAAGTACAAGAAAGGCTGTTCTCTCTTCAGTGGGATGCTCCATGGCCACCCCTGCCTGGCCCCAAACCAGAGGTCATGGGCCCTTCACACCTGTTTCTGACTAACTGATGCCCGTGCTCCAGCACCTGCCCCACACAACTGGGCGGCCCTGTGTGCAGGTCCCAACCTGTATGTTAAGATTTGCCTAGAGTAACAGAGTCCTGCTGTCCCTCCCTACTCCAGCCCTGAATGCAGCAGGGGAGGGGCAGAGGGTGAAGGAGAGGACAAGGCAGGTCTGTCTTCACCCTCTCAGAGGCCATAGGTGGCCCTGGGCACAGGCTCAGTGGATGGACAGGCTGATTAAGGCTCCATAATCCCCCCACCTCTCTGGCACCTTTCTCTCCTCCTCCCCTGAAAGCCAGCGATCCTTAGTACAGGCGTTCACCTGACTCACCCCCTCGGCATACTCACACATTCATCATTTACAGGCTAGTGTCAACCCAGAGCTGAGGAATAGCAGGTGGAGACCTGTAGCTTTCGGATAATTCCCCTTGGAGCGTTCACGGCAAGCTTTTATCCCTTCCATGCCCCACATCCTGGCTTTGCCCTGGTTACAAACACCCTTCAGTCCCCTTTGCCTCACTCACTTCCCCCTCCCGAAGCGCCCTTTCTCGCCCTTTCTACATGTTGAAATCCTTCTGTTCTTTAAGCCCCTTGATGCGTGACGCCTCTCTGAACTTTCCTGATTCAAGCAACCACCATCAGCAGTCATGTCAGAACACCGCTAGAAATCAAATAACTTGCCAATGGTCCAGATGCCCCAGCCAATACAGTGTTTCGGAACTGGAAGAGAACTCGGCCACTGAAGATAACCTAATCAAGCTGCCTTCATCTCCCACCCACTTTTTTTTTTTTCTGCAGTGAATATGGCAGTTCATGGTGGTGGTGATGAATTCTGTGTCCCCGACCAGAGCACATGCCGTTTGAGGGCAGGAACTAGCGGTGGTGCTCATCTTCCCAAGGATGCGGTGCACAGCTGCATGAAGACTATGCCTAGTCGGATGTAGTTAGCTGCCTAGTGAATTGGACTCTTGAGCAAAGGGATAAGAAGTTACTCTTTGCATGCAGTTTGTCCTGAAGGTTATCACTTAAGGAAGAGTGGAAATAGTTTGGGAATGACCTGGGGCACTGTAACATGAGGGCACCTTATGGCTGAGAGCCTCTTTGCCTGGAGCATTAAAATCTGGTTAATAGGAAACTGGTTTATGCAGCCCACTGGTTAATCCAGAGTTGGTAAAGGAGACCTGGGGGAAGGAAAGGTGTGTAGACCTCCTTCCTGTCCCAAGGACCTGGGCTTGGTGATAAGAAGCCGGGGTCTGGTGATAAGAGGGAAACTTGGCTTCTCCGAAGTTCTCATATCTAGGACTCTGAGTTATCCAAAGAATTTTGGCAGGAAGTTGAGTGGTCTCAGCTTGTTTTCTACCACTTGCCCTGGTTCGGTTCCACTGACAGTTTCCACATGTTCCTCTGCGGCTTGCCACACTGGTCTTCTCCTGGGCTTCCTCCTGGACGCACTGCCTGTGCCTGTGGCCGCTGGCTGCGATGCTGCTGGCAGCTCCGCCAGGGCTCCGAGTGGCCGGTGATAGCACTCCAGGCTGCTGTCCTTGGGCTGGGGGCTTCCATGTGGCAACCTCGGGCTTGGGAGTACTAAGAGGGGTAGAACTAAGAGAGGCGGCAGAGCAGGTCTGGGCAAAGGTGCACACCCTGAGACATTTCACTAATTTGGATCCCTCCAGAGACTACATGGTCTTACTATTAATCATTTTAATAGCATGTTACAGTCTTTTACTGTTTACCAGGCGTTTTCATGTATCCTAACTTCCTTGATCCTCACAAGTACACTGTGTCTTGGGTATTTTCGCCGCCTCCCATTTTACAGATGAGGAAACTGGGACTCAGAGAGATTTAAATGACTTGCCTAGGATTTGAACCCAAATCTCTTGGCTCTAAAACATCACATCATCCTTCTACAACTTATTGCCTCCTGAATCCTATATCCAGGTAGAGCTCTCACCAGCATCTTTTCTATGTTCCGTAATCCCTGGAACTTTCTGTCTTCTCTCTCCTGTCACTGAGAACATCAGCCTAAAGTGTATTTTCTCTTTCACATCCTGGGGAAGCACAGGAGTCCAACTCCTACTATTTAAAGGGAGAGAAACTGGAAAGATAGTCTCAAATTCCAACTTTGGGAGCCACGTTGAAAGAAGCTGTTCCCAGTGTCTTAGGTTCTTTCATTCCTTGGTACATTTATTTGTTCATTTAACAGATATGTATGGAGAAGCTGCTGTACACCAGGCACTCTTCTAGGTGCTGCGGTTACAGTGGTGAAGCAGACAAGCCAAGTCTCTGCTCTCTTGGAACTCCTATCCCAGTATCAGGTGGTAAAAGCAAGTAAATGATGGACAGAATGTTTCGGACAGTGCTAGGGGCTATAAAGAAAGTAGGGGAGGGTGAGGGGATAGAGAGTAACTGCCAGGTAGTGGGAGTGAGGTCAGCTTGTATTAGGTGCTCAGAAGAGACTCT
The DNA here is from genome assembly GCF_014176215.1 of Rousettus aegyptiacus. Lineage (NCBI taxonomy): Eukaryota > Metazoa > Chordata > Mammalia > Chiroptera > Pteropodidae > Rousettus > Rousettus aegyptiacus. The sequence continues at coordinate 26,948,654 of NW_023416284.1, read as the reverse complement.
TGAGGAGAAAACACACCAGCTAAGACTTGAGTGACACAAGGAGCCTGACAGGAGAAAACCGGGACAGAGGGACCAGGAAGAAAAGGGTCTAAATGGAAACTTGGAGTGAGATTTTAAGGCAATACTTCTTTCATGGTGGTGCTCACATTGGAATCTTCTGTGTGCTGTCATCGCTGGGGTTCAGCAGTGTTGTACCTCATGGGAGCAGTTATCCCAAGACCCTACAGACATGTAATGGGCTTCCTATGAGACAACCAGTTCTGAACTGCAGGCAGTGGAATCACAGTTGAACGTGGAGAACCAGGAACTGCTTTCATCATAGGTTTACTAAGAAATGACCATATGGAATGCGTGCTTTGGCATGAAGAAGGGGAAGCAAAAGCCCAAATTCACTGATTGCAGAAACTCTTGACTTCTGTGATCCCGGAGGTGATAGCAAAAGTTGGAAGGATTTCTAAAAGTCCATATTTGTGATTTTAAATAGTGCTGCTGGGGTTTCTGGTTCGGGTCCTGCTATTGGTTATCTGCGTTTCATTGTTTCTTTGAATAAGTCACTTAACCTCTCTAAACTTAGTAATACTGTAATAAGCGAGGGCATTAGATTAGATAAACTCAAAGGCAATGTTTTTTCTTTTAATGCCTTACAATGAATACATTTATGAACAATTAATTGTCTCTTTACGTTGCAGCCTTTTCTGTGCTTCTGCTTTGGGTGAGGTTAGAGTGTGCTAAGTGAAAGTAAGTCATTTCATGATGATGATGGTTCCTTAATATAACACTATTGGCTTCTCCTGATGTAGAGCAGTGGGGCCCCACAGTGTAGTCCCCACGCCAGAGGTAGCAGCAGCACCTGGGAACTTGTCAGAAATACACATTCTCAGCCTCTATCCCAGACATACTGAGTCAGAAACCCTGGGATGTAACCTGAAAATTTGTGTTTTAACAAGGCCTCCTGATGTTTCTGATGTAGGCTAAAGTTGGAAAATTTTGGTGTAGAGTATGTGCTTTAGGATTTGGGGCTGCCAGTAATGAATTCTTACATTTCAGTCATACTTGTGGCCATAGGAAATGGTTACGTTTGTAAGATGTTCGTCTAGCTTGGCTTGGCAAACAGTCTTGTGGCCATAAAGCAGAAGGCAGGCTCCTGGCACATGCTGGGTTTGGGCCCAAGCTCTTCTGGTTGGTATCATGTCTCATCTAACTATTGCGGGCGAGCACCAGCTTAGAAGAGGTGTTTGTTAGCAAGGGGGCACAGTCATTCTGGAGGGAGCCTTGATGTAGGGTACTGCCGGATGTGCTTCATGGAGGATGATTTAAGTGGAGCAGATTGTTGATTATGGTTAGCGTTCATACATTCTTAAAGTATGAAACTGTCTTGGGTTTATGTCTTTGGTAGATAGATCTGCTTGCACCTGTGCTGTGAAGATCAGTGGTGACAAAAAGTCTTGGGTCCCAAATAAGAAGTAACCTGGTGACTCTGCTATATACTGAATTTAGAGTTCTGATCCAGTTTGATCTCCTTGTCTAAATGTCCACTCATAAAACTAGAATGAGGTGACCAGATGGTCCAGATCACCCAGGACTGTCCCGTGTTTCCCCTTCCTGTCCCTCAGTCTGGTGTCTCGGATTTGGCCCTGCATTGCCCACTCCTGCTGGATCTTGTCCAGTCGAGGGACAAAACGTCCTGACACTTTCCTGAAGAATGGGAAGAAAGGAGATTCTGAAAGCACAGAATGCAATACCGTGCCAGAGGCCAAGGAAGCCGACGCCTGAGGGATTGCGACAGGAGCCCTGAGGACAGCGGGAGCTGGAGGCATGCAGGCCCAAGAACTGTGGAGGTAAGTCCGTTTCTCTGGTAGGACTTAGAGGAAGGTTAGCAGTAGGTAGGGATTGGGAGGTGGGGCTGGGATGACCCCTGCTGGGCCAGAAGAATGGGAGGCAGATGGCAAAGCAGAAGGTGACAAGGCAAGGTGAGGAATGTGAGCACTTTAGCCCAAGCTGGCCTCACCTCTCTGCTTATGCCTTCTGCCCCACCTTTCTGAATTCTTTCCATCTCTGACCATGCCATTCCATTCCAGGATCCGTCCTTCTTCCTGCTATTTTATTGGCCCCGCCACCCTTATTAACCTCTTGCACTGCCTCCCTCCCCAAGCTTGTTATGTCCCACCCATTGCCCACTCCATCTCTTTGTCTCATTTCTGTCCATTATTGACATGATGAAAGCAGGAGAATGGTAGAGTCCCATCGTGATAAGCGCTTTCCCTGTTTGCAGATACCAGCAATGACTGAGAGCCACCCACAGCAGCTCCTGAGCTGTCTATCCAGGACCCACCAAATGCAGGACACACAGCAGGTCTCTCTCACTTTGCAATTGCAAAAGCTGGAACAAGGGCCAAAGAAGCCGAAGAAGCAGCATGAGTCTAAATGCTTCCAGAGTAACCCTGAGAAAATTCTCTGTTGAGTTACAACTAGTTTTGCCAACAGATACTGTGAGAAGAGACCTTCCCTCCCACATTGGATTCTACCTTTCCTGGATGCCATTCTTGAGACTTTGAAGATCTTATATAGCTACCTTTCATCAGGCTATTCCTGCTTCAGCTGTGGGAATTCTGGTTAACCTTCTCTATGAGAAAATGTTAACATTTTCTCCCTCCAAGTTCTGGATTTAACTGTCTTACCTAAAACTGGGTCATTTTAGGCTAAAGCACCCTAGACATTACTGTTTCTCAGAAGTTGCCAAGTTCCTGTCACACTTGTTTCATTTGTGAACAGTGGCCCACTCCGACAGATGCTACCTGGCCTGGGCAGTGTGTCCTCCTCCATCAGCTTCCCGGTCCCTTTCTCCCCTCCCCTGCCCTGTCCCAGGTGCGACTCACACAGTGGCAACTCTGCCTCTCCTGGCGGGGCCCAGTACGTGGCAGATGTGCTCTGGCTGATGTGTGAGAGAAAGTGTGGTCTTTGTAAATTTGGAGGCGATTGGAGCAGGCCTCCACCCCTGGGAGAAGGTAACTTTAGAGGAGGCCAGCCTTCTCCCAGCGTTCTACCTGGCTCTACCCTACAACTCTCGCTCTCACCTTTTAGTGTCTATTCTTATCCAGGGCCGTTGTTATTTTCTTTTTTGAATCAAAAGTAACTTTGGTTGTCATTTTCATTATTGTAAAACAGCATGTGCTTATGATAAAAAAAAAAAAAACATTAGAAATATAGACAAATAAAAGAAAACCAGCCTCCAACCCAATTTACCTCGAAGACAACCACTCAGACTCTGTTGAAGAGCCTTCCAGATCCATTTCCAGGTGTATAGTATCACATGTCACTGCAACATCGCAATACCGCATATGTTCTTTGATGAGACTCATTGTCATTTAATGTGTCATCGTGAACAGCTTGTCCATATCAACAAGCTTTTTTTTTTTTGATTTGTAATATCTTTAATTACAGAAGGGAAAACTGAGGCCAAATATGAAGTAATTTACAAAAAGAAAAATTAGGGTGCTGAGTCACTTAGTATAAATGAATAAAGCCAAGTGGCTACAGCTCAAAGAATGTACATTCCCATTTTCTCGTTTTTTTGCCATGAATTACGTGAGTCTGCAGCCATTATAATATAAGAACACTGTACTTAATTATAAAGATAGACCATCATTTATTCACCTGATTGCATATGGCTCCATGTTTGGGTTGTTTTCAACTTTTCTCTATTTTCAACAGCATGAATGACCATGGTTCTAGTTTAATCTTCATAAAATTATTTCCTTGAGGTAAATTCTCAGAAAGAGACAAAAAGATGATTAGTAAAGGTTATGAAGACCTCCAAGTACGAAGCCAGCATTAACTGTGTTGTGTCCAAATCCATTAGAGCCTGAGCCACTGGCAAGGCCACATGCCTTTCTATGTCCACACTTGGGTAGCTCTGGCCTCCTTTCCCTTGTCCAGAACAGAGCAAACCCATGAACGATGCTGGAGTTCAACAGATGGTGAATGAGGGTGCGGTGTTGTCTGTTTGGGTCTGGTATTGGGGTATGTCTTGTAGTTCCTCACTGGATGCTAAGAAATAGGCATTTGTTCATTCATTCATTACCTATTTAAGGAGCAGCCACTGTTACAAGGTGCCAGGCTAGAGGCAGAGAAGACAAAAACAGGGACTCCACATTTAGGGAGATCACAACCTAGAGAAGGTCAATTACTAATAACCCACATGTATAGTGAGGGGAATATGTAAGTTCAATTATACATCTCAGGGCAGAAAATTTGGAACAACCTGAAAGTCCTAAAGAAAAAAGAAAATCACACATAATTGATCCATTCATCACAGCTGTCGTATTTTACGTGTGTCCCTCAGGCAATGAGACTTGCTTGTTTATGGACATCCTCACGGGATAAGACCTCCTTGAAAGCATTGTCTGTGTCCTTCATTTGCACCCCGAGACCCTGCACCATCTTATGAGACTTATTCCGAAATCTGTAAAACGTAAAATCCAAATGGGAGTAAACAAAATTCAAGGTAAAGGGATTCATGAAATGAAACAAAGTCTCAATGTTTTATGTATGTAGGGAAATTTGCATTAATTCATATCCTTCTGCTTGATGGAAACTTTTTCAAATATTTCATCATAAAAGTAACAATCTCATTTAAGAAAATGTGGGAACTAGAGAAAAGGAGAACTGTCATCCTATCTCACCATCCCAACCCAGGGCCGATAGCATTTTGTGACCTTCATCCAGAAAAATTTGTATTAAGATGATATTGAGGACAAGAATGGAGGAATATGTGAGTGTTGTGAGTTTTTTCAATTTTATTTTTAATTTAACATGTTTAATAGTTAGTTATGTTCACATAATTCAAAATTCAAATAGTACAAAGGCATCGAGAGTGCAAAGTCTGTGTGCCCCAGCCATCCGGGTCCCTGCGCACATCTAGTGTATCGGTTTCTTGTGTAGCCTTCTAGAGTTTTTTTTTTTTGTGCATATAAACTCAACTATGTATATAAGATATGAGTGTTTAGTGGAGGGCTTGGCGGTATTATTACTGAATATTCTAAGTTTAGCCTAAACTGTCCTTATTCATCTTAATGGCAGGCCTGGGGTATAGGTAGAGAAGAAGAGAGAAAAGGGTAGGAGGTGTGTGTGGGGTAAGAGAGGGGTGTGTGTGTGTGTGTGTGTGTGTGTGTGTGTGTGTGAAGTAGGTGATTATCACTGAGGAAGAGAGTAAAGGGATAAGAAGCAAAGTGAAAGAGGAATCAGTCATTCATTTGTTTAGTCAACCAATATTTATTGAGCATCTATTATGGCCAGATACTATTCTGGACCCAGGAGAATCTGGAGTGAACCAAAAAGACAAAATTCCTTGTCCTCATGGATATGCTTTAAAAATAGAAGATAGTGAACAATAAGCATAATAAATAATAAATTATATAGTCGATAAGTGCTATGGAAAAAATTAAGTAGGGTGCAGGAGATGGGGCATCTCAGGGAACAATTTTAAAGTGAGCAGTCAGGGTGGGCTTCATGGAGAAGGGGGCACATGAGCACAGACTGAAGGAGGTAGGAGAGTGAGCCCTGTGGATATCTGGGGAAGGAGCGCCCACAGAGGGAGGAGGCAGTACAAAGACTCTGGGGCAGAAGCGTGAGGCCTGGAGGCTGCCCACAACCGCACACCCACCCCTGGCTGCTCTTGGTGACCTCCGCACTGAGGCCAGATTTTTTCAGGTCCCAAGGAAGCTGGGGTCAGGCTGCTGGTCCTATTTACAGTGCTGAGATTATTCTATACTGAATGTTAGTTTTTCCTTTCTCAAAATATTTGTCCTAATATTTAATCTTACTCCTTCCAAGATAATTCTGTGGTTTGGTTGTTAATTTAGTCCAAGTTATAGAAGAAGGGGGTTGCATCATTTTCACAGAAGCAAGATTGAGACTCAGTGGTCCTAGATCTAAAACCAGTCCTGCCACCTGTTTTTAAGCCCTTGCATCGGACACACTGTTCAACTCCTCTGGTCCTCTGTTTCCTCATTTAGAAATTGAAGGGTGTGCTTAGATGGCTTGAGGGCTCTTCTCAGACTCTGTAACCGGTGCAGGTAGGAAATGGTGTTGGGCGATGTCTGTTAGTACCGACAAAAGCTCCTGCCCGCGGAGGACTCTGCACGAGCGCGTGCCGATATGTGCCGCCGCCGGCTTTCCTCTTGGACTCGAAGAGCTGTTTCCCCCTTCCAATAGAATATTCCATTTGAGTGAGTCCAGAATCCCTGATCGTAGCAGAGGAGACACAGCAACACCGCTAATTACATTCCTCTCCTCGTTCCTTTGAAGCTCCGAAGGGCTGGTTTTCTCCACGTCCCTGAGGTGCGCTGGCTCTCAGTCTGCGGTGGGCACGGCCATGTTAGCATCTGGGGCTCCTTCTTTTGTTCTTTTGGCATCAGAGTTTCCCTCCCCTCCTTGCTATCATCACTTTGGATGCCTGGAGTCTTTCGTCTGCCCCGGTGAATTAGGCAATAGGGAGGAGAGGGAGTGTGTCATCGGCATCACCGTTGTTCCATGTGGAGCAAAAAGCGCTGTGAATTTAAAAATGGGAATATGTGTAAAAGGTTGTGGGGGAGAGCTGGAGCCTTCAGCAATTTCATTTAGGGGGAAAATGTGAAACATGAATAGAAGCCTTTTCTCTTTCACTCTTAAAGTGTGAGTCACCTTGGTTGGAGCTACTTTATGCTTGTTCCTCAGCTTTTTCTCTGTCGTTTCTTACACTACCCATCTTTAGTATTCCTAGCTACTATTAATCAGGGCACCAGAAGAGTGGTTTCCAGAATTGGGTTTCCCTTCCATTACTGGGTTTGTTGTTGTTGTTTGTTGTTGTTAAGGGGGTGCATTGTCTTCTCTTAGCACAGTAGGAGGAGTATATGTACTCGCACACTTTCCATTGAAAATGGATTCTGAGACGTTTAAATACATTGAAATCGACTCCTGATGGATGCTATTTTCCCAATGCCTTTTAAAATATATGTATTAAAAAAAATCCCTCTGTTACTTCTTCCATTTTGTGTGATGCCTTTGTTTGCATCAACTGTTGTGGAGAGAAATTTTATTTGGAATATTCATAACAAGTCTATCGCTAATTATCACTTTAACAATGTGTTATGGAGTGTATCCATGCAGTCATCTGGAAAGGCACATATGCCATGAAATTTGGGATTTGCTGTGTACTGGGTGTGCCCACTCTTAGTGTTTCATCAGATCTTTGCTCTGGGAGGCAGTAGAGGTGCTTTGTCAGGGAGAACGCAGGACTGACTTTGAAGCTGAATGCGTGCATCCTTCATTCCTGTCTTCATGGCAACAATTTCCAGGGTAAATTGCTTTTGAGTGTAAGAAAAGCTTTAACTTGAAATAAAAACCCTTCTGCGCACCAAATGCCCATCATGGAAAGCTATGGAGAGAGAATCTGAGGTTAACCCAGGTCAGCACTAGGTGGACAGATCCCAGCTGTAGATCTGATCACAGATGACGAAGAGGCTGCTGGCCTTCATGCTTTCCTGATGCTCTGGCAAGAAAGGTGGGTCTCAAATCACCACCCCCTTGGCAGACCTCAGAAGCAGATGAAAAGGAACTTCATCATCTCAGGAGAGGACAAGCAAGAATGCCTCTCCCTTTCTTTCTGCTCTTCCCCCCCAACCCCCTTGGGAAGGAGAATGAACTCATGCTGGGTTCCTTCTTCAGGATTCTCAGTGGACCTGAGCTTCAGGAGTCTAAATCACATTATCGCAGGGGCACGTGGAACCTTTCCCAGCAAGACTTCCTGATGGAAGTCGATGAAGCCCCAGAGGCTGCCTGCAAATGTGGCCGGGAGTAATGGAGCATAATGGAGCAGACCTCCTGGTCGAAGAGTTCAGGCCTAGTGCAGTGATAAATCAAGTGGCCTTCATGAAGAGCCAGTAATGAGACAGCCAGTAGTGAACTGCTGAACTTGGCTGCCTATATCTTTGTGGATCTTTGTGGGTCCTGATTTTCACTTTAGTGGGGAACTCAGACCCAGTCTTTTCTGGCTGTCCTTGGAATGTTCGGAGGGATGTAATTTGGATGATTGTAGAGTCGACTCCGTTAACAATGAACTTTTTGTAATGAATTTTTATTGCATTTGGAGCTTGGTTTTGCTAGATGTTGCTTTGGAAACAATAATAGTAATTATTATTTATCAAGTACTTACTATCCGCTAGGCATACTATTTATCAAAATCATTAGCAAGTAACATTAATGGGACATTTATGATGTATCAAACTCTTAGGCACTTTAGATACTTACCTCACTAGGCTCTAGAAGAAATCTCCTATTGATGTCATCAATTTGATGTGAGGTCACTGAGGCTCAGAGCATTAGATGAGCTGGTCAAAGCGGCTCCACTGGTCAGCCCTTTGAGGAAGGTAGTGGTTTTTGCTTGTCTTTCCATAGCCGTGCCCTTCTTTCTCATTTTAAAGCAGCAGGAGAAAGTGCCCTGAGGAACAGCGAGAAGGTAGAGTACAGAGCAAAAAATAGGGTATTTCCTGGCTTTGTGTAGTCAGAGAGTGATGCTGGTGCAGGGGTGGCTTATCACTGCTGGGCAGCATTTGGCTCTGGGAGCTTTGCACCTGTTCATGATGCATTGTTGAAACTTGGTGCTGGCTGCTTCCTTAAGGAGTTGAATCAATAAACTCTGGATTTCTGCCATTTGGTTCCTTTATTTTTGTTTGGGGTCATGGTGGGATCCTGGAGGAGTTGGGTGGTAGTTTATTTGAGAAAGATAATTCTGGATGTATTTTAAAGCAAGCCACCACAAAGAGATTCTGATGCAGCTTTCATCCATGGGCAGGTGGATGTGGGCAGGTGCGCTGTGCGGTTCTGGGAGGGGCAGAGGAGGTGGCTGGGTTTGTAGGTGGAAATACTGGCCGGCTTTGTTGTGGTCCGGCCTGGGCTCAGCCAGGCCACATCCATTAACTTTGCCAGTACCGCACTAATAGGTGGGTGATTCAGCTCCTTCCTGTGTTTTATTACCGGACAGAGACTATAACAGCTCTTTGATTTAGCTAGTTAATAAAGTAAGCTATCAGGCTCCACTATTTAACCACTGACTGGATCGCCTGGGGCTTGTTGCTTTCTGGGAAACTTCTGATATTGTTTTAGAATTGAGAAGAGAGAAGGTTGTGGAGTTTGCAGGTTCCGTGTGTGTCTCCCACTGGCTCCTTCCCGGGCAGCCCCACCAGCCCGGCATACCCACACCCTTCCGGTGCCAGGCCTCCTGGTGGCTCTCTTGTTCTGGGATCTGACCAGCTCCGTGGGTGTCATGCCTAGAGGTTAAAATCTGAAGGACTCAACGACAGTGTGAGATGTCTGGGAGTTGTATGTGAACCTGGGGGTTTCCCGTTGGGTCCGCTGTTAGTGTCCTAGGGCTGCTGTAACAATTTACCACAAACTGGGGGGCTTAGAACAACAAATGGATTCTCCCACTGTTCTGGGGGCCAGAAGTCCGAGTAGGCCATGCTCCTGCTGAAGGCTCTAGGGAAGAAAGATTCCTTGCCTTTTCCCAACTTCTGGTGGTTGCTGGCCGTGCTCGACATTCCTTGGCATATAGATGTGTCACTGCAGTCTCTGCCTCTGTCACCACCTGGCCTTTTCCCTGCATGAGTCACTATGTCTTCTCCTCTTATATGGACACCAGTTGTGTTTGATTTGGGGTCCATCCAAATCCAGCGTGACCTCATCTTCACTAATTACTTATACGAAATCCCTATTTCCAAATTAGGTCATAATCTGAGGTCCGGATGGATATGATTTTTCTTTTTCTTTTTTTTTTTTTTCTTGCGGGGTTATCATTTACTCCAGTCCAGGCCCTCTAGGAGCAAATGACGACAGTGTGGGGACTGGGGACTGTGATTAACCGATTCATAGAAGGAGGTGTGGACAGGGCTGAGCTCAGGTCTCACAAACGATTCTAGGTGGCACGGTCCTGTTGAACTTTCTGTGATGATGGGAGTGTTCTGTAGCTGTGATGTCCACCATAGTAGCCACACTTGACATGTGGCTAGTGCAACTGGATTTTAAATTGTAATTAATTGAAGTAGGCACATGTGACAAGCAGCTACCATATCAGACAGTGCGGCTCTAGACCTTCTCGAGATGGAAATAAGAGAAGGAAGGGGAGAATGCTTCCAAAGTTTGGGCAGAGCCATTTGCATCTAGGCTGCTTACCAGGTGTTTACAAAGCTGAGCAAGGCAGACGGTTGCTCCTTTCCCCTTCTTGATTAGGAGAAGGCTGTCATACGGAACCCTTGGCTGGAATTGTGTGTCACAGTGAGCCATGCTGCAACTCACCTGGGGGTCCGCTCACCCCTAGGCGGTGCCCATTAGTCAGGGCTGAGATGGTGCCCTCACTCATGGGCTTCACACACACGGGGTGTTCCTACTTGTCTGCTGCCAGGTGCTCATGCTCTGGGCTCTGCGATTCTTTAGTTCCATCTTCTAGGATGCTCCCATGGGCAAGTTTAGGAGAAAGTGCCATGGGAGTTCCCACAGGTGGCCCTACTTTCATCTCCAGGGTCAGAGAAGGCTTCCTGGAGGGTGGGATCCTTCAGCTAACACCTGTTTCTGCTGCAGAGATGCCAGTCTGTGTTTGTACCCAAGAGTGAACATTTGGGATTACAGGCCTTTAGAGCCAGAGGCACCTCAGCAACTATCGTGGCAGCGGTCTCAACATTCATGAACCATGAGTTCCTCAAAGGAAAATTCATCTGGACTCTTGATATGTAGAACCAATAACAGGGGACTGCTTCGGGTTGGTGGGTGAGGGGAGGAGGAGACCAGATACCTTTGCAGGGACCCCCTTCCCTCCTCTGTGGACCCTGGAACACAGGGCAGGAAACCACAGGTTGAGGCTGGCTTCCCCCTGTGGCAGACCAAGAAGTGGAGGTCCAGAGAGGCTGAGAAACTTGACAGGGGCACACAGCAAGTTGTGTGATGAACGTTATTTATTGGCGGTTTTCTGATGATACATTGCTGGCCCCTCCCCAAATATTTGACACCCTTTTTGAGAGAAGATAACTTAGTGTAGTTGTCAACCATTGTGACCAAACTGGGATTTTTGCTCTAGGATCAGATGCCCTTTCTGACTTTTTTTATTTTTATGCTATTTTTATGCTGCAGGCTGGCTGAGATTCATGGGTGGTCCTAAGTTACACATAGTTATCCTTTCTGGTACTGTGTGTTAAATGCCTGTACGTGCCACATACTGGGCAAAGTCACCTCGTTGTGTCCTTGGCAAAGTTTGTATTACTGACCCCATTGTATAGATGAGAAAACTGAGGCTCAGAGAAGTAGAGAAGAGAGTCAAAGCCCATGCTCTTTGCACAGGGAGCTGCCGCCCTCCTAGGAAGATGGAGATAAATGTGAAATACCTTAGATGAATTAGAAATGAGGTCCTAAAAAATCAGAATGTCATTTAAGGGCAAAGATCAGACAATATGACTCAAGAGAGGAGGGGAGGCCAGTCCTGAGGCTGACCACAAGCGGATGTGAGGCAGCCAAGTGTCCTACAGCAATGCTGTGGGATCTGAAAGTGTGGAAGGAAAGCAAGGAGTAAAGGATGACATTATAGGAAGAGAGAATAGCTTGGTGGTGTTCAGAGTCGGGAAGGGCAGTGGCGATGGCTATAAAAGGGCAATATCAGGAATCCTTATGGTGATGACAGTGCTCCGTATCTCTCCTGTATCCATGACAATATCTAGGATGTCGTGATATAATACAGCTTTACGTGATGTGATCACTGAGGGAAACTGGAGGGTGCATAGGATCTCTATATTATTTCTTACAACTTCATGTGACCCTACAGTTATCTCAGCAAATTTAATTAAAAATATATATTAAAAAACCTGAAAAAAAAGAAAGCAAAGAGTTCATGGGGCCATCTGTATCAAAGGAGCAGAATTCCAATTTCTTTTATGCATTGAAAAGAAATTTGACCATTGTCTTCTGCAGCAAAGGTGTGTTCATATGTCTGCACTAGAAGCAATTAGGCTTGTCAAGGGCCCTGCAGAGCCGAGAGGGCCACCCCTGCCTGGGAACTGCTAACATAGAAGGCAATGCGAAAGACAGAGAGTGACAATATGAATCCACAGAGGTGGTTGGATGTTGGATAAATACTGATCTGTCAAGCAGGTGGTGACAAACACTCAAGCACCTACTGGTACCAGGCAGTGTTCCAGGGCTAGGGACTCAGGGCTAAGAAAGTCAGTGTGCCTGTTCATAATTCTTGTATTGTAGAATAGGAGACAGGCAATAAACACGGAACGAGAAAGTGAATCGGGCATGTCAGATGCTGACGGGCTGTGAAGAAGGCCGAAGAGCAAAGCGTAACAGAGCAATTGAACTGGAGTGATCAGGGAAGGTTTCTTTGAGGAGGTGACATTTGAGGACAATCTGAACGATGAGAAGGAGATCGATGTGTAGGAAGAGCAGGTGCAAAGTCCCTGAGACAGAATAAGCTTGCTGTGTTGGAGGAAAGGCCAAGGCCATTCGGTCCATGTATGGTTGGGGAGGCAAGTGGAGGGAGACGAGGCTGAAGAGATGGGCAGGGCCCGATCCTATAGGCTCTTGTGTTGCTCACAAGTTGGTATTGGGAAGCCCCTGGAAGGTCTAAATAGGGAAGACACTTGACTTTCTGTGTGGGGGATGGATTTTAGAGGGGCAGGAGTAGAAAAGAGGAGACCGTGTTCTGCGATTGCGATAGCCCAGGTCAGATGAGGGTGGCATGACAGGGCTTTGGCGATGGAAATGGAGAGGGTTTGGATATTTGGGAATACTTTGGAAGCAGAGCCATCAAAGATTTACTGGTAGCTGGAACACAGGTGGAGCAAAGAAAGAAAAAGCCAGGACGATCCCTACTTTTGCCAGTCTTACCCTACCTATGGCACACTTGCGAATTTCCTTCAGGGGACAACACTAGAAATAAACGAGGATTGGCTGAGAGCCAGTAAATTGGGATGGTTACAAATTGGGAATCCAGTTACCAATTTCCGTGATCTGGGTTCTTAGGCTTGTGTTTGCTGCAGGGAACAGAGAACACACTCATACTGTTTTGTGTGTGGGGTTATTTATAAGGCTCTTGGGGAGTGAGGAGTTCCAGAAATCATTGTGGCAGCTGCCTCTCGAACCCCAAGGAGAACTGTAGCATGTTCCTCACCATAAGGGCCATAGGCCACTCTCAAGACCAAGGCATCTCTGGATACGAGTGACTTTCTGTGATCCTGACCTAGCTGTCCTCATTCTCCTGCAGCCAGGCCTGCCTCTTTCTTCACTCTCTGGATGTCACGCTCCCAGCTCCCAACAGGGAGAGCTGGCTTGTATTGGCTGGTCCACCACCAGCTGTATCTGCAGGCCAGAGGGCTCAAGCCAAGCCCTGGCTCTGGCAGCTGGAGTTTTTGATATCTCCCCTGAAGGTCATTGTCTTTGGCTTGTGCACATATTTTTGACCTAGTCATAGCTAGAGGATTATGGGGTGCAAAATGTGGCAGTGCAGGTGCCGAGGGCCAGCTGCAGCCCCCGATGATACAGCAAGCGCCAGGGTTCATAGACTCCTTGATTCATGGATTGTCCTGCATACAAAAGTCATGTAATCTAGAAAGACAAGTCTCAGGTGGACAAGAAGGAGCTAAAGTGGCAGGTTGGATTACTCTTTTGGTGAAAGTGTGAGGAATGCAAAATAATCTTTTATCTGCATAAAAGATTAATCGGTAATCTTTATCTTTGGAGCTGCTCCTTAGGGTAGCCGAGGGAGCACTGACTACCTTTATCCAGTGTCCATCAGTCCATCGAGGGTCTCGTTGAAGTGCACTTTCTTGCCCTGCCCCAGCATTTGTGAGTCAGGATCACCCCAGGGTGAAGAGCCACTGCCTTAGGAATATTTGGGTGCTCTGTTTCCTTTCTCTGTGCATGGGCTGACTCTGATCTTACCATTGATTATCTCCATCAGTCACTTTGAGGTTAACCATGGAGGAGCAAACAGGAGTTTTTTTCCGTCGAATTCTAAAGGAGAATAGTTGCTATGGACTGAATTGTGTTCCTTTCAAAATTCATATGTTGAATCCCTAACCTCCAATGTAGCTATATTTGAAAATAGACCCTTTAGGAGTTAATAAGGTGAAATGAGGTCACAAGGATGGGGCCCTAATCTGATAGAATTAGTGTTCTTATAGGAAGAGACACCAGAGAGGTAGCTCTCTTTCTCCCTCAAATTCATGTACTGAAGAAAGACTATGTAAAGACCCAGCAAGAAGGTAGCCATCAGCAAACCAGAAAGAGACCTCTTACCAAAAACTGGACTAATTGGCACCTCGATGTTGGACTTCCCAGCCTCTAAATCCTTAAGAAAATAAATTTTGGTTGTTTAAGCCACCTGGTTTATGGTATTTTGTAATGAGAGCTTAAGTAGACTAAGACAATAGTCTTTTCAAAATAAGTTGCTTTCTATGTACTTTGGTTTCTTTAATGTCTCCAGATTTCCTTGGAGCCCACCTGCTGGGGATCAGTCATTCTGGTCCCCAAATTATGAAGATTAGATGGTGTCACTGCTATGCTCAGAATCCTCCAATGGCTTCCCACGGTGCTTAGAAGAAAACCCGGTGTCCTCACCATGGCCAGTGTAATTTGGCCCCTGCCCACGGCTCCAGCTTCACTTTCCAACCCTTCATCCTGTGTCACTGTTTTCTGGCCCCACACACTTTCCCACCTCAGGGCCTTTGCACTTGCTGCTCTCTCTGCCAGAAATGTCTTCTCTGGCCATCCCATCATAAAGAGTATTCTCTAACACTACTCTCTGCCTTCCTTTATTATTTTTTTTTCCAGAGCATTTATCTCTACCTGTCGCTATATTATGTCTGTCTCTCTCTTCCACTAGTTGTAAGCTCCATGAAGGCAGGGACTGGTGTTTGTTTTGTAGGTTACCAAATCCCCACGTAGTGCCTGGTGCTTAGTGTATGCTTGATAAATACTTACTGAATGAGTGAATCAATGAACCTCACCACTAGAATTCCAATCATGCCTTAGTAAAGAAGCTGCCACTTTGCTGTCTTGTGCTAATAGGAGAGAGCTGTTTCTTCCCCAGTCTTCTGCCCAAGCCAGACCCTTCATACTGTCATCAGTCACAGCCAACATTCACCGAACACTCAGTGTGCCAGAGAGGCATTAGGTGTTGACAAAACTGTGTTTTGGCCCATGCATTTTATAGGGTAGGGTCAGCCAGAGACCATAATAAAACAGCAGCAGTGACAGGGTTCTCTGGGGAAGGGCTGCTTGCTCAGCAGGCAGTGGGGGTCTCAGTGAAGATGCCCACCCCCTCTGCAGAGAACCGAGCAAGGAGAAATTGGCTCTAGGTAGAACAGAGAAATTCTGATCGTATATAAAAAAGTTGATGGAGCTGCCAGATGGCCACCACCCAGGCTGTCCTCCGTGGCTTCGGGCTTCTCCAATCCATTCGTGAGGTGGATTCAGTGCAGGCATGTTATGCAAGATCCAGCCACAGGCCTATAGGGAACAGGGCCAGCAAGTGTCATGAGACCCTTCAGCCTCTTGACCTTTCTGGTTCTGTGACTGTGGCAGGGCACACTGCTGACAGTCAGGAAAGCAGACCCGGGAGCAGGGTCCTCTCCGAGGTCGCTGCGTCACCTCCCCTGTGACTGTGGCAGGGCACACTGCTGACAGTCAGGAAAGCAGACCCGGGAGCAGGGTCCTCTCCGAGGTCGCTGCGTCACCTCCCCTGCCCACCGTTGCTTCCCTGTCCGGAGCTTGTGGCTCTACCATTTCACGAGCTGCAGTCTCCCACGCCGACGGGCTTAGCGGCATCTCTGAAGCGGTGTCCCTTGAGAGTTCTTCAGGTCTTGGACTTCTCTCCATGGCTAGCTCGTGTCTGGTCATTGTCCATATGAGCTGGGTGCCATCAGCAGGACTCGTGAAAGGGGAAGCACCTTTTCACTGTGGCCTCAGGCGAGGTACTTGTGTCCACCGTGATGCTCGAAGCCAGTAGTGCTCAGGGGAGGGTCTGAGGCCCTGCCTAGCTCTTTCCTGGTTGCAGGACCTGATGTATTTTTTTTTTTTTTGTATCATTGTTAGTGGTAATTACAGAGACAGGGAAGCAGAGGAAAAGGCACAGTCTTTGGAGTCGGGTGGCTCTGGATTCAAGTCTCACCTCTATCATTCATACATTTGTGCTCTGGACTAAACTTCTTAGTCCCTCAAAGCATCATTTCCTTGCCTCTGAGATAGGGATAATGTCATCCTCTCATTTTAGTTTTTTCCTTTCTTCTTCTTTTCTTTAAGCCACTGGCCCTCAAATATAATTTGTCAGTGAGTGAAACGCCTCAAAAACCAACTTTCCCCTGTGGCATTATATCATGTGGGAAGCTGGACTCAGTGACCTCTAGGTTCCTTGCCAGTGTTAGAGCTATAAATCAGTGACAGGAACAATATCTTGTGGTCAGCATGGCCATCTGGAGACCCTAATGGACCCCACTTTGAGAATCGCCATTCTAAGCATTTGGTCCTTTTAACCAGTTAGACTCACACAGTCTGGATACTGGCTTGGGGACTCTGATAATAGGAAGTCCTTGACTTTGTTTTTCATTGCAGAATACAATGAAATACAATAAGCTCAATGTAGAGCTTATTTCAGCTGGATTATTGTTTCTGTGTCTTCTCCAAATCCTAATATAAAGACCTCAACTTACATTTATAGAATCTGTTCCCAGCCCAGAGACCACAGTTCAGGGTCCTCATTTGTTCTATTGAACTCCCAGTGCCCACATGACAGGTATAGATACAAAATCTGGATGGAGGAACAATAGGAATAAAGGATACAAACAGCCTTGGTTTGGGAATCACGCATATCTCAGTTTGAATACAGTCTCTGGCATTTACTCTGTGGGTGGCTTGGGGTGTGATGAGACAAGGGTAATGCCTCAGTTTCCTTATCTGTGAAATGGGAATCCAAAATAGTTGTGAAGATTAAAATAAGTCACACTGAAAGTGTTTGGTGCTTTGATCGAACACTTCCTGATTACCTACTGTGTGCCAGGACCGTGCTGGAGACCCCTTGAAGACCCACATCCTAGAGGGCAGAAGACCAGTGGACAAGCAAATTCCTGCCCCCTCGCTCATGAGTTTTCTGGTTTATGAGGCACTGTCACACACGCTCTGTGTTTTGATCACCATGACCATCCTGAGTGGTAGGTATGAAGGTGGAGGCATCTCCAGATATGGGTGACGATGCTGAGAGGTCCCAGAGAGCTGAGAGGTGACTTGGCCAGGGTTTGCCAAGGCTGGACCAGTGGCTGGTCTCTGACTTTTTAGTAGAGGTGTCTTCATCTATACCTTTGCCTCTCAAAGTCTGATCCCCAGACCAGCAGCATCAGCAGCACCTGGAAACAGAAATGCAAATCTCAGGCCCAACCCCAGATCTTCTGAAACAAAACCTGCATTTTAAGAAGATTGGTCAGGTGATTTGTTTGCATGTTAAAGTTTGAGAAACTTGGCTCTGGACCAGATGCGTCACCTCTGGATGACGGTCAGATGGTAACTTGTCCCCAAGCCAGGACGCCAGTCTTTACAAAACATAGTATAACTGTGTCAGATGGCAGTATGGTAGTGGCTAAACGCAAATCTCTGAACTCACACTGTCCAGGTCCAAATGCTGACTCCGCCACTGGCTCTATCAGCCTCTGTCCGACATAGGTGGTATATGATGTAATCTCTCCATGTTCTGTCCCCATAACTCCATTATCCCAGGTGGATAGTAAGACTGCCCACCTCAAGATGACTGTCATTTGCATTAAATGAGGCAGCTATTAGGAGCCGACGTTGAAAGAGGGCTCGCTCCCAGCCAGGCATCGCTCGCAGTGCTCACACGAGCAGAGGCTCATGCTGGCAGCCTCAACCAGTGTTTGCTTTTATCATTACCTCATAGGACTTGAGAAAGAGACTTAACATTTTTCATGGTATTTACGGAAAGAGGCGGATGGTTATTTCATACTGCTCTAAAGCTTTGATGACCCCCACGTTAAACATATTCTTAAATGCAGGGTCTCACATGAAAGTTTTTCTAGCATCGATATAATCATGAAATTGGCATCTGAAATCCCATCCCTAGTGGATGTTATAAAATGCTCTGGGAAGTGGCTTTCCAGCTTAAAAATTCTATGATTGTCATGTAGTTTATAGACAGAGTAATTCCAAGCTGCATAGTAATGTAAAATTAAAACATGCTGGAGCCGCCAAACCCCTAGTGATCACCACATTCATTCAGCCACCTCATTCTGCACAGGAGAAAACTAAGGCTCAGAAAGGTCAAGGGACTTGCCTAAGGTCACACAGGTGGTTAACAGCGAAAACGAAGCTAGAAATGAGGACTCATCACTCAGCCCAGTACTTTCCACTGTGAATGTATATATATCTTAGTCATTCATTCATTCATTCATTCATTCAACAAGTATTTTTTAAGGTTGCATTGTGCTGCTTAGAACCTGGGTATATAGTGAGCAGCATAGTAAGGTATTTGTCCTCTGGAACTTACATCCTGGTAGACGAACAGAAGAAAAGACCATGAACAAGTAAGTAAGAAAGCAAAGGCCAAGATGATTCAGATATCTCTGACTGCATAGAAGGAAGAAAAATGCGATGATGTGCTGGTAATTGATTTGGACAGAGAAGCATTAGACAAGACTATCAGAGAAGTCCTCTTTGAGATAGTGCATTCAAGATGAGCCACGAATAAAGTGAAGGGGTGGGTTGTGCAGATATGGCGATAAGAAACTTCCAGGAAGAGCCAACATGCTCCTACCTCATGGTTCTTAATCCCATTACCAACTGTCACAGGTCAGGTTCTGCAGGAAATAGACTGGGAGATGGGGGTCTGTGTGCAGGAGGCTTCCTGGGAAAGGTGAGTGTGATGCAGTTACAACAAGGCTCAATTCTCTAGAGTTTTGGAGCTGAACTAGCTTTTCAGAGTTGTCCCACATTGAGGCAGAGGCTAGGCCTTTGTCTTCATGTAATTGTTCAGTCACTGGATACAGGTCGCCCTTAGGAAGGGTCTGTGGCTCCCTTTGGTGATGCAGTTTGGTTGGGTAATGCAGCTCCCTCAATTGAAGGCAATTCCTGGGGAGGGATTTAGCTGTGAGCCTCAGCCAACAATGTTTTCAGCCACTGAGAGAATGAGTACCTAGCCCTAAAGGGGAATCTGGACAGCACCACACTGTTGACCACAGCCTGTCACTAGGGTGCCAAAGAGTTTTTGCTGGCAGGACTATCCCACTGAAGGAAATAGGACATCTTTATCTTGATTTATGTTTGCATTGTATGAACATTCATTTATTTATTTCAGAATTGCTGATGTTTACTGACTCCCAAATAATGGGCTGGACACTGAAGGGGCAGAAATGAATTAGGCACATTTTCCATCCTGGAGTTTACAGGACTTTGAGGGAGGAGAGAGAGAGAGAGAGAGAGAGAGAGAGAGAGAGAGAGACTTAAGCAAGTATCTCCATGTAGCTCTTCCAGCCAGTGAATTGTATAAAAATACTTCTATAACAGACACTATGATCACTTAAACATTCAAATTCATGGGATCAATGAGAGCTTATATAAAGTTTGTCACATCTGAAAAAGTTCATCCTTATTTAATGAACAGAGGTCATGAGAATTTCATAAACCCATTTGATTAGCTTTGGAGGGGTGAGGAGGAAGGAGGGAAGGGAGAGAGACATTGCTTGTACACTTGAATAAATAGAGTAAATATTTGTGGGTGCCAGGCACTATTCTAAGCACTACATATAAATTAACTTTTACAATCCTCCCAACATCTCTGCATGACGTGTGCCGTGGTTTTCATTTTACAGGTATGGAAATTGCAAGAAATTTAGGAATTCTTGAGCTGTTTTAAAAAAATTAGAAACATAAGAGCAACATTTTTAAATGAGGTTAATTAATAAATCTAAAATTACATAAACCCTTCAAATTTCCTTCTGACCTTTGTTGAATGCATATGAATATATCTGATAGTTTCTTTCAATTCATATGTGCTAGATTGCATTGTCCCTTGTTTTATTATTTTGGGATCATATTTCCTTCCTTAATTCTGCATCTCTAAACATCATTCTGAAAAGCAATAGATCAATAGCTTCCTGTGCTTAGGGGTTTCTCTCTTGACTGTCTAGTGGCCACTGATCTGGATTTATATCCAGGCCATTGTCAGGACCCAGGTCAAGCAGACTCAGGTTGGAGATGGAGAAGGAAAGCCCCTGGATTTTCTAACTCAAGTACACTGAAGTACATGAAAGTATTTGAGAACAATAACACTATGTCGGTGTGATATTTTCGTTCTATAATTGTCATCTGGATTTCTGTTGTCATGTGTCAGATCTGATTCCAGTTTCTTTTGATAAAAGCAAAGACTGATTTTTCCAGGAAGTATGATATATCCAAGCAGATATTGTTCCCATTTTGTGAGCCTTCACCTCTATTCGTGGTGTAATTCAGGGGTCACAAAAGTGGCTGTGACATGACAGATAGGTGAAGTCAACAGGCCATGCGGGAGGGATGGGAAGGAGGTGGCCCCTAGGGATCCTGGGGGCCCAAGAGAAGGCACCACTGAGCCAGCTCCGGGAGAACTCTGCCTTGTGGGAGTGATGCACAGTGTTGGCAAGAAATCCGATTTTTTGTTTAAAATCTTTTGATTCTTAGCCAATTAATTTAGACTTTTATGAGAGAATGTATGCTGAATAAAACATATCCACAGACTAGATTGAAGGGCTGTACTAGATGCAAGCTTTAGCACACAGTGGGAAAGATTCTAGATGGGGAGATTGACCAGGGTACAGGGTGCTCGACAAACATCATTGAAGAAGGCTGAAGTGGCACTTTAAGCTGTAAGATTTTGGGCAAGCCATGTATTCTTAATCAGTTCTAGGTTCTTTATCTATACAACAAACTTTTGCAAAAATACAGAATTTATCATGTGTAGGTAGGCACCTACCCCTACTGGAGTGGGGCACCTAGTATGTGCATTTTTGGTCCCAGTGATTCTGCCAGTTTTAAGCAGTGGTTCTCCACCTAGGCTGCATATTAGAATCACCTGGGAAGCAAATACATCCCCAGCAGGCTGCACCTCAGACTTCTTATACCAATCTCAGAGACAGATTTGGGATCTGTATTATCTCATAAGTCTTCCCAGTTGATTCCAATGGTGGCCAAGGTAGAGAACCACTGCCGTAAAGTATCTCTTGGAAATGCCTTCGGAACCTGTGGTTCATACCTGGAATTCTGCAGAAAAAGCCATTCTTTGCCCTTTAAGGAGGGACCACATTTTGGAAATAGTCAAAAGTCCATCAAATCAAATTGATAATGCCATTTGGCTGTTTCAAAAAATGAGTTAGGATCTCTGCTAGATAAGGAGAGTAAGTCCCTGGGGTGGTTAGGAATTGGTCCTGATGAAAGCACTTCCTTCCAGACTGTTGTGAACATCTGGGAGTTGCAGGTGTGACAGTGCAGCAAGCAGTGGCATCGGGGGAGTCCTCATTTTTAGTAGGGGTGCTGCTAATGGCCACTCAGTGTCCTGACTTTCAGAGGATGCTCTGAGCTCCACAGTACACCAGCTGCCTTTACCGGAGTCCAGAAGGCACTTGAAAGAATTAAAATAATTATTTTCTGTAATGTGCAGCCGGGGATGAGGTCTGGATGTAGATACATTTTGTGACATAGAAAGAACTTCGTGAAAAGGGAATCTGTGATCTCGAGGAGAGCATTGTGCGAATAACATCCTTTTTGATAGGAATCACTGCTCTGCGTTCACCTGCCCCCTTCTTGTCCCTTCTTGCTAGCTTTTTGGCCTGGGGCCTCTGTCTCCCCCAGGTCTAAGCAGTCTTGCCACATGTTTGGAATGTGCCAGATCTACCTGTTGGTGAGAATTCACTCTTCAGAACTTCTGTCTGGATGGGCCTGCCCACCTGCCTCCTGCCCCTCCAGTTACCACAGCTTCCAAGAGGACACAAATAGCCCAAAAATGTTCTCAAGACACAGAAATTGGTCAAGTGATGGTGGCTGAAGAAATTGTGAGATAAATTGTAGAATATTATCTGCACAGGTCACTTCTCATTTTATTTTGTTTTATTTTAATAAGAACACTTAATATGCAATCTACCCTTTTAACAATTTTTTTTTCTGTGTACAATACAGTACTGTTGACTATATAGTACAATGTTGTACAGCAGATCTCTAAAGTTTATTTATTTTATTTAACTGGAACTTTCGCCCCTTGAGCAGCAACTCCCCGTTTCTCTCTCTCCACAGCTCCTAGTTTGGTTCTAGGAATGTGACTCTTTTAGATACTTCATATAAGTGTTCATTCTTCTGTTGACCGGTTTATTTCCCTTAGCATAATGTCCTCAAAGTTCATCCATGTCATGTGTGGCAAGATTTTTTTTTTGGTTGAATAATATTCCACTGTATGTATGTACCACATTTTGTTTATCTGTTCATCCACTGATAGACACTTAGGTTGTTTCCACATCTTTGCTATTGTGAATAACGCTGCAATGAACCTGGAATGCTAATACCTCTTCCAGGTCCTGTTTTTAGTTCTCTTGCATATATCCCCAGAAGTGGGATCGCCAGGCCATATGGAAGTTCTATTTTTTAATTGTTCGAGGAACTGCATGCTGGTTTCCATAGTGGCTACGCCAGTTTCCATCCCCACCAACAGTATACAAGAGTTTCGGTGTCATGTGTGTTGCTTCTAAATGCTCCACTGACTCCTTCTCAGTTTTCTGATGAGTCTGCTTGTGCTGGGGGAGCCAGAGTAGTTTTAAGATCCAGCAGCTATTGGGTGACTGAGACCAGACTCAGACTCACTGCTGCTCACTGACTCTCCGAGAAGGACTTATGGCCAGGTGTCAGGCCTGGAGCTGGGACCGGGGTGTGGAGGTGACAAGGAGAACTCATGTCCTCAAGGAGAATTTAGCCTGGCATAGAAAAAGACAAGCAGCGGAGCATCTGGCTAACTTGAGACTGTGACCACTTCCACTGGGGTTGGCACAGGGAGCTGGGTATCAACTCGGGAGCCTATATCTCCGAGAGAGGGTTAGGTGTGTGTGTCCCAGGTAAGGTTTGGGGAGGTTGTTGGCTGAACCAGTGCAGGAAGGACTTTCCAGGCAGAAGAAATAGCACTTAAAAAAGTGGGGAGGCCAGAGTCATGGCTTGTTGAAAAACTACAAATAAAATAATGGATGCTTCTTAAAGATGTCTTCGATGTCACTGAAGAAATCAAAGAGCTGCCTTAAGAGTTCCTAGGCCTGTGACTTCTCTGCCTGTCCCCTCCCTCTTTTCGTCACCCCTCCCTCCTGCCCCTCTCCCCCCACCACCTCTCTCTTCCTGTCTCAAGCCCCTCCCCAACCCTTTTTCCAATAAGCCTTTAGAAAAAGCAGGCCTTGCTGGAACTGCCCAGTGAATTAGAACCAATGATATGCAAGTACAGCTTTGACAAGAACCTTCTTTATGTTCTGCACTGTGATGCAGTGCTATAGGGATAATTTGATTACTGGAGTGTTTAATATATTTATTAATGATCTAGACCCATGGCTTCCAATCACTCTTGAGTCTCTTCTTTAAAGCCCAGTATTCAACCAAAGATGGACAGAGTTGCTTTAGATGGGATAGGAGGAAAGAATAGGCCTGCCTTGCCCCTTCCTCACTCTTCCCAGCCCACCCCTCACTAGCAACACCTCAGGTGTCTTACCTGGAACCTCTATGGTGCCTTGAAACAATGTCAAAATCAACTCATCTGGAATTAGGCATAAGAGGGTCATCAGTTTGCAGGTGATGGTGAATTGGTGAAGCTGGCAAACAGCAGCAGGAAGAACAATGTCTCGGAATCGGCTAGGAGGGTGAGGAATAGAAAGTGATTCAGACAAAAATCGTGTTGTTTTTAGTTTTTAGGTGTTGCCAACGAGGACATCGAGTAGAGCACTCTTGGTTACTGATGGAACAAGTAAATGTAATCCATCAGTTTGTGGTGAGACAGGAAGGCACCTCTCCATCTGTCCAGGCTCAAGTCTCTTACATATTTCAAGAGCAATTCCCTGATCTTCGCTGTCAGCAGCACCTTGAGCTTTGGGGCAGCCTGGCTACTGCCTTCTTTGGGTACCTGTTTCTCCTGCCTGGGCAAAGCAGAGGTAGGAAGGAGCTTCAGGTAGAGGAAAGAGCTGGGACTTTGGAGTCAGTTGGATGAATGTATGTTCTGTGTCACTTGGGGAAGACACCAAACCTCTTTCAGTTTCATTTTCTTCATCTGTCAAACAGAGGTATGAGTTTTCCACTGAAGAATGAATGAGGTCATGTGGCCCGCTTGGTGCCCAGTACATAGAGGTGCTCAGTCATCGTTAGTCTAGTCTGCTATTGCCTGAGCAGGTTTTGAAGTCAGTGATATTTGTCCTTGACTATTTAAGTAAAACATATTCATTATAGAATATTTGAAAGAGATATGCAAGTATACAAAAGAAGAAAATTCACCTGTTATTTTACCACCTAACAACAACTACTGTTAACATTTTGTATATTTCCCTCCAGATTTTTTCTGTGTGTGTGTATGTGTGTGTGTGTATGTATGTGTATATGTATATGTGTGTGTATATATATGTATATATATGTGCATGTATGTATATACACACACACATACATACACACACACATACACATATGCTTAGAAATGATTTTTATTGTATATGCAACTTTGAATTTTTTTTCCTCTTAGCATATCATGAACATTTTCCCATGTTATTTTCCACAGTTATTTTGATAACATGATTATGAGTGTCTTCCTGGGATTCTATTATTTGGATCTACCATAATTTACTTATCCATTTTCCCCAGCAATAATTTAAGACGTTTCTTATTTTTTGCTATTCTTTATTGTAATTAATGATATCATTGTTACAATGAACATCCCTCTACACATTTTTTTAGGCTCACTTCTGATTATTTTTAGTATATCACTGGGTTAAAGGGAATAAAAAGCTCCTGATGTTTATTGCCAAAGAAGAAGGTCATATCAGTTAATATCCCTGAGCTGGGTTTTGAAGGATGAGCACTTGCTGAGGTTACATTTCCCCTGTAAAATGGAGATAGTGGTATGAACTTGATAGAGTTTTCTTAGTACATGAATAGTAAAGTCCCTGGCCTCTTGCCTTTCTCCTTTTATCTTCTCTGTCACTCAGTCTAATTGTTTTATGAGTTAAGCCACATTGTAACTACACGTTCCTCAAAAGCCGAGGGCACCTCACACCCATGCACACATACTTAAAACTTTGAATAAATGCTGCCACTAATCTAAGACCATGCATTCTGTTTAGAATCTTCCATTTCCTAAGGTCCCTAAAATCCTTACTCTGCCTCTCTCAGTGACAGGACAGTTCTCAGCACCTTACCTCTGGGACAATGACCTGGGGAAGCAACTATGGGAGAGAGAAGCCTTTTACAAAATGTTGATTAATGAGTGACCAAATGTGCAGATAGCTCACAGATTCTGGAAAAGTAAGGGATGTCCTTGCTTGTGAGAGAGAAAGTCTCAGGTGTGTCCTATACCAGGTGAAGGGGGTAATAGTGGTGCAGCCCAGAAGGGTGGCCATGTTCAACTGTACAGGTATGCATCATACATATGATGGCCCCTCACTCTTTCTGGGCTATGGAGGTCAGGTCCAAAGTGGAGGATTAAGTGAGTTATTATTCATAAAGCATTTGGAGCAGAGCCTGAAATCTGGTGATCACCAATAAATGTTAAGTTTAGTTCTTATTCATGTGAGTTATTCTTCCTCAGGTTCGTGGGAAAGATTAGCTCATCAAAAACAACATAGACCAGACAAAAAACTGTCTTTTCTAGTCTCTCAAGTGTTAGAGTGTTTATCAATGGAGATTGCAGGTGTTGGGTTGTCAATTAACAGGTGGATTGTGTGGGCTGCAAGGGAAAATGCCAGGACTAGGGTCTAGGACACTTAAAACACTGGCCATGTGAGTCTGGTCCTAACTGAGAGGGGTGTTGCTTCTCCTACTATATCAGGTTATTTTGCAGTTACAAAATGATAGATAGTAGTTTTAACAAAGCAAGAAAATGATTAGTGAAAAGCAAATGATGGAAATTTATATATGAAGCAGTTAGGAAGCAGATATCACGCCCGGAATTATAAAGCCTTCTGAGAGGGAACAAGTGTGGCATTCATAACAAGAAGTGTTGGGGTGGAATCTTGGATTGTCTTTGGGTTAATTTCTTGCACTTTTTGTGTCTTCACTTCATCTATGAAATGGGGATGATAATTCCCAAATACCCTCCTGATACCTGATATCGAGATAAAGCTAGGTTGGTATAAACATGCTGCAAACACTGAAAAGTCCTATACAATGGTGGTTTTTACTACAGATTAAATCTGTTACTAGAGTCCACAGCCAGCTTCTTTGCTTCTACCTACTTCGAAATAACAAGTAACCAGACTTTCATGTGCCAAGAGAGAAATAGATTTTTAAAATATTTGGTTTCAGTGATTTTGAGTCACTGGCAGGAGTTTGCTGGTGTCCTAGTGCCCTCTTGGAGTGATCAGGGCCTAGAAATGGAGCTGTGTGTGTTCCCAGTGACACCCGCAGGGAAGACAAAAGCCACTCTCTCCCCACCCACCTACACACTCAGTACTAGTGGGGTTTCTTTGTTGCCCTCCCCAAAGGCAGAGAAGGAATGCACAGCCTAGGCAGAATTCCTCTCTCTGTCCTCGTAGGTCACCACTCTGGGGTGGCCTGTGCCTAAGCAGAGTATAGAATGAAGTAGAGGGCAAAGCCAGGAGCACCCAGCAGTCTGGGACTCTGCTTCCTTCCCGTATTGCAAGTTGCCAGGAAATACCAGAGAGGCTTCTGGCATGAAGGTCAGTTCCAATCTTTCACTTACCATGTGACCTCGCTCAAGTTATTCTGACTAAGACTGAGTGTTCTTTTCTTTACCTGTGAGATGAGGACTGTGGTGTCTGCATCTCTGAGTTCTTGTGAGGAGATTTAAGTAGTTGATGCAGTCTTCATTGCATTTAGTCAGCTCAGGCTGCCATAACAAAATACCACAGACTGGGTGATTTAAACAGCAGACATATAATTCTCTCACTGTTCTGGAAACTGGAAGTTCAAGATCAGGATGCTGGTATGATTCAGAGATTTGGGTGGAAATTTTGCACAAAATTTGGGGCTACATGTCTGGATCTATCTCTCTTGGGGTGCTCCCTCTGACTTCCTGTCATTGCCACTATTGGAGTTTTAGCCACCCCAAGGTGCTATGGCCTGCCATTAGTCTAAAAGCTGCAAAAATGGGAAACTCACCCCATGCAGCTCCTTTTTTCCAAGCATCAACTCTCCTCCAGAATCTGCTTACTTTAGGTTTTCACTCTCCAGTGCCTTTGGGTCATAGTTATCGTTGTTGTTTTTAATATCCAAAGGAGGGTCAGTCTAATAGGAACTTACAGTTATACCAGCAACTCAGTCAATGCTTTTACATCTGGGTATATTTATTGATTTTAAAAATCAGTAGATGTGTTAAGCATCTGGGAAGACACAGAAGAAAAATGTATTAGTAAACTAGAAGGTGAAACTGAGGAAACAAATGAAACTAAAACTATACTGCACATATGGTAAAACTGTGGGATATTAAAGACAAAAAGAGATCTCAAAATAACTGGGAAGGATAAAATCATCTACGAAAGAAAATGAGTAGATTTATAGATAACACAACAAAAATGAAGGCCCCACCCCCAGTACTCCCCTGGAATTATACTTCAATTGCTGAGGGAAAAAAAGCTAATATAGAGTATTATACCTTGCTAACCTATCATTCAAGAATAAGGATAAAATAAGATATACTGTGTAATAAACTTCAGAAAGAAGGAAGTTGTACCCAGAAGGAGGAAGAAAGAATAACATTGGGCAAAGAAACTGGCAGTCACATGAATAAATATAAATAAGCATTTGCTTTTTAAAACAATGCACATTTATTTTAAAACAAATGAAAAATTGGAGGGTAGGAAAACCAAGTAGAACTAAAATAATGAACAGTAATATTTTTAAGGTGAAAAGTTTTGGGGACATTTAAACATTCTAAATTTCTATAACATTCAGCAGAAGAATAAAGATAACTTCTGACTTTGTGTGCACTAAAAAACAAAGTGTAAACAAAAAGAGAAACATTAAGATGTACAACTAACACAGGATGTTAAACGGAAAATTTGACAGAGGCACCTGTCATTATATGCTACTTTCAAAATGAGGTAGTAAGTCAAAATGCAGTATTTAATGCAAAAGGAAGTATTTAATCCGTAGTCCCATGACTCAGGCCCATCAACAAGATCCAGTATGTAAAAGGGCATCCGGCTGTGGATTTTGAAGAGGATCTTGGGAGGGGGAGTTTTGGAAAGTCATCGAAGTCCAGTCCCCTAAAGATAGAGAGGTGAGGGTGCCTAACATTTCAATTCAACCTAGGTTTGTATATGATGCTGGGGTGGGTTGTGGGAAATTCTTCAACTCCTCAGAGCCTGGTTTTGTCGCCTGCAGTTGGGAGACATCTGTTCTGATAGTTAACATAGAACTGAGATGCTAAAGTGGCCTTTGGCAGGGAAGAGTGGGTAGAAGACTGTTATTTGGGAAGTATCCACATTCCCAAGACAGCAGGACAAAAGATGTACAATAGATTCCTATGGATACAGTGTAGAACATGCAGAGAGAGTCAAATGAGAGTCTTACCATTTACGGGACAGGTGATGTCGTACCTTGAAATGAAGATTCAAGTGTTCATTCATGCAATGAAGATGTATTGAGTTCCTGTTCTGTGTCATACTGGGGATTTAGCAGTGTATAAAATACATAAAAATATTTTTCTTTGTGGAGCTAACATTTTTATGGATTAATATCTAGGACCAGATATTTTAAATTAATATTTTATGTTGTCACTCAAAGTGACCACAGGACTGTTACCTGAAAGAGAGTAGAAGATTTGGGGTAAGTAAATATAAAATAAATATTTACAACATTTGAACTTTAATAAGTGGCTATTTACCAGACAAATACTACTAAAGAAAAGCTGATATAGCTATATTATCATCAGAAAACAGCCTGTTAACAAAAAACATTGTTAAGGATTTTTAAAAAGGATACAAGAAACTATAACAAATCTGAACTTTTTTAATTTCAAAATATACAAAGCAAAAACTAGCAGAATTACAAGGAGAAATAAGTCCATTATTATAAAGGAAGACTTAAACATAATTCTCTCTACAACTGATAGAGTAAACAGGCAAAAAAAAAATTATTGGGGATGCAGAATATTTTATCAATACAATGGATGGAGATTTTTAAATTATGGCCCATGGACCAATTCCGGCCCACTGCTTGTTTCTGTAAATAAAATTTTATTGGCATATAACGACATTTATTTATTTAGTATTGACTACGGTTGCTTTTTTGTTATAATAACAGAGTTGACTAGCTTGATAGACTGTATCTGCAATGCTGAAAATATTTATTATCTGGCCCTTTACAGGACATTTGTTAACACTGGTGTAAAGCATTTATACAAAACCTTACCTCTAACAATTGAACAGCACATATTCTTTTCGAGCACACATGACATGTGCAAAAATTGATAATGCAGCAAATAGCGAGTAATAAAAAATAACCAATATTATATGTATCACTGACCACAAAGAATTAAATCAGAAATCAATAATTGAAAGATAACCAATCCTCCTGTATGTTAGAAAGTTTTAAAAATCTTATAGATAATTAATAGATCAAAGAAGAAATCTTAATGGAAATTGTATACTTGAATGATAATAAAAATAATACATTTCAAAACTAGTGGGAAATGGCTAGAACAACTCTGAGAGGAAAGTGTAGAGCTGCAAAGATTTATATTCAAAAAGAAGAATCCATTTCAAAAGTTAGAAGATGAATAAAAGAATAAACTCAAAGACAGTAGAAGAAAGGAAATGTTAAAAACTGAATTAATAAAATAGAAAATAAAGAATCAATAGCAAAAAAGCAACTTAGTCAGAAAACAAAAAAAAAATAAAGAATCCTTTAGCAAGACAGTCCAAGAGAGAAAAAGACAAAAGGAACAAATACACACTGTTGAGAATGGAACTGCTTTGTGGTTAAATGGTGATGGGCTGGATAGAGCTGGGTAATAGGCACAATGTATTCTTTTTATTAGCCTGTGTACACTTCTGTATCTTTAAAAGATTTCATCACACATGCACAAAATAAAATGTGCAAACAGAAAACGAGTGTGGGCTCTGGATTCGAACCGCCTGAGCTTTAATACGGATTCTACAATTTATTAATGAGTGCCTTTGGGGGACATTACTCAAATTCTCTCTATGCTTCTGTTTCCTGTCTGTAAAATGGAGATTACAAGAGCATCTGGCTCATCAGCATTACAATTCCTCTTTCTCAATGCACTTGGATTTCAGGCCAAGGTTTCACTGATACTGATTATTCGAACTCGCTGTCCTCAGAATCACTTGACACATCTCCCTCAGCTTTAGACAGGACTGTTTAAACTACCCTCGAGACCTTGAGAAGCTGTCTTCATGCTTCAGACTCCACACGGGAGTTTCATAATATCTCACTGTACTGACTTTGACGTTTTTCTAGTTACTAGTAAATTTGGAGGTCTCTTAAGCCACTGTTATCCATTTGGATTCCCTCTTCTCTGAATTTCCCCTTTGGTCTCATATGCTTTGTCATTTTTGTATTGAGTTTCCTGTCCTTTTATGATTGTTACTCTGGGGTTACTTGTGTATTATAGGAATTGACTTTCTGTGGTATTTAGACGTTGCGGACATCTCCCAATCTTCATGTGTCTGTAACTTTGTTGTGCTGTCCTTCCTTGAACGATGGAGCTGGCCTGTAGTCACCCAGCTCAAGCAGGCGGAATTGGAGTTGGAACCCAGGGCTGTCTCTCTCCAAAGTCCATGTTCTTCCCATAGTGCACCCACCACTCTTTGCTTTCTCCAAAGAGGTCAAGTTCCCTGCTCAGTAAAGGCAGCATTTGGATATTTGAAAAGCCAGGTAGTGGTGCATTTCCAGAAATTACATGAAGAGGACTCCCACTGATGCTGCAGAAGCCATGCCGTTGCTTAAATATGAGATATCATGCTTTTAAAAGGCCTTTTCTGGAGCTGCGGGCAGCTCTCATTTCCCTTTACCTACCTTTGCTTTGGGTAACCATCACCTTCCCGGTTGTTAATTATTACGCACTAAGCATACGTCTAAATGGAGCCTCAGACCACAGGTTGTCTTGGTGACCTGACATCTCACTGACAAGCCAAGCTAAATATGCAAAGCTGCTCTAGTCTCCCCACGTTCCCTGCTCAGCCTTGACATCCCAGCAGGCAGTGTCCTCATTTCCCCAGCATCTCACATAAGGACCTCAGGTAATTCACCTCTGACTCACTTCCGCCCTGTTTTCTGCCGAATCCTGCCCCATCCCTGCCCCATCCTTTTCTCCCTGCTGTGTTGAGCTTCTTCACAGTTCCTCTGATCCAACCTCCTCTCTCCATCCTCACTTCTCTCCACTGTCCTTCTCATGTCTCTACTGCCTTTGTCATGACCTACTATTATATAGTTATTTTTTATGGCTGAAAATGTGGTCTGAGACCTGAATATGGGTCTTAGCTTTGCCACTCATTAGCACTGGCAAGAAACCCTTTTCTAGCTAGCAGTGGATTCATCAACAAGAATTCAATAAATGTCTACTCTGTATTAAGTGCTATAATGGACACCAGCAGTTTGACAGTGAATGATATAACCCCTGCCTTCAATTTACTCACAGTTTAGTGTGGAGCAGACATATAAGCCATCAGATGCATACAGTGTGGCGAGTGTGATAAGAGAGATGTGCTTAGAAGAAGTGATTAATTTGGCCTAAAAGGGAATGGGGATGGGGATGGTCAAGAAAGACCTTTTAGAGGAGTTGATACCAGAGCCAAATAGGGAAGGATAGGGAAGAATTTCCAGGTGGGCAGTGCTAGTGGAGGGCAAAGGTGTGGCAAAATGAAGCAAGTTGACATCATTAGGAATGTAGGTTCCTACTCCATCTTTCTCATGGGCCTGTGAGAACCACCCGTGAAAAACACATGTTGCGATTTGCCAACAAATGCTGTAGGGATGGGTGCTGTTAGTTGTTATCTGATTACATATTTGCATTCTGGATTTGATTTGATATTAGAGAAATGCCCAGCTTCTTGTCTGAACAGGTCTGGGTGACCTACTCCCGTGGCTGCCTTTCATGTACCCACCATGACTGTGCCACGAGGAAAGCACTGCGTAAGGCTGTGCTTTTAGTTAAATGGTCAGTTCATTTTTCCTCCTTGTTACAGTTACATGTGCTCTGTGTCTAAGCTTTACATGGGAGCTCCAGAGAGACTGGAGTGGAGAAAGACTCAGGACTGTGGAGTCAGGCTAACCTTGGATCAAATGCTGGGTCTGCCACTTTCTGCTTACTAAGTATGGCCCTGCCTCCAAGGCCACCTTGATTAGTTTGGTATGCTTTACGGTTCTTTGGGTAACCACTCTAGGAGCTGCAGGTGGTTAATTGCATCAATAGTTTGTGGGTGTTAATGGTTTAATTCTGAAGGCTGTCTTATTCCTAAATTCCCAAAATCCAAACCCTTCCCTTGGCCTATGAAGCTTTGTGAGAATTCACCTAACTCATCTTCACTGCATTCCCTGAGCTCTCTAAGTCCCATTAACATGGACCAAGATCATCGCCACCTAAGGGAATTTGCATTTGCTGTTCCTTCTGCCTAGAACTTTCCTCCACCTGATTTTTGTGCGGCTGGCTTCTTTCCAGCTGTCAAGTATTAGTTTAAATGTCACCTCTTATTGCCCCCTAGTCACCTGTTTTATTTTCTTCTTTGCACCTATCACCTGAAATTGTCTTATTTATTTACTTGTTTACTGTCTACCTCCTCTGCTAGAATGTGAGTTCTGTCTTAGTGAGTCTTTATCTGTCCTGATCACTGTTGTATCCCTAGAAACCAGACTGTGTATACACTGTGCACCCAATAAATGTGTTTGAATCAATGGGCAACTGAATAAATGGATATACTAGAAAGAAGAGGCAACTCTCCATTTAAAAATAGGGAAACTAACTTCTTTGGTACATATAAATACCTGTGGAACTGAAATATAAATGTTTGTGGGGCTGAAACATATTAATTGAAACATATTAATCCATAATAAAGCTTTTGGTTAAGAGTATCATGGAGAGTGTTCCTAAATGAGGAATAATTACAAGATTGGCATGCTGTGGGAGGCACTGGGAATTGAGCCTAGCATATTTAAGGCCAACTCTTGATTCTGAAATAGAGTTTGAGAAAGAGTTTCATTCAGGTTCTATAAGCTCCATAGCTATAATGTGGTGAAAGGCACTGGCCTTGGAGAAGCAAGGCCTGAGTTCACGTTCTAGTTCTGCATCTTCTTTGCTGTTTGACCTTGAACATTGCTTTTGAACATTTTGGGACTATGTTTCATCATCTGTGAAATAGAGGCATACTAAATGCAATGGTGATTCTAAGTGCCGACTGAGATGATGGATATAGTGTACTTAAAACAAACATAGGCTTGGTGCAAGATGTGGAGGGAGCAGGGATTATCATGTGACTCTGCTCTCTGAGCAGCTCCAGCCCTGACAGTGCAAGCTCAGAGGTCATCCCAGATAAATGTCTGCTGAGTGCTGGTTGAGGGATTGAGGGACGCTCACTCTTCTTTAACCTCTGTGGTCAGAAGCCAGTTTTCCACAAGCCTCACAGACATGATGAATTAGAGCTTGAATTTCATCTATAGCCAAAAAAAAAAAAAAAAAAAAAAAAAAAGTCCTTGTCTTCTTGGCTCTCACTACTCAGCATCTTCTGGGAATTTCTCTCAGATAGCAGAACTAACAGTGTCCAAGGTCAAGACTGTCAAGAAATGAAGCCCTTGCCATTGGAAGATGGGTCATGTGGGAGTCAGGAAGGGATTGCTGTGGACAGCACAGGAAGGCTCTGGAACCTCAGACAGCCCTTAAGTGGGGAGGCGCAGGCCACCATGCCAAATGTTTTGGTGGGGGAGGGTGGATCCTAACCTCCGTCGTGAGATGTACTGAATCTGGGAGACAGATACTGTCATAGTCCTTTCTATATGTGCTTCTTTTGGGTGGGGATATAGAAAAGACCTAGTATTCAGACACTGCTGCTCTGATCTGGAATTAAAGGAAAGGCGTGATGTGTCATACTGTGGGGTTCCTCAGCTTTCCCATTTTAATGGTCTCTCATGAGTTAAAATTGCTTATTAGGCTTCATACATGGGTTCAGAGGGCATTTGATGACTTCTAATGACCCTTCCTATTTGATGGCTCTGTGACTCTAGGGCTTCTTCTTTTTGCCTAGAAGATATATTCTCTATGACCAGAGGCAAAGAGGAGATTTCCACAGCAATTTCTATTCTCTGTGGTTCTGGGGAGAGAAGTAGCACCTCTGTTGATGGCTAGAGAGAGAAAACTGGAAGAGAGCATGTGGGCTCACAGTCTCTCAGGCTCCCACTACATCACTGAGTCTTGCCCAGCTTGTTTGGAAAGAAGGTCGGCTGGTGGTGACTGCCTGACAGGTATGTGAGTCATTGTTCTGCTTCCGGGTCACCAGAAAGACAAGGTGTGTTTGGCATCTAGTGGTTCCTCCTGCTGCTGGAGGCTATAGGCCAGATGGAAAGAGTGCTAGATGAGGGTCTGAATGACCGATTCCAGGCTAACTTCTAGCTATTAGGGCTGTGGGATCTGGAACTCGGAGTCCCCATTTCTAAAACGAAGGCATCGGACCAGGACCTGCAAATAGCGAAGGCTCCTGCTTGCTCTAAGAGGCTCTGAGACCCCAGAGAGCACAGGCTCATGGGGTCATGGCTGGCTTTACCCAGGCCCAGAAAACGGTTGTGTTCCCCTGCCCCATCCTAACAGGCTGCATCTGCAAAGTTGAGAACCTTTATCTGTCTGCTCTGTCTCATCGGTCCTTGGGAGGGGGGTGCTTTTCATTTCACAGATGGAGCAACTGTTTAAATAGTGGGTTCCCAGCCCAGTGGTTCACCTTCTCTGGACTGTGGAACCCTGGGTACTCCAAGCAGTCTTGGTATTTGCTAGTTTCCCTTCTCTGGACAAATTTGTCACTATCACTCTTGAAATGAAGCATCCAGAGGGGAACACAATGCAGATGTGACCCAGCTCTTACAGAGGGGATGCTTGAAAGCTGCTGAGCAGTGTCTAGAATTCAGACATTTCCCCAGCTGGCCTTATCCTCTATATGTGCCAAATCCATTAGACATCCTATTAGACATCTGTCCATTTCAGGCTGAGATAGAGTTTTACCATTGTGTTTCTGTGTTTGTAAGTTTGTGTGAAGAAAGCTCTTAGAAACAATGGCTGACTCTGGCGCCCCCTTGAGGAGAGCTGGCTGTGATTAGGCAGCCTCCCATACCTGGTGGTCATGGGCTACTATGTTTGTCTTATAGCAGCAGATAGTTTAATGACAAGGGTGATTTTGTTTATTAAAATAATACCTTGGTTTTTTTTTTATACCATTATAATAAGGTTTGACTGAGTACCTATCTGTCTTCTTAAGTAGGTGCCTCTGGGCACCCTTTCTTGTAACTATGGTACTTGGGGGCTTCTCTGGGTCTCTGCTTGTTCATCTTTAAATTAAGGCAATTTTTTTTAGCTCTAAATTATATGATTCTTTGGGAGCTAGATGGGACTTGTCTTTACAATTTCAATAACTGCTATTTTTGTGAGTGTTGTCTTTCCTTTAAGAATTATTGTGACCTTAAAAAAAAAAACAAAAAAAGAATTCATTCTTTTCCTAACTTTATTCTTCCAAATTTCAGTTTCTCACCTTCCCCTGATATTTCGCTATTCCCCACCCTCCTAACCAGAAGATTCTCTGAGTTCCGAGGGAAGCAGCATAGGATGATGCTTAAGAGCAGTGTCTCTGAAGGGGCCCAGCCTGAGTGAGTGGTCTGGGTCCATCACTGACTATCTGGGTGTCCGTGAGTGAGTCATGTCACCTCTCCATGTCGGCTCCATTATCTAAAAGAACGGGGATAACGCCAGCACCTGCCTTATAGACAAATACATGTTAAGTGCTTAAGTAGTGAAAAATAATGTTCAAAAGAATCATTTGTTCTTTTTTTGCATATTTATGGCTGAGGTGGCAAGTATAACCCAGAGTCATCACCAGGCTCTCTTCTTTTAGGAACTATAACAAACAAGCAAACAAACAGGATATATGGATCCTGAAGTTTCCAATGATGTCTGGTCTTAGTGAGGGACAAGTATAGGCTACTGTCCCCACCATCAGGAGAGCTGGTTGGCAGAATGGCTATTCGTGGCCACAGAGAGCAGGTCAAACCAAGGGTTTAAGAGAAGGGATCATAGCCAGAAGGTTATTTATTTCTGTCCACTACATAGTAAACACCAACTAAGGACCTCATGGACCATGTCCTGCAGCAGTATAAAAAAAGGATCCAGACATTGGGGGACTAAGACCTATGGGAAAAGTAGAGAGACCAATGAACAGCTATAGTGCCCTTTAAGGACTCCTAGGAGTCTGGAATTACTAGGGAGGGATTGGGAAGTACCCAAGACCAAGATATAGAACAGGCAAGATCCTAGAGAGTGAGAACTTGGTGAAATCAAAGTTTCGGACCATTATGGACAAACCCATGGCCTGCATGCCACATAGGCATCCTGGCTTCTCAAAAAGACCCTCACTATAAATGAGGAGTAAACAGTTAGAAAACTACTTCTCACAGTGGTAAGAATATATATGTTCTATATCTATTAGAAAAATAGAATATATCTATTTTTTCTATAAATAGTACAACAATAAAGCTAAATTTATTTTGAGTTGATTCCTTTTTAAAAGAACATAATCATATAGATAGCTCTGAATAACCAGTGTTCACCACAGCACAGTTTTTAGGGGCCCAGCCAGAAATGAGGGTCAGTACCTTGGAGAGCTCCAAAGGGGTTCCACATAGCTGAGGCAGGCGACTAGTTCAGCGTGAGGCAGAGCCTGCTGCAGGAACTAGAGAGGTGTCCGCCACCCTCTGCTGTAGGCATCATTGCAAAGGCTGGTGCTTCTCTTAGGTGGAGACCCCAGGGAGGGGTGATGGCAGACGGGGCCCAGGGGCTTAGGATGGAGACTGGGTACATGTCCTCTCCCTAGATGCAATCTTCTGTGTACCCAGGAGAGATCATGGCACGGATCTTGGAGTTAACTAGTAGGCTCTGTCACTAGGCTGTTTGTGGAGTTTTGCTGTCTTAAAGGTGGTTGGTAGCATTTCTCTTCTAGTTGAAGTGACTTATTTGAGATAAGAAATTGAAAGGGTAGTTACCACCCAAAGGCAGAACTGAAGAACTGGGGCAAGCCCAGCGGCAGTTCTGCTATTCCAGCCTCAGGGATATGTGGATTTCTCCGTTTACCCAATCCGTTTAGTTCTTGTGCGTGGCCAAGCACTGTCTGTGAGACGTGGGGTGAGGCCAGGTGTTTAAATGTTCATGGTTGAGTTTTGGCCCTGAACAGGGAAGCCTGAGTAAGTCTGTTGTAAAACTCGGCTGACTGCAGTTTGGGAGATGTAGCCACACGCATCTGGTGTGTGCGCATACACTATTTTTTCCTATCAGATGGGCATGTGAGTCGGATGTTTTTCTTTTGGAACAAGACATTAAAAAAATAACTTATAGGTTCAGGAAAGTCCCCAGCCAGGCATGGACTCTGGTGAAATGGTGATCTCGGCAGATTTTATCTATAGGGCTCCTCCACTTCCCCTTTCTCTTCTATCTCAATTCTCCTCCCATTCGCTGGTTCTCCGTGCACTTAGGGAATGTCTTTTCTGTGCAGGCCTGGCGTATGCACCTATGGTCACCTATAGCAACCACGTGCCCTAGATTCTCAGGGCACAATTCTGATTATACATACTGTCATTCTGATCCTTAAAAATGATTTGATAAATGCATGACGGAATGTGATTTGATTTTATGCTTTTATAAAACAAATTTATAAATCAGGACATTAACCTTCAGTCAAACCATATATCTGAATTTTGCATATAGGGAAATATGGTCATCATAGGTTTAAGACAGAAAATTTTTATCTCCTAGGCCAGTTCAATCCGTTGGAGGAATCACTTATGTTGAGAAGGAGTCTTAGGCTATAGCTGGATTCAGGGGGAAGAAGGATCATGATTGGTTAGCGATGTCTGCCACGAGCATCAAATGGCCAGTGGTGGTGCCTAGACTGTCTTTGGCACCAACTGTTTCTGTTTCAAGTTTCCACTGTCCTCAAGCTGTTCCAAGTCTCTCTTGTCAATATATTGGGGTAGGGAGTAGGTGAAATGGGTGAAGGAAGTCAAAAGTTACAGACTTTCAGTTATAAAATAAATACATCATGGGGATGTAATGTACAGCTTGACGCCTATAGTTAAGAATACTGTATTGCATATTTGAAAGTTCCTGAGAGAAGATCTTAAAATTTTTCATGACGAGAAAAAATTTTTTGTAACTAAAAATGGTGACAGATGTTAACTAGACTTATTGCGGTGATAATTTTGCAGTGTATACAACAAATGTTAAATCATTATGTCATATACCTGAAACTAATAAAATGTCACATGACAATTATAACTCAATAAAAAGGAAATTTTTTGTCACTGCTAAAAAAATTTTTTAAAGAGGAATGATGGTGATGGTTGCCCAACAATGCAAATGTACTTAATGCCATAGAACATGTAAAAATGACTAAAACGGTAAATTTAATGTTATGTATATCCCCCCACACACACACACAAAACTCAAAAAAAGAAAAAACCTTTGAGAAGAGACAGGATACTTGCATAGTCTCAAATAACTTCTTCAAGATATTTATTAATGACAAAAAGGAGAATAGCAGCTTTACAATGGAGCAACCTGGCCAACACCATCTTAACCAAGCATCAAAGGTTAATATCACTGGTAATAGGATATATTCATGTAGCTCCTGATATGTATTCTGTGATATTCTTGCCAAAATGCATAACTTGAATCTAATTATGAGAAATTATCAGATAAACCCAAGTCAAATCGCATTTTTAAAGAAGTGAATAATACTTTTCAAAAGCATCCAGATCAGAAAAGACAAAGAAAGACTGAATGCTGTTAGAAATGGGAACAGACTAAGGAGACATGACAGCCAAATGCAGTGTGGGATCCTGGGCTGAATCCTACAGCAGAAAGAAAGACCCTTCGTGGAAAAACGGGTGAAATCCACATGATTTAGTTAATATTATTGTACCAGTGTTAGTTTCTTACTTCTGATCTCTCCTTACACTATGGTTCTAGAAGATGTTCACATTGAGGAAACTGGGTCAAAGATATGCAGGAACTCTGCTGTTTTCACAACTTTTCTGTAAGTCTAAAATTATTGCAAAATAAAATATTTTTTTTTACATGGATAAAGTGGTTAAAATAAAAAGTGACTAAAAACTAGGGCTCTAGAGTCAGACACACAAAAAAAATGCTGTCTAAGGTACCCATCTCAGGGGCTGGCAGAGGCCTGTTCCTCAAGTGAGCCTTCAGAAATAGGCCAGGAAAAGGGAGGACATTAGGACTTCTCATTACTCCTTGCATAGCACATGGCCAACTCTGTTCTGAACCCCAAACTGGGCTTCTTAGTCTCCTAATTTAATAGGGAGAACCTGGTGTTTGGAGGCAGATAGACCTGGCTGTAAATCCCGAATGCTCCAGGTACGCTGTGTGACTCCAGGAAGGTTACTTAACTTTTCTGTTCCTTGGTTTATTCCCCTATAAAATTAAAATAATAATATATACCTCTTAGGTTTATTATAGGAATTAAATTATATAGTACATTTAAAGTGCCCTTAGTGGTTCCTGGCACATAGCAGGTGCTCCATAAACAAGAGCTCTTACAACAACTCATAAGGTCTGAAGACTAGGTCACTTGCTCCAGATTGGCTGACTCTACCTATTTTAAATAATGGGTGTCACTCATATTTTGGGTAATAATTCCATCCTACTTCAACTCATAAATCCAAAAAATAAATAAAGGAAGTGACCTTTACTCAGTGATTTGGAATTTCAGTGGAAGGTTCTGTAATTGCTGGTTAACAGGCCCGGGAAACCAGCTCTTGTGCAGTAATTGGAGGTGTGCAGGTCAGGACATTTAATTACGGCCTGGCCGCCTGGAATAGAAACCTCGCTGCCATGACAACACCTTTCTGCATCGGCCTGATTAAGTCAACAAATTGTTGGTTCCCAGCCCAAACTGGATGGTGACAAGGGCTTTCTCTTGCTGGAATCTTTGGATCTTGACGTGCCAGTCAAATTCCTTCACAAAGGCAGGAACAGGATAAGACATGGCCCCTGTTCAAGAGACATCTGCTGTCTGGTGGGTGAGATCAGCAGAGTTGGACCTGTCAGGGAGAGTCGAAAGGGTGTATGGTCTGTGGAGGCAGCAGAGCCTAGTGATCGGTGAAGCCTGCCTGCCCACATTCAGATCCAGCCCCACAACTGTGGTGTGTGCCTTGGACAAATAACTTCTTCGGGCCCAATTTCTTTATCTATAAAATGGGAATAACCATAGTATTTACCTCCTAGAGTTGCTGTGAGGATTAAATGGGGTAATGTTTATAAAGTGCTTAGGACAATATCTAGCATGTAGTGTGTTTGATATTATTATTGGGCTTGGACTAATTATCTGAAAAGGGAATAACTTCTGGGTCTGTGTTATTAGGGAAGACAGCCGGGACCGTTGGGTGTCTCCTCCACAATCC
This sequence comes from Rousettus aegyptiacus, assembly GCF_014176215.1. Classification (NCBI taxonomy): domain Eukaryota; kingdom Metazoa; phylum Chordata; class Mammalia; order Chiroptera; family Pteropodidae; genus Rousettus; species Rousettus aegyptiacus. The sequence goes on along the minus strand of NW_023416284.1, from coordinate 26,907,737 downwards.
TACCCTTGGCTAGAGCCTCCTGTCTCTTGTCTTCCTGCCCCCAACCCCCGCCGCCCCTGCCTGCTGAACACCTCAGTGCCTTTGCTCCTGCTCTTTGCCCCCTCACCTCCTGACCCATTCCCACAATTGAGCCATCTGAGAATCAGGCCAAACGTCGCAACTATCTTGAAATCCTTCCTGGTCTTCAGCCTCCTCCAGACAGGGCCAGTCAGCCACCTTTGTCTTGCCCTCCCAGGGTACCTATCACCTGGTGAAGTTAGCCCCTTCCACACTGCTCAGGTGACTTGGTTTCTTATGCATCTCCATCATCCACCATGCTGGAGGCAGGTAGATCTGGATGTACATTCTGGCTCCTAATTTGCTAGAGGCAAGACACTTGGGAAATCATCTCCCTTCATCTCTTATCTTTACAAATGGGCACCACCATGTGGCAAGATTGAGTAGAGACTGTGTGTTTGGCCCGTCACTGAGTCCAGATGAAGGTCACACTGTTCCCTCCCTCCCTCTCTCCTCACCTTTGTCTGCGTGACCTAGCATGAGGACTGGCGCTCCAGAGAGGTCAAACACATGAGTTTCTAAATGCCCCTTTCCTCCTGTCCTATGGGTTCCTGGGACCCACCACAAGGCCTAACTCATGCTGGGGTCAATGTATGTTTGCATCTCCCCCCCACCCCGCTCCCCTCTTTAATTCATACCTTCATTCTCTAGCATGGGGCTATCAAACAGCAGGGAGGGTCCCTCAGTCGTGAGGATGTGGAATGGGAGTGAACTGGGCCTGAAGCCACATGGGAGAGGGTTCTGGGGGCTGGCCCAGGTCCTATGCTGGGTTCAGCCTTTCCCTACCACAGGAGAACTAAATGTGCTCTACTTTTAAATTTGAAACATATCAATGGGCACCATCTCTCCCACATCAGAGCCCAGGAAAGAGGGTGGGGGGTGGTTGAGAGTGGGTGGGGAACTAGGGGTAGAATACGTCATCAGAAGAGAGGAAATTAAGCTCAGTGACCGAGTGACCTGGAAATGATTCATCTCATGCTCCTGAGCAGTGTAGGTTGTGTGGGGGTGAGGGTGGGGGTGGCGCGCACGTCACAGTCTGAGTCTTGTCAGGTTAACCTTTCTTGGGAAAAGCAGGGAAGGCGTTGAGCTGAGTTGCCCCCACCTCACTGAGTCCTCCTGAGAAGCTTAGGAGTCTGACTCAGGCCTGAGTGGACCTGCAGCTCTATCTCTGCCCCTGCCACCCCCAACCCCTGTGAAGTTCTACAGAAAGAAAGCACAGAGGTCTCCTTTCCTGCTCAGCTCTTACTCACGGGATGCTGTGAGAGAAGCTGCCTCTATTGGCCCCTGAAGGACCTCACATTCTCTCCACCACCTTCAGAGGCGGGTGCTCCTCTTACCCCATTTAACACGTAAGGAAATGGAGACACACAGAGGTGAAGTTATTTGCCCCAGGTTTGAAAGAGCGTGAAGTGATACAGCAGGGGCTTGTCCCCAGGGCTGTGGCCCTCCAAAGCAGTCAGTCATCATGACCTCTCGGCGAGGCAGTGAGGGGAGCGGAGCAAGGGATGATGCCCAGGGGATCTTGGGAGCGTTCGTTCCCCCCTGAGTGGTCAGGTCGGTCAACCTGGCTGGGTTTCCTGAGGTCGTGGCACCCAAGGTTATCGACAGGAAGAGGGGAGACATAAAGCAGGACAGTGCTGGGGATGGTAGCTGGTCGAGGCTGGGAGGACTCTTGGGGGGACAGTGAGACTGTTGGCCCAGAGAACAGAGGGGAGCAGCCAGCGGCCCCTGAACCTTCAGGAAGGGAGACAGAAGGCAGGCTCCAGAGTGAGACAGAAGGCAGGCTCTGATGGCAAGGGAAGAGAGAACTGATATCTTGAGGATACCTGTTCGGTGCCGGGCATTATGCCGGGACCGGGAGACCCAGATCAGAATAAGGCTGAGTTTCTGTCCGGAGGAAGCTCAGTGGAGTGTAGTTGCAGGTGAATAGATCCATATGGGCCGTATAAATGCAGTGCGCTCTACCACAGACAGTTGTGTGCTACTGTAGACAGACATGTGTGAGATGCTCTGGTGGGACAGAGGAGGGAGTGGGTGTGGGGGACGGTGAGAGAAAGATGCCCATTTGAGCCGAGTCTTGAATGGCAAGCAGTTGTTCACCTGGCAGCCTGAGGGAGGCAGCATAGAGAAGCATCCCAGGGAGCTGGATGAGCACCACAGGGAAGGCTGGTGGTGATGGTGGGAGACAGACGGGCTGGGCAGCTGGAAGGAGCAGCTGGACAGATAAGCACGGTGCACTTGGGAAGTGCTATGGAGTTTTCAGGGGCTGCTGGACCACTGCAAGATGAAGCTAAGGGGAAACTTAGATAAATGCTTAGATTGGTATTCAGAGAAGTGACTCTGGCAGCCATTGTGGAAGATGGACAAGGTTGGGGCTGGGGTAATAGGGAAGCTGGGAGACCCTGTCACAAGGGTGAGAAATGGAGAGTACTGTTACCAGCAATCCCTGAAGCCTGGCCGCCACGTCGAATCTGAGGATCTAGAATGGGGCAGGAGGCAGCAGCCACCTATGGCTCCCCATTCTGGGTGATGACCAGGGCAAAGGTCATCCTGCAGATGGAGGCAGGTATAGTGGACATAGGCCATACTGACCTGTGCCAGACACTAGGCTGGCTGATTTGCCTGATAAAGAAATGGAGGTATAGAGGGAATAAGTAAGTTACTCAGGTCACATGGCTGATGGCTACTGAGATGGAATTCCTCACTGGACTTCTCTGATCCCACAGGCTCCCACAGCCACCAGGAGCCAGGGCCTCTGGACTCCACCAAGCTTGTCATTTTCACCAGTTCTGAGGTAGCTGCTGCTGCTCTCATTTATTCACTTGATGAACATTGACCTCAACCACATGCTGGATGCTCGGGGCTCCGGGGTGAGCTAGGCACAGCACCAGGGTGCAAAGAGCTCATAACTCTGCAGAGGAGACATGCACACACACAGAGAAAGAGAACACAAGGCATCAAGTGGCCCAAGGGAGAAAAAACCAGACCCTCTGAATAGATGATCCCCGTTGGGACGCAGGAGATGTTCTTGTGAAGAGGTGGCTCAGACACCCTTTTCCTTTCCTGCTTATGCCCTGTTTCTTCATCTTCCCAACTTCACTCTCATTTTAAATGAAGGAAACACCAGGTCTGGAAAGAGGACACGGCTCTTGCTTGCATATCCTCTCGCCTGGAATAGAGTGATTTAATGAACATGCCCCATGGGCCAGCCTGTCCTCCTCTCTACGACCCTAGGAGATGGTACTATATCATCCCCCAGTTACAAGGGTAAATCAAGGCTTAGAGGGAGGGCCCCAGACTTGCCCAAGGTTGTTTGGACCTCGACCCAGAGAGCCTTCTGTCCTCCAGTCTCCTTTGTTGAATAGAACCACACTGGTATATATTCAGTGGGCATTTTAATTGAAAGGCATCAGGCCAATTAAGTTTCCAATCGGAACATTAAATATTTCATATCCTTTCATGTAGTTTAATTGTCTGGACACTGTGGGGCTGGGGAACGAATGGCTCGTGGTTCATGTGCACTTGCTCACCAGGAAAGTTGGCCTTGCTTCCTTCTGGAAGCTTCTCACAGAATTGGCTCTTGTCTTCTGGTTGTATTTTATGTTGTAACCACTTCTGAGAGTTTAAAAATGTGTATGTTTTGGGGGAGATGAGGACAGGGATGCTCTAAAACAGTCAAGCATGCGACCAGTTAAATTCTCTAATCTCTTTGCTCTAACCAGCCCGTGGAAGGGGTAAGCACAGAGGCACCACAATTAAAGTTTTGGAGACAGTTGTAGAGAATGGATTTTTGTAATTCAAATCATATTTTAAATGCTTCAAGTGGTACAAACGAGTTTGATATCCATAGTAAATTACTTAATAATCTGAGGAAATCTGATTCCTTCTCTTTTTCTCCCTTTCTCTCTTGTTTTCTCTTTCGTATATTTGGTCACCTTAGGGAGAGGAGCCCAAGGCTAGTTTAGGACACCAGGGTTTGGTGTTAGCTCTGTCACTCAATATAACGTGGTCTTGTGTAAGCGTCTAATATTGCTGAGCCTCAGTTTCTTTAGCTGTAAAATGAGCATGGGCATCTTTATCTGACAGGTTTGTTTTGAGACTAAACAAATGGTCATATGTGAAGCACTGGACACAAATCTTGGCAGAGGATGGGCTCTCTTAGATTTTGCCTAAGAACCTTCTCATCTGATAGCGGAGAGAAACATGAAAAGAGATGAAGTATGGAACTGTGGGTGAGTGCTAATCTGGGAAGGTACACACAGGGGCTGTGGGATCCCCGGGGAGGGAAGCCTCACCTTCATGGAGCGGTCAGGGAGAAATCAGAAGTGGGGACATTTTAAGTGGGTTTTACAGACTAAGTAGGAGCTGTTTGTCCGGTTATTTACATATACCCTGGCTTAATCCAAACAAAGATTTAAAATAGTTTATAGACATTTTACATGAAGGTAAAATTAAGTAAATGAGGAAATAAGACACAAGGAAAATAAGAGGAAGAAACTAAAATAAAGCCATGGGGGCAGGTTAAGCCAAAAAGCCCTCGGAAGTGAGCAACGTACTTGGCACTCAGCTTCTCAGAATTGAAAACGAAAAGGGAGCATGATTAGATTGGCAGCTCTTAATCATAGTGTCCATAGGATGAAAACAAATCAGGTGCCCAGGATATGCACAGCTTGCTCCAAGGCTAAGAACTGAGGCATCTTCTCCCCATGACCCCTCCACAAGGGATTCTGTGTGATGTAGTCCTTAGTGACATTACCAGAATAATCATGTCATTCCCAAGCGAGTGGTTCTGACAAGTAGGGAACAGTGTTCATGGCAGAGGGAAAAGCATGAGTCCAGCTCCAAGTCTTTATTAGGGGTTCAGTGCAGGGAATGTCTACAGGCCAATTGTCAACATGGTTCTTGACTAGGGTGACTCGGTGGGGCCCCTGGGTACCTATGGAAGCAGTCTGGGGGTGAATGGCATTGCGTGAGGTGGAGGACACAGGAAGGGCAATGCTGGGGTATGGGAGACCTGTTTAGACTCGGGAGGAGACAGCAGTCAGGGCAGCTGTGACCTTTGCTCTCAGACCATTTGTAGCAGGGTTGGAGACTGGAAAGGTGGGTCTTCGGGAATACTAGAAGCCTGATTGGTTGGGCTGCCTCTGGCCTTGGCTCTCAGAGGCTGGTCACCTTTATAAAGATATTGCAAGATGTTTTCTCGTATGAAATTTGAAACAAAAACAAAAACACGTACTCTGCAGGCTGTCAGGAAGCAATGTGAGAAACCCAAGCCGCCCCACTGTCAGAGCCTCATATTTTGGGGTTTTTGTCTGTTCTATTTTTGAGGCTGGTAAACTGGTTTCCTGTTTGTTGCAAAATGGGTGGTTGTCGCTGTCTGTGCCTGGCCTGAGGGAGGTGGCCTCATCAGCTGAGGCCCGTTGTTCTGCCCTAAGTCAGTTCCCTCCTCTGCAGGCGACGAAGAGGAACCTGGGATTGCCACAGCACGGCTCGAAGCAGGGGCACCCCACCAGACACTTCCCAGGAAGCCCGGGTATTTGAAGTCACCACACTCAGTTGTGCAAGTGCCCCTCTCTGGAAAGCTTAGTCCCATGTCACAAAGAGGGGATGTTTCATACTCAAGAGTAAAAAAGAGACTCAGTAAGAACATGAGGGTAAGACTTAGAAGAACAAACCATGTATTATTGGAAGGATAAGAGGAGAAACCAAAAAAAAGCTGCCATTTATTGGTCAATTTATACTTGATGCAAGGCTGTCATTTTTACAACTCTTATCTCTTTTTATTGTTACACATTATTCCTTTTTTACAGATAAGGAGCCCAAGGCTCAGAAACATTTAGTTGACTAGTTATGTACTCCAGATGTTGGCACTTTGGTGATATCTCGGAGAGCAAGTTCAGTAGTCCTCCCACTACCTTTATATTAGAGCTTGAAGAGGCAAAAAAGCCTAAACTCACACAGCTAGTTGGTGGTAGAATCAAAAAGTGAGTTAATGAGTGGTTTCTAGTCTATTCATTTTCCAAACTGCCTTAGATGCTTTCTGAACCGGCAGGGACACGATGCTAGTCTGGCATGGGACAGAGCTGAAACTCTTAGCCGGGCCACCCAGCCTGGTCAGTGTGAGGGTCTACATTTACAAACATTGCCACTCTCTCTCTCTCAGAGAAACTGGATGGGGACTTCCACGCTGGACCTCTGGGCCATAGCATTCTGCCTCTCCCCGCCCCTTCCCCTCATTCCGTCACATGCCATTCTAGGCTCTGCAACTCCCATCTTGTCTTCTGGGGTTCAAACAATGAAGACTCTTCTGAAAGTGTGGATCTGTTTTATTGGCTGGTTATTCCCTTTCATTGGTGGTTTGCAACCTGTTCCTGGACCCCTGGGCATTATTGTAAGGAGAGCTGAAATCTGTCTTCACATCTGTATTTTCTCAATTGACAGATGCTAAAAGTCATCACTAATTTTTTTGCAGGATCCTTAAATTCCCCAGGCTGGCACCACCACCTGGGGACATTCTCAGGTCTTAGTAGTTCTTCCCAAATAATTCGTTTTCCAGATTAACCCAACTCAGGGCTGAGTGCAGGGTGGGTAGAGGATAGGCAAAGCCATCGGCCTAGGTGGCATCACCTTGAGAGACCTTGGAGAAGCTTGAGGGGAAAATGACCTAATTGCTGGAGGGAGGTGGGCTTTTGCTCTCCCAAAGTGCCCCCTACTTTACAGTCTCCTCCCATTCCCCCTGCCTTGGATAATATCCTCTCCCCGTCTCTTTCTGCTGAGGCCTCCCTTGCTTTGAGGCTTAGCAGATGGCCCTCTGCCAAGAAGCCTAGCATCTTCTTCCTCTAAGCCCGAATCAGCCTTTGGTTATGCTGCCTCTCCTCTGACCTGCCTTCATTGTACCTGCTTTTAAGTTCTTTGTGACTTTATTTAATTCCGCTTGGTAATTGTAGCTCCTTGAGTGTGAAGATAGCATTAATTATAGTTTGTTCTCCCCACATTATGGTTCAGGCCCTGATCATGTCAAAGAAAGGGAGAAGGAAGTTCAGGTAGGTGGGTGGCTCATTCCTTCCGTTGTCTTGGGGTAGGTCCTGGCTGAAACACTGTGGGAGCGACAGCGAAGGGCGCGCCCCAGCTCAAGCCCATTCCATCACCCCTGGGCCTGTCCTTTGGATAGGAGACATCTCATCACTTGGGTTCTTGATATCTCGATACTTTGAAGATTTTGTGAAAGGGACTCCTTCCTTGCTTTTTTATTTTGTCCCCCGTAGCTGGCCACATTTGAGGTCCCTCCTTAGTTTTGTTTTTGCTATTTATTGCTGCATAACAAACTTCTCCAGAACTCAATAGCTTAAAACAATGATTTATTACCTCTCACAATTCTGACAAGACAGTTCTCTGCTGGGCTCAGCTTGGCTCACTCTCACGGCTGCATTCAGGTAGTGCCTGGCCTGGGCTGGGACGTCCTAGAGAGTCTCACTCACATGCCTAGGGTCTTGGTGCTGGTGGTTCTTCTCCACATAACCGCCCATCCTCCAGCAGGCCAGACCTGGTCTCCGGGTTCCAGAAATGGAAGTAGCCAGGCCTCTTAGGGCCTAGGCTGGAACTGGCACAGTGTCACTTCTGTCACATTCTTCAGGCTGAAGCAAAACTCAAGGCCAGCCAGATTCAAGGGGAGGGGAAGTAGACCCCACCCTTCGATGAAAGGAGTAGCAAAATCATATTGCCAAGAGTCTAGGAGTATTTAGCAATGACCCTTCTTTATTTGCTTTGAAAGATAAAACCCTCTTTCTGGAAACCTTTGTGAAATGGCTTCTAAGGAAGCATCCTGAACATAGTATGGTCAAGTTCAGGGACTGATGCTCTGGTCTCCGCTTGTCCCAAAGCTCTGGAAGAGGCTGTTTGCAGAGTGGAAATAGTGATGGCTGCTTCTAAGGAATGTGGGCACGCTCCTCCTTGGTTAACATGAGCAGCATCTTTCAGGCACACAGCCCCTGGCGCTCCGCAGAGGACTTTCTTGGGTTCCACATCATGACGGGTGCAATTCCTCAGATCATGCTGAAGTTTTTCCTGGAGTCCTCTGAGCATTAATTCCCCTATGAAAATAAGACCCGAATGTTTTTTGTCATCTTCAACATGTGTTTCTTGGACTGAAAAATGTTTTAAAACTCTTCTTCCTAACTCTAAGTTAGAGGTTTTTTGTTTGTTTGTTTTTGTCTTTTTATCACCAGCAACAGAAACTAATTCTCACTAACTTTTTAAAAAAGAAATGTATTAAAAAGGAAAAGGGGGTGTGGAGAGTCTCATGGTATTGGTGAAGGGTTGAAGAAGTAGGCCAGGAGAGAGCGAGAACCGAAGCAGTGGACTGATGGGTTACAAACACTCGTTTATAGTTTGGGGAGGTGCTGACAGAACGGGCCAGGTCCTGCAGGAGCATTGAGGCTGGCGTGTCTATGACAAGCCCTCAGCTCTCTTTGGCTTTTCCCGAAAATAATGTTTTCCCAAACTTGTGACTTCTGCTGGGTTAAGCTTCTCTGCATTCTTAGTTCTACAAGAGAAAAATATTTCTTGTCTTTCATACTGATTCCCTTTTCTTTATTTGTTTTTAATGAAAAGAGGTGTGTGAATTCAAAATCTTCTTTCCTCCTTCCTCTGGGAGAAGGAAGGGAAAAGTTTCCCAGAGGAATTCGTCTTGGGTAGAAGGACAGAATTTTAAGCTGAGACTGCTGAAATGGAGACTTGTCACCCAGAGGTTGGTGCTTTGCTTTGCTGGCCATAACTCTGCAAACCCTGAGACCTGTGGGCTTCAGTGTAGATCATAAAGGTTCAGGGAAGTGACTGAAGCTGGGACTTGGTTTAAAAATGAACAGAAGAGCCTAGAGCCTTAGCTCGGGCTTCCTGCTAGGCTGGGAGACACTTGCTCAGGTGTGAGTTTTGGTAGCGGTCCACGTACGAGACACTTGCTCAGGTGTGTGGGCTTTGGTAGTGGTCCACGTACCTCAAAAGTATTCCTACAACAACACCCCCGCCACAGGAGGATACTAGGCAGGAAGGCTCTGGGTGACAAAGAAAGAGGCTCGTTTGATAGTGAATTTTTTTGTCATGGCCATCCTCGTTCACACCTGGAGAAAAAGAAAGTTAAGACTTTTTCCATCAGTTTCACAACATAGTCTGGAAGGATTAGAGAGAAAAGAAAGAAAGAAGATGAAAGCAGACACCTATTAAATTCTTTATGCCAAGAATTGCAGTTTGTATGTGTTTTCATCTATATGAGCACATTGGTCCTCAGAGAAAACCTATTAATATTAATTGTGGGAAAGAGTATGGAATATGCTGTTTTGTTGTTTTTAACATTTTTTTAAATTAATTACAAAATGACATACTTAGTTTAGAAAATTTAGGATATACAGAAAAGTACCAAGAAGAAAATAAAAAACGCTGAGACCTGGTAAGGATAAATCACCTGCCCATTTAATAAGTTATGGAGTGTGGATTTGAACTAGAGAGAGACCACAGCATGTGCCCAGCTCCCCTCTTCACTCACTCACTCATTCACTCAGCCAACGTAGATTAACTACTTTCCGTGTATCATAGAATACATCATCTAATTTAATTTTACAGGAGAAGAATCTGTCAAGAGGCTAAGTTATTGGCAAGATTGGGATGTATTTTTAATATGTGTATAGATAGGTAGATAAATAAGTGTGGACGTGTTTATGCATAGCTTGGAATACACACACGCACACACGCGCACACGTGCGCGCACACACACACACACACACACACACACTTCCTAACTCTGCCAACTAGCAATAACACTCCAGTAGAAATGAGCACACACATTGCAGATCTTATTTTCCAAATACCATTTTCCGATCAAAGGAACCAGAGCTCCTTGGAGAAATGGTGGATTCTGGGGCTGGGTAGGGAAAACACAGGCTGAAACAGTTTATAGTTCTGGAAAGTAAGGAAGTGATTTAAAAAACAAAACAAAAGACGAGGGATGTCTGAAAGACACAAGGACCAACTAGAAAGAGCTCTCGATAGCCAAAGCTGGAGCAATATGAGCAATAAAATAAATAATAACAGTATTGAATTATAACCAAAAGGATCGATAAGTATGTTTATTACCAATCAATAATTAGATAAATAAATAAGGACTAGGGCACAAATCTTCTTCACAGAAGAATTCTAGTTAATATGTGCTACTCCCCTTCCAGTAGATAGAGCTTAGTTCCCCTCTCCCTGAGGGTGGGTTAGACATAGTGACTCACTTACAAATAATAGAGTGGGAAGAGGAAAAACAGTAACGTCATGGTTGATAACCATGGCAGACACCACCTTAACCAAGTGATCAAGGTTAGCAGCACAGGTTCAAAGTCATGTTGACATCATGTGCCCCCAGAAATGATGTGAGAATAAGGGTACTTTACCTCTGCGGTATTCTTCCCCCAAACTTATAACATCCAGTCATGAGAAAATATTAGAAAAAACTAAATTGAGGGACATTATGCAAAATACTGGACCAGTACGCTTTAAAAATAGCAAGGGTTGGGGAGTTGGAGGAGGGTGGGCAAAATGGGTGAAAAGGGTCAAAAGGTACAAATTTCCAGTTGTAATACGAATAAATCATGGGGATGTAATGTAAAGTGTGGTGATATGGTTAATAGTGCTGTATTGCATATCCGAAAGTAGCTAGGAGAGTTGCCATCATGAGAAAGATTTATTTTTATAACTGTATGGTGGTGGATGTTAACTGAACTTATTGCGGTGATCATTTTGCAATACACACAAATATCAAACCATTATGTTGTCCACCTGAAACTAATAATGTCAACTATACTTCAATTTAAAAAATGGTACAAATTGCTACAGATATCCCGAGGGGAGTATAAGCAGTATATATCAAATAGTTGTGCATTTTCACCCAGAAGTTCCCCTTATAGGAATTTATACTAATAAAGCAATCACTGATGCAGTAAGGATTACCTAGAAGTATGCTCTTCACTCTTTTATATGCAATAGTGAAAGACTAGAAATAATCCAAATATGCAAGAATATCAGATTGATTCTGCACATTCTGGTACATATGTACAATGACATACCATGTAGCAAAAAAAGCAATATTGTACAATTCTGTGTTACAAATGGAAAGGTAGTTGTATAATAAATGAGAAGATAAGGTATACACAGAATGATACAAATTTAAGGAAAAAGCATAAACATGTAAATAAAAATATTTCAAGTACAAACGCCCAAATGTTTTGTTACAAGAGTATTTTCTGAGTAGTGGGATTACCAGTGATTTTTTCATTTTCTTCTCTGTGCTTTTCTATATTTTCAAAATTTTCTACACTGTTGTTTCATGCTCAAAGAGCCTATGTGCTAAGCCCCCTCTGGGGGACTCACAGTGCCTGTTAACATAGCAAAGGTTCCGAGTCCCTCAGGAGAGAAACCTTTACACATGTAAACTCAGTTTTCCCTTGATTTATTTGACCACATTGTTTCTTCATGGCTTCGTTCCCAGAATTGTACCTAGCACACAGTAGGTGTCCAATATATATTTTGTGAATGAATGAATGCTTAAGATGGGTGGGAAATGCACAGCCCTGGCCCTCCCTCCAGAGCGCAGTCTTCCCACCTGCTCTACTGGCCTCTCCAGCGGGGCAGCGTCTCAGCCCTTCTGTGTGTGGCCAGCAGGAACCAGCCATGCGACACAACCCCGAGCAGTGAGCAGAGAAGCGAAGGACCAGAGGAGTGGCCCGATTAAGAGAAGGACCTGTAGAGCACTCAGAGCTGGAGCAACAAGTAGGGCCACCAACGAGGCAGAGGGAGCCCAGAAAGCTGACCGAGTACCAGGAGCTTCCAGCATTCCTGGGAACAGACTGCACGGATGTCCTGGGAGGCCCCAGAAAGTAGCAGGCCTCAGGTTCCCAGGACCCGAGGCATCTGTGGTGGCATGTGATTCTGGTTATGCCCACTGGCGTCATGGCGCACAGGGTGGGAGCTGCCCAGAGCAGCCCACTCCTGTGTGGGCCAGTTCTGATGCTTGGGATGTTCTTCCTTATATTAAACAGAAATCTCCCTCCCTATAATCCCCATTGATCACTATTAGTCTGGAGGGCGGGGGATGGGGGAATGGTCCCATCACCCTGCCATAAGGTGACATCTACATCTGGAAGAACACAGTCTATTCTGTTCACTCCCTGCCCCTCAAGGACACATTTCTATCACTGCAGGACTCTGGAGGAGGCGGGAAATGGATTCACACACAGGCACTTTATGTTACTTTGCATCTCCTGATATGGTTCTGGTGGTTCTCCCATTTTCCTTTATTTTCTACCCAGATAACTTCAGCATATGTGATGAGCTTGAGGGGAACCACCTTGGTTTGGATTCGAATCGCATGAAAGGTGTCCTTTCTCTAAGTCGAAGTCATGGCAGGAGGGAAGGGCCCCACCACTGCGGCTTCTGCGAGGCTGTCTTCTCCGGTCTCCTTGAAGCCTCTGTTCCCATGCGCCTGGCACTTGGTGGCTCCTGGTAGGGCAGGTTTCAGGTGGCCGCTGGGTGTTTTCCCTTCACTTCTTGAGCCTCTCGCCTTGGGGCATGAGTGCCAACTGAGGGAAGGGAACTAGGGAGGGGCAGATGGTGACAGCCAGGACCACTGGCAGGCGGAAGGCAGAGCCCTGGAGAAGGTGTCTGTGAGTACCGGAGAAGCCGGAAGGGAGGCTGAGTCACACATTCATTTATCCACTCAGCAGGCATTTCCTGGGGCCTTCCAGGGCACAGTGTGCCTGAGAGCAGGCCCCGCTGCCCTGCCGGAGCCCCCATCCTCTCCCAAGGACACGGTCGCGTCCCTGGGCCAGACTCCCAGTTCCAAGAAGATGAAGCCTTGTCTCAGGAGAGTGTTCTCTGAGCAACTTCGTGTATACCCAGATACCAGACACAAAGGTGAATGGCATGGCTGCTGCCTCAAGTTACCCAGGACCTGGGAGGCACAGATGGACAAGTGAATGATGCCATACAGCGGTGGCATGGTAGATGTTGGGGAACACAGGACAGGAGAAGCTGTCACTTCTGCCGGGTGAGGGTGTGGTGAGTGTGTCTAGAAAGGCTTCGGGGAGGACTTGTCTCCCGAGCTGGGTCTGGAAAGCTGAGAAGGTATTCCCAGGTGGTCCAAGACGTGGCACTGAGGAGAAGGCAGAGGCCGTGATGCCTGAGAAAAACATGATGCTGAGGAAACTGAAAATAAATAAGTAGGTCTGGAGCATGGGGTTTGGGAGCAGGGAAGGGAAATGTGTGTCTAGGGAGTTGAGTAGGAGCCAAATCAGGAAATGGTTTGTATGTCTGTCATATTGGATAGGATTAGATTTTCTGTATATAACAACGAGAACAACAAACTAAAATAACAATGGCTTAAACACATAACAGTTCATTTTCTTTTCACGTAAAAGCCAGAGGTAGCCAGCCTAGGCTTGGTATATGGCAATTCCACAATATCAGCATGCTTTCAATCTCCTCTTCCGGTTCCTCCCTCCACACGCAGAGCATGGCTTCCATCCTGGAGGTCGCCTCATGTTCCAACATGGCTTCTGGAGCACCAGCCATCATATCCGTTTTACATAATGGAACAAGAAGGCAGAAGGACCATGCAGCCATCCATGGTCCTTTCAAAGAGCCTTCTTGGTGGTTCTGCCCAGTGATTTACACCTACATCTTATTGGCCAGGGCTTAGTCATCTAGCTGCAAGAAATGAGGGGAAGTGGGAGGTTGGCAAAACAAAATGCCTCATTTCATCAAGATGTTAAAAGGAATTTGTCCATCAAAGAAAGGGGATAGGGTGTTCCAGGGAGAAGCAACAGCAGGTGCACAGGTATGCGGATGTGAATAAGGGATGATGGACTGTTGAAGAAACAGTGACTGGTTTAAGTGTAAACTGTGTGTGTGTGTGTGTGTGTGTGTGTGTGTGTGTGTGTGTGTGTGTGTGTAAACATATGTCTGGATGACAGGGAAGGGGTTAGGATGAGTTCTGAGAGGTGGGTGGGGCTAGACTATGAGGGACCATAAATGCAGTGGTCGGGTGTTTGCGCTTTAGTCTGCGGGAAAGGGTGAATCACGAAGAGGCTTTCAGGGGGTGAGTTAATCAGGCATGGGTTTTTGGAAGATCGGTCTGAACATTTGTCAGGAGAGAAAGTGGGAGAGGGGTGCTGGTGTCAGAATGGGTGTATCTTGTTCACAGGACAGTGAGGGAGCATGAGACATACTGCATGGGAGCTGGGATCGGGAAATGAAGTTGACTCGGTGGGAAGAAGCCATGTTGTCGCGACCTAGAGACTTGCTGTGGTAAGAAACTGGGGCCATTGAGGTTTTCTAGTAGGATTTCCTGGCTGCGGATTCTCCCATGGCCTGTGGGTGTGTATCTTCAGCAGGACTGTGTGCTGTTGCTTTTGGAGGAAGGAAGAAAGGACACTCACTTTTACTGAGCACCTTCTATCCCAGGCTTGCTGCCTCTTATCTCATTTTGCAGATCTGAAAAAGGAAACACAGAGAGGTTAAGCAACATGCCCGCAGTCACACAGCCAGAAAGTGGCAGAACCAGAGAAGCCAGTTTCACCAGTCACCTCTGACCCTGTAGTCAGAAACAACACCTGACCCTGTTTCACAGGCTGGTTGCTTCTATTCTGTGGAATTATTTTGTTTTATATGACACGGGATTTGACCCCAGTGTCATATGTAATCCTGTCTGGTGACAAGCCATGGGTTCACAAGTTCCTTTTACTTGTATTTATTCAAATGAAGCCCTAAAAGAGTCTCTTACTGAGGCAGCAGGACAGGAGGACATAGTGTAGCCTGGATTCTGGGAGACCATCAGTGGTCTCAGCCCAGCTGGTGACTACACTGGTGGCCAAGGTCCCAGCCCTTTACTTCCTGTTAAGATTTTCTCCTCAGAGAACTAGAGGGTTTAGACTAGATCAATATTCTCCAAATAGTCTATGTGTTCCACCTTCACAATTCATGCCACACTAGCCTATCCTTTATACTATTATTTCAATTCTTCTTTATGTTCACTTTTCCTTATTTATTTATTTTAACTCAGCTTTGACCTAAACAATAAGGTCTTTAAAATCATTGATTTGATTTGATTTGGTTTTCTCTAAGTCACATCAAAATAAACTCATAACTATAAACAAAATAGAGTTCGCCTTCATAACAACAATAATAATAATTGACAAATGTTGAACTGAGCACTTTCCCAAGCATTGTACGTTCGTGAACTCATTTCATCTTAGCAGTAACTTTAGTAGGTAAGTACTTTATTATCTCCCTTTTACAGATGAGGAGACTAAAACAGAGCAATTATGTGACATGCCCAAGATCACACAACTAGATCCACCTTAAAAAATCTTGTTACCCACCAACAGTATGGGCTCCCACTTTGGGAAGCACAAGACAAGTCCTGGCTTTATGTGGGGTGCTACATTTCTATGCTTGATTCTGCTGCTGTGGGTGTGGAGCTGTGAGCTGTGAAGTGAGCTGGCCTGCCACGACCGAGGTCCAGGGAAGGCAGGGTGCCCTAGGAGGACACCTGCAGCAGCCACCCAGAGCAGGCGAGGAGTGTAAAGGTGCTGCTGACTCCTCGGTTACCACTCAGGATGAGGCATGGAAAGCAGGGAGCTGAGAGGGACCTCTGCCATGAAGACACATGGGGATTGGCAAAGAATATGGGGTTCTGCCTCAGTGCGAAGAAGGCTGGGCTCAGCTGTCCAGCAAGTAGTGATGGAAGAGAGAGGAGCAGCTGGCTGACATGCTCTCCTTTCTACTGGCAAGTTGATAATACCTATTTGGAGTTTTCCTTATTCCACTGGGCATTCGTTTCTAGCAGAACAATGCACACCAGTCCCAACTTTCTCCACATTTCACTCCCTGGATGAGATATCATATCGAGAAACTCTTGTGCCTAGGGAACTAATCACCTGGGCCACATCCCAGGACACTATTACTAGTGGGATGCATGGTGACTCACCTGTGCTTCCTTGTGACAAATGGACTTGGCTGAGCCCCAGAACACATCGGAGCAGCAGAATCCACTTAGCTTTGTTCCCTGCTGGGAAGGGGAACCTCGCAGTCACTTCCTCATGCTTAGGTCCCCTCTCCATGCTCTCCAGTGGGCCCCTGGCTTCTAACCTTCTGCTAGGGGTCACTGGCTGAGTAGCCTTTGTGGCTACTTTGTCTTTCTGGGTTTGTGCTCATCTGCATGCAGCCCAAACTGTCTCCTGGTAGTTTTGAGACCTCCAAGGGGTCTCCCGTATACCCACAGCCCCAGCCATCAGCTGTGGTCACCACAGGCATCTGTTCATTCCCTCTCTTCCTGCTCTGGCTCTTATCTATACACATCTGCTGCCCTTGAAGCTGCTTGGAGAAGCTTTGTGCCTGTCTCCACCTGTCCAGTGGTGGCCACACCTCACCAGGAGTCTCTGTCTGGATAGTTCCAAGGCTTCCAGTCTTTAGGCACAGGGCAGTCTGGACTCTGGACAGAGGTGAGAGGTAGGGTGCAGATAGGATGGCACTTTGTCACCTGAGCCCCAAAGCAGCTTCACTTGGGCCCCCAGCCATGTGAAGCCCATCTTGAGGAGTTCTCTAGGCTTCTGTCTCTGACCTCTCTCTTTACTGCAGTTCAGAATTCGCCAGGGGACCTGGGGACATCCTCTCAGTCCTTACTTATTTCTTTCACTGCCTCTACCCCACTCCTCACCAAAAAGTCTTCTCTCCCAACTTGAAAACCACCTTGAACGTGAATGGAGGCACATAAAAAGTGGTCCACTGTGTGCATGTAGAAGGGGTATAACTTTATGTAGGGAGGGAGATTATTGTCCGGCTATGCACTGTCCTTAAAGGTTGCTTAAAATACAACTAGTGTGACAGAGGAACTGGAGTTCTAATTTTTACTTAAATGTAAATTTAAAAACTAAGGCAGTATAGAACATTTCCGCATCAAACACTTTATCATTTTGGAAATGCTGCAGTAATACCATAAGATATTACTGTAGCACAGCAGGTCCTCAAATAATGAGCATTATTCTGTTCAACGTTGATGAGATGCCATAGGAGCTTAACTCTTCTTTATATCCATTAGCCTATGGTAAAGCTGGTTTCATCGTACATCGTTTTACTTAAGGTCACAGAACCAATTGACTATGTTAAGTGAGGGCTTACGATGCTGTAGTGCATGTGCCAGATGCCAGCATTATCCTCGTGTCTCATTAATAATTTTAAAATATTTATTACTCAATTAAATGATAGTATTTGGGATATATTGAGTTAAATGTTACTAAAATTAAGTTCACCTTGTTTCTTTTTTCGTTTTTGAACATGGCTACTAGAAAATTACTAATATTACTCATGATGTATTTTTATTGGAAGATGTTGGTCTAGAGCAGAAGTCGGTGAGCTTTTCCTGTAAAAGGCCAGGTAGTAAATATTTCAGGCTTTGTGGTCTCTGTCACGACTCCTCAGCTCTGCCATAATAATGCTTAAGCAGCCATAAACAATACAGAAATGAGTGTGCGTTGCTGTGCTCCAATAAAACTTTATTTACAAAACCAGGCAGCGGATTAGATTTGACCTGTGAGCTCTTCTTTGTAGACTCCTGGTCTAGAGTAACATCAGGCAACCAGAAGTGGACTATGAAATATAAAGTAGGAACTGAAGAGGATTAAATAAGCAGGTGGAAGGCTAGGGCAGGCCTTTAGCAGAGGACGGGGTAAGAAGGGTCCACTGGGAAGAAGACAGGGAGAGAGGAAACTCACATTTACTGAGTGCTTAGTGTATGTCAGGCATTTTTCACATATTTTACTTGTATCGACTCCTTTAATACTCTCAACAACTCTGTAGAATAGATACGAGTACCATCATCGCCCCCATTTTCTAGATGAGGGGCCAGGATTCACGCTCAAGCAGCCTGGCTCAGAGCCTGCATGCTCTGCTGCCTCCTTTCTCACCGCATGTCCCAATCCTTTTATGAGGCAGGTGTTAGTAACCTATTTTCACAGATGAACACCTGTGGCTTAGTGAGGACAAGAAGTTGCCTGAGCCCACATCTGGTACCTACTCCTGCCCTTGATCCTAGGTCATCCGCATTCCAAGCAAGTTCTTCTTCTGCTGTGTGTTTCCTTACAAGGAATGCTCTTGTTTGTGAAGTTGGGTCTTGCTTCCTCCTTGTTTTGAATGTTGAATCCCTGATACATGTGGAAAAGGTGGTGTCTTTTGGTGTGGGTCCAGATGATCTTCTTGTTCCTCTAGATACCAGCGAGAGGCCCTGGGGAGTTGGAGGCTGGCTCAGGGACTCCATGTCACCTCCTCTTCTTATCACAGGCCAAAGAAACAGAGGTAGCACCTTGATACCTCACTTGAAAAAGTCACTTGACTTTGTGCTTTTCAGTTATCTTCCCCTGGCTTCTTACTGATTCAAGGAGGCTGCTTGGAGTAGGAGACACATTTGTGTACGTATATATATAAATTGAAACAAAATTGGTATCACAGTTTATATTCGGCTTTATATATATTTGGCTCATTTAGTGTTATCATGGGCAATTTCCCATACCAATAAATATTTTCAAAAACAGAAATTATAGTGTCTTCCCAATATTACATTTTATAGAGTCGTCATAATTTATTTAATCATAATTCCTTGTTGAATGTTTAGCCTGTTTCCAATTTTTTGCTGTTATAAACAATGCTTTGATAAACATCTTTGTTCATAAATTTTTGATCTATTACTTTATTGATCTATTCTAGATTCCTAGGAGTGGAGTTACTGGCTCAACGTATGTAGAATTCTAAACGTGGACCCCCTCCGCCATTCCTTGCCGCACTCAGTTTTAGGTCCTCTTGGGCTGATCAGACCACGGGCAGAGAGGAGAACTGAAGATAGTGAGAGAGGCTGAGCTGATCCTTGTGCAGAAGGGCCTGGAGGTGTAGTAAGAGAGGGAGATCCCTGAGGGAGTATGAGCTGAGAAGAGCTTGGCCAAAGAGGAGAGGGGGACTTAGAAAGGAAGTCAGGGCAGGTTTGAGAAGGGGAAGAGAGTGATCTGAGAAGCTGCCTTGTGGAGCGATGCCTGGAGAAGAGAGAAGGATGGCTAAGGATGTTTAGAAAGCTTGGCTGTGACTTGTGTCAAGTAATTTCTCTTTGCTGCCTCCTTGGGAGACCTCAGTCACAAATTAATAGTATTTTTCAAAACTCAGGGGAACCCAATTTGTGTTTCTTTTGGAAGTGTCATCATGCATGCTGAGACAGGCATTAAGGTCCAATTTTATTCAGACTACGATGTTTTGGTAGAGATTATTAAGTAACATGCCAGAAAAAAAAAAAAAAGTCTAAGAACTTAACACTCTAACCAGGACTCTGTTTTGTGGTGCCCTCACTAAAATGACTAATAATTTCAAAAGAGCATTTTCTGTGTAAACTGGGATGTGATGGTAAGCTTACCCTAGAATTTATGAGGTTTGATCCTAAGCCAAGATCTTATTCATTTGCTTGAGCTAATCATGGAAACACTTGTGCCTCTGGCCCATTACTTATGTAACCAGTTGACTTGACTGAACCTTCTCAGTTTGGGGTGTTGCTGCTGTACCCCAGAACGTCCCAGAGCCTCTACCCACCTGGGCCTAAGAGAAGTTAAGTCAGAGCAACTGCTCTCTCTGTTGTGAGTCCAAAGATTCCTGCAGAGCAGCACTGTCTGATAGAAACATGAAGCAAGCCACCAATGTGAATCGCATGTCTCTAAAACTTTCTGGTCACCACAATAAAAAAGTCAAACGAAACAGTTGACATGAATTTTAATAATATATTTTCTTCACTACATCATATTATCTGTTCGACATGTAATCAATAAAAATAATTTATAGCGTATTTGACATTCTTTTTTGTTCACATTATATCTTCATAATCCAGCGTGTATTTTACTCTTGCAGAAAATCTCAAGGTGGACTAGCCACATGTCACTACCCACAGGTGGTTAGTGGCTTTCATATTGGGCAGTACAGCCCTAGAGACTGGATCCCACCTTCCCACTAGCAGCCCAAGGGGATGAGAGGGCAGAGAAGTCAGGGTCCTGGGCTTCCCCGCAAATGATACTCTCTGGATGCACAGCTGCATCTACAGGCTGCGGGTTGCCCGGGGCAACTCGCCCTGACTTGGTCACACGTCTCTCTGCCCCTCTGCAGACCCAGAATGCCCATCCTTTTTCTTCCACATGGTTCCTTCTTCCAAAGGGCAGGCAGCCTTTTACTTTTAAGCCCTGGCAGCACAAAGGATCGAATTCAAATCCTTCTTGGATAATGGGCTACTTGCTCTGCCCTGAACCTCTTTGAGGAGGAACTTCCTTCTATGATTCTGGACATAACCACTTGACCTGACTGACCATGGCAAGGACAGCAACCTTCATCGATTCTGGGGGCCTTACCTTACCTTCCCCTGCTTTCTAAGGGAGCTCTGCCCTCAGTGGGCCCTGGGTTGTTTTCTGGCCCCTACATTCTGAAACACACTCATAAATGTCATCTCCAGTAAGGCAGCCTGCCATACTTATAAAACAGGGGTGAAGGTGATGACCTTGAAGTTCTCTTTCAACTCTAGCTGTCCTCATGCTGTTATTCTCATGACTCAGCACTCTCAGGAAGTTTGGAGGGAAAAGATGGGGAGATGATTTTTCTTCCCTCCCTCCCTCCCTCCCTCCGCTTCTTCATTCCGTCTCCTAGAGAGAGAGGATTTTTGCGGTGGGCGGGAGGGCGGGGAGGGGGGAGGGAGGGTGGAGGGAGGGGGGAGGTGAGGTGGAGGGAGGAGTGGCGGGCTGCGTAGGAGAGGTGGGGGATGCGGGGGATTATATTCTTCGTGATTCTTCTAGCGTTCTTGCTTTTCTCTATTCGTCTTATAGTCCTCCTCCTCATCCTCCTCCTCCTCACCCTCTCCTACCTCCTCTCCTCCTCTTCCTCCTCCTCCTCCTTTTCTTCTTTCTTCTTTCTTCTTTTTCTTTCTTTTTCTTTTTTGCATTGAGGAACAGAGTATCCCAGTGACTGGAGAGTGTCCTGAAAGCATCCTGCCCACCACCCCCTCACATATGGCTCCTGGAGCCCCTCCAGCCTGCTTCTCCCAGCCTCCCTCCCTTCCCACTCTCCTTTTGTTAAGTGGCACATGGAGATGTTATTTATTGTAGCATTCTGACAAATAAAAGCCCTTCCTCCTATTTACAACCCTGCAACCTCCTCTCTTTGAGTCAGTGTGTGAGTCATCTCTTTAATGTGATACTTCCGAAGCGTGTGGCTCACTCGGGGAATGAGTGTGGAATGAGCCCTTTCTGCCAGCCTTCCCCCTCTGCCTTCTCATCACTCTTCCTGACCCCAACACCCACGCTCGACAAAAGCCCAGCCTGTGGTGGCCCCAGCCAAAGGGCTTAACTTTTCCTCCTGTGAGTCTCGGTCCAGAGAATTATTCTATACCAGGTTCCCAGGAGAATGCAAGGCAGGGCTCCTGAGGACACACACTGATTCAGATTTAGCTGTAGCCTGGAAGATTCAATTTTGTTCGGGAGGTCTAGGTTTGAGAACTGTGGCCCCAGGCACACCGTGAAGATCTGCTGGGCATGGTAGAGATGGAGAGGGAGGCTGCCCTTGTCTTACCCTAACCTCTGGGCTTTGCAGTTCTGACCTGGTTATAGTAGCTCCTAGATTCCTTTGAGGCTCCAATGATTTCCCTTGCTTAACTACTCATTCATTCATTCATTCATTCACTCACTCACTCACTCACTCAATAAATGGTCATTAAACTCCTCTCTGTGCTCACACTATTTATTTTATTGTGGCAAAATATACACAAGCGAAAATTTACCATTTTAACCATTTTTAAATGTAGAGCTCAGTGGCATTAACTATATTCACATCGTTGTCCAGGCACACCACCAGAAACTTCTCTTCATCTTGCGAAACTGAAACGCTGTATCCATTACACAATAATCTCCTCTCTCTCCCCAGCCCCAGGCAACCACCACTCACTTTCTGTCTGTGAATTCAACTACGTTAGGAGCCTCACATGAGTGGAATTACACAGTGTTCGCCCCTTTGCGACGGGCTTATTTCACTCAGTATGATGTCCTCAGGGTTCATCCATGTCGTTACATGTGTCAGACTTTCCTTCTATTTTCAGGCCGAGTAATATTCCATTGCATAGACAGATGACATCTTGTTCATCCATCCGTCTGTTGATGGACACGTGGGTTGCTTCCACCTTTCGGTTGTTGCTTGCGTCACACCGTTCTTGATACTGGGCGTATACAGGCGTACAGACATGCTCTGCCTGTGAGGGGTTTCCGGTCTAGGGGAGGAAGACTGACTCCTGACAGCACAGGAAGAGCGCTGCTGAGGAGGTCACCAAGGGGCCCGAGGAGAGATGCTTAGCTCTGCCCCGAGCTGTTAGAGCAGAAAGTCTGACAATAGCAAGAAGTGACCACAGAACTGAGACTCGAAGGATGACAGGTGACAGCAGGACATTACAGCAAAAGGAATAGCATGTGCGAATGCTCAGAGGCAAGACAATTGCGCAATTGCGGTTCCTTCCAAATCAGCAAGTACTGGGGCCTGACTTCAGACAAGGAGGCGAGCTGGGGAACAGTGGAGGTGGGGGAGGTGGGTGGAAGCAGAGGTCCATCATTAGGGCTGGCACGCCTTTCTGTGTCTCACTGACTCTCAGAAACCACTAAAGGGCTGTAAAGAGCCCTTACGGGCTGGAAGAGCTTATTCTGTGGCTGTGTGGAGATCTTGGAGTAAGAAAAACATCGGCAAGCTGGAGGTAAGACATTGAAGGCTGGAGAGGAAATTGCCACCATAGTCTATTGAGAAACTAAGAGTGTCGCAGTTGAGTGGAAAAGATGCGACTATTTCGAGGACTCTTCGGAAGGTGAGATACAACCCAGAAGTCTTTGGATGTGATGGGTTCATCTCATTTCAGCAACAGTTTATTGATCTGGGTAAAGTAAGGTCATCAAAAAATGACATTTACAGTGTAGTGTGGAATAAGCCGGAGAGAGGACTCAAGAGCGACTCTGGGGGGGTTTAACTTGGACAGCATCGTACCTTACTCATCATGAGGATAATTTTCCCTACCTGATTATGTAGACTCACCAAATATCAGGGCCCTTAAGCATGGTCTAGACCAGGGATCCCCATCCCCCTGTTAGGAACTGGCCACAGAGCAGGAGTTGAGCAGCAAGCAGTCAAGCAAAGCTTTATCTGTATTTGCAGCCACTCCCCAGAACTAGCATCACCACCTCAGCTCCACCTCAGACCATCAGACATTAGATTCTCATAAGAACACCAGTCCTTGCTGCCAAAAAAGTCGGGGACCGCTGGTTTAGACCAAGTTTAATTTGGCAGAAAAAGCATAGAGGTGCCTGAGTTACCCAAATGCACACAACCAGTTCCTTTCTTTCCTCAGGTCGGCTATAAAGCCAAATGAAATTTCTCTACCCGCTACATAACCCTTCTGTTTTAAGAGATTTTTATTGTCAGTCACCACTGGGAGATCCAGAGGCGTTAACAAAATTACAAACAATGGGGAAGCAAGAACTTGTAATTAAAATTCTCAGTTTTTGTTATTCTTGCTCTTCATTCAAAGGTTGGTGGAGCTAGGCCAGCCAGCATACTTTCTTTCCGAGATGCTTGTCTTGGGGGTCTCTGGGGAGAGCACTCTTGTTTCTATCTCAGGAATCAGCCCTATGCTGCCTTCCTTGGCTGGCTTAATACAGAGCTCCTTGCTCATGAGAAACCCCCGGATATACACCTGGCTCAGTTATGGCTGATTTAAATTCCGCCATGGGTGCCCTGACTTTCCTTCCTGGAATTTCCAGTGGTCACCGCTTCCCCTTGACACTGGCTTTGGCACCTGGTACTCCCTTTAGCACATGATTCCACTGTCAGACAGTGACCTGGCCTGGCCCCCTCCATTCACGGGCCACTTCAGATCCTGCTACAGTCCTGGTTCTCTCCCTGGCACAGTAGGCCTCTCTGCGTAGAGTGTGCCTTCTTTACTGAAAGCAGACAGTAGCCACAATCTTGTCCCCAACCCCGAAGACTCATGAAATAGTGAAATCTGGGTGAAGTAATGGGAGCACCTAAAAGCTACCACCCACCCAAATGGCTGTCACAGACTCATCTGTGCCATATCCCGGGGTCCTTCCTTCAGGACTCTGGCCCACTGCTTCTGAGTCATTTTGTCTCTACCGCCTGGTTCCCTTGGATCTGATCATCCATCTGAAACCTCATCACTAGCTCCATGTTCAGGCTGGTTCCACTATCAGTAAAACCACTTATCCTGAGCCAATCTCTGGGCTTGTTATGTCATTTCATTTACTCTTTTGCAAACCCTGTGAGAGATGGACTGCTATCTCCATATTAAGGTGAGACAAATGAAGTTTAGAGAGGTTAAATCATTTGCCCAAGAGCACCCAGCTGGGGCTCAAGTCTACATCTGTCTGACCACAATGTGTATGTTCCCTGTGCAGCACTGGCTACCTAGTGAAAAGGGCAGGAGAAAGGATTTCTGTTACCTTAATATTTTTCCACTGATATTTGCTGAGCATTGTTTCATATTTGCACGTGTAACTCATATGCTCTTACAACAGCCTCTGTATCCCCATTTTCCATTTGAAGAAGCTGAGTCACAAAGGGCAATTTGCCCAGTCTTCCCCACAAAGGAAATGGCAGAGCTGAGACTCAGGAAGTCAGATGCAGGAAGTCTGACTCCAAAGCCAGCACTCAAGCCGCTGCGCTGCAGCCACCTCTCATTAGCACCAGGAGAGCATGGGGACATGGAGAACAGACAGATGCACCTGGGCAGTCCATGCCCTTTGGGAAGGCCCCAGATGGTGGGTGTGGGAGGAAGGCAAGCCAGGCAGTGGTGATGGGCTGTGACCAGAGCCATCCAGGTAGCTGGGCATCATCTGGGGTTGGAGAATCTGAAGCAGGGAGCAGAGGCCAGGCAACAGACATGTGTGGCTAGCTGCTCCAGTAACGCTGGCCTCCTTACTGTTCCTTGAACATGCCAGGCATATTCCTGCCTCAGGGCTATATGCATATGCTGTTCCCTCTGCCTGTGATGCTCTTCTCCCAGATATACACCTGGCTCATTCTCTCTCATCCTTCCCATGTCTGCTCAGCTGTCTCCTCCAAGAGGTCTTCCTTACCACCCTATTTAATAGCATCCCCATCACTTTCCATTCCCTTTCCTTGTTGTATATTTCTTCTTACTGCTTACCGCCAGTCGACTTGTTATATATTAATTTGTCTCAACCACTAGACTATAAGCTCTATAAGGGCAGGGACTTGGCCTATTTTACTCCCTGGGGTATACCCAGCTTCTAGTGCCTGGCTCATTATAGTCCTGCTTCTTCTCGATCAACATTTCTTATACTAGTGAATGAGTGAATGAATGAATGAGTCAAGAGCTCAGTTCCTAGAACCGATATCCAATGTCAGAGCAGGACCAGCTTCCAGAGCAGGATGAGGCTGACCTGCCCCAACTCCAGCAATGTAACTGGATGCCTGAGCCTGGTGCTAAGCCTATAGATGGGAACTGGAGGGTCCAGGTTGCACTTTCAGAGATTCACTGTCATTTCAGGTGCTCTCATCAGGAAACTTCTGTATCCAGAGGACCATGGCATGCCAACCCAAGGTGAGCTCAAAGGGCTGGGTGGCAGGTGTCCCAGACTCTGCTCCTGGGGCCTGTAGGGTCTCCTGCACCACACTGAATAACTGGACCACTGTCAGAGAAGTAGGTTTTCCTCTCTTGCAGGGCTGAGATGGGCCATGTAGAAGGTGCCCTGGTCACTGAGGGACAGAGCAAACCCAGTCCACTCAAACTCCAAGAGTGACAAGTACCCTCTCCAACCCCCGGCTCTTCTCCCCTCCCTGCCCTAGTTACTGAAGATGAGGGAAAAGTCAACTGTACGTCTGTGCATGACTAACAGCATCCTCTTCTGCCTTTGAGCCTTTGCTGAATGTACTAAAATGTAAGCTCCAGGAAGACAGGGGTTTTGTTGCTTGTGCACAGTGACCGGCACATAGTGGCTGCTCCAGAGCCACCCATCGGATGAATGGGTTTGTCGTCCATGCGTCATGGCTCTGCATGAAGCACTCAGCAACCCCAGTACCACTGCTATGGGGATGCATCTACCCCCTCTGGCAATTTCACACCCATTCTCTCCTGCTGTTTTCCCAGAAGGCAGAGCGCTTGGCCAGGTGGGACATTGCGAGGATCACATGAGTGTTATATGTGGTGCGTGGGATAGTACATGACACAGAAAAGTCCTCCGCAGATGTTATCTCTTAAAATGAGCTACTACTGTTCCCTTTTGGCAGATAATGACGATGAGCCTTGGTGAGGTCCAGTAGATGACCTGCCTTGACCTTTAGCCAGAAGCTCTTTTCTCTGCACACCCAGAAAGTATACACTTTAGAGCTGTTTTCTGTCATTTGAACTTCATCATATCAAGGAAGGGCGTAAAACTCCCCAGTGGAGTATTAGGCTATGCACTAGTTAAATATCATGGACCAGGGGTTTGACTTCACTGGGTGATGGGTTTGGGGATTTGCAAGAAGGCTTGTGGCTCTATTTGTCCGCCCCACTAGGCAGAGAGCCCTCGGCACACAGCCGTGATTCTGAAAGCTGACAAATGCCCAGTGTTCCCACAGACAGGCTGGAGGCATGGGGCTCTGCGGCCAGAACAGCTGGGCGGAGGCTGGTGGCAGGAGGCAGCGTGAGGCCTTGCTTTGTTCCTGGATGGTCATGGGGACAATCAGAAGCATACAGAAGTCCTTTTCCTTTCTCCCTGGGCCATAGCCCAGGATTTGGAGCTTTCTGCTTGCCAGCCAAGGAGAGCCGCTGGGATCAGCCTCTGCACTGAGACTGGCAGGCAACCAGCACCTGGGGATGCCCGGCCTAAGCCAGGCCTCCTCACTCCCCACAGCCCCCTGACCACTTGGAGAGTAGCACAGGAAAGAGACCCCAGACCAAGATTCCGAGTCCCAGTTGCTGTCCCAGTGCTGCTGTTCAATGTCTGTGTGGCCTTGGATGGGCCACCTTCCTCCTGCCCCTCGGTTTCCTCCCAGAGCTGCTATGGCCAGAGGAAGCACTTAGTTCCGTGTCTGCCATCTAGTGTATATACCACACAGAATAAAGATCCGGTGTAAGGAAAAGGGGGGAGGAATAGCAGGTGTTCCCTAAATACATAAAATAGCTGAAAGGGTTTCCAGAGAGATGGTAGAGTGTTTCCAGAACTCCCTTCTCTGAAGCTCTCCAAATGAACAAGAATGAGAAATGGGGAGGGAAATGCCTTCTTTATTGAAAGCAGACAGTAGCCACAATCTCGTGCCCAACCCTGAAGACTCAGGAAATAGTGAAATCTGGGTAAAGTGAAGGGAGCACCTAAAAGCTACCACCAACACAAATGGCTGTCACAGACTCATCTGCAGCCTCATCTTTTTCACCTGCTTCAGGATGGGGCCACCTTTCATAAACAGGCAGGCAGACCCAGGTCCTCCAGGGCCAGCAGTGGAAGGAGACTCCCTCCAGGGTCAAGTCAATCCGACTCCTTCCCTCAGAGTGTGCTCACACAACCATGCATGCACGCCATTGCCCTAAACACTGGCTCCAGGATGGATCCAGCCCAGTGGTTCCTGGCACAAAGGGCAGGCTTGGGAAATGTCCATGCCACTGAACCAATAGCCTCTCCTCGAAAAGGCAATCTGGTTTTTCTCATGGATGTGTGGCAAGTGTTTAAGTTCTGGGCCCCGAGCATCAGTGATAAGAACAGGCTTTTTGCCTTTGTAAAACTCTACGGTCCATTCGATTTTCTTTGTGGACCACAGGGCAGGGCCTGCTTGGGCAGCCTCTTTCCTTTTGTCCACATCCTGACTGAGGGCTTTGTTTAAACACCAAGGGGCTCATCCCTTTAGCATTATTGTTATTTCAACTGCAAGAAGCCCAAACATTTGTAGATTTCCCCTTGCACTGGATCTTCTATTAGGTATTCATCACTGACACTGAACACATAGAAATGGTGCAGGGGCATGTAACCACATCCCCGGGTAACTCCTGGGACAGTTCCAGCAACTCTCTGTAGCTGCTGTGGCCCTGAGATGTCAGGTTATCTGTAGAGTAATGTGCTGACGCTTCTGGTGGTTTGATGTCAGGAGTAATTGTGGCTTATTTTGCCACATAGTAGATCCATCAAATCATGGAATCTCCATGATGGTAGCTCAAGTGTCAATCTACTCCTTTTATCCTCGTGTAGTCTTGAGGTGATCCGAAACAATACCAGACTGTTTTGGGTACCTTGAGATTTTCATTTAGATTTTGAAGTCAACAGTTCTGCTAAAAAGAGCAAGGTAATGTCAGAAGCTCCTCTTAAGATGCTTTGGTTCAGATTTATATGCTCCACAGAAATTTCTTCTCCTACTGCTAAAACCTCTTTTAGATGGATGGATGGATGGATGGATGGATGGATGGATGGATGGATGGATGGATAGAGAGAGGTGGAGTAAGTGAGTAATCGAATGAATTTGTTTCAAAGTTTCCATGCTTCAACACCTGAAGAATGTGGTTTAGTTATTCTATTTACCAAAAATAGTAGCCGTGAAATCTTAAGCGAAAATTTGCACATGATCTGAGTTGAATGTAGTGCTCCTAAGATCCCATCTTACTCTAAAATGTGTTATTTAATCATACTCTTAATTGAGTAATTCCTTTCATGGGGCAAGATATGATTTTTTCCCCCATTTCTAAATAATCTACCCAGAAACTGTAGGAGTCCCGCAATACGTTCAGTCCATGGTTTATTGATTATAATCCTTTTTGAAAAGTTTATATAAACATATTTCTGGAAGATCCAAATATCTGCTAAGTATATGCCCAATATGTATCTGGATTCATAATCTCTCTCTCTCTCTCTCTCTCTCAAAAAAAAAAAAATAGTGTTTAATTTGAAGTTATAGACCCTTAAAATCTAAAACTCAATTTATTCTTATTTTAAAAATTTTCAAAGCATTTTTCCCCACTGTATTAATCAGCTTATGCTGCAATGACAGATAATCCAATATATTAATGACTTATGAAAAAAACACATTTATTTCTCGCTCACTTTACATGAGGACTGTGGCATCTCTTCACTCTGAAGGCTTCTACATGTCTTTCCTTCTGGGCCTGAACTGAAGGAGCAGTGGAACCTGAGACACTGTTTTTCTTGTTGCAGAGGGAAGGCTCAAGAGCAACACAGCTGAACCTCACAATCATTAGAAAAGCTTCTGCTCTGATCCTGCAAACATCACATCCCCAATCATCTCATTGAGAAATCATGTCACGGGGCCAATGAGGCAGAAACATACGCTCCCAGGACACTTGGGCAGATCACATGACAACGGCAGAGACGTAGAACCCAACTGCAAGGAGGGAGCAAATAGCGAGGAATATTAATTCTATCCACCACACCCATCTCTTTATGTAATAAGTTCTTGGCTTTTGATTAAATTCCAAGCCTACTGATTCTTCGCTGATAGCACTGAATTTGTCTGTAACTGGCAAGTCTCTTTTAAAAAGAGTCATCCCTGATCTGTGATATTTTCTAATTAATCTGTTTCAAAATTCTTAACTCTACATAGTGTAAAATCTTCTAAAAGGCCATTTAATGTGGAAAGAACTTGAGCAGATGTTCAAGGACTTAGGCTTAGGTCTGGCTCAACTCCTAACTAGCCAGGCAGCCTTCTCTGGACCTCAGCTTTCTCATTCGTGCACATCAGAGGTAATGAGTACAGGAGTATTTAGGAAAGAAGGAAGCACCAAAGAAACACTGGGTTGTTGGAGACTGAATTTGAAGTATTTAACGGTTAGATAAGGCTGATACAGGCCATGGCACCAGAGCAGCATCCGGGAGGCCCCAGTTCATCTTTAGATGCTGGGTTGCGATGTGCGTCTGGGCAGGAGGAGGCAGGGCAGCATTTGAGGATGCTAAGAGCAGTGGCTGTTTACCATTTGGTGCAGAGGAATTTCAGCATTTTAACAGCCAGTAGTTATTTCACCGTATCCCAGCTATATGTCAGCCTTGTGTGATGTTTTTTCCACAATCCTGTGAATGAAAAAAGACAGCGTTGCCAAGCTGGAAGAGTATTGAATTACGAATCACAAGACAAGTTTTAGGCTTAGTTCTACCTTAGTTCTATAGTCACTGAGCAAGTTACTTAATTCTTATGTGCCTAGTTTCTCTACTTGTGCAATGCAGGAAACAGTCTCTACCTTATAAAGCTGGCGTAAGGATGAAATGAGATAATATGAGTAAAAGGCCCAGCACAGGGTCTGGCTCACCAAGAGGTGTTTTCCTGAATCTATATTTGAACCTGATCATACCGTGACTTGGTTTGGGTCCCAGTTCTACCATACACTAACTCTGTGAGTGTCTGTTTCCTGTAAACTCCATAAAATAGGTCCATCTGTGGGGCAAATAAATGATGCATAGAACACGTTCAGAACAGTGCTTCCTGGTACTTAGTAAGTACACAAATACATTTTATTTTTCTTCTCTGTTGTCACCGTCTCTGTCCTGGCATGCTGAAACCATCCCCATTGCTGCTTCTGCCCTCCCTTCACTGTCATCTCTCATGTATTTTGCTTCTGATGGCTGCCATCTTCTTCCCTTTCCTTTATTCTTTTATTTTCTGTCTTTCTTGGCTTGTTCCTTTCCCTTCCACCTCTCCTGCATCATGGGATCAGCTGTGAGAGCTGGGATGCATCTGACTGCAAGTAACAGAAACTCCCCTCGAGCTGGCTTAGCTGGTATGGAAATGGACACTACTACACAGAAGAAAGTAGGGAGCTTGGTGGCCCAACCAGCCATAAAGACACTTGTTCATACCATCTCTCCCCTCCTATCAGCAAGAAGAAGGAGAATGTCATTTAGTAACTGGGACTAGAAGTTTCCTTGTGCATGCTCAGTTGTGAACAGATATTGGCAGAAAGAGAATGCACATGTCCAAGTCATTTTTAATGGTCTCCCCAAAAAATGCGGCCTAGGGGAGGGAGTAACTACTGAGGACTGGGAGGTGACACATGGTCTGCCTGAGATGACATCATTTATAGCAGGGAACTGCAGAAAGAAGCCCCTGGTAACAGGTGGGAGTCTCTGAAGAACCCAAACTGGCCCAAGAGAGGAAGACTCACTTTAAATACCTGCCAAGCCCAGAGAGAGGCACCATCAGCTCCCGGGAGCTTCAGTCAGATGTAATATTTCTGGCCTCTTACCTCGTCTAACCGCCTGCACCCAGACCAAGAAGGAGCTGGAGGCAACCCAGCAAGGAGGGGTAGACATGCTGTATAAGGAGAAGAGAAGTTGCTTGCCCAGGGCCCAGAGCCCACTTAAAGCAAGGCTGAGCTGCGGAGGGGAGAAGCTCTAATTTAGTTAAGGTTTTTTTCTTCTATTATTATTACTCCAGGTTGGTCTAATTAATTACTTCATTGAAACTGTTTTATGAGTACAAGTGGCCAGAGGACTGATTGATTTTTTATTTACTTAGACAAGGCTTTCACAGACAAATAATTAGGAATGTTATTTTTTATTAAAAAAATTTGCATACTTTAATATTTCCAGAAGAGTTGCAAAGGCAGTGAGCATCTCTAGAACGGCATTTCTCAACCCCCCCCCTCCTTTTTTTTCATTATTGTTCCACCTTCACCCCAGGAGCCTTTTTAGATGTTCATTTCTGGAATTGCTCCCCCATGAAATTTTAATTCCACAGACATGCTGGATATCTATTTATATACTGTGTCCCTTTAGAGGGCCACAAACCATTGTAATAACTAAGATTTTTTTTCTGCCCAACATCCCCTGGTATCCCTAGAATCAGCTATTTCTCCAAGGAGCTCTGGTTCTTAGAAACTTTTAATTACCCAAGAGTGACCAGGATGTGCCCTAGATTTCTTCCAAAGGGCAGAGGACCAGCTCTTCAGGGACAAGTTTAATGGGATAGTGGGAGATAAAAATGCAATTTTTGATTTTATGTTACATGACTCTTGGTGAATTTGACAGTAACCCTCAGTCACTGCCCCCTCATAGGGTTGACTAGATGGGCTGAGGGATGTGACATGCTTTGGAAAGAGGACACCACTTCCCAAGTACAAATACCTGTTCCTGGGACCAGCTTTAGATACTTGTTCTTCCAGGGCCCAAGGTCCCTGGAAGTCAAGGAGTGGAAGAAATGATTTTTGTTACAAAAAAGGAACCATGTTGTATGTGATTTTCAGCCTCTTGAGGTCATGATGCTGAGAGATACTGATCAGAAAGGGCTTGCACTGCAGCACTCTGGCCAAGTGCTTCTGCAGCAGAATGGACATGAGGTCATCAGGACTTCCTAGCATCACGAATCCGCTCTTTACTGTAACGGCTGCAATAAGGACTCTGGCAGGGAAAACTGCTGGCCCCCTGACCATGCTGCTGGCCCAAGGCTGCCCTGAGGAAAAGTCTTGAGCTCAGAGATCAAATTTCACTGGAACCTTTCTAGTCAAGCTCAGCAAAGCCAACAGAGCAGGTTTTAGACGTTCAGGAAACTATTTAAGTTACATTCAGAATAGCATAGGCGAAACCCCCGCAGCTTCCTCTCTGCTGACTCCCAGAAGCAGCAGCTCCTCAGCTTAGATGAGACAAAGACAGTTATTTTTCTAGACTAGTGGGTTTCCTCCTGGCCCCCAAGAGCAGTTCCTCTTGTCCCAAAGAAAGTGGCTTTCACTTTGTAAGAAGGAAAGCTGGTTTATAAGTGTCTGTAAATCTAAGGAGCTAGATGCTCTGGCATCCATTACTTCAGCTCTGGGAAGCTCAGCAGAAATGTGGCCTAAGATTTCCACGGTCCTGAGGCAGAGCCTAAGGACAACTAGGTCCACAGGAAATAAAGCAGGGAGGCAAAGAGCCATTCCATGGAATTCTGGAATATCAGAGCTGGCGGGGCCCACCCCCCTAATCCTTCACAGGTTGAAGGACAAATATATAAAATGTCCACTCCTCTGAGAAGCTTCTCCTGTGCTCAGACCACTCACATCTCACTGCTCTCTGTGTCTATCCCCCAAGGAGGGCAGCGAAGGACTGACTGTACTGTAATCTTTTTGTCGAAAATTCACTGCCCTCATGAAACTGAAACTTCTTGGCATGAGGGTGCTATGTCTGCTTTGTTTCTATGTTCTCTTCAACACTCAGCACAAAACTTCCTTCCTAGTTGAACACTCAATAGAACTTTATGGAACTGAGCATAAAATCTTGAAGGCAGTTGGCTCTGGAGGGAGGAGCATAAATTGGATATGAAATTAGGGTTTATGAGAATGCCCCGATGAGATGGGGTTGTCAAACGGAAAAGCTAGAGGTCCAGGGGCTTGAGTGAGAACCATCGTGAACCTCAGAGGACCAGGCTGATGCGGAGGAGATGGGATCTGGGGCTAAGTGGGACCCAGGCTGGGATCGCAGCCAGCTACCAAAGCTGCAGCTATAGTTAAGGCTAGTGGGTGGGTTAGTGTGGAGTGTCCATTGGGCAGAACAATTGTGGGAAGCCATTCATAATGTGGGGTTGTTTGGGGGGCACAGCTATAAAAACAAAAAATGTCTCTAGACATTGCTGAATGTCTCCTGGTGGGTTAGTGGGTGGAGCAAAATTGCCCCCCAGTTGAGAACCACTGCACGAACTCCAGTCCCTCCAGGTGCTGGTCATCAGACAATGAGTATGTTTCTGATGAGGCTGCAGCCAGTGAGCACAGACCATGCCTGCCTCGGTCAGGACTGCTCAGGTCCTAGGTCTAGCTGGATCTGGCTGGGGGACCCATTACAGGAGGCTGTGATGGGAGGCCAGGCAATAGCTGGCAAGGCAGGAGATAGGCATGAAGGCAGGAGCAAACTGTCACCAGGCCAGGAGGCTTATCTCAGCCAGCATGGGTCAGGTGAGGCTCAGAGAGACACTTAGGAAGAAAGAAGGAGCAGGCATTGCCCAAACAAGGGCACTCCCCCAAAGGAGGTGCCATAACAAGAAGTCCTTACTGCCAAACAGGTGGGGAAAGACAATGGGATGGGAAAGAGGGAAGTGGTGGCATTGTTGAGCACCTACTGTATGCCAGGCATTGTACCAGGCACTCTACAAGAGTTATCTCCTAAACTTTTCAAACAGTGCCATGACAATCATTCAGTTATTCCATCACCAATAAATGTTTACTGAATGTCCATTGTGCACCAGGAACTGTCCAAGGTTCTGAGGATACAATGGGGCACAAAACAGGAAAACTCCCTGCCCTCAGGGAGCTTGCGTTCTAGGTTGATAGACAGACAACACACAATATAACATAAGTATAATGGACAGCCTAAATACATGTTAAGCACCATGAAGAAGTTAGAGATGGAGCCTGGGAAGGTATAGGGTTGTGATTGCCTGTAGGGTGGTCAATGAGAGCCTTTCTGAGGTCTGGAGCTGAAAGTTCAATTTCAGTTTGCTTCTTGCTTTATCTTTTCCAACATAGTATTTGAGACACAAGTTAAAAAATGAATCAACACTAAATGTTAACTTTCAAACAAAGAATATGGCGGTAAACCACATTGTTCTTAAGGGTGTGAAGCTCAGAGACCTGCCTATAGGTACTCAGCTAATAGATAGGGATCAGGTATTGATTGACATCTGGCTAAATTAAAAGCTTGTGCCATTTCCACTGAGCTAAGTTGCAGGACACATCAAGGTTAAGCAACATGAGAAGAGCCCAGGGTTGAACAAAGAGGACTTCCCTCTCAAGAGAGACCTTACAGTAGGAGAACTCAAGAGTGAAAATGGAAAAAAGTTGGAGGCTGAGGGGAGAAGGATTTATAAAGAGCTGGGTGGAAGAGGAAGGCTGACAAAGGAACAAAGCTTGTGGAGCTAGGGGGAGAAAAATTAATTAATTAAAATAAGCCATGACTGCTCAGTCATGCTTTTCTAACACTCAGAAGGCTGGAACCCTCCTCCTCCAAAATGTCTGGGAGCTCTGTAATTCCAGAAATAAACAAAGGGTCACCCAAGAAGTCTGAGAGGCAAGAGTGGAAGGGGTTGCAAAATCTCAAAGCCACGATGCTGCACACTCTGAGGTCAGCTTGCTTGGCAGAGGGTGACACAGTCGAGGTTATGTTTTCTCTGAAAATGCAAGGTCATGGGCACCAGACATCCATGCCAATTCAGTCCCATGCCACCCACATCTGTGATGGTGGTCTAAAAACTGATTATCCTGATAACCTTGAGTTATGGGAAAAGGTCAGGATTCCTCTGAGGACCTGAGTCTGTCTACTGAGCCAGGCAGACACAAGTGTAAAATGTCAACTCTTTGCAGTATTCTCTTGCCTCCTATTAGAGATCGTCTGACAGATTATCTCCCCCACTGGATTGCAGACCCTTGAGGACAGTGACAGAATTTCTGATTCCTCTCTTTGTTTTTCCCATAGGAGAGATGCAAAGGTGTTTGTAGAATGAAGATGGACATCTATCCCAAGCAGAAAAGTTTAGACCAAGAGCTTTAGCCCTTGGGGAATATATCTTTTGTATACAAACCACTAACCCAGCAACCCAGACCCTCTAACCCTGGAATCATCACTCTAGACAACAGAGATAGTACTTATCCACCTGAATTTCCTTTCAAGGGTCCCACCTATGTCATCCCTCTGGTTTACTCAGCATTGAAGATTGAGTCATCTCTGGACCCTCCTGTCCTCACTTTACCCCCACCTTGTCCTATCAGTTACAGAGTACAACTAAATCAGCTTTTCTGGTATTTCCTACACCTGCCTTTTCCTTTCCTTTCTCCTACCTCCTGATTTCGGCCAAACCTTCTGGGGTGGGTATGATGATCGCCTTTGATCTTCCAACTGGTTATCTAGCCTCTCCTAACCATCTTACACTCATCTTCCACATTCAAATTCCCAAAGCCTAGTTGGGCTCCGGTTCTTCCCTCCTCGGAAGCCTTCGTTGGCTCCCCTTGATTTCTCGTATTGTGCACCTATTCGAAGTTCCTTCTCTATCATCCGTCTCCAATCCACCCCTCCTACTTCATCTCCTACTGCTTTTCCCATATGTAACCTGGACACGGAGGCCCTGGGCCAGGCACCCACTCTGTGCTTTCCAGCAAAGTACCTGTGCTTCTGCAGTATCCTCTGCTGGGCTAGCCCTTCCCTCCCATGGCCACAGGCCTCATCCTGTCCTTCAACACTCAGCCCCAAAGCCACCCCTTCTAGGAAGCCTTCCTTGATTCTCCTCCTGCATTCTGTTGGTAGGGATAATATTTCTTATCTTCCACAATATTTAACCTTCACCAAGTACCAAATTATAGTTATCATTATATGTATCTTACTTCTCCTAAAGTGGTCTCTAAACTTTATTGATTGTATACTCCTCTAGCAAAAGTATTTTTGAGAATATACTCTAGCATGTACATACTTTACTTATGTATAAATTGAACTACTGTACTAATATATTTTGTATATACTAAAACACACACACACACAAAATAGAAATTTACAGGAGAATATGCTAAACATCAGAATAGAAACCCTGTTATTTTTTTTCTATGCCCAAAAAACGGCCATGTATACTGCACTTCGGAGACCTTTGCTCTAATGAGTGACAGGTGCTCAGACTGCAGGGGACATGAAGGTGGAACTGTTGGTGGGGGTTGGAGCGGGAGCATCCAGCTGGAAATGGAAGCAGACGGGAGGGCCAGGCAGGCCTGGGAGAGGAGGAGTGTTCCCTGGATGCCAGTTCCTGCCCACTGGATCCAAGAAAGGGCACAGCAAACCAGACTAAGCATGGCAGTTGGGGGAAGATTCAGGGGACCCCTGGGCAGCAGGGGAATAGCAGCTGGGCAGGGTGGCTACCCCCAGGATTGTAGGCTCTCTTCAGATGCCAGCCCATGTTCTCAGGGAACAGAGGCCTCAGGGGAGTGGGGTAGGCTGTCAGCAATGTGTCCCCTTGAGTGTGCATCTCAACCAGCGGTGGCAGCTCATAGCAGAGATGCTAATGCAATGTGAAAGAGAGGGTCCCCGACTCCCGTGGTATTTGATGGATATGGAAACTAAAGCCCAAAGGAAGGTGCCCAAGGTGACCATGGTACTATTGATGTGTGAATTCTCCTCAAACTTGACCTCTAGATTGTGTGATAGTATTCACACTCTCAGGCACCCTGGCATCATCCTATAACCCTGCAGACCTAGCTGCCCAGACAAGGCTGCTCCTGCAGAATTGAGATGGTTGGGCTCCAGGAAGGAAAGGCAGCTTCTGCTAATGCCCCAGACCACCCCCCCACACACACGTACGTGCATGCAGGCACACATACATATTCATACACACGCACATGCATATGCATATACACCCATTCACACACATACACACATGCTTATACACACGCTCACACACACACACACGTATACATGCTCACCAGGCAGGACCTCTCTCTGTTAGGACCCTTTCACCAGCAACGTTCTTTTCAAGTGTCCCTGTGACCTCCCTGCCTTCACCAGAGTGACAGGCCTCAGTGCCTCCACATCTGGCCATGTGCACTTTCTTTCCTCACTGCTTTCTGAGCCATAAGAGAGCTGAGGAAGGTTGAGGGGACCAGGCGGCTAGGCCTTGTCAATGCTCTGCTCTGCTCTGCTCTTTCCTGGCTTCTGACCTGACCTCTGACTATGCTGTTCAAGCCAGACTGCAGGACTTGGGAGAGGCATTATGGGAGGATTCTAGCATGTTCTTGGTGCAGCTGAGGGAGAGGACCCCCAAGACCCAGGTCCCCATGCTGTGATCAGCCCCAGTGGGCAGTGACCCAGTGGAAAGGAAATTCATTATTTCATTTATTCAATCAACAAGCATTTATTGAGTACCTTGTGTATAATAGGCCCTAGAGCAGGTGCATACACACACATGCAACCAAGCTGGAGTCTACACTCAGTCAAATGTAGCAAAGTTTGCACGAAAGAGCATGGGGCACAGAGGAAGGATTAATCCAAGAGTCAGTTCTGCATTGATCTGAGAGAGAAGGGTCCCAGCAGAGTAGCCTTGAGAGAAAAAAAAAGAAGGCGAGGAGGAGAGGGCATGAATGGGGTGCAAGCTGAGAAAGCGAGCACATGCCGCTCACCACCAGTGTTGCAAAGCGGTGGCAGCATTTCATAATAGTAGCTAAATTGGTGTGGCTTTGCTTACTGTTTTGCACGAACCGACAAATTAAATACAACAGTCCTATGTAGCAGGTATTCTTATTCACCCTATCTCATAGATGATGAGACTGAGGTTCTGAGAGGCTAATTGCCCAAGGATTTACAGTCACTGAGTAAGAGACACAGGTAGAGCCCACACCCCCACTGCTCTAACACGGTGCCTCTCCTCTCATCCTTAATCTCAATTAACAACTGATTTGAGATCTAGAACACCCTTTGAGATCTTACAGAGGGGAACCAAGGTGCAAAGAAGTGAATGACCAGCATATGGCCTCAGAGCCATTAGGTGTCACAGTCTCTGAGTCCCTCAAATCTTTTTATTCTACCACAGTCTCCCAAGATTCCAGGGCACAGGCTAGAGTGCCAGGTGCCTCATAAGAGTGAGTGGGGGTAGAAACAGTTTGGAGGTTCCTGAATAAGTTAAACATAGACTTATCTGTCATCTAGCAACTCTTGTCCTACGTATAGACCCCAAAGCTTGGAAAACAGGTGTTCAAACAAAACCTTAAACATCAAGGTTCACAGCAGCATGATTCACAATAGCCAAAAGGTGGAAATGATCCAAATGTCTATCAGCAGATGAGGAGATTAAAAAAAATATATATGGCATATTCATACAATGGAATATTACTCAGCTATAAAAAGGATGAAATTCTAACACATGTTGCAACATAGATGAACCTTGAAAACAGTATGCTAAGTGAAAGACACCAGACACAAAAAGGTCATATATATATATGAAATATCCAAAATAGGTAAATCCATAGAGATGGAAAGCAGACTAGTGGTTGCCATGGGCTGTATGAAGGGGGAAATAGGGAGTGTCTGCTAATGATGACAGGGTTTCCATCCGGGGTGAAGGAAAACAGTTCTGGAACTAGCTAGTGGTGATGGTTGCATAACATTGTGAATGTACTGAATGGCAGAGAATCGTACACTTTAAAATCGTTAAAAAAAATTTTACGTTATGTGTATTCTACCACAATAACTAAAGACAGAGTGAAGGGGTCCTTGGGACTCACCAGAGACTTCTTTCTGAGAAAGCAGAGGATCAAGCAGAGGATCACAGTATGCTAGAGGGGACAGGGGACAACGCCCCTGGTTCTCTTAAGGCGGGGGGGGGGGGCGGTACCTAAGAGTCAAAGAACGACCTTAAAATTCCCTGAATTTTTTCAAGCAAAGGCTTCTTGCAAATCAATCATTAGGTCCCATGTCACTTCATCACAAATGGTATTACAACTACTAATCTGTCTGTCCAACGTGATACTGTTTTGGATTTCTGCCTCTAGCCTGGAGTCTTCCAAACTCCACTGTGCATCACAATCACTCAGGAAGTTTTGTAAAATGACAGATTCCTGGGCTTCATCCATGGGGATTGAGGTTCATCAGGCTGAGGTCAGGATGTATGAAGCTTCCTGAGAATGGTGCTGAGGCCTGTCTTAGGATGGGTCTTGGGAAGTGCAGCCCTGATCCCCTGAAGTGTGAAAGCCGTGCATGAGGAAGGGCCTGGCAGGTAGATGTGTTTGCATGGTTCCGTCCTGCCTTCACCCTCAGCCTGTCTCTAGAGAAGATGTGCACCAGACTGACCTTTCCCCCCACTTTCCCTGTGGATCCCGTATCCCGTACCGCTCCTGCTCTGAACGTCATCCCATCAACTCCCTAGCTCTTTGGGGGCCACACCATTGTCCAAATCTCTTATGACAGTTCTCACTTTAAAGTAGTGTTCCTGAGACCAAAATCCTGGAAACTCGGCTCCTGGGAATGGTGCTGGGGCCCCACAAAATCTGTCCACTCTGGGGCAGGCAGCTGTGGTTGGGTGTGACCCAACTGCATCAAGTCCAGATTTATGCAGTTCAGACTGGAGAGATCTACAGAACATTCTACACTTTGCATGGTTTACTTTCTAAAAATATACTCCATGAACCATATATAATGAAAGAGTAGAAAATACAAATAAACTGAAGTGGATGTAATTAAATAACCTAAACTCCTCTACTCTGAAATAACCATTGTTAATATTTTGTTGAATAGTTTTCTAGGACTTTTCCTATGCAAATGTGTGTGTGATGTATTTATTCAACAAATATTTATTGAGTGCCTACTCTGCATCACCCACTGTACTGGAACTAGGAACCTGGAGCGAATGATACAGACAAAAATCCCTGCTGTTATGGACCTTGCTGTCTATACATTTGTATCAACTTAATTTTTTAAAAAAGAAACTGTATGGTGCTTTTAAGCAATTCCTTAATTATATATTGTGATTGTCTTTCCATATTCAATGAAAATAGATCTATATTATCATTTTAATGATCGTATACTATTCCATTTGGTATATTTTTAATAATTTGTTAACCAATCATAGGATAAAGTAGTTTGGTCTAATTTTTCCCTATTATAAATGAGTTTGAGATGATCATCTTTACCTAATGATTTTTTGATGCCTTTTTGATATTACCTTAGGATAAATTCGTAAAAGTGGAATTTTGAGGTCAAAGGGCATGTGATTTTTCTGTTTTCAAGGTAGTTATTTTTTTAAGTCTTTTTATTTTATAATATAGTTACAGATTCACAGAAAGGTCCCATGTACCTTTCACCCAGTTTTACCCAGTGGTTGCATCTTACAAAACTATGAGACAATATCAAAACCAGGAATTGATATTGTTACAAATGTGTGCATATAGTTTTGTGTCATTTTATCACCGGTAGATTCTATAACCACCACCCAAATCAAGATACAGAACTATTTCATCACCTAAAAGATCTCTTCATGCTAATCCTTTATAGCCATACCCACTCCTCTCGCCCAACCATTCCCAACTGCTGGCAACCTTCATCTCTGTAATTTGTCCTTCATCTCTATAATTCAGCCATTTCAAGAATGGTATGTAAATAATTGAATTATACATTATATGACCTTTTAAGAATGTGTTGTGTGTTTTTTTTTAACTCAGCGTATTGCCCTTGAGATCTATACAAGTTGTTGTGTATCAATAATCTATTCCTTCTCATTGCTGAGTAGTGTCTCATAGTATAGGTGCACCACAGTTTGTATAATCACCTATCCAAGGGCAGTTTTTCACTTTTTACAAATAAGGCTGCTGTGAGTATTTGTGTACAGGTTATGGGAGCAAAAGTTTGTGTTTCTCTGAGATAAATGCCCACTAGTACTATTATTGGATCCTGTGCTAAATGTATATTTACCTTTTTAAGAAATCACCAAACTGTTTTTCAGAGTGGCTGTACCATTTTACGTTCCCACCAACAATGTATAAGAGACCAGTTTCTTCACATCCTCACCAGCATTTGGTATTGTCAGAATTTTTTTTTTTAATTTTAGCTATTTTAATAGCTGTGTAGTGTTATTGCTTTTGGCAAAATTCTAGTAATACTGAATATCTTTTCATGTGTTTATTTGCTTTATGTATAGCCTCTTTGGTGAAATATTTGTTAATGTCTTTCACCCATGTTCTAATTGTATTTTTTTTTATTGTTGGGTTTTAAGAGTTCTTTATATGTTCTAGATACTAGTCTTTGTCAAATATGTGGTTTGAAAATATTTTCTCCCAGTCTGTAACGTGTCTTTTGTCTTCTTCATAGAGTCTTTTTAGAGCAAAAGTTTTCCATTTTGATGAGGTCCAATTTATTGATGTTTTTTTTTTTCATTTATGGATTGTGCTTTAGATGTCATGTCTAATAACTCTTCACTGAGTTCTAGGTTCTAGAGAGAAACACAGGTCCTTCTTCTGTGTTTATCTCTAAACGTTTTTATAGTTATACATCTTATGTTTAAATCTATGGCCTGTCTTTGGTTAAATTCTGTATAAATTATACGGTTTGTGTTGAGTTCCGTTGTTTTCGTCTATGGATAGCCAATTGTTCCAGCAGCACTTGTCAAAAAGACCATCCTTCCTTCATCGAATTGCTTTCGCACCTTCATCAGGGACCTGGCCTTGTGTGGAACGTTTTCCGGGTTTGCCGTGTTCTCTTCTAGCGGTCCCTCTACCAATACTACACAGTCTTGATTACTCTGATTAATTATATAAGCCTTAAAATCAGGTTGAGTGATTCCTCTTAACTTCTTTTTCAAAAAACGGTTTTAGCTCTTTTAGTTCCTTTGGCATGTACTTTTGAAAGGGCTTTGATACCATATTACCAAAGTGCCCCCAAAAGGTGGTACAAAGTTAAACTTCCGCTAGCAGTACAGGGGAGTGTGCTGTTTCCATACACCCACCGGCACGGCTGTTATTCTTTTTAAACCTTTGCCCATCTGATAACTGAAAAATCATATCACATCCTTACTTTAAATTGCATTTCTTTGGTT
Source organism: Rousettus aegyptiacus (assembly GCF_014176215.1). Lineage (NCBI taxonomy): Eukaryota > Metazoa > Chordata > Mammalia > Chiroptera > Pteropodidae > Rousettus > Rousettus aegyptiacus. Next base: position 26,865,083 of record NW_023416284.1, on the reverse strand, counting down.
GCCTCTGAATCTAGCCAGGCAGCCAGTGCTCCCAGATCTCAGGTATAAAAGTTCATTTCCCTTATGACATGAATCCTCACATTTAAGTTTTCAGAAATGTCCACTAGAGAAAGCAGACAAGTTTGTGTGACATACGTTGATGATTTCTTTTCTTCCTTGCTTGTTCTTCTAGCTTCTAGAGATGAAACCATCTGTTCAGGCAGCCACGTGAGCTCACCCCCAGGCAGACATCTCTCCACAGAAAAATCACAAATTTACCTTCAAAATACATTCAGAACTTGGCTACATCATATCTCCATGGTCACTACCCTAGTTTGCATGATGCTATCTCTAGCATGGTTGGATAATCACAATACCCTTCTAACAGTGTCCTGACTTCTATACTTGACCCTAGGATTTTCTCTCAAGCCAGAAGCCAGAGGGCTGTGCCTAAAACACAAGTGAGAGTCTCTCCTATGCTCGGTGCCCTCCCTTCTCACCCACGTAAGAGCCAAAGTTGCTGAATAGGCTACACGGTCACCGTACCCGTGTCCCCACAGTCTCTGCTCACTCTACTCTAGCCACCATGGCGTCGCTGCTCATCCTCAAACACACCCAGAAAGCTGTGCAGTCTTGATCTCTTGTGCTATTTCTGTCTGTCTGAAAGACAGTTCCCTTTGCCTGCAATGGGTCCTCAGATATCCACATAGCTCCCTCCCTCACCTTCTCCCTATTCCAAATCGGAACTCCCACCCCAGTCCTCCCTTCGCTAATCTGCTTTTTCACAGCATCCATCACCAACACTATATATATTACATGCTTATTTGTTAATTGTTTGTCTTCCCTCCCAGAAAAACAGAGATTTTGTTCATTTATTTACCTACTGTGACATCACTAGCATCTAATACATTGCCTGGTATGCAGTGACTACTCAGTAAATATCTGATGAATGGCCGCCTAAAAACAGCCTTTTATTTTAAACATTTAGATTGTTTTCAGTTTTTATAACAAACAATGCTAACGTGAATATCCTTGAAGTAAATGCTCATACATAGTCATGATTATTTCCTTACGATTAATTTCTAAAATTGAATCATGGGTCAGGGGGAGTTACATTTTTAAAAGCTTTTGACAGTTGTTTCTCTAGAAAGGCAGTATCAATTTCCACACTTACCAGAAGTGAGGGAGTTGTCTTTTACCCTACACATTTGCCAGCACTGAGCATTGTCATTTTTAGAAGTTCTTTGCCAAGTTATTTGCCACTATACTCTCAGTGTGAGTTTTATAGAAGGAACTTCATGTAAGTGGATCAAAAATAACCATTTTACAGCAATTCAGAGATGGTCTTCCTATAGGTGTTTCTTGTAACCATCCCTGATAACAGCAAAGGACAGAGCCCAGGGATGTAACCAGCAGAGGCGTGGCAAGGTGTCCAGGCGTGGAGCTTTCTAGGAGTCTGACACATTGTAGAGGAGACACTTAGAATGTCCAATTCAGAGAATGGATGGCATATTTCTTAGACCGCTTTCTTGAATTGTGAATTTTCCCAGCCAAGCTCTGAATAAGACCTAGAGTGCCGACGCAGTTCACGCTTTTGTTGTCTTCGAAAGAACTGCCCTACCAATGGTTCTCAAACTGAGACAGCCTCAGACTCACCTAGGGGCTTGTTAAAACACAGACTGCTGATTCAGTAGGTCTGGGATGGGCCCCAAGAATTTGCATTTTTAACAAGTTTCCAGAGGATGCTGATTGCCGCAGGTCTGGGAACCATACTTTGCGAACTGCTGGCCTAGAATTTTGATGCTTATTTTGTCTTTTCCACACTGGTTCTTGTCCTCCACCCCTTTGGGTTAGGTCTGACATCCCAGAATCTCCATCACTGCGCTGACCACACGGTAAGGCTCTGCCATCTTTTCCCAGGTCTTTCTCCCCTATTTGGAGGTGGACCTTGGAACAGGGACCATGGTTTATCTCAGTCCCTAAAGTGCCTGTTGAAGTGCCCAGCACAGAGGCCTTCAGTGAAAGTTCCTCAGAAGAATGAGGAGTCACCAAGTGATCTCCACTGGTGATCCCATCAGAATCGTGTATGCTGACCAACAGATAAGCAAAGGGTTGAGGTCATCTGTAGTTTGAAAGTTGGAGAATTATCCCAGGATTCATTCTCACTTCCCAGATTCTGATGCCATCAAGAGGGCATTTAGAAATGAAAGAGAAAACAAGCCCAGAGGGCTTGTTTAACAGGTGAGGAAATTGAGACCTAAGAAAGGGTGTGACTTACTCAAGGTCATATCCCGAGTGGTGATGTAGATGAAACTTGAATCCCTGACCTTCCCGATAGCCTCCTATAGAGGAGGTAGAGTAAAAAGATGAGTGCCGTATGGACTTGGAGCATAGACTTGGAAACCCATCACTGGCTTCGGACACCTCCCTTCATCCCTTTGGACCTCTAACTTGCTCACCTGTAGCCTTAGTAGGTTACCAACCAAGTGATGCTTGTGTGGATGACACTAGGTCACTTGTGTGAATGGGCCTAGCACCATGCCTGGCACGCGGAGAGTGTTTGCTATAGTCTTGCCTCTTGTGACTTCTGCTAGACTTTCTAGTCCCTTACCCCGTACTCAGAGCCGTGGTTCTGAAGGGCAGTGTGGTTTCTGGCTGCAGTTTGACTGGTGAATATTATGCTACAAGAGGAAGAAAGGGACAGAGGCTGAAGAATCTTTCTAGTTTCTTCCAGGAAGAACATACACCTCAAGGTGCAGATGGGACCTCATGTGATGTCAGCCCCCGATCACATTTTGTGAACTTCCCTTCCCTCCTCACCACATCCTCCTGGGGTTTTCAGTGTCAAAGCTCAAGTGGAAGGTGCAGGCAGACGTTAAATATAGAAAGGCACCTACTCGTGGTGAAATGCGTGGGCTGCGCCTCAAGTGAGGGGGCGTAAGCACCTACTAAATTTAGCAGCGTAACTTCCTCTCCTGTCCCCTTAATGCCATTATGCAAACAACAATGCTTGTCAGTTTCCCTCAGAGGAAGACTTCAAGGGGTGAAGAGGAGAACTTGGAAACAAAGCCTACTGGTTCATCATGGCCCCTCACCCCGGATGGTCCCACCGTTATAACTTTTTACCCTTATAGCTATTCTGAGAGCTGGGCATGGCGGTGTTGCTGATGTCACTATACAAATGAAGATACCGAGCCTCAGAGAGGCTAAGGGACTTGCCCAACATCATCACGGGGCTGGGCCCAGACAGAAGCTCAGGGTTTCACGCTGACTCCCATAGCAGTTCCTGAGAACCCAGCATAAGAGGGCTCTGGGCTCGGTAGCCCAGGGGCTGATAAACAGCACCCAGTCTTGGATTTTGCCCAGTATCCTGAGCAGTTTGCTAACTGCAGGTGGAAAGCCTCCATGCTCAAGAGTAGGACCAGTTATGGACCAAAGCCTTGCTTCTCAAAGTGTGGTCTGCACCTTAGTAGCATTGGCCTTACCTGGGAACTTAGAGATGCCAAGACCCACCTTCATCCCAGACCCGTATTTTAATAAGGTTCCCAGGTGACTCAGGTACATGGTACATATTTAAGCTCCGGAAGCACTAACCTAATGCTTTGAACAGTGCTCACTTAGTCAAATCATGGAATTTTAGATTTTGGAAATTCATTCTTTTACTCCTTCATGTATTCAGCTGCCATTTATTGATTAACTTCTGGGTGTGAGGCCCTGTGCTAGAACCTGGGACAGAAAAAGCCACTGCTAATGCTCAGAAGTGCTGGCTGTGTGTCCGACAAGGAGTTTTAGGTTTAATTTGTTTAATCATCACGACAACCCTATGAGGTATGTATGTACATTTTATAGCTGAAGTAGGGTCAGAGAGTTTAGGCAACATGTGTAAAATCATGGCACTTAGTAAGTGGTAGTAGAGTCAGTATCCACCCAGGCATTGGCTCTTAAGCAGGAGGCTGGGCTGACTTTAAAATTCAAAGAGAACCGGAGTAGCATGACCCGGGTCAGAGCCCAGACTCCAAGCCAGAAAGGACCTGAGGGAGCTGTGCCAGGGCTGTTTTAATTTGGTCTTTAAGCTACAGAGCCATTTGTTCACATAACATCTTACGCAGGTTCTGTGAGAGCCAGAGCTGCTCTGGTTGGGCATAGGTGGCCCCTTGAGTTGTCCCCTTCCCCCACTCCAGGCCACCACTCTTCTCTGTGCCCTATGGAACTCTGCATGGAACAGGCCAAAAGCCACTCACAAGCCAAATTCTTCATTTTTCAGGTGGGGAAACAGGAGCCAGAGAGATGAGTTGTCTTGTCCAAGATAAGGTAGCAAAAAGAGACTATGTGAGTTAGGGCTGTGTGGGGCAAAGGTAAGCTCCATTCCACACAGGGGCCATACCATCCTGGAGAGTATGCAGCTGTCCATGGAGAAACTACTATGTTGTAACTTTTCTAAATTTCTTAGGAATTAAGGAACCCCAATGAGATTTTGTTGACAGCTACAGGCTTTCTCCCCAGAGTTATTCTCATTCATCTTTGTTGCTCTATTTCTGTCTGTCTGTCTGTCTGCCTGTTTTGTCTGTGTCTGTTTGTCTGTCTCTGTCTCTCTGTCTCTCTGTCTCATACACACACACACACACACAAATGCGCATGCACACACAATGTCATAAGGTTTCAGAGAGCTCAGAGGGCCCCCAATGCCCAGAATAAACCCTTGGGTTAGGAATCCTTATCACGCATTGTGCTTTTTTGATAATCACTCAGGGGAATGTGAGAGGGGCTTAGAAAGGGTTGAGTGAATAGTCAGCCGTGGATGCTGGAGGGGGACGAACCCTGACCAGGAGTATCAAGTGGGAATTCACACATTTTAAACAAACTTCCTTTTACACCCATACCTTCCAGTTGGTGACATTCACTGTTTAGAAGTTTTTGAAGGCTCGAAAGGAGTCCCCGTGTGACTGAGAACAGAGACGCCTCATTCTGTCTCTGAGCTGAGTAGAGAAGAGAGAGCAAGTATGTGCTGACTCAGCACACATCACCTTTCCATGGACATCAGGTTTTGCTAAAAGCAGGTGGCCCTCATGTGTCACTCCTGTCTCAGGTTCTCTGGTGAGAGAACCACCATGCTCTGAGCTGGGTGGGGCTAAGCAGGATGCTAGATGCTCCTGTGAACATCAGTCCACAGAGATTCCTCAACAATCAGCATCCCCATTTTACAGATAAGGAAACTCAAGTCTCCAATAGGCTAAATAAGCAACTCCAAGGACCCAGTGAGGTGGTAGAAGGCATGTGGCATACAGGAGAATAGCCCTGGCTCAGAAGGAGACTGTTGGTTTCAGACTCCAACAATGTAGCAGGCCAGCCGTGAGGCCAGCTGCATGACCTCCTAGCTTTGCGCCTTCATCCTATGATGGTGATTGTAATAGCATCAGTACCATAGAGTTAGCATAAAGATGAACAAAACTGAAGCACTTGGAATAGTAACAAATGCTCATAAATGTTAACTGCTCTTATTATGATTGCTTTCATGATGACGATGATGATGATGATGATGATGATGATGATGATGATGGTGATGGTGATGATGGTGATGGTGATGGTGTTACTCTAAAGTCTATGTTCAAACCTTACCTCCCTGATCGCTTTCTATGGTGGGTGGACCACAGTTTCCCATTCAACGGTGGAAGAAAGTGGCATGGAGAGAAGGGGAACGGCTTGTCCATAATCAGGGACAAAGCAAGGATATATCCAGTTTTCCAGTGTGTCCGTTTTCCATAAAACTAAGGCTTCTCTTCACCAGCTTGGCCCCTGGTCCCTTTATTTTCTCTCCCTGAAACTGAGGGCCCCTTAGCCTCACCTGGAGAAACGTAAGGTCAGTGTACGCCAGGGCCTTAGCCTCGAGCCAGCCTTTGCAAAGGCTCTCTGACTTCTAACTAGGCTCCCATCTCGTATTTGACGCCAATGTCACCCTTCATTTGACATTCGTTAAGTACCAACTTCATGTCAGGCACTTAGGACAAAAGGCAAATGATATTTACAAAGAAGCCATGTCCCCGCCCCGGCTGCAACCTCACATTGGAATATCTTTCCATCGTTGCCTTGGTCCCTATGTTGATCACGTGCCCAGCTTTCCAGGTCCTTCAGGTCCTCTAGGCTGGTGGTCACTCTTTCACCGGTTTACATCTTTAAGATGAGCAAATGCTTCTGAGTGGAATCTGAGTAGCACCGGGTCCAAGGGAATGGTACCTTTTAAAAGACTTTTGTTTCATATTCTTAATTGGCCCCAGAAAGGCATTATTTAAACAATGTTCATTCCAGCACTGTTTACTCTACACCCAGCAATAGTCTATCAGTAAGGGAGGATTTATATAAAATGTGATCCATCTCTATAACACAGTACGGCGCGGCTATTAAAGGTGGTGACACAGATGGACATTCAGTAACTTGGAAAGGCACTGATACTATATCCATAAGTGAGAAGTGTAATACATCTAAGAGACAAAAAATAAAACCAAACCGCGCATGTGCATAGAAAAGGGTCTACCAGGAAGATATCTATATGAATAGCGGAGGTCTCTGGGGAAGGGTTATAAGTCATGTTTCTTTTCTTTTTCTTTTTATACTTTCTGAGATATTCACAATATGTGCTATTTTTGTAATCTGGGGGAAAAAAATTGATTCCTTCCCCTTACCTCATCCCCCTGCCAGAAACATGGGTTGGAGTTGTCAGTAGTCTTGGAGGTGGGCAGCGGCCAGACTGGGTCCTACATAACTGGCACCAATGTGGGTGAGCGGTAAAAGCTGGCGAGATCGCGTCTGGGAGTGGGGACGCCCTGCAGCAGTGCCCTCTAGGTCCTGACTGGCCCAGTGTGTTCTCAGGACCAAACGTGTTGCTGACCCAGAGTCCCCTCCCCTTCTTGATCCTGATTCTCATGTGCAGGGGCGGCAGCTCAGGAGCCATAGCGGAGCTTTCTCATCATTTCATTTTCTTCCTTCTTGCCTCTCCCCTCCTCTTTCCTCTTCCTAACTCTGAGGTCTGAGCATCACAGTGTAGCTTATTTTACCCCCTCCCCTCTCCTCCTCTCCCATCCTCTCCCCTTCCCTTCCTTTTATCCATGGCAAATGTTGGGCCTTTAAATGAAACAGACCTCAGTTCACATCCTAATGCATCTTCAATTTCTTCATCTGTGAAATGGGAGTATAGTTCCTACATTGTAGAGTCGAGGGGTGATTAGTGTTTAGCACACACCCTGGCCCATGGCTCCCCTCGCCCATGGCTCCCCTGGCCCAGGAGTTATGCCATTATCTCAGGTCACATGCTGACTCGGCCCAACTTTTTCATTACTTGGTTTGCATCTGAAGGAGCCAGGTTATTTATATCCTGTTTCCATCTTGGTTATAAGAGCTGGCCCCTGGGTGGGTACACCAGTTTCCAGGCACTTCCAGCCCTCAGTGCAAACAGGCAAAGTGAGTTCCGGTGGCTGAGACACAGTGCTGGCTGTCATGCAAGGCAGTGACAGGAAGGCTGGGTGGGATGGGCAGAGCACTGACAGCATCTGCTACAGACCTGGCCGGATTGGCTCAGCTAAGTGCCATCACCCCCACAGAATGCGGCTCCCACACCAGACCACTCATGGGTTACAACAACCTGAGGATGGATGCCCTGACTCAGGAGCCACTGCCTCCCACCTGGGACCTGCCACTTCTATGCACAGCTTCTGTGGACAGAATCTTTTGTGTCCCATGTTCATGGGCAAAGATAATAATACTAAATCCCTTAGACTCTTCTTATCAGGAGTGTGACCAAAAGGTTGGAATGGGAAGAGGAGCAAGTCCTACTACCTTTGTCTCCCACAGCCAAGAAGATGACAAAGAGTGAGGACTAAAAATGTCACCTTGCGAAATCCCTGGTTTCTAACCTGAAAACAAGGTTGATGGAAAGTTGGCATGAGAAGTAAATGCATAATGGACATGAGGTGGTTAGTAGAGACCCAGGTACTTGGTATTCATTATTACCATTGTTTTTATGGAAGATAATTATTGTCTAAATACAATTAGTGGCTTATAATCTATGGCTCTTTTTTACTGCATTAGCCACAGAGAGAAACCATGGGGCCAGCAGATAATGCATCAAGTTATTCATTTAGAGTGGGAACAGAAAAGGTGGTGTAGCCACCTCAAATATGCCATTTAGGACCAGAAAAAAATGTTAAAATCATTTAGGCTGGGGCATTCATTCGTTCTTTGTGACTTAGCCATTTATTCATTTATTCATTCATTCACTCATTGAATAAATATTGATTGAGGATTATTATGTGCCAAGCACCATGTTAGGTAACAGATCTCCTAGAAGCTACTAGAAATTGTTGAAGCCCTGGCTAGGAAGCCTGTGACACAGTTGCCATATCTCCCTTCTCAGAGGGGCTGTCATATTCCCTCCAGTGGAGAGGGAGAGCCTCTGGCCAGAACCTTCTTCCCACATCCTGCTGCCCTCCACTGGGATCCTCAGAGACATGAGCTGCTGGGAAAGGTGGGACCAAACTCCACAGGACACACATTGTGTTCATGGTAAGTTATGATTACAATCTCATGCCAGGGGTTTTCTCTGCTCTGTGCTTCTCAATTGTGGGTGCCCATGGCCCCAGAGGTCCATGCAGAGTACCAGAGGCCTAGGGAACCACAGAATAGACTTGACTCATCTTTCAGTTGAGGAATTGAATATATGTATATTTTGTGACATGGATAGATACATGCATAGTCATGGAGTAGAATTTTATATACATGTAGATTTTAAAGGTAAAAAAGAAAACTAAAGGTGTTTGGGTTTGTGGAGCCTGCTTGGGCTCCTATTAGACAATAAGCCCATAAAACATAGTTCTCAAGAAGTATTTGGAACTCAGCCCCATCTGAAGTAATCTCCCAAAGCTTCTACATCCTGCTTTCCTGGTTAGCACACCTGGGTTGTGGCCTTATGTGATACCTGGCTATCTCCCCAAAGACTGCGAGCCCCCAATATCAGGGGACTGCTTTGATTTAGCTTTTCTCCTGCATGCCGAGGCTTTGCAAGTCCTCTTAGCAAAGGTTCAGTGACAGATTCGAAAAGGCTGGGCAGCCTCTGAGCTCCACACTCTAGGCAAGGATTCTATGTGTTGCCAAGGAGGAGAAGAGACTAAGAATAGGAAAATGTTTGACAAGAGCCGAAATAGTTTTCTGTTTAATCTTGGAACATTCAGGAAGTTCCTCCTCTCACCCCTTCCCCTTCCACTTCCCAAGCATGTTGCTTGAGCAGGTGTGTCAACATCAATGCAAAGGTGCCTGATTGCAGACATTCAGGGAAGGGGAGAAAATGCAATCATGCGGATACCAGTGAAGCCCTACTAAGGCCAGGTCCCCTGTGTCCAAGAACAGAGAGGAAAGTGAGTAGGGGCCTACCTGATGTTCTAGTGAGAGAGAAGAGAGGAGCCTTTATGAGCAGACATTATTCGCCATTGAAAGACAGCTGTGAGCCCCCAAGGATCATCTCCAGCAGCCTCAGGCCTAGAAGGAAGGGAGGGACTAGACTTGCAGAGACTGGCGGCTATTCCTCCACCTTCTCCCCTTCTCCTGTGCTTTGGAGCTGTTCAGCAAGCTCTAGTTATGATTGGAATCAGTGTGTTTCATCAAATGGCCACTCATCAGTCATTGACTGAACACATGCCATTCATTCATTTGTTCATTCATCTAGCACCTGCCGTATGCTGGGCCCTGTCCTAGGTGCTGGACATTTGGCAACACTGAACAAGACAGACACAACTCTTTCCTGCTCTTATGGAGCTTACATTGGCAGGAGAAAGTAAACAAATCACAGCTCACATTTGGTGACTATCTACCATGTGCCAGGCCATGTTGAAGCACTTTTCATAGAGTCTCTCAATGGGAGTGCATTTGGCATTTTGAGGGGCAGTTCTTTGTTGTGCAAGATGTATGGTATGTTGCAAGATTCCTTCACCCAATCGTCAGTGGCACCCTCCCCATTTTCCACCCCAGTCATTGGATGAATGGATGCATGGATAGATGGGTGGATGGATGGATGGATGGAAGGATGGATGGATGAATAGATGGATGGATAGGTGGATAGGGGGGTGGATGAATGGGTGGGTAGATGGATTGATGGATGGATAAATAAGATTTGGTGCCAGTCCCACATGGAACTTCTGGTTTCAGTGGCCAAATCAAGATGGTATATAATTAATGGTATACAAATCAATATCATTCTAAAAAGCATTTGTTTATCTTTCCTCAAGTCAAGTCAAGAATAAGAGCATTATCTATCATTTTTGTTGGCTGACCAATATAAGCCAGTGCTCCCAGCCCTCAGTGCTCTTAGTACATCTTAGACAGTTGAAGGGAAAAGCTAAAAATTTTTGAGAACCTATTATGTGTCTGGCATGTGACAGACATTATGGATTTTAGTTTTCAAAATAGCCCTGCATATGACAAATCAGGAAGTTCAGATTGCTCAGATAGGAAAGCAATAGACGCAAGGTCACGCCATTGGTGTTTAAGCTGGAAATCAGAACCAGGCTTGTCTGTTTCTACAGCGCCGTCTCCTCCCGTGGCATGCACAGGAAGCAGACAAGCAGAACAATTTTCTCCATGCAGAAGATCTGTGTGGCTGTTGCCTCAGTGTGATTCACCAGTGTCGTGGGCTATCTCGCAGTGTGACACAGGGCCTGATGAGAGACCTCGGGTCAAGGAAACGGGGGTGAGGATTAAAGAGGAAGGAGCCTGGGTTTGTTTCTACTGTGGAGCCCAGAGAGGACAACTTTGTCAGCAAAAGGGCGGTTAGTCACTGAGGCAGGGTGAATGGGAGTGTGGGGATGGCTCAGGGGTGTGGGAGTGAGCAAACTCCCACCCATGGAAAGACAACGCAGGACCCAGACTTCACTGGGAGGATGCAGGGGTGGGGAAATGAGTGGGGTCCCCTTCTCGTGCTTCTGGTTGTTCCATCGCTCCTCCAGGTCTGTCTAACACATTTTAGCTGTGGGAAGGAGGGCAGGGGGAAGCTGTTAGGGAACAAAGAAGAAGGAAAGAGAAGAGGTTGCTTGCCTTCTTTCTTTGAAGACAAACAGATTTGGGTTCCTTTTGCAGCTCCTCCCTGTACTAGCTGTGTGATCTGGGGCAAGTCACTTTCTCTCTCTGAGTCTCAGTTGTTGTCTCACTTAGAAATTAGACAAGGCACCGTATGTGAAAATGCTTGGTCAGGGCTGGCACATGGCAGGTGTCCAGAAATTGTCTCCTCTCTCCCTCTCCTGCCCTCCCTGGCTGAGCCCGATGAGAGGAATGAAAAGTATCAGCCTCTGGACAGGCACAGAGGGTCCAAGCATTCGCTCTGGACCTGTTGCCCCAGCTCCTTCCTGCCTTCCTGTGGGCCTAGCTGCTCTCACCAAGGTTTCTTCTGCCCACCCAAGGGCAGGCACCACAAGTCATGACAAGTGGCATCTGAGAGGCTCTTCTTCATGGACACCGAAGGTGGACCCTCCAGAAGCCTTGGAGATGAGCAACCAAGGCCCTGTGAGAGCACAAGGCTCATGTGGGTCATGCAGCTAGGAATCAAGGGCAGAGCCAGGCCAGCCCCCAGAACTGCGGACTCCTCATGCAGCACTCAAGTCCCGGTTTCTCCTGCCACGCTGCCTCCTGGCATCTGTATGGTGCTGGTGCCGTCGGCTGTAGGAATCAGTGAAGAAGGAAATACTAGCGCTCAGTTCTGTGGAATGAAGGGGTGTTATTAATATTTGCAAAATGAACAAAGAAATAAGAACGACACCTTGCCCAGAGTCAGGCTCCCGGTGCATGTTGGTTTCCTCCTTCTTCTCCACTCTACCCAAAATGCTGCCGTGGGTTCACCCTGCCAGGACTGGAGAGGAAAGTGGTCAGTGTCCTTTCCAGAACCTCGTAGAGAGTCCCATGTTCTGTTCCATCCTCCCCTGACCACACCAGGTGCTCCGGGAGGAGCTGTGGTGGAGCTACAGAGTGTCCTTTGTGGTCCTGCCCCACCTGAGGACACTCGTCTGCTTCCTCGCTACCCCGCCCCCAGCAGGTCTTGCAATCACTGCTTTCTGAATGGCCTGCGAGGCAGAGGCTCAGGGCCATGGGGCCCAGGAGTGGGGAGGGGACGGGGGCCCCACAGTCACTGGCGCCCATGTTTTCATATCATCTACCGGCCAGCAATATGGTTTTGGTCCTGGCTTTGCCGCGTTTTAGCTGTATGACCTTAGGCAAGTTACTGTAACTCTGATTCTCTCTTGCCATCTTTAAAATAAGGATAGACAACTTCCTGCGTACACCGTGGTTGTGGGTAGGAAGGGGTGTCCATGACTAGATGTTGGGTGGCTGTGAAAACACTACGGAAATGTTCGCGTCGCGGTCGTGTGGGAACGTGGTGGCGCCGCCACTGCGCTCTCTCTTCCGTGGCCACCTGGGGAGCTGGATCTGAGTCTTGGCCTTTAGCCAGTCGCACGGTCTCTGAAAGCCGCATTTTTTCTCATCTGTCAACGGGTATGATCACCTGTGTGCCGCTCTAGGATCATCTATAAGCATATGAGATAATACTGACGGTCCGTGGTTGAGAAGCACTTTGTAAAAATGAGGTGGATTGGGGTGTGCTTGTGAGGAGGCTCTGAAGAAGCCAGACTTCCTTGCAAGCAAGGCGGATGAGGGATGGAGGGGACCCTCTTTCTCTTATGAGCTGAGAATTACCGAGGGCACATCACTTCCCCTCCCCGAGCCTCTGTGTCCTCATCTGAAGAGTTACGTGTGCCCAGCACCCAGCACTCAGTGGGCGGTACTGGGACAGCCTGTCATGTGGTTGCCTCCACGACCATAAGGAGTGGCCTGCTCGAACTGGGCCTCCCTCTCTGGGCCACCACTGCCCGAGGACAACAGAGCCTCTCTGACCTCACTCAGCTCCTGCCAAAGTGCTCCCCCAGCTCCAAGTGCTTCTCTGAAACAGCCTGGCTTCCTGGAGTTCCCCGGTCACCACCGATGGCCCCGTGCACATGATCTCCAGCTCAAGATGTTGAAATCCTACGCCAGGGTGCCCGGAAAGCCCCCGCCAGCTAAGGCTGGGCAGGCGCACGGGGCAGTGAGGGCTCCGTGGGTCTTGCCACACGGCCATCCATTCGGGCTCTCTTCTCAGACATTCCTGTTTCCTCTCCAGGGAGCGGCGGGCAGCCAAGAGAATTTGGGCTTCCAGAGGCTTTGAGATTATCCCGAGCACACATCATTATACTGATGCTCTATTTGGAGAACTATGTGCAATGTGTGATTTAATGGCCGCACAGTCCCTCACAGAGGAAAGATGCTGGAATCCACCGTCTTGTGGATCTGAGTGCTGACGTGGCAGTTTTCTGCTCATAGGTTTTTTTAATGCTGTTCATATGGACAAAGGAGGGTGAGGAGCTGGCTGCTTGTGGCATACCCATGAATCTTGACAGCATAAGTTCACACGCTGCCGAGAATGTTGCTCCATTTTTCTGACGAGGACACTGAGGCACAAGGAAAAGACCTGACCGACGCCAAGCGGTACAGCTCCTAAGCAGGACCTTAACTGGCATCCACGGCTCTCTGGCCACAAAACCTGGACTTGTCGGTGCTTCTCTGCTAGGTCCTAGTTCAGGTGCTGGGAGCTCACCGGCAATGTGACCTCGAGCCAGTCACCCGCTGCCTCCGCACTCCAGTTTCTCTGTTTCGTGAGAGTGTTGAGCTAAGTATTTCCAAACCTTTTCACAGAGCAGGTGAAATGAATTTCTTGAGAGTCTGTGTTTTCCCTTAAATATTCTCATAACATTTTATATTTTTCTCCATGATTTTTTGAGGGTTTATTAAATAATTTTTTTCTTTTACATATTTCTTTCCCCCTCTAAATCTCTAAGTAGACTTGATGCTCTAAGAAGACATTCCATGTACCCCTGGCACAATACTGAGGTCCCCCACGACCGGCTCCCCCTTTCCCAGGGGAAAGGCCTGGGGCAGGCCTTCTGTAAATGGGGCATCCCTTCCCTTGGCAGCACACAACTTAGGCCTCAGCCAGAGCAGGATGGAAGAGGACCCTGCCTTCTCGAAAGGTGGCCAATGCCAAATTTGAGTGTCAGTGTTACTGGCTATGGCCTTGGGCAAATCACATGCCTGAGCTTCCTGGTCCTCTATAGACATGGGCATGGATCCAGATCCTTCTTCACAGATTACGGTGACACAGAAGAGGGAGAAGAGGTAGGAGAGGTCTCAGCACGAAGGACATGCTAGGACAGATTAATGATGCTTCTATATTTTAGGACCACAGAGCCTCACAAATCTGTAAACCATTTCCCCTTAAAAAGCCCCTTTTCCAAAAATATCTTCCTCCCGAGTTTTGTCACAAGCCTGAGGTCCTCATAGTCACCAAGGCCTTAGGTTAAGGCATTGACATCCTTATTAAAATGCAGTTGTCACACAGAAATACTGGAGCCGAGTTCCACTTCCCACCTTCTGTTTAATGAGCCGTGTGACTTTGGTAAGTCATTTCTCTCCTCAGAGCCTCTGTTTTTTCATCTCTAAACCAAGGATGCTGAGGCAAATTAGTTGCTGTAAACAAGATGCTCAGAGGTTAGTGGGACAACAGATGAGTCAGTGAGCTGTCATAGCCCAAGACACTAAGTCCAATGGCAGGGGCCTATCATGGGCCCTTTGGGGACACAAAGATGCACCTACCCAGACTTGGAAAATCATAGAACTTTCATGGCAGAGGTAGGGGTGTCATCTGAGATATGAAGGATGGCAGGACTCAGTCAAGAAAAACGGGGCTGTGGTGAGTGCTGCCGACAGTGTGAATGGAGGAGGCTGGGCCCAGGTACCGGGCTGAGCTCCTCCCTGTCTGTGCTCCGTGCTCAGCCCCACTGGTAGTTACTATTCGCCCACTTTGCAGATGAAAAAACTGAACTGAGGTACATTAAGCAGCCTGCCTGAGGCCACCTCGCTTATAAATGGCTCCGCTGGGCTTCACACCCAGACCAATCAGATCTGAGTCTTAGCTTGTAAGTGGGCAGCCCTACTCGGGATCCGGGAATGAGAGGCCTCGTTTCTCAGCAGATAAAGGCCAGGGTGGAGAAGGCCATACTTTGTGGTGGGTGCCTGGGGCTGATCTGAGTAGCCGAGTGGCTGGAACCTGGAGCAGGGCCTCAACCAGCTACCACCT
This sequence comes from Rousettus aegyptiacus, assembly GCF_014176215.1. Lineage (NCBI taxonomy): Eukaryota > Metazoa > Chordata > Mammalia > Chiroptera > Pteropodidae > Rousettus > Rousettus aegyptiacus. The sequence goes on along the minus strand of NW_023416284.1, from coordinate 26,849,908 downwards.
CAGCCTCTCTGCAGAAAGAAAGAGCCTGAATTCCTTCTGCTCCTTCAATACTTGCTTCAAGGCCTCACCCTTCTGACAGGTGTGATCACACCCTAATCATGGGGCCACTGCTTTGGGTCTGCTAGACTCTGAGCTGCTCGAGGACACACGTGTGGTCTTCGTGTCTTCCCCCTGGACGTTTAGTACAGAGTCTAGAGTCAATAAATGTTTGCCGAAGGAAGCCAAAAATGTGTTCCCCTCTTCCTGGTCCTGCCTTTGCCCATAGTAAATGCTCCCAAAGTATTTAGGACATGAAGGGTAGCGTGTAGTTCAGCCCTCTCATTTGACAGATGAGAAAACCAGGGACCAGAGAGATGGATTTTCTCAAGACCCCTGTTTAAATTACACAGTGTTCCCTGGGTCACCCTCTTTCTCTGAGGGAGGAGTTGGGTGAGCAGTGGGCCCACCTCCCTCTTCTTGAAGCCAAGGAGCCTTGCCATCCCCGGGACTCTACCCTCTCTTGCTCGACCATCCCTTCCAGGGGTAACTGAGCTTCAGCATTTTGCCGAAGGAGCTTGGCCTATTATCTCATCTGTAGGAGACACACCTTCTGCTCTACTGCAGGAGGAAGAGGCTCTGTGAGCACCGTGGGGGACCCAGCTGAGAACTGGATAGTGGACTCCTGTCGGATTCCCCTGAACAGCTGCCGTGGAGGCATTAAACCTGGGCACTTCATGCTTCTGAGCAGGGCAGGATCAGAGCTGTGGACCCTGAGATCGCCTCCTGCATGGGAGCATGAAGGGCTGTTGTGATAACCATGGGCTTCCGGAGATGCTGGGCGGGTGGGCGCTGGCTGCAGCGCTACGATGCTGCTTCACTAAGCAGGGGAAGGTGGCTCTCGGCTCCCCCGCACAGCCTACAAATCATTTTTTAATGAGTTGTCACTTGGACAATGGGGCTAAGTCTTGGCCCTGATTCAGTACTGTTGCCCACCCCCCTCCCTTCTATGTTTTTCCCCCTCTCCTGCTTGCTTTCTTCTCTCTCCGGCCTCCACTTACTAGAAGTGGAATCTCTCAGCACATGAATGGCAGGGTGGGAGGGAGGCATCAAGACAAAGAGAAGGCTTTGTCTGGCGGTGAATTTAGATAGCATGTGGGTGGCGGGGAGCATGCAGACTTCCTTCATCCCCCTGCCTGTCACGGAGCTTGCCTTGTGTTGATGGAGAAAGAGAGATGGGTTTAATCTTCTGGCAATGCTTGGGTCCCAAATTATGGGGCTGGAAAGAGAGCCCCAGCACGCCAACCCCTGTGGGAGAAGGGCAGAGTGGTAGCAGGCTGCTCGCTGTGGGGAGGGCTGTGAGCAGGGCCTGGATGCTTCTATTTTAGAGCAGCGAGCACAAGCGTGGGATGATGCTGGCCTGCGTGGGCTCCACTCTTCATGATGCCACAGACTTCGACACCATTGCCGCTTAGTTTCCCAATAGTTAGCGGACACTGACCCCTTCCTCTTCACGCTGCCAAACGGATTAAATCAAACTAGAGAAGTGAATCCCTGGGCCCCCCCCATCGACACTGTTATTTTCCTCACTGTCATCACCATCACCACCCCTGACATCATCACCATCACAGCAAGCATTTATCTATCATGTGCTGTGTGCCAGAGGCTGTTAAAGAGCTTATAAATGTGAAAGACTCTCCGGCTCAGTAGGTGTCCAATAGAAATGATTTGCAACTGACTTCATTTCTGCTGTCAATAATTGGTCGGGGAAGATGATGGTACCTCTCTGGACCTCAGTTTTCTCATCTGTCAAATGGAGATAATAAGAAAACTTTCTGCAAAGGGTGGTTGGAGGTTTCAATGTGTCGAAGCACATAAAATGCTCGCTAGAGGTCATGTACAGGCAAACTGTTTACTGGTGTTGCTGGAGCATGTCGGTGGGCGGTATTTCGATACCGGAGAAGGGATGAATTTGGCGTCACAAACATTGCACCCCACAGGCGACTCACCTTGAATGTCCTATAAGCATGTGTTTAATACTCGAAAAATCAAATGCATCGTTCCATCATTTTCACCGCCCCAAGTCCTGAATTTGCTTTTTCTCTGCCTTCCATACATCACCCAGGGGCATCGTCCGCCAGCCATGTCAGTGGATATTTTCCTCTATTCTTCTGCCCTGCCCTCCACCCATCCCCAGTCCGGAGGGACCAGCTCCATTGCTTTTGCCCCTAAGTATCTCTGGTGAGGTTTCCTGTTGCCCGCCCCACCCACCCAGCTGCATCAGGCCCTGCCTTCCCCTCGGAGATTGAAGCTACCTCCTCTCTGGCCTCTTGGCTTCCACCTCCGCCTTACAGTTTGCCTTCCACCCCAGTAACCCAAGGGGTCCTTCTGAGTCACAGACATGGCCCATAACTTTCCTGTTGAACACCCTTCCATGAAAATAAGTCATTAGTCGTTGAAATGCTTAATAGCCATTGGCTGTGTGTCCAACACCAGCCTGGGCTCCGAGCACAAGAGGGAATGGCAGGAAATATTTCCCAAGAGGCCACTCCTTCTACGTTCACTGAATGAATATTTGTTGTTTGCCTTCTCTGGGCTGAATGCTGTGCCATGGACTTGCCAGCAAGTTTGTTGATGCTGCCTGTGAGGGGGGTGTCGCTGCTCCATTCTGCAGATGAGAACCTGAAGCCCTGAGAGGTCCGTTGGTTGGCCAAGGTCACATAGGGTCTCAATTCTGATGCCGTGGTCTCTGAGGCCAAAGGTGTGATCTACTTACTGCTGCAGGCGACTGAGAGACCCGGTGGGCCTGGCAGGTGCAGCCTCTGCTCCTTGTCTGGAAATGGAACAGGGATGGTATGGGAGCTGTAGCAGAATCGGGCATGAAGAACACGGCTGGGGGTGATGGGGGGAAAACTATAACCCGACCAGTTTTGAGACAGGGAGGAGCGTAAGGCCAGGGGTGGAGAGTGTAGCTGGGGGTGGATTCTGCAGCCTCTGAGAGCCAGATGCCCTATGCCAGGCGATGGAGAGGGGACCAGGGTCAAGACAGAGTGGGGCAGCTGGATGAGATAAGGATAACGGTGAGGTGAATGGGGACGTAGAATAAAGACTTGGGTAGAATTTCCACTGTCAAATTCTTTGCTCTTTACAGAAATTGCCACTTAGTACCTGGGAGCTGGGCAGATGGCTGTCAGCACTAGGGTTTCAGAATCCAGGGCATCCCGTCCCTTTACCGGTGCCCTCACGCTCCCCGCTCCGGCCCCCATCACTTGCTCCTAAGTGTCTCCTCTTGTCCAGCGCAGCCAGGAAGATACCTCCGGTCCCTTGGGGAGACAACAGCAAAGACTTGGATCGTAAGGGACCAGCATGAAAACTCATTGCCGCATCTCCTCTGTGTGACTTCCCAGAATGCTCTGAACTGCTTTGTGTTTGCAGGATGGAGCTTTGCTTCTGCCAGTTCATTTAGTCTGTGAACATGTCCTGGCCACCTGCTCTGAACTAGGCCCAGGGCTGGATCCCGGTGACCCTGGGTACTAGGCAGGCTGGGATGCCCTTGTCTTTTGTGGGGGCTGGAAACCTGGGTGCCCTGTGCTCTCCTTCTCACCCCATACCTACTTACGTTCAGCAGGGGCTCTCAGGAGAAGACAGGTCCCTGGACAATGTAACTCGCTGTGCTTTGGGCAGATGTTCTGTGGAAAGACAGGCAGTCCTGAGCATGGGGCCTGGTCCTGGGGGAGGTGCTTCCCAGTCCAGGTGCTATCCAATGGGGAGTGGTCAGAGGTATAGAAGGTGCTTGTTCAACCCAGGCGAAAAGCTCAGCAGGAGCAAATGGTGAGCATCCCGCAGAGAGGTGGGGCTCAGGCAGGGGGTGAGGGTGTGCTTAGGGACAAAGCTATGCAGTCCTCAACTCCTAGCATAACTTTTCCTTGGCCACCTCTTCTTCTCAGTCCTCCTTCTGGGGGCTTTGTCTCTGCATGCTGCCCTCTGCCAGCTTTCTGCTCCCTGGATTGCTCAGTTCAAATCCCAGGTCCTTCCTTTCCCGGAGTCGTGACCTAGGACAAGCTGCTTCATCTCAGGTTCCTCATCCACAGGACAGGGGAGATGATAGTTCCTATCTCAGAGTATACTGTTAGGGACGCCGCAGTCAACATAAGAGCCATTGGAAACGCACTGCTTCCGTATCTTTTCTTTCTTCCATGACCCAGTTGGAGCCCAGCCCTGGCCTCTCCCGGTCCCCTTTCTCTGATTTCTTCGTTGTCTCCTTTGCATAGTCCAGCCCTATCCAGAATTCTCCCACTGCTCCTGCTGCTTGTGGCTATCAGTGTCTGCCACATGCCTGAGACCTCCTAGAGGACCAGAGCCACGTCGTTTGTTTGTGCCCTGAGTGCTTATTTCAGTTCTGAACTCTGGCAGAGAAATGCCCTTGGCCAGTGAAGTCATTCCCTTTTCCGATCAGTATTTATCGAGAATGGTTTTGTTATCTCTCCATTGCTCATGATAAATTACTCCAAAACTTAAAACTTAAAATATTGAACATGTCTGTGGGTCAAGAATTCAGAAGCAGCTTAGCTGGGTACTTCTGACTTATTTAGGACGCTGCAGTCAAATATCAGCTAGGGTGGTGGTCACCTGAAGGCTCGGCTGAGGCCGGAGGACCTGTTTCTAGGATGGCTGCTCACCCCTCTGGCACGCCAATGCGGGCCATCGCCTGGAACCTGAGTTCTTCCCCACATGGGCTTCTCCATAGGCTGCTCGAATGTCCTCATGGTATGGCAACTGGTTCCCTCAAGAGGGTGATCCAGGAGGGAGCGAGGTAAAAACACGTCTCTTATGACTGAACCTCAGAAGTCACGCCATCATTTCCACGGCATCCCATTAGTGACAGAGGTCAGCCCCCTTTAGTGTGGGAGGACTATCCTGGGCGTGAACACTGGGAGACAGGGATCACAGGTGGCATCTCGGAGTCTGGCTGCCACACGCATCTACGACATGGTGGGCTGATTTTTTGTACTGTCCACTGAGTGCCGAGTGCAGAGCTACAAAGCTCACAGGTTCACAGGGCCTCATGAGGCCCTGCCTGGGCTCAAGGCTTCTGGCAGGGGATTTGTCACTGTGGGAGCCTGGAAACCTGGCCAGTTGGTGGCCTGGAGCTGTTTGAGGACAAAGAGGACCCTCGGGATTAGGATCCAGGACTCTTTCGGTCTCTCACGTCAGTCCCTTTTATCCAGCCTCCTTGTTCTTTCGCCCAACACTCACCGGCACCTACCTGTTCACTCTGGACAGCTGTGCACAGCTGCATCTGCTTTCCACAGTCCTGTTAAACACGGACCGGTTTAAAGATGGGAAGTGTGTCATTCTCAGAGTCAGTGTATTCCCTAGCCCTAGAGGTATGCGAGCACTGGGCAGGGGTGCCACCCAGGGGAGATTCTGTCAGGGCCCCTCTCAGTCCTGAGCTTCTACGACTCCCCTCTTTCTTTGTGACCTATCTGTAGGGGTTGGGCCAGCCCCCTGAAGGAAGCTTCTGCTCACCCCATTTAAGCCTCTGAATGGGGCTCTGATCTATGCAAGCTGTTCTCTTGCCCACCCCACCTCCAAACCTCCCACCTGTAGGGTCTAAGTGCCCGGAATCCTGGCTTCCCGCCCATGCTGCCCACATCCCACTTGGGAGCCTTCCCCAGATAATCAAGACCATTAGAGGCCTCCTAATGCCACCTGACCTCAGGCCTGTGATGGGCCCTGCGCCGGCTGCCCATGCATTATTAACGTGCAGAGAGTATGAGAGAACCACTTGGATGTATTTCATCTTCTGTCCCCCGTGCATTAGTTTGCAGCATTTGTAGCATCCTTCTGGTGACCCAATGATGCTTCCCACCCAGATCTGCCCCAGGAATGAGTGCTGATGGGGGAGCTAGCTCTCCGGGTACTAGACACCTGCAGCAGGATAAGCCGGTACCACTGATACCAGGGATGTCCAGGTCAGGGAGGGGAGCAGGTTGAAGACTCAGCTCATATACTCCTCACCTCTGCAGGGAAGGGGGCTGAGGCTTGAGAGGGAAGGTAGATGTTCAAGGTCACACTGAAGTGGGACAGAGGCCTGGGCTCTTGGTACTTCCCTCCCTCTGCACCTGAGTCTTCCTTGAGCTGAGCCTTGTCAGCTTCTGAGGACTTAGAGAAGGCCTTAGACAAGGCCTCTGTAAGTGGCCAGAGGAGAAGAGGAGAATTCTTGGCAAGATGGGGCCTTCCTGGTCTCCCAAGGGGCCCCAGGAGAAGATAAGATGAGAGCCTTCTACTCTATAGTTGCATTCCTTAGGTTAAAAACAATCAGCCCTGACTGGCTGTAGGACCACGGCCTGGTCACTTACCCTCTCTTGGCCTTAGTGTGCTCATCTGAAAAATAGGCACAATAAAACCTGCCTCCCTGCCTCCCTGCCTCCCTGCCTCCCTGCCTCCCTGCCTCCCTGCCTCCCTGCCTCCCTCCCCAGGCTGGCGTGAGGCTCAGGAGCGGTAGTGGATGACAGGGAGACTAGAAACTCACACGGGGGCATTCCAATTATATGTTGAAAGTAAGGACACATCTTTTCTTTCCTGGTCTCCAGCACCTCGCACCTTTCAATGATGGCCGACCTATCGTTAAACTGAAATAATGAGAGGAATGGGGACAGTGGCTCTGAGGCCCCGAGGATTACAGTAGTCAGGGGGCCCTGGTCTCAAACCCAGCCCTGCCACTTAGTGACCTCAGTCAAGGCCCTTCTCACTCTCTCTGTAAAACATGTAAGGAGTTTGGAGGCAGAAGATTAGAACTCCTCTAAGAATATTCTGGCTCTGAAATCATTGGGGTCTCATTCAGGCTAAAAAATGAATGGCGAAAATCCGGCCCTTTCCTCACAGCAAGTTTGGGAAGGGGACTCGGAGTCCTGAGAAGCACATTGTACCTTGAGGTAGAAAGAGAGGATGAGGACAGTGAGGATGAGCTTTGCCAACTGCCTCTTCATTCCTGAGGGCCAGTGCTTGCTTAGTTTCTTCCCCATTTTACAGATAAGTAAGCTGATGTGTAGAGAGTGGAGTGAGTTGCCTCAAGTCACAGAGACAGGGGAAGGATGAAACAGGCCCAGATCTGCCTAGTCCCTCACAGGTAATGTAGGAAGTAGATGGGCCAGGAAGGGAAAAGGTCCAGTGGCAGTCGATCACTTCTGTGGGTCCCCTGCAAAGTTCCCGCCAGCATCTCATTGCCTTCCTGCAACCCTCCTGAGAGGCGGGTATGGTTATTATCCCCATTTTACAGCTGGAAACACTGATGCTTGGGCAAATGAGCAGAAGCTCTCAGAGTGATAAGCCAGTGGTCTATCTGATTTCCGGTTGTTCCTGGATGGCTGTGAGGGGCGATATGTGGCCGTGGCAGCCTGGGTAACCCCCAGTCAGTGTGACTGAGAGTGAGACTGTAGCCACACAGAGGCAGGTGTTGTGCCTGGAGCAGCAGCTGCCCTGTATGCAAATAAGGGCTTCAGCATCCAGAAAACGTGGCGGAGAAACCCCCTTCTACCTTCCCCTCCCTGCGGCCTCAGACTGTGCCTTGTGACACCTTCATCACAGCAGCTGCCCTCATTCGAGGCTTTGAATCCCAGGCAAGACCAGTTCACAAGAGCTATGCCCACCCCCTGGGGGAATTTCCTGGGCCCATCTGCAGGCAGTCACAACCCAAGCAAAAGTCTGACTGAAGAATGCTAAAACGGACCGGCCCTAGAAGCCCGCCTGCAGTCAGATGCTGACAGAAGCAGCCTCAGCAGTGTGTCTGTAGCACTTCTGGGCCAGGTCTGAGCCCTGTCAGCTGGGGCCTTGAGTTAGAGAGGCCTTCACCCTACAAAGACAAATCCAGCCATAGCCTCTGCCCTGCCTCTGTGCCTTTACTCCTGTCGTTTCCTTCCTTCTTTCCCCTTTCCACCTGTACTGACCCCCCAGCAGAGCCGACCAGCATTCCTGTCCCAGCACTGAGTGCCCAGTCCATGGTGTTCCCCGTCATTACAATGCTGCTCCTGCCCTTGTACAGAGTCCAGCTGCCCACCATGCTGGGCACGGCCCAGGCTAAAGCCGACTGGCTCTGGACCGATGTGCCTGGAGCAGCTTCGCACACAATCCCATTGAATCCTCACAACCTAGAAGGTAGGGATGCTTTTTGTTCTCACTTTACAGATGAAGAAAGGTGCTCAGAGAGGTCACTTGTCTGAGGTGACACAGCTCCAAGTGAGATAGTTGGAATAAGAAGTCGGGAATCTGTTTGCAGAGCCCGTAATTGGGAATCAGACTGGCCCTTTTTCGGCCTTTTGTTCCTGCTGCCAACAGAGCAGAGAGTGATTAAGACAGGTAAGCGTCAGATAAATGTTTGTTCAGGGAGTAAGACTGTGATGCTCCCCGTCGTGCATCCTGCAGCACTGGGCACAGCCCCTTCTTTCCTCCCGAGTGCTCCCCCAAGCACAGGCCGGGGCTTCCCAGGTGCCATTTGCCCTGTGTGGGGCTTTAGCTCAGGAAGTCCTTCCGGCAGCATTGTGGACTCAGGGCGATGACACCCATTTTATAGAGACAAAACTGAGGCCAGTGAAGCCTAATCAGTGTCCCAGAAGCACCCAGCAGGAAGCGTTCCACCCAGCCTCCAGCCTCGTGTTTGGGGTTTACAGCTCTGAGACTGCGCTCACTCCTCTGTGAGGAAGCCTTCCTCATCGAAGCGTCTGGGCCGCCTCTGGCTCGAGGTGAGAAGGTGAGAAGGTGACAGCGGTGGCTTGGGACAGTTGGTCAACTGTCCCCCCCTCTGCCCCCGCATCTCTGAGAAGAGAGGAAACACCAGGCTGTGGGGGATTCCTCTGTCGGCGCCGCACCCCTTGGCCACTTCCTCTGGACACTCTCGTTTTCTTTGTCACTTGTTTTAGTTTCTGCTTTTCTTCCCTCCTTCCTTTTTTCAAGGTCACTTTCATTTCCGTCTGCCAGTGTCTCCCCCACTCCACCCCCACCGTCCTTTCCTCTTGTCGCCCCACCTCCACTCCCTCCTACCACCTTGGGATCCCCAGTGGCCCAGCCTGCCCGGGGCCCCGGCCGGGGAGGAGTCGGGGAGGCAAAGGGGCCGGTGCCCTGCTGCCCTGCGTCTCCTCCACAGTGGGAAAGCCACGGTCGCTGTCAGATGACCTTGAGAGGCCACGCAGTGGTTAACGAGCCCCCAGGCCTCAGGCTCCGCATCTGTGAAGTGAGAGTAAGAATATCATCCTCGGAGGATAGGACGAGAAAACGATGACACATGTAAAGCTCAAATAACTAGTATTTACAAAAGCTCAGTACGTACCAGCTCTGTGTCTCCAGGCCCTGCCTCTGAGTTCGGTCTCCTGCTTCTGTGGTCATCTCCCCCGCCACACACACACTCACCCACCCACCCAAATGTCTTCCCTGGGCCCCACATCTGGCCAGAAATTACCATCAGTGCCTCCTGTACTGAGCCACCAAGGACTGCATGGAGATGGGTCTGAGAAAGGAAGACAGCGTTATCAATTATGCCCTCTAAGTCAGTATAGCCCAGAGTAGGGAGCTCCCCAATGCCCAGCTCGTGGGCCTCCTTCCTTGCAGACTCCACATGGCAAGAAGCTCAGTACTGACCAGGGCAGCCCATCTACTGCCAGATAGCTCTGCTTGTTAAAAATTCTTTGTTTCTAGTGACCTGAGACCTGCCTGCTTTTACTCTCACCCTTCACCAAAAGGACCACTCTTCTTCCCCAGAGATTTGAATAGTGTCCTTGGGCCACTCCAGACTTGCCCTAATCCCTCTGTCCCATCCTGAGAGGCAGTATAGGAGTTAAGCTCTTGACCTCTAGAGCCCAGCTCCCCCAATTCAAATTTTGTTATAGCCCCTTGCTATCTTTGTGACATTGTGCCCTCTGTACCCAAAAGATGTCACCTGTGGGACTTAAGTGAGCAGATGTGTGACATGCTAGCATATGTTAAATACCTGATGAACTTCACCTACCACTATTATTCTTATTTAAGACCAAACATCTATGATTCCTTCTTGTTAATTGAGGCATAATTGACATGTAACATTTTTTAAGTTTCAGGTGTACAACATGATTCAATATTTGTATACATCACAAAATGATCACAGTAAGTCTAGTTAACATCTGTCGCCATATATAGTTATGAATTTATTTCTTGTGGTGAGAACCTTTAAGATCTACTCTCTCAGCAACTTTCAAAAATATAATACAGTCTTAACTACAGTCACCATGCCATACGTTACATCTCCAGGACTTATTTATCCTATAACAGGAAGTTAGTACTTTTTGACCATCTTCACCCATTTTTCACAACTCTCACCCCGCTCCAGTTCTCAATGGTCACTCAAAGAGCATCATTCCCAGACCCCTTCCAAGCCACGTCATCTGCCGGATTCTACTTGGCGGCTTCCCTCTTACAGCTTGGAGACGGTGCCGTGGCTTCTGCAGGTGGCTCCACATGGCGGGAAAGGCCCAGGTTTTGTCCTGAGACCTGTGTTCGCATCCCAGCTCTGCCCTGGGCCTGATTTATAAGCTTCTTGGGGGCTTACGAGAACATTTGAGACATGAAAAAAAAAAGTTTTCATTCCAAAATAAGGAAACTACCGATCGAAATGAATGTTTAGTTAATATGCTCAAACATGATTAATCGCTGGTTTGGTTTTTATAACAACAGCTCTCCTGCGGGGGGTTCCGGTGCTTGTCTTGCCAAGGCTCCTGGTTACAGACGACTGCTGTTGAGAAGTCAGAGCCAATCATGAATCTTATGAGATTCTTATTGCAAATAATTTCCAGATCAAAATTATTTTTAAAATCCAGCCCAAGAATATATTCAGAATGGAATGTGTTTTATATAATGTGGGAGAGGTCTCCAAAAGTGACAGCACCTAGGTCGTAAAATGGCCCTAAGACAGGTCACTTTGTCCCTTAGTCACTACTCTTCACTTGCAAGACGGGGACAATACACCTGCCTCCTAGAGTTGTTGAGCCTAGCACGGTCTCTAGTGGTGCCTACCTGTCTTTTGGGAACTATTGAGGGATGAGACAGAGGACTGGTGGCCTTGACTTCCCATGCATGTTCCATATAGACACTGGCTTATTAGCTTTATTTACCATTCCTAAGTGTCTGGGTCTTTCATCCAGGTGGCCACCCACCCTAACTGGAAGGAAGCAGTACCCTTGGCAGCAGATGATAGTTTGGGCTTTGGACGGTTCTGGTGGACTTTTAGTTATCCCTTTGCTGCTGCATCAGGTAGCTCCATACAAGCCCTTGAAGTTGGACATTCCTTCCTCATAGTAGAAAGATATGTCCCTGAAGAGATGTCTCTGCTCTCTCACCTCTCAATAGCTTTTTCTTGTAAAGAACCATCATCCCTTTGTTTTTATTACTGGGATAGGCTAGTGGAGATGCTGACTGTTACAGGCGGTGCCTGGTTAGAACTTCACCTTTATTTCTGCCCCTCTGGAGATGTTCCTCGTCCAGGGATGCTCTTCACAGCCTGAGAGGTGCTTTCATATGTGCCCATCCTGCACAGGGTGGGCCATTTCATACCAAAAGCATAGAAAAATGTTGACTCTTGAGTTTCAGTTTTGCCTTTCTCATTCACTTGCTCTGGGACTTTGGACAAGTCACTTGACCACTCTGAACATCAGTTTCTTCCTCTGTTAACTGGGAGACAAACAGCTGGCCCACTCCTCCCTTGTGCTATGAGATTGTGGGTAGGAAAAGTTCAGTGGAACATCATTACCCAGGTGCTTTGTCCTGGAGTCATTCTCTGGCTTCTGCTGGCCCCAGCCTGACTTCCACCCCAGCCTGGCCCAGTCTTGGGGGCCACTCCCATAAGGAACAGAGCTGTCCTACCTGGTATGGAGCTTGTGGCCTCAGACAAGACCAGGTCAGCACCTCTGTTTATACTCATAAATCCAACAGCTTCCCCCTTGTCCCTGCAGAGACTGTGCCTTGAAAAGTAGACTAAAACAAGATTGAATACTCACTAGAAAAAAAAATTTATCTCACATATCAGACAAAAATAGTCATTTCTACTGTTACCTCTCACCCACTGGATATGCCCATAATCGAAGATGGAATTGTTCAGCCAGAGAAGGTCTCTGAATTGATCCCATGTAACCCAGCCTTTGTCGCCAGTCTAGATGTACCAGTCAAAACCAGAGAAGTCCAGTGACTTGCCCAGGCCTGCACAGGGCATGTGTGTGAGAACTGGGGCTCAGACCTCTGATTCTCTACACAGCACCAGATGCCTCAGGACCTCACATCTCCCTGCTCAGACTCTGCTCTCCTCTCCTGTTACCTGTTCCCAGACCGTGATGTCAGCTCAGAGCAGGATGCCTCCAGTCTCCATTGTGTATCTCAAAGGGCCAGGAAGGGTGGGTATGGCCAGATGTTCAGGAACCTCCTGAGTGTGTGATCCAGGGCAAGACTCTGTTCTCTGGTGCTCAGTTGTCCCATCTGCAGAATGGTGTTTTTCATGAGCGTTTGTATTCACTTTCGTTGGCATCAATAGTACCTCATGAGGAAAAGCCCATCCTACTGTTCAGTCAGTCCTAGACAGTACATGGGAAGGCAACCTCCTTCTCCCAGAGGAGCCAGCCTCCCCAGCTGTCCCCAGTGTTCTTGTGGGGGTGCGAGCATGTAGAAGACTTACCTTGAAGCTGCACTTGCAGAGTAAGCATACTTTTTTTACCTAGCTTTGATGTCTGTGCTGTGGAGTAAATGTATTCCACCAAAAGTCACCTAGTAAATGTGATGGCACTAGGAGGTGGGGTCCTTGGGAGAAGCTTAGGTCATGAGTGGAGTCCTCATGAATGGGATTAGTACTTGTTCCTTCTACTGTGTGAGGAAGACACAGCAAGAAGACAGCCATCTATGAACCAGGAAGTGGGTCCTCGCTAGATACTAAATCTGCCAGTTTCTTGATCTTGGATTCTCCAGTCTCCAGAATTGTGAGAAATACATTTCTGTTGTTTATAAACTACCTAGCCTATGGGCATCTACTATAGCAGTTCAAATGGACTAAGACAGTTTGCTTGCTTGGAGTGGCTTTGGAAGGCGACAGAGGTGGTGGCAGGGGGGGGCTGTGTTCTCTGGGAGCACGGGCAGATGATAACGTTTGAAGGAAGTGGGGAAAACTACTTACTCTCTATCTCTAAAGCTACTACCTCCAGGAGGGGTAAGAATACCTCGTTGGTCATTCATTCCTTAGCATAGACTGCTTAACCAGGTTTCTCTCCATCCCTGACCAGGGGAAACCTAGGAGCGCTTCACCCTGTCTTCTGAAAGCTGTGCTGAGATGTCCCACTGCTACGCTAGATTGATATCTGTCTATTCCCAAATTGTAGTAAGGAACAAAATTATTACTTAGAATTATCTAAATTTTACATTTTTCTGCCATTGGCATTTCTTAAGCTCCTGGCAACTTCTGCTGCTTGGCTGCTAATGAGTGCTCTAGGCAATAAAATGAAATGTACAAACGGCAAGCAAATAGTAATGAGAATTATCAGAATCAGCCAGTTCTGCTGGGTTTCGTGGCGTATTTTTTTATGGTAGATGTGTGCGTTTGGTTCTGATTTTACGGTGCCGGCACATTTTCTGCTAGTAAAATTGTTCCCAGTTCATGTAATGTGGCCAGAAGTTTAGTATTTCATGGAGTTCCCCCTAGAGTTTCATGATTCCCATTACGGCAATGAGATGAGGATGGTGGTAAAGAGGGAGGGCGCCCCGGGAATGGATGGGATGCCCCAGACTCAGGCCTCATCTCTGACACACCACCCCCACCTCATCCAAGGCAATCAAGTCCTATTGACTCAGGATTTGTTGGGTGTGTCTCTTCCTCCCTCCTCTACTGCTGACGACCTTGTCTTACCTGCAGCTGCTTCTCTCTGCCGCCAACGTGCCCCTCCAGTCTGTTCTCCGCAGCATACCAGGAAGATCGTTCAAAAAACACAAACCTGATCACATCATCCCTTGCATAAAATCCTTTAAGAGCTCCCTGTGGCCTCCAGGGTTAAATGCCACGTTCCTTTAGAGTGACTTACAAGATTCCTTTATGGAAAAAATAAGAAAGATTCCTTTAAGAGATCTCGCCCTCACTCTTTCCTCTCTCCTTCTCTTCTTCCGTGTGCCATAGTCACCCAGGAGGGTGGTGCAGGGCCATGCCTCCAGGCCTTTGAAGATGTGGTTCCCTTTTCCTAGAAAGCTCTCTCTCTCTCTCTCTCTCTCGCTAACTGATAGATTTGTGGTTCTACCTATAGCTCCCTCAACATCTTGTGTAGGAATTGTGCATAGTTTCCCTGCCCCCACCACCTTTGAAAGGTGGAATAATAAATAATGTGAGATATTCAGTGCTTGAATTGGGTGAGCCAGGACTGGATAAACACTTTTCTTTATAGACAAACCCAAAGCTGTTCCAAATAGGTCCAAATGGATTCAACCTGTGAATGAAGCATCTGATTTGTGGCACGTCCCAGTGGAGAAAACTACAGCATTTCCCTTCTTTAGTCCTTTCGGGAGTCGCTGTCCAGCGCCTGGAAGCAGCCCTAGTGGTCTGTTCAGAGGTGGTGTTGTGAGTACATCAGGTTCAGTGTGTTGATTATGGAATTTCCTGGCTGCTCTGAAGAATTTTCAGCATCTGGGAGATAGATGAAGGCCTAGGAAGATCTTTGAGGGTGGGCAAGGGAGGCATCGAAAAGACCAAGATGGCTTGGAACCAGAGCCAAGTCTTCTGCCTCAGAGAGGCTGAGCCTCTGGAGTGGCAGGTGTGGCCACCCTCCAAAGTCTGAGTCCTTGTGGGACTAGGAATAAATTGCTTCCTATCTTAGCTTCTATTGTTGGCCTGTGCAACTCAGGATAAGAGAGAGCCTGGCCTAATGGAGAAGACTTGAAGGCTGGTAGTTACACAGTCCTGGGTTCAAATCCTATCTCTGCTACTTAACCAGATATAGGTCTCAGGCAAAACACTGCACCTCTTCAAAGTTCAGTTCCCCAGTATGGTGCAGACATGTGTCATCATCCCAGTGGGGTTGCTGTGAGGTTGGGGTCTGTGTGCCTCTCTCCTGAGCCTGGTCACCACATCATCCTTCTAATTTTGTGGCTTTCGCCCCAGAAAGATAGATGTCCCAGGAAACCCAAGGCTCTCAGATGAGCCTAAGACTTTCTGGAAGAGACAGAGAAATTGGCCACAGGCCTCCCTAAGCAGTGTGGGGCAGCCGATGACCGCCAGTAGGTTAGGAACATCCGCTCTGGGACAGTCTCCTTTCCATGCCAAGGACACACCTATTGAGAGATGGAAAAATCGAGGCACAGGAAGGAAGAATGACTTGCTTAGGCTGCCTCAACCCTTTTTGGAGTTAGTCACATGAGTGAGGGAATTGCTGTTTGCCCGAGGTAAAGGTGAACACTGGAGGCACAAATGGGGCTTCTTGCTCCATCTCCCTACTCACATCTTCCAATTTAGAAAAGGCGTAAGTTGCCAGTGGAACCTCGCTGTGGTTGTACACCCCAAAAGTTCTAACCTCTGTGCCTTTGTACGTTTGTTTTCTGCTTGTCGTGAATGCTGTTCTCATATTGGGCAACAAATTCTATTTGGCCAAATTCTCCCCATCCTTCGAAGCTCCAATGAAACCCTCCTCCTCCTCCTGCTCCTCCACCAGGAAGTCCTCCGGGGTGCCTGGTGGTCGTTTGGGCAGCCGCTGTCCATGGTTGCTGTCCCGCACTCCCAGCCCTCCGTTCCCGCTGCCTGGCCTTGGTCTCTCACCATATCAAGGGTGCGTTTCTTATCAGTCCCACTTGGTCGTGGGCTCTTGCTTTCCTGACCTCTGGGCAGGCCCTAGTTTCATCATGATCAGCTTCAGCCCAGCCAAGAGAGAGGTTTAAAACTGGTACCTCAATCCCCAACTAGAATCTTCTGGAAACTTCTCTGCTTCCCTTTGGTCTTGCTTGGCTCCCACTGCTCTGGGGTGGATCAGGGTCGTAATGGCCATAATTGCAGCTCGCGCCTCTGTGTGTGTGTGTGTGTGTGTGTGTGAGAGAGAGAGAGAGAGAGAGAGACAGACAGACAGACAGACAGACAGACACAGACACAGACAGAGAGACAGAGAGAAAAAGAGAGAAACAGAAAGAGAGAAATAGAAAAATCGAGGAGGGAGCGATAAGAAGGGAAGGGAAGAGAAGAGAGAGAGGGCTCATGCCAGGCCACACATACCATGTTTCTGTTTCTAGGTGAGAGTGAAACGACTCTTATTCTCTCCCAGCTAATATGCCTGGGCAGAGCCTGTGTGGGATGCTAAGCCTGCTAGCTGGGGTGGGTCAGCTGTTCAGATCCCAGCTGGGTCCAGTCTCTGTCACCTACAGAGAGAGATACCAGTGTCCTTGAAGTTTCACTAATAATTAAAACAACAACTGCAAGCATTCGGGGCATTTGCCCTGCCAAGTACTTTACATATGCTATCTTAATTCTCACAACTATTTCAGGTAGATGCCATATTAGTCCCATTTTACAGATGAGGAAACCGAGTCTCAGAAAGAGTCTCTGCTATTGCAAGCATGGGGTGCAGATCCACAGCCCTGAACCCCATGCTCATCTCCATTGCTCACAAACATCCCATTGGCCTAGGAACCTGGACTTCTGGGTATTAGATCCTGGTTCTGCCGCTGGCTGCCACATGTGGGACGTTTGGCACCAGGCCTCAGGTCCTCCTTCTTTAAAATGGACCAGAGGATGCTAAGGGCCTCGCCGACTGTCCCATGCTGTGAGGTTGTGTTCAGGTAATTCTGAATTCTCTGAGGCTAAAACGCAATCCTTTGCATTCTGGGATTCCCAGATTCTGACCACAGACTCCATCCAGGGTCCTAGAATCCTGTGATCCCCACATCCTCTGGTCCTCACTAGAATGTGGGCTTCAGGAGTGCATATGCTTCTGTCCACGTGTGCCTCACTCTATGCCAGGGCCCGGCACAGCCAGCACTTGGCGTGCAGTGGGCGCTCAGTCAATATTTGTTGACTGAATGACTGACTCACCCTCTGTTCTGCCTCCCCTCATAGTCAGCAGCCAGCACCCACACTCTGGCTAGAGCCCAGACCCTGAAATGTGGCCAGTTGCCCATGCAGTGGCGGATGAGTCTTGGACCAGCAGGCAGACCATCTACCCTCTGGTCCTGCTTGGCCACTGATCAGCAGGATGACTCCAGGCAAATCACCAAACCTCTCTGAGCCTCTTTGTTTTCCCCAAGAGCACTAGATGAGGAGTCAGAGAAACATACCAAGCTCATTTCTACCACAGGACCTTTACATGTATCATCCCCTCTGCCTGAAATACTTTACTCCAAAATACTCTTTCCACTGCTCCCTCATTTCATTCACATCTCTGCTGAAACGTCAGCCCCTTAGACTCTCACCACCTTAGGGAAACTTTCCATAACCACCTCAATGCAAACATCATCTCCTCTGGTCACTTTCCCTTCCCTTCTCCAAGTTGTTGATCTCTTTTGTAGTACTCATCACTACCTGACAATATTTATTTGTTGACTTAGCTGTTTCCACAACTAGAATTTAAGCTCAAAGAGGGCAGGGATTTTGTTTATCTGATTCAATGCCTAGGCTGGTGCCTGACACATAATAGGTGGTATGTGTAAACAAATAATATTTGTTGAAGGAGGCAGAAAGACCTAGTTTCGTGGGCTGCCCTGGCCCAGACACCTCCGCCCAATTTCTGGTCCCCAGACACTGAGCCACTTTGGGCAACTCTCTGCCCACGGGCTGACTCAGCCTGACCTCCCATGAGGCCGAGACACTCTCCCAGACACAGTCTGGGTACCTCCACCATGGGAAAGTAAGACCAGAAGTGAGTGCCCCGAGAGAGTAGGATGTAAGGCAACTAGCTCTCCCCAAAAGGGGAAGACAGCAAGGCAGAGTCTTGGGGGAGCTGGCTGTGTTCTGTTGACATAAAAGCAGTTGTTGAGTAAATACACTGTGCTGCTTGACGGCTGGTGTCTGCTGCTGGTGCTCACACAGCTGGAGAAGAAGGAGGATCCTATCGAAGGGTTGGGGAGAGCAGTGAGGAATTAGATGTCTTGCCTAGCTTGGCTACTTAAAACTGCTTTGCTCACGTCTCCCTATCCTGCCCCTGCTCCTTTTGGCTCCCCGCAGGTCTTCACTACCCAACAAGAGAATGCAGCCCCTCATTCTGGAATTCATGGCTCTCTGTAACCCAGACCTGCCCAAATCTTCAACCTACTTTCTCCAAACTCTCCTGCAGAAAGTTTCAGCTTCAACAGGGTCCAAGAACTATTTTCCCAGTGTGCTATGGCCCACCCCTCACGCCAAGCTTTACTTGTGCCATACTGTCTGCCCAGAATGTCCTCCACTTCTCCTCCAGGAAGCCCTCCCTTTCCATACCCACTCATGACACCTCTCCCTCATCTGGGCCCCTCCAGCTCTCCTGGACTTCTAGGAAGTCCACTTGGCATCCACTTCTAGGGAGTGCTTGGCAATTGATATGTAGCTACTGTGTACATGGGGGGTGCCCAGCCTATGGGAAGTCCTACAGGCAGGGATGGGGTAGGCTCAGGTAGGGCAAGCTGTCCATCCTGGCTTGAGCAAATGAAGTAATGGACATGGATGCACCTTGTAAACTATAAAACCCTCCCTGCCTTAGCTCCGGACCCTTTATTTCTAGCATGGACTCGAACCAGCATCCTTGTGGGCCTTCACCAGACCAACCTAGCTTACCTGCTGAGCCCCACAGGGGTCTTTCTAAAACATGGATCTGATCATTTCCTTTCTCTAGTGACCTCTCTTTGCTGGCAGATTCAGGCCCGGCAAGCCTGTCCCCTGCTCACAGATCCTCCTCATGCTTTCCCATCTCCTTGCCTTTGCTCAAGTGATTCCTTCTGCCTGAAATGTCTTTCCCTCTCCTTCTCATCCTCATTCTATTAGATCTTCCTCTTCCTTCATAATTCCCTGACTCCTCCAGGCACATCCGGTCGGTCATTCTGGGGGCCCTCGCTGGCCATCTCTATGCAATGACACCTCTCCAGTTGGATCTGGGTCCTTATTTATTTGTACAGGTACCTCCCTAGGGTTGAGTTGACATAGAGAAGTCAATCTTCTCCTAGTAGATCCTTTCTCCTGGTGGATGGTGCCGTCTACTGAGGATGTTCTATGTGCCAAGCCTGGCACTTTATCCACTTCGGTTTACCGAGACCCAACCACAGCCCTGGAAAAAAAAAAAAAATTGTTGTCTTTTTCTCTATAGTAAGACTGAGACCCAGAGATGCTAAGGACTTTCCTGTTGGTCTCACAGCAGTATGTTACAAAGGTGGCGTGGGGACTCTGGTTGGGCTGATTTCACAGCTTTCTTCCATATCGCATGACTGCGACGGAGGTAGATAACAGTTCTCTTTCCAAAACATGGCAGTTAATAAACCTTCTTCAGGATTTCGTTTGTCTTTTTTCTGTCTAGTTCTTTATGTCTCCGCGAGTCCTTTCATCTCAGCCCTGACAAACAGCTGCCTGATGTACAAGGGGCCGTAGTCTTCATCTTCCTCCCTGTCTCTCCTCAGGCCTGCTGTGGGTCCCCTCCGGGTCACCCGGGCCCAGGCTCCAGAACAAGGTTAGACCTAGTGTTTCTCTCTGGGACGCCTCAAAGAGCCAGGGTCATCCTATGACCATGTCTGTCCCGAGCCTCCTCCCGGCACTGACATCCATGCTGCAGATCAATAAATCTGTCTCTTGCTCTTCTCTCTCGACCATCTGTTCTTCCTGGTGGTCCCCAGGGAGTCTGCCAGGCTGGCTGCAAGCTCCCAGGTCGAGAGAAGAAGCTATTTTGGGGCCATCTGTTTGAGAGGTGCCTCTGGCTGGGGTTCCACAGCTGAGAGAGCCTACCCAGGCAGTGGGGGTCTGTCAGGAGGGGACAGCAATTAGAAAATGAGAGCCACTTTTATCTTCAGGCTCAAGGCCAGGATGTGCCGGCTCTCCCCTGACTCGGACAGATCGGTCAGATCCCAGACTTGGTTGCATCTTGGACGTGTCATTGGGCCAGATGGTACTGGAGGAAGCGGGGAAGACAGTCTGAACCTCACCACTCTCCCCCCCAAACTCCTTTTAAAACACATACACACACCCTTAAAATTGGGTTGCCAGTGACAACCTGGCATATCATCTTCTTTTTATATTATTCTTAGCCCCTCTGTTGCCATAGCAACCGAACAATGCTTTTTAAATATAGCAGTTAATTTTTCAGCTCCAGAAACAAAGTTCTCGTGCTGTCCAGAAGGCCAATGGCTGGTTTCTCTCCCAGGGGCAAGTCCTCTCAGCTCATCTCGCCACATGTCAGCTCCAGAATGTGAGCTGGGGCTGAGCGTCTGAGGCATCAGGGGCGCTCCGTGCTCCGTGACTGGGCTGCACGCCAGAGTCAAGGTGTTCTAGAAAGACCCTGGGTTCTGGAATCAGTGGGCCTGGCTCAGCATTCTGCTCCCCTGCCCCCCGAAGCCCTCGCTTTTCTTCCCCGAGCCTCGGTTTCTTTATCTGGTTCATGGGGATGAGGGTATCTGCTTCACAGACTGCAAGAAGGCTTAAATGCACTAAAGGAGGCGAAAGCCGCACTTGGGAAACTCGGTCAATGCAGCTGTGCTTCCTGCCCTTTCTTCCTCCCCTCCCCCTGTCCTTCCCTTCCTCTCTCCCTTTCAGTCCTTACCTCGCTCTCTCACATTTTTCCCACCCCCTTCTCTCCACTGCCTTGAATTATTGATGTTAAATTCCCAGCCAGTAACATCAGAGGGTTAAAATCCATAACCAGCCTTCCTCTGGCCTCCCCTCAGATCGCCCTCCCCCTGTGGGCTGGTGAGCTCATCAGAGTCATTAATCATACATCACGGCTTGAGAACCTAGGCCCCTGTGGTCCAGGTCCAGCCGCTGAGCAGCCCCAGGCAGGATGTCTTCTGGAAGGACTGGGCTGGCTCTGGAGCCTTGGGCAGAGTTGGCACATAAGTGGGACCTTATCTGGGAGTGGGGGCTGACAGCCTGTAGAGGGGCTACATCAGAGAGTGCTCCCTGGCCCAGTGACCAGAGGCGTCTTTTCCTGGTGCTCTCAGCTCCCAACACCTTCCCACCATCATCCTGCACCTCTCTCAGACCCTCCCCCAGCCTTGCTCACCACCCCCTCATTCCTCTGCATTCCAGAGCTCAGCACGGCAGGCTTCAGACAACAGGCAGCAAAGTTTCTAATGTTTACAAGCAGTCAAAACATGGCATGGGCTGCCAGGCAGGTAGCGAGCTCCTTTTCACTAGAGTTTCACTCTCTGGGGGCCGGACATTGTAAAAAATATTGTAGTACCAGGTTACAGAGTGAATAACCTTTTGTCTTAACCTATGATTATATAATGAAAACAATAATATTAAAATCGCCATGTAATTTTGCAGAACCTTGGGTACCAATTATTATCCCCATTCCCCCCACCAAAAAAAAAAAAAGTTAACTTGCCCAGGGTCATTAGGCCGACTCGGAATCTGTGGTTCTACTGTTCTCATTTTTCTTCAAGTTCGGCTTTCCTGCCTGGAAGCTGCATGGGGGAACATTTATGAAGCAGCAGCTAAGACTGAGTGTGACTCTGTGCTGAGCCCCAGGATGGTGGCTTGGAGCTGTGCAGGAGCCAGCGGCTGCTTCCCAGGAGCTGTCGATCTTGTTCAGGACCCAGACAGACACAGGCAGAGAATAGGAGTGCTCTGAGCTACATGAGCCCAGAAGAGGCAGTGATGCTCTGGGCTGCCAGCCAAGCCCGGTGGGAGGTAGCCGATGCAAAAGGGAAGGTGCCCACATTTCTCAAGCCCACTGTGGGCCACAGACTTGTGGGCATTTTACACCTCACCTTATTTAATCCTCCCACAGCTCTGCAAGAGTGGTACAACATCCAGTTTTGACAGATGCTCTGCCGAACTTGTCAAGGTCACACCGCTCAGAAATGGAGGGAACACGTGTGTCTCACACCAAGGCACCACTGACATCTGTGGGAGGTGGTGGAGGTGAGGGAGCAGTCTGCCATGTCTGGGTGGCTGAAGATGTGGCTGTCAGTCTCCATAGACAGAGAGCAGCTTGGGCGACTGGAGGTAGTGGTGGCGGAAGGGGCCTCGCTCTGGCCCTCCACTCAGCAGAACTGGCTGTTGCTTTCCTCACTCCTCTGGGGAGGATGCAGGGTGGGTTGGTGGCTCTGGGGACAAAAGGATGCCATGCCCTGTAGGGACCAGTTCTGGTCTGAGACCTGGAGCAGGTCCTGACTCTTTCTGGTTCTCTGTGACCCCTGTGGCAGGTCATTTCAGGGTTCTACTGTTCTACTGTGGTTCTACTGTTCCCTTTTTTCACTCAGAAGAGAGAATGTTCATTTTTCTGCTTATCTCATGTGCTAAAGTGAACTTGTCATTTAGCATCTGCCCGACTGTCTCCTAAAATATCAGCAACCGGTGATAGGTGCTCACCGTCCCCTTCCCCTGCCATATTTTTCTTGACAGCATTACATGCCCTGACATTCCATCATACACGGCTTCATCTGTCTGTGGCTGCCTTTCTCCACTGTGAGACCACGAACCCCAGCAAGGCTGACTGGCCTTTGTTCAGGGCCGTGTCTCCAGCACCTAAACATACCTGGCACATACGAGCACCAAGCACCTCGGTAAAGAAATGAATGCATGCATGACTCCTGTGATTAAGATGGTGTGCTTCCTCCATGCTCCCCCGGCCTATCTGTGCCTCCTCCTGACTCTTGTCACATGGCACTGTGATGACACGTGTCCCGTCTATCTCCCCACATGCTGCAAGGTCCCTGTGGCTGAGCCTGAAGAAGGTGCTTGATAAAAATTGGCTGAAGCAGTGAATTGAAGCGCTCTTCTCCTTGGACCTCAATTTCCCTGTTCGTACACCATGAGGGCAGTCACCACAAAGGCTTTTTAACGAGACACTCTCCCTTGGTGACAGTCTGGGGTTCGTAACCGTTCGGCTGGCATTTCTGCACCTGCACCTTGGTGTGTTTTCCACCCCGATGCTTGTCCTGACCCTCCAGGGATGGTCACTGCCCAGAGCCTGCCTTCTCCTTGATGAGCAATTAAAACCCTAGAATAGGCCATTGTTTAGAATCAGGTGCCTGGACCCTGTATTTATCTCCAGCATGCCGAGTGTGCTTGGGCCCCTGCCAGCCACGTGGTGGGCATCATTGGGACTGCTCAGGCTTCTCACCCCAAGCAGCCATCTCTGGCACCAAGAGACGGCCAGCACCAGGAGCCACTTAGGAAAAGGTGTGGAAAGAAATCAACCTTCACTGAGGGCCAGGCATTAAACAACGATATTTCTTATGTCCTCACCACAGCCACACAACCACACATGATCTATGGCATTAGCCCTATTTCACAGCAGGGGGGTGGAGGCTATAAGAGGCCACCTTCCCCGTAGAACTGCTTTAAGCTGGTAGAGTGTCTCAGGGCCAGGGCTGAGGCCTGAACACAGGACCGTCAAACTTTTTCACTGTGCCACTCAGCTTCCCCTGGATGGCGGGGACGCTCAGTTGTCATCAGCCCCTGAAGTTGTAGCCCAGTGACTCTCAGTAAGCGAATGAGAAAGAGAGCTGGCCTCACAGATGCTGTCATGGGATCTACATTTGGAAATAACCAGGCTTGATTTCTGGCCTCTCCCTGGCTATCCCAAACCCTCTGCCTGTTCTAGGTCCTATCAAATCTCATGTCTTTTCTGAAGGACATAACAGAAACCTGAAGTGCTAGGAAGTGAAAGGGGCCAGGGACTTGGGACCACCCATGCCTGCAGGGCAGAGCTGGTGTTCAAGGCCAGCCCAGGGACTGGCATCAGGAGGGATCCTCTCCCGGCCTACAGCAGAGCAAAGTCCAGAGAAACGGCTGACATGGGGCTGTCGGAGGGCACGTCTGGGCACCACCCCTCACCAGCCAAGTGACCTCTGGTAGGCTGACCTTCAGCTCCCTCATCTGTGAAATGGGAGTAATGATAGTTACTGCCTGATGTGGCCCTGTTTGGGATTCGGTGAACTAATCCACGTAAAATTCTCTGATGAGCACCTGCTTCAGAAGCCACTATTGTCCGCCACTATATCACCACCATGCTGCACATTCTGGGCACTGGAGACTACAGCTGAGCACTGGATCAGGATTGAGGAATAAGGTGGCACCGGGCCCCCTAACAATGGAGGGTCAAGATAGTGACCATTTCTAAAAACAAGGTGCAATAGCAGGACAGGAAATGTCTGGACCGGGGATTCCTTTGATGATTATAATGATTATAAGAGGGAAGACTGGTTTGGAAACAAGCAGTAGGACTGAGCTTGCAGGTGTGTGCAGGGGACCCAGCTGTTGAAAAGGGAGAGATGAGGGAGAGGAGAGTCAGGCCCTGATTCAGGGCTTCAGGTTTGAGCCAATTCATTTACTGTTCCACATGTGTTGGTTTTTTCAAAGCAGAGCCATGGGCTGCCAGAGCAGGCATGACCTTAGAGATGACATGACTGCCCGTGTTCACACAGTGTGTTACAAGCAGTCCCCTGTACTTCTCTGTGCCTCCGTTTCCCTTGTGGTCATATTAGATGACCTTTTGGGATTTTTCCAATCCTGGAAATGACCTGTAGGGACTATTTCTGGGGTCCGCTCAGTGTTAAGATGAGAATGCAGCATGAGGAAGGGCCTGATCCCCTGACTGATACACAAAGAATAGTATGGGGGGAGGAGCACTGGTCCAGCTGCTGCCCCCTTGGACTTGCACAGGCCTGTCTCTCCGAGGCCCTAGAGTTGCTTGCATATTATCAGACTCAGATTGGCATAAGCGAGAAATCTCACTGGAGATCTCCTAGTTCCCACTGGAAAATGCTTCCTGACCTAAGACTCTGTTGGTTCCTGACTTCCCAGCTCTGCTAGGCATCATCCTTCCAACATGCCTGTCTAACACCTGAGTCAAAGTGGTCCAAGTCTCATCAGTGCCTAGGGGTTGGCAGGGCCTGGAATCGGCCTGGTTGCCTTGAACTCTGTACCTGACATTCCTATGACTGGTGGTGATAGGGTACCTACTGAGCTGCACCCTCCCCCAAACCCTGCTGTGTTTGGTGACTCTGCAGAAATGGGTTTGCTCCTTTCTGCCTCTGTCCCCGGTTTGGACTCCAGTTCTCTGCAAGAGTCAGAGCCACACATGGGCTTCAGACCCTGAGACCTAGACTGGCTATTATCATTCTACCCAAACTCCATTTAGGGCTAGATTCTGTTCTCCATGCCCTCAAGGTGCTGCCTGGGTTTTTGCCCTAAACAAAGAAGATTGCCAGGAAATGATGCTGCCATTCTTCTAGCTTCAAAGATTGCTACTGTTAGAGGCCGCCTGTGTCCCACCCATGAGTGTCCCTGCTTGGACCCATCACAAGCTTGCTCCAGCCTCTGGATGCTCGCTTCTCTCCAAGCCCCTTCCTGCCCCTGGCCTGTGATGCGACAGTGCCAGCCTGCTGTTCCTAACCCTGAAGCTCTGGCTGGGTGTTATGATGTTTTGGGCTGCAGGTAACAGAAGCCTAACTATGAGTGGATTAAACGATAGGGATTTTTAACTCCAGGAGCCTGGAAGTGGGCCCAGTTCCAAAGGTGAATAACCCAGCAGCCCAGTGATGTCCAAGACCCACACTCTTTCCAGCTTCCTCCCTCTGCCAAGCTAACCACTCAACATCATCTCACCCAAGATCATAAGATGGTCCCAGAGTCCATTTACAGACATGATGGTAGGTGGAACATTGTCCCCCAAATCGTTTTTTATTAGCGAAGAAGTTCTTTCTCAGAAACATTGAAAAAGACTTCTCTTAGCTGTAAAATGGGAGTAATACAACTGACATGAGCCAGAACTGAGTCACATGCCCCTGTCAGAACCAGTCACTGGAAAGTGAAATGAATCTACCATTGAGGATTGAACTAATAATGGTCTACCCCCTGAGCCTGCAGACGGTCTGTTCCACCCCCCACCCCCAGCCCCACCCCCAGGAAAAGAGCAGGCTTCTACCAACAGAGAAAAAACAGGGGAATAACTTAATTGAGTAGCTCCTAATATTAACATGAACTTTCCCTTTTTGCATTTGGTGCCAGATCACCTGTTCACAGCCCTTTGTGCAAAGGAAGCCATTTTGATTTCTTCCTCTCTGCACCCATCCGGGCTCTTTTGTATAAGCAACAGAAGCTGACTTTAGACAACTTAAGCAAAAGAAGATTAAGTTGGAAGGATAATGAGAATCTCACAGAATTGACAGGAAGCCTGGAGAACTAGTCTCAGAAAAGCATCAGGCCCCCCAACCTCCCAGATGGAGAAGAAAACAGGAACTAATCAGTGGCAGTCCTGTCATGGCCACAGAGCTAGAAGATTCAAGACTCAGAAGAGAGCATTCAGTATGCCTAACTCAGCCTTATGCCCTCCCCTTGGCTGCAGGGAAGCAGGCATTCTTGCTTCACTATCCGCCAAGACTGTGAGAGCTAATCCCTCAAAATGAAATCAGGGTCTTATTGCAAGAGTAGGGAGAAGGGGTGCTGAGTGGCTTCAGCCTGGCAAATACATACAATACGTGGTAGTGCATGTATGACCCAAAGACACAACAGAGATGGCATGATACGTGTCCCTCACAGGGAGGTAAATGATGCACAACCTTAACTGCATGGGAATGGTAGCTCGGAGCAGGAGATGCACCAGCAAACACCCTCTGTCAGGTCCCACAAAGGCGATAGGTACCCTTCTGATGTCACTCTGACAGGCAGAGGATTCTGTCAAGTCCTTCTAGCAGCTCCCCAAACTGCTCAGTTGGCAGGCAGCCCCTCCTGGCCTCTCTCAGTTGCTCTAGAAATTCTATCATTGCATCTTCTGTTCACCAATTACAGGAAACTGGTGACAGTCCCAGAACATTCCTGAGTTTTTCTTTAAGAGGAAGTCAAGACCTTCAAGATGAAGGTTAATTCTCAGGCTTATCACACCCCTGGCAGGGTGGGTTCAGGTTGGGCCAGCTCTTTTGCTGTAAGTTAGAAACCTTTATTGAGCACCTTTATTGGGCAGTTAAGGTGCTGAGCACTTGGCCCACAGCAATTCATTTAATCCTCCCAACAATACTTTTCTACAAATGAGGAAACCGAGATTTGGAAAGAGTCAATGACTTTCCCATAATCACAGCTAGTAAGCAGCAGATCAGGATTCAGATATGACCCAGAGCCCCCTCTCAGTCACTTCACTGTACTGTCCTACACCCACTGCTAATAGGCATCTTGTTTTTCCTATTTGGAACAGGAATGGGACGAGACCTTAGTTCATGCCTTTGTCCTCTAGGCTTGTCCACCACTCCTTACCTCGTGCTTCAGCCTACCACCTGTAAGAGCCTTCAGACTGCTCCAGAACTGCTGTCTCAGAGACGTCGAGTCCTTCTTTATTCCACCCAAGACCTCCATGAAAGTACAATCATGGGTTGCACTTTTCAATTTTCACAGTGAAACCTTGTCTTTTCCCTCGTAGTTGTGCCTTATAAAGGAAACGTCTCTGCCTTCGGTGGGCACAGGGCGTTCTCTCTGCTGCTCTCGCCAGTGCCTTCATCCTGGCAAAGAACCAGGGACCCTACAGGTCCCCAGAGGGATGGATGGGCTGATGGAGCCATTTGCCACCTGTGCTCCAAGAAGCCTCAGAAACTCTGCAGAACCCCCTTCAAGGCAGCCGTAGAGGGAGTGGCAGGGATACGTGAAACATGCCTACTCAGCTTCTGCCGGAGCACCCCATCCGTATGTTTTATACACTGGTCTCCAATGTTAGTTTTATTTTTCTAAGAAGAGTGGTCAGAATTCAGGGACCCATTAAATACGTTGATTTTTTTTCCCCCCCACAAGATTCAATGAAGTTTTCTTAGAACTAAAACTCCTATATCCCTTTGGCCACTGGGAGAATTGCCTTTACAAAAACACAGCTTAATGTACTGGCTTTGGCATCATTCGAAGACTAATAACCAGGAACAGCCATATATGCAGGAAATACTTCAGCACATTGGTTTAAAAAAATAGAGAAATCGTTTACTGTGTTGCTCAACTCCCTTGCAACAGAGACCCTGGCAACCAAGTCTCTCAGAAACTGTTTTTTTCCAACTAGTGACAATGACCCTGTCTTGTTTTACTCCTTGCCTTAGCTTATCCTTAGCAACCTAGGATGCCCAAATCTAAGATATTTGAATAAGCTTCTCTCTTTTTAAAACATGTATATTTTCCCACTATGCAATACTTGTGTATTTCTTAAGAAGCAAAAAATAAAGACATGCGCAAAAAAAAAAAAAAATTACTCATTGTGTATCTATTCTCAAAAAACCGTTAATATTTTCACCTATGTCTCTATTTTTTGTTTATGTACAGTTTTCATGTGGTTTGGTTTGTAGGTTTTATTTCTTTTTACACAGGTGAAATAACCTTGTATATTAAAACTTTATGGCTTGCTTTTCTTCACCTGATATCTAAAATTATCACATTCTTTAAAGATGCATACTATTCCATCAAGTAAATCAGAGGTCAACAAGCTTGTTCTGTAAAAGGCCAAGTAGTAAATATTTTAGGTTTTAGTGGGCCATACTGTTACTATCCCAACTGGTCCACTCTTCTGCTATAGCACAAAAGCAGTCATAGGTAATATGTAAATGAGTGGTCATGGTTATATTCCAATAAAACTTTACTTACAAAAGCAGGCTGCTGGTGGGATTTGGCCTACAGGTTATAGTTTGCTAACCCCTGATTTAGATGTACCTTAGATAAGGAATCCCAACAGACCTGTAGGAACTGGGCCACACAGCAGGAGGTGAGTGACAGGCAAATAAGTGAAACTTTGTATGTATTTGCAGCCACTCCCCAGCACTAGCATCAGCACCTCAGCTGCACCTCAGCTCATCAGGCATTAGATTCTCATAGGAGCACCGGTCCCTGGTGCCAAAACAGTTGGGGACTGCTGCTTTAGATTTCATACCACTATTAGCCATTTCCATGTGTTAGTACTTTAAACACTCAGTGCTTCAGTATTATAAATAAAGCTGCATGGAATTGCTTAGGCTCTTTTCCCCTTAGACTATATTCCTGGAAATTAGAATGACTATGCCCCAAAGCATGGATATTTGTGAGGCAAAGCTCTCCAAAAGCACTCTGCCACCTTCTACTCCCAGCAGAGATGTGAGAGCCCCATTTCTCCAAAACCTTTTGCACATTGGGCATTGTCCTTCAAAACACTTATTCCAGCCTCCCCTGCTCCTTTACGTCTGGACCTTGCTTTTGTCTGATGTCTCAAGCTTTAGTCTGCATTCTTGTCCTTTTTGGAAGTAAGCAAGATATAAGTAAACAGGGGCCAAATTCATGAGTAGGGAGAACCAGGGAAGCACAGAGTCCTGAAGGTTCAGTGCAGGTGGCAGTGACCAACAGAGGTGACAGCTGTTCTTCTCTTTTGGGAGAGGGACTTTGAGGGGTGGACAGTAACTGGAACTCCCAGAGCCTGTATCACTGTGGGCCTGGCAAGGGTAGGAAAATGAGAGTGTCATAAGGAGAAAGGAGCAACATGGCGGGAGAGGAAGAAAGGTGGCTTGGGGTTCAGGTGATGCAGGCTTCCTTCAGGCTCCGTGTGTGTGACCTTGAGCAAGTTCCTTCGCCTCTCTGAATTGCTCATTTTGCCATTTAGAAAAGGGATAAAAGAGTCAACTGCAGGATTGTCATGAGAATTCAACGCGATCCTACAGTGCCTGGCACATAGAAAGGACTTAATGTGTCTTTGTTAAGTTGAATTGGCTTGAATCCTAGGTCTTAGGAGTGGTGGGAAATAGATCATATGAATATTTTTAAAAGGGAGAACATGGATCCAGTGCACACCACATGGTGGGCCCTCAAAAAGTAATAGATGCGTAAATGAATTAATGGAAATTTAAAGTCAAACAGCTTTAGTCTTGTCACTTGTTAGATGATCTTGGACAATACACCTCTCTCTCTGTGCTCCAGCTTCCTTCTCTGCAAAAATGGGTTTACCAAATGAGGATATTTACTTAGCGCTCACAAATAAGGAAACTGAGGCATGGGGGACTACATCGTTTGTTCTCACAGCTGGCACACAGAGAAATCAGGGTGCCCGCCCGCCGGCTTGCCGTGAGGATGAAATGAGACAAAGAATATAAAGTTTCTTGTTCGATAAATGTTCGTTCTTTCCCAGAAATAGGATGATTTGCCAGCCTGGGGATCTTAGCCAGGGAAACTGAGCTCAGGGAAACTGCAGCCACCACAGGGGCTGGGACTGCCTCAGAGGCAGCTACACACCGTGGGCTGTGAGGTGCTGGCGCTGGTATTTGGCGGGAACTCTCCACGTGAATTCTCTGGAGACCAGCCTTTTCGAGGGGTCATTTCCCAAGCAGCTGTCTCACCTCCAAAGAGCCCAGTCTGTGCAGCAGCCTTTGGGCACAGAGTGGAGCCCAGGCTACTTTAACCAGCCATTTCCCTAGCAGAGGGATCCGAAGCCCATGTGAGGAAGAGTGTGGTGGCGGCAACACTTAGCACGAGAGGAGCTAGCCCATAGGACGAGCTCCATCACGGTGAGCTGCCATTGGCCTTGACAGGCTCATTTTCACTATCACTATGGATAGGGGTCTTTACCTCCTCCAGTTGACATTTAATCTGCCCAGCATCCCTCCAAGGTAGGCGTGAGTTTCCCCATTATACAGATAAGGAAACTGAGACAGGTACAGGGAGATAAGCATACAACGATTGAGTGCCAGAGCAACAGAGTGAGGACTTGAATTTAAGTATCTGATTCTAGAGCCCATGTTCTTAACCACTAGTCATAACTTCTGCCCTTTATCGGACATAAAACCTAATTAATCTCCTTCCTCCTGGGTTTGGCTATGACCCAGAAACTGGGGGATCCTAAATTCCTTGGGGTCAGTGCTCCAGCTACTATTTTGATTTGCTCGTCCATATATGAGGCACAACTATTGACTTCTTTCCAGGAAATACTTCATTCATACAACCATCCAACAAATGTTTGTTAGGAATTATCCATTTACCACATATTGTTCTAGATCCAAGGGATGCATCATCATAATAATAATAATTAACAACTAACCCTGACTATATACCAGATACTATTCTAGACACTGTATATGGATTAGTTCATTTACTCCTCACAACAACCCCATAGATAGCTAGTATTAGCCTTTCTTTATAGATGAAGAAATCGAGGTGCAGAGAGGTTAAACTATTCATCCAGTGTCCCACAATTAATGAGTGTCAGAGCCAGGATTTGAACCCAAGCAGTCTGAGGTCAGCATCTATAAGTTTAACT
Source organism: Rousettus aegyptiacus (assembly GCF_014176215.1). Taxonomy (NCBI): domain Eukaryota; kingdom Metazoa; phylum Chordata; class Mammalia; order Chiroptera; family Pteropodidae; genus Rousettus; species Rousettus aegyptiacus. Next base: position 26,818,550 of record NW_023416284.1, on the reverse strand, counting down.
GCCTCCACACTATTGTGGCTCTCAAAGTCCCTACCCTCATGGAACTTACAGTCTTTTCCAACAAGCATGTTAAAATAGTACTAACAATAATTTAATTGAGTTTCATTTACTGAGAAGCAAATTGAGCCATGAACATGAATGATTTTGGATTTGTATAGTACTTAACATAATTGGGCCAGTGGGAAGGAGTCAAGGTCATGAATGGGACCTTGCTCTACTTTCCACCATGGCCTTGACTGCTGTGTGCCTTATGGTAAATATCGTCACCTCTCTGAGCTTCCATTTCTTTATTTACAAATGGATTGTCAGTACCTATTCTACTTGCCTCCAAACATTTCTGTGAAGGCTAAATGATGTGGCAGATGGAAACAAGATTTCAAACTAGAAAGAAAAAAAAAAAGACACTGAGAGCAGGAAGGTTTGTTATTGGACTAAAGTGAAAATTTAGTCAGTTCGATGAATGAATGAATGAATGAATGAATGAACGAACAAATGAATTAATTAATGAATTGTCCTAGAAGGCCTATAGATTGGTTTCCTGGGTAACAAATGACTCCTTTAAGGAGCTCTGTTGGGGTTTTTCGGGGTTCCAACAAGACTCTATCTTTGGCCATGTCCCATGCTCCTATACCTTGATTTATTTTGCTTCTGATTTTATGTGATTTTATGTGAGCCTCCAAGATTGTTGTGATTTTATGTGATTTTATGTGAGCCTCCAAGATTGTTGTAGCAAACACTTATTAATGTCTATTAGGAGACAGACTTTCCACTAGACTCTGTAGGAAGACTGAGATGAATTTGGAATAATTTCTGTCTTCAGGGGCTCACAGGCCAGGAGGAGAAATGATAATAATAACTATAACAAAATTACCAAAAATTATTGAACATTTACCACCTGCCAGATATTGTGTTGTTTGTATATACATTATTTTATTTAATCATTACAATTTCATCAATTACTGAAACTTCCGTCCCATTTTATATATGAGACAGATTCAGATAGGTTAAGTAACTTACCAAAGTTCACACAACTCTGAAGTTATAGAGGTGGACATGAACCTGAGAAAGATGTGAATACAAATAACTCTATTATAAGGTAGAAAATACTGTGTATCTTACAAGAGGGGCAAGGACAGGCTTCTTGGGGTTCAGGAAGAAAAGGAAGCAGGATGATGATGGTGGTGGTAGTGGCTGTGGTGGTGACAATATTGATGATGGTGACGATGATGACGATGATAACAATAATGGCATTTATGATGGTAATAGTGGTGGTGGTTCTGGTGGTGATAATATTGATGATAGCAATGATGATGATGATGATGTTGATGATGGCGATGGTGCTGCTGCTATTGTTGTGGTAACAATTATATTTATAATGGTGACAATAGTGGTAGTAATGAGGATGGTGCTGGTCATGGTGATGTTGCTCCTGCTGATGGCCACAATGATGATATTTATGATGATGGCGGTGATTGTGATCATGGCAATGATGGAGATGACCTTGATGGTGATGATGATGATGATAATCTTCTGATGCCCGTACATTGAGCTTCTACTTTATTCCAGGCCCTGACCAAGGTCCTTTCTGCTCTCTCATTTCATCCTCTTAACAATTTTTCAATATCAAGATATTAATCTGCATTTTACTCATGAGAACTCTGAGCTGGAAAAAGGCCAAGTGGCCTGTCCGAGGGCACATATCCAGTCTGATCTGGGCTTGAGCTTAAGCATGCCTCCTTGTAGAGCTACCTCTATTCCCTCTACCAGGCTCCCTAACCTGTGGGCCATGGAGCCAGGCATCTTGGAGATGCTCCATAAATACCTACTGAATGAATATTGAATAAATGGATCTCCAGGGAGTCAAAGCCTTAAGCCCAGAAAACATAAATAACATGTCTCAAATGAATATGCATAACGATTATTTAAATATATGTAGTGGTGCTGTAATTACCAAAATACAAGTTATTTGTAAAGCATTATGTTCATTGTAGCTTCTGTATTAGTTTATTTTCCCCATGAAAAGATATGAAGTGTACAGTTATCATCAGAAGGAGTTTTGAGAAATATTTTCTCACAAGAATGAGTCTTTGTGCTAAAAATGGTGGGAAGCATCATGTCATCTTGCACGGCTTACATAAAATGCTTTGCCCAGTGTCTGTCACAGAGATCACTGAGAGGAGGGAGGAAATCAACCAGGCAGGATGTTGGGAGCCCAAGGCATTTGTCCTGGCTCTACAATTGACTTTCTTCCTAGAATTGAGCTGCCACTCTCATTGACTTTATCTCTATAATACCTGACAGTAACATCTGAGAGCTTCCCCAAGTGACAATTGAATGCTTGCATGAATGAATGAATAATGAAAGAAAGAATGAGTGAGTTATGACAAATGGTGCTCAGGAAGTATAAAGGAGTGCTTGAAAGTGAGAGTTTCTCGGCCTGAGAGCAGAAATAGGATGCAGGGGGTTCAGCAAAGGTTGGTGACAGACCTTCCAGCTCTCACTAGGGTGGTAAGGCATCTCATCAGCGGGTGCCTGACCTTGACCCTGTGATGACCATGTTGAAGAAGCAGTAGTAGATGGGGCTTGGCTGAGGCCACTCTCACCAAGGCTGTGCTCATCATTTTTGGATGCATTTTTCAAACTCAAGTGAAAGTTGACAGATGGTGGTATAATTTTCTCACTTTCTCTGCTTCCCACAGGTCTCCCTCCAACACAGTCCTCCAAGCTCTTAGAAATCTCTGACACATATCGACCATGAGACCACGGCTGGCTTTTGGCAGGTAAGCTCTCTTCCTCATGCCAGAGGACATAGAGTAATTTTAGCACAGCCCAAAGGCCACTGGGCCATGTTTGTGGCCAGGAGGTAGGTGGGGTGACTTTACCCTCGGCAGAAGAATAGAGCCCCGCACCCTACTGAGATTTCATGGAAAGCCTGCCAAATGTCCAGAGTCCTTCAGCTGGCTGGCATTTCTGCAAATGTAGCATATGGCGATGGGCACGCATCCTAGGATGGAAGCCAGGGAACTGGGTCTGACCTGGTCTGCCTTTACTGCTCAGGAAAATCTCAAGCAAGAACCTCCCTTTCTGTGTCTCTGTTTCCCTACCTGAAAAGTAAGGGAGTGGGACTCAGTGAACTGGGCAGGCCTCAAACCAGCTGTTCCAGACTCCTGCCAAAGCCATGGGATGGGGGAGGGACGGTGGGGACAGTAGCTGTCTGCCACTTCATTAGGACTCATCTACTGTTGATTGCTCCATGGACCTCACATCCACAGGGAGCCTGTGTGTATGCTGTGTGTGTGCATGTTTGCATTCAGGAGTCTGTCACCAGCTCCACACCTGCCCTCTCATAACTGGGCAGCAAACCACAGACACTACAGGCTGCCAGTGCCCAGATGAGAAAGGCAAAGTCTGCCCATGCACTAAGAGTTGGGCAGGCCCACTGCAGAATTTGGGTGTGAAGATCAAGCTGAGTGAGGGACAATGCAAGGTGGGAGACCAGGTTAACCTAACAGAGAGGCCTCATTAGAGCAGGAGTGAGTACAGGGCTAAAGCTCTTGGACAGGCTGCAGGAGAGCTGCGTAGGAGATGACAATTAGAGGGGCAGGTAGAGGCTCTTTGTGCAGCAGTTGGAGCTATCTGACAGGCTGGTGGCTTCCCTACCACCATATTACTCTGTCTTGAACAAGGCTCAGGTGACGCATGCCAGGGTTTATAGCAGCAGGAAGTCAGCACCCTGTTCCCAGCCTGCCTCCAGGCCCCTGCTTGAGTCTAGCCAGGCTCTGTCTGTCCAGTGGCCCAGCAAGCATGGCCTCTGGGAGAAGGGCCACCCTTACTGCCTTACATGGTGTGTGAGGATGGTCATGTAAGTGTCAGCCTGTACCTTTTTCCTCAGCCTGAAGGCCTGGCCCAGGAGGCTCCTGGGCACATAACACCACTTGTCTGCCTCAGCTGCAAAGCATGCTGGGAACTTGGGGAACTGGGAGCTAGAAGAAAGCTAAAAGCAGGTGACACAACCTGGAGGGATCCTCCATGGCTTGGCCCTGCCCCTCACCAGCCCCATTCCCTCAACCCCCAGCTCTGCACTGCACACACCCCTGCCCTCCAGCCCTGTGAAGCTCCCTGAATGGAGCAGCATTTCACCCTTCCTTGCATTTGCTCCTGCTTTTCCTATGGCCCCTCCTCTGCTCTCCTATCCAAATAAGTGTGGTCCTCTGGACCTGAGGTCTTGGTTCCCTGGGGACCCTCCGCTGACCATCCAGCTGGCCTTAGTACACAGTACCTGCCGCACAGTACATCCCTCTATCATCACGAACACCGCCCTGGGTTCAGTCGTTGGTTTCCATGTTGTCTCTCACCAGACCAAATTCTTTGAAGTCGGGGCAGCGTCTTGGCCATTTGTACAGTGGGCTAAGGGAGTCCCTGGGAGTGAAATATGAAGTAGGGAAACTGAAGCAGGGCCTGGTCGTCTGGGCATATTTGTTGTCTGCTATGCTCTATTCTCCGTGCTGGGCACTGAGCCACAGAGATGAATAATGTCCTTGCGCTCGAGAAGCTTCCCGTCAAATGCAGGAGATGCCGTGCACACAGGCCACAGTACAGGAAACCTGTGAAGGCAAGAAGGGTCCATTCTGCCTGGATTTGGTTGTGATGGTGATTCAGGGAAGGCCATTTGAAGACGACACTTAAACTGGGCTTTGAAGCATGAGTAAAAAAGTTGTCAGGTTGAAAAAAAAAATGGAAGAAGGGCATTCTAGGATGAGGAGAAAGCAGGTGCAAAGGCGGGGGGTCCAGGACATAGGCACAGAGAAGGAGTGTGTGGAATGAGGTTGGGGGAAGTGAGCAGGCCTTTGAGCATCATGCCGAGGAGCTGGGGTTGGGCCCTATATGATCAAGGAAGGGAGATAGTCACCTCTAGGGTGCCAAGAGAGGCCTCTGGGCCCAGGGGGAGGCTGAGAACTAAGAAGAGGTGCTCCTGTTAGAACCTCCTAAACCCAAACAACAGGGACCCAGGGTAGGACACCCCTTGCTGATCGATATGTCTGTGGCCCAGAGTCTCAGGAACTCAGGGGCCCCACTGTGGCCCTTCAGGTCTCCCGACACAGAGAACCACAGGCACCTTGGAGTCCCTGTCCTGTGCTGCGGGCCCCTCCAGTAGAGGAGCTGATTAGCTTGCTGTTAGAATCCTTCTTCCCACCCCACCCAGCTTGCCTCCTCCCAAATCTGTGACCAGCAATAATATATTGTCTCCCCCAGGGCAGCGACCTTTAAGGATTCTGTGCTACTATTAGGGCCCCTTCAGGCCTCTGCTCTCTACTGTATAATAACAAGGTGGTTCCTGCCCTAAAGTGTTTCTGTGTGGTGGGTAATCCTTTGTGATTTTGTAGTTTTACAATTTCCCCTCTTGGCAGAACTCAAAACACTTTCACATCTGTCATCCCATGGGATAGTAGTAAAAGTAGCTTCTGAGGCCTGAGAGATCTGGACTCCAGTGCTGCCCTGTCAACCCCTTGGGGATCAGTGTAACCAGTCTGAGCCTCAGAGTCTTCGTCTCTAAAATACCTACCTCCTCAGATGGTTCCAGAATTAAACGTCAGAGCTTATGTGAAAAGCCGGCTCAGTGCCTGTGACATGGTTGGCACTTACATTCCTCCATCAACTCACATCCCTGTGACGGAACAGGTGGCTACCGATGGGCAGTGGTGGCCTAGAGGGACTGCAACTGTTTTGGTTCAAAAGGTGGCATGAGCAATTAGCATATGTACCTTAACAAGAAGGCGAGCTACTTGACTTTCCTTTGAAAAGTTCATTCAGAACTTTTTTGAAACCCCTCTGTTCCAGGCACTGGTGGACACTGGGGGCCCAGACAGGAACAAGAAGGGACATGTAAACAAATAAATACCAATGCACTGTGAAAAAGAGTAGTAGCAGCAGAAACACATGCAAAACACAAGAGAAGTGTAGAAGGGAGAGAGCCATAAATTCTGCAGGGGGCCTGTGATTAGGAGAAGCATCATGGAGGAAGGGGGGTGTGAGCTGCCACTGGAAGCCTCTGTGGGGGTCTGGCAGACCAGGAGGGCGTAGAGAGGACATCGCAGGTAGAGGGACTGGCATGTGCAGAGGTGTAGCCATAAGAAACACTCCAGTGTGGCAGGGCATCAGTGTTGGTGTTTGAGATGACCTGCCCCACAGAGCTCTCTGTCACAGAGAAGCATTCAAGAAAGCCTAGCACTCAACCCACATGTCAACTCGAGGGGGTCACATCCAGGGCCAGCTTCACAGTTAGGAGGAGCATTGATGAGCTCCATGGTAAGGCCAGGCATGCAACCTTTGGTGCCCGGGCAGCGAGGAGCTTCTAAGGCTTTTCCTGGTTGAAGTTAAGGGCGTGTGTTACCCACAAACTCTGAAGTCATCCTGGAGACGGCATTGCCGCCTTTGTGCTGGGGCTGGGATAGAGATGACTGAACCTTGGTCCCTGCCCCAAGCGCAGGGCTTCACATGACCATACTATGTAGCTATTGATTCTCTAACTGGGGTGGGGGGGTGCATGAAAAATGCTATAGGACTGTGGAGGAGGGGGTGGCCAGGGGGGAGGAGGAAATCTGAGCCAGATGGTAATGAGCAACTATAATAACTGATGATTATTAAGGATTTATACAGGTATTGTTCTAAGAGCTTTATGTGAATTTTCACTTCACCTGCATAACAACTCTATGAAGCAGGTGCCATTATCATCCTCTTTTAAAGATGAGGGGGACCAGTGCACAGAGAGACTGAGTGAATGTCTCAAGCACACACAGCTGGGAAGTGGCTTAGCCAGGTCGAACCCTGGCTGTCTGGCCTCAGAGTCCACGTTTGAATGACCCAGATAGCCTAAGCACAAAGCCCCCTCTAAGAACTAGGTGCACTGACAGGGTTTGGACTATGTCAGTCTTGTTCTGGCATATAGTAGCCACTCAAGTAAAATGTGTTCACTAACAAGAATGCACAAATGTGTGAATGAACTGAGGCAGAAAATGGGGAAAGGGACATGCACTGCAAACAGATTACAGCCGGAGCAAAGACCTCAAGTTTGAGCACCTGGAGTTGCCTTGAGGCATTGCCACATCTGGAGCACTGGAAGGCTTGAGGGGACCGGATACGAAAGACTTTGAATGGTAGCCTCTTTGGCCAGCCCTCCTTATCCTGAAGACCTGGCACTGGCCTACCTTTCCATGCAAGTCTTCCCCACCTACCCTGCCCCACATCAGGAAAAAGAGGGTGCTATGCCCTTTGTGTCTCCATACCATGATTTGTCATCTGTTCCCTTAAAGGCTCCCAGGAGCTGATCTGGCAACACGATCCTCCCAGAGACAGGAAATGTATGCGCCACTCATGAGGGGCTCAAGAAAGGCTATTCAAAACTTGCGTATAAGGGGTGGCGTTCTGAATGTTTGAGACTTCAGGGAGCAGGTATCTTTCAAAGACACCTCTTCCTTCATTCTCAGTGGGCTGTGGCTGGAAAACCAAGGCTGAGACTTAGCCTTGTGGCTTCCTAGTGGGGTGTCCTTGGGTGAATCAGTTCACTTCTCTGTACCTCCGTTTCCGTCTCCATAAAGTAGAAACACAAACAACTATAGAATTAAAGGGGACAAGGTTTGGAGAAACTCCCGTACGGGACCAGACTCAGTGAAAAGTAGTTTCTCAGCTTCCTGCTTTGCTTCTGGGGCCTCAGTTTTCTCCATAAAATGAAGAATTGGAGGATGTTGATCTTTAACGCCAGCCAGCTTTGACATTTTAGGATTCAAAGCTACCAACGCTGGTGGACTAGATATTTAAGTGTATGCACACATACATATACAATATATGCCTATGAGTATATATGACTTATTTTTATAAATTTAAAATGCATATTAAATTATATTTAATACGAATGTACAATTTATAGCATCTTGTTTTCTTCCGATTACAAAAGTAATACACATTTATTGAGAAAATTTTGGAAGGTACAGCAAAAGAAAAAAATTCACTCACTATTCCACATTCGAGACTGAGATAGCCTCTTAGATATCCAATGAAATCCTCTCCTACCTTTTTCCTATGCACATACACAGATCTTTAAAATATGTATATTATATATTATATATATTATATATTTTATATATATATACACATATATATATACACGTGTGTGTGTGTGTGTGTGTATGGGATTATACTCTGCCTTCTATTTTTCAACTCAAGCTGAGCTCCTGAACCAGGTCTCTGGCCCGGGCCGTCATCCCTGTGCCCGGGAGGAACCGAAGGCAGCTGCCGCCGCAGCTGTTGTGTGCCCGCTCCCTCGCTCCTGCCCGGGCGGCTGGCTGGAGGCATCTGACATTCGGATGCTCTGTGTCTCTGGCGGGTGCACATTTTACACTAATTTTAGTTTAGCCACTCAGGCCCACTGGCCTTGGGGCCCGCATATAATGGACACCTTATGTAGACAGCTGCCAATGGTACAGGAAGAAGCGTCCCACCTTAAAATGTTCCTCGTCGCCGGCCAGTCCTCTGCTCTCTGAGAACAAGCCGGCTCCCTGTTCCTTCTCCCACCAGGAAGGGGCTGTTGTTGATGTTCATGGCCCAGCAGGCTGGACCTGGTGGGCAGGTGGCCCACCAAACACATGGGCAATTGCTTCTCTGGACAGGGCCCTGTTTTTACAGGATGGGCTTTGATTGGAGCTGGAATGCCAAGAGAGACATTTGCAGCATGGCGGCTAGGTGTCTGAAGTGTTCCTGGCTGTGTACATGGAGCCTCCTGAAGCCTCACCTTAGTACTGTACCTTCGTCCAGTGTGTACAAGTGTACAACGTCCTTTAACATCCCATTTTGCCCTGATGACAGCCCTGTATGTTGGATGACAGTGTTCCCATTTTACAGACAAGGGAACTGAGGTTGGGATGAAGAAGTAATTTGCTCAAGGTTGCCTAGCAAGTAGTGCCAGGGACTTGAACATGAACGTGGCTCTCTCTTACTCCATGTCCAGGAGCTCTTTCCATTCATCAGCACCAAATAAGTAAGAGGTTAGCCAGGTTTGTATTCATCTGCTCTGTTTCCTTATGTTTGATTTTGTTTTTCTAAAATGGAGATACTTTCATTTTCACTTTAAAAATCATATGTATTTATTGAAATGAAATATACCTAGTCAGTCTGTTTCTAAAGTATAAATCTGATCATGGGAGACTCTTGCTTCAAAATGCTGGAAGTCTCCCTTTGCCCACAGGATGAAGCCCCCATGCCTTAGCCTGACATCCAACTTCCACACCTTGCTGCCTACTGGACCCTGTGCCCCTGCTATGAGCCCCAGTCTAGGCTCCCCAATGCTTAGGTTAAAACCTTTTCCTTATGATCAGCTTCCTGACCAGAATGGAGCTTCACAAGACAGGAGACCTGTAAGCTGTTCATCTCCATATCCCCGGGGCCAGGCACAGCATCAGGACTGGAAATGTACTGGCCCCCAACCCATGGCCCTTCATAAGAAACTGGAGCTTTAATCCAGGCTTAGAAATGAGCCGAGGCCTGCCCAGCAGCTGCCAGCTCAATAAGGAAGTGGCTGCTTGGCTGCACTCCAGGGGTGGGGGAGAGGTCAAAAAACCCTGACCCTGCACAGGCTGGGAGGAGGAAAACAAGAGCATCCCCAGATGTGTGCTGGAGACCGACCCCCTCCCCACATGGCACATCTTCCACCTCCCCTATCCCTCCCATCCCCAGTCCCATGGTGACAATACGTCCTGTGTAACACATCCCCAGCCCAAACAGTGGCTCTTTGACCCAAGTCCAATGCTCTTCAGGAACAATCTATAGGCATCACATGCTGCTCTGAGGAAGGAAAATTCTCTAGGGACTGTCTTAGCTTAGTGAGGACAGGACCCTGTCTCTCTGACTCTGTACAGGACTCTGGGCCATGGCCTCTCGGCCTCCTGGACTCTGCTGTTCTGGATGTTGCTATGGGAGAGGCAAGGCCTTTAGAGTCCCACAGGCTCAGCTCTCACCAGTCCTGCCACTTACTACCTAGAGGCTCATCTCTCTGAGCCTCTGGTTCCTCATCTTCAAATGGGGTTAGTGATACTAACCTTTCAGGGTTGTCGTATCTTAAAGGAAAAGGCTTTTCAAAAAGTCTAGCAGACACACAGTGAGCAGCAGGCCCTCCGTGAATGCCTGCATTCCTTCTCAAAGCCTTGAGAGCCTCCCTGTGGAGTGCCCAGACAGCTCAGTGAGGGTGGCAGTCTCTGGGGACAGGTGCTGGGGCACATTGCGCATGGCACATTAGTCTAGTAGTGAACACTCCTCTGATTCTGACATGGTCTTGGAGGATTAGCCAAGGACAAAAAGGAGGAGGAATAAAACTCTTGTTTTCTGATGAAAGCCTGTGAGAAAGTATATTTTTGTAATAGAGTCATTTCCCTTCACTTTCAACTTTCTGGAGGAAAAAATCTTTCATTCATTTGTTCATTCATTTATTCATTCATCCTACAAATATCTCCACGGCCTTGACCACCCACCACATGTGGCAAGACACACAAACGGGCCACGCAGGGACTGTGATTTCAAAGAGCCCACCATCCAACTAATAATTGTAATTCAGGGTTAAAAAGTAAGTCATGACATGAGAAAGGCGTGGCGTTGGGGAGAGAGTGATCATGTCCTACAGGATTGGTCGGAAAAGGTTCCATGAAGGAGGTAGCACCAAAATGAGCCAGTTAGAAAACATAGAGGGAAAAGATGCTAATCTTCAAAGAAATAGAAGCATAAAATATCCAAGAATAAACTTAAGAAGGTATTATGAATCAATCTATAAATTAAGTGAAATCCCAATTAAAATCCCAACAAAAATTTTTGATCAAATGATTAAAAAGGACATCTGGAAAAATAAACATGGGTGAATAGCCTAGAAAAATACAGTGTTGGTAAATGAATAGGCCCATGGCCCAGGGGACTGGAACAGAGTGCCCAGAAGTAGATATAAGTGAGTGCGAGAATTGGAGACAAAAAGGCAGATGATTTCTAATATGTTATAAAGACAATCAGCTCCTTGTAGAAGAAAATGAAAAAGAATAAAACTGGATCTATACCTTAGTTCCTGTACCAAAATAAATTCCTAGGTGATGATAAAGGCACTGGAAGAAAACAATGAGGGAATGTGTATATAATACTGGAATGGCGAATATCTTTTAAATATAAAACCAAATCCAGAAATCAAGAAATAAAATATTTTAAAGCCCCGTGGGCAAAAAAACAAAACAAAACAAAACAAAAAACAAAAAACAAAACAAACCACAATCATCAAGGTTAAAGGATAATAAACTAAGAAAAGTATTTCAACATATATATATATATGATGGGTAAAGGATTAATAGCACTAATAGAAAGAGCTCATAAATGAAGTAAAGAAATCACCAGTAGAAAAATGGGCAGAGGATGGGAACAGGCAATTTGCAAAAGACTAAATACAGGGCATAGTAAGCATATGAGCAAGGTGGTCCCCAGTAGTCAAAGGATGCACATTAAATCATCGGGATGTACTTTGGGGGTCTGTTTGAAAGGATGAGAATACATAGGAGATGAGGAATGGAACACAGGAACACTGTTAGTGGACTGTGACACGATACACATTTTCCAGAGGGAAGATTTAACAATACGCACCAATATTTTTGATGTGCATACCCTTCTTCTCAGCAGTCTGCTTCTAAACAGTACTCTCAGGGAACAATCAGCAAGTGCCTGGAATCGTACCTGTAAGAGGGCAGCAGAGCTCATTGGTTACAAGGGGCACATCAGAGGTCAAAGGCCTATTTTTAGCTGTGTGACCCTGGAAAAGTTGCTTAACATCTCTAAGCAACAGAGTCCTCATCTGTAAAGTGGGTATAATAATAACATCAATTTCGTGGGCTTGTTGTGAGGCCTAAATGAGAAAATATTTATAAAACTCTTAACAAAAGGCTGGGCCCATAGTAAGTGCTAAATAAATATTAACTATTTTATTATTACCAATAAGGATGTTCATTATAGTATAGTTTATAATAGTGAATAATAATAAACAGCCGAATTGTCCATCAGTAGGGAACGACTGGTTAATAATTGAAGGAATGCTTGCAGAGATGCAGACATCTAGAGACCTGTATTTATGGACGTGGAAAGATACCTTTGACATATTGTGCAATTTTTTTTTTTAAAAAGATATCGAAAGAGTGTGGAAGGCATGTTTCGACTTGCGTGAAAGTATACATCTCTGTATCTAGAGAAGTATAGTTGATTCTTGTACATGTGTAATCACAAATATATGATTGTAGTTATGTTCTATAAAGTCCCCACAAACACTGATTTCGTGAGCACTGAACCATTGCTCCCAGGGAATATACAGCATTAGGTTCCTGTGAGCCTCTGGTCACATCATTCTTGTCATCTGATCAATATATAACCTTGTTTCATGTGTATTTCTGTCATTAACATTGAACTTATGATCAACGACACTGTAACTCATGCCCAAAGTTAGCTTATCTCACACACATATTTCTCTACAAGGCACGTCACAGCGAAATCACCAACAAAAAGCACAAAAATGCAAAAAATGTTGCACTAACTAGACGGTTAAAAGGACACTTGTTTACATAGGAGAGCTGAAACGACAAGACAGCGGCATCTTTTTCGATCTCACCTAGGAACATACATGTCAAGCAGCTCAATTTTTTCCCCGCTCTGCTCCTGTCTGCACATGACCACAAGAGCACATGAGCATTGATTCGGGGGTAGCAAATACATTTTAGCAAGTAGGTGAATTTGCAGATATAGAATCCTTGAATAATGAAGATCGACTATATCAAAAAGATGGTCATGCTAATGACAGTGATTGGAGGGCCAGCATTTAAGGTGAATCCCTCCCTTTCTTCCTTGTATGTATAATGCTTTAACTTTTTATAGTGGACACATATAAGCAAAATCAGTCAAAGCAATAGCGTTTTTAAATTATTACTTTGAAAAGAAAGATTTTCACTGATGACATTTCATTGTCAAGACAAAAGCCAAACTCCTTACAATAATAAATATAACTAATACTTCTATCTATTGCCTACTATATGCTACATAGGCTTCTCAGTCCTTTATATATATTAATTCATGTACTTCTTACCAAAAGAGATAAGAACTATTAATGTCTTCATTTTACGGGTAAGAAAACTGAGGCAAAGTGAGGTCAAGTAACTTACTCAAGGTCACAGCTAGTAAAAGGCAGAAGCCAGACTTGACCCTAGGTAGTCTTACTCTAGAATCTACGCTTTCAACCAAAATTCTGTGAGTGCCTAGCCCAGCACTGGGTTGCAGAGATGCCCAGGAGATCCTTGCCCCAAGGTACTTCTGTCTACTTTGAGGGCGGTGACAGGGGTACAGCAGGCATGTGGACTCATGGAGGGGGGCCCTTTCCCAGCCCAGGCTGAGGGCTCAGAGAAGGCGGAAGAAACCCAGCACTCCAGGCCCCCACAATCTGGCTCACCCTCCTTTCTTCCTCCTCCCACCCCAAGCCACACCCGACCATTCCCTTCCCCTTGAGCCTGCCATGCCTCCTCTCATTTTTGGGCCTCCAGCTCATTCTCTAAGGCTTGGCTAAAAATTCATCTTCTTTCTTAAGCCATCAGAAGGAACGAACGGTTCTTTCTCCTGAGGCCCTCTCTGTTTTTGAACTATATGGCCATTATCTCTATTCACCTGTCCATCTACCCTATCTAATGAATTCGCCTCAGAAACCTTTGAATCCCGAGCACCCATTCCTCGCACATTTTGTCTATCAATAAAAGTGTGTTGAATGAATAAATGAAAAAACAATTAGAAATACCTAAGATTCTGAGACCTGCCCTCCCCCCCACCCCACCAAGATCTAGGCAACTGGATTGTAGCATGGTTGTGGTTGAAGGCTGCCAAGGCTCTGGGGGACTCTGGGAGGCTGAGCTGTCTGGCCAGGGGGCCTCTGTGACCAAGGGATCAGGAGGGAGAGCTGACAAGGCTGCAAGACCAATATTAACTGGGGTGTTGTTTCTGCGGCTTCTGAAAACCCCCCACCTCAGTGGGAAAGACTAAGAAAGGCCCCATTCAGCTTCTCTTGGCATTTCCAAGGGAAAGGATGGGGTTGGGATTGGCTGGGCCAGAGACATCTCTTCTAAAATAGCTTCATGCATATTCAACTCCTCCCTGAAATAGTAGGGTGGCTATTTTAAGCAGCTTCTACTCAGATGCCCACACATAATGGCATCTACCTTGAGTGTGTAAACCAGTAAGAAGCAAAGAAAAGGGGCTGGGAGGACAATGTTAGAAAGCTTTTGATGGATTCCTACCACTCCTCCCCCACTCCTTGGTGTGCTTTCCTCTCAGGAACTCTCTTGCATGAAATTGAAAGTCCTGGTTACCATGGCAACTCACTGGAGGAGTTTTCCCATCCAGTGACCTCACCCACCCAGATCTCAGAAAGCGCAACTGCACCAGAGTGGCCAGAACTTGAGGCACAATAATGTAAGTCCCTAACATAAATCGGTTAGTTTACTCCTGAGAGAGTCCCTCAGTGCCCATTTCCTCATGGTTTACATGCAATTCTCACAGGTTCCCAGCAGATTAGAAGTGGAAGCTGTGGGAGGGCAGCGAAAGGTGGGACCCTAACAGCTGAGGGTTAAGGTTACAACAGACAATCCAGCTGTAAGGGTAAGGAGAGACGAACTCTACAAAGGAAATGTTTATTAATAAGTACTGAAACATCAGCATGTACCCTGTGCTGTTTGCTGGGGAAACAAAGATAAATAAGACACGGGTCAGGAAATGAGTATGTAAATAAACGATGGGTAAGTGTATTTATCTAAGCTCTAACTTTGTCCCCTCGAAAAGATTCCAAAAGAAGTTGGAATACAATGTAATAAGTGGAAAGATGATGTCATAAGTGTCACAATTGAGGTGAGGACTGACGCAGGATTCACAAAGGAAGGAAACAGGTCTGTTTGAGGAGGTTGAGAAGGCGAGGCATAGGCGGAAAGGTGAGAGCTTTCTAGCCAGACCAGCAGGTGGTGGCCTCTGTTCCAGGTGGCAGGCACAGCACATTCAAAGGAGCAGATGAGGCGGCTGGAACGTGGTGCCAAGGAGGAGCTACAATGGAGAGAAGAGGCTGGCGGCTGAGCAGCTACTTCTCTGGGCCCTTGGAGGCTCTTCTCCATCACAAGAGCATTCCAGGCCATTGCACATTTGAGCAGAGATCAATACTCACCCCAGTCACGTCTGGAGGTCTCCCTGTGTCATAACAGAGAACAGTGATTAGAAGAAAATGAGATTAGATTAAAAGCTTCACAGTGAGAGGTATGACTACAAGAATGAGTTAAGAGTTCACTCCAGCTTCTCAGGAGACACATCAGAAAAATGAAACGAACAGGGAAGCTGGAAGCCTGGGTCCCAGCAGGAGGGCTGTGATGGGAAGGACCGATAGAGGAGCCCTGTGCCTCAGCTGGCTCAGCTATATGTCAAGAAAAGTTTACTTTTCTTGTCTGAGTTTATATTCACACTGTTGCCCTGTAGCCACCCAGAAAAGGTTCTGTTTTGTTTTGTCGAGGGCACCCTGAGAAAGGCAGGGAAGTGTGTGATACCTTTTAGAAAGATGGTCACTTAGAGGGATTGGAGGAGAACAGTAGAGGGAGCTGAAGGAGGTGAGCTCCTGCTCTCTGCGGGACGCTTGTCAAGTAAGGCCTGACCACACGTTCCGTGTTCCTTCCAATCGGCTTCTTTAAAGGCTTCAGGAACTGTCAGCGAAATCCCTGATGCCCAGAGGTGGCTGCATCTGTTTGTCTTGTTTATCCCTAATTATTCCTCCGTCTACATGCAGCTTCTTTATTATTCATTTGTTCATTCATTCATTCATTCATTCATTCAGCTGGAGCTACAGATTGGGAAATCATTGACATAGATAATGGTTTCTTCACTGAGTTTTTAGGGATCTGTGAAATTTGAAATTACAAGAGAATAAATGCATATCCCGTGTTCATTTTCTGAAGAGATAGAGCATAACTTACAGCAGATTCTCAAAGGGGCAGGTGACCCAAAAAAGGTTAAGAAGCACTGATAGAAATGGGAATTGTTTTATTTCAAAACAAATGATCTCACCTTTTGGTAGACAAACAGGGGGAGGGAGTGCTGAATGAAATTCCAGTTCTTTATCATCTTGGATGATAAAATGGCACCAAGGACTCCGTTAGTGTCCCCAGAATCACTGTGCACCTAGTGTGTGCATGTGCTGCAGCTGAGCCAGGCCCAGAGGCTGTCCAAGCATCAAGGGAGGGCAAGGCCCCCAACCTAAGATTCCTGTTTCTCTTCCCAACCTCAGTCTCTCTTCAAGGCACCTTTGCAGCCTGCGCTTGACAGAAAGTAAGGCAGCCCCCTGGGTTGGATAGATTTAGAAAGCTGGAAGAAACCTGAGAAAGGAGAAAGCGTGTGAGCTGGAGTTGTATAGGTCTGGATATTAAATAGTCTTCGAAAGGAAGGGGCGTTTGAAATTTATCGTTCAGTTGTAAAAGTCAGGTTGTGTCGGCTCTCATCTGGAAAAGCCTCCAGTCGCTTCCAGTCTCTGAGTAAAAGCCAGAGGTCTTATAAAAGTCTTCACAGCCCCAGTGATGTGGCTGCCAATGACTTCTCTCTCACACCCCATGTCTTCTGACTTTCATGCAGTTCCTCAAACTTTAGCCTCAGGGCCTTTGCACTTGCTGCTTTTCTTCTGCTGGGAAAAATACACACACATGGTTCACTCCCACACTTCCTTTGGCTCTTCACTTGAATTTCCCCTTCTTGGTGAAGCCTCCTCCAGCTCCTATTTGAAATGGCAAAACATCCTACTGCCAACACCACAGTCTCTGCTTTGCTTCTCTTGATGCCATTGTTTGTACAGTATTCCCAGTGCCTGGCTCATACCAGATGCTAAATTAATATTTGTGCAATGAATGAATCTATTCTTATCATGCCCTGAGCTAGTTGTTTTAATGCACCGTAATCTCATACTGATCGTATAGTAACTCTGCAGGGCGGGTTTTATTTTCCCTTTTCACAGATGAGAATCAGAGACTCATAGAAGCTGGAACCACTTCCTGGGTTCTGGGGGCTCAGAAACGCCCGCTCTCTGTTTGTTCCCCACCCCCACTCCTGGGAGGCTTTGATGTCGCCTTCCCCAGGGCTCCTAGAGCCAGACGAGAGGCTGGGTTTGAACATGGATCCAGTAAGTAGTTAGAAGTACACAGTAAACTCCCACGATCCAGCTGTGTCCCGGTCAGACAGTGTTTGATATGTCTTAGAAGTGGCCAGTCACATACATTCATCGGAAGCAAAGTAAAGAAGAAAAGAAGAAAACTTTATGTGGATTTTGATCAATTCCTTCTCTTCATTGCCACCCCATAGTGTATCTTGAACATCTGCTCATTTTTCTGGAAGAGATTACATAAACGAGGACTTTGCTCTTTGAAAATATAGCCCAGAACCCACGACTGAGCCCGGAATGCACCTAGATAGCTACACCATGAGGCAATTTTCATATATATAAGCCGGTTCATTTGCTTGTAGTGGAATCCATCGATTCCTGTTTCCTTCACTGTCACATACCCAGCCTGTGGGAATAGGGGGGATTGTAAGATGATGAGACAGGACAGATGGAGAAAAAAAAACTATGCCATAAATCCTTCACAGTGCCCTGGACTGGTTATTGAGAGTTGCAGAGATGAATATGACGTAGAACATGCCTTTAGGGAACTTACTATCCAGCAAAAGAAATATATGGAAAACAATTTAGTTTAAGTGTATTTATTTATTCAAACCCTCACCTGTACCAACAAAGATTCGAGGTAGAAATTGGAAATATGATAGAGTCGACATGCTGCAACTGAGGTGGGGACACAGGCTAACAAAAGAGAGGATGATCTCTTCTCCCTGAGGAGTCGGAGGGGTCTCAGAAGTGGTGCTGTTGGAGCTGGGCCTGGGAGAAGCAGCCTGGCCCACTTGGTAACCCAGCAGGAAGCCCGGGTTTCTGGTGTGGGCCAGAAAACCATCCATCCAAGGTGTGTGCTGTGAGCTAGTCCTGCCCCTGTGGAACTTCTTGTCCAGTGGAGCAAAGACTTGTAATATGTCTGCAGCCCCTCCTTCCTTGTTCCCAGACTCCCATTCTCAGCATTTGGAAAGCCCCAGGCTAAAGGGGCCTGTGGCATTTCCTGTGGTGCCTGAGACAGATGCTCCTACAGGCTTGGTCCTCCTGGATTCCTAACTGTAGGCTGCGCTGATCACAGTCCCAACAGAAGTTCTGGTCACAAGGTAACACCTCCCATGCAGACAGCACAGTTCAGCCGCAGAGTCCATTGCACCCATTGTCTCATGTCTTCCTTCGTGGAGAAGGCTGGGAAGGGCCAATTTTTCAGTGTATGGATGGGACCATGGAGGCTCAGAGATGGCACATCCCAGGAAGTGTCAGAGCCAGGATGAGAATCCAAGAGGAGGGGACAGAGGCCCTGACACACAAACATGCAGCTGGTAGTGCAAACGCTGGCACAAGACTACCTAACAGCAAGAGAGCATGCTGTAACTGGTGAGAAAACACTCGGTCTCTGAAATCAGCTCGAACAAGGTGCAAATCCTGCCTCCGTCAGCCAAGAACTGTGTGCCGTCACCTCCCTGAGCTTTGAGTGTCTCACTAGTCAAAAGAAAATAATCACATCTACTTTGCAGGCTCATTGTGAGAATTAAATGAGATGATGCACATACATCTACCTAGCAAAGAAAGCAAAGATGACCAGAGCCCTCATGTATGGCTTAGGATAGCTTACATGTATTATCTAATCCTCTAAGCAACCTAGATAGTAGATACTATCACCTCATTTTACAGATTTACAGAGTTAACCAAAGCACCTATAGTCAGCAGATGATGAAAGCTGAATGCTGGCTGCAGAGCCCCAGTTATTAAACATAAGGTTATAATTATGCCTCATCTCATTTCACTTATGAACCTTTGACCCACACAGGCTCAGTCACTTGCCAAGTCTATGGAGATGACCCCCTGACCCAGCGGGAGGGAAGCACCATGGGACTGTGCAGCAGGGAGTCCCTGGAGGCCCCAGAGAAGCCAAGTGAGCTTGACCCTGGAGGAAACGGTCAGCAGCTGTGGCCTTGGGAAGGAAGGGCTACAAGGTCACGGGCACCACGCAGAGCTGCATGGCCAAGGTGGTTGGTGGCTTTGGACTAACAAAGTGGTGACCTGGAATCCAGTGGGCTGGGCTTCCCTTTCCCACTTCCTTCCTGTGCCGACTGTCTCGCTGAGTCACCTCCAGGAAGTCGGAGCGGTGAGGTGGAGAGTGAGGAGCCCTGGGTCCTCCCTCACCCTTGCCGTTGTCTTACTGCATGACCCGCAGCCAACCACTTCCCCTTGCTGGGGCTCAGTTTCCACATCTGTCACACCAGAGGCCTCGGTAAATCTCCAAAGTCAGGCAAAAGGCTTTTTCAGAGTGCAGTGCCTCCTGGAAGAATGGTTAGGACAAGGACCACTCTGCTGGTAATCAGCTAGGGATTTAATGGTCATTGGGCTCCATAGAAACACCCTCGTGCTCCCACACAACTTGCTGGGTTCTTCCATGGGTCTTGAGTGTCACTGTCATATGGCCCAAAGGAGCAGCTGCCACAAGGTCCTAAGCCTCTTCTAACTTAGCTCCATCCTCTGCCAGCCTCCTGTGATTTGTGTTTCTGAATTTTTACTAAACCCTGGGCCCTGGTGAGGCTCTGAGTTGATGCTCCAGGATTCTCAGCACGGGTACTATCTTGTGGGAGAATGCACAACCAACATGGAGTTTCTCTCAGCTCCCAGCAACATCTACCCTGAGCCCTGCAATAACCCTTTCATGCACGTAGACCCAAAAGAAGCTGTTCTGGCTATACACAGTTCTAAACTTGTTTATAAGACTTATCCTAAGGGCACCATATTCTGAAGTCAATGTGGACTCATTTCTGCAAGTATCAATTCTTAGCATATCACAGCTCCAGCTCTAATATACATGGATATCTGTGGCTAAGAGGAGTTGTTGTGGGTCAAGAAGGGTTTATTCAGGACCTGGGGGGAATCACTTAGGTAAATGATAGAGTGTGGTTATAGCATCTGTCTGTGCTTCCTGCCACTCTGGAGAGGATGGGAACACAAAAGGAAGGGGAATTGGAGGGCATCTGGACTCCAGATATAAGGTTCTTTACCTACAAGCTGGAGTCCAGTAAGATTAGTGTGGCTTTCGAGCACCAACTCATGTGGCCTTGCTCCCTGCACCGAACTCAAAGTACAGGCCCCCCTGTACTTAAGGCTTCGGCCTCACTAGCTGGCTTGTGCAGTTCCCCATCTTGCTGTATCATTTCATGTTTCTGTGTCTTTGCACATTTCTCTTTAACCAAACCACCACTTTCTCTCCTCTGCTCTCCCATCTCCAAATCAGTCCTCCTTATAAACAAACTCTCATTCGAGACACAGTAGGGACGTCACTTCTTCCAAGATGTCTCTCCTGGCCTCTCCTGTCTCCCTGGATGGCAGCTCCGTGAACATTTTTGTTATTTCCTTGTTTCCCCCACTTTATAGTTCTTAGGGTCCACGTCCGCACAGTTCCTTGAGTGCCAGGACTGGGTCTCAGTGGTGTTTGTGTCCCGGGCTGAGCCCAGGGCCTGGAAGATGGTGGATTCATTTCTGAGGGATGAATCCTCCAGAGCCTGTTCCGGAGGTCCAGAGGCAGCATGGTGGTGGGGAAAGGCCTGGGAGCTCCGGTGAGTCCCTGGCTATGCCACCTATAAGCGGTGCATCCGTAAGTGCCACCTGTCCCCAGCTGGGCTTCAGTTTCCCTTCTGGAAAATGGACTAATTTCTCAGGTCTCTCTAGAGCTGGCATTTTGTGGTGGTTCTGAGAAGTCTGTAAGACAGCTTTTGCAGAGTGCCCCAAGTCACCAACCATAGGGCATTCGATGGGATCCTTTCTTTAACTTACTGGCCCATTTCATCAACCCTTCCATTCAGGGCCAGGTTGATTCAGGTGCTGGGGGCACAGGGAGGAATCAGACTCAGTCGCTTCCCGCGGAGGTCATAGTCTAGTTATGAGGAGACACACACCTACAGCGGCACGGTGAGCACACAGTGCTGTGGGAGCCAGGAGGAGGCCAGCCCTAAGCCAGCCACTGGTGGTGGTCAGAGAGGACTTCCTGGTGGGGGTGGGCCTGAAAGAGCTGGAGCAGCACACTCCACAGTGAGCACAAGGCATGGAAGCCCCTGGGTGTGGCCAGTGGCATCAACAGAAGATGTGTCCTCAGCTGCTCCAGTGTGCTGGGGTATATAAATATGTGTGCTTATGTGTGTGTGTGTGTGTGTGTGTGTGTGAGAGAGAGAGAGAGAGAGAGAACGAGAGTGACCGAGACCACAGGGAGGTAGAGTGGTAGAAAGGCCCAGGCTGGCACAAATTATATCCCCAAGGCCCTTGAGAAAGAGCTTTCCGATTAAAGGCCTGGCTGGTGGGGGCTGGGCTTCCTTGATTATGTAATAGCTGGAATAGCTGGGGAAATGTCATCTGGGAGAGCATTAGAGGGAGGCTGGATGTGTCTGAGCAGGACTCCACCATTCCCAGAGGTAAGCTGGGAACGGTTTGCAAATGAACCAGATTCACAGATAGTCAGAACGTGCAAGCTGGGCAGCCAGTCCATGTGAAGAAGAACGGACACATCAGTCGCGAGGATGTGGCAATGAGATACATGCAGCTGGACATAAAGTCTCTCTCCTGGATCCTCCTGGATCTCTCAGGTAGCACCAGCCAGCTGGAGCATCTGCCCGTCCTGTTAGGGTGGTCTCTGGGGATAGGTGGGTGAGGACAGGCCAGATCTGCACTACGCTGGCCCAGAGGACATGTGCAGAGTGAGCTGTGTTCATGAAAGAATGTAGTGCAAGGGTGCCTTGTTTCCTGTGCCTCATAAACTGACCCCAAGGTCAAGCGGGCAGGAGGCTGGAAGCCATATGAGCACAGGCTGAGCACGTTTGTATTGCTTGCTGGGGAGAGAGCATATCACATTTTATTGCAACTGTGAGATGCCTCTGGGCCTCTAAGAAACAACTCTTGTAGCCCACTGATAAACCACACAAAGTAGTTTTCAGCTTCTGGGGCATAAGAGTAAGATGGACTTTGAGCCTCATTTTTCTCATCTTTAAAGTGGGAATAATGTTAATGCCACTTCCTAGGATTATTATTATGAGGATTAAATACATGTGAAATGTTAAGCCTGGAGCTTGGCACATAGTAAGTACTCAATAATTGGTAGCTATGATTCTTCCCATAAAAGGCAAGCTTCCGCAAGGGGTCTCCTGTTTGATTTATACTCCATATACTGTGAAAACATTTGGGGTGCCCTCCAGGGTGTAAAGAACCAGCGAGAGAATCAGGTGGCTCAAAACAAGTTCTTGGCAGAAGGGCCATTTGTACCTCTAGCACCAGCAGAAACAAAACAAAACAAAACAAAACAAACCACCCTTTACCTCAGGCCGGGTCTGAGACTGCTGGAGTCAGTGCAAGGAGAAGCAAGGTGAGAATATGACCTTGGGTACGTAGGCTGAGCCAGAACAGTCTGGACTCTGTGAAAAGAGTGAGAACCTGTGAGTTTTACATGCCTGGGTGTAGTTTAGTGCCCATTGTTTTGGCCCTCTAAGTGACACGCTGCTAAAGTTGGAATTTGGAAGAAGGAAATTAGAATACAAGGCCAAAGCCAGAGTGACCCCTCTGTCGCTGTGGACGTTTTCAACACTGAGGGTAACAGATAGAGGAAAGAAAGATCTCAGCAGCTGTGGCCCAGTATCAGGCCTGCTCTCCAGGCTGGCCAGAGAGAAATGACGGTGCCACAGCTATAGCGGTCTGAGGCTTTGTGTGTGCTTTGGGTATGATAGCCAGTGTCACTTAGAAGGAGGCTAAGCAGTCCTGTCCCATCTCCCTTCATGGCAGGGTCCAGACATGGTTGCTATGAGTATGAGGCACAAGGCCCAGCCCACAGGGGGAATGGCTATTAGGTCAGGCAGGTACCACACTCTCAGCAATGTGAGCGGGACCTGAAGCTCTGAAGGGGGCAGCAGGATTGGCCTCAGGGCAGACCCACAGAGAGATGCCCTGACTCCCAAGGGCACTAGAACGAGGCCATGGCAGGTGAGCAGAGGTTCACCTGGGCATCCACCAGGCATGTGGCTTACGGTGAGAAAATTAATTCTAGCCCTAGCTAGAACTGGGTTTCCCACATCCTCCTAGGCCTGGGCAGGGTGAGCTCAGCAATGGGCGGGGCTGAACCTTCAGCTGCTGAGCCCAGAGCTTGGAGCTGAATGGAGCTGGGGGGAAAGAGTGACACTCCTGGTCTACACAGTGCCAGTAGAGCTATAGCTGGACGTTGGTGCCTTGTGGATTGTTCAGGTCTCTTCTGCTCCAGGGGTGCAGACTGTCCTCCCAGCTTTGCTACCAGGCCCCTTCCCAAATGCATGCAGCTTGACTCTGGACCATGACGAGAGGGTGGGGAGAGACCAATAGATTCCATCTCAGGTACAGTAAAAAAAAATCCCCAGGTACCTAACTGGGTAGACAGGCTCTGGCCTTTCTGTGTTCAACAGCATCCGTGGTGCTGAGGAATGAGTCCTGGACTTGGGTTCTGACCAATGAATCCAAATCCAAGCTCTGCTTCTCTCTGTTTCGTGACCATGGGCATGGACCTTGGCCTCTGGAGGCTTCAGCTCCCTCACTCACCAAATAGGATAGGGTTCCAGAGGGCCCACATTGTAGTAACTCTTGGACCCACCAGAATTAGATGTGTGTCAAGGGAGCTAGGGAGTGGCTTTGGGGAGGTGAAAAAATAATGAGAGAAAGAATAATATTCACCCAACCTCAAGGTATCTCTCTGTGACAAGGGTCTTTAACATTCCCAATGCCTGGTCATAATGTGAGCTACTCTAACCAGGATCCTTGTGGTCCATCCATGGTGGAGCATCTTCTCGCTAGGCTATGAGTACCATACTGCAAACACCTAACTCCATGCCTAGGAACATTACTTCCCCACACCTTTTTTTTTTGTTGCATCTCTGTCTTGATTGCCAGACCCTGATCCTATGAATCCATCTCTCCTTGGAAAACTGGCCATTGCAGTAGGGAATAGGGAACAGACTCTAGGATGAGCTGACTCAGAGTATGCTCGATGCTCTAATCTCTATCACCTTCTCTTTGAAATTAAGGGTGGCTTCTTGGCTGGAGGGCTCTCACGATCTGAACAGACACAAACACTGGCACGCAGAGCCTTGGCAACCTGAAGAACCTGGCCTCAAGGGGGTAGGGCAGTAGTCACAGTCGCCGTAACCAGGAGGCAAGGTATACTTGGGGCCCATGGGGATGGGGTTTCTCTCAAGAGGGTGCTCGGAAGAGTAAGGGATGGGTAGGAGATAGTGGTCTCGCTCTGTCTGCTCAGTGCCTGCTGTGTGGTTGTGGTTCCAAGGAAGAGGTGAGTGGGTAGAGAGGAGCAAGAGCAGGAGGCCACCCTAAGAAGAGGAAATGAACAAGGCCGCATCTCTAGGCTCGCAGGAATTTAAGTCCATGACCTAGAGCTGCTCAGCTAATTACAGTTTCCCCTTAGTTGGTGAGAACGAGGCTCCTAAGAGAGTACCAGCCTTGCCTAGGACTGGCTAAGGAGGGCAAGGTTGAGGTAGGGAGTTGGGAGGGTCTGGTGGCCAGCCGCCTAATGCGTTATTGCAATCAGGCCTCCATGAAAGGCTGGCCAGCTCAGCTTTTCTCTGGAGCAGAGTGTCCAGGTCCCAGTGGCCCAGGAGTGCAGGAGTCGCAGATGCCTGCCAGGAACAAGCTGTGGGGATGGCAGGGAGTAAACAACAGAGGACAATTGCCCTGCAAACCACACTCGATGGAAATCTCCCCCCATAGCCTCATTGCAAAATGCAACCAAAATATTGATTCCGAGCATCGTTTTTCAGTGTGGTTCTTTGGAAGGTAACACAGACTGTCCAATTTCCCAGACAGTGCAGTACAGAGGGACACAGCCTGCCCTCATCCCAATAAAGTCAACTATCCATTAGGTGGGGACTCAGGGTCAAGTTCGGCAGAGTCCTGGCCCATTCTTTCAACACTATTCAGGGGAGACTGGAAGCAGCTTAGGGTCCTTGCCTCAGTGATCCGTCATTGCTCGGCTGGAGCTGCCATCCCTGTGGACACACCTGACACCCGCCCAGCATGAAGGGAGGCAGACCCATCAGCCAACTTCCTGTCACTGCCGAGTCAGCAGCCAGTAGCCAAAGTTGAATGTTAACTGCATTCCCTTTTTATTCATAGCCAACGCTTATTCTTAGAAACAAGATATATAGAACGATCTTTCTAGAAAAGACGTCTAGATTTGACAGGCTCGGCTAATGTTTATTAAGGCTCTCCTAGCCAGGAATTCTGCCAGGCTCTTTTGTTTGTTTTATCTCATCATTCCTCGTGGCAGCCTTTGAGGTAGGCATCACTACCCCATTTTGTAGAGGAAGAAAGGTAAGCCCAGAGAAGTTCAGAAACCAGTTCAACATCACACAGCTAGTGCATGGCAAAGCTGAGATTAGAGCTCATAGGGTCTTTAACACCCTATTCTGGCGTTTCTTATCTTCCATCGCACCGTTGTATTTCTCTTGTTACGGAGGCTGATCATAAGGATTAGACAGGACGACACATGTGGCACATGTTAGAGCAAAGCAGGGATCTCGGTGCATACTCTTGTTCGTTACCACTGTCCTTCCAAGAGATTGTTTATTTAGTATTATGGGGTGACTTTGAACCAGTACTACGGGGTGACTTTGGGCCTGAATGTATCAAGCAGCATTCTTTCAAATGTGAGACAGAAACTAAATTCTATCTGGCTTTAGAAAAGAGATTGAGTTTGTCTCAAAGTCTTATTTGACTAGGGTGCATGAGTGGGTGGACTTCAGGCATAGCTAGATCCAGGAAATGATAAAATGTCATCAAGTCATCAGGCTCTTATTGCCCCTCATTCTCATCTTTAGTCTTTTTTGTGTTGACCTCAGTCTCATCTGCTGCTTTTGGTCTTCTTCTACACAGCATAACACAATGACTATGGGCCTCTGATGGCTCCTGGCCTTCATCACTCCTGCTAGAGACCCCAGATAGAAAAGCAACTTTCCTCCCAGCTGTTATAGTGACAAGTATCTCAGAGAGGTGCTCTGATGGGAGCAACTTGGGTGCCACGACTTCTCCCAGCCTGGTGGACTGCATTATTAGACTGAACAGGTAGCCAGTCTGCCCAATGCCATGGACACAACGGTGGGGTACTGCGGTGGGAAGCTCAGCCAGAATCATGATTGAAGGATGAACGTTCCCTGAGCAAGTCCTACCAGAAGAAAGGGAAGCAAGCATCCTACACAGACAAAATGTTGTCCATTACCCTGGGATTGGAAGAATGAGCTGAGTCAATAATGAAATAAAACAATGTAAGCCATTCTTTACTGGCATATCCTTTCCATCTTACAGGTTAGGAAGGTGAGGCTCAGAAGCATTATGTGACCTTGTCATGTTCTCACAATGAATTTCCGAGACAACTGAGGCTAGAGTCAGAGTCCTCTGTTTTTCTACCTCACCCTGCTCGAGGAGGGAAGTAAGGTCACAGGGACCTGCCCGGCCATCTTCTCCCTCACCCCAGGCTTCTCAGGGAGTACTGGGAAAAACCTGTGGGCTAGCAGCTACTGTGGCAGGTTCTAGGGATTCGATGGTGAGCGAAGCATGCATGTCACCCTGATCATGGAACTTGTATTTCAGTGAGGGAGCTAGTCATCAGACTAAAAAACTGTATGTATCAAAAGAAGTTACAAATGTTGATACTTGTTTGGCGCTAAAGACAAAGTATATGGTTGCTGAGAGCGTGTACACCGGAAATGAGAGAGTATATAGAGAGCGTGTACATAGGTTCAGCCGGGGGTCAGGGAGCCTTTCCTTGAGAAGGTGAGGTGCAAGGTGAAATTCAAAGTTTGGAGAGGAGTTAGCTGGCAAGGAAGAGCATTCTAGGCAAAGGGCATAGCACATGCTACTCGTGCCCATAATTGAAAGAATTTTGTGTGCTTGAAATTGGAGCAAAAGATAGAACCCCTCGTGGGGCAAAGTGGGTCTTTGACCTTTTTCAGTGTGAGCTGCTTTCTTTACCAGCCCCTCCAGGTTTTTCATCTGCAAGTGTCCATTGGTAATTCCCAAATAGCCTGTGCAATAATCAATGTTTTCCCGACATAGTTAACCATGAGAAAGGCTATGGGCAAAGGCACTCCTAAGAGGTACTTAAAAGTGACTGGATCTGATCCCAATGTGAGGGCACTATCCTGGTGGCCTATGGCCAGGTCAGCCTGGGATGAGACAGGACATAAAGATACCTATTAATAGGGCATTACAAGAAGCTCATCAGTGGTCAGACAAGCATGCATCCCATTGAACAAGGCAGTGTCAGCAGGATAAATCCATCAGTGTGAAGACCTTCGTTTATGTCCAGAAAACAATAGCATTAGTGAGGAATGCAGAAAGGAAAAGGGAAGGGAATGTCTCCTTCCTCTCTGCCCATTGATTTGTCTGTTGATCACTTAACAAACATCAGGCCCTGGACTGGACACAGAGAACCTTGCTGTACAGGAGACAGATTCAGTGTCAGACCTTCTGATGATGGGCCGGGTGTATTTTTTTGTGGCATTAATTCTCCTGGTGACTTGCTTCTAGCTCAGCCATGTCCACCTTTGGGGAGGGGAGGGTTTAGGGAAAGTACACTGGCCTAGTGTTGGAGGGTCCTGGATGAGAAATGCAGCTGCGCGCTCTTGGGAAAGTTACCCAGGCTCTCTGCACCTCTGTTTCGTCTCTGGCTAAGAAAGGCAGCTCCTCCCTCTGCACGGGCTGGGGCGAGAGTCTAGGGAGGTACCACGCTCCTGGCACCCCAGATGACACCTTGCATGCAGTGGCTTTCGTTCTCATCCTCTATCTTTCCCCTCCAGGGAAAGTTGACCAGGCGATTGTGCTCTAATTTTTCCCAAACGGAGCTTTTTATACCTTCTCCGTTAGATCAATGACATGTGCAATTTAGAGTCACAACTGAACCTGATTTTTAAATTTTTTTTTTAATTTTTTAAAAAAATTTTATTTTATTTTATTTTATTTTATTTTATTTTATTTTATTTTATTTTATTTTATTTTATTTTTGATGCTTAGGGAGTCTTCAGAAATAACTTGCCAGATAAAACTTCAACTTTGAGGAGTGAACGCAAACCATTTTTTTTGTGCTCACCCCAGCCGTGTTAAACTGGACACAGGCTCATATTTTCTGTGTAATTCAAGCAGTGACATAGAATGGGAGGAGCCCTGAGTGTGTGACAAGGAAATCCAGGCTGCGGTCTGGTTCTGTACCTGCTACCTGCACCAGGGTCCCCAGCCCTCCCAGCCTCAGTTCCACCCCCTACTTCCCTGAGAAGGGGAGGTGATAACTTTTTCTTCCCAAGAGTGTTGGGAGAATTGAGTGAGGTACAGAAGCAATTCTAAACGGAAATCGCTGCACCTCAAAGTGTCTGCCTCCCCAAAGCTACTCAACATGTTCTCTTAAAACACTTACAAGCCCTCTTGGGAAACCAGCATTCCCATTGTCTCCTTACACCTGCGACCACCCATCTGGCCTCTGGGAGCCCCTCCCTCCTGACCCAGCTGTTTGGCTCCAACTGTCCTGTGGTTACGGCAGCAGGCCCGCTGTTCTGGGAAGTCTCTTTCTCAGGCTGGGTCCCTAGGGAGGGAGCGGAGCCCCATTTGGTGGAAGAAGTCAGGGGCTGGGGATGGCGTGTGGTGGGAGGGGAGGGCCAACCTGGAAGAAGCTGGGTGAATGCTATGTTGTGTTTTTCAAATAGCTCCATGTTCACAAAGCTAAAAATGTGGTCTGGCCTTACATATTTTATATGTGTGTATGTTCCCGGTACATTTCCTTCTAATTTTTAAAACCATACGTAATGTCAGGGACATTTAATCCATATGGTTCTGATTCCTTAACACTTAAATCATCCAAATGTTGTTCTGGAGGATCTACTTGCAAATCTCTTTACATAAGCTTTTAACTCCTTCTTTCTCAAGGACATCAAGGTAGGGTCTCTGGGTGAGGCCTCCTCCTCTTACAGTTCCCCACTCCCCATTCCCCACCCAAACTGGCCAGAGGTCTTGACAACCTGTCTTGACCACCTGTGTTCAGGCCCTGCCTCATCGCTGGGGGGATCCTGGCGGGAGAGGAAGAAGGACAGAGTGTCTGGCGTCCATACCCTAGCTTCACCACATCCTGGCTGTGTAACCACCTTCCATTTCACCTCATCAAACCCCTTTGTCCTTGCCTGCAAAAAGGAATAAATAATAAATATTTTAAAAGGTTGTTAGAGGAATTAAACAAGGAAAGTAGGAAGCCTGTCGCCCAGAGATCGGGGTTTGCCTTCCCTAATCAGAGCCTTCCTGTGTGCCTCAGGGAGTATCCACGCTGCAGGGTCATTCTTGAGGACTCTCTAAACCTCAGCACCAGGTGAAGAGACTGAGTCCGGAGAAGCAAAAGGGGATCCTGGGAATTGGGGATTGAGGCTGCAAGGATGGAGCAGTCGCCACAGTGGCCAAGAGGGTGCAGGTGAATGCAAGTCTGGGAGGAGAGTGGCACCCCTAACTCACCCTGCATTTGGTGCCTGCCCCATGTGTATGGGGGAGGTTGGAGAGGGCCCTATAGGACCAGACGGACCGCGGGGGAAGGGAGCACAGAAGGTCACTCTCCCAGATTTGAGGGGCCTGGGTTTCACACCTGGAAGCCACCCACATTCATCTGTCAGTGCATGACTCCAAAGGCCCCTTCACAGGTTTCCCCGCCTACAGGCCCAAGCCCAACTTCTTAGCCTGCGGTTAGGGACCAGTGACCCCAACGCACACATGGAATCCCTACTGTCTCCTTTCTCCCTCCCTTCAGGCCATCCCCAAATCCTTAATGCTCTTTTAAGCTTTAGTTTCTTCATCTATTTCCCCCCGCCATGGTAGCCTTTTCTTGTCTTTTCCATTCATAATCACCTACCCACTCTTCAAAATCTAACTCAAAAGTCACCTCCTCTGATAAGCCTTTTTTGGGAAGATTCGCAGACAATGAGCCCTACTTTGTGTTTTCCTAGTCTTGGTTTTACTGAGCCATACTTATCTGGGATGAACTACACAGGACACGTGTGGAGACCTGCAGGTGTGGGAATAGCTAAGAGTCATCTCTATCCAGGAAGTCCTCCTGTTCTGGTTGAGACAGATCCACATTTGACCTGTCAACTTTCTGGAAAGGCAGAACGGATATTGAAGATAGCACCCATGGACATCTTTGTTGAGTTGGAGACAGGAGATCAACAAGGAGGACACAGATGTCCTGGTATGGCACAGCTCCTAGGGGGCCTCCCCATGGCAGGGGCCCATTGGCCAGCTCTGATATGGACATCACCAGCGTCTGTACCCATAGAGCAGGATTTGTTTCCCTGGCAATTTCAGACAGAGCGAATCCCAGACAGAGCTGAGTCTCTGGGATGGAAGAGCAGATGCTCTATCTAAAATTAGGCTGGTGACTGTAACTTCATCTAGGCTGCAGGAACTGATCTGCTTCTTACATCTGTCATTCTGTAGTGGAGGCAAAGTGGAGCCCTTGCCTCCCTGTAGAGGCTGAGTGGAGATATAGTACCAGCCGGGGATCCAGAACTCTACAGTCTACCTGTACTACTTTCCTCCCTCCTACCTGGTCAACTCCTCACAAATCACCCCCCACCACCACCACCCAGCCCTCAGGAGTGGGGTCTATCTGACATTGGTTTTGAAGTCTTCCCCTGGAGAGTTAAATAACCTGTCCAGCACCATCCCCACCAGTGAGAGTCCAAGCAGGTCTGGGGCCCAACTCCAAATTTAGGCAGCAAAAAGACAAGACATAGAAACAATAATGGCAGGAACTGTAGCTGTAGCTAAGGAGGATGGTAGTCAAGGCAAACCTCTTCTTGCCTCTTCTTTGTCTACTGTTCCCTCCTGCATTCAGGCACCCTCCGACTCTCTTATCGCTTGCCCAGGTGGAATCCTGCGCTCTAGAAAAAAGTGGTATCCATTAGAGGTCCGCTATGGCCTTCATTTATTTCTCACAATGGCCTACAAGGCCTCAAGTAATAGGCCTGACACACTCTCACCTCAGGGCCTTTGCACTAGCTGTTCTTTGACAACAAAGGTCTTCCCCCAATATTTATATGACTCATTTCTTCGCCTGCTTTAAGTCATTGTTAAAATGCCACCTTATCAATGAGGCTGACTCTAACTACCCTATTTAAAGTTGTGACCCGCCTCCCATTTGTTTGTTTGGTTTTTTTTTTTTTTTTTTTGGTCATCTGTCTCTTTTCTCTAGAATGTAATTTCACAAGCTCAGGGATTTTTGTCCATTTTGTTCACTGATGTACTTACTCTAAGTCCCCAGAATAGGGCCTAGACGGTGGCTGGTGTTCACTGGCCATTTGTTAGATAATGTGTCTATTCAGACAAGGTATAGAAGCACCTGGACCCAGAGCAGCATCCTTCCTTGGCCTTTCCAGAGGAGGGTCCCTGATGTCAGGACCACCTATAGGTCTTTGGGCCTCCATTTGCTCATCTGATAACTGGGGATGATGGTCCCTGTCATGCTTCTCACAAAGCCTTGGAGCTGACATAAGGGTATAAGTGTGATAGTGCCCAAAACTATAAAGGCCTATCCAAAAAAGTGTCAGATATTTATTTGTTCCATCAGCATCACTGAGTACCTACTGGGTGCTAGGCCCTATACTGAGTATAAAAGAAGTAACGGCTGATGCCCATCTGCAAAGAGGCTCTCCCAAGTGAGCGAGGATGACTCTAGATGTGAGGAGGTGGGAAATGTCCACTCATTTTGTAGAATCTTTGGACACGAGACTCCAGATAGGAATGTGGGACCCTCCTTAAATCTGCTGAATTCATACCTTAGCCGTCTGCATTAGTCAGGGTTCTCCAGAGAATAGAACCAATAAGAGATGATAGATAGATAGATAGATAGATAGATAGATAGATAGATAGATAGATAGATAGATAGATAATAGATAGATGATAGATAGATAGATAGATAGATAGATAGATAGATAGATAGATAGACAGATAATGATAAATAGACAGATGATAGATGATAGATAGATAGATAGATAGATAGATAGATAGATAGATAGATAGATAGATAGATTACGCATGCACGTGCAAGAGAGAAAGGGAAAGAGAGAGACTGAGAGACTTGTAAGGAATTGGCTCACATGATTGTGGAGGCTGAGAAGTCCCAAGATTTGCAGTTGGCAAGCTGCAGACCCAGGAGACCCGAAGGTGTAGTTCCGCTCTGAGTCCAAAAGCCTTAGAATTAGGAGAGCTGATGGTGTAAGTTCCAGGCTAAAAGCCAGCAGGCTTGAGACTCGGAAAGAGCTGATGTTTCAATCTGAGTCCAAAGTCTGGAAGAAAACCATTGTCAGTGAGGCTGGGGAGTTCCCACTTGCTCTGCCTTTTTGTTTGATTCAGGTCTTCAATGCATTGGATGGGGCCCACCCACATTAAGCAGGACAATCTGCTTTACTCAGTCTACCAATTTAAATGTTAATCTCGTCCTGACAGACAAACCCAGAATAACGTTTGGCTAAATACCTGGGTACCCCATGGTCCTGTCAGTCTGATACATAAAAGTGCCCATCACGCCCTCCTCCCGCCCTCAAA
Organism: Rousettus aegyptiacus; assembly: GCF_014176215.1. Taxonomy (NCBI): domain Eukaryota; kingdom Metazoa; phylum Chordata; class Mammalia; order Chiroptera; family Pteropodidae; genus Rousettus; species Rousettus aegyptiacus. The sequence goes on along the minus strand of NW_023416284.1, from coordinate 26,785,726 downwards.
CTACTATTGGTCCTTTACCTCTGCGCCCAGACCCAGCCACCAAATCCATATGCCTGCATTTCCCTTCTCAGGTGCCTGGCTCTTCCAGCCTGCCACCCTTGGGGACATTGCCCCTCCTCCCAAGCCCTTCTGACTCAGCCATTTCTAAGTGGTACCTATTAGGTGTCCCAGGACACATGCTAGGATTTGTATTTAGTCAGAGTTAGGGTGGAGTTGAGGGGTGGGTGCAGGACTTCAGCAGGAAGGCCCAGGGGAGAAAGCCCTCAGAGGGCTGTTTTCCAGGCGGAATGAGGACGGCTGGCTGTGTTAAGTGCCTGGTGTTCCTGACAGATCAATGGAGGCTTCCTCTGCACTCCCAGGCAGAGCGACAGGGGCTGCCGTAGTCCCCAGCCATGGGAAGCATGGGAAACAGCTTTCTAAGTGCTCTGTTTGTTGAGCACCTACTAAGTGCCAGGCATAAACCATCAGAGCTTCCTCGACCTACTGGGGGCATCAGACACAAATACTTTACTATCATGTGATAAATGCTTTGATGTCATATACAAAGCAATTTACAGGAACATTGAGAAGGGGGCTTTTAATTCCACTGCGCATGGGAGCAGTCCGGAAAAAATAAGAAAAACAAGACATTTGAAGAAGACTCCACCAGATGAGCTCACTAAATAGTCAAGGAGAGTTAATAGGGGAGCTGAGGGAAGGGTGCATGGGGGTGGGGTGGGGATAGGAGGAGAAGGAGGGGCATTCCAGGTAGAGAAAGCAGTATGAGCAAAGGCATGCAGTATGAAAACTCATATTGCATTTAGGGAACTAGTGAGTGATCCTGCCCAGGTCAGGTCCTCCTTGCAAAAGGACTCCAAGGCCAAAGAATTAAAGATTGGTGAACTCACTCTCTTCCCTGAGAGACCAGGAAGGGTACATGGGAGTGAACCTGAGCAGGAGTGGAGCGCCAGAGCAGGACCATTTTTTCTAGATTTTTTTGTTGTTCGTAGATGGAGGCTCTAAAAGGTAGCCTTCGAACCAGGCCCCATCCCTATTCATTTTCATCTCTTTCCCATATCTTCTGCATCATTCATTACTTTTAGTTACTGTTATCATAGTTATTTTCCAAGTGTAGAACTCCTCTCTGGAACCAGACTGTCAGATGTACAGGCCCAGTGTGCCTCATTGGTCTTGCCTTGGGACTCCTTCCTGACTGTCCCCAGCCCATCCCAGCCCCTTGCCTGGACAGGCCAAATGGGTGGTAGCAATTACTGTTGGATAAAAGTCACACAAAGGAAGAAGGTTTTAAGGCCATCCTAGGATTTCCCTCTCCCTCTTACTGCTCCCGAAACTCTCTTTCTTGTCATATCTGTTACCGTTTCTCCTGTCTTAATGTTTATAAGGTATGATTAAATTCTCATTCCCTCCACTTCTTTCACTTAATGAGCTATTGTCAAAGACTAAGTCTCATGCATCGGAGTCTCCCCCAAGAGCTTGAGTGGAGGTGGAGGCCTTCCTTTGTTGAACATCTACTACATGCCAGCTTCTGTTCTTAATATTGTCTCCTTTAATTTCATCAACTCTCATTTAATCTTTACAATCTTTCCCTGAGATGTGTTATCCTCCCCATTTGAAGCAGCTACTAAGTGTCAGAGCCAGGACCTGCACCCAGACTGTCTTCATCTAAGCTTTAGAAGTAGATTCTGTCTGCTGTACCTCCCACTGGCAAACATAAAGCCATGTGCAGAGTAAATATTTGTTGTTATTGATGATCTTGCAAGCCGGTGCCTTGGCTTGGGGAAAACCTGTTCTCACAGCTGCCAGGGGAGTGTGTGGCTTGACTAATCTTCTGATTTCCTGGAACAAAAGGCACCGCCCTCCCCACCTGGGGCCCACTGGGCTCTGCGGGAGTCCCCAGAAACAGTGGTGAAAAGCCAGAATGAGGCAGACACAGGGCTCAGGCTGATCAGAGGCTTAGTCTGAAGTATAGGAAAAGAGGATGCTTTTGTCATTTAGGGAAAACTAGTCAGTGGGCTTGAGGCCGACTGGCCTCTTGTAGTTGTCTCCTGGATCCTCTCACCAGAGGGGTAGAAGTCTGTCTGTAGCATGCTCTCAATACCTGGGATACTCCCAGCACTGAGTAAGACATGGTTATGCATGGAGCTGCAGAATCTAAAGGGGCAACGAATACACACATAAAATGTCTACACATAGTGGGACACAAGCTGGAGCAGCCTGTACCAAATGCTGGAGGTTCACAGATTGGAAGCAGCCAGTGCCACCTGTGGGACCAGGGAGGCCTTCATAAGGAAAATGGCCCCTGAGTTGACCTGGAAGGATGAATGGGAGCCAGCCAAGCAGATATGAGTGAAGGGAATATACAGGCAGGTTCAGAAATAGTGAGCAATTATGTATGGTGGGAGAATAGAGTGAGTAAGGGTGGTGCAGAGGGAGGGATACAGGTAAACTGAGGCTCAGTTTTAAAAGGCACTAATAGGGTAGATTAGCTGGGCAGCGACCCACTTGCATTTGTTTGAGAGAGTTCCACCTGTGTGGATTGGAGGGAGAGGTAGGCAGAAGGGTCAGGGAGAAGGCTGTTATAACTGGGAGGTGATGGTGGGGAAGGGATCCTGGCTTCGGGCTTGGGATGGTGGGTGCTCCTATCAATACAGACAAACGGGATGGGAGGAGCAGGATTCTGGGTCATGATATGGGAACAAAGTAGTAATCGCTACCACTTATTGAGCACCCACCAAGTGCTAGGTCCTCTATCAAGGGCTCTATGGCAGTATCTTAACAAATCTGCATAGCAATCCTTTGTGATGAGGAAGTCAAGATCAGCGATATCATGTGACACGCCCAAGTTCACACAGTGAGTGTGGAGCTATGATCCGAACCCAGGTTCATGTGGCTCCAAGGCTCACGCTGTTCACAACAGCATCGGATAGAAGTGAGTTAAGGATGAAATGAAAGCCTGACAGTCAGAAAGCTGGAAAAATAGCCCTTGGACTGGGGAAACAGGTTGGGGCTGAGTCCTCCCAGACCCCTGGATGTGAGTTCCATAAACTCTAAGAGCCCCAGGTCTGTCCCAGGAGAGAAATGGCCACCTGTGTGAAAACTGAAGACTGAAGTTGCATGTGTGCAACAGATCTATCGAAAGGGCACTCACCATACACACACACACACACACACACACACACACACACACACACACACTGCACACACACAAGTAGTGAAATAACACAAAGCATCTGAGTCCAGGAAATTCCAGCCATGGGAGACAGGGTGTGGAGAGGGAATGGCTGGTAAGTAAGTACACGATCTAAACATAAATAACCTGGAGGGCCTACAAGACGGGTTGCTCAACCCCCTTTTGAAAGCTCTCCCAAGAATGCTATAGCAGTCCCCAGTGTCTTAGGAACGACAGTGTGTTCCAAAACTGGATCTATAATTTGGTTGTTAGGAGCTAGAAACAAAAGTTCACAGAGAAACAGCCTCCTAGATGACAGATCAGATGCCAACCCTGCCCTCTGTTCTAATCTTTCTTAGCTTATGAAGTCTCTACAGTGGGATGTTGGCTTTACCACAGAACCAAGCCGTGTGTGTGTGTGTGTGTGTGTGTGTGTGTGTGTGTGTGTGTGTGTAGTATATCCATGGACACAAGCATTTAACAATTAGCCTAGAACACCTGGACCACAATCTTTCTGAATTGCAGCCCCCGAAGTAAAATAATCTTATGTCCCCACTTGTGTGTACATCCCCTGCTCCATCCAGGCCTGGCAAACAGAAGCGTAGCATTCGGCAAGTTGCACTAGGACAATCTATTTACCTGCCAGTCTCCATCTTCGGATGGAGCTCCCAGAACACAGGTTTGTGTGTTGCATGTTCCCAGAACAGGGAAGGGGCCTGATTCATGTTTGAGGAATGAAGGAATGTGGGAAGGCCCCCAGGGCCAAGCTCTGGGAATTTCTCAAGACCTAGCCCAGTTATATCCCTCGGATTGGCTGATAGGAAGGAACTGGCACCTGGCACCACCTGCCTTCTAACCTGGGGCCTGTCCAGCTACTAGGTGAGAAAGCTGCCCCGGGCCCCGGGGTAGGGGTGGTAGCTCATATAGCAGAATCAGACTCAGGCTGTTAGCCTTGAAGCAGGGCTGCCTGCTCCTATTCTGTGTCTTCGAGCTCTAAGGCTGATGATGTCTTGAGACCTGGCATTCAGTGAGACTTGACACCAGAATTAGGTTGGAGGCTGAGTCTCAAGGTAGGGACAAGTAGCTTTGGTTGTGGGAGAAGATGGGTAAAGGCTTTCAGGCTAACGCTCTTGGCCAAGAGGATGGCTGCAGATAGATGAGGCCTGTGTGGCTTGAAGGGTCGAGGGCAGGATCTTTGGAGGATTTGGGGGAATCCAGAGTGACTGTGTCTGGCACAATGAAGGTGCTCAACAAATTTCACTTCCTTTCATCCCTTCCCCTCCACCTTGTTATGGCCTGTTCGGGACTGTGTGTTTGGGGGTTGGGATGGGGATGGACCAGGCTGCCTGGAAGGGGCTGTACAGGACTTTGCCAAGAGAAAGGAGGGGGAGAAAATCCAAAGCCACAGAAAGTTGGAACAAAGGAGCAGTCCAAGGGACAAGCCTCAGCAAGGCAGCCATCCAGGGATGACACCTTGGCCCAGCGTCCTGAGCATCCAATCCTAGAATGGAGAATGCCACCCTCTACCCTAGCCCCTAGCCAGGCCTTCAGGAGCTTCAGCCACAGCTCTGAGATGGACCGTTCTGCCACTGCTATGGTTAGTCTTTCAATTTGCCCCCCACCCAGGATCATTCACTTATTTAACAAAAATTTATAAACTTATCAATCCTGGCAGGAGAGAACCAAGATGGAAAGTTCCTTTCCACTCCCAGTCTAAGAGAGGGGAGGTCTCTCCCAGCTCACTACGATTTGGGGTGATGGGTGCATCTCTAGAGTCAGGAACCATTGATCTGCTTGTGACAGCACAGGTAGGTGACTAAGTCCATTGGAAAGTTTCATGGCCATCCCTTAAAGCCTGGGGAGCAAACTCATCCTGGGGCAGGAGTAAGGCTGTCATCTGAGCCTTTGTGCAAATGACAAAAAGTCACCCCTTTTGGCATATGAATTATAACGAGACACCCACTTTCTCCCGTCTGGAGCTGCTCCCAGCCAGGCACAGTAAGCAGGGAAGTGGGGGCAGGGACGGAGTGGAGTGAGGGACAAGAACCTGTCCCAGGGGGCCCTAATCAAGGGAAAAATCTATATCAAGAGCAGGCTTGATTTGGGGTGTTAAAGATAGCAAAGAAGTAGAGAAGACAATTCAGACAGAGAGAAAGTCTGTGCAGAGGCCCCATGGAGTGAAAGCTGGTGCAAGGTTGTGTTGGGGTGAGAGAGCTGGACAGAGGGCACAGACGGCTGAGCTGTGGGAGCTGCAGCTGGTCAGTGGGGCCTTGCATGCCAGATCAGGGAGTGCAATCCTTTTCTTTGGGGCTTTGTCCGAAAGGGATGACCTGATTAGAGCTGGCATTGGGCTCTGAGAGCTGATGGAGGATGAGAGAGATTGGGGTGATTGTGGTGAACAGAACAACTGGAGGCTTGGCAACTGGCCAGCAGGTGTGCAACTATACACATGAGTGTATAGCTCTTTACCCAGCTGCAATCACGCCTTCCTTCACTCCCTGAAAGCCCTAAAGCTACAGCTTTCTCCTCCAGCAGCTAGAAGTATGATGCCACTTTGGAAGTCAGGATTCCCTTCATTAAAGCTGGTGGTCTGGGAAGAATGCGATTGCTCTGACCTGGCTTTACAGGAAGGGTGGGGCTGTGTTGGAAGCTGTTATATGGAGAAGGCACAGAAGTCCCCAGGGCCACTAGTCCTGTTCCCATAGGCCCAGATGGCCTCTGGTCAGAAGGAACCCACTCCCAAGACAGGAAGGACCTTAAATTTGAGGCCATCTTTGGAGCCAGAGGAAGCTTGGGGCCTCCAAGTAACCTTCTTGGAAGCCCTGGTTACCTTAGTTGTAAGTCACCCTTAGGTCTTTGAATTTTCATGACCAGGAGAGGGAGCGCCTCCTTCAATTGACACCCTGGGCACTTAGTTTGCCTTAGTCTAGTCCTGACTTTGGCCCTGGGTCCTATAACCTCCTAAGGCCGTTTCAGGCCAGCAGAGGCCAGGCCTAGAGTCAGCCAAAGCCAAGGGCAGCCCTGGTTGTGCAGAGAGTTGACTCTGGGCAAATCACCTGACATGTCTGAGCCTCCGGTTAGGAATCTGGTGAGGTCTGGAGGCCTTGGCCATTCTGCCTTCCTCAGGAGGCAGGCGGGTGGGGACCAGAGTGGGTGGGCTGACTCAAGTGTGCTGGAGACTGGCCAAAGCACGTGTGACTCAGGTCCCAAGACTTGGGATCCAGCAGCTTCTGGTAAAGTCGGGCCTTTGGGAAGCCCCGAGTTGCCCCCCACCCCCACCCCCAGGCCTGAGCCCAGGGAAGACCCGACCAGGCCAGCCCCGCCCGGTGCTCATTAAGGAGAATTCCCGCCTTGGGAGTCGTGGGCTTCCCGGATCGGGGCTGGCACCGGGGGAGCAAAGCAAGGAGCAAGCACTTTGGGGACGACCATGGACGCCCGCCGGGCCCGGGTGCAGCTGAGGCAGGGCGCCGAGCAGCAGGGCTCCGGCGCGACGACCGGGGCTTCCCTGACGGCCCTCCCGGGAGGGCCCGGGAGGAAATGACAGCGCGGGAGCCGGGGCGGGCGCGGAGGGAGGGGCGGCGCCCGGAATGACACGGCCTGTCACCGAGGAGGCCTCCGCGCAGACCCTCCCCGCGGCCGCAGGGAACCGGGGATTCCCCAGACACAGACCCTCCGCCGGCTGCCGCCTGTCCGCCGCGCCCCGGCCCACCGTGACCCCGGCGCGTGGCGACCCCAGAGCGGCCGACGCCGAGGCCAAGCGGGTAGAGAGGCGCCCCAGGCGGGCGGGTGCCGGGGTCCCCGGGCTCGGCGACAGGAAACTCTGGGGAGTAAATGGAAAGAAGTGGGTGGTCCGGCCTCTGCGACTTCCCCTGACATCACTGCCCAAATAAGGAGCTTCCAAGCGGCCGCCCGCCAGCCCGCCCCGCGCCCACCCCGCGCCGCGTGGGCCGCCAGCGAGCGCCCGGGGCACCGCCGGGCGGAGCCGAGCCGGGCGGAGCCGAGCGAGCGAGCGGGCGCTGCCGAGGCGCGCGGAGGCCGGGCGCGCAGCCCAGCGCAGCCCAGTCGAGCGCGGCGCAGCCCAGCCCGGAGCCGTGGATCCGCAGCTGCCCGCAGGTAAGCAGTGAGCGCCCGCGCGCCGCGCCCCCGCCGCGGCCTGACAGCCCGGGAGCCCGGCACCGCCAAGCCGGGGAGAAGCCCCCGCCCAGACGGCAGCGGATGGACTGGCAGGAGCGAGGCGGGAGGCAGAGGGCTGGGCGCGGGTGCAGGAGCGCGTCGGTGACACCTTCCAGGACCTCCGGGACTCCTCCGGAGCCTGGGGTTGCCTGGTGCACGAGCTCTCCACCTGCGCGTTTCCCGACACTACTTGTGGTGTCACCGCCCTGGGGTGACATGAGCGTTCCCGCGTTCACAGTTCTCTCACACACTTGCACCTGGCACAGCCACACTCGCCGTTGGCGGGCACAGCCTCCTGTGCCCGCAACAGACCCCCACTCACCACGCCTCTCAGGCCTCGAACTCTCAGACACGGCGGGACATGGCGCACCGGTGGGGAATGCTGAATGGGTTTGGCAGCTCTGGCCATGCTTCCCCCGGGAAGTGGTGGCAGATTCAGACTGCCAGAACCACCAACCTTGGGTTCCTCGGGCTTATTGGCAGAGAGTTAAACTAGCATTGCTCTGGCTGTTCCCCCTCCGCCCTTGCAGAATGGCACCTGGCGCTTGGGGTACAGCGGGTGGGGGGGGGGGGTGCTGTACCTGGCATGGTTGGGAGGGTGTGGCAACTGGCAGGGAGCTACTCCCAGCCTCACAGCCCGGGTGTTTCCAGAGCAGCTGCTACTCCACGGGCTTTTCTCCCAGCACCCTCCCCTTCTCTTAACCAATACAGGGTGCCTGAGCTCCAGAGAGGAGTGGTGGTGGGTGCAGAACAGGTGCAGGTCGTGTCCGCTTCAGCATCTTTCAGGGGGCTCTGCACAGTGACTACAGTGGCTTACATCTATAAAACATGTATTTATTGATGGTTTGATCAGGGACATAGGGGAAACTGAGTCCATCACTTAGTGGCTCTGGGCAGATTCCTTAATCTCTTTCAGGCTACATCTTACTTATCATCTGAAAATTGGGGGTGAGGGTCTTTAGAGGAACGTCATCAATGGGAATTGAGATCATATAAATGAAACCGTTTTGTAAATATAAAGCACTGTGCACATGTGAGTTACTGTGGTTCAGATGATTCTGGGATGGTATTTGCCATGGGTCTGCACTGTGACTTAGGGAGACTGAACACCATTTCTGTTCAGTCATCTGCAAGAAGGGGGCTGTTAATGTGTCCTGTGAGTCTGCTCGTGGATTTCCCAAAGTGTGTTCCGTGGAACATTAGTTCTGAAAGCTATGCCACAAGTCAAGGTTTCCCTGTTCTAGTAAGTCCGGCAAATTCTGCAGGCTTGCCATCACACTTCTGGCCAATCACAATCGGTACTGGCAGATTAAAGGCTCTGAGAAGTGCTGCAATAAAAGACCCTGTTTAACTTTGTCAAACCCAGCATTTCCCTAGTTGAGCCTACATCCCTTTTCAAGTTACACATGTTTGCTCTTCCAGGAAACAGCGCTTCAGGGGGCTACCAAAAGAGGTGATGTGGTATTGTAGAGTTGCAACCAACTCTACAAGAGTTAACCTATAGTTGCCTTCTTTAATGAAGAGCAAGTAGAAGCCCAGAGCAGTTGAGTGGCTCATCTGAGATCACACAGCTAAACAAACAGTGGTCCAAGGCCACCCAGTAGTTAGTGGTAAAACAAGGACCAGAATCCAGAGTCCTTATCCAGTGATATCACTACATTCAGTAACATCCAGAAGTTGGGAATTCTCTCCTTGGAACAGTCGTGCTGCTTTATGTGGACACTTTGCAGAATCAATTTGACGAACATAAGAATTTAAATGATTTATTTTTTAAATGAGTTAAATAATGATACGTTACCTGCTAGGTGCCATTTGTTTGGGGTATTTGAGCATGTCAAGTTCAACCAGATGTGAAATCTGTGGTGAAAAGTACTAATGCCAGGGTCATCAGACACATACATATACACATGTGTACTTCTGCACACTACCACATTCATTTCTACATACAAATCTCTCTCTTCCTACACTCTCACAGTGCTCACACACTCAGTCATGTACACTCATTTGGACCCATGCACCTACATATGCACACACACACTCACCTGCTTCTATACACACATACATCCTATTGTGCACTAGGCTATAGCCAGAAAGCACTTGTGGCAGTGGGCATGTCTCCTTGTCCCCAGGTCCCCAGAGCTGGTGGGGGTGCTTGGCACCAGCTCTCCAAGATGAGTATTGAGCATGTGGGAAGCCCTTAAAGGGCCAGTCTGATGTTTCCATTTCCTCGGTATTTCCTCATTCCTCTTATTTTCTGCCACACTTATCCCTCTACCTTTTTTTTTTTTTTTCCGGTCGGCTATTCTTTGATCACACATGATGTGACTACTATGGTGTTTGTTTTCATCAACCATCAAAGCTCTATCAGAGCAAGGACTTTGTCTCATTTGTTGGATTGAAATCCCCAGTGCCTAGCAGAACGTCTGGCACAGAGGAGAGGTTCAATAAGCATTTATTGAATGAGTGAATGAGTGAGTGACTGCTAGCTGCTAGGATAGCTGTGGCTCAGGCCAGCATCCAGGGGGATTCACTGAACATGTTTGTAGAGTGTCTGCTGGGTCCTAGGCACCTTTCTGGGGATTATAGCAATGAAAACTACTTAATCCTCTGTTCATGGAGCTTGCATTCCAGTGGGAAGAGAGAGCATGAATAGTCATGGACAAGATAATGCTAAATAGTGACACACATTCTGAAGAAACTCACACAAGGCAGTGTGAACATTAGGGAGGATGGGGGAAACGGAAAACGGGGCCCAGGGAGACTTCCCTGAGGAGCTGACATGTATCCTGAGATCCAAATAATGAAAGTGACAGCCATGCAAAGATTTGGGAAGAGTATTTCCGTTGCAAGAACAGCAGGTATGAAGGCCCTGAGGTATGAAGGAGCTGGGCTGAGGGCCCGTGGGGGAGGCCACACTTGCAGCTCATTACTGATTCCTTTACCAGTGCCCTTTGGAGGGAGCCATTTCTTGTGCCTGATTTAAGACCAATTATCTTTGTGGTTCAATCACGAAAGCCAAACTCAGAGCATCCTGGGTTTTGTGGGGCGGGGCTGCCTCTGTTATCTCAGTAGGCTGCCCTCCCCATCTTGTCTACTCCCAACCGCTATAAATGAGGAAAGGGGTGGACTCCTAAGGCGCCTCCCAGTTTTACCATATAGAATTTGATGCTCTTTGCAGGAGGTTCACAATTCAGGTGGTCCATCTGGAGGGGTCGTGAATTAGTTGTGCTGCTTCCATTATTAATAACCATGATGTCATACATCTGTGTGGTTCCTGATCGGACGCAGAGCACTCTCTCCTATTATCCCGTTCACTCTGTGGACTCGTCTGCCAAGTGGGGGAGGGTGCAAGAAGAGGGGGATGGTGGAGGTGGAGAGAGCTCAGAAACTGCCGCACAGGGCTGCAGGCTCACTCAGGCCGCTGCAGCCCAAGTCCCTGCTTCCTTGGCTGCAAACCTACCTTGAGAAGCCCTGGAGTATGAAGTGAGAACCTGCATGTCGGGGGCCTGGCATCTCGCTGTAGGCACTTAGTAGCTGTTAGTTCCCATTTTATAGATGAGGAACTCAGAGCTAAGTGAGATCATGGCTTTCTTTGCTTTACTTTTGTATCTTCGGTCTTCCCAGCCCAGGGCTGTGGGTACATAGTAGGCTTCGAATAACTATTTTATTGAATGACTTGCCTTAAAATTTCACAAGCTAGTAAAGGGCGGAGCTAGGACTCAAACCCAGGACTTTGGGCTCCAAAGTCATTTTCATAAATAGCACACTGTTTGGAAATAATTGGCATGGTTAATAAAAATAGACCTTCATGCCTCATTTGTGGGTGATCATAATTATTTTTGCTTTGTTGAGAATCCTAGAATTATAAGGTCTCAGGTTCTGAGGAACGGTATTCTTGGGAAACCAATAAATGACTTTCTTAAGAAACATTTTAGAACCTTCTAGAAGAGGGTGCAGATGTGAGAAAATAACCTCCTGAGAACTGAGAATAGCGGTTCTTGACAAAGGGTGTCCTTTGCTGTCACCGGAGGACTTTTAACAGAAGAGTTCTAAGTTTCACCCAAACTGTCTTATTCATCCCCTCTGGGGATGGCATCTGGGCATGTGGACACACACCTGGTGCTAGAAGTTCAGGCTGGGGATGAGAAGCCCGGCCAGGTGGATGCCCAGGAAATCTGGCAGGCCCTCCATCTGCCTCTAGTTTTCATGCTTCCTTAGCTGTGGCTCTGACCTGTTTGTCCCAGGCCCACACAAGTCACATGGTAGGAGCACAAGCCGTGGTGCCCCACAGACCTGAGTTTGCATCTCCTGCTTTCTAGCATGTACCTTAGCCAAGTTCCTTTACTTCTCCTAAGCCTTATAGCTTCCTCTTCTGTAGTAGGGGAGTGCTTACGCTTATCTACAGGGTGGCTGTATGGATTACAGAGATTATCTATGTCAGATACCTTATGAGATACTGCGCCTGTCACATAGTAGGTGAACAGTAAACAATTGTTTCAATTGTTATTGTGAAAAAATGAATGATAATAAAAATAACTGCCGGATTTGTGAATTGGCTGCTACTAAATAAAAATGGACAAATTGGCTCCAAACACCAGACTTGAGAGGAGGGTACACTCCCTGTCATAATGGCACTCCTTGGGCCAAAAAATATCAGCTCTGCCTTCTCTTCATTGCATCACTCTAGCTCCACTTGTGTGCTCAGGGCTGAATGGGAACCGGAGCCAGCATCACTTTCCATGCCTCTGACCAATCCATGGCCTCAGAGAAAGGAATATGACTTGTGGAGGCCAGTGCCGAGTTCAGGCTTGTGCTCGCCCACATCAGCCTGGTCTCCTGTTCCTGAGGCCAATGTACAGGGCAAGTACAGGGGAAATATCTGGCTTGTGGGAGTCACAAGAGATTGCACTTCTAACCTACTCTGTCGTTCACTCTTTTATTCGTCAACAATGGGTTGAGTCTTTCGGTGAGCTCAGCTCTGGGTTAAGCACCAGGAGAGATCCTGTGTCCTCTTGAAGCTTAGAGCCTAATAGATCCAACCACTCACTTGCTATGTGACCACAGACAAGCTACATTTCCTCTGCAGATCTCAGTTTCCTCATCTCTAAAATTAGATTGTTCTGGCTACTTCACCAGAGAAATATTTTGTTGTTTTAAGGACTCCCCCTTCTGGGGTGCTGTCTAGGTTTTAGAATCTCTACTGGAGTGGTGGGGCAGAAAACAAAGTCTTCAGAACCAGCAGGAGCTCCATGCTGCTATTGGCTCTGCCACAGACTTGCTGTGTGATTTGCTGCATTTCTTAACTTCTCTGTTTCCTTTTCCTTATTTAGATAATGTGGTTATAACACCTCCATTGCCGGGTACTGTGAGTGCTGGATGAGATAATAGAGAGGACCCGGCTCTCAACAAATGTGACCCCCATTTCTTTTCTGTCTGGCTCATGGTTCTACTTTCCTATGCATTGCTACTTTGAGAGAGTCACCTCCATCCATCTCTGCTCAAGCTTATCACGTACCCAGAAGGGACAGGGATGGGCAGAAAAACAGAATGGAGCTCAAGGAAATAACCACACAGCCCTGGGTGAATAGCGGGTATGGAGAAGTGGTTCCAGCCCAAGAGGAGTCAGGGCCAAATTGTGGGGCTGGGAGACCTGAGTTCCGTCCTGGACCTGCCACTAGGTCACTGTGTGTTATTGCCATCCCTCCCTTTGCTGAATCAATGTCCTCACCAAGGCCAATCTGCAGGATCCCCTAGCTTTAGTCCTGTTCTGAGAAGCCTGTGGGCCTTTGACGTACAAGTACTGAGTGGGCACAGTAATGAAGTAGGCTGGCTGGGTGTGGAGATTTCATCAGCTTTTTCTAGCCTGGGCTCTGCTGGAATTGATGGTATGGTGTAGCCAGCAGACAAACTCTGACAAGGAAGAGACTGTGGGTTCTAACTGGCAGAACCAATCATGGGAGAGGGGGCAGGTGAAGGGACATTAACGGCATTAAATTAAATTAAAAGAAGTATATTACTCCCTTTTATTTTTCCTTCAGAAAGACCCAGATCCTCAAAGCCACCTGTTTTCCAAGTAGCTTCCCTCTTATTTGAATTCAACGGTATGTTTAGATATAATGAGTTTGTTTTTAGGTTATTAGGGTGGAGGCAAGAGGTTGCAAAGTAAAACTGAGCATCCAGTCATTCATTTCCCAGTATCCAGTGAGTACTTACCAGCATCAGGCACTGTTCTAGGCATAGGGATACAGCGGTGGCCTAAACAGACAACAGTCAGTTGTCTCCTGGAACTTGTAATCTAGCAGAGGGGAGCATCCCATGAGCAAAGGAGCATATAAGCGTGTAACATGTCAAATGAAGTGCATGCCATGGAGGAGAATAAAGCCGGGTAAGAAGTTAGAGAATGCCAAGGTTAGGGGTGGGGGGGAATTCAGGAGGCTTCTTCTATGTAGGATGGTTGGAGGGGTGATAAGGCGACATCTGAACAGAACCATGAAGGAGGTATCGAACTGAGACTAATTTAAGCAGAAATTTCCTTCTCTGTGGGGCACATGGGAGTCTGTGGAAAGATCTCATTTGAGACTAAAATGGTCAGCTCAGACAGGTAGCTCAGACTCTGGGCTGTGTGGCTTTAGATACAGGGCAGAATCTAATTCATGATTGTCATTACAGCAGCATTAATAATAATAATAATAATGAGCTCCATAGGGCTCTAAGTGAATTTGGCTTTAATGTCTGTTTACAAAGAGTGCCTCATGCGGCCCTCTGACAATTAGAAACTACCATGTTCATGTTGTAGATGTGGAATCTGAGAAGTTTATACAAGTGACAAGCCCAGGACTGTGTCCCAAGTAAAGGGCAGAGTGGACCCTAAAACCCAGACTCCGCTGCCCATCAGACACTGTGTTTCTCCCTACAGGACAGCTGGGCACTCAGCATACCACATCATATGAAATCAAGGACAATATTTATTTCTTGAAAGCAAAAATAAATCTGTAGGCCAAAGAGATGTGATGAGGAAATTCAGAATGGGATCTTGGATTGGAGCTTGGAACAGAAAATAGACATCAATGGAAAAATTAGTGAAATTCCACTGAAGTCTGTAGTTTAGTTAATGTAATGTACCAGTGTCAATTTCCTAGGTTTGACGAATATACCTTGGTTATGTAAGCTGTTAACATGAAAGGAATCTGGGTGAAGGGTATATGGGAACCCTCTTCTATCTTTGTAGCTTTTCTGTCAATATTAAATTATTCCAAAGTGAAAAGTTTATTTAAACTAAATGAGTAAATCCACATACACCCTAACTAGCTGGCTTCCTCAGGATTACTTAGGAAAGCCATAAGGGATCATTAAGTAATTGAATCCCTGATGCTATTAGTCACCCCAAACATGCTATCTAGAGTTGCCTGTGTAAGAAGGAACAAAATTATAAACCAATGACCGTCACTGAGCTTGAGGAGGAATGTTCTCTCGGAGGGATCTCCCTGGGAGATTGCTCCCAAGTGAGTTTCCAGTATACCAGATAACCTATATTTACATGTGATGAACGTTCACCAACTCATTTTCACTTGATGTTATAGCAGACAGATGGAAACCAAATTTTATCTGTCAGCTGTACCTTGTGACCATATGAATCGTAGCGACTCATGGCTGTGCAGCAGTGGCGTGAGGTGGTGAGAGCGGAATGAGAGAAATGGGAAGGCATTCACAGTAATCTGGTTTTCTTATGGTGTCTCCTGGAATGAAGGAAAGAGACCGAAATCAAGGGATTCTGAGGCTTGGTTCCTCCTTGTCATGATTCCCCATTCACAAAATAAGTGAGCTGGTTTAGGTGAGTCTCAGGGGACCCAATGGCTGACAACCACTGAGCCCAGAGCAAGTGATTGGCCCAGGCTCACCATGCAAGTGCCGAGAAACACAGCTCAGCCTTTCTGAGCGATCTGGTCTCCTAATGGTTTCCAGAAGGCTTGTGACACTTACTCTGTGTATCACCTTGGCTCGCGAACATTGGGTGTCACTCTGAAATATAGGAGAGGCAAAGATGCTCAGCTGGACAGGAAACCATCTTCACGGGTCTATTACAAAGCATTTTATATTTAAAAGAGTAGGATAGCCGCTCCAGGAAGGCCTCTTATTTTAAGCAGGCACTGATCTTGTGAAAGAAAGAAGTCCAGTATCTCCCACAGTTTGTTCCATAGAACACAAGTGCCACAGGATGAATGATGTGTTATAGGTAGAAAATAAAAGTGCTTCTGACAAGTAAATTGGAGGAAGTTTAAAGGCCCTTATAGTGCAGGACTTCTGGGTCTTTAGGTGAAAATACATTAGATGTAGATCTTGTGTGCAGCTTTTCAATTCTGATTGATTAGAGAATACACACACACACACACGCACGCACGACGCACATGTGGGTATGTATTTGAATGTATATAAAAGAAATAGCTGGGCTAGATACAGTTCCATAGAAAAACATTTTAAGAAACACTGAAGTTATCTGAGGTTAAGCCTGAAAAACACAAAAATGAATGCTAAATTGTGACTCTAAAATTTTTTTCTGCATGTTAGTTTCAGCATGTCAATTTCCCACATTTTCGGTATTTTGTTAACTGACTTCTTTTTCTCAGAAGTGGCAAATGACATGCAAATGATCCTTCCCCCTCCCTTATGTGTTGTGTTCATGAGAGGCAGAACTATCACCAAGCCCATGTGACAACTCAGTGGCAGGTCCCTAACCCAGAAACCCACATGTGACATTGGTGTTTGGGGAGCTAAAAAAGAACCTCATTAAAAAATGCCACTACAGGCCAAAATTCTGCCTTTGTCAAGTGTGGCTTTTGCATGAGGGATCTCCCAGTTCTTCCGTATACATAGGTGTGTTTGTCACCCTGAAAGGTGAGCCTCTTTACTGATCTACATGCCCGGTCAGTGGACATGCCCAGTTAGGTGAGAACACCCTTTGATTTGATGATGATTTCTAGCTAGGCTGACCTCCACTCCATTCCCTGATCCTGGCCTGTCCCTACTCCATGTTGCCCCTGGGGAGAGTCCTGTAAACTGCCTGCTTGCCCTTTGAAGCCCTTCCAGCCCGGACTCCACTTTGGCCTCCAGGTTCCCTGACTCTTACCCTGGCATAAATCCTGCCTCCACCAAATCCTGCTCTGCTCCTCACTCCTCCGGGCAAGCCCCCAAGCATGTTAACATCCCATATAAGATGCAGGGTCCATTTTGTGGTCACTGCTGTCAGAAACTGAACTTCAGTTTCCCTATCTGACATTTGAAAACAGCGTGCTCGTGAAGACCCCACAAGTGAAGGAAAGCATAAGTAACAGGAAGAGGGAAATATGTAGGGGGATTTTCTTTCTCCAGTCAGGAAGCTTCACAAATGTCTCATCTGAGGATGAAACGGTTGGCTCAGCTAGTCCCTCAGACTCTGGCCTGTCGTCTGACGAGAGTGACTTCACACAAGCTATTTGAGAACTTTGAGTCTCCCTTTCCTCAGCCATGAACATGGGCTGATGCTGCCACCTTCCTCTTAGGGTTTTGATTCAACACTGTGAATCTTGTGGGGAGCCTAGAACAGTGCCTGGTGCACAGAAAGCGACATGTTAGTTCTTATTATTTATTATTTGTGAGAATCCCATCAACTAACAACAACAACAACAACAAAGCCAAGTTTTACAAAAATAGGCAAAAGGTATAAACAGGTAGTTCATAGAAGTGAAAATGTTCCCTAAGCATATGACTAGCTAACGCTCTAGCTACTTAAAAACAAAGGATTATGAGTTAAAATGTTTATAGATGGCAAAAATGTAACAAGATAGAGGAGATCTAGTGCTGGCAAGGGTCGAGGGGACCTTTGAGCCTAAACTGGTATCAGTGAAAATTTTAAATGCACATACCTACTTTGGTCCAGCAATTCCCCAGCTACAGAAAAACACATGTACACAAAGCTAGACATGTACAAGGGTGTTCCCTCGCAGCACTGTTTGCAGTAGAGAGAAGTTAGAAATGACCTTAACGACCAGCAGTGACAGTGTTTAAAACATTTCAGTGCATTTCAACCGTGGAATACTTTATGGCCATTTAAAAAGAAAAAAGCGAACCTACAGATCCTGTCATGGGAGGACCTGTGTAATGTATTGTCAACCGGAAAAAGAAAAAAAAGTTTCATTCTGTGATATGTTTAATACAATTCCATTGTATGCAGAAAAAATAGAACAATTATGTATGTCTGTGCACATGTAGGTCTGTTTCTGTGCTCATGGAAACAGCATGGGAACACAGGAGCTGTTAGTGATAGCTTCATCTGGGGAGTAGAATTTGGGAGGATGAAGATGTGGGGGCTCATCCCCTTTTAACTTAAGTACTTCTGTATTGAAAGATACATTTTTGAACAAAGGAAACAAAAAAGGAAGCCCAAGAAAATGAAGAGCAAAGATTAATCTCTATAGTATAGGATTATTGAAAGATTAAATGAGATAATACTTGATAAACATCTAACGCAGTGCCTGATGCCTAGTAAATGCCTAAGAAATGCTTGCATCCTCTTCTTCCTCCCTCCCTAGACTATGTGCCACCCCATGCTCCCTTCCATGCCCATCCTAGTGTTCTCCACCCCCACTTCCCAACTACGATCTCAATGAACATGCAGTGGTGATTACAGCCCTGTCAACACACCAACTACCTGCCCAGTCCGGAGCACCCATCCTACCTCATCTCCCAGCAGTCCCCTGGTTCTTCTTGGTCCCCTTTTAAATGCCTGCCATTCTTCACTGGTTGTTGTTTCCCGAAGGAGCCTCTCTCCACCCCAGTGTGAGGCCAGCTTTGTCACCAGCACATTCCCGGGGTGAATCTTATAATTTGGGTCAGATCTGCTTGCTGATTTTTTTCTCTTCTGTTTCTGCTCATGGCCAGGCTTTCCCACTCCCAGGCATGTGGGCTTTCCTGGGTTCCCTTCCCCCTCTCACTTCCACCTGGCCCTGATGAATTCCATCATGTCTGCTTAAAATCATTTTACTTCCAACTTGCTAATTTAATTCTAGTCTTACAGAATTTTGGCAACCCTGCCAAATTGGGTGCCAGATGCAGATTTAATGAGCATATTTTCAGTTCTTTCTTTCCTGTCTGCATGAAGATGCTGGAGAGAACAGGGTCTGGAACTCATTTCTAGGGGGCTCCCTGAACGTCCCTCCCTGTGTTTGAACCTGAGTCACTGGGCTCGAGTCTCCAGCCAGGTCTCTCCCCGTCTGACCGGAAGGGCTCATGCTCTGCTCCTCGGGGAAGAGAGCTGTTATTGCATCATCGTCAACCCAATTCCCATCATTTGGATTTTACAGGAAATGTATTTGGAGAAAATTACTTATTTCCTCTGGCCCATGTCTTCCTGCAGCCATGTGCAGCTCAACAGATGTTCAAGAATTCGTCTATTTAACAAACACACTTTCTAGAGTGACTTCTCAAAGTGCGGCCCGTTGACTACCTGCCATAGAATTGGGGTGGGGGGCGGGAGAGGAGGCTTGGGAGAATGCAGATTCCTGGGCCCTGCCCCCCCCACCCCGCCCCCAGCTATAGAACAGACAATGGGATGGGGTGGAGCCTGGGATTCCACCACCCAGAGGATGCTCGTGCCTCCAGCATTTCCACATGTTACCTCATTTCAAACTCATATCAACGCCTCACGGAGACATTTTTATCTCTAAGAGTAAGACTCGAAGTCAAGTGGGTGGCTCAAGGCAAGGGGTGGCGAGATCAAAGCTGGGACTTTGCTGGCGGCTTTTGATTCTAAGTATAGGGCTCTTTCTGTCCCAGCGAGCGGCTCAGGGCTGAGCACTGTCGTCCGCGATCGCAATGCACTGCTCATGACTGGCACGCGACATGTCTGCTCTAGTGCGCCCACACAGGCCCCACTCTTCAGACAAGGAAACAGAGACGGGTGCTTTCCCTGCCAAGGCATCAAGTATGCAGCACCGTAAAAGCAGGAGCCAGGACCCACACCACAGCTGATTCTAAACTCTCTGACAGGCGGCGCGGAGGGAGAATCAAAGGAAGTTCCCTTGAGGAGCAGCAGGAACAAGCGGAGCTCTCTGGCATCAGCACCGGAGGCCTGGCCTTTGGGCACGCCACATCTGTTTCTGAGCCTTGGGCTGGTCATCAGTACAAGGGCTGCGTTGGCTACAGTCAAAGATGTCTAAACTTTTTAAATAGTGGCACCGCCCCCACTGTTCACTTCCGTTCAGCCCAAATAAAATCTTACGCTGTATCATAATATGTACAAAGAGACAGAAGTGGGGGTTCCTCGCATGGCTCAGGGCTTTCTAGCGTGGGTCATCTGCGTGCCTCCTCTCACCAGCCCCCACCCCCGACGTGATATCGTGACTACAGCCTCGACTTCGGAGTCTGGCACATCGGGGTTCATTCAGCTTGGGCTCTATCGGTTTCTGGCTATGTGACCTTGGGCAAGCTGTTTGCCTTCTCTGAGTCTCAGGTTCTTCTCTGTAAAATGGAGATGATAATAGTCAAGTTGAAGTGAGGCTTAAATGAACTAATGCATACAAAATACTTAGCACAGTGACTAGCATGTAGAAAGTATGTCGACTCTTATTCTCCTTAGACAGAATAGCATGTAAAACAGGAGAAATTATGGCAGAGATTTCCCCGGGTCCTAGAGACACCCACCGTGTCATATGGTGTGGATGGTAAGGTCCAGACGTTTGTCGGTCTATATATTTCAGAAAAACTGTCTAGCCTTTACAAGGAATGAGACCTTGTTCTAAGAGGAAACCTCCCTGGGGGGCGGGGAAAAGGGCCCTGGGAGGAGGCAGGTTTGGACTAAGCTTCCCAGGCGGGACTCCCCGGGAAGAAACGCGGAGCAGGCTGGGCAGGGAGCAGCTGGGCCTCTGGCCACATCTCTCTTTGGGCCCGGCTGCCTCAGGGCAGGGCCCAGTTACATCCTGGATACCCCTAGAAGAGGACAAAATGAGGTTATCAGGTGCTTCAGCCCCAAGGGCATAACCATTGGATCCCAGGGCGTGGTGGCAAGAGAAGGAAGGGTTGGGACACTGTAGGGACCTGCATCTCAGGGGCAGTGATACTGAGGACGAGAGGAGACGCCTAGCTTGCCACGGGTTGTATGGCGGCGAGGGTGCCCAGCCCAGTCCCACAGTCAGATTCCTGGGAGCAAATCCACACACCTATTTCCCCCTCTCGGAGCCAGGCTGCAGGAGGTGTGCACCCCAAGTCTTCAGCAAGCCCTTGGAGGGCCTCTAACCGAGGACCCGCTGGAGACTCCCATGCCCACAGTGCACGGCGGCGGGGAGAGTGAGTGTGCAAGAGCAAGTGGAGCACTGAGGAAGGGATGTTTTCCGTTTCAGTGGGGTTATTTCTGGCTCTGCTCCTGCAGTCACTGTGGAAACTGCACGTGCCCGCTTCAGTGTGGAAACATGACAAGTTTTCCAAGGATGATGTACACTAAGCAGGCAGCCAGGAAGCTGCTGCTTATAGGTTGTGAGTGTGCGTCTGCTTGCTTCTATCCCCACCCACCCCCACCACCCCTGTCTCCGTTCTCCCTCCGCCTGGGCTGCCTTTCTCCTGAAGCTAAATGTGGAAGAGATGTATTCCATGCAGCGTGGCAGGCAGAATAGCGGCCCCCGAAAGATGCCCACATCCTCATTCCTAGAACCTGTGACGACGTTACTTTACACAGCAAAGAGGAATTAAGGTAGTAGATGGAGTTATGGTTTCCCATCGGCTGACTTTAAAATAGGAGAGCAACCTGGACTATCCACTCGAAGCCACATTTAAAGGTGGAAAGGGATGCAGAAGACGCAGTGTCCGTGGTGCCTGTGAGGAGGGCTCCACCGCCTATCCTGGGTCTGACTGTGAAAGAAACAGACGTGAACCAAGACATGTGGGCAGCCTCTAGAGGCCAGAAGAGGCGAGGAAATAGATTCTCCCTTGAGAAGAAGGGGGACCAGACACCACCCCGACTGCAGCCCAAGCAAGACCCGGTTCAGACTTCTGACCCCTAGAACTCTAAGATGATAACAGTTTTAAAAAACGATGTTATTTTAAGCCGCTAAGTTGGATGGCGATGTGTTACGGCCTCTGCGGGCAGTACGCCAGGGAGGCAGAGACGTAGCAGGGAGAAGTCCAGAGAGGAGAGCTGCTGGCGTGCTCTTTAGTCTTCTGAGGTCAGATTGTTGCTGGTGCCCACTCTGGGCACAAGTCCCCCACTGACCAGCTCACTGTCCATGCGGGAAAGTGACCTTCCCCTCAGTGAGCATCCAGCTCTTTAGTGCCCTGAGCGGGGTCTCCAGGACAGATCCTGTCCCTGGAATGCCATCCCGTCTACCTCCATAAGCCCTCCAGTTCTTCAAGAACCCCCCCACCTCTGTCCCTAGGTAACTTCTCCTTCCTGTGCCATCTGTCGCTGTGGGGCCCTTCCATCTTCTGTGCGTTAACCACCAGCATGCTGCTAGCCCTCCCCTCGCTGCAGCCCCACGAGAAGAGGAAAGGGGCCGCGCGCCAGGGCGCTGCCACAGCCGAGGCGGAGAATGAGTGAATTGGAACTGGTCGTGCCCCAAACTTGTAGGAGCCACACTCCGCGCGGGGTGCCGAAAGGGCCTGGACTTGAACCCAGGGTTCAGCACTGGCTGTGGTGCCTGGTACCGCTGACCTTGGGCAGATCACTTCCCTCCTCCCTCAGGTACAGGCTGCGGGTGAAGAGATTGACATAAAAGCCGTTTGGCCAGACCACTGTCTGGGGTAAACGTCGCTGTAGTGTCTCTTGTCTGTCCCAGAGACGGAGCCAGGAGTAACACTCCTCTCCCAACTGTGGCGAACGTCACCACCCTGCCTGGGAGCCCTTCTCCCCTTGCCTGGACCTGGGCGAAACCCAGAGAAAACATGGGAAACCAGGGTCGGGACAGGGGTAAGGCGAATGAGGTGCCCGGGGTGCAGAATTTGCGGAAGCACTCCCCCCCAGCACCATACAAATGTGGCACGGAAAATCTAACCCACATTCCATTTTATAGATGAGGAAACCGAGGCCTAGAGAATGGAAATAACTTGCTCAGGGGCACATGGAAAATTAGGGGTGTGCTGGGACCAGAACATAGCTATCTCGCCTTTGGCTCTGGGGCAGGTTCACTTTCCTTCCATTTAAATGCCTGAATGAGTGGCTGAATGAGTTTATTGCTCCAACATGTATTTATTGAGTACCTATTTTGTGTTGATACTATGCTACGGGTTAGGCTACAGCTTGGTGGTAAGACAGACAGAGCCTGGTCCTCCCCTGAGAATATATTCTCCTTGAGCAGAGAATATGTAATTATGCATTAGTTCTTTAATTACAGTGGTGATAAATGCTATGCAGGGGATGATCAGACATCTTGGGCTGTGAGTGGTTGTGCAGATTGTGCACTGGACAGGTGCATGCGGAAGTCCCATTGGGGGGCCTCCATTTAAGAGGACAGTGTAATTTGGAAGACAGGACCAGTGTGTTCTCAAAGTAACTGCACAGGACCATGGGAAACAACTGGGAGAGCCAAGATGGAAGAACTCAGAATTGCTGCCCTAGCTGCCCTAGCTGCTGCCTTTCTTGGGCTCTGGGTCCTCACCTTCTCTCCTTTCCTGTTTGGTGGTCAGTTGACATGCAATCAGCCCTCACTTGGCGTCTACAGCATGAAGGGCCAAGGAGACCAGCAGGAATGAGGCATTGCCCCATCTTGAGGGGGAGAGCTTCTGTTATCCTGGATTGGGTTTAAAGGCATGGAGGCCTGTGATGGCAGAGGGGCTGGACTCTTTAGAAATAAAGGAGGCTTCTCTGCCTGGACAAATCCCAGCTCTCGATACTGCCTATTCTCTGGAATGCCAGGCCTGGAAGGAGCCTGGCTTCTAGGAATTAGGCATCTCCTTCCCACCAGAGCACTGTGCGGCTTTGTGCCTCTTACCTCTCTGGTTGTCCCCACATATATGAAGGAAGCACGTGGAAAAGCACAGGGAGAGGCGGGTGCTGTTGTTGTACTAAAACGCCCCGCCTGTTGGTTGAAGCCAGCTCCTGGGCAGCTGTGGTGTGACCTCAGAGAGCCATTTGCACCCCTCACACACTAGCTGGGGACTATAATAAGCCGCTCACTTCCCTGAGCCTCACTTTATCTGTAAAAAAAAGACAATGAGAAAGACCTATCTCACCCGATTGCCAAAACTGAGAAAAAAGAAACGGATATAAAAAGGTTTTTAATGTTTTAACTTAAATTTTATTATTTTAAATTCCTGGCTCATCGGAACATAGAAATTGCCACCAAATGAGGGCATTCCTTCAAGGATCTAAAAGGTATCTAATGTATTTCCAGAGCTAGAGACCAATCCTGGCTTTCAGGAAGAGTCAAAAAAAAAGCTATGTGGTTCTCTGTTTTTCTTCAATTGGGAAGAATTGTTCCGGCTGGTAAATAAATCAACTCCTTAACAGGGAGTTAATACAGAAAGGGTCCTTAGAGATGGGTTTATCTGAGTCTTTGGTTTGACAGAAGGGGAAACTGAAACCTGGAGGGGAATGTGATTTGTTCTCAGTCACATGGCCGAGCTGGGGTCAGACCCCAGGTCCTGCCTACCTCCTGCCATCCCACATCCTGCCCCACGGTTCTGGGAGTTTGGCTATTTAAATATTGGTGGGTAGAGGTGGCCTGGTACGGAAGTAGGAGGGGAGGGTGACCCCAGTGAAGGTAAGAGGTAGGCACAGTCTGGGACAGGAGTGAGCAGGGAGGACAGGAAGAAAGCAACACCGTGGAAGGTGGAACGCCCTTCAGATTTCCTTCCTCCTGGAACTGCCCCGAAGCCTCGGCCGATATCCAGGTTCCCGGGCCACACAGCCACCTGAAAGGCAAGCATCAGAGCATCAGGCCATTCAGGGTCCTGGGGCTGCGGCTCAGAGAGAGAGAGAGAGAGAGAGAGAAAGAGAGAGAGAGAGAGAGAGAGAGAGAGAGATGGCAAGTCCCCTGGGAAAAACCTTTGGTCTAGGTGGACTGGGGACCTGCCAGTTTGGCAAATTCACCTGTTGCTTATCCTGGAAAGTGAGTTCCTGACTGTGGTGATGTCAGGGCCACACCCTGCCAGGCAGGCCAGTGGCAGTGTGTTTATTCATTGTTATTCATCACTCATTCATTCCACATGCCAGGCACTGCACTAATGAGCGCTGGCGGTACACAGACAGTACATGTTGTTCTTGCCCTAAAGGCGCTCACCGTCTGCGGGTTGGAGGGACACACAGGAGGCTACTATCTCAGTTCAGTGTAGTCGGTGTTATAGAAAAGCTCTGGATGGAGGGCCAGGAGAGAAGGGAGTTCCAGCCGGGCCCCTGGATGGTGGGAGGCGCACTAGGTGGGATTGCCAGAGCCGAGCTTGCGAAGACCGGTGGGAGTCTGCCAGGCGGAGAAGGGAGGAAGACCTTCCTGAGAGCGGGGACAGTGTGAGCAAGGGTTTGCAGTCTGAGGGAAAGGCAGCATGCCTAGTATTATCAAAGAGTTGACGGGCAAGGAATGAGGGAAAGTGTCAGGAGGTGGGTAAGGCTGGGAGATCATGGTGACCACACGGGGAAGGGACTAAGGACTCTGGATTTCCGATGGCGGGCGGCAAGCATGGGAAGTGGTTACAGAGCACCGTGATGTGTGCTTATTATTCTGTGATGCAGGCACAGCACTCTGTGCAGCATGGACAGTGGACCCGGTGGCAAGGGGGCGGAGAGGAGCTAATAGGTTTGAGAGACACTTTGACAGAGCCGGTTCACTGAAAACGTGGTGACGACGTAAGGAATGTGGAGGATGAGACGTCTGCAGTAGCTCCTGGACTTCTCAGGATACCTCACGTGACATTCAAGGCCACCGTGCTGAAATAGAGAGTCTGGTCCTGTGCTGCGGGCTGCTCACCTAGGACTCAGTCGTGGCACCAGCACTGGGGTGGGGCTGTGAGCTCCCACTGGTGTCCCAGTCCCTGGCTGACACCCTGGTTTGCTGGTTCTCTCACGAAAAACCAAGATGAGTATGTGGATGTTGTCGGGCTGTTGATTCATCTTTACCAACACACCTACAGATATTTTCCCCTGTCACCCAGGGGTAGTAAATTGAGAGAACGCAGTGTTTATTCACTCATTTATTGTCACCAATTATGTTCAAGGCTCTGTGAGTGATACAGAGATGAATCACACACATCCCAATCCTGTCCTCAAAGATTGTGTGGTTTGTCTGTGATGCCTCCAAGCATTCATATGCATTGTATTCCACACACAGGGGAGAGAAGGTGAATGCCACAATAAAGAGACCAAGTGCTGTAAATGAGAGATCATTTCGGGCCTGAGAGAGTAGGGTACGGGGGGCTTTGTGGAGGAGGTGGCATATGAGTGAGCTCACATGGAGGATGTGGTTGGATCTGTCCACAATGAAATGGAGAAAAGCATTCCAGACAGAGTGAACTACAGAGAGGCATGAGAACTCTGTGCGGGGTAGTTTGGCAAGAGCAAACTAAGGGGCCGATGATATCAGGAGCAGCCTGGCAAGTGTAGCTCCTCTCCAGGAGGAACCGCTGAAGGATTTGGGACAGGGAGGGCTATGATGAGAGCTGAGTGTCAGGACAGTTTATCTGGCTTTATGGAGTGGGTGAGCACAGACACTGTTGCGTATTGGTCCAGAGAAGGGGACAGCCATTGGCGTGTTAGTAAGGACGATGGGAAAAGGGGACTCCGTTCCTATCGATTGACACTTACTGAGGCTTTAGGCCAGGCACTGTTTAAAGCACTTATATGGATTAACTGACTGAGTGAGTCTCCCCCACATCCAGCAGGTAGATTCCTCTGTAATTCTCATTTTACAAATCACTGAGACCCAGAGATGTTAGGTAAGTAACCTGCTTCTGGTTATACGGCTAGGAAGTGGAGGATACGGGATTCGAACCTGAGGAGTCTGTGCTCTTAAATCTCACCTAAAAATGACTTCCCAAAGGGACTGAGCAGTTGAAAGCTGGCCCTACCAGGGTCAGGGCCTTTCCTCCTACCTGTCAGACAACCCAGAATGGCGAGGCTATGTGGCTCAGAGGCTGACCCAGGAGCTCCGCACGCCTGTAAGTTGTGAGGGGCCCCACAGAGCCCGATCTGGTTCACAGATCCCAAACAGCCTACATAGAGGTAGTGACGATGTAAATAACTGATGCAATGGAAACTTTCTATGGAAAAAGGTACCCGCTTGAACAGCCACAAAGTCCAAAAAAAGGAAGAACAGCAGAACAGACCCAGAGGGCTCAGCAGCGAACAGTTTCCTTTGGCACAGCCTTTTCTGTCTGACTGAGACTCTGAGCTGGTGGGGTGGGGGAGGGAGGCACTGGGCACGAGCAGGGCAGGTTGGAATCCAGACCAGAAGCTTGCCTGGGTCCCTGGAGGGCACTAGGTCACCAGCTTCCCTTCTGAGCTAAGCAGGCAGCCATGTGGGGGTGGAAAGCAATTCTCCCTCCAAACACGCACCCAGTTTCGAAATCTCCACAGTAGGTATTGATCTCTCTTGTCCCCACTGTGGGCAGTGGTTGAGGTCGAGGTGGTCCCTGGGGCCTCAACCCACTTTTCTTTGTCTGCGTTCTCCCTCTGAAGAAGTCTTAGCAGTTTTTTTATGGGATCTAGAAGCTAAAAGGTCAGAAATCGCCAGAAGAAGAAAAAGAAGAAGGTCATTTTTTGGAAAGTCGACTCTGTATTATTTAATTCTTGCATTGACCCAGGGTATGCACTGTCGCTCCCATGTTAGAGATGAGGAGACTGAGACTCGAAGTGTTAAATGGCTGTGGCCACACAACAGAGACTAGTGGTGCTCGATTTTATCCAGTGCCAAAGCCTGGGGTTCTCCTGCTCTGCAAGTCCATCCACATCTGCTTTCTACGCCTCCCTTTCCTTAGCTTTCAGACGGTGACAACAGACGTGGCCCTCGCATCAGTGTGACTGTGAGATAACGTAGGGGCAGCACACAGCAAATGTTGGTTTCCTTCTCTACTCCTCCCTCCGTCACTACAAATTGGGGAGATGTTATGAGCCTTTCTGGGAAGGGGAGGGAGCAGCCCAAGTTTGGGGCTCCTTAGAAGAAAGGATCATAATCACTGATTTTCTGGCCCATTTCCCCTGATAGATCTGGAACACCCCGAAACAGGAGCCAGGGCTACTTTACCTTTGCACACTAGGGTCTAGCCCAGTGACAGGGAGTGTTGTCCAGGTTCACTCAGCTGGAACTAGCTGGACCTTAAGCGTGGGCCAGTCCAGTGGGCTTTCTACTGCATGCAGCTTGGGGAGACTTCCAGTGAGAGAGGGCCGCCATGAGGCGTGGTCTGGTACAGCAGGAAACGACGCCTCTGGCCCTTGTCTGAGCGCTGGCAGCTCTCAGCACCCCGACCTCACACACAGCCCCTGGGGGTTCATCTGTACCTCCTCTTCCTGCTGCTCTTTTAGACTCCTGGGCTGGGTGCCCTCCACACACCATTCAGTGCCTCCCTCCCCCTCCCTTAAAGTGCCCGAAAACCATGAATATTTCTTATGCCTAATCCCAATACAAAGTTTATGGGATGGGATATTCCCGCCTATCACTAAATGGAATCCATTACTCTGCACCTGAAGTTCCTCTTTTTCAATTCTCAGTACAAATGGAAATGTATCACCATCTTCTATTTTTAAAAACTCTGCTCTTACTGGCAAACATTCCCCAGGTATTTTCAACGCCTGCTCTGTCCATAGCAAAGGCTCTGAGCTCTGTCACCCTTCTCTCTGCTCACTTTCCTTGTTTGGGACACCTCACTACTTTATGGGAGGGGACAGCTGTGTATCTGGAGAATGCTGCCAGGAACTAAGAAGAATCCAGAAGCAGCCTCATGCCTGCTATCGGCATGTGGCAGCAACATCAGTCTGAAGTGCAGGCACTTGAAGCAACCGCAAGCACCCCAGGAAAGTGAGAGCCCAAAGCTTTCCCACAGGGAAGGAGGCACGAAGGCTCTCAGAGCCAATGCAGAACAGGAGCCAGAAAGAAGACAGACTGACGGAGGGAGGTGACTTGGAAGGTCTCCCACCATAACTGAACAAGGACACAGGCATTTATTGATTGCCTCTTGTGTACTGGGTCCATACTAGATCTCTCATACACTTTGTCTCATCTGATCCACACGATGAACCCAGGGAGGAGCGATGTTCTTCATTTTTCACTCATGAGGAAAGGGAGGCTCAGAGAGGTGAAGTAATTCAGCTGAGGTCACACAGCTATTAATGGGTGAAACCGGGGTCCAAACCCAAGTTCTTCTGATGTCAGGGCTGACTCTCCATGCTATCCAGGCTGCTTCCCTGGCTTTGGATAAAGAAAGCATGCCAACAATTCTCCCCTCTTGCCCTCTCAATTGCTAAGAAGCCTGGCATGATCCACTGAGATTACTCCATGTGATTCTGCCATGCATGTTCAGAGTCTTGGATTTTCTAGTTTTCATATTGATCTACAGACCGCAATAGCAGAAACAAAAATAAAAATAGAAAGATTCATCCCACAATTTCCTGCTCCAAGCAAATCAAACTCAGCTTATCCATGTGCCGGCCCCATCTGCAGACGTCCTAATCATAGTAATGGACAGGCTACAAGTCAGGAGAGCAGCCGGGGCCTCAGAGCTGGCCTTATCTACCTTCTCCAGGGTCTGGTGTCAGTGCTGGATTCCTCTGGCTTCCTTGCCAGCCCTTGGAGAGCTGCTGTGCCTGCAGCTAGTGACCCAATGAGGCTGGCCCCTGAAGGCATCTGGGCTTTTTTTAACCCTTCACCAGCTGAACTTCCCTTACGACAATGACAACCCCTAGTGCCCAGGCAGGATGTGGGGTGCCCTCCCCCTGTCAGCAGAGGCCATGCTGCGATGCTTTGGTTCCACAGGGAGGACTGGCCTTCCTTCTTGTGGTTTTGGGTGGGGCCTGCAGAAGAGCTGGCCCTGGTTCTTCCTGCCCTGGGTGGGCGTCACCTTGGAAATGGGCTCCTCTTGCCCTTGTAGGCCTTCTTTGTTCAGCTGTTTTCTAAAAATAAGACACTTTTTAAAATAATTTTTAAATTAGAAAAGTGATGCACGCTTGTTGTAAAAAAAAAAAAAAGAAAAGAAAAAGAAAAAGAACAGTATAGAAACATATCAGAAAGACAATGCATGCTTCAAATCCCATCCACTCCACAGTCCCCCTCCAGGGGCGAGCTGGCAGTTTGGTGTTTATCCTGCAGGTCCCTTATAGCATTCACAGCTACACAGGTATGTGTGTGTGTGATGTTGCTTTTCCCCTTTTATCACGCTGTTTCGTTGAGAAGCGTGCTTAGCTAACTAAGTGTGTAGGCTCCAGAGTCAGACAGACCAAAGGTTACCACCTGTCAGGTCTCTTAGCTAAGTCTCTTGTGGGAAATGGGGCTAGCAGTGGTACTGTCATCTAGCAGGCTGTAAGGAATAAGGGAGATCACCCCCGAAAAGTGTTGAACCCCTTGTTTGACACATAAAGTCACAACGAATCTCCGTTACTGGTAGGAGCGTATATTTATTTTTTAATTAGGAAAAATTATTGTCCCATTACTATTCCATTGGGTGGATTTATCATTGTTTACTTCTTAAATCAATTCCCTGCTAATGGATATTATATTGTTTCCAAGTCCACTGTTAAAAATGGTGCCACAATGGTCATGTATATGTGTGCATCTGTGTGCATATTTGTGTAAGACGACGTGTGTTTATTTGTGAAGCTGCTGGGGCAACATAAATTTTGGCCACTCCTCTCTAACACTGGATGAGAGCAATCCTTTTCCTCTTTGCCAATCAAACAGAAGAAAGGTGATTTTAACTTCGACACATTATTAAATTATTAATAAGGCCAAGAATCTTTGCATATCTTTTATTAAACATTTCCGTTTTTTGTATAATGATCTTGTTTATTTTTTTTTCTTCATTTTATTAGCTGTGTGCCTTTTCTTGTTGTTTTGTGCATGCTTATTATTATTATGTTATGGATAGTGACCCTGTTTTATACATGTTGTAAATATCTTTATCTGGCCTGTCATTTGCTT
Organism: Rousettus aegyptiacus; assembly: GCF_014176215.1. NCBI lineage: Eukaryota > Metazoa > Chordata > Mammalia > Chiroptera > Pteropodidae > Rousettus > Rousettus aegyptiacus. The sequence continues at coordinate 26,755,306 of NW_023416284.1, read as the reverse complement.
TGTAACTATAGATGGGGCCTTTTGATATATGTAGTAAAATATATCCTTTAGGGGCACTGAGATCCAGTTCAGACTTTGAAAATTATTTGCCAATACTAAATCATACAAATATTCTAATAGTTCTGATATTTTCTTGTGTATATGTTTTGCGTGTATCGTTAATCCAGATAAACTTCTGTGTGAACGTGGTGCAAGTACTCTATTTAAAATAGAATTCTCCACCTCCTCTCACTTTGTATCTCATTTGTTGTCATACCATTTATTTTTCCTGCTTGTTTGTTTACTGTCTACCTCCCCTGGCTAGACCTTCAACTCCACAAAAGCAGGGGCCTTTTCTGTTTTGTTCACTGCCCAGACACAGTGTCTTATACATAGTAGGCATTTAATAAATATTTGTTGAATGGATAGACAGCCAGACAGAGCTGTTTAAACAGCTCTCCTGTTTAAATAGTCCATTCTTTCTCCATTAATTTGGAATTCCATCTTCAACAACCTTTTTTATTTCCTCTATCATTATTTGTCTGTTTATGTTTTTACTCTCTTCTTCAGTTTTATAATATGTAATTTTCTAGAAAATCATCAGTTTTCAAATTCATTGACCTCAAGTTATGTGTCAAATTCTCTTTAAATAATGTTCATGTACATGTTTCCATTGTTCTTCGTAACACTTATTTGTGATTCTGCTCTTCGCTGCTTATCAGATCAGCCAGCAGATTTTCCATTTTGTTGGTCTCAAAAATAGAGTGTGGCTATTGTGGCCTCTGTACTTTTGTCATTCATTTGTTTTTGTTTTCAACTTTATTCATTTCTTCCTTCTATACTATTTTGGTTTATTTTATCCTTTCGAAGCTCCCCAAGTTAGGTGCTTAATTCACTGAGTTGCAACCTTTCTTATGATATCACAAAAGCATTTAAGGTTTGTATTCTCTTCTAACTGCAGCTTTTGTTACAGTCCACGGAGTTTTAAAAGTGGGATTCTCAATGTTGAACATTTATAATACTCCATAATCTTAGTCCTCTTTGACTCAAGAATTAATTAGAAAAGTATTTTTAAATTGTCACATGCATAGGTTACTTTTTAAATTTTTGCTATTTGTTAATTTCTAATTTATTGCATTAAGAACTGAGACTATGGTATATGTGTTGGATTTTGAGTTTTTCTTGTCTGGTACAAGGACATTTGAGAAAAGGTGTTTTCTCTGGTTCATAAGTAGGTGTGAAGTTAGCCTCACTATCTTCAAATCTTCCATAGTTTTCGTTGGAGGTTACTTATACCATCAAATTGTGAGTAATGGGCTCAAAACTTTTGCGTTGTTTTACCTTCTCCTTGTGGTTCTAAGAATGTATTGTTTCATGTGTGTTACGCTTCTGTTGTTCATGGTGAAGGAAGGTAAAGGTTCATGATTTTTGTATCTTCTTGGAGAAGCAGACCTGTTAGCCATATAAAATGCCCCATTTTATTCTATTTAACATTTTTGCATTTTGGCTGATATTAGTATTGACTTTCTTGCATTCTTTTTGTTACTATTTTGCCTTTTATGACTTTTTGCCATTTCTTTGATTTCAACTTTTCTTTGTCAATTTGTTTTAAGTCAGTCACTTCCAAACAGCATATGGCTCAGTTTTTTATTTAACTTAACCTGATCTTTTGTCTTAATCACATTCTTGTATTTATTGATATGTTTGGTCTTACCTTCTTCATCTTATTTTATGTCCTTTTCTTATGATACTTATTTCAATCCCGTCTAGTTTTTCTTTCCTCACTCTTAATGCATTAAGTGAATTTTCTTTGTTCCTCCCCACCCCACAAGCACAGTACTTTAAAAGGCTCGTGTGTTATTTTTCTCTTTAAAATAATTAGCCTTCAATAAAAAATTAAAAACCCATACTTTTCTATTAATGTCTAGAATTAAATGGTGTCTACTTCCCAACAAGATGAGACCATCGTCAACATTTGTTTAGATTTGACTGTACATTTTTCTGCTTTTATTGTTTATCACTGTTTCCTATGTATCCTGTCCTGCCCTTTTCTTGAATTACTTATTCTGATACAATGTTTGTTTGGTTGGAGTAATTCCTTGAGTACTTTTTTAGAGAAAAGATAAGTGGGTGGTGTACTATTTTTAGTACCTCTCTCTTTGGCTTTGAGACTTGACTCAGTAAGAGATCTCAGGGTTTTAACTCTTTCCTCAGAGCTCTGTCAACTTTCTCTGTTGCCCTCTAGCAGTGGATGATGTGGATGTCAAGTCCAATGTCAATTTGATTCTCAAAACTTTTGTAGAGACTGTCAGAGATGAAGCTGAGTTTATTGCTTGCTTGTGTAAGGGGGAAGATCACCTCCGCGGAACCTTGACATGTCTGGAGGACCAGCACAAAGTAGGGATTTGCTGAAGTTCATAAGTCTCCAAGTGGGTTATATGGGACTGGTGGAAACAGGGAGGAGGAACTATGAGGCTAAGCAAAGGATTCAAGACAATCTCAGAGCACAAACTGTTGATCGAAGAACTGATGGATCCTTCAGGAAGTTTCTATAATGAACAGTCAAGCCATTTACCGGGGCTAGAGTGTCCTAGAAGAAGCAAGTCATGCTAATGAAGACAGTACAGAGTGCGGGTGGATGAATACTATTCCCCCCTCCCCGGCCTCACTTTAGTTTCTGGAAACATGAAAGATTTACTTATTATTCTTGGATTTCAGGCATCTCATTCAGCCTGCCCTGCCCAAGCTCCCACTGCCTCTGAATGAGTTTCCCGGGTGTCTGACAGGTGGGCTTTTCCCTACTCTTGTTGGGTGATGCTGGCTTAGCTCTGATTAGATTTTCTGTCACTCCCACTCATCTGCTTTTCCTCAGACTAGCTGACCAGCTGGTGCTACTATGGGTCTGTTCTTATTCGCACATTTCTCTCTTTATTTCAGCGGTGTTTGGTGGAGAAAAGGTAAACAAATGGACATAGTTAGCCATGTAGAACCTCAGGTGTGTGTGTGTAACTCAAAATGCAGGCATGTCCACCAGCTCTCCCACCTGCTTCAGGTGATGCTGGCCTCACTCGTGGGTAGGAGATCGGCAGCTTACCCTTTCCACCTCATGCTATCTCCTCGAGCCACACCCCTAATCTGACTGCATTACCTCACTGACTAAAATGATTCGATGACCTCACTCCACCACAAGATCAGGTCCGGGCTATCTCATATATCGAGTTCTTCCCCTGCCCAAGTCTTCCCTCATGAGCTATCACTTCCCCTCACCTCCAGTTATGTGAACAGCATGGAATTTCTTGAACGTTTGGCCAGTTAGGGGTCTCTGGTCTACTTCCTTTGTTTAAAACATCCTCTCTCTTTCTGTTATACATTCAGACACCATCCATATGGACTACCCTCTTGTCTATGCCTTCGCCATGTGGTAGCTTAGAACCAGCGATGCTGGAATGAATTTCTTTGATCCTTTGCCCCGTTTCCACCCCCAGATGTTATCCCCTTGAAGGTAGGGACTGAATCTTTGCTATCTTTTATCCCCAGCACCTACCACCACACCTGACCCAAAATAGGCACTGAATGCGCGCGCATCTGTTAAATAAATAAACAACCAAATTAGGTTCTAAAGAGAATTGTTCTACACTGACCATGAGACACCATACCAGGCTCTAGGGGATGAGTCAGACTGACCTGCCAAGGTGTGTGCAACCCACAAGGGGTATAAGACTCCTAGAGTCTCTGTGCACACGGGTGCTGTTATTTATCTTGAAAAGCACGACAAATATGCTCAGGGTATTTTAGAAAGGCAGGACTTAAGTCCAGTTTTGCAGAGCTGGCTGAGCCTTCTGAGGGAGGATGGGTAGGATTTGGCTGGGTAGACATGATCATAAGGGAAGGAAGTAGTATTTGAGTGAAGGCTCAGAAGTGGGCAATTGTGGACAGTGTTTATAAAAGAGCATGTTCTGAGAAATCAGTGTTTCTTCACTGGAAGGGATCAAGCACAGCCGTTTTCAGCAATAATTAAGATCTTTTGGAGAGTGTGAGGTCAGATCTGGGGGTGATGGAAAACTGTGGAATGACAAAGAGCTGGGACAACAGGACTAGGAAATGATAGGCAGAAGCCATGAGGCAAGTTCCACTGCACCGTTTGGTGGTGTGATGCTGTTCTGAGGTGTGGGACATGACTGGCTAGACTTGAGAGCAGCAAAGATGGTGGGGGGCGGGTGGAGGGCAGCAGAGGGGCTTCAGTTACGCATACATTCTGTAGAAATCAGAAGTGGGATGTAGTCGCCAAAACACTAACTATTCCAGGGCTATGTCAATAAAAAGCATGGTGCCCAAAAGAAGGAAGATGACAAAGCTCCAGGCTTGTGTGCAGATGACTCCAGACCTGGATTACTGGGTCCACTCTGGGATCATATCCATAGCAATTACAGCATCTGTACCGCATGCCAGGCATTGGTCCAGCCTTTATAGATATTGAATCATTAAAACCCCAGGAGGTGCTTGCCATTCTTAGCCTCCCCTTTACAGACACAGCAAAGCTAAGCAACCTCCCGAAGCTGCAGAGGTAATGAATAGAAGGGCTGGCTTGAACCCAGGCATCTTGACCCCAGAAGCCACATTCCAGCCATCACACCATACTGCTTCTAGCAGATAAACTAAAGTATAGTCCCAAGAGAGCAGCATGGATGTGACATACCACACCATACTCAACTAAAACATCTCGGGCTTTCTAGATCAGGAAGCAATTTTCCTCTGTATTTTCTTATTTGATCCTTACAATAGCCTGGAAGGTTGATTACTAAAAACCGATGCGCATTCATTCGTCTATTCATCCAGTAATTGTTGTTGAGCTTCTGCATTGAGTCAGGTCTCCCTTGGCCCTGAATGCTCTGTTTTGTTTGGTGACTTGGGGAATACAATGTGCTCTTATGTCTATTATTGTATTTAATTCTTACTCATGCCTGAATATGAGTCACTTTTGCAGGTTGCATTAGTTTTCTCTTGCTGTGTAACAAATTACCTCAAAATTAGTGACTTAAAACAACACCCATGTATTAGCTCACAGTTCTATATGTCAGAAGTCTGGCACAGAGTAGTGGGATTCTCCACTCAGAGCTGAAATCAAGGCGCTCCTAGGCTGAATTCTTGCCTGGCTGTTCTGGGGGAAAATCCCACTTTTCCAAGCTTATCCTGGTTGTTGACAGAATTTGGGTTCTTCGGTTGTAGGACTGAGGTACTATATTCTTTCTGGGTGTCAGCTGGTGGGGAGTGAGGTACTCTTAGCTCCCACATGCTGCCCTCAGGTTCTTTCCATAAGCCTCCTCTATCCTCAAGGCAGCAAATGCAAGTAAAATTCTTCTCCAGATTCTAATCTCTATAACTTTCTCTTCTGTGACCAGCCTGAGAAAACTCTGCTTTTGAAGGACTTTCTCATCTATGTCAAGCATATAGAATAATCTTCCTATTTCAAGGTCAACTGTGCCCTATAACACAACCTAATCATGGGAGTAAAATCCATCATATTCACAGTTCTGGGGATAATGCAAGATGTATACATCAGGGGGACAGGAAACCAGGAGAATCTGCCTGCTAAACTGGGTAGGGGGTGGCCACCAGGCCATACCGTCCTCCCTGGGGAACATGGGACTCTAGTCCTGCACCAAGGCAAGCAGCTTGGGAGGAGTTAGGGGCCTAGGCCTCCTGGCACCAGGTAGATATTGTTCTGTGTCTAAAGAAGCTGACCAAGCAAACTGCTTGACCATGTTTACTGACCTTCTACTGCAGGATTCGAGACACAAACCCAGCAGCCTCGAACTAGTTCATGGAGGAGCCTCAAGAGATACTGGCCAGGCAAGCTCTCCCTTCCAAAGGGAAGAGCAGAGAGTGAGCGGAAGGCAGCTGCAGCAGGAGTGGACATGAACTCTGGTTTTCAAAGAGAACAGCGTTTTAGTTTTGGTCATCGAAAGTGGTGCCTTCAGCACAGGTAAGAAACGGGCTGTCACTGCATATGCTTGCTGGGGGTACCATTTTGATCTTTCTTGCATAATCTTGCTAGTGCACTTCCTCTCTAAAGTATATTGTTATCACCATCATTATTATTGTTATTTTTGCTTTCCTTGAGCCTCTGTGAAAGTGAGAAGTTCTCAGGACTTCCTTGGCCAAGAATAGAGGCCTTGAGTGCCACACTCTTTTACTGCTCCTATGCTGTCTCCCCCAAAATACAGTCCTGTGTCTCTAATGCCTCAGTTTCGATTCTATCCCTGGCAGCAACTCCTCTTGAGGCACTACAGCCTCCCCACCTGCCAGCTCCATTGTGTCCTCCTGCTTTCCAGAGCTCCACCTGCTTCTCTGTCCCTCTCTCGGTCCTCCCCGCATGAAGGCTCTTGCCTGGGGTACCCCGGCCCACATGCTCCCTACTCGGAGGAGCACAGTGAATACTGAAGATCAAGGACGGTTTCAGCAGGGCCCTCCCTGTTATGATGAATTGAAAGGACATTGGGTTCTCAGCCCTGACTTCCCATTAGAATCACCTGGAGAATATTTTTAAATTCTAGTAGCACCTCCAGAGATACTTTATTTAACTGGCCTGGGGAAGGACCCCAGCACAGGGTCTGTGTGCGCGTGTGTGTGCGTGCGTGTGTGTGTGTCTTTTTTGTTCTTGGTGTGTGGTGTTAGAAGCTCATTGGGTCAGGAATATGTCTTATGTTTTGTCTAGCTGTGGATGCATCAGAATCACCCAGGGATGGGGAAGAAAGTGCTTAGTAGATAGATAGATAGATAGATAGATAGATAGATAGATAGATAGCTAGCTAGCTAGCTAGCTAGCTAGCTAGCTAGCTAGCTAAAAAGTGGATTCCCTGGCCCACCCATACTCTCTGCATCAGATCCTCGAGGATTGGAAACACAGGAATCTGTATTTTCATTCTGATGGAGCCAAAGTTTGGGTGCTCTGGGGCTTGGATGTGCTCATCCTGTGTTTGGGTCTGTGGGTTTGGCTGTGAGTCCCAGGTGGTGCTTCCCAGCCCTGTGTGCAGTGAACAGTGCCTACTCCCCTTTCCTCCAAGCAGAAGTTTTCTCATGAGAAGAGGGCAGGCCTCAGGCAGCCTTCAGAGAGGGCGTCACTTGTAGCTGCCTGAACAGTGGAGTGACTGGGCCCAAGCCTCCACCCATAGCTGGCCCACCCCACATAAGCTCACTGGACCCACCCATGACCAGGATTCTCAATGGAAGGGGAGAAATCATCCCCTGGACTCAAAGGAAGAACTGAGCAAATGAGCTTCATTTTGAGGGGGATGTTTGATGCGGTGCTTAATAGTGAAGGCTGTAGATCTTACGAGCATCAAATCCCAGCTACCGCAGTTGCTCAATCTCTCTACCTTGTCTTTCTCACTTGTGCAATGGAAAAGTAGTGGTTACCTACCTAACAGGACTACTGTGAAAACACAGGTAAGGGCCCTAGAATGGTGCTGGACACACAGCAAAGGCTCCTCAAACATGAGCAGCCCCTCTCACTCATGCAGGCAGCTCAGCCACCACCCTGTCCTCCCAGCGGCAGCACTGTGACATGTCTGCCATGCTCCGCTACTGGGTCCCAGCGCATAAGTCCGTAAGAGTCAGGGTGAAGAAAAGGAGTGGCACTGCACATGAGCCCTGGCACTTTACAGCCAAGATTGGGTCCTACAGAAAACCCAATGAAGCTGGTTCTATTGTTCCTTTTGTGAAAATAAGAAACAGCATGGAGAGGTTCGGTCATTTAAAGACAGTCACTCAGCCAGTAAGGAACAGCACTTTCTTCTCTACTAAGATGCTTCCTGAAGCAAGGCAGTGACAATTTCAAGGATAACTTTTCCCTCAGGAATATCTACATTCTAATCGGAATCAGTAGGGCCGTAATGAATGGTTCCCTCTTCTTTGGCATCCTGGGATACCTCGTGGTGCCTCAATTTAGCATTTGTTTCGTTCTGTATGTATCACATCCGTTTCTGGTTCTACTCTACTGGCAGTCTCAGGGCAGAGTCTGGATTTATTCAGCTAGGTGCTCAGTAGATACCTGAACTAGGCTGGAAACAGAAACCTCTGAGAGATGCAAGCAGAGATAGGGGGAAGCTGTCATGGGACATGCAGAGCAGGGAATTCTCTCCAGACCTGGCATGTGTCCTCCCCTACTTCACTCCCAAACTCCTTTTCTGTCCATGCGGGCTCTGTCAGCTGCATGGTAGAATCTGAAGGGGATGATACTTGGTCGAGGGAAATGAGCTGTCAGTTTCAGCAAGAAATCTGGTCCCCACCCCTTCCTGTGCTCTCCCTGGGGAATAAAAGCATCTGTGATTAATGGGGTGCTGACTCAGTGCTTCTGGAGTATCCAGGAGCTCATGGCCAACTGCTGGCCCAGCTTCCCCAAGTCATCAGGGAAGGGGCTGGAATACAGCATCCGAATGAGGTGGAAGGCTCAGGCCCGGCAGGTGCGTGTGCCAGCCAGGAGCCAGCACTGTGCCAACTTTCAGTGGCATCGCAGACTCTCCTGTGCTGGAGAAGCCCATTCACGCCATCTGAGAATATTTGGAATTATTTGAGGGTGGGGAGATGTAGAGTCAGAGCCCCCCTTCAGTAGGGGCCTGAACTGAAACTTTCTCCAGAATAAATGTGATTTCTGAATGAGTGACTAGAGGATGAACCTAATCTGAAAATAGATACGAGAACATTGACTCTGCTGCAAAGCTCTCTGCTAGGAGTTTGAAAACTTTTATAGTCTTGGAAGCCATTTTTAAAAGTCGAATCCTACATGGAATGCCAATAATATAAAACAGGTTAAAGTGGTAGTTTATTAATACATGTGTATTAGTACATATTTATTTTTAAGTTCGAAATTTTAAAGTCTATTTATTAAGAATGCCATCAATAAAACTATGACTCTGATGCATAAAGCATTGAAATCTCAGGGTCTAGATTGTTGGTGGGCAAATTACAGCCCATGGGCCTAACCCAGGCTGCTGCTTGATTTTTGTAAATAAAATTTTATGGGAACACAGCCATGCCATTCATTTACACATTATCTATGGCTGCTTTCCCACTCTAATAGCAGGAGTGAGTAGTTGTGACAGAAACTGTCTGTCCCACAAAGCCAAAAATATTTACTATTTGGCCCTTTATAGAAGAAGTTTGCCGAACTCTGTTCCAGATAATCACTGTATTGCTGTATCAGCTGTCACATTTAGTATCAGTTTTTTGTTGTTTTGTGTTATTTGGGGGGGGAGGTGGGGGACGGGGGGGCTTGGTTGTACAGTGTTAAGAAAATTCTAAATCATATCAATAAGAGGCTGCGAATGGTGGATTTCTTACATCTCACCTCGAAGTCCAGGATGGTCTTCAGTTCAATGTGATGTGGACATTTGGGAAGGGGTAGAAGGGAATTCTGGTTTGCATCACTGACAGTTTCAGACAACTGCTTGAATTCCTTCTTATTACAACACTCAGACAGGAAGGAAGCGCACAATCATTTATGACATTTTTGTGATAATTCATGTAATATGTTCTCATATCACTGAAAGCTTTCGAGTGTACTCATTCGCTTGGTTTGTGCAAGCATGTGTAGTCCTGAATTTAAACAACGACAACATAAAGATGCCCAGTAAAGAGCTCCGATCTTTCTAGTTGAAGACACATTTCAATACTGACGTTCAAGATCTACCCAGGCCTTAGTCGAAGGCCGGCACAAACCAAGTTAAGCTGGCCACACCCGTTGGCTGTGCTCAGTGTGTTGCAGTGTGCCGTAGACCATGTTGGAAGGTGTAGGTTCATTTTTCATAACAGTTTTAATAGGAGTCAAACTATATTTTTAGAATAAATTTTTCACCTGACACTCGAAGAACCTCTGAAACACTTCCATAGAACACAATTTGCAAACCGCCCCTTTGGCAAATATTGGTGGTTCTTATTTCTGTGCTTAAGGATAATGAGGAGCCGAGGATGCTGAGAGTTCGGAGGCGGAGGAGGAAGTAGTGAAAGGAGGCAGGGAGGGGGCTCAGCAGCGGAAAATGTACTCAGGGAACACAGAGAAGCTACCTGAGCTCCTGCCAAAGCTTAAGGTGTCTCCTAAAAGTATTATGACATAAACACAGCTCTCTGGGGCCACTTTTACGAGTTTCAGCCATCAGCTTAGAAGAAGAGGCTCAGAAGGACATGGGGAAAGTTCAAAATATACTAAGAGAAATGGGGGTGGGAGTGGAGGGAGCATACAAATGGTTTTGAATCAGTATGCAAAGGGCCTTTGAGGCCACTCAGGGTGGGGGACGAGGCAAGGGAGAGGAGAGGGATGGCAGAGGGGTCAGCTGGGTCGGCATGCCGGGCAGGCTTTGTGCAGGAGGAGGGCATGTGAGCATGGGCAGTGCTTATAAGTGGCCTGGATGGGGATGGATATCAGGGTCCCAAGGAGATGGTGGCTGGGGTTGGGCAGCGGCTTTGGGCATTCGAGGCAAAGCCCACAGAGCCAGGAATAAAACCCAGGAGTCCTGACCCCCAGGCTCCCGCCTTCCCTAGGTGGTACAAGGAAGGGAGGGTAAGGCCTACTGGCTTTGAGAAGCTGTGGGCTAGAGAAGGCCTCTTGGGGATAAAAAAGCACCAGTTCTCTCTGAGGTTTTGCTGCATACCCCATAGAAAAAAAGCATTTTTAGATTTTAAAAGGATGACCTCATTTTTTTCTTATTTACATAGCCCTGTTTGTTTATATAGTCCTTTAAAAATAGCAAACGTGTGCTAAGCTTAGTGCTCTCTCCCACCACCAGCGGCAAAGCCACTGTGTGGGGAGAAACACCTTTTTATCTAAGAGAGGGGCAGCCTTGTTTCCGAGGACAGATGGGAGCAAAACGGGACAGGTAGGAAGTTTCGTGGTTTTTCATGTCGCTTTTCCAAAATAGCCACAGTCCTGCCTCCCACTTCCTGCCTGACTCAACTCAGGGTAGGTTTTCTCCTGTAGAGAACTTGTGTTCTGTAAATTCTCGGGGAAGCTTGAGAGATTCATCAACATGCAAAGGTGCTCAACCCTGAAGACCGTGAGCCTGGCACTGGGTTTGCAGCCTGGCCCTGCTGCATACCATCTGTGTGACCTTGGGCAAGATACCTCACCTCTCTGTGCCCCGTCCATAAGATGAGACTAACAATGCTACCTGCAGTTGCCGTGCAGATTAAATGACTATATGAAGGCCTCAGTCCAATGAGGGCACACAACAACTCTTAATAAATCTCTTAACAAACAACTATCTTATCAATATCCATCCCTCATCTGGACAGTTATACCAGCCTCCCAATGACCTTCCATTCCCACTGGCTTGTCTGCTCTAGCATTGTCCCAGAGTGACAGAAAAATAAAACACAAATCTGACCATGCTGTCCCCATGTTAAATTCACCAATTGCTTCCAATGCCTATGGCAGGGATAGGCAGGACTTTTTTTCTCAATGGCCAGATAGTAAATATTTTAAGCTTTGCTGCCCAATAAATCTCTTTTGCATCTACTTACCTCTGCTGTCGTTTCGTGAAAGTAGCCGTGGACAGTGTGGAAAACAGAGGGTGTGGCTACGTTCCAGTAAAACGTTATGTACAAAACCTGCAGCAGGCTGGACTTGCCCATCTCTGACCTACGGGATGAGTCCAATGTAGCTCAGCATTTCCAATCCAGCCAGTCCCATCATCTGTCCCTCTTCCCCCTCCCCTGCTCCCGTGCAGAACCCCTCGCACTTTAATCCTTTGCACATGCTGTTCCAGGTTCTCCTCCTCTGCCCCCTTGCATGCCCCTCCCCTGTGATAGGATCTCTATCTTTATTTCTCCTCTGATCAAGTATATAAGTACCCTCTGTCTTTGCTGTTAGGGAGGGCGCGCCTCCAGGCAGGACTTCTGCCTTCCTCCTTTGCATGCTGCTGGGGTGCCTGTTTAGGTTTTAGTAGATGCTCAATAAGCATTTGTTATTGAACGCAAAGAGCTGCACGAGGGACAGTGGCCCTCAGGAAGCTCACAGTCTAGTTAGGAAGCTGGTATGTGAGCCCGTGCATATGTCTTTTGAGGACTGATGACAAATGGTGTTTCTGACCTGTATGGAGGAAAAAGAAGACATTTCAGTTGGACTTTGCAGGAGTGGGGGGCCAGGAAGGCTCTCTGTGTTGGGGAACTGGCAGGAGAAGAGCGGACTCAGTTCTGGGTTCAGGGTGGTGAGTGAACAAGTCAACCTGGCGACCGCTGAGGCCGATGGGACCTGCATCTGGAAAGCAGGGCTGTGATCTGATTAGGGAGTTGGGGGATAGTGAGGGACTTTGGACTTTATCCTGTGAGCCAGAATTTCTCCAAGTGTGATACACACGCACACCCTGCAACAGAATTACCCGGTGATTTGTTTGTTTGTTTGTTTGTTTGTTTGTTTGTTTTTAATGCAGATTCTGGGGCCTTATCTCAGACTGGAGTCTAGGAGGCTGCAGGGGTTAGGGCCATGGTCTGGAAGAAGGCTGCAACATGGTTGAGGTGATGGTCATAAGCATTCTGGAGACTAACATCACCTGTAGGGGTCACAGGCAGGCCGGGCAGATGTAAGGCAGGAATGAATAATCCTCTCCAATAGCAGACAAGGACAATCAAGCTCAGACATGGCAAGTGACTTAGGTCACACTATGAGTTACCTGCAAAGGTGGGACTACTTAGTTTGGAACAGGCTTCTCATAATCCCAGGGCCTGGGTTGGTCCTGGAGGTCTCACAGAGGGAGGAGGAACAGGCATGGTGAATGTCCTAGAGCCTATGACAGTCTGATACACAGTGGTACTTGGACAGTAAGTGCTGAGCAAATGAGGGAATGGCTGGGTAGATGGGTGGATAAGGATATGCAGGCAGAGGAGAGGAGTTCCCAGTTGGTTCGGATATTGTAAGCCTAGGGGTTTTGGAGAATGGTGGTATCAAAGGCAGAGGAGGGGAAAAGGTGACTTTGGTGACAAGCATATTGAATTTAAGAGGACAGCAAGTTGGCCAGGCCATGATGTTGGTAGCTGGAAATACAAGACTGGGGCATTCCAGGGCAAAGCAGGCGATGTGCGCAGCTGTGAAGACAATGCAGAGAGAGACAAGGAGGGGATTAAGGACCAAAGCCTGAGGAATGAGCACCCGCACCTGGGAAGAAAAGGCTTAGGTGAAAAGGAGACCTGCACAGAGAGGCGAGAGCAGAATCAGGCTGGGCTGGGACAGACCAAGAGAAAGGAGATTTGAAGTCACCCAGGTAACTCAGTTTGGGCCCCTCTTTAGAAGAAAACTAGTCTACCTCAAAGAAATTGTGTCCTGGGTAAATAAAAGTGTCCATCCAAATAAAACTGAAATCACGAGTTTCTGCTTGATCGAGGTTCGCGCTCCCGCCAGCATAGCTGCAGGTGTGGGCGAGCCAGGGAGAACCGGGACCGCCCGCCCCGCCTGTCAGGACAAGCCCTGCCGTTCTGTCTCTGCTAGGTTGTGGCTGGCATGTGTCCTGGGATCATCTTGTTGCTCGGAGCCTTCCTCTTCCTCCCCTGTGACTGTCTTAGCTCCTTTCCCCATTCCCTTCCATCTCTTTATCCATTCAACAGATATTCATGACTGGGAATAAAGCTCTGTGCAAAGGACCTCAGCTGTGGCCCCCATGCCCAGGGGCGCCTACAAGTCACCCACTGAAGAGCTTTTAAATATGCATATAAATTTCCGGACTTGCAGATTCAAGGTGCCTAAAAGCCAGGAGGGGCTGCCATGCTTGGGTCCTCACAGCTCCATCAGAGCAGCCTCTGTGGCCAACTTTGTGGCCACCTCTCTGGCCACCTCTGTGGATTCGCTGTTCTGGAGCAGCTCTGCCTGGGCTGGGTTTAGGAGGCTCTGAGGCCCAGATCTGGGTGTTTCCTCCATGAAGCCCTGAAAATACGGTATCTGGGAAGCCTCCCAGCTGGCCTCCCTGGGGCCTTCAGAGCCTGTTCCTCTATTAGTCCCGCATGTACCACCAAACTTGTCCCCTCCCCACTCACGCACTATGTCATGGTGATACCAGGACCACCATCGCCATCATCCATCCTCAGACCAGCCCTGCCCAAACACAAGGTGCCACGCACCATTCTAGATGACAAAACATAAAAATCCCTGCCTCTTGGAGTTACATTCTAGTAGGGGAGAATAGACCAACGTATTGTCACCGTATCACATACTGTATGTTTTGTGAGATAATAAAGATATGAATCCAATGTCAATAAAATAAATATAAATATATTATCTTTTACTTATGTAAAATATATAGTATGTGGCAAGATGGTAGTGAGAAAAGAAAAGGCATCAGGTGGTCGGCAGGGGTGGGATTGTGCCAGGGGGACAGCAAGGAGGCCAGTGTGGCTAGGAGGAGAGGTGCTTAGGAGGAGAGGAGGCTGGAGAGGTGACAGGAAGAGAATGTGCAGATAACTGAGAAACTGCTGGAGGTCCAAGCAAAGAGGTGCCGCCTTGGCTGCGTGTGGAGACCGCTCTGCAGGAGTCCGGGGCAGCACAGGAGACCAGGTGGGGGGTGAGGGGGGGCTGGTGCCATTGTCAGGTGATAGTGTTGCAGACCAAGGTGGCAGCTGTAAGGGTGGTGGCAAGTGGTTGGATTCTGGATACAGTGAAGGCAGAGCTGACGTGATCCACTGACGGATGGGATTCAAGGTATAAGAGAAAAAGTTTAAAGAAGAGAGCCCTGCTGCTCACTCAGCTATCAGGTTAGTCAGCCTCTCGAAGCCCCTGTTTTCTCATCTGGAAAATGAGGTAGTTGGATAGATAACTTCCAGGATCTCCTTTGGCTTGAAAACTCACTACTTCAGCTTGGATCACTGGTAGCTGGAGTGGTCAGGGAAGGCTTTGGGGACGTGGGATGTAACTGGTGCTTAAGAAAGAAGGGGAAGGCTTAGACTAGACACAGCGGACAGAGGAAGAAGGCGAGAGGAGCTTTCCAGGCAGAGGGAATGGCAGGAGCACAGTCTGGGAGGCAGGATTTCAAGGCTTGCAAGCGATATCCGAGGAACAGTGGGCAGACCCCGTGGCTGGGGCCCACGGCTTCGGTGGGAGGTGCCAGGAGCTATAGGGATGGGCACACTACACCCTTTGGAATAAACCAGCAGGTTCAGGGCCCAAGTATTTTTTGCAAACACTGAGGCCCTCAGTTTTGAGCATTTTCAGATGGACATGCTGAGGCAGGAAGGAGCAAGGCTTGGCTCCTGTCCGGGGAGAGTTAACCTCCTGGCCCAGCATTGCATAACCACAGAGTCTGCTGAGCGCAAGGAGACTCTTCTGTATGGCAGCCAGAGTGGCAAGCCTGGTGGCTCCGGGCTCTGGCACCGACCCGCAGCGGAACAAACAGCCCTCCCTTCCTAGATAATGGCCCTCATTGAGCATTGTGTCCATGGCCAGCGCCCAGCACAGGGCAGCTCAGCCTGGGTAAGTTTCCTCTCTTGGCTGCTTAGCAAAATATTTACACTCTGCCTTTCTAGTAAGACAGTTCCTAGGAACCAGCAGGCAGAGGGAGCTGGAGAAAAGCACACCCCAGTGGCCCTGCTCCCAGCTCTTAAAAATGCAGCCACACACCCGATGCTTGAGCCTGGGTTGGTCATTGCCCTCAGGGGCTCTTTTGAAAAACAATGGATTGAGCTAGAAGATTATGAAGGTCTGTCTGGCTCCAAAATCATTGGCATCTTTTCTGAGTAAAGAATGAGCTTTATTTTTTTCATTGTGTGGGGGTAGAATTTGGTTGGTCTTTAATATCTCGCTGAGGGCCTCTTTCTCAGGAAGGCAAGTGTGTGACATGCAGGGAGCTGAAGATAAGAACTCTGAACTCTACCTACTTGGATCTCTCCTGCTGCAGTACTGACATCAGAACGATACTGTCCCTCTCCGCATGTGTCTTTCAGTGGGGAAGAGGTCACACCAGAGAGTGCTGTACTTTAAGAGGTGTCTGGACCAGCTGTAGGGAACATGCCACTATGTTGTTAGAGGAACATTTGAAGAAACTGGGAAAGAGAAGACTGACCTCAATCATCACAAAGGTCGTTCTGGAGAAAAGGGGTCAGAGGTGGTCCTTGGGACAGAATCAAAACCAGTGAGTGAAAATCACGTGGCTCATCATTCGGAAGAACTGCGAACAATAGGCCACGTAGCTATTCCAACCCCAAACACACATACCCTTTGACCATGGCCCCACTTCTTGTAATCCGGCCCATAGAACAATAGCACCAGTCTGTAAAGATATGTGTACAAAGGATGTTTACTGCAAAATTCTAGTGGCAAAAAAATTATAAAAAATATGAAAACTTAATAGTAGGGAAAGTTCGAAAGTGTAATATAGCCAAACCTTGGCCAATTGTTCAGCTATTAAAAAGAGGAAGACAGACCCTGTCTCTGTTTAGAAAAGCAGTTAAAGTGCAGTGGTTAGGAATACAGGGTCTGGAGACAGACTGCCAGGGTTCAGATCTGGATTCTACCACTTACGAATTGTGTTATATAACCTCTCTGACCATCAGTCTTTTCGTGGTAAAATAAGGATTATAATAGTGCCTGCCCTATAGGCTTGATGCATGTGAGGTGCTTAGAACTGTACCCGGTGTATTCTAAGTACTCAAAAAAAAAAAAAAAATGGTGGCCTTTGACCTAGAAAATTCTCCATGAGAAAAGCACGGTGCAGAGAAATGTACGTGGGGTGATTTTATTTTTATAAAAACAAACAAAAAAATGTCTCCTCCACCTTCTTGGGAAAAAGAAAAGAGCAATTGCTGCTGCCCCAGAGCATGAGTGGCCCTCTGAGAGCAGCCCCTAAGGGACGCTGGAGGCTTGTTTGAGAGCTTGTGCCAATGACCTTGGAGGTCTCTTCTAACTCCAAGGCTCAGACTTTGTGGCTCCCTCTTGGCAATCTCAAAGTACATCCTCGCCTGGCATCTGAGCCAACATGATAGTCTGTTGTTCGCAAAATGTATATGCCGAGACTAGTCCTCTTTGCAGGTAGAAGACAAAGAAATGGGTTGGTGGCTTGGTTTTACAGAAGCACTCACTGCCCTGACATGGTGCTCATCCCTGGAGCCCATGTGGATCCAGTTGGGGTTCAGACCCAGTTTGGTCTGTGTGAGTCACACCAACAATGCCATGGCCTGGTTCGAGATGGACTCTGCCTCAGTTGGCCTCAGTTCATACTCATGTTCACCACCCAAGTGCCACAGGCTTTTGGAGTGGAGGGAAAGATGACACACTGAGACGACCCCCGGCTGGGATATACCAGCCGTGGAAATCAGCGCCATTTCTTCCACTTCAGTTAGAGCCACTTGAGATGGGGCGCAGAATGTTCTATTAGCAGAGAGAAAACACACTTGTTAAAGGGATACTAGATTTACTCGTGTATTTTAACAAATACATTTAAATTTTTAAAAATATTTCAATCAAACAGCAACAACAAAATAGACAATGATATAATTAACAGCAGTTAACCTACCATCCCACTTAAAAGAGACTGCAACAAATACAGGGGAAGCCACTTCATAGCCCTGCACAATCGAAGGTCACATCTGTCCTCCAGAGGTGACCATTATCCTGAACTCAGCTTTAACATCCCACAGTTGTTTTCTGCACACCTACTAGGTACCAGACAGAGTGCTGGATACTAGATTTACCCTGGTGAACAAAACAGACAGTTTCTGCCCTCACAGGGCTCCTGCAGGGTCAGGTGAGACCCCGGTCCCTCTCTCAGACTCCTTCAGTGAGTTTCAGTCTTTGGCTATATATTTGCTCACTGATCCATCTGGGGAAGTGAGGAAGGCAAAGCTGGGAGAAGTCTTGACACCTGCCCTTCCACTAGCCTTGTTATTTGGGGCAAGAGCCTTCTGCTTCCTGGACCCCAGCATCTTTATCTGTCACACATGAGCTTTAAACTGGATGCTGCTCAAGAGCCCTTCCAGCTCTATGGTCCAGAAGACCGGCTCCATCACTCCATCAGAAGGAGGAGGTGAGGCGGAGCTTTGCCATCCAGTGCATGGGATGGGAGGATGAAGGGTGAGGGCTTATTTCTCAAGTGCAAGACATGAAACACTATAGAACATGAGGTGATTTCAGGGGAACATGGGCGAAATTCTTTATTTTAATAGTAAGTTATTTAATTCAATAAAAACGTAGAGTTGGCAGTTACACCTATGATCCCTGTTGCTTAGGACAAGGCTATGTTTTAACAAGTCAAATTCAAGTCAATGTAAATTAAAATATTACATAAATAACAGTACAGATGGTATGTGTTTCTGGCAAAACTTGGAATGATGGTCACCAAATGGCATAGTGTTTCTCAAACAAGAGCTAATGATGTAAAGGGTGGGGCCCACCTGGCAACTTAGACAGCATCAAAGTCAGCCCAGTGTTGGCATGTTGGAGCCCAAGACGCATTGGAGGAATGACTTAAATGAATGACTCCCAGTTGAAAACAGCATGAGAGAAATTCCCTTCAGATCCTAGTGCCAAGAAGAGTCTTGCATTTTCTGAGAAACAGGTGTGTTTATCATCAGGACATGGAGAATGTGCGACGAACTGTGTTGTCCTTTTTTGGCTGCCAGGAAGCTTTACCCTCATCCCAAGGCCCAAATAGAGCCATATGTGGAGCCTTCCAAACTACTCGTCCATGCTCGTCTGTCTGTCTATCTGTCTGTCTGTCTGTCTGTCTCTCTCTCTCTCTCTCTCATCTAGATCTTCTGTCTTCCATGGAATGACAAATTACAAAAAATATGATTCCTCATTTTTAATTCGTGTTTTTGTAAACCACCTCAGCTCTCCTGTGGAATAAAGCAAGTTAAAATTGTTTAAAAAAACAAAAAGAGATTTAACTAATTAATTAAGCAATTGATTCATGCCCACATCGCCTGAGACCGGAGCATTCTTTCTTGGCTCTACTCAGCCTGCAGGATTTCCTGCCAGAAGCTTCTCCCCAGCTAGAAGGATGCCTGGGTTAGACAGAGAGGGTGGTTAAGTGGTTGGGGTGGCTGTTGCCTGTTCTGCACCCAGATCTGATCCAGTCAAGCCCTGGGGACCGACACCTCCTGTTGAGCTTTGAGGCCACCTCGTAAATGGGACTGTCCCTTTGGATTCAGAACGGAAGGCCCGGGGCTGGCAGCCTTAACACTCCTCTCTTCCCACCAGAGAATCGGGTTTGTAGGCAGCTGCTCCCGTGGGCTCTCCCAGCCCCCAAGGAACATTCTAGTGCAGTCCCCATGTGATTGGTTTCTAACCGCTGGTTCTGCTGCTGGCCTCAGACTTCGTGCTGTGACTGTGCTCCCCCATCTGACTCCCACACTGCCCCACCCCATGCTGTCCCGATGGCTCATAGCGGCTGGCTCTGACCTATATGATCTTACAGGCATTATGGCCTCAGAACCCCTGGGGGCCAGGGTGCTCCAAGAGACAGCATGAAATGCTGATATTTTTAAAGCAAATGACTAAAAACATTATGCTAAATGAAAGAAGCCAGACACAAAAGACCACGTATTGTATGATTCCAGTTATATGACATGTCTAGAATAGGCAAATTCATGGAGATAGAAAGTAGATAAATGGGTGGTTGCCGGGTACTGGGGTGGTGGGTTGTAGAATCTGGTGTGACTGCTAATGGGTACAGGGGTTTCTTTTTAGAGTGATAAAATGTTTTGAATTAGATCATTATGATGGTTGCATAACCTTGTTACTATGCTAAAAAACACTTAATTGGACATTTAAAATGGTGAATTTTACTGTGAATTATACTAGACTATACTATACTAGCAGTTTCCAAAAGTTATGTTATGAAAAAAGTTAAGTTTATGAAAGAGACACTCAAAATCTAGAAAATCCTATTTGTTAACAAATCTGTATACTCTCTTGTGTGAAGAATTAATATACCCCCTTTTTCCACAAAGGAGTTAAGGTGACTTCTGTAAAGCATCCATTAACTAAAGTTTTCCACGATTATAACTTCATTCATTCATTTACTTACAAACACCAATGAGTGTCTACTATGGAGCAGGCACGGAGAACATAAAAGTGATCAAAACACAGCCTCTGCTCTCTAAAATCTGCAGATGGGCATGTGACATGTGAAACTATTAGTACAACGTCTCAAGCCCAGTACACGCAGTGAGCAATCAAGAAGTGGCAGCTGTCATTGCCACAAGAGAAGGGACCTATGAGTGGCCTGGGCAGGAGAGCAGGGGTGTGATCCCATTTGGGAAAGAGAAATCACTCACTTGGGCCAAAACCTACTGGGAAGCCCATTTGGAAAGGACTACCACATGTCAGGAAGATTTAGAATTCTTGGGAAGGGAGTGGGAGTTCCTGCAGGCAAGTGAGCAGGGCTGTGCCTTGCCTGGCATCCAGGGAGATGACTCAGAACCCAGCACTCCTGGCTGCGCTCCACCACTCCCTCCAAAGGGCAGCCCCGTAGTCACCCCTTCTAGCTGCCCCCGAGCCTCTCAGGGCTGCATATTAGGAGGAGGTGCTGGATTTACCCCACTGAACTGGCAAAGACAACAACTAGAAAAGGCTGCCCCATTTCCACAGGACAAAAAAAGAAACGCCATTGGGTTTTCTGAGATTCTGGGTGAAGGGAAAAGGGGACCAGGATTTCCGGCTTTCAAGGCCCCATCTCTGCCCATCTTCTCAAATGCAAAGATAAAGGGTAGGGATGGGGGCTGGCGTCATAGTGCTGTGGAGAGAGGTGCATGGGAGGGTGATTCTACGCTTAGTGAATTCATTGTTTTATTCAACATACGCCTCCTGATTCCCTGAGTTCAGGACACCATATTTGCCAGGGCTCAGGATGGGGTGGAAAGATAGAAATGAGTCAATCCCGGGTATAGACTTAGGGAGAGCATTCTCTTGGAGAAGGATGGCACTAAGGATGAGAGGCCTGAGCCATGGATACAGCCTGGCTACTTTCTAGCGTGGTCATCGGGACAAGTCCCACAACCTCGTGAACTTCTATGTCCTCATCTGCAAAATAAAGCCCTTCCCAGAGGACTATCTTGAGGAACTTTTCAATTATGAAGCGATATTCAGACATTGTGTTTACAGTCTAAGAGAGGAGATGGAGCATCAACAATAGGTTCTCTCTGCAGGGAAGAACCTGGTTAATTAGATGAGGTGGTGACTGTAGAGTCTTTGGTGTGCTATAATCACAGCACCCATGCAAAGTGGCATTACTACTACTACTACTACTACTGCTACTACTACTATTATTATCATCATCATCATCATCATCATCATCATCTACAATAGAGGTATAAGCACATTCCAGAGGAAGGGGGAATTAGTACTGTCAGGGACACTGGGGTCCCCAGGAGGAAGTTGACAGGGTGACCAGTAGTACTTGGATGGACAAAAAAGAGAGCAGAGCAAAGGCGGGCCTTAGGCCATAGCCAGGAGGCAGAAAGGATGGGAAGAGTTAGGCTGCAGGTGGGAGGGAGTGGGAAGAGGGAGGTCAGGAGTTTGGAGAGGTAGGGGCAGGGTCATAGAGTGGAATATCACAGCCGGGCAAGAGGGTCAGGTCAGGTCATATCCTAAAGAACAGCCTGGAATGTCAAGAGGGGGTGTCCATAGCCACACAGACTTAGTCGGAAAGTTCATTGAGAGCTAGCATCAGGCCTTCTGGGGTGAGTGGGCCTTGGAGCAGCTGATGTACCCAGGCTAGGTAATGTAAGTATCCAGAATATTAGGTCAGATAAGGTTCCTAGAGGCCACCTGCGCAATACCCTGTTTTTGAAATATGGGAGCAGAGATGAATGTCCAGGTAGCCCATTAAAGGGGGTGCAAAGCCAAGTCTCTAGCTCCCGAGGCTTGGGTCCACCCCTATACCTGGAGCAAAATTGTAGTGTTTCCTTGATGAATTGTGTGGGTGCTGCCCATGGACGTTACATGGGGCAGTAGCCAGGAGCACACACTGTGCAGCCAGCCACCTGCCTGCCCTGACTCTCAGCCCCACCCTTCATTGAATATGTGCCCATAGGCAAGTCTCAGCTGCCTCATCTGGCAACTGTGCTCTCCACACTGTAGACTCCGAAGATGATGGCCCTCGGCTGGAAGGGCCCATCTTCCCCCCTGGTGTGTCGGTATCCTGGAAAGGATATTGGCCTCTCTGCTAATGAGTCACAATGCAACAGTTTCCTAACTATAGAGCACAAGTGTCCACCTCCACATCTTCCCCAGGAATTGTTAGATGACAGAGAAAGCCATTTTTGAAAGGATGACATCATAATATTGGAAAACAAGAGAGATTGCCATCTGTGGACCAAAAATGTTAATGTCTTAAGAAGAAAGAAAACCCGTGAGATCGCATCAACGGAGAAATCAGAGCAGAAGTCACGGCAACCTAGTGTCTGACCCCAGAGTCCTAAGTGATTTTTATCCCAGAAAAGCCAAGCATAGTTCAAGTGAGAGCTAACAAAACAAAAAGCAGGAAGGGGCTGCCAGGGTTGCAAAGTCTCCGAATAAACTTTTTAGAAGAGCCAGTAAAATTTAACCCAGCTAGTGGCAGGCCAAATCCCAGCAAATGCTAAAGAAAGTAATGGGGCCAGGGTCCAAGAAAGGATCCCAGCTGAGGGGGATCCAGACCTCCTAGCCAACTGCGTGTAGGAGCAGGACACAAGCAGGAAAGTATGGCAGTGTCGTCTCGGGAGACGTCTACTACTGTCTGCCAAGGAGCAACGCCTTTCTTTTAGCAATCGCTGAAGTTCCCTGGCCAGCTTCCTCTCTAAAGTCCTTAAAGAGAGACTTGCTATCATAATGCTTCACCCTTGTACATAGAATCCTCCCATCAGATGGGTTCACGATTCCACCATCACATTCAAGCGTAAACCTGTCTGAAGACTAGACCAAAGACCTCACAGGAAGGCCTATCTGGTTCATTGTTTCACCAATATCCTTTTTGTCTTCTTCTGTAGTGATAGACATTTTAGCTGGGCACATGCCACCCAGCTAAAGGTTACATTACCTAGGCTCCCTAGCAGCTAGATGTGGCCAATGGCTGGTGTGAACCTAAATCATACATACACTTCCAGTCTTGCCCTCCCCTTTCTCTTTCTTGCTGAGCAGGGTGTGGACGTGATGGTGAGAGATGGAAGCCAAATGTTGCACATGACAGAAGAGTAAGATTAAAGATACCCACACTGTGAAGCTACCACATCAGCCCACAGCCACTTACACTCGGACTGTGACATAAGACAGAAATAAACTGCCGTCTTGTCTAAGCCACTCTTACAGTCAGGTTCTTGTTACAGGAGCTAGAACCTGTATCCTAACACATACACGAAATTCACAACATAGTCCTCCATACGTAAATCTTTA
This sequence comes from Rousettus aegyptiacus, assembly GCF_014176215.1. Taxonomy (NCBI): domain Eukaryota; kingdom Metazoa; phylum Chordata; class Mammalia; order Chiroptera; family Pteropodidae; genus Rousettus; species Rousettus aegyptiacus. Next base: position 26,731,986 of record NW_023416284.1, on the reverse strand, counting down.
TGGACAACCAGGATCACTAAACAATAGAAGAAAACCAATAGCAGAATGAGAAAGCCTAAGATAGAAAAAAAGAAAAAGAAAAAAGTGTTCAGTCCAAAGGAAACAGATAATTCAAATAAAAGAGAACCTTAAAATAAATGATCATTATTATTTTTAGCAATAATTGAGATTATTTAGTTTAATAGAAATGAAGTAGTTGCTATGAAGATAGAGCAATCAGTGAAAAGAAGAATAATTACTGAAAATTAAAAATATGACTCGTGGAAAAAACTCAGTGGATGAACTGAATGACACAATGGATATGGATAAAGACAGGTTGATGATCTAGACATTAAAACTAGAAAATATCCCAGAATGTACAGCAAGATATCAAGAACAAAGTTAAGATTCACGGAGGATAAGTCCAAAAGGTTCAATATCCATCAAAAAGGAAATCTAGAAACAGACACCACAGACCATGGCAGAGGGAGGGGGAGGGGTAGAAATAGTCAAAGAAATAACAAAAGAAATTTTCCTCAGTTGAATACACATGTATTTTTAAATTGAAAGAACACACAGAATTCAGGACAGAATTAGTGAAAAGGAAATTTAGACCCATCTTGTTGAAATTCCAAAACATTAAGGATAAAAACCAAAACGCTTCCAGAGAGAATCAAAACTTACATCAGAATTTCTCATTTGTAACACAGCCAGGGGTCCAAGGACAGTGGGGTAGTACTTTTAAAAGTCTGGAGGACAAAGAGTTTGAACTAAGAATTCTATCCCCCCAAACTCTGAAAATGAAATAAAGACTTTTTTTAAGAGTTCAGAAAGTTTATCACTCAGTCACCTATATTTTCTGGAAGAAGAAAAAAAAAAAACCTCCTAGAGTTCTTTCTATCAATCAAAAATGGAATCCAAAAAGACGATGACATGGAATTCAAGAAACAGTAAAGGAAACCATAAATACTTTGAAGGAAAATTGCTCCTTGACTTGTGGAAGACTGTTCTTGTGATGAAGTTTCAGTCATGTGGAATTGCATTTCTTTCTCTTGGGTCCATTCATACTAAGTGGTTCCCCAGGAAATAATATCTTCAAAATCATACTATATATTAGCTTCAATTTTTAGAATTAACCTATAGACTGTATAATTATAATATAAAGGAGAACGTAAATGTTATGAAACTTATCAGTGTAAAAGTAATAATATATAAGTAACAAATTTAAAGACGGACAGGAGAAAGGGTATGGAAAGAAGGTAATGTGCACAGATTTCTTCATTGTTCACAGCAGGAAGTGAACAGATACTTGGAGCTGACAGGACAGGATATAGCAATTTAAGTATTTGAAGACGCTAAAAAGGCAACTGCCAGAATAACCAAAAATGTATAACTATCAAAAATGGTGAGATGGAATAGAAGGAAGTTGGAGGAGAGGGTAAATACAAAAAAAATTTTTTTAAATCCTTAAGCTTTCATAGCAGAGTTAGTACCATAATAAAGTGAGAATGGTTTCAAAGTCTGGGGCCTGGAAGACATCAGACTTCGGGGAAATTAACAACTTCCGAAGAAACAAACTCTATGACCACACCAGTACTATATTTCATCAGTACTTGCTGCGATACAAAGACTCCTGTCTTGTGACTCCAAGCATCAGACGTGTTATGACTGTGTTTAGAACAGATGTTTATAGAGAACTCATTTAAATAACACATCTGAAGCCTGATTTGATTCACGTCCTCAGCCTCTTCTCCTACCACTGTGTTCTACACGTCTGACCCTCTAACCCCACTGAACTACCTGCCTTCTCACACCCTCAGGGATTCCCCTAGTGTCACCCTGCCTTTGCCCACACTAGTCCCTTTTCTACAAGGTGAAATTCCATTTGTCCTTTGGAGCTCAGTGTACCATCTCTAAATCCTATCCTCCTAAGCCCTTCCTCCCCACCTGCAACCAGTACTCTGAACCTGTTTCCATCACGGCATCATGGCATCTACCACATTTATGTCTCTCTCCTTATACGCTTTGTATTTTTAAGTGCAAAGTCCATGTCTTTCTTTAAATTGAGGTATAACATACATACAGTTATGCACACATATCATAAGTGTACAAGTCAAATAGTTTTTACATATATACACCCATGGAATATGTGACTAGCCAGATCAAGATGTAGAACATTCTGTCACCCCAAAAAGCTTCTGCCTGCCCTTTCCTGGTCAGTAAACTGCCCCACCAGAGCTAAGCACTATTCTGATTTCTAATATCATAAAATTAGTTTCCCTGTTCTTGAACTTCAGTTAAGTGGAATTATATAGCGACAGTCTTATTGTGTCTGAATTCTGGTACTTCTTATTGTGTCTATGAGATCCATCCATATTTCTGTCAGTAGCGGTACTTTGTTCTTTTTTTATTACTATGTAATAATTCTTGTATAAATATACCACAGTTTATATATCCATTCTATTTGTTAACATTTGGGCTGTTTCCAGTATCTTGCTGTCATGAATGAAGCTGTTATGAACATTCTTGTTTGTGTTTTTTGGCAGATGAATTGCGCATTTCTGTAGGATATGTTCTTGGGAGTGGAATTTTTGGGTTATAGGGTAGGTGTGTGTTTGGCTGTGAAGATTTTGCCAATCAATTGTCTGAATGGTTATGTCTATTTACCTTCCCACCTACAATGTACAAGAAGAGTTCTAGCTGCTCCACATCCTTGCCAACATTTGGTATCATTTTGTTTGTTTCACGTTAGCCGTTCTGGTGAATGTGTGGTGGATTTAATTTATATTTTCCTAATGAGTAATGATGTCGAACACCTTTTCACATGTTTATGGACCATTAGACAACCTCTTTTTTGAAAGAGCCCGTTCAAATCTCTTGCCATTTTTAAAAATTGTGATAAAATACACATAAAATATATATCATCTTAATCCTCTTTAATTTCAGTGGTGCTGAGTATTTTTACATTGCTGGCAATATGCACGATTCTCCAGAACTCTTTCCATTTCGCAAAACTGAAACTCTATACTCATTAAATAACAATTCCCCTTGCCTCTCCTCACCACCCCCCAGCCCGGCAACCACCATTCTTTCTGTCTCTAGGGCTTTGATTATTCTAGTTACCTCACGTAAGTGGAATCATACAGTAACTGTCTTTATGTGACTTGCTTATTTCACTTAGTAGAAGGTCCTTGAGGTTCATCTACACTGTAGAATGTGTTCAAATTTCTTTCCTTTTTAAGTCTGGATAATATTCCATTGTATGTCTATACCACATTTTGTTTATCCGTTCATCTGCTTATGAACGCTTGCCATTGCTTCCACCTTTTGGCTATTGTGAATAATGTTACTATGAAAATGGCTGTACAAATATCTCTTTGAGACTCTGCTTTCAATTTTTTGGTGTATATACCCAGAAATGGAATTGCTAGATCACGTGGTAATACTATTTTCAATTTTTTTGAAAATCGAAACCACCATACTATTTTCTATAGAGGCTGCACCATTTTGTATTCCCGCCTGCAGTGCACAACGGTTCCAATTTCTCCGCATTCTCACCAACACTTGTTATTTTCCATTTTGTGTTTTCGGGTTGATAGTAGCCATCCTAATGCAAGTGAGGTGATATCTTGTGGTTTTGGTTTGCGTTTCTCTAATGAATAGTGATGTTGAATATCTTTTCATGTGCCTGTTGGCCATTTATATATATTCTTTGGAGAAATATTCAAAGGGCTATTCTAGTCCTTTACTCACTTTTTAATCTGATTGTTTGGTTTTTGTTCTTGATTTGTAGGAGTTCTTTATATATTCTGTATATTAACCCCTTATCACATACATGATTTGTAAATATTTTCTCCCATTTTGTAGGTTGCCTTTCATTCTGTTAATTATGCCATCTGATGCATAAAAGTTTTAAATTTTGATGAAGTCCAGTTTATCTATTTTTACATTGCTTGCCTATATTTAGTGTCATATACAAGAAATCATTGCTAAACCCAGTTTCATGAAACTTTTCCTTATGTTTTCTTCTAAGGGTTTTATAATTTTAGCTCTCACGTTTAGGTCTTTGGTCCATTTTGAGTCAACTTTAGCCAAAAGTTAATTGAGATGCCTTTTTAAAATTCATTTTTATAAGTTTTTTATATTCTGGATGAGTTGTCAAAATGTATTGTGAATATCTTTCCCCAGTCTGTGGTTTGTCTTTTAACTCTATTCTTGGTATCTTCTGATGAGCAGATTTTTTTCATTTCGGTGAAGCCCAATTTATCAGTTTTTTCTTTTATGATTATGTGATTATGATCTTTGCAAACTGTGTAAGAAATCTTTGCTAGATCCAAGTTCAAAAAGTATGTTTTTGTGTTTTTTTTTCTATCAATTTATGCTTAATCTATTGTATTTGGGCCAGTCATCCATTTCACATTAATATTTATATATAGTGTGAGGGAGGGGCCTATTTACTTCTTCCTTATAGATACCAAATTGCTTCAGCACTATTTATGGAAAAGATTATCATTTCCCCACCAAACACAATAACACCTTAATTATAAATTAAGTAACTATATATGTAAGAGTCTGTTTCCTTACTTTATTGTCTCCATTGATTTTTTTTTTAATTTCTCCCTTTGTTGATATCACATGGTCAACATTATAGTAAGGTCTGTTTTCATATTACTGGCCTGACATTGAAAAGGTTCACCTAATGCTTAAAGACTGAGTAAATAAATGAAATGAACTTCAAAGTGATCATTATAACTACTGTATTATTACGAGTACAGTTATATTCATTCTGCCATGTGGGCAAGGATCGTGGAGACCACAGGTAATCTCTACTGTTGTCATTGTTCACTTTTGGAATACACTGCGTATGTTACCTGGTCTCCCTGGTCATTTGTCCTTATATATAGTTTATTCTAGTGTTTGTGTGTGCGTGTGTGAGCATTATAGTGTGTTCTGTGTATTGCTCTTCATAGTAAACTGAAAAGCCTTAGCCCTCTTGGAAGCTTATAGATAGGTGTGCCTTTTGAACCACAGTCATTTGTGTAGAAACAAAATGCCACCAAAGGAACAGCTAGAGACCTGCTGGAAACTAATGAGAGAGCAGGCCACTGCTAAGAATGTGGAATGCAGAGCTTTCTTAGGCAACATTGATGAGAGACTGGCAGAATGAGAATGGCCAGAGGACAAGTCACCTGATCCTGCCTAACTTTCGTTTTAAGCTTTGTTCTTTCTTAAGCTCTTTCTCCCACAGGTACTTCCTGGACCATTTAAGATAAGTTCATTGAGTTAAGTTCAGATACTCGCCAAGTTCTTAGGAGTGTCCAGAAGCTTCTTTTAATCTTTACTGGAACTAGGTGGACATAAATAAATGACAAGATAGGTAGATGGATAGGTAACTAGATTTATACCAATAGATAACTTAGTAGATTAATAAACTAAAAGTACCTGAGTTTCACCAGGCCTTTGTTGAGTCAAGACTACATACAGTCTCTGACCTCAGTTCATTTTCAGTCTCAGTGGGAATAAGACTTAAACACTGTTGATAATTTTGTACGTGAAAGGAAAAAAAAAAAAAACAGTTCTTAACAAGGTCTCCCATGTGATGGGAAGGAGAGCTGCCAGGAACAGTGGGGTTACCAGAAGGGTTCGGACTGTGTTTTAAGTCTGAGGCCTCTCCTACCTGAGAGGCTGGCATGGCCCCAGCTGCCCTGATGGTCTCCACTGCAGAGGTCTCCTGATGGCCCGGGTTCAGGATCCAGCTCTGCCATTACCAGCTTCATGATTTTCTGCCTCAGTTTCCTCATCTGTAAAATGAGGAGGATAATAGTCCTTGCCTGGTAGGTTATTGTGTAAACCCTAAGAACAGCCTGGATGCATATTAAGAGTTTGGTGGTTTGGACTAGACACAGGACACTGGTTAAGACTATCTTTGCCTGAGTTATCACAACCACAAATAATCGAGGCTAAGTCTGGGCTTCCGAGGATCTTGCAGAGTAGAGTTGTGCCTGCATTATTGCTTAGTCTTTACTGTGAAACGTGTTCCTGCTTTCCTCAAGGATGTCACTGGAAACGTTGTCCTCCCCAGTGATATCAGTTCCGCCTTGGCCCCTGAGCTCTCTAACAGAAAAACAAACACCAGCCAGGTATAACTCACCCAGGATTGCCTAGCTCTCTCTTTGCTATGAATAGAATTTGCTTTTCAGCCATCAGATAGAAATTCCAAGCCCTCTCTCCATCTTGGGATTGGGAGGGAGGAAAAGAAGGAAAAATAGGAATGCAGAGACCACAGTCACGCAAGGAAAGTGATTTGGGAGCCTCCCAGACAGTGAATAATCCATCACTCATTGTTGGGGCAGCAGCATTTACCCAGAAACTCAATCCTGAGGTTAGCAGGGTTATACAGAGTGATTTGTACATGGGGAGGAGACTTTGGTGCAAGTATATAGATGGCTGTAGTTAACTGAGAATACTTCCTAGAGAAGCTGGAATGCTGGGAAGGAAGGCAGAATCCATCTGGGTCACTCTGACCAAGGTCAGTTCTCTTGGGGGTTTCTAGGTGGTGGCCTGCCCTCAGGGTTCACATCCTACCTCTGCTTTTCTTATCATCTGAAGCAATTAGCCTCACTTCTTTGAGCCTCAGTCTTCTCATCTGCAAAAAGGGTACATGTGTAAGGGTTAATCTATGAATGTTTCATACAGTTAGGGCGTGTGGTAAATTTAAGTATTTAAATTATTTTTCAATGTTTTACTCAGTGCTAGGTCCAGTGCCAGGCACTGGACATGCAAAGATGAATAAGGCCCAGTCTCTACCCAGTCCAGCCTACCAGACTCTCCCTTTGGGAATACGAGTTTTGCAGGAAGATGCTGATGCACAGTAAAGCCACGGGCCTGACCCATGGCAGACATCTCAAGCTTCTCAGGAAAGCAGTACTATTTGACCTATTGGATTAGTGAGGAACTTCTTCCCAACACAGGTAATCCATCAGACCCTAGGTAATGCCTGTTTTTCATGAGTGAATCAAGACCAGAGGGTGTGAGGGGCTGGTCGCCCCAGAAGCCTGATCCAGCCCAGCAGCATACCCCTGGCCACCCTGTGGGACCAGATTGTACCTTCCACCTACTTTCTGAGGGTCAGCACCGACCCCAGCTCTGTTAGAAGGTCTGTTTGGCACAGCCGAGACTTCACAGTTTGGGGCTTATTCTCGTCATTCTAGGGTGTAGCAGGGGACATGTGGAAACTTCTGCCCATGCTCTGAACCCACCCCAAGTGCAGTGTGGGGTCCCTTGCCAGGCTATCTGGGCCCCAAAGCTCAGGCTGGGGGAGAGGCAGAAAACTGAACATTCCCCATAGCCACATTTCAGCCTCCTGTGTTCTGCATCTGTTGTGCCGCCCACCTAGGCTAGAATACCCTGCTTTCAAATCTAACCATCATCATTTTCCCCATCTTTCAAGGCCAAGCTCAAACACATCTTCTTTCAAGAAGCATCCCTGACTTCTCTGTGGAATGAGCCTTCAGAATCCTTTTTCTGCCTGATTCCTGGGGAAGAGCAACATGTAAACACAGAGAGGTCAAGAGCGTGTTGGTTAGGGTTGACACACCAGTGAAAGTGTAGGGCAGAGAGAGGAGGGTGGTTGACAGGGCTAAACTGCCATTAGCTGACTCTCCCCCACAAGGGGAGCTACTGAGAGTTCTTGACAAAGGGAGGGGTCTAGTGAGGTTGGCAATTAAAGAGTTTTCTCTTGCCACAAGGAATGGTGGAGTGGGGTGGGGTAGGCTAGGATGGGGGAAAGTTGAGAACCTAGAGGGAAGATGATTAGTTACAGGAGGCAGGTAGAGGAATTTCATCAGTTTCCCCAAATGCTAGGCTGTAAAAAAAAAAAAAGTGTGTGTCGGATTTACATAGGAAATTTTGTAAAAATATAGATTCCAGGGCCCTTTTCCCACAGATCTGTTTCAGTGGATCTGGAATGGAGCCACAACCTGTGTTTAAGAAGATGCCCCAGGACGTTTTGATGGTGCGGGGGTGGACTATTCAATAATGATGTTAGGACAACTGGCTACCTATATTGGGGAAAAAAAAAAAACTAACCTTTTCCTTTACCTCACTCCTTACACAAAAATAAATGCCAGATGGAGTCAGGGTGGCACTAGAAAGGGGTGGAAGGGAGGGAGGGCAGGATGGAGGGATGGCGGAGTGGAGGGGCAGAGAGAGGGGGAAAAGATGATAAAGGAACTGGAAGAAAATGAGGTGACATTCTAAAACATCATCTTGAATATGAAACCCGAAAGTCGTAAAGAGAAAGATGGATGCTGCATGACCCTATAAAAACAAAATTTTTCTGTTTAGCAAAGTGAAAGACTAATGACAAGTAGGTAGAAATATTTGGAGTTCGCATATCAACATTCCAATATCGAAAGTTTGTATAAACAAATAATAAAATGTAAATTGTTAGAAACACAAGAGATGAAAAATAATTCCCTGAATTAAATAATTGTTTCATAAGTTTATGCAAAGTCCTAAGCTTCACTAGAGATCGAGAAATACAGATTTTAAAAAGAAATTAGATGCCACTGTGGTCAACAGAATAATGATCCCTAAAGATGTCTACATTCTAATCCCTGAAACCTGTGAATATATTGTCTTTCATGGCAAAAGGGAGTTTGTAGACATGATTAAGGATCTGGAGATGGGAGATCATCCTGGATCATCCAAGTGGACCCAACATAATCACAAAGAGTCCTTATAAGTGAAAGAGGGAGGCAGGGCAGTCATTGTTCACGTCAAAGTGAGAGGATGTGGCCGGCCATTGCTGGCTTTGAAGATGGAAGGGGCCGTGAGCCAAGGAATGCAAGTGGACACTAGAAGCTGGAAAAGGCGAGGACATGGATTCTTCCCTAGAGCCTCTAGAAAGAAAAATGGTCCTACCTTGATTTTAGCCCAGTGAGACCTATTTCAGGCCTCTAGAACTATACGATAATACATTTTAGCCACTAAGTTTGTGGTAATTTGTCCTAGCAGGAAAGGAAACAAATACAACCATTTTGCCTTTCATATTAGTAAATATTAAAGGGAATGGTTATATTCCAGGTAGAAAGAAGCTTAGAGAAACAGTCCTCACACACAATTGTTGGGAGTATAAATTTGTGCTTTTGGGGAAGTTTTTTGTCAGCACTCATCAAAAGCTTCAAGGTACATCCTCTTTGGCCAAGCATTTTCCCTTCTTGGAATTTATCCTGCGGATATACACAAATATGCAGAAGATATTCTTTGTAGCATTTCTTGGAATGAAAAATGCTGGGGACAACCTTTATGTGCCATCAATAAAGGTCTGGCTGAATTTGATTACAGCTCCAAATGGAATACTTTGCTGCCCCTAGAAAGAGTGAGGTGAACCTATCCACATATGGGTTAAAAAAAATAATAATAATAGAAAGAAAGAGAGGGTTGGGGGAGGGAGGGGGGGAGAGAGAGAGAGAGAGAGAGAGAGAGAGAGAGATAAAGGAAAGGAAGAAAGAAAGAAAGAAAGAAAAAAAGAAAGAAGGAAGGAAGGAAGGAAGGAAGGAAGGAAGGAAGGAAGGAAGGAAGGAAGGAAGGAAAGGCAGGCAAGTCGCAGATCAGGATGTATGATATGTTTTTGATTTCTTCATTTATATAAAAAATTCAATATATACACATATATTTATATAAATACCTTACAATGTAGAAAGGACATATTAAATTAACTGTAGCTTCTCTGAAGTAGGGCATGTGAGGGACAAGGGGATGCAGGGGAAGTACAATTTTACAGTGGCTTAAAATTTTTCAAGCACCTTTTTATGTTTAAAAAAAAAACGTTAAAAAGGGAAAAAGCTCCCAGCCTTTCTATTCTGTAGCCAGTCATTGGAACTTCTGGTCTAAATAAACCTGGTCTGGACCAAAGTCCCTGGAGTGAACACAGAGTAGACGTAGGGAGCCGAAACAACTGGATGTGGAGATGAATACATGGTTGGGGGCTAGGCCTTGAAGTCAGGAAGGGCTGCGCAGGTCAGGATCTGGCCAGGATCTAGACAGTTGGGACCCGTGCCCAGGAGGCCTGGAGAACAGGATGCACACAGATTCCTGGGCTGTCTGTGCCCTGAACCCCTCTGGTTGCTGGTAGGTCAGCAGCTGTGGGAGACCTGAGTGGTCAGGATCCTACAGGTGAGTCCAGTGCCTGGCTGAGGGAAGGCCAGGGCTTCACCCCACATTTGCAGTGTTGGTTGGCGCCAGCAATCGTAGCTGAGGCTGACACAGTATCCTTCCCCAGTCCTCCCCGAGAGTGGCCAACAGGACTGCAGGGGTGTCCACCTCTCAGCCAGTCCCACTTAGAGGTCGGGGTGCCTTTCACAAACATCAGCACATATCCCTACCTGTATCTCACCTTGATCAAGGTCTGATGGGGACTTGGAGCTTCATTTGTCCTGTGAAATTCATCCTCAGCTCAATTACAGCCCGCCTGAGCAAACTAGGAAACTTGGCCAGCGTTTTTCACAGCTGGCCACACTCCTACCTGATCTTAGAATCCTAAATCTATTATTGTCAGAATGGGAATGACCCTCGAGGTCATTTAGCCTGACCCTTCATGTTACAGAAGGGAAAATAGTCCCAGAGAGGGGAGTGCCTTGCCAAGGGTCACACAGCAGAGTTGTGTTTCGGGGCTTCTTGCTACAGGTGACTGGGCTCCAGGCCTATTCGTCCACCCTTGCTGAAGGAAACTCATGGACAACGGTGGGAGAGTCCTGGGAGGCAGCCCAGCCATAGTGAGAAGTCCAGGTGCTCAGGCCCCTTCTCTCACTGGGTATCCTACTCGCAACTAAGATCCTAAGATCCATCTACCCCTGTAGAGCTCCTCCACCTGCTTTCAGAAGAAAGGGCCCCAAACAGAATCAAAAGACTCAGGGATTTTCTTCAGTTTTCCCTGGACACTTCCTAGCTGGTTATCTTTGGGTAGGTCATGCCTCTCCTTGGGCCTCAGTTTCCTCCCAGAAGCAAATGGGGATGATGGGTACAAAATACTGTGAATTTTAAGACAGGATTGTGTTTGTGCAACTCACGCATTCAGCCATAACAGAGGCCGGAATTCAGGACCCTCCCCAGATTTGCTGTCATGGGCCTCACTGACCGGTCATTATTCCACGGGGTCCCAGTGACCAAGAGGCTCCAAAATTGCCAACTTCAGTAGGAGAACCATCCCATGCAGCTTCCATGGAGGCAGGGGGATCTTCCCGCTGACCTGGGAAAGCTGTGTGCCAAGACTGAGGTGATTTCAATCCATGAGTGTCTTCGGTTCTAGCTTGTCACCAACTGATCCCCTGCCTGTCCTCCTGTTCCCACTGCTGGGACCACTTGGTCCTGTCCAGCTTGCGCACTGATGCTTCGCTTGTCTGGGGGAACTTGGAAAGCCTACGCACGTAGCTGGGTGGTTCGGCATCATGCCGCCTTCTCCGGAGTCCCCGCCAGATTCAAAGTCTGCTCTCATTTCTTGAGCACCAGCTGCGTGCCAGGTACTTTCCATGCATAATCACCACATTTAATCTTCACAACGATCTGGGGCCTAAAAGCAGCAAGGCCAGGACTGGAACCCAGGCCAGGGCTCGTTTCCACAAAGCCATGGCTGCCCCTCACACGGAAACACTTTCCCCAATCACAATGGAAACCATTGTTTCTTGAACGTTGACTACATGCTAAATAAGCGCTTTATAGGAATTAACTCAATTCGAACTACATGTGGTATGTTTATTGTCCACGTGTTAGATGTGGGGAGACTGATGCTAAGAGAGGTTCCAAGGATTTCCAGTTAGGAGGTGGAGGAGCCAGAATTCAAACGCAAGCTGTCATGATACTGCCTTTGGAGTCGCCGTGTGGTGTGTGCCCTTAGTGACTAGACGCTTGCCTCACAGCAGATGTCCATCTTGTTCTTTAGTCCTAAACCCTAGTTTGTGTTGTTACCTCTCCCTGTGTCTCAGCGTGGCCAGGCCTGGGCTCTTTTTACCGTCCCCTTAGTCCATACGGCACTGCAGTCCTCTATGTGAGTTAGTGTGTTTGTTCAACAGCTCCAAAAGCAACCGTGTAGCTGTGGCTAAAGACAAGATAGAGGGTGTATTTCTTTCTCGGGGGCAGGTGACTTTGCTTACGGTCTTCTTGTCCTACCATCCTTAGGGTCACATTCCTGTCCGTGTGATCAGAGTTGGCTCACCACGACCACAGCCTCCATGTTCCTTCCTGAAAAAAATGGACGTGTGGAGGGTGGATCCTTTATTTTTTGGCTGTAACCTACCGGCCTACATTCATTACGTTGGCCAGCACTGGCTGCATGGGAGGGCGGGAAGTGCTGGGTGTTCGTTCATAAACCAGCTGAAGCTCGGAGGCTTGGATTACTAAAAGGGAAAGGGTTACTGGGAGACATTTTCTGTCCCTGCCTCCTTTCCCTGTTCCCAGCCAGAGCCTCACCCTTAGCCTCGGCCCCTCTCTTTGTGAAAATGTTCTCTGTGGCTTTCTGACCTCTCCCTGTAAGTCTCCAGATCCACATCCCCACATCCAGCCTGTCTTGTCACTATCTGAGCCCACAGCCACTTTTACTTTTCTTTGCAGGTGAAAAATTTTACTTCATCTTGCTCATGCGCCATACACAGTATCACACACGGAGATTCTTTGCGGGGGCACTGGGTTAATGAAATGAAAATACCGTTTGCCTCCTGTCCAACCTATGCCCTTCCGCACTGGGTTTCGGCTTTTGAAGTGAAGAGGAAGGCTTGCTTTCCTGCTGTTTTTAAGATCAGCATGTTTTATTACTGTCAGTGAAATTTTTACCAGATTTTGACATATTGGGGTGTGTGTGTGTGTGTGTGTGTGTGTGTGTGTGTAGATCATAAGCAAAGCAAAGAACTTTATCAAGCCCCATAAATTCGGGATCAGATTAACCTAATAGCCCCTGGGCACCAGGCCCTGTTCCTGTCTTGCCTCAGTCTTATCTAACTTGGCTAGTGACCCGAACTCTCTAGTCTAGAGCCCAAGGCAGATTCAAGCTGGCCTCCTGCCAAGACTGGTAGAATCATCCTCTTGACAAAGCCCACCTCCCATCTCCCCTCTAACAAAGCCCTCTGGGTGTCCCCTCCAGCCTACAGCCATGTTGTCCCAATGCCTTGGATATGGGAGGTGCTTTCCAGTTTGGTTTCAGAGCTTCAGGCTACCTTACCCAACTGTTGGCTCTCCCATCATTTCCCACTCCCCTGGGGCCTTCGTGGCTCCAGCGCAGTCACCCTACCCTCTTCCCTATTGGGCTGTTCTAATAGCTAGACCTATGAAAGCTTCCAGAAGTAGAAGCTGAGTTGTCTGATGTGTTAGCCAATTGGCCTTTAAAACTCAGGTTTCCTCATGGTTCTAATCTGGTTTCTAAGCTAGAGCTGTTGGGGCTTTGGCCTCAGTGTCAGAAACGTGGACCCTATGACCCTTCTGCCACCATCAGCAGAGGATACCCACCCTCCCTGAGGCCTGAGGCTCAGGCCCGTGAGGGCCCCACCCCTGGGCCCTGTCAGGGAAACCCTCTACCTCACGTCACCAGTGACTTTTGGATATGCCCTCACCGATTCTCTGGAGAAGCAGGGTTTTCTCTATTACTTCAAGTTTATATTAAAGAAACACAGAAGGTAGGAAGGAGCCATTTTCTTAGTGACACTTGGTCACAGTGATCAGAAACCATCCTTCTAAAGGAGTCGGAGAGTTAAGCGATAATGTGTTTATACCAATCTGAGGCCTTCTTGGTTCCTATAATTTTGCCTCATGTCTGCACCCACAGTCCTAGCTGCACCCTTCTACTGCCCCTTTTTATTAAGACCCTTGGACCTGTCATGAGGTGTGGAGCAAGGCAGCAGAGTGCACTGACCTAGGAATCTGAGGACTAGTGTGGCCCTGGACTGGTCGCCTCCCTCTGTGGCTCAGGTGCCCTATCTGCAGAATGTAAAGGTGGGCCTTCTAACCCCTGGGCACTACTGACTCCATGACCTGGGTGGCTGATGTGTCCTGGTTTCTCCTTCCTTAGAGGGTACAAGCAGAATGACCCTCTCCTGGGGAGCACCAGGCTCAGTGCACAGGTGTAGGCCGGATGCTGGCCCTAGGCAGGTGGTGCTGGCCCAGTGAGTCATCTGATGACACAATAGTCGCCTGATTGTCTTCCTCACTCCTACTACCTGGACTGGGAATTGCCCCAAACCCCAGCCACTGGGTGTTTTCCCACCTGCCCCTGGAGAGTCTTGTGGCTCAGTGAGGGAGCAACTGCAGGACTGGACAATGTAGCATCCTCTTTGGCCAGCTGACTTTCACTCGGATTCTGAGAATTCACCACATAGTCATGCCGCAGGGTCTCATTCATCCATCAGAAGAAGCAAAGCTTACTACTAGCTAGTATTTGGGGGTATTTTGAGATCATTGCTGGAAAGAGTCAATAGAAATAGTAAGTGTAGTCAGCCTTTTATCATCCAAACCCAGTACCCATGGGCCTCTCTCCCACACAAGTGCTGTCAAGTCGGGGAATCCCAGACCAGCCTGGAGAACAGTTCTCCCTCTACGCTGCAGATGTCTGCCTTGTCTGACTTTTAGATGACTTCTGCCCACCTTCTCTTAGATAAGTGAGGCCTGGGGCAATGCCACCAGGATTGACTCCCGTTTCTCCTGTCTGGCAGCCAGAGCAAGGTTAGGACATAAGTTAGAAGGCCTCCTTCGCTCTTGAGCCTCTAGACACCTGCCGATGTTCTCCCTGGAGATACAGCCATGTCCCTGGGGCCAAGCCGGTGCTCTCATAGAACAGAAAGCCAGACACCGCAGTGCCCATTGCGCCACAGAAGTCATAGGGGGCGTTGATTCATTGAGGCGGAGGGATGAGCCCTGGCCAGGGGTCAGGAGGCACAGGACGGTCTAGCTTTGGCACCAGCACTGCACAGTTTTAGGGGAAAAAATCACATCATCCTTTTAGGCCACAGAATCTTTGTCAAGTGAGAGGACTGGCCTAAATAACCAGTCTCTAAGAATCCATTAGTAAACCATGGTTAACCTCAGTTCTCATAGCAAAGATTAAAAGTTTATACCAGACACTCGGAGTCATCGCTTATGCCCAGTTTGGGTCTCAAGGTAAATATGGATTGTGAGAGTAGCCATTTCTCCCAGTTTGCCTGGGACAGCCTGGTTTATTCCTATTGCTTCTTCATAATCATTAGTAATATCTCTTTTACTCTCAGAAGTGCCCTACTTTGGATATATCTTCCATGGCCCTCCTACTGATGGCAATATAATGAAATGAGGTTTCCCTGCCATCCCCACATTGGCCCTGCTTTGGAGGATGCCGTCTCTGCCTGTGTCAAGGGAAGTCTTTGCTCAAAGAATAGCCTTTGCTGAGTTGTGACCTTCTGTTGACAAAAATCAATCACCACATTTGCTGGAGGGATGTCATTTGAAGACACGGGTGATTTCATACATCATTCTCTGTCCCTGTCTGAAGTACCACATGAAAAAGTTCTTTTCAAGCAACCCTTTGCTTCCTGCAAGGAACTGAGATATTTCTTCCTCTCTGGCTATAAGGACTCTATAATAGACCACATCTCTCTTTTCTCCTTGGCTGCCAGGAAGCTCAGATATAAGTGTGCAGCTGAACTATAGAAACAATGTAAGCCCTTACGATTGGTATGCCTATGTTCTTTCCATCCCACCAATTCTGACTTCCTGCCTTATTTACATTTTCCTTTGTTCTGATTTGTTGTTGTTACTTAGTTTTCTTTCTTGATGGTTTGTCATTCTTTTATAAATATTTATAAAATTTTGTTATAGTTACTTTGAATTCTTTGTAGAACCAAGATGGAAAGGAAACACGTAAGGAGTAAACTGATAGTACATAATTTTTAGCTAACAGATCAAACCACCTGCTCCTCCATTTCATGTCATTTTTCTGAGGTCCTGCCATTTGAGAGACATTTTTTGAGTCTTTCAGACTTGTTAACTTTTTATGAAAATGGAAAGAGCAAACTCTACAAATCTGCATTAGCAAATATCTGGTAAAAATCAGGGCAAGAGCATGAAGGGAGCCTGAGGTCAGGGTGCGAGGGGCACGGGACACTTACAGGAGGGGGAGGAAGACCACAGAGACACTGGTCACTCACTCAGGGCCTCACCTGTGGGTGGCTGAGGAATGAACTCTAACCACGGGGAGCCTGGGTTCAGGTGCCGGTCCTGCCTCTTATGAATGTGAGACCTTAGAAGGCCACCTTCCCTCCGTGGTCATCAGTTTTCTCCACTGGAAAATAAAGTGGCTGAGTGAGACAGAGTCCACAGTAACTTCCAGGTTTGAAATCCTGACCATGCTTCTTGGAAGAAGGGCCCTGAGATGCACTTAGGGCCCAGGAAGCCTAGGCTGCCTGACTTTTGGCTGGCCCTGGGAGGACGCACTTGCTGCTCCAGCTTTGCCCCTCAGTTTGGCCAGGACCCACATTCTGAGCCACTTCCAGGATACCCCTGGGGTACTTACTAGACAAGGAAAGGCTACAAAGCTGGAGGAACCTGCGAGAATGATTCTCCCATCCGATCCAGTGATCACAACTGTGTTACACTGTGAGCTGCCACAGGCAAGAGTAGTGGCTTTAGCTTCACTATAAAACACGGGCTGGGACGTGGGTTAGAAGGGAGTAAAGACCATGAACGATGCCCCCCTGGACACCTTTAGAATCCAAGGTCAAAGAGAGAGTAGTAGTAACCTGAAAATAATCTATCCCTTGGAAAGCACATCCCTGTTTAACCCACCAGCACCCCTTCCTGCTGCCTTCGTCCAGTGGCATCCATGTCCATCACTGTGGCGGACCCCACTGCGGTCCCAAGGCACAGGCGAGGAAGGAGTCATTGCTTCCATTTTATGATTTAGGCAACTGATGCTTACGGAGCTAAAATCCACTCAGGGGCACTCAAAGAGCAGAGACTGGAACCCAGGGCTCCCATCCAGAAATGTCCCGCCTTTTGCTCCCGATGTCCCATACAGCCAGAGTTCCCAGAACCACAGTTGGCATTTACGCCACCCAACGGCATTGTGAATGTGGGTGAGGGAGAGATGGGCAGAGCTCAGGGGCAGGCGTTTCTGCTCGAATCTCCCTAGTGAACCTTTTAGGAATCTCACTGGGTTTCACAGAGAGCTGCGCAGGCTGTGGGCAAACGACAGTAACTCTTCTCTTTTATGTGTGTGTGTGTGTGTGTATTTCCATGTGTGTGTTTTGTCACACAGAAGAACGTGAATTCCCATCCAAGGCCGTTGATCTTCAACACAGGGCTAAAGGGGAGAAGAGGCCGGGCAGAGCCACCCGTGGCATCCAGCGTGGCTTCTCTCGTGCCGGGACCAGGGATGACTGGGCCATGCACACAGACGTCTCCAGCCTTCAACAGTTCGCATAGCACACAGGGGACTCCTGGGGGGCCGCTTGCCACTGCCAACTGAAACAATACGATGGCAACACTGACGTCCTTCACGACGTTTCCACAACAGACATTCAGGCAGAAAGTGCTGGTGCATTTTCTGTCTGCAAAATAGAGAACCATGCCTCTCTGGCGTGAATAGTTTGAGCCCCGATGACCTGCTCTGAGTCCACTCACAGCCAGTGACACTTGCAAAAAAAACTCCCAAAGCCGGCTTGGGTTTGGTTTCTTCAGCTCTTGACCAATGTGGCCGAAGCCAGACTCCTCCCTGGGACACTTGGATTATTCATAAATGCAGCCTGCCCCGACCCTCCCTGAATAGCATCTGAAGTCTCCATGGAGGTCATGGATCCTGAACAAAGTGTCAAGGGCACCAAGAAGGCTGAGGGAAGTCCCCGGAAGCGGCTGACTAAAGGAGAAGCTGTTCAGACCAGTGTTTCGACCAGTGCCCTGTACCCAGGCAGCAGCTCGGCCGCCACCCCTGAGGGCCCCCTCCAGGAGCTCCTCGCCCCACAGCCCTTCCCGGGCCCCTCATCAGTTCTTAGGGAAAGCTCTCAGGAGAAAATGGGCCAGCAGCAGAAGCCCCCCAAGAGGTCCTCCATCGAAGCCTCTGTGCACATCTCACAGCTTCCTCAGCACCCTCTGACACCAGCATTCATGTCACCTGGCAAACCCGAGCACCTCCTGGAGGGGTCCACGTGGCAGCTTGTCGACCCCATGAGACCTGGACCCTCAAGCTCCTTCGTCACCCCTGGGCTCCATCCTCAGAGCCCGCTCCTCCCTTCCCATGCTTCCATCATCCCCCCCGAGGACCTGCCTGGCATCCCCAAAGTCTTTGTGCCTCGTCCCTCCCAGGTCCCCCTGAAGCCCACAGAAGAGGCACACAAGAAGGAGAGGAAACCCCAGAAGCCGGGCAAGTACATCTGCCAGTACTGCAGCCGTCCCTGCGCCAAGCCCAGCGTGCTCCAGAAACACATCCGCTCGCACACGGGCGAGAGGCCCTACCCCTGCGGCCCCTGCGGCTTCTCCTTCAAGACCAAGAGTAACCTCTACAAGCACAGGAAGTCCCATGCCCACCGCATCAAAGCTGGCCTGGCCTCTGGGGTGGGCACTGAGCTGTACCCCCCAGGGCTGGAGATGGAGAGGATCCCGGGGGAAGAGTTCGAGGAGCCCACCGAAGGAGAAAGCACTGATTCAGAAGAGGAAACGGGCACCACGTCCACTCACCCCGCAGAGCTGTCCCCCAAGCCTAAGCACCCCCTTCTGTCCAGCGGTTTGTACAGCTCGGGGAGCCAGGTTTCCAGCCATGAACGCTGTTCCTTGTCCCAGTCCAGCTCAGCCCAGTCACTCGAGGACCCCACTCCATTTGTAGAGCCCTCATCAGAACACCCCCTGAGCCATAAACCCGAAGACACCCACACCATAAAGCAGAAGCTGGCCCTCCGCTTGAGTGAGAGGAAAAAGGTGATCGACGAACAGGCGTTTCTGAGCCCAGGCAGCAAAGGCAGCACTGAATCCGGGTATTTCTCCCGCTCTGAGAGCGCCGAGCAGCAGGTCAGCCCCCCGAACACCAACGCCAGGTCCTACACGGAGATCATCTTTGGCAAGTGTGGGCGGATCGGGCAGCGGACCACCATGCTGACGGCCACCTCCACCCAGCCCCTCCTGCCCCTGTCCACCGAAGACAAGCCCAGCCTGGTGCCTTTGTCGGTGCCCCGGACGCAGGTCATCGAGCACATCACCAAGCTCATCACCATCAACGAGGCCGTGGTGGATACCAGCGAGATAGACAGCGTGAAACCCAGGAGGAGCTCGCTGTCACGGCGTAGCAGCATGGAGTCACCCAAATCTAGCCTCTACCGGGAGCCTCTGTCGTCCCACGGCGAGAAGACAAAGCCCGAACAATCGCTGCTGAGCCTCCAGCACCCGCCCAGCACCACTCCCCCTGTGCCTCTGCTGAGAAGCCACTCAATGCCTTCCGCCGCCTGCACCCTCGGTACCCCCCACCACACCTTCCGCGGTAGCTACTCCTTCGACGACCACGTCACCGACTCCGAAGCTCTGAGCCGCAGCAGTCAAGTGTTTACCTCCCACCCCCGGATGCTCAAGCGCCAGCCGGCCATCGAACTACCTTTGGGAGGGGAGTACAGTTCCGAGGAGGCAGGACCAAGCAGCAAAGACACAGCCCCCAAACCCACAGACGAGCCGGAACCCAAGGAAAGCGAACTCACCAAAAAGACCAAGAAGGGCTTGAAAACGAAAGGGGTGATCTATGAATGTAACATATGTGGTGCTCGGTACAAGAAAAGGGACAACTACGAGGCCCATAAGAAATACTACTGCTCAGAGCTTCAGATCACAAAGCCCGTCTCTGCAGGTGCTCACATGTCTCCCGAAGCTGAGAAGAGTCAGGCTGAGCACGAGCCTTGGTCTCAGATGATGCATTACAAACTGGGGACCACCTTGGAGCTCACTCCACTTAGGAAGAGGAGGAAAGAGAAGAGCCTGGGGGACGAGGAGGAGCCGCCTGCCTTTGAGTCAACAAAAAGTCAGTTTGGCAGCCCCGGGCCGTCTGATGCTGCTCGGAACCTTCCCCCGGAGTCCACCAAGTCACCAGCAGAACCAAGTAAGTCAGTGCCCTCCCTGGAGGGACCCTCGGGCTTCCAGCCAAGGACTCCCAAGCCAGGGTCCAGTTCCGAATCAGGGAAGGAGAGGAGAACAACGTCCAAAGAAATTTCTGTCATCCAGCACACCAGCTCCTTTGAGAAGTCCGACTCTCTGGAGCAGCCCAGTGGCTTGGAAGGGGAAGACAAGCCTCCGGCCCCATTCTCGTCACCCCGCCTTGCCCCGCATGGACGCTCCGCTCACTCCCTGCAGCCCAAGTTGGTCCGCCAGCCCAACATTCAGGTTCCCGAGATCCTGGTGACCGAGGAGCCTGACCGGCCAGACACAGAGCCGGAGCCACCGCCCAAGGAGCCTGAGAAGACGGAGGAGTTCCAGTGGCCCCAGCGCAGCCAGACGCTCGCCCAGCTCCCGGCAGAGAAGCTGCCACCCAAGAAGAAGAGACTTCGCCTGGCAGAGATGGCCCAGTCATCGGGGGAGTCCAGCTTCGAGTCTTCCGTGCCTCTGTCCCGCAGCCCAAGCCAAGAAAGCAGTGTCTCTCTGAGTGGGTCCAGCCGCTCTGCTTCCTTCGAGAGGGATGACCACGGAAAAGCCGAGGCCCCCGGGCCCTCGTCCGACATGCGCTCCAAACCCTTGGGCACACACATGCTGACCGTCCCCAGCCACCACCCACACGCCCGAGAGATGCGGAGGTCGGCCTCAGAGCAGAGCCCCAACGTTTCCCATCCCACCCACATGACCGAGACGCGCAGCAAATCGTTCGACTACGGCAGCTTGTCCTTGACAGGCCCTTCTGCACCGGCCCCAGTGGCCCCAGCAGCCCCAGCGGCCCCGCCAGAGAGAAGGAAATGCTTTTTGGTGAGACAGGCATCTCTGAGCAGGCCTCCAGAAACAGAGCTGGAGGCTGCCCCCAAGGGAAGACAAGAGAGCGAGGAATCAAAGCCCTCATCCAGTAAACCTTCGGGCAAAAGCTCACTGTCCCAGATCGCCTCAGCAGCCCCCACGCACAGTGGGCACCCGGGAGGCAAGAGCCAGGTGCAGGACAGACCCCCGCTGGGGTCCACTCCGCCCTACACAGAAGCACTCCAGGTGTTCCACCACCCCCTTGCCCAGCTCCCCCTGCATGAGAAACCATACCTGCCTCCGCCCGTCTCCCTTTTCTCCTTCCAGCACCTCTTGCAGCACGAGCCAGGACAGTCTTCAGAATTCTTCTCCACCCAGGCCATGTCCAGCCTCCTGTCCTCACCGTACTCCATGCCCCCACTTCCTCCCTCCTTATTTCAAGCCCCGCCACTTCCTCTCCAACCTACTGTTCTGCACCCAGGCCAGCTCCACCTCCCCCAGCTCATGCCTCACCCAGCCAACATCCCCTTCCGGCAGCCCCCTTCGTTTCTCCCCATGTCATACCCGTCCTCCTCAGCGCTCTCTTCTGGGTTTTTCCTGCCTCTGCAGTCCCAGTTTGCCCTTCAGCTCCCTGGTGATGTGGAAAGCCATCTGCCACCAATCAAAACCAGCCTGGCCCCACTGGTGACAGGGACCGCTGGCCTCACCTCCAGCACAGAGTACAGCAGTGATATCCAGCTGCCCCCCGTGGACCTCCCAGCCAGCTCCTCAGTGCCCACATCAGCCACCCCGCTGGTCCTGCCCGCCTGTCCAGACACCATGGTGTCCCTGGTAGTGCCCGTCCGAATTCAGACCAACATGCCATCCTACGGGAGCGCCATGTACACCACCCTTTCCCAGATCCTGGTCACCCAGTCCCAAGGCAGCTCAGCAACTATGGCCCTTCCCATGTTCGAGGAGCCCCCACGCAAAGGGACAGCAGCGGTGTGTGGGGCAGACGTATACAAGGCCGGGCCTGGGCCAGCCGGGGTAAGTGAGGAGCAGAGCAGGGGTTTCCAGACTCCATACCTGAGAGTGCCTGTGACATTACCTGAAAGAAAAGGCACTTCCCTGTCATCAGAGAGTGTCTTGAGCCTGGAGGGGGCTTCATCCACAGTGGGGGGAAGCAAACGCGTCCTTTCGCCAGCTGGCAGCCTTGAACTTACCATGGAAACCCAGCAGCAAAAAAGGGTGAAGGAGGAGGAGGCTTCCAAGGCGGATGAAAAACTCGAGCTGGTAAAACCATGCAGCGTGGTGCTTACCAGCACTGAGGATGGCAAGAGGCCAGAGAAATCCCGCTCGGGCAGCCAGGGCCAGGGCAGGAGGGAGGTAGAATCGCTGTCAAGCCTGCCCTCAGATCCACCTGACCCAAAGGAGATTCCTCTTCTTCCTCACCCCACACTGTCCCATGGGACAGCCCCAGGCTCAGATGCTTTGAAGGAATATGCCCAGTCATCTGGTAAACCTCACCGAAAAGCACTGCCCCCACTGAGTGTGAAGAAAGAAGAGTCCAAGGAACAACCTGACCTCCCTTCACTGGCACCTCCCAGCTCACTTCCTCTGTCAGAAACACCCCCCAGACCAGCCAAGCCGCAAGAAGGTACGGACTCCAAGAAGGTACTGCAGTTCCCCAGCCTCCACACGACCACTAATGTCAGTTGGTGCTATTTAAACTACATTAAGCCAAATCACATCCAGCATGCAGATAGGAGGTCCTCTGTTTACGCTGGTTGGTGCATAAGTTTGTACAACCCCAACCTTCCGGGGGTTTCCACTAAAGCTGCTTTGTCCCTCCTGAGGTCTAAGCAGAAGGTGAGCAAAGAGACATACACCATGGCCACAGCTCCACATCCGGAGACAGGAAGGCTCGTGCCATCCAGCTCCCGCAAGCCCCGCATGACAGAGGTAAGTTCAGCCTTGTTTTTCTTCTCACCACTGATTTTAACAGCCTTTGCTGAGCTTTTAAGCCACATTCTCCTCAGGTCCCATTTGCAAAACTAAAGCTAGATAGGAGGAAGGTTTCCTCTCTGTCAGGTATGATTAGTCGCCTTACCCGGAAACGTATTTATTGGGTTCCTTTTTTGATGTGTCCCTCACATCATCAGAATAGATACATTTCCATAAAGCGAGCTTTAAAAGTGATCCTGCTTTCCCAAGAGCTGTTATTGTAAAATTGGAGACACAATCTCAGCCAGGAAAAACAAAAATTCTCTGGAAGACTGGAAAACTTCGCTGCTGGGAATGCCTGCAGCAATTTCAGAGCTCTGTACCCCTCATCGTAGGTCCCCTTCGTCCTATTAGTCTTTTCCTGCTTCTCTTATTCTCTACGTCTGCTGTTTCCATCCTCTGGCACCGCTTGAAGTCTTCCCATTTCCAGAGATTCTAGAATTTGAGAACTCCTGAAATAGTCCTTTCTTTTCTGTGAGTAGGATAGCAATAAGGCTGGGCTGCAGTGTCCCTCTGTGAGTAGGCGGCAACGTCACTCTCAGCTTGACCCCTCTGTGCCAGGTAGGAGCACCTGGGCCCGACTGGGGGGCTCACTTCATTCCGCCATTGCCTCTGACCTGAGGCTGCATCAGGAGCTATAAAATGAATGGGTCCCTGCGAGTTCAGAAAGTTTGAAATTTGATAATTCCATTTGCTTCAGACAAGTGACACCTCTGTACCCTGAGAAGGCCAGCCTAAGGGTTCAGGCCATGTGATGGGTCATGCTAACTTGGCATTGGTGGAATAACAATTGGTCTGTTGATGGAGCAGCCTCGCTGCGTCGGGCACTGTGCTGCGAATCCGGTCAGTGCTCACCTCCACCTGTGAGGTAGCAGGACCATCTCCAGTCTGCAGAGGAGGGAACTGAGGGTCACAGGGCGAGAGACGGCAAGGTCACGTGGCAAATATTTGGCAAACCCAGAATTTGAACCCGGACCTGTCTGGCTCCATAGAGTCTGTTTTTCTTCTTTCAATTATTTGAGGAAAGAAAACATGACAAATGACCACAAATTTAAATATGTTTATTATTGTGTCTTTGGACTAGATGCTTTAGCCAAATCAGGCATAAATCTCCTAAATTAATTTCATGTTATAGACAAATGAACAAAAGTGTGTTCTATAACTTTCCTATGTCCACATCCTCCTCTTTTATCATGGAGTGAATTTTGTTCTTTGGATTTGTTACTCTTCACAGAAATATTTCCCAAATTTATTTTCTAAATGTCCTTGTCAGTATACAGACATCCCTAAACGAGATTTCCACTTTTGCCATAAACATCATGAATGATTTGCTCTCCAGTGTCTCTACTCAGATGTTTTTGTAATTATGTTCATACTTATAACTACTTGTGCACCTACTATGTTCCTGGTACTATGCTAAACTCTACTTTTATCCTCACAACCACCTCCAAAGTTAGGATACTATTCTGCCATTTTATGTATGAAGAAGCTAAAGCACAGAGAAGTTAGGTAACTTGCACAAGGCCACACAGTAAATGGCAGAGCCTGGATTCAAAACTAGATCTCACTCCAGAGCCCTCTCATATGATCTGGACTGCCTCTCTGCTTTAATTACTAGACACTAGAAGGCCATTTAACAAAAAGGAAGAATTAATTTGGCTTAATTGGGCTTGGCAATCATTTGTTTAAAATTCTACTTTCCTAAAATGAACCGAAACTTACAAACTTTTTCTTGGACTATTCCATTTGATTTGCTGGCATGTTCCCTACTGGCACTCAGTGGTGCTAGAACTCAGACTCCCTAATTTCCAACCAGCTGCCTTTCTCCTCAGCCCCAACCCGTTCTTGTTGGGACAGGTGTCTTGCCTGGCACAGGAGACTGTGGTTCTTAGATTATCCCAGCACCTAGAGATATGGTTGCTTCTCCTACTGGCTATAAACAGAATGGTTTCTCATGGCCTTCATGATAGTAGCATGCAGTAGGATGAGCATCTCACTCTAGGTACTGCTGGCCCCAGCCCCCAGCCCAGCATCCCTGCTCCCTATTCAAGAGTATGCCAACCCCCTGCTGCCATCAGAGGGTCTAGACAACATGTTCTCCTCATTGTGCCAGCTCTCACCATTAAGGCCTGTGGAGAGAATGGGTTCCCTTAGATGAACAACCCAAGCCTGCACACCCTCGGGTGCATGCCCATTGGTGGGCCAGCGCAGCCTCTCTGTGCCCAGCCCTGGGGGATTTTATTGATCAGGGCCCTAGGGAGACCTCTGCTCTGCCCCTAGAAATACCCTTAACCTGTTAGGTGACCTTGACTTTATGATCTACAAAAGAATTGGACCAGTTAATCTCTGCAGGCAGGGACTTTGCTTATTTGTTCAACATTCTTCAAGCACCTTCTCTGAGGCAGGCCTTGTTTTGGGTGCTGATGTGACCGAGGAGACCAAGAGGAGGACCTGCCCCAGAGGCTCCCAGACTAGTGTAAAAGAAAGAGCAAACACAGCTCTCCTGAGAAGGCCTGTTCTTCCCATGAGAAAGACTTGGTCAGAGTCCAAGTTTTGACACCAACTAACCACGTGGCCTTGAATAAGGGACTTCACCTCCCTGGGAATCAGCTTCCTTCTTTCTGTAAAGTGAAGCTAATAGCACTTCTTCACAGGGTAGAGTGGAGATTAAGTGAGCCACAATTAAGTGTAAGCGTGCAATGCCATTGAAGTCATCATTTCATTATTACCATGTAACCCGCAATGATTTTGTCCTTCCCGCGGTGGGCCAGGTTCACCTCCCTTCACTGGTTTCCCCGGAAGGCCAGAAAGATATAGCTAGAGCGGAGAAGGAAGAGGAGAAGAGAGGGAAGCCGGAGGAGGACGCTCCTGCCTCCAAGAGAGGGGAGCCGGCGAGGATCAAAATCTTCGAAGGAGGGTAAGAATCATGTTTGGTTTGCAATGTCTGCCTCCCATGGAGTAAAGCTCGTGCCCGGCCAGCAGGCCGAGGTGGTCCTGTCTGTATTCAGAAGTGGTAAACATCTCAACTGGCAGGGCTGTGCCACATGCGCCCTGGGGTTCCAGCCGTGGCTTCCAGCAGACGCCACCTTTGTGGGACGTGCAGGCAACTCTGTTTAAGAACAACAAGCTCATTGGTGGGAGATGGGGATGCTGGATGTGCCCTGTGGACTAGTGGGTCTGGGTCTTTCTCCAGCCCCTCATTCTCTCAGGTGCTGGCAGGTTTCTAGCCCTGCAGTGGGGTTAATAGTCTCCCAGGTCCTGTCCTAACTGCCGTTTACCTCGGTGCGTGTTCCCAAAAAGTCACCTTTGTCCGCCCAAGCAGCCACCTTGGCACGCCTAGTTTTCCACAGGGGACTCAGGCTCTGCCAAATAGGCTGTTTGCAGGGCTGATAACGCACTGCATGCACCAGCTGTTTACACCGGTCTCCATTCCGACTGGCCGGGATCCAGGACTCGTTGGCTGGTAAATATTTAGAATCTCATCCCTGGATTTTCACCTTGGTGCTTGTCTCTGGAAGCCTAATGATGTAAACATCTCAGAACTCATGACGGTGGGGCTTTCTGGGTTTCGGAAAGGTGTCTCGTTTCAGACTCACTCTGTGGAAGTTTTGTGCAAGCTATGTTCTGTGTGGCCACGTGTTTGCTCCGTGGGGGGTGGGTGTCTGTAAGCAGGTCCCATGGTGTCTGTCTCAGGGTCCTGTGTCTGTGTCCCCAGTGTGATCAGTGCAGCCCTTATCCTACCTAGCCCTGGGATATGACAGCATGGAGGAAAACCTACCTCTCAAGGATGACGGTACCCATGAGCACGAGCTGTCACTGGGGACCCGCGATTCTCCAGCACATGCAGGGGCCTCACTTCCAAGGTCAAAGTGGAAGGTGGCAGGTTCTTCTGCAGGGTCGGGGAGAGTGGAGACCACCAAGCTGCCCAAAGTCACTAGTGGGCATCCTCCTATGGTACTGACCAGCAGCGACTCTCTGGAAAAGGGATATTTGGAAAGAAAACTTGGGGAATTGGGTAGTCCCAGTTATGAGGAGGGGGCCGGGGATGGCAAACACCCTGAAATGGCAGGGACACCTCCCCCTGAGGGAGAAACATCCTGCCCAGGGTTCCAATAGCGGCTCCACTGAGAAACACTAGACCTAAGGTTTTTCAAACTACTAACCCTCTTTCCATGTGGGGACAGACCGGCTTCCGCCCCTGCTATTTGGTTAGAGCGCCCTCGTGTGTCTCTGTGTCCTCATATCACTGGGTCCTTGAAAGGACCTGTAAGACTTCATCCAAGGGTTGGCGCGTCTGGACTTGCCTTCCTCCCTCTTGCTTCAAGGACTGTCCTCGGGGCCCAAGGAGGCTGCTAAATGTTAGCCGGTGTGTGTGAAGAGGTTGCTCTGCCCTGAGAGGCGACCACCTCCAGACCGGAGGCCCGGTTCCCCAGGTGGCTCCCTACTGCCTTGTTCTCCAAGGGAAGCCTGAGCTCCAGTAGGGCACCTGGCAGGACCCTCTCCCATCCTGGTTGGTTCACAGCTCCAGCTCTTGGCTTGAGTCTCAGCCACATGGCCTGCCTTTAGCTGAAAGGTGAAAGGTTACACCTGATCCCCATCTCCTCTTCCTATAGCTCAGGTATCGGTCCCCACTCCTCCCCCACCCCACTTCAGCCCCACCATCCCATCCAGGTTGTCACTTAGTCCCACCTGCTCTGTTTCAGAATCTCCCTCTCTTTCGGGGCCTGTCATCTCTTCCCCGGAGCAGATCCCCCACTTACCTCTGTTCCACTCAGTCCCCTTCCTCTCCAGCTGTTTCTTTATCTGTAGGAAAGGATAATGACATACTTTGTGCGTTGTCAAAGCATCCTGTGCGACTGTGTAAAGGCCAGAGTTCATGGGCATGTGGGTATTTTATCACTATTATATCCATCTCTCTTATCTCCCTCCAGGATAATCTCACTCCATTCTGTCGGCTGCAAAAAGTATCATCCTCATTCTCAACTGGTCACATCCAATTTGAGCACTTTGGGGGGTTTTCTAGTCTCTCTGGTCAGACTCTCTTCTCCCGCGGCCCAGCTGTCCCTCTGGGCCCCACTGTGCCTCCAACCCCCACATCTGGCAACCCCTCTACATTCATGGTTCTCTTGGGACTGATATCACCCCCAGAAGTGTTAGGAAATGAGAGGGGAGTGTTTGGGGGTTGTCACATAATAGGGGTACCTCTGGCATTTCATGGATGGGGCCGGGTATTCGGCTATCCATACAACCAACCACAGAACCATTTGTCCCATCCAAAAGGCCAAAGGTGCCCCCCACCCAGAAACACTGACTATATCCTTCAGGCACAGCCATCTGAGGTCACCATGGTTTTGCCTTAGACTTCCTTCCTTCCTTCCTTCCTTCCTTCCTTCCTTCCTTCCTTCCTTCCTTCCTTCCTTCCTTCTTTCTTTCTTCCTTCCTTTTTTCTTTTTCTTTCTCTTTCTTTTTTCTTCCTTTTTTCCTTTTCTCTCTTTCTTTCTTTCTTTCTTTCTTTCTTTCTTTCTTTCTTTCTTTCTTTCTTTCTTTCTTTCTTTCTTTTTCTTTCTTTCCTTCTTTCTTTCAACACAGCAAGCATTTGTATTTCACTCCAGAACATGTTTGATAAGGGTCTGCAAACATGTACTGTTCTGTTCTTAGGACTAACTAAGAATGAGATCTAGACCTATGGAGGCTGGGAGAAGGGACCATGGTGAATTATGCACTGGCTCTTCAAGCTTCTATCCTGAAGCGTCTGCTCCCACTTCATTGGCCAGAGCGAGCCAAAGGGCCTCTCCTGCCTCTGCAGCAGTTGGAAGAGTGCAGTCCTAGCATGTGCCTGGGAGAACCAGAGGGATTTGGTAGACAGCACTTACTACCCCAGTGGGATAAACATGCATCTGGAACTTGTTATTTTTACTCAACAACATTGTCGAGATGTGTCCATGTCGATCCATATACATCTAATTCATAAGGATGAGATGCCAAAAGTGGATGCTATATGAATCCAACACTTGTGAGTCTCTTTATCACTACTCAACAACTCACTAGTCCCCTTACTCTTCCTCTTGACCTCCAACTCAGCAATCGATTGATTAATCAATTCATCCAGGAGGAGTTATTTACTCAGTGCCTTCTGGGTGCTCTGTGGCCAGAAGATACCATGAGCCAAGGGAGTAAGCCGTGTCCTGTTCTCAAAGTGCTCGAGGACTGGCTCAGGTGGCAGCACGAGGGTCGGTGCTGAGGCGTAGACCACCCACCCGCGTTGAGATCCTTACAGCAGGCAGGGACCTCTGGGGCTGGAGTCATCAGAGGGCTTTCTGGAGGGGTGGGGCTGGGCCCGGCAGGCTGGCTGAGACTGGGGCAGGTGGACAGGAAAGGCAGATTGGTCATCAGTCTGGGCGTGATGGAGAATCATGTACCATCAGTCGGTCTGCCTGATTTTTTCTGGCCTTGCGCATCCTGCTTGTCAGTGTCATTCATCTCCTTGACTTCAAACCTCATCGCTGTGCCAAAGACTCTAAATCTGGGTCTCCACCTAGGACATCACTTATGACCTAGAGAGCCTTGATTCTGATACCTCCTGGGCACCTTTGCCTGGGAGACCCAGGGCACCTCGAACTCAGCATGTGCCGACCATGCCCGCCAGTTGTCACCAACAGCATGTCCTTCCACATCCGGATCTCGGATGATGCGCCCAGCCCTTCACACTCAAAATCTTAGTGTCGTCTTGGATGCCTTCTTTTCCCTGATCCTTCCTCCCCTTCTAATTAGTCCCCAAATTCTGTCGTCTACACGTGGTGTTCTATGACTCAGATCTGGTCTCTCTTCACTGCCCGTGCCACAGCTCCAGGTCTCCATCTCCAGGCCCCCATGTCGGTGCCATTGAGTGTCTCTGATCATGGTTCTACCTGTGTCACACCTCTGCTCCAGAGCCTTCTGTGGCCGCCTACCTCCAGGCTCCGATTAAAAAAACGCGACCTAATCTTCCTGGCCCCACTGTCTGACCCGCCACTGTGTGCTTCACCTTCTGCACCTGCGGGGGTCTGCCCATTGCCAAATCCTATCCGGCCTTCAAAGGGCAATCCTCTAACTAACCTCCCAGATACCTCTGTGCCCCCTGGGTCTTTGTGTTACTTCTGGAATAACACTGGTGCTGAAATCCATCCCTGTCTCCCCCCAAGTCCCTTCTTGACTTGGGTCCTAGGGCCATGCTCTGTACACACTATGCATCAGTTTCCATTTATTGCATTGATTTCCTGGTACACATCCCCCTACCTGCATTCCATGTTACTTCCACACCTGAACAAAGCCTGCATTTTCCAGGCAGCCTCTGGGAGTAACCCATCAGGAATGTGTTGGCTCTCCTACCCAGCACCTATGCATTCCCCTTGGTTGTTTTAGAAAGGCTCCTTTGTTAAGGAACGCTGTCTTCACACATACAAAGTTATATTGTTCATTAAGAGTGATGCCTATATTGTCCCAACTCAAGTTCACTTGTTGCAAGGAAAGCTGAGATCTCATTCCAAAGGGCTCGTATGGGAGAGAAAGAGACTGGAATTAATAGGAACTATCATTTTGCCAAAAATATTTATCCAAACCCAGCTGGGGGGGTGTGTTTAGGTCTGAAGGGAATGATGGGCTGAGATTGTGAGGGCCAGGGAAGCCAGGCCCAGCTGGGGTGAGGGTACTCAGAAAGGTGGCCATGGGCAGGGGCAATGGATGGGGTGGGTTTAAAGGGGCAGCCCAGCCTCAACTTGGAACTGGAATACAGGGCCGGGGAACAGAAGGCCAGCTGTGAGTTGGGCCATTGCTGGTGGGGTAGGGTGACTCATGAGCATGGGATTGCCCAGGACTGCCCCTAAGCCCTTCAGGCCTTTAGCAGAAAGAGTCCATGCCAGACGCTGCCAACTAACTACAGGACTCAGATGCTGAGCTGAGGGAAAACCATCTGTGCTCCTGTCGGAGGGCACTGGATCTCATCTCTTCTCACCTACCCCAATACACCCCAATACATCATTCTGGCCATTGCCTCTCTACTGGCCCATTCAATTCAGTGTATCCAAAATTACCTTAAAAACACTACTTTGACCGAGGGCCTATGTCACCAGATTTTTTCTGCTTTTATTTAAGAAAAACTCCAGAAAGAATCGACTACTTCCTCACCTCCATACCTTTCCTCCCAATCTCTCACAGACCCATTCCAGATGGGCCTTTGGGCTCATCATACCTCAGAAGCCACTCTCATCGAGGTCAACAGTGACCTCCACCCTGCAGAATTCCGAGGTCAGTGCTCACTTTTATTCTTTCCTGACCTGTCGGCATTGGACACAGTTGATCCCTGCCCTCTCTTTGTTACACTTTGTTCACTTGGTTTCCATGGCACTATCTTTCTGGATCCTCCTCTTCCACTGCCAGGGACACCTTCTTTTGTCCTTGGTGATTCCCCACCATTTCCTGATCTCTAAACATTAAGGCCTTCAGGGCCCAAAGCCTGGGCCTCACCTCTTCTCCACCTAAACTCACTCCCAAGGTGACTCTCCATACTGTCTGTAGGCGGGTGACTCCCAGACTGGTATCTCTACTAGACTCGTCCCCTAAGTTCTTCGTGCCAGGTCTCCAGCCATTTGTGCCACGGCCCTCGTGGGCATCCAGTGAACACTGCACAGCGGGTGCTGAAAAACCACTGTGACGCACAGGGCTCTCGGTACATTTGTTAAAGAAATTATTTTTAGAGTTCACTTAATTCTGCATTGTTCCACTTGAAGGGGTTGTATTTTTAACAGGTGTGTTTTTCTGTCTTATGTATTTTAATAATAGCTGAATTTATTTTTATTCGAGTCTAAGAGTTTATGCAATATATCCCACACATGTCGTTTTCTGGTGTACCTATATTTTTTAAAGTGTGTGCGTATACGCGCGCGTGTGTGTGTATTTACGAAAGAGCAGATTGGGGAGAATAGTTGTAACTTTTAAAAATTTTAAGGTTATTTTCTTTTCTAATAATTTTTCTCCAACCCATTTCTCTTTGGACTTTGAAGCCTAGAATTGTAACACATTTTTCATTCTAAATTTCTAAATTTCTACTCTGTCTAGCTCCATCTTACCATCAACTCCAGGATAATGTTGAATTTCCGTCTTTGGTAATATTCATTACCTATGAATATTTATTGGGGAACAAATTGATTAAATTATGCATTAAATAAATAGTGATGAGTCGGAGCTTTTTGGATCTGTGTAAAGAATAAATGATCAAGTAAACCATACTCGAAATCCAAACTGGAACAAAAAAAATGCAAGAGTTGGTAATGGAATGGATGCACGTCACTTGCTCAACGTCTCTTTGAAAGTCTTTAAATGGTCAAAGGAAAAATAAGGTATCTTCTGAAGGAAAGAAGCAAAATTACTTACTTAAACTCTGCATTAACAACTTCATTTTTCCAGATGTTCAGGCCCCAAACTCTCACACCCATTAGCAAATCTCGTCAACTCAACCTTTGAAACCCTGTCCAACATCTGCCCATTTTTTTCCCACCTCCTGGGTAGGCAGGCATCTCTCATCTGGATTATCGCATGGCCCTCCTATAATCTCCTGCTTCTGCCTTTTCCCACTGCAGCGTTTTTTCAGCCCAACAACCAGAGTGACCTCTGGTTGTCAGAGTACCCTCCTCTGACATTTCTGGTCCCCCTTTCCTTCCCTGCTTTATCTTTTTTTTTTTCCCATATGTTAGCAGACCCTTTCACTCCTACCCTGCACCCTTCACAGCTTTGAGTGGCCTGTGTGCGCTGGCTCCAGTTCCTCCCTGCCTGCCACTCTACCCTTTGACCCCTGAACTCTAGCCAGAGGGTAGAGAACGCTTAGCTCCTTTTCAGATATGCTTCTGCCTCAGGGCCTTTGCACTTGCTGTGCCCTCTGCCTGGAACACTTTTTCCAGAGAATCTCATGACTCCCTCACGTCCTTTGGTCACCCTCAAACAAAACCTTCCCAGATCACCCATCCACTGTGCCCTCCTCTGACATTTCTGGTCCCCCTTCCCTTCCCTGCTTCATTTTTTGTTTTCATATAGCTATTGGTTTGTTTCTATATCCTCCACCAGCATGTAAGCTCTGTGAGAAGATAGGAATTGCATTTTATTCACTGTTGCTCCCCAGTGCTGAGAGCAGTGCCCGGAACATAGGATGTTTACTAACTGGAGGACTCTCTCTCTCTCTCTCTCTCTCTCTGACATGGCCATGATCAACTGAGACCTCAGGGGAGGGGGCAGGCTCCTGAACTCAGCAGAGTTTAGAATCTGAGAGCAGGGTTGAGGATCTGGGTCTTAGGAAGGGGCAAGGTCGCAGAGTCAGGGATGAACCAGGCTGGGCAGGACTCACCCACCCACCTGGAGTCAGGCTTGGTGTGGGGAAGGTGAAGTCAGGTGGCTTCTGTTACTGGGCAAGCATCTGGGTTGGAAGCCAAGGTCATTTGCTGTGTCCTAGAGTCCAGACAGGACTCCCAGGTCTGGATAGGCACTGCTTTCTTCCTGGTCGAGTCCAGGCTTCAGGGCCCTGTCTTCTTGCTGAGATAGACCCAATGCCTTGATCTCCCTTAAATTCTCAGCCTTCTCCCCAGAAGCATAGCTGTGCTGCTCTGCGCATTGCCCCAGTGGTCTGGAGAGTGAATTGTCCAACCCCTATCACATGCACTCACACTGGCTTTTGTTCTCTTTCTTTTCCCCCCAAATCTTGTTATTCCACCTCTTCCAGGAAATACGACCTGGACCTTAGGGAGGGCGTGGTAGTTGTGAGAGCAGCGGGAAGGGCGGGATATGGCAAAAATCTAAGTGCGACATCCAGTGGCTTAGAACAGGGAGATGGCGATGAAGATGGAGGATAGGTCATGGGACTTCTGACAGACTGAATATGGAGGGAGAGAAAGAGAAGCTGGGAATCCAGAATGACTACTACGTTTCTGGCTTGAGCAACAGCTGGATGGATTTTACTTTTCCTGAGATGGAAGGGGATGAGAGAGGGGGGTCAGAAAGAGGTTTCGGGAAGGGGAGATCGAAATTGGGTGGACATGTTAATTCTGAGTTTCCGGTCATGCATCCAGGTGTTTAGGGAGGCATGTGGCGATTGGATGTATGAACCTGGCATTCAGAAGACAGGCCTGAGCTGGAAATCCACATTTGAGATATGATTTTGTCAACACATAGATGCTATTTAGGGGGATGGAGCTGCATGGAGAAAAGAGAAAAGACAAGGGTATCCAGAACTGAGCCCAGGATATGCCAGGAGCAAGAAGACAGGTAGAGACGCAGCTTCAAAAGTTTGAAAAGGCAAAGCCAGAGGGGTAGGAGGAATCCCAGCAGAGCGAGAAGTCCTAGAAGCCAAAAGCAAAGGGTATTTAAGAAGGAGGGAGTGGTCGGCTGGGCTGAGGGAGGCTCAGAGGCCCAGGAAGGTGAGGACAGACAAGTATCTATGGGAGGTGACCACATGGGACTCCCTGGTGACCTTGATGGGAGCTATTTGGGTGGATATGGAATCCTGGTGGCATGGGTTGAAAGGAAATGTGGAGGCAACATGTGTAAACCTCTGTTCCAAGGGGCCGGCTATGGAGAGAAGCAGGGAAAATGGGGATGAGGGGCGGAACTGGAGAGAGTGTGAAGTTGAGCAGGCGGATGCTTAAACTGAGAGGCCCTCGTGTGTGCGCACATGCTGCCAGGAATGGTTTCCAGCAGAGGCAGATGATGACACCGCCTGGAGAGACAAGTGGGGCAGAGGGCAGGAGCAGAGTCCCAGAGAAGATGCAGGGGAGTGGAGCCAAAGGAGTGATGAGAAGGGCAGTTCTCGTCCAGGACCAGGATGAAGGAAGGATGCTGGTTGCTGTGCAAAGGGGATTGACGGTTTAGGGACAGGAGGCGGGGAGGGTTCTCTCAGCCTCGAATCCAGACCTCTGTTCACAGCTGCAGGCCGCCTATGACCTCGAGGTCTGTGCCAACAACGGATTTGTGAATGGCTGTTTTGAAAACAAGAGCAGGAAATTTCTGTTCCCAGGAATCCACTTAGATTCTTGGAAAAGTTATGCTTTTGTAAAGATTCTCCCCCAAATAAAAATATCAGATGTTAAACAGTCTAGTTAGGTCGATTCTCTGTACTGGCCTAGCATCTTTCTCTTGCGTGCTCAGAGGGCTTCCCAGGGAACGCTCACTTCAGATTTAGAGAAAGCTGATTGTGTCACCAAGAAACCCAAGTCACAAAGAGTAAAAAGAAAAAAAAAAAAAAACAATGTTGAAAAGCGAAATGGAAAAGAAAAAAGACATATCGATCGTAGGGCAGACTGAGTGTCTGAATGTACTGGGGCCAGAGTCCCCGGAGCCCTGAGGACTGTCAGGGAAGACCTAAATGCATCCTATTAAAATTTAAAGGAGGATCCATTTCTCAAGGAGACGCTGCCTCTGGTTCCTGTGTGGAGTCTGAGGCTCAGCCTTGAGTAGAGGGAGCGCAGGAAGTAGAGTAGTCACCCCAGCACATGGCAGCCCCTGAGAGCTGCAGCTGCAGCAAGGGCGACCTCTGGGCCTGGACAGCGTCTGCGTGAGTCCTGGCTTTCTTCAGGTCCTGAGGAATCAGGCCTGGCACCCAGGAGGAAGCTGACTTCTCCCTGTCTCGCTTGTGGGAGAAGCAGCCTCTTAGGAAACAGTGCCCCCTCCCCCCACCCCGCCCCGCGCTCGCTCACTCTCACTCTCTCTCTCTCTCTCTCTATTTTTATCAAAGTTGCACATTCACAGAGTTTGAAGAGCCAGATATTTCCACAAATCGTGTACTGTAGGAAACAGCAGTACCCTTTCTCTTTGCCCCACATTTCCTCCTTTCTACCCTCAGAAACAATAACTTGCATCTCTTTTGGCTGCTTACCTCGATTTACCTCCATATCTCTAAATAATGTGCCCGAGCTGCTACTACCTGGCTTTCAGCTAGTGACACAAGAGCCTTTCCACCTTTCACGTCTCGTGCTGTTCCACCATCGTCTTGTTCTCTCCTTAGAGTGGCACATAATTCACAGCTGGGTCGCATCGTGGACCGTGGCTACCTTGCCTTTCTCACACAGCTCTTCTGTCGTTGCGGTAGATAAGGATCGTGTGTATGTGTGTGTTGCACGTGTGTGTGTCCTAACTTCACTTAGTGTCCTATACATCGATTGCTAATTCGACCACCAAATCGTCCCCTCGCCAACGTCTCCCCTCAGACGTGCAGAAGCACCGGGTGCTCTGTGAAGTCCATCTGGCAGACACGGCCCCTCGCCGAGTCGCCCGGCCGGCTCCAGGCGGCATGGGACGCTCCCCCTGCCTGGCACACAGCTGCCATCCCGCAGTCTCCCTTCACTTCACCCCGGAGACTCTCTCGCCTCTCGTGTTGTCTCTCCTCTTTCCGGAAGCGCTGCTTCCTCGGTTTTACTTCCTTGTTTTCACGAGACCACCCATCAGTATGGGCTTCTTGAGAAAGAGTCCATGAGAAAGGTAAGTTTCTTGACCCTTTACATGACTGACAGCGTTGGGAATGTCTTTATTTTGTTTCTCAGACTGCAGTATAGAATTCTGGGTTGGAAAGGACTTTCCATCGGAGTTTTTGCTCCCTTGTCCTCGAGCTGCAGCATGGCTATCAGGGGTTCCACATCCATTCCGATTCCTGTTCCCTTCTCTGTGACTGGCTTAGGATCTTGTCTTCATCCTGATGGCGGTGAGACTTCACAGGCATTGATCTTGGGGTCAGGAAGTGTTCATTACTCTGTGACTCCTGTAATCTGGCAACTCAGGGACTTCTGCTTAATGGGATTTTCTTTAATTATTTCCTTGGTAATTTCCTCTCCTCCGTGTTTCTCTCTCCGCTGTCTTTGGCACTCCAGTTATTCAGGAGTCTGGCCTCCTGGCTTGTTTCTCTAATTTTCACGCCTTTCTGTGAGATTTCCCATCTCTTTGTATTTTTGCTTTACTGCCTGGGTACTTCTCTCCATTTTGTCTTCCAGACATTCTATTTTTTTTTTATTTCTACGCACACATTTTTATTTTCAAAAGCTCTTTTATTAAATGTTTCTCTTAATAGTTCCCTGTTTTTATTTGATAGAGCCTAATATCTTCTCGTCTCTCAGAGGCCGTTAATGTTAGTTGTTTTTGATTTTAGTCTTATTTTCTACATGGCTTCTGATTCCCTTGGATTCCCTTATATCTACATGTTTGCTTTGGGCTCTTTTCTCAGGTGCCTGATAACCTCTAGTGTCTTTGCATGTTTAAGAGCAGGCGATTCAAAGACAACCAGAAGCTCAGGGTCTGAGACCCAGGCTTCCCCACCGCTGCCCATCTGGGCTGTTTCATCAGAGAGACTGTGGTGGCAGTGTACTTAGGTCTTCCTCCTGGGCAAAATCCCCATGAAGACCCCAGTTTCCTGCCTGAAGGATACAGGGTTCATTTCCCATAATCTGGGAGCCACAGAAAGGAAAAAAGGTGGGAAGGGGAGGGAGGAGGAGTCTCAGCATCCAGTCATGAGTTCACTTCATCCCCTCATTTCTTTATGGTACCTCTGCCCTGCCCTCCACTTGCCTGACTTCCTCCCTCAAAGGCAGAGAGTTAACCCTTAGGCTTTCTCTGTGGTGGAGGAGCGGTGCTCTCCTGGCTGCTGGAATCGAGGAGAGGACAGGGGTCTGATGTCTGACCAGTCGTCGTTATCTCGGTGCCCGCCATCGCCACCTCCAGAGTCCTTGAGGGATCCTGTGGTGTAAGTCAGGTTGA
This sequence comes from Rousettus aegyptiacus, assembly GCF_014176215.1. Taxonomy (NCBI): domain Eukaryota; kingdom Metazoa; phylum Chordata; class Mammalia; order Chiroptera; family Pteropodidae; genus Rousettus; species Rousettus aegyptiacus. Next base: position 26,694,336 of record NW_023416284.1, on the reverse strand, counting down.
TTCTCACCTTTCCCTACTGCCAATTTCGGAGTCCTTTTTTTTGAGTCTGCAAAGTCTTTTTTACCATCTTTCTCTTTCCAGCAACAAAATTTTATTTTCAGTCTCCTCTCCTACCCTTCTCTTTTTTGTGGATTTAGTATGCCAAAAAGAAAAAAGAAAAAGAAAAAGAGGAGGGAAGGAAGAGAGAGAGAGAGGAGAGGAGGGAGGAAAGAAGGAAGAGAGGGAGAGTTTCTCCCCCATCTTTAATAAAAGACTACTAGTAGGGTTGTTTTAAATATGTTGAGCCATGAAATTCTTTCTTCCAAAGATTTCTTCAGGGAGAGTCACCCTCTCAGCCTTTCCCATAGTCCCTGGGGGATCCTATGGCACCTCCCTGAATTTCTAGGACTCAGAGAAGCACAGGGGAAAGTGCCCGTGTTTTAGAAAGTTTAGAAGTCTTTGGGATTTGGACTGAGGTAGAGTCAGAATCTAGCCCCGCCTCCAGCAATTACTGGCCAGTTCTTATAAATAGGGATGATGGTGAACTGAATGGTGAGATAAGATAAACTGCTTATGCTCTCTGGCATACAGGAAGCGCTGACAAAGAGGCCACTTCCTTCCTTTCTTCCTGCTTCTTTCATTGTTCTTTCCTTCTTTCTGTCTTCCTTTCTTCTTTTCCCACTTTCCTCCACCAGCATGATTCTCATCTTCCCCAGGCTCCCGTGGTCTTTCTGCCCTCGTGGTAGAGAGCCACTGAAGGCTGTGAGCCAGGGTATGTGTTTGATGGCTGTATGTGTGGACAGCAGTTCAGAAGGGCAAGAGTTGGAGGTAAGCTCCAATTCTGTAACTGTAAAGACAAAAAAGAAAAATGACACATGAGTCATTGGGCAGATGGAAAGTCTGACAGTAGAGTAGAGCGTGGGCCCACCCGCATTTTTTTAAATTAAGTTTATTGGGGTAACATTGGTTAATTATATAATTTCAGGTGTACATTATAATTTGACATCTGTATATTCTATTGTGTGTTTACCATCCAAAATCCAGTTTCCTTCAGCTACCATATATTTGATCCCCTTTACCCACTTCACCCTCCCTCTACCCCCCTATATTTGACCCCCCTTTACCATGTCTACCTCCTTCCTCCTCCTCCACCCCCTACCCTCTGGTAACCACTAGTCCATTGTCCATGTCCCTGAGTCTCTCTTTATTTGTCCTGTTCCTTTGTTGCTTTTAGGTTTATATCCCATATATAAATGATATCATGTGATTTTCAACTTTTTCTATCCAGCTTATTTCGCTTAGTATAAGCAAAATAAGGTCCACTCATGTTGTTGAAAATGGCAGTATTTCATCTCTTCTTATGGCTGAGTAATAATCCATTGTGTATATGTACCACAGCTTCTTTAGCCAATCATCTATCATAGGACACTTCGGTTGCTTCCATGTCCTGGCCACTGTGAATAATGCTGCTAAAGGTAAAGAGATAACCATCTGAATGGAAAAATACATTTGCGACCATCTGAATTTTATTAGCTGCAAATCATGGGAAACTTATTTCTTCTATCTTTGAACATCATTTGAAATGAGGCCTCCTACAGGGAGGGAGGTGCCAGAGTGTGAGCCCTGGAGCTGGAGACTTGGCCAAGTCAGGGTTCCTCTCTGGGTCTATTTTCTCATTCATTTGGAGGATATGGGAATAGACTTGGGCCTTGGAGTCTAGGCTGGGGTCTGAGCCCTGACTCTGCATTACTACCTCTGAGATCTTGGACAGCACATTTGCTCTTCCCGAACTTCAGTTTCTCATCTGTACAACAATTGCCGTGTGGTTTGGGTGAACCATCTCTGACTGTCATGATGTGACTTGTAGGCTCTTTCCAGCTCTTGTCAGTCAATGAGCTATTTCAGTTCTGCACTCAATACTGGGAGATGTTGCTCAGAGATGATCTGCAGGGAAAGCCCTGTGGCTGTGTGGAATATTGCAAGCCCTTGTCTCTCCTTAAGGGGAAGTTGGCATTTTCTAAAGGCTAGAGAATTTAATTCGAGCTCATCATCAGGGTATCCCGTTTTAGGCAGGAGCCTTTGACGGTGTGCCCCAGACTGTGATGAGACATTTGTTGGAAAGAATTTGCTTTCAGAACCCAGAATTGCGTATTGAGTATTGACTTGTCAAAACACACAGATGAGGAGGTAAGAAAGGCAAAGGAGGTACCACTCTCTAGAGGGTCCTTTGGCCCCACAGCTTAGAATAAGGAGGAGAAAGTTGCTCTCTCCCCATGCTCTGGAGTCTCTTGGAGAAAGGATGCCAGCTGTGATCTGTCTCATAACAAGCATCAATGGCTCCTTGAGGTCCATAAGGTGAAGGCCCAGACCCAGGAGATATTGATACCCTCTAGCCAGTCATATTCTGCTGCCCTGTGCTTGCCAGCCTGGGCACCTTCAATCATGGTCTTTGGTGTTCCTGGGGTGCCTTTCTCCACTCTGGAGGTGCAGGTGCCTCTCAAGGCTGTGATGGATGGTACATAGACCCATAAAACACTCACCCAGAGCCTGGCACACTCCATCCCACCCCATTGCCAATCAGATGGAATGAGTGGCACCCTTCACTCCCTGCCCTCCAAGGGGAGCACCTATCTCAGTTTAGCAGTAGAGCCAGACTTGGGTTCAAATCCTAACTCTCCCACTAATTAGAAAGTCACTTAACCTCTCGATGGCTCAGTCTTCTTATCTGGGAAATGAAAATAATAAAGTACGTATCTGTCAAAGTCATTGAAAATGAAAGGAAACCATGTTTGTATGTAATGTGCCTGGCACATAGTAAGTTGACTGCATATTCTGTCAGGAATTATTAATATTTACTTCTATGATTGCCTCTTGAAATGAAGAGTAAACTTCTGGGATCGCCCCTCCTACAAGCACTCTGCGGTAGAATGTGGACTCTGAGGCCAGAATGCCTGCATGGGAATCCCGGATCTATCAGGGTGACCGTCTGATCTTAAGTGAACTATGTAACTGCCCTGCGCCTCAGTTTCCTCATCTGTCAGATAGAGACAGAAATAGTAATTACATCTCAAAGGGTTCGCGTGAGAATTAACTAAGATGTTACATGTAAAGAACTTACAGTGCTCGGCACATAATAATTACTCAATGGAAGTCTCCTGTTATTGTTAGGAAAGGGTCCCTAGAAATCATTTGATCCAAAAACCATGGCCCAGGGAGTGTGGTAACACAGCATGTTAATGACAGAAGCCAGCCTCTTGACACCCACTCAAAACATGCCAACAAGAGATGGGGAAGAAGGACCGTGTGGCTGGTAAGTGTGTATGAGTGTACGAGGACACGTGCCATCTCGCTGTGGCTCTGTTGATGTCAGGAAGATGGCATTGTGGTAGTACCTGGTTGGCAGCTTAAAAGTGCCTTCAGCTCCCATGAAGAGAGATGGTCAACTCCATAGGATTCCTTTGGCTCAAAAGATAACACAGAGTGGCCTTGTTCAGGGCCTCAACCCAAGCAGGTTGAGGAGGCCTCCCCCCACCATGCGGGGTGGACCATGCATGGGGAGTTAGAACCTCACAAGGCACGGAACTCAAAAGAGCACAGGGGAAAGTGCCAGTGTTCTAGAAATTCTAGAAGTCTTTGGGATTTGGGCTGAGATAGTCAGCCCGCCTCCAGAAATTACTGGCCAGTTCTTATGAATAGGGATGATGGTTTCTCCTTTACAGGCTCCTGTGTGAACGGAATGGCCGTGTCTGGTAGAAACACACACTGAAGAATTCAGGTGCGATGAGACATGGGATTGGCAACTTGCTCTTAAATAGTTCAGAAAAAAAATATTTTTTTCACTGTTCTTTCAACTTTACTTAAAATAAAAAAGAGGGAAAACCAGTTTGGCTCAGAAGAAAGGAGACCAGGGAAACTAGGAATCAAGGAAATTGTTTAAAAGGCACAGATGCTGGACAAATGGAGTCAGCCAAGGCCAAGAGAAGGGAGATAAAGGCATCAGACCGATGGTGGAGTGGAGCCTGAACTCCAACCAGAATACCAGATTTGTGCTGTGGACAGGTGTCATCTGTCACCATGGGTGGCTTGCAGACCCAAGAAGGTTGGCCCGGCTGGCAGGAGAGTTGGGGGAGGTGTGTTCCGGTACACAGCAGCCAGCAGAAGACAGCTTGGGCTGAGGCAGGGCAGCAGGGGCCAGCATGCCAGGCAGACAGGAACCCAGGAACACGGTGGCAGCTGACAGAGACAAACACAGGAGCCAAAATGGGTGTAAGGCAGCCAGGGAGAAGCTGGGCTGCGAACGAGGCCTGCTGGCGAGTGTGGCTGGCAGACTGGGGCCAGAAGGCAGGCAGCCAGGGGCTGGGCGAGTATTCTAGGGACTGGAGCCAAGAGCAGGCAGGACACCTCCCCCAGGAGGGCAGCCAGGAGTATAGGCAGCCCAGAAGGCAAGGGGGGCTTGTCCACAGGCCGTGCTGTCCAGGTTGGGGCAGGGTCTTTAGGGGCCAGGGGAAAGAGCCTGTTCATTTGGTGGGGACCAGATTAGGTGCAGGCTGATTCAGAAAGAAAGGGGGTCACTCCTAGCAAAGAGGAGGCGGCCAGTTCCCACAGATTTGCAGAATGTCAGCAGATCTAGCAGCTGGGCTGCCTCAAATCCGTCTCCCGGAAGTTTCTGGGACTGCTTAGCTTGCAAGCTCAGGACCAGACTCTAAGAAACGTGATTTTCCTGAGGTTTGTAACCTACTGATGATGGCACTCTGTTGACTCTGGTGTTTCACCGTCGTGGTGAGTGGTAAAACCCTTCCAATGAGGCAGGCAGCTGGGGACTTACATGTCTTCCTGTCTCTGTGGTCAGTGGTGGGGAGGGAGGAGCCCCATGAGGCAGAACAGGAGGTGGTGGCTCAAATGGGTCTTGACCAAAGGAACAAAGTTGTCCCTGGGGAACCAGCCACAGGCCGAGTAGTGACCTAGGAGCTCCCACTGGGGCTGGTTAGAGGCGCAACTGGCTTGTCTCATTTCCTCCCTGGACTCATGGGCACTTGGTGCCTACCTGCCTTGCCCTGCTTCACAGCACATTCTTCACGTTTGCAACTATCTGGGTGACAGCCTCCCACAGGCTGTGATGCATATTGTCGGGGTGATTTTAGTTAGGTGGCACCTGGACAAATGTTCCTTGTTTCATTTGCCACTTTCTATTTTAATGTGTGTTAGAAAAATGTACCCAACACGTGAAACCTGTGATTTTGTGACTGTGAGTCCTTAGGATGAGGCTGCGGTGGGGTGAGAGCCCCGGGCCCGTGCTCAGGCAGGTCTGTCTCTGAGCTCAGATGCCTGGAGAGCCGGAGATGTGGGCCCCCTGTGTGGGTTCTGAAACACTGCTTCCAGGAGCATCGCTGAAGTCTCTTAAATAATTTGCAGGAAGATCATTTCTGGTGGGTAGCTTGGAACTGGCATGGATACCAGAGATGGAATAGTAGAGTGCCTGGAAGGAAGCTGGCGGACAGGTTAACAGCAGGAATGGGTGGGGGTCGGGAACCTCTGGAGCCGGCCCACCTGGATTTGAGTTCTTACTTTACCATATGCTGGGCGTGTGACTTTGGGCAACTCACTAGCCTCTCCGTGCCTCCCTTTCTCATCTGCAAAGTGGGGAGAGTGACACAGAGAAGGGCCATTCTGAGGACTGAACGAGTTACTGCAGGAACTGTGCTCAGCACAGCGCCTGGTACCCGAGGATGCTCGATAAACACTAACTTGCGTGAATCCCGGAGCTCCACTTCTGGCACCTCCTGGACAGCTTCGCATGTGCAGCCATTGACCAGGAGGCCTGGGAAGTGCTCAGGAAGCACCTCTGAGGACACGGTATTTAATCTGAGTCCACAGATGAGGGGAAGGGAGGAGGAGAGGGGCGGTCGTTCCAGAGGGATGAACTAGAAAGGGCAAAGGCTTCCTCCAGAGGCTAGAGGAACAGGGTGCTGGTGAGGCTGTTGTGGAGAAGGAAGCGGCACTGAGTGGCAGGTGGCCAAAGAGAATGGGGAGAGGTGAGTCGTCCAGGAAGGGACCTGTGGTGGGGGTCGAATGGAAGAAGCCGTATTGTTCATCTTATTTCTGTGAGGGTAGAGTAGGAATGAACAAATGAAAATCACTGTACGTTGAAAACATTCCATGCATTTGGGGCTATTTTTAAATTCCCAAACCTAGTATTCCTACCATTCCATCCCGTAGTTGGCCCTAAAGCCTGGCTCAGAAAGAGCCCTTGCTGGCTCCTCAGCGCCCTCCAAAGCACTCCATGGTTGATTTGGCCACAGACCACCTCTCTCTGCCCTGGTCAAGCTGTTTGCTCTGTACATCCCACGCTTCTCTGCCTCTGTGCCTTTGCTCCGCTCTTGCCTCCAGCTGGAGGACCTCTCCTCCTCTTCACCTCCACGTCCTCACAGTAGATCTGTGCGTCACAGCCCAGGCCAAATGTCCCATTCCGTGGAGCCCCCCGACCTTTGCCCACTTGCCACTGTCTGCTAGACACCATCTCTCCTTCCAACCCCAGGACCTGTTGTCTTCCCTTATCCTGATATATATTATTATCTGTTTTGTTCAGAGAAATGGATGCTTCCCAGCCTTAGAGTTCACAGGCAGGGGGAATCCATTTAATAAAGTTCACATAAGGTTTAAAATATGTAAGTTTAAAAATATTGACAGTTGGCCAGATCAGAATGATCTTACGTGTGATATGGTGCCATTTACCAGCTGTGTGGCCGAGAGCAAGTCACTGTGCCTGAGTTCAGTTTCTTCATCTCTGGAACAGGGACAACTATCTCTGCCTCACAGGCTGTTGTGAAGTCAGGAGGCTGGAGGACACTTCGGTATCTGCCACCACTCTCAGCAAACACCAAGCGGACCTGTAGGCAGGATCTGTTCTCTTTCAGCCAGTTAGAGCTGATTCTGCATCAACTCTGGACTTCGTTCCAGCCGCAGAGTTGCCGTCTTGCCGCCAGTTGCTCTGAAAGGCACCACACATTCTGTAAATAGCAGTTGTAAGTGACACTTCGCCCAGACAGGGCCAGCGCTGCTGGAGAGTTGCCCACAGGCTTTCTAGAGACACCGTGTGTTGACTCACTTCTCTACTGGGCACCGGGCCTGGTGCGGGAAAGTGCGTGGGGAGCGAGGGGTCATCCGTAACGAGGTCACGTCCAGTCATGGCAGCCCCAACTCTGCTTTGGGCGACAGGCTTCTTGGGTCGTAGTCCAGGCTCCGCTTTCAGTGTCTGCGTGACCCTGAGCAAGGCCCGCATCCTCTCTGGGCTTCAGATACCTTGTTGACCCTGCGAAGCCTCAAGGCTTCAGGTGGGGAGCACAGGCTCTGGAACCCCTGGCGTCTCCTCACTGAAAAGTCTCCATCCTGAGAACACAGCCAGGCCCTCTTGACAGCTGCTGTTCGGTCTCCAGAGCCCTTCTCCACCAGCTCCCTGCCTGCTGCAAGGAGCGCTCCATGCATTTCTGTGCCCTGGATTTACAACTTTCAAGCCTTGAGGAGTAACTTTTCCAGCACAGAGAGGGGTGATTGGAGACCATCTGAGGGGTGCTTCAGCCCCACCTGCCTTGTCTCCAGCAGCCCTCACTCAGTAGCATACTCAGAAGGGACCTCAGGTGACTTACTTAACTTTTGGTGACCACTGACTGAGATGCATGCAGCACATGGCTCCGTGGACCAAGCCCTGTTCTATATGGCAGGTGCCTCACCCTAATGCCTACCTGCCACCCCGCCCCCCCCGCCAGTCTGCAGCAACACCAGCCATTGTCACTGAGGATCTGCTGTGCCCCAGGTACAGAACTAAGCACTAAGCACTTCACAAATATAATTTCTGATCCTCATCTTCCCCTGCTAGGTAGTGTATATATGTACACACATGCACGCATGCACGCACGCACGCACATGCACACGCACATGCACACTCACTTTACAGATGAGGAGGCTCAGGCTCAGGAAGGCAAAGGACCTTGTCCATGGTCACACAGGTAGTGAGGAACAGCTGGGATTCAAACCCAGCCCTGCATGGCTCCAAATCCTGTGTTCTTTCCTTCTCAGCTGACTGCCACTAATTGGGGTGCCCTACTTTTTGCGTTGTCTGCCTCTCAGCCACCTGCATGGCAAGGCCCTGGTGAGACCCTGTTCCTGCCCCTCCCTTGGCCAGGACTGGACCCCAAGTGGACCCCAGTGAATGTTTGTGGATGAACTGATGATGATGGGCGTCCCTAGGGCCCATGCTGAGGGTGGACTTTGCAGTGAGGACGCATTTTCTCCCCTCTCCTGCTCTCTTTCCACGCTCTGGAAAACATCTCTTCCATCAGCAGCTCCTTCTCCAGCCATGAGAGCCAGGGGCTGTGTGATCCAGAGAGCAACATTGAGGGCACTTGTACTCTTCCTCTGCTGCTCACTGGCTGAGTGACCTCAGGTTTCGCAGGAGCTGGGTTTCTCCTCTACCACCAGCTGGTGGGGAGCAAGGAGATGCCTACCATCATGGGACAATTCGAATGGCCTCTCTTTCCCTCCCTCCCCCTTTAAGATTTGAGTCTGTCAGTCTGGGCCTGAACACACGGCCCCCTCATGTGTTCTTCAGGTTAAGCCACAAGTGATTCCAGCCAGACCTTCCATGAAAAAGGATCTGCTCGGCCTTGAGTGCCTTCAGATGTTTGAGAAAGCCTTGCCACAGTCATTAAATCATAGCTATTTCCTGGCACAGCCATAATACCTGGCATTCATTTTGGAATTTTAATAGAGTTCACAGCCTTTTCTCATCTTATTTGCATCTCAATGCATGTGTGTCTCTGTGCTGCAGAAAATGCTGAGGTTTTACAGGTCATGGTGGCATAGCAACCCGTAGCCGTTGGCCCTCAGGCATTGGTCCAGCACCTAGTTTATACACATATTTCATCAGCTGTTACTGTGGACAGTGTTGGCCAGCATCCCCTCTAGCTGCTGCTAAACACGAGGTGCTTCTGGCTTACGACTTTAACTGAACACCTTCCCCATCCTCCACTGCCTGCAAGACACAGGCTAGGCTTTTGCACAGGCCTCTGAAGCTTTTCCAAGCCAGCCTCAACTAATCTTCCAGCTTCAATTCCTGTTCCTTCTCATATAGATTTGTCCTATACAAGTGTACCGAGATTTCCACATAATCCCTGTAGAAAGCACCTACCAGAGGGTAAGCGCTCAGCAAATGATAACTGTTTATTCGTCCTTGGTAAAAGATTGCACCTCTGACCCTGACCGACTTCCTTTTTAGTGTTTTTTAGTAAAGAATAAGACATGAATGCAATTTCCAGGATCTGGTCACTTCCTTATTCTGGGCCTGCTTCCTATCTGGGGAACAAGAAGTAAGGCTGGCATACCACTATAGAGAGAGGAGATCATAGTGCTGCTTCAGGCTGGGCTGGCTGCAGCCCCGCCTGCAGGCCTCTGGCTGCTGCGGGCCGTTCCATCTTAGAAAGAACAACCTGGAGGGGTCCGGCAAAGTCTGGGGAGCAATCAAGAGTCCATGGAATAGTTTGAGTATGTGGAAATGTTAGGCCTGGAGGAAAGGAGTCTCTAGCCCGTGGCATCCCGGAGAGATCACGTGGGAGAGCAGTCGCACCAGCCAGAGCTCAGACCACAGCGGGAGCACAGGCTGACTGACAGCTTTAGCTTAATAGTTAAAGAGCTGCCCCAAGGTGGCAGGAGCTCCCTGGGAGACTGTGAGATCCCAGCGCCAGGATCTGCCTAAAAATGACCAAATCAGAGGATGCACGAGGCCCCTCCCACTCTGGCAGTCAGTTTTAAGGACCTTCCAAGCACGAATGTTTTTTTAACAGTAACTTTCAAATTGTTTTTAAAATATACAGAACTCTTTTTCACAAAGTTCAGTTTACATCAATGCCTACTCTGAAAAAAAACAGCTCAGTGTGGTGAGGGTAGAAGGTTCCCAGAACCCAGACACTCAACTTTCCCCTTCCATGAATCCTGAGCACAGTTCGAAGGTTATTGTTCGAGAACCCTGAGGGTCAGGGCCTGCCGAAGGCTGCAGCAACGTCATCCAATGGCTCGTTTAAGGCGTCCACTCCTCTTCTGCAGTTTCAGTTCTCTGAACGGCTTCTGGCTTCCTCTCTTCCTCCCTGATCTCACTGTCTGGTGGGAAACAGGGCCTTAGCTGTACTCTTCGGGCCGAGCTGGCTTCAGCACAGGGTTGGTGCCTGCTTGGTGGTTCTTAGGTGTCTGCACGTGGTCGTTCACTCCACGGCATCCCCACTTGTCATACCAATTTCTTTAGAATAAAAGGAACCTCCTGTGTTTAGATCTGTGCTGGGCGTCATACCCCTGAACTGCTGCTGTTCTCCTAGAATGAAAAATCACAACAGGAAAACTGAGGAAATGGCCAAGATGGCACGAATGCAAGTCCACAAAATGGACAAGGGCTTGCCTCAATTAGTTCTTTTGGAAGGTGTAAAAATGGCTCCTTGACCCACTCTTCCCTCCTGCCTGTCAGGTACCCTGACCTCTCAAAGATGTGTCCTATTTCCTTTGGCCCTTGCTTCTGCCCCAATATGGACTCCATATAGCCACGATGCCCCTCCATGCCATCAAACCTTCTGGCCCAGACCATCCTCCACACTGCGCCAGAGGGGGGCTCACAAAACCAGAGCCTCACAGGTCAGACCCAATTCACCCACAAAGACCTGGATGAAAGGCACTTCTTCCGCAAAAGCCATCTAAGGACCACCCACTGGTCCTCCCCCATCACCCGTAGCACTTTGTGCCTTGTCTGTATTACCGTTTCTATCTCTGTTTTATGATCTTTTATGTACCTGTTACTTACACTTGAGACGAAGGTCAGCATCTTATTTAGCTTTGTATTTCTGGCCTTGGCCCAGCCACCAGCTCAGATCAGGCCTTAGTAAGTATTGCTGCGTGAACCCACAGAATACTGATTAAAATAGACACGCTGCCGGTGCCTGTGCACGAATTACACGTGTGCGTGGAATCCCCGGCACAGCAGGCCTCTCCCTGGGCTGCGCGTTAAATGCCCCAGACCCCGGATGTTGCGGTGTGATGTAATTCCTGCAGGACCCTGACAAAAGGAGAATCGGGGCTGTGTCCAGACCCAAGTGTGAACATCTCCTGTGACCCACAGCTCAGCCTGCCTAGTTCACTTTTCACCAAGAGGTGTGTTTTCTACCTCTTGACAACTGAATATTTTTAGCAGATACACAGCTCAGTCAGCTGTGCTCCCTGGCACTTGCTCCTCTTCCCAAAGATATCCCTTTCGTTTTGAGCTCCACCAGGACAAGCTGGCAGGCTCTCTGTGGCTGAACTTCCCAGGGCATAGTGACGTCTGGGAACCAACCCTGAGCCTCGCTTCACAGGACACTGGCTGCCTGCGAAAGTGGGCCTCAAAGTGACAGTGCGTGACTTTTTAATCACATCTTCCTCTTGCTTTGCATGATTACATCTGAGGTACGTGCCCCAGGGGGAGGCATATTTAGCAGCAAGATCATAATAAAATCAGAAATTTGATGAACCTTTAAAATATCCAAATTTGGAAGATAGGCGAGAGTTTTATGATAAAATATTAATAATATATGAAAAAGTCAATAATATACATGCAGAATAGCCTCGTAGAATCTCAGATTTAGAAAGATAACTTGGAGACCATTGAATTCGTCCCCTTATTTAAGAGAAAAATGCATCTTTGTGGAGAGAAAAGTAATGGGCTTGAAGGTCAGACACGCCCCTACCAGCTGCATGACCTTGGGGAAATTACTTTATGATCTGCCTCTCCTTCTATTTTATTTGACCTAAATAATGTTTTTTTTTTTAAAAAAAAAAAAAACAGGCAATGTCAAGTCTTAGTCGGAATTGCATGCCATTTAAACACTTGAACTTTGTTATGGGTAACCTGGGTTCAAATTCTGGCTCTTTTAACTTAGTGGCTTTGTGACCTTGAGCAGTTTACTTGACTTCTCTGTAACTTCTTTCTCTCATGTGTAAATGCGGATGCTTAGAGCCCCTGTCTCAAAGGGCTGGTGTGCTGTGGAAATGAGGTGATGCATGTAAAGCCTTTAAAATAGGGCTTGGCACCCGGTAAGAGCTATACAAGGGTATGGTAATACCTTCAGAGAGAGAGGTGCCCTTCCTGCCAGCTCACTGCAGTCTCCATCACTCCCCCAGCCCCTGCTTTGCTCAGTTATGTTGCCGGCCCACCCCCATCTAGTGCCTTGATCCTCCATTTGGACAGAAATAAACATATCTATTTATATTTATCAGAATACACATAGGATATGTAATGGAAAAGGATATCCGCTTTACAACATTGTTATAGTAGTAAACAAGCCAATCCACCTCAAGCCCCTTCTGTCCACGTGCTGGACATGTCACGGGCATGCAATAACCATTCATTCTCTCCTGCTCCAGGGTCTCCTAGTCTGTTCACCTGGTCTCTTGGTGGACAATGCTAGTGACAGGGAGCTCACTACCTAACAGAGCAGCTTCAAAATTGAGTCGTTGCCATATGCAGAGCCCAAGAACACTCATTACCTTGCTATTTAATTGCCACCACATCCCCTCTTCTGGAATCTGGAGCAGAGGGATGCGCCACCTCCTTTGGGAGCTGTGCACTGAGTTCCACGTGCTTGGTAGAAGCTTCAGGTTTCAGAAGTGCCTCCAAAATGTCTAGAGCCACAGCCCAAGGGGTCATGTGCTGCATGTTCACAGCCAGCTCAACATCACCAGTCGCAGGACTGGAGAGGCTGCTGAAGGCGGGAGGCCGTGTCATACTAAGCATAAGACCACTGGGGTCTGATCCGGGTTCCAGTTCTGGCTTTGCCACTTTCCAGGTGCCTTGGAACTTCGGGCAAGAGACTCAACCTCTCTGTTTCTGTTTCCTTCTCTACTGGGTCAGGAGGAAATAACTCCTCCTGATCAAGAGATTGTCTGAGATTCTTTTTCTTTTTCTTTGAGTCCATGAGAAGTGGAGCTATAGCATAAGAATGAAAACACATCCAGAAGGTCCTGGCAGCCTCGCTGGTCTCCTGACCCAAGGCAGCGGAACAAAAGGCTGCTTCCAGGCAGGTGTCTGGAACTCCTGGGGCCCCAGCCAGCCATGGTCAGGAGACCCAAGCTCCAGGCCTGTTCTGCAGAGCCCCCTTGCTGCGTGGCCTTGGGCTGCCACAGCCCTAGACCTCAGGGAGCTAAGCTATCTGGTCTAAAAGTCCCTCTAACTAAGACATTACAGTATCCATAGAAACAACTCTTTTTCTTTAAAAACAAAAGCAAACGTTGTTTTCTAGACTGGCTGACACCCCTGGCTTGTCAGAGCAGCAGAAGACAGGCAGGTGGTGGCACTCAGATAAATGGCTTCCTGTCCCGGGAGCCATGAGTCAGCTACACCGAAGCCTCTCTGTGGTGAGCAGTCTTGCAGACTGGGAAACAGGCAGAGGGTCCGTCACTTCTCCCCTGAGTAAAGGGCAGATGTGGGAGGCAGGACTGCACCCTAAGGGGCCCACCAGGTTTTCTGGTTTCCTGCCCTGGTTCTTTGCAGGGCATTTTTCTGCAGTTGTCAACACCTGTGAGGCCCACCCAGAGCTGGCAACCTTTCAAGAAGAGCTGGGTGGAGAATGATGCTGCTCTTGTTTGTCTGAGGTGTTGCAGGCCCCTGAGAATTATGGAGAAGGAAGGGGCTGAGGAAACCTTGGTCGGTATCATCTAAAAGTATTTCTGCAGCAAGTCTGTGCAGGCACAGGGTGGAAAGATGGCTGACTGGGCGATCTTGGCCACATTACTTGAACTCTTTGGGCCTTGGTTCCCTTTTCTGGAAAACGAGGACAATAGTAAAGGGTCGATGGGAGGACTGAATGATGTCAGGCATGTGATGACACTTGGCATATCGAAGAGCAATGATGATTAACTATTTCCAGTGAGGGGAAGTCACTTGCCCAGGTCATCCAGCAAGTTCAAGCAGGAGCCAGATCTCCAACCCAGTCCCATGCTGACCTCTACCCTGTGAGCTGGGTAGTTCCTATCCAGAGACTGGGAAGTGTTAAGAGGAAGTGGCTATGCGCTGAGTCCTTAGGTCGCCCACAGCATCAGGTTGAACTTGTGCCAAGTGGAATCATAGAGTGGGAACATCAAGGATAAGAGTCTGATTATGGCAGACCTGGAGAAAGGAGGCCTTGGCTTGGCTTGGCTTGCTTCTGTGCAACCAATAAGTATTGAGTACTTGCAGGGTATTATCCTGCCCTGTGCTAGGTCCTGGGGATACACCAGCAAATGAGGTAGATGTGGTCTCTCCCTCATGGGAATAATGGGAACTATGCTTATGAAAAGTCATTGCAGTGCACACAGCCTGACAAGCGCTGTGAAGGAGGAGTTGGGGGAGGTAGGGGAGAGGGCTCGGAAGGAAGGAGCCTTTCGGCAAAGCTCTGAAGCACAGGAGATGGTCAAGTGGAAGAGGGTGGTGCTGGGTCAGGCAGAAGGCCAGAGGAAAGGGACTCTGACTGACCGGTGATGGATGACGGTCGCATGGCTGGTGGGGAAGTGCAGCAGGAGGTGGGGTACTGGTGAGAATTGGTGAGAAACTGAGTTGGAGAAAGAGCTGGGCCAGGCGGCGCCCTGGGTCTCCCGCTCACTCTGCGCTCTGCGTGCAGGAGCAGGGCTTTATTCCGAGAGCCGTGGGAGGACAGTGAGTGCAGCCCCTCTGCCTGGTATTTTGGGAAATCTCCCTCAGGCTGTTCTATGAAGAAAGGATGCAGCGTGCAGGAGAGAAGGCCCGTGTGTGAACGGCATGGCTAGTAGGGGCAGGGAGCTGGGCCTCCTTGGAGCCTATGTTCGTGTAGCATCGACGGGTTGTGGTGATGGATTGAATATGAGGAGTGAAGGAAATGGAGGTACCAAAGATGCTGGTCTAGCCAACCCAGGGTTGGGGATGAGGGTGAGCTGTGCTGTTTATTGAGACAGGGGTCCAGGAGGAAGTGGTACAGGTGGTAGGATGTGGAAACATGGTTCTGGGCATATGTCTGAAGGGCACCAGGGGAGATACTGAGGGGGGAAGTTGGATGTACAGCAGAGAGGTCAGAGCTGGAGAGAGAGACAGGAAGCCATCAACCTCCAGGTGAAAAGTCAGGCCTTATGCACGGGGAGCTCACCTGAGGGAAACCATAAGGGGAGAAGGATGTAGGTTGGAGCCTGGGGAGCAGCAGCACGGGAAAGGACAGACAAAGAAGGCGCTTACTAACGAGACCCAGTCCGGAGAGAAGGGGGATCGCAGCACCAAGCAGGTGCCTCCAGAAGGCAGGCGAGGACGCAGGCGAGGAGGCAGGCAGGATAAGACAGCTTTCCTTTGCATTGAGCAACCTGAGACCTCGGCCCAGGAGAGCGGGGCTGTAGTGGCTCAGGGGTAAGGGCAGGGAGGGCGGGGACAGCTCCTCCCAGACTTAGGCTGAGTTGGGAAGCAGAGGGAGGAGTAGATGGAGTGATTTAGGGTCCAGGGAGACTTTGGGTCGGGTCGGGTGAGTGGGTGAGTGGGTGGGTTGGTTGGTTGGTTGGTTGGTTGGTGATGGGAGAGAACTGAGTTTGTGTTCACGGTGGTAGAATGCGCCGGAAGAGGGAGGCCGCTGCTGGGGAAGGGGTGGGGCATTATGGAGTGAGGCCTCTGCTCAGGCAGGAGGGGCTGATCTTACGCCGATGGGGGGTTGGTGTCAGGTGGGAGGAGAGTCCAGCCCTCACTGGACAGTGCTCTGTGCCTGTCTCCAGACTGGGCACCTTGGGAAACACAAAGCAGTACTAACCCCAGAAGCAGCCTTCGAGGAGCAGAGAAGTCACAGGCTCCAGGTGGTCCAAACAGGGCTGCTCTCTTCAAGTCTTGGAACCCCTGTGTGGCCATCCTCCTCAGATCTCCATGCCATTAGCTCTGCTGGCCTCTGCCTTGTGTACACCACACCTCCTCCTGGTTCCACATCAAGAGACCTCTGCTTGGGTTTTTGGTACTGTCTTTCTGCCCACTCTTACTTTTAGGTTCCTCCCAGTCTCTCTCACTGTCCTCTTCTTATTTTCATACTTTCTTTTGAGTGGTCATCTTCCTCCTCACAAACCTGCATGTCCTGAGTCCGGCAGCTGTGTACCGGACATGTTAAGTCTTTCTCATGGGCATCTCACACTCGGCAGTTAAAAAGCGGGGTCCTGCCTCACTTTTCTCCAAGACCATGATGGTTCTGCTGAGTTACCCAAGTTGAAAACTTGGGATCTTTGTTTCTACTTCATCATCACCCCAGCCTATCCAGATAACTGCCAAAGCCTATGGTGTCTATGCCCAGGAAGCGTCTCAAATCCCTGTCCTAGAACAGGTGCCTCGTGCCCAGACACAGTCTCTCCTCCTCCTCCAGACCATTCCGCATGGTGCCAGGGAAGTAACTTCTCTTTGAGACTTTTTATCTCTAAGAAACCTTTGATCAAGTTTAGACTTAGCGGGGCAATCAAGGCCAATGGTGATCTAGCCTCTCCTGCCTGTCTGACCTCATCTGCTCTCACCCACCAAACACTCCAGGACTTTGAAAACCCCTGCCTTCGCTCCTGGAATCCTTGCCAGGGGTCCTCCCTTGCTGCCTCCACTTCTCATCATCCTCCCCGGCCCCTCCCAACGCAGGCACTTCCCTTGTGCTCCCCAGCAGGTTGAGCACACTTTACATGGTGTATAGGCCATCCCCCGCCCCCACCAAGCCAAGGCACCGCCCTGAAGGCTCAAACAGAGTCCTTTCTCTGAGTGCGTGTGTGTCTCCATCTGGGAAGACTGTGTGATATAAGCTTGCCATGGAGGAAAAAATAAGGAGTCTCAGAGCAGCTACAGTAGATGGACTCTAGTGCCTGCTTCTGCGTTGGCTTGAGTATAGAGCGAAGCCCAAGCGTGGTAGAAGACGAAGTTTCTGTGGGCCAGTGTGGGAGGGACCTCGCGGTGCTCACCACGGCAGCAGGGTGAAGGGAAGAGGAATGCTGAAGGACGCCATCATGGCTGGAAGGTGGAGGGGAAGGGATGTCGTGGACCCGCCAAGCAGGACCCAGTGGAGGTGTCCAGGTACCGGTGGAGCCTCCAGTGTGAAGAGGAGATCACGCCATTCTCACCTCTTTCTTCTGCAGCTAGGAAAAGGGCACCTCATCTCAGACTGGGTCCCAGGACACAGAAGGGCACAGGAATTAAAATCCAGGTGTGGATAGCTGGTTTGGGTCCAGGAGTCCTGCCGCGTGAGGGTGAACCACTGTCACTGGGAGGCAGGCATCCCGTGTGTGCTCATAGGGTGCTCTTCATAGGAGCAAAAGGAATCATTTCTCCCCACAGTCCCCCACAGCCTTCAGTTCCTCCCCTCGACACGAGATGGTGCTTTGCCTAAAATCAAGGGGAAAGCTGGCCCCGCAACCTGAAGCTGCCCAGTCAGGACCTGTAAGGAAAAGAAAGGGAAGTTTGGACAACTTTAGAGGCATCAGTTGCCAAAGCTGAGGGGACAAAAAAACAGGATCCACCTGTACTCATGGGCAGCAGTTCATGCGTGCATGTGTATGTGTGTGAGTGTGGGGTGTGTGTGTGTGTGTGTCACTGTGTGAGTGAAAGGTTTGGGTGAGTTTGGGTGTGTGAGTACATGTCAGTGTGTGAGCGTGAGTGTGTATCAGTGTGTGTGTGTGTGTGTGTGTGTATGAGTGCGTGTCTGCAGTGTGTGTGTGCCACTGTGTGAGTGTGAGTGTGCGTATGAGTGTGTACGTGATGGTGATCACTCTGCTGCTGCCTGCCGGCCCCGCCCTTAGGGTCCCCTCTTTCGAGCCCACCCTGCGGTGTTCTCTCAGCAGTAAGCCGATGGCTCCTGCAGAGCAGGATGGGGTCCCAGCTGCTGTCACTTCCTCACTGTCTCCCAGACACTTTCCTGCCCCTCTGCACCTGCTCCCAGAGTCTGAGCTCCATACCCCCCTGGTCAGGAGCTTGTGGCGAGGGATGAAGTGGGGAGCCCCAGCGGGCCTCTTGCTGGGTGTCACAGGCAGAGAGGCCACACCTCTCTCAAGGCAGCCATGCCGTCAGACCCCCAAGCCTGGTGAGTCAGAGGGCTCTTCTGGGATTGTGCCAAGATGCCCTCCCCGGACCCCACCACCATCACAGCCTTCCCTGCCCTATCAGATTTGCATATCTGTAGCATTGTTTAGGTGAGGATGATACTGAGTGAGCCTGATGGGTTTCCTTCCATGCGGACATAGCAGCATTCTGATTCAGGTCCAAGAGCTTTGGTGGTCCTGAGGCCCAACAGATGGCCCGACCACCCCAGGAGACTCCTGAAAGCTGTGAGCACATTTTGCTCTGATCTCAAGTGATCCCTGGAGGCCATATGAGAAGCAAGGTGACTGGAATCTGGGTCCCAAGAGCTTCCAGCTCAGCAGGAGACAGGGTGGGTAAGAGAATGCAGGGCTCCTGATTTCCACAGAGGACAGAGAAATGATGGCTGTCCCTCGCACCTCCCCTCGCATTGGCTTTCTAGAAGGCTGTTTAGCACTTGTTGCCCTTTGTGGGAGGTGCACAGGCTTTGGGGTAGGCAGGTTCAGATCCCAGTTCTGTCCCTTTCTGGCTGTGGGAGCCTCGGGCTCTTCTAGGCTCTTCCTCACTGTTATGATTTAATTCAGGTAAAGTGCCCAGCACAGGCTGAGCGCTCGATAAATAGTAGCTGCTAGAGTCATGGCTGTTACCTTTTTGTTTACAATCTTTGTTACTCTGGTGGCCCTGAGTGCTGTTCTTTGTGGGCAGGAGCTGGTGCCAAGCTGGCTCTGGAGTGGAGGAGGCGAACCTGTGGCTTCACCTCCCCAGCAGGAAGCACCAGGGTCTGCTGCCTTGGTGTGGGGAAAGGATGGAGCAGCCCCCACTGTCTGAGGGGCAGGGCGGGTGCAGGGGTCCGTGGTGGATCCCCAGGGCAACTCGCCTCCCCACCCACCCACCGTGGTTTCCTTAGGTTCCGCATCCGTAATGGACTAGATGCAGCTAGGAAGTGTGTGCATCTTCTCAGGTGGGGACCTGCCTCTTCTCCTCCTATTTTTTCCCCTTTATCATGACGCCTGTTGCTCATAGGTACAAATCAAACGAAGAGTATGTATATGTGCGAGGCCGCGGCCGAGGGAAATATGTTTGTGAGGAGTGTGGAATTCGCTGCAAGAAGCCCAGCATGCTGAAGAAACACATCCGCACCCACACTGACGTCCGGCCCTATGTGTGCAAGCACTGTCACTTTGCTTTTAAAACCAAAGGTAAGAGACAGTCAGCTGGGGCGCTGCCTCCGCCCACTGCAGGGAGCTCCCCTCTGGGAGCTCTAGCACAGAGCTCAGGGGCCCAGACCTCTCTGCCTGGGGCCTGGGGCATCCCCACTTCTGGGGTTCCCCAGCGGCAGAGCAGCTGGCTCCAGACTGGGCAGTGGCACCCCAATGCCGCCCCAGCCATCCTCTTGGATCCCACACGGCCCCTGCACCTGCACACTTCCCCTTACCACCTGGCAACATTCTTGCACAGTTCCTGGTTTTGATTTGATCTCATCACCCCTTCGTTTTGCATGTCTCCTTAGCCCTTTATCCACCAATCTGATGAGCTCCAGCATCCACACTCGTCACTGCCACTCTTGCATTTGGAAATCCATTCCACTCCGAGCCACTTAACACACTCGCATAGTCACTTCTCATGCCAGAGTTCGCCCCTGCCTCCACCCCACCTCACCACCTCAGACCATGAGCCTGCTCTGCCCAGGCGTCTCTGCAGCTCTCGGCACAGGGCCCGGCTGTCCCCGACCCAGACTGGCAGCCCTGTCATTCCGGCCTCTGGTCGTACTCCACAGCAGGGTCAGCTCAGGCTCTGGCAGTCACCTGTGAGAGGAAGAAGGACCGGCTATTGAGGGTAGAAATCCCAGAGAGCTGTGATGGGACACGGTGGTGGCCTGGCCTGCTGCAGCCACCCAGGACCCAGGTGTGGACGAGTGGGGCTGAGCCCATGAGGCTCAGACCGATCGGCGCCTCCGCTCATGTTGTCGGCTGTTCCTGCAGGATAGGCAGAGGAGACATTGCAACTCGCTCATTGCTTCCCAGTAGTTGAGCAGAGAGGTGACTCAGAGAAGGGCTGGGGTTCTCGACATCCTCCCTGGTGGCTTCAGCCTCTTGTGCTTTGCAGATTCTTGGGTCAGGGTTTGGGCACCAGGGTCCTGCTTTCTCCTTTAAGTAAGTTGGGGGCCTCCCTGTCGCCCCCCACTGGAGTCATGTGGTCTTTCAGTGGACAGAATTCAAGAGCAGATTTCCCTCTGCCAGTTGTCGACCTTTCTGTTGATAAAGCCGCTCTGAGAGAGAGATTGGCAGCAGCTTTGAGGGCCCATGCAGCCTCTCAGCCTTCTTCGCTTCCTCCTCCTCTTGCCAGCCCTTCCATTCTCTGTACCAGTCAGGGGAGCCGCTTGTCACTTCCCCTGGCTATGACCTCCTCTCTGATCAGGTACCTATCTCTGGTCCCCGTAACCC
Organism: Rousettus aegyptiacus; assembly: GCF_014176215.1. Lineage (NCBI taxonomy): Eukaryota > Metazoa > Chordata > Mammalia > Chiroptera > Pteropodidae > Rousettus > Rousettus aegyptiacus. The sequence goes on along the minus strand of NW_023416284.1, from coordinate 26,673,831 downwards.
CCTTAACTGACCCCCACCCCCCTCTGTCCTCTCGCCATCATCCTCAAGTGGAGCTCCAACTTTCCTGCCAAGGTTTTGGTTTGAATGGAGGCACCTACCCTCCCCCTTATGTGCCCTCACCCTCTTCTCTCTTGGAGTCTCATAAACAATGTTCCAGGGGGTGCCTGGAGAGGGCAGGTAGACCTGGAACCCTGCCCCCTGCCCGGAGCATCGAACCCTAGAGCCCTGCCATGTCCAGGGCAGCTCACCTAGCATGCCTCAGCCCTGGACACGGGCTCTGTCCCCCACACATCCCCTACAATCCTACTTCCTCTGGCTTTAGGCAGCCAGTGGGACTTTATGGAGGAGAAGGACGGGAATCGATCAGTGACTGACAATTTAAATAACAGTCTTCGACTCTGAATGGCAAAACCTCTCATCCAAGCCCCTCTTGAAGGTGAAGAAGGTGGGTCCCCCCCAAAAAAAAGTGACTGTTAAAGGTAGAACTGTAACCAGAACTCGGGACCCTGCCTCATGGGCACCGCACTGTCGTCTGTGAGCGCTCCTCTCCTCCGAATGGCGTGGCAAAATCAGGTGGCCAATCAGGTGGCCTCCGGGGTGGGTCATGACTGCTGCCTCTGCTCCCAGGGTGTGTCAGGGAACCACACTGTTCCGTTCTCAGCGTGAGGTGCCCACCCGGCCCAGGGTCCGTGCTGAGCTGCCCACCACTTCGGGTGCCAGCACCCTGCCATGTGAGACCCGAAAAACTGATCTGGCTGAATTCCCGGCCAGAGGACTCTACCCAAGGGGCCCCTATTCAATCCCCTCTGCCTCTTCTGAGATAGAAGAATGGGTCTTTTTCGGCCATGTTTGAGACAGGCCCGGACCCCTGCCAGGAGCATTCCAGGGCGATGTCTTGCACTGGGATCTATGCCAAGCCTGTCTACAGTCCTTTCTTGGGTCCCTCTGAGCCTGGACAGAGCCCTGAAGGGTCCAGTGCACGTAACCTGGGCAGAGGGGCCGCAGACCCTCTGCACACCCTGAGGTGTGAAGCCCTGGGGGTGCAGACTGTGTCCCACGTCACCCTACAGGTCTGGCCCAGGAGGCCTTGCTCTAACTAGTGATCAGGGAATGGGCTGAGCTGTCCTCAAATGCTCATAGAGGCCTCCAGAAGACAACAGCTTCCAGAACCAAAGCAGGGAGCAAATCAGAAATGGTGGAATCTCAAACTCTGTGACTGTGGAGAGGAGCTGGTTGGGAGTGGGGCTGGTTAAGCAGAGAAAGCTCCCTCTTGCATGCTTGGGAGTGAGGGGAGGGCCAGGACACACTTCCTCCTCGGGCCATGTGTCCTCCTGGAGTGGTGGGCCTTTCAGCCATCACCCACAAACCACAGGTGCCCCCTCTAACAGCTCGCAGCCCCCTTCTGGCTGCCTTCATCTCCCACTTCCCCCCACCTTGGGCTTTGGCCCAGCCAGACTGTGAGAGAGCCGAGGCTGTACCTGGTGGTTCTCGGGGTCCTCCAGGCCTGGAGAACCCTTCTTGTCCGTCTCTGTCTGCCTGTCTGTGTCTCCGTCTCTGTGTTAGACGTTGTGGCAGCAGCTTGGGCCCCTGGGCACTAACTGAGGGATGTCTCAGTGGGTAAGCCTGGGAAAGGCCCAATGAGAAATCCTCGTGGAGGTTTGGGGGTTCCATTTCCTCTCCTCAAATGGTTCCCAGAGGCCAAGGGGGTGGTCTGCACCAATTGCTTTTGGGAACAAAAAGGACAGTTGTGGGAAGGCCGCATGTCTATGAGACCACTGGGCACAGGGAGGACAGTTGGTCAAAGCCGAACCAGGCAGACAGGGTCATTGGCTGATGCTTTTAGTAGAGGTTCTGCCTCTCTTCCAGATGACCATCGTTTTCCATCTACTTGCTTTTCCTACTGCATTCCAGGACCTTCAGCCTTTTTTTTTGGAGGGGTGGGGATGTCTGGGACAGCTATGAGAAGCTGAGGGCTCTGCGTGTCAAACTGAGACTCTGCCCCTTGAGAGAGAAATGATGTCCAGCCTGAAAAAGACACCTGTAGCTATTTGGTACACCTTCCTCAATTCACGGAGGAGGCGACAGGCCTGGGAGGGGCAGTCAGGGAGGGTGCCAGATAACACTCAGGGCTGCTCGCCCAAAGTCCACTCCTGCAACCCACATTGCCTGTCCAGGCAAAGACACCTGCCTGCAAACTCCAAGGGCGGGTGTAAGGGAGAAGCAGGCCTCTGGGAGCTGTCTGGTCCTTCTCCTGGGAGCCTTGAGCCCAGACTGAAGGGCAAAGCCATTTGCATCACCAGTATCATCTCAGCATCTCTCCCCTGCACATCCAGCATGGCGTGTGGCAGAGTCCTGGGTACTCAATAGAGTGATTGTCATAGGAGGGGGGTTACATGTTATGGGAAGGAAGGAGGTCCCATGTGGTGGGCATCTGCACCCTGCCAGGCACACTCTGCTGCCACCCTACATGCGCTAGCTCATCAACTGACCAGCGACCCTGAGAGGTGGGTATTACTTGAGAGTTGCAGAAACTGGGGTTCAAAGATTAAGAAACTTAGCCAAGAGCACATTGCTACAAGTGGCAGAGCCCAAACTCAAACCCAAGGCAATCAAGCTCCTAGACCATGCTGGTTTCATTCAGCCACATAGAGCAAGCATGGCCCCTGGAGTCCTGAGACCTGGTTCTAGACAGGGCTCTGCCCTAACTAGCAGTGTGGCCTTGGCTAGTTGGTTCACTGTTGGTCAACGGGAGCCCTCCCATGGCATCCCAGCTGCTGAGACTGTCAGTTACCTATCTAATGGTGTCAACAGCACTAACCCCCAGAATTAGAGCGGAAGCAGGAAAACCCTGGGCCTGGTGGGGGCTGTATTACATGGTCTATGAGGTTCCTTCCAAGACTTTGCTTCTGTGATGAGAAGAGCATTTCCCATATGTGGTTATTATGCACCCATTGCGTGCTCAGCATCTAACTTGGTTGGAAAGAGACCCAAACCTTCCAAGCAGAACATGTATAACGAATAACGTCATAACCGGAATGAGCAGTGTTCATAGTCCTCTGTATTATGGGGAATTCAAGGGAGGATGGGCTGGTCCCAGAACGTCAGGAGACAGTTGGTATCCCTGGCGCATAGAAGACCCCAGCCGACTTTACTGCCCTTTGGTGTTCTACTTGGACTTTGCCTGCCGACGACAATGAGGTTTGGAGGCCCATGATATTGAGTAGGGACCACTGGGGACTCTTTGGCTCTAGGATGACTCTGGAAGTTATGATTCTGCTCCCCCTTTGGCTAGAAGTATAAAATCCAGGTTTCTGTCCAGTTATAGGAGAAAAAATCAGAGATAGGGAAGAGATAGTCATGGACTAGGACTAAGGGGAGTAAAAAAGAAAGAAACAACTCTTCCATCCCTGCTGCCCTTGACCTGCGCACCTCAGGGGATCTCAGCTTAAGGTTTCAGTTACCCTCTCAGCAAAACCTCAAAGCTTCCTAAAAATTCTCAGGGTGATTAAGAAGCACCTTTTGGTTTATCTGTGGGCTCCCTCTTCCTATTCACCTATCCATCCATCATCTATTCTCTCGTTTATCCATTTCTGTTTCTCCATCTTCTCATCTAATAGTTTGTCTTCCCATCCTTATATTTTCCCATTTATTCTCTCATCCTATCTGTTCCTCCTCTTCTCACGTTTGTCCTCCCACCAATCCATCCTTATATATCCACCTCCCCATTTTTTATCCTCTGGCCTGTTTGGCCTCCCATGGATGCATATGTGTATGCATTCATTCACTCAGCCAACCAGCCATGTTCCCATTCATTCACATCCCTATCCTCCTACTCAGTTTTCCATCCTCCTCTCTGTTTATTGACCCATTTTCATCTCTCCTTTCATTTATTTTTTCATCTAACCACTATCCCCTACCTATCCATCTGCTTATCTAATTATCTAGTATCCTATCCATCTATCCATCTACTTTCTGTCCTTTCCTCACTTCGTATTTCCACTTATCCCTCTGTTCATTCACCTACCCATCCACTTGTCTCTCTATGAATTTGCTCAAGTATCTATTCTTTTCTCTTCCATCCATCCATTCAGACTTACCAGTTAGTAAGATTAGTGACGCAGAGCACCTAACCCAGAAAGCTTATGGTTTATTATGTGAATGACCGTATGGGAATGGGGCAATCCACAGAGCAACAGTGAGTGTATCACAATGTGGAGGTGGCTACTCAGCTCTAAGGAACATCGTGAGGCATCTGGCCTGCGTCCTTCTAGGGCAGGCTGGAGGTGCTCTGCCTCTCCTTCACAAAGCACTCCTGCCCGCGGAGCTTTTGTGGCCTGTGAAGTGCTGAGCACACGTGGGGGAGAACCAAAGGTGTTGCTACCTTTGCCCTGATTACACAGAGCTGCTGCCCCTGCTCATCAGCTGTGAGGCTAGACTGGCCACCTGGGTCAGAATCAGCCACCCCTGAGGCTCCGTAGGCATGGAGTGGGCAGAGCTTTTCCCTGACCTTCCCTGCACACACCCCACCTGTGTCTGCACTGCACAGTGACCTGAGGACACTGAGACCAGGACATTACTTCTCCAAGAAGTCAAGGCTCCCTGTCCAACAGACTCCCCTACACCTTCTGCCCCCTCTCCATTTCTTGCAGTAACTTTGTCCTGGTTCCTCTTCCTAAACTCTAAGGTTCTTCCTTGTGGGCTGCCCTGGAAGTGCCCTCAGGCAGAAGAGCATCCTCAGTACCCAAACAGAAGCCTCACTGTCATCCCAGCCAATAATCCTACTTGAGATCCTGGGCCCAGAGTTAAATCAAAGGAGGAAAAATCTATTGCATATGAATTGTCTTTTAATTTTTAGTTTGTTTTTTTTTTTTAACCAGCATTTCACTTCCTCATTTTATCCTGTGTCCCCACATAGCCCCACAACTCCACCCCAGCTCCTGTATACCACCTTGAACGGTGGCTGCGGCTGCACACCCCAGCCTGAGTACCTGGGCAGAGGGACATCTGTGGCTGGCAGGGTCTCAGCCAGACCAGGAAGCCATGGCCTGCCAGCCAGGTGCTGCCTCCGTGTGCCCTGGGCCTGCCCTCCAGCCAAGACTGAGTCTTGTCCTCATTCCTTTCCAGGGAATCTGACTAAGCACATGAAGTCGAAGGCCCACAGCAAAAAGTGCCAAGAGACGGGGGTGCTAGAGGAGCTGGAAGCCGAGGAAGGTAAGGCATTGCCTCTTCCTCTTTCCCCTCCTCCCCATCTTTTCCCTTCCTCTGCCTGTTCCTCCACCTACCCTCCTCCCCTCCCCTTCCTTTCCTTCCTCCTCTGCCCTGCTCCCCCTCCTCCTCTTCCTCCCCTCCCTCTTCCATGCCCTCTCCTCTAGTTTTCCTAACTATGGTTAAATTCACAGAATGATTGCCAACCCCCTCCATACACTAATAGTACATGCTATGCAGCCATAGATGTGTTCATTATGGTCTGCCACAAAGGTGGGGTGCCTGGCACCCCGAGGGTGCTCAGTGAATGTCTGTTGAATGAATTAATACTGGAGTAATCCTAGTCAACACTGACTAAGCAACTATTAGGTATTAGGCATGTTCTAAACATGTGCCGTGAATTATCTCAGCAAATCCTCACCGTGAAAATGTGAGGTACGTACTCTTACAAGCTCCACGCCCATACTCACACCTACACACTCTGGGCAGGGGCCTGACCCCTGGGCTTTTTAGAGTTGGAGACTTTCAAGAGAGCCAAAACCAGACCTGACAGCCCCTTGTCACCTCCCAGCACCATACCCCCACCCTATGTCCTTCATCAGCAAGAGGCATATTACTAGAGCCAGTTTCTGAGGAGATAGGGCAGAGGAGAAAGTGAGTGTCAGGCAATGGATCTGGCTGGACACTGCCCAGCTTCAGCATTCAAGGAGGAGGCCAGGGGGCCTTGGCAGGTGGACATGCAGGCAGTGCCCCCAGCAAGGGGAGGTCATAGGCATTCCTCCTGCACCTGGAAAAACTTTTGATCGGATTCTCTAAAATCAGAATGAAAGAGAGAGGGGAGTGGGAAGAAGGGGAGGGAAGACTGTGTCTTGTTCTGCTTTTGTTTTTTGGATTTGGGGATCTATTTGCAGTCTTACAAAAGAATGAGGTCATATTTTTTTTTAAGTGAAATAAATCGCCTTTATCAAATAGAGCACAATGAATTTGGGGCTGTTTTCCCAAAAACAAGGAAGTGGAGTTACCATGCTTATCAAGAATGTAGTTCAGACCATTTACAGATGTCTCGCTGAGTCCTCCTAACTGGTGGTGGAAACTTGTGTTGCCAATTTTAAGTTGAGGAAAGGAAAGCTCAGACAAGTCAAGGCATTGCCCAGGGTCACACATAAATGTCGGCTCCACCCTACCCCAATGCCTGGTGGACTGGACAGAAGCCTGAGCCTTCTCTGAGTGGGAGTCAGGAGCTTGTGACTGGCACCACACCAGGGGTCTGCTGCGAGAACCAGGGCTGGTCCCTGCCCCTCTCCCAGCCTCATTTCCCAATGAGGCAAAAGGAATGACTCTACCCACCATATCTGAGGATGATGAAATTGATGTATTCATTACAGAAGTAATTTCTGAGCACCAGCCCTGTTTCAGGTCCCGTTGTAGGTGCTGGATATTCCGCAGTGAATAACATATATTCCTGTCCTCAGGAAGCCTACATTCTAGAGGGGAGTCGGGCAATGCACAATTGTGTAATAGGACAAGGGTAATGAGTATGAAGCAAAAACATAAGTGAGGGGTTGGGAAGTGCAAAGAGGACCCGCTCTGTTCCCATGGTGTGAAGCCGGGTAGGGTTTCTCTCCGCAGAGGGAACAGCAGGTGCAGAGACCCTGAGGACCGCAGTAGGGGGAGATGAGGTCAGAAAGAAATGGGGCCATGAAGGTCAAGGGACGGATTTAGCTGTCTGGTGGAGTGATGTCCTCTGACTTTCCACGACTTCGGCTTGTGCAGAGGACTGCCGGTAGGGGGCGCAGCTGGAGGCAGTGATGTAGGCAGGCAGAGCACAGGTTGGCTTGGACAGGGTGTGCTGAGCGGAGGTGGGGAGAAGTGGTCGGATTCTGCAGGCATTCTGCAGGGAGAGCCAAGAGGTTTGGCTGACACGTGGCTGGTGGGGAGGCGGGGCGGAGCAGGAGAAAAAAGGAGCTAAGGACGTATCCGAGGTTTATGGCCTGAGAAACTGGAAGGTTGGAGTTGCCACTTCCCACGATGAGGAGGAACATGTCCGTTAGACACCGAGTAGCGACCGAAGTGCAGCCTAGGAACGACTGCCTCTGGGCGGCCAGGCCCGCGCCGCAGCCCCGCCCCTGTTGGTAAAGAGGTTGAGCATCAGCGCCATCGTGTGGCCGGACCTTGTGGGCGCCCTCGCCCGCTCCATTCGGTCTCCTAGGTGGTCCCAGGCCCCTGAGCAGTTGGAGCTTGGTGAGCCTTGGAGGCGATCCCAGTCGTCGCCCGCAGCTTCCTGAGGGTCTTTGGGAATGGGCCCCGCCGTCAAAGGCATGCCATAGAGCCCTGCAGGAGCCTAAATGTGGGGGCCTGGCGAGCCCTGCGGTGCTGGGCAAAGGACCCTTAGCTTCCATCACTCTGCAACGGGTGTCTGGGGTGTCTACCGCCCTTGTCTGAGCCTCAACTGCCTCATCCTTAAGGAGGATTCGGGGTGCCTTCCCTGCTGAGAATCTGGAGACACTGGTCCTGACTCTCCCTCAGTAGTATGACCTCATCTGTGAGATGGTCTCAATGCTGGCTGGCAGCTGAGGTCCTGGGTACAGGAAATGGTAATAATAAAGTTTATTGGGTACTTTCTATATGTCATGCCCTCACAATCCTTCCAACGGCTTCATGTGATGGCTTTTATTGCTCTGACCCCCATTTTACAGATTAGAAAACATACAGAGAGAAAGTAAATTATCCAACATTGTACAGCAAGGAAGAGATGGAGAGGAGTCTTGTCTCAGCTACTAACCCTAGGCGATCCTGGGGAAGCCCCTCATGCCTTCTCTGGGCCTGGATTTCCCCATATTTAAGTAAGGGATGAGGCCAGGTGAACCCCTGAGGTTGAAGTAGGCCTCCACCTGTCTTAGGCAGGAAAGGAAATTCCTGGGGCAAAACTGCTATGTGAGAGAGAGAGAGACCCCGCCCTTGGCTGCACGACCCTCCCTTCACCTGCTAGTCCCAGCTACATTCCATAATTTTTGACCTGCATCCTCCCAAATGCCCACTGATGTCCATTTCGTGTCTTACTGCTGCATATTGAGCTATTTAGAAGCACTGTGTTTTCTGGCCCCTAGGCATGTGGCATGGTGATGGGTTTTGGAAGCCTAGTTGCACCCGTGACCTGAGTCAGCTTGTGTGTCCAGTTCTCTTGGTCAGTAGCAGAATGGGTGCTAGCATGTCTAAGTGAGGTACTGGGTCTGGCAATGAGCCTGAAGATGGGCCAACAGGACCTAAACCCTCAGGAGCCTGCCAGGTGCACCAGATATTCATGGAGCTCTCCCCACAGTCCTGATTGCTGCTCATTTCAGAGATGCCCAAATGAGACCTGTGTCATGTTAGAGGTGCCCCAGCTGGTTGGGGCTGCCCTACCAAAAGCCAGATCAGGAAGTTGGTATTTCAGAGCTCTACTCCCCCACTCTCCTGCTGGGAGCAACTTAGGCTTAGCCTCTGGACAGGAGCGGCTGGGATGGGGCCCTGCTCTGCAGCCTGAAGCAAGTTTAAGCAAACCCCCAGAGGCCAGGACCCACCATCCGCCAGATGCCATTTTACCAGCCAGCAGCAGCCTGGTGATGGTGGCAGATGTGTGTTTAGTCTAGCTGCAGCTCAGTGCTATGGAACTGGCAGCATTGCTACCATATCTCAGAATAATTGATTTCTTCTTGACTGTATTGAGTGATCATAATTATTTGAGCCCTCACTATGTGTTAGGCATGCATTTACTCCTAGCAGACCCTATGAGGTGAGACTATCACACTCATTTGACAAAGGGGAAGACTGAGGCATGGCAAAGTAACCTAACTTTCTCATAGTAGAGCTAGCACTGAAATCCTAATTAAAAAAAAAAAAAAAAAAAAAAAAAGAGGCCTGTCTTAATTTTCTGTGGTTCAATCCTGGCCCACTATTTACCTTACTTGGGCAGGTAACTGAATCTCTCTTACCTTGGTTTTCTCATCTGTAACATGAAGAGAAGAATAGCGCCGATCTCACAGAATTATTTGAGGACTAAATTAATTAATACACATGAAGGCCTTAGAACTGACCCCTGACACATTAGATACAGGGTGATTTTGGTTCGCTGTGATTATTTACAAGTGTTCCCATATCTGTCTTGTCCCTCATCCTCTCAATGGTCTTGTGCCATTGCCATGGTTATGAGGCCAAGTTTGCAGATGAGGACACTGGGGCTTGAGGAAGAGGAGCCATGGGGCTGGCTGTGACCCCAGGTCTCCTGTGTTCACACCACAGGAACCAGTGACGACCCGTTCCAGGACTTGGAAGGGCGAGAGGGTTCAGAGGCTGTGGCGGAGCACCAGTTTTCAGACCTGGAGGACTCGGACTCAGACTCGGACCTGGATGAAGACGAGGATGAGGATGAGGAGGAGAGCCAGGACGAGCCATCAGGACCGTCCTCGGAGGCACCCTCGCATGGCCCACCAACCACGCTGCCAGCAGACTCTTCACCTGTTCAGGGTCCTCAGCCCCCAGATGCCACCTCTGGCAACCAGGCCACACGGGGCAGCTTAGTCTCAGAAGCCGAGCACTTGGCAGCTGGCGGTTGCTCCACGTCCAGCCAAAGCATCCTATGCCTCCCCCAGCTGGGACAGGCCCCTCCGGGCCCCGTGGAGAAGGACACAAGCTCAGCCCTGAGCTCCAAGGCCTTGTCCCCGAGAAGGCCATGGTCCCCGAGCAAAGAAGCAGGCAGCCGCCCACCACTTGCCCACAAACACCCACTAACCAAAAGCGACTCATCTCCCCAGCGACATTCACCGGCCCAAGAGCCACAGGCCTCAGCCCCAAGCCCACCTGGCACCCAGACAGGCCCTCTCCCTTGTGGGTCTGCAAGACTCAAGCTGTCTCCTCTCACCCCCCGCCTCCTGAGAAGGGAACTGCCCCCTAGAGCACATCTGCTCCCCGAACTCGAGGGTGCCACAGACTCAGGCCCCCTCAGACACTCGCCCACCAGGAGACGGTCTCCAAGCCAGGCTGAGTCACCGCCACGGTCAGTGCTTCCCGGGAAGTGGGCCTTGGCTGGGCCGGGCAGCCCCTCAGCGGGTGACTACGGCCCAAGCTCGGGGCTGGCCCCGCAGGCTCTCTACCGGCCTGTGCCTCTACCTCACAAGCTTCTCGGCAGAAGCCCCGACACCTGCACCTCCACGTGGGTGAGTTCCTGTCCTGGAGTGGCTGGGCCGCTCCTCCTGGGTGGGTGGGGGGCTACAAGTTCACTCCTCCCTGACACCCCAGGCCTGGAGCTAAATAGCTCTGCCAGCTCAGTGGTCACTGATAACTTAGCAAGGGATTATTGGGCACCCCCTGTGCCAGGCACCATGCTGGGTGCCTGAAAGCAGTTAATTTAGCCTCCAAAGCAACAGACAGGGACTCTGGAGCTGGCTTTGAATGCAGGTGTGAACACTTGCGCCATTCTCCTCCCACCCCATCCTCAGCCCCCACGTATTCTTTGAGCAGATGGCAAGACTTAACCAAAGTCATCACATCTCCGACACCACTGTCAGCAGCACCCTCAGACACATCCAACACATTGCTGCCAAACCATCAGCATCGTCACTGCCAGCATTGCCCCCACCATCTCAGCCACGTTACACGCGAGCACACCATCACTGCTCCCCGTCAGCCTGGTCGGCTGCCACTGCCCTGCCACTGCCATCACCATCCGACACCGTCGCTGTCACCAGCGTTGTCATGACCTCAGCACTGACGACACCGTCACTTGTAACGTTACCTTCTAGCACCTTTCCGTTCACCACGTCGCCCAACACCACCCTTTACCACCAGCAGCATCGACACCATCGCTCAAAGATTCAAGGTTCTAGGGGTCTCTTGTTGGTTTTTAATTTTGGAGTCACATCAAAATTCCCGGTGGTGGGTGAAGGTCAAGAGCCTTAAGTGGGAAATCACGTCCAAGGGTAAAGTTGGGTCTAGACTATTTTAGGAACAGGGGAGTCAGCAGAACCAAGGTAAAGGGCTGGGCACATGGGGGCCAGTAGTGCTCCGTCTCTTCAGAGTCCCCACAGCCTCTGCAAGTAAGCATGCTGGCCAGAAGCATGGCGGCCGTGGGGCCTGAGTATGCTCCTCATCACTGTAGGGGTGGGGCTGGCTTACCCCAGAGAGGGCACCAGCACAGGGCAGCACCATGGGCAGGGAGCTGGAACTTGGTTCTGGCCCCAGCTCAACTGGGGACTTGCTCTGTGACCTCAGGCAAGTCCTGCCCCCTCTAGGCCTCGGGGTGTCCATGTGCCCAGCGCGTAACCTGGCCTCACCGTCTGTTGTTTTCTGACCCCAGCAGAAGGCCGAGTCCCGAAGTCCCTCCTGCTCACCTGGCCCTGCTCATCCTGTCTCCTCTCGACCCTTCTCCGCCCCTCATGACATCCATGGCCACATCCCAGCCCGGACAGAGAACATCTTCAGCCACCTCCCTCTGCACTCACAGCACTTGGCCCGCGCCCCGTGCCCCCTGATTCCCATCGGTGGGATCCAGATGGTGCAGGCCCGGCCCGGAGCCCACCCCACCCTGCTGCCAGGGCCTACTGCGGCCTGGGTCAGCGGCTTCTCTGGGGGTGGCAGCGACCTGACAGGGGCCCGGGAGGCCCAGGAGCGAGGCCGCTGGAGTCCCACTGAGAGCTCATCAGCCTCCGTGTCCCCCGTGGCTAAGGTCTCCAAATTCACGCTGTCCTCGGAACTGGAGGGCAAGGACTACCCCAAAGAGAGGGAGAGGACGAGCAGGAGCTGGGCCAGACCTCCCAGCTGGGAGCCCCATGTGGCTGAGGTGTCTGCAGAGCCCACGCCCACGCACAGCCCCCACACCCCACCCGAGGGCTCGTCCCGGCCACCTCAGGGCCGCCGGGCAGAGTCCTGGAGCCCCTGCCTGGAGTCACCACACACGCCGGCCAACCCCACGGCCTCCGCCACCCCGACACTGGACCGCAGCAGTTCCGTGGACTGCTTGGCAGAGGCATCCACCCGCTTCCCAGCCCGGAGGAGGAACCTCTCTGGGGAACCCAGGACCAGTCAGGGCTCCCCTGAGTCCTCAGGAAGTGGGGGGCCCAGGGCACCTCCACACCAGCCCATGGACAGGGGCCCCCTGAGCACTTAGCCTCTCTCCGACTGCTTTAGCATCTGGCTTCCGGTGTTCAGCAACAGACGCTTCCAGCCAGCTTCCTCGAATCATCTTGCTTTCATGGGCTCCCTCTTCCATCTGTCCATCTGTCCAAGCAGCTTCTGCTCAGCCCCCGTTGGTTGTATCTTCCCACGTTGGTTATATCTTCCCACGTATGCAGTTACCTGTGCCTTTTTCTATACCTTTTGTTGCTTGAAAAAAAAAAAAACAAAAACAAAAACAAAACAAAAAACATACACACACATAAAAAAAAAAAAAACCCACGAGGAGTTTGAGGCTGTGAATATTTTGTGCTTTTTTGAGAAAGTGTGTAGGTGGGACCTCACCTTCAGCTGCTGGGGTCAGCAGCCACTCAAGGCTGACACAAGGCGGCCATTTGCTGAGGGAAAGGGGATGCACTGAGGGAGAAAAATAAAAACAAGGAACTTTTAAAAGTATAAAAAATTATAAGTAAATGTAAAAGCAAGCTCTCCTATGTACAGACGTTTATGTCCTATTTATTACTACTTAACCCGACCCCGGCCCGTGGCCGTCTCGCGCTGCCCGCAAAAGGGCCAGCGGCCCCAGAAGGAGGGACACAGATCCAGGCAGGGAGACCCCACTCAGCCTCCATGGGTAGGCCCAGAAAACTCCAACTCCCTTTTTCCCAAGAAAAAGAAAATGCTACTTTTCTTAGGATTTCAACACAAGATAACAGGAGCAGGTTGAAGGTCGGAGCTGCTTGGTCCATCCAGGGCTCCCAGCTACCCAGGTGGTATAAGTCGTGGGCCCATCCTGACCTAGGCCTTGCTCTTGGGACCCCGGCCACAGGATGCCTTTGCGGGATGACTACCCACAAAGCTGGTGTGGTGGGGCCCAGCCCCTAGGGGTCAAGGTTCAAGGTGCGTAGCCTTGCGACTCCTGAGCCTGGAGCTTGGGTTTCGTTTTGAGCTCAGTCTGGGATGCAAAGGGCCCTTTTTCCTCCATGGCTGGGCTTTTCGGTGCTTGGTACTGGAAGTTCCCAGGGACCCATATCGGCGCCCCTCAGGAAGTACCCAAACCATGATGGTGAGAACTGCCCAGGCCTGTTTATTGGCTTAAATCTCTTTTTTAAAAATTCTATATGTATAAAAATATCTAGAAAGAGAGGATGCTATTTGATACTTCCTCCAGTCTCCTCACATTCTCTTGAACTAGAGGATTTTTAATTGTCTTAAGTTATTTGAATTCTTCTCCAAAGCAATCAGTACTAGCCAGTGCCTGCATCCTCATCCCCATCCCCGCCTTCAAGAAGTTGCCCTGCATTTGTTTGGGGGCAAACACTTGCTCTGTAAGAAAAATATGACCAGAAATTAAAATCCTAAATCACAATACAGAATTTGAACTCTAGCATGTTTACCCTGTCCCTGGGGGAGATGGACTGTCCCTTGACCCTCCAGAAATTATTTTCTTTAGTTCCTACAAGGGAGAGAAAGCATGTGCCCCCCACTCCCCAGGTTGAGTGCTGAGGCCACCTTTTGGAGCAGGGACCTCCCTGGCTGGTCCCCAGTTCTCAGCCAGGCTATAGGAATCCTATACCCACACAGGGTCCCTGAACTATTTTGTTTGGACAGGAGGCCATCAGGTGAGGAAGGTTGAGGCACTTCTGCAAGCTCCCCAAATTCGGCCATAAATCCCACCCCTTCCAGTTCTGGCCCTCTCGTTGCTTGGCCCCCGCTGGGTGAACAAACCAGTCACTGGTCTAGCCTCCAGCCAGATCAACTTGTTCATTTTCCTTTAACCTTACTAGGAACTAAAACAAAAAGGAGATAATAAAGAAGGGGCCTCCCTGGGGGCCGCTGGGGATGGGGTCAGCAAGCAATTCCTGACTATCTGACCCAGAATTTGGGGCTCTCATGTACCCTAGGAGAAGGCCCTGACCGTATTGGCACTGTTTTGGCCTGGCAGGAAGTGGTAAGGAGCAGGGACACAGTCACAGTCTACGCCAGAAACAAGGGCTTTCCTCACCCTCACCTTTCTGTCATACCCCCATGGAATGGCCAAGGACTAGAGACTTCGAGTGCTGAGGCCTGGGAGACGGATAAAGGGCACCACTTCAGCTCAGGTTTGACATCTTCCTGGGCACAATCTTCCAGCCCCAGACCTACAAAGCAGCAGACTGGGCTCTCTGCTGGACTAGCTCGTGACCTTGGGGTGGCCTCATCCCTCCACCTGGCCCTGCACCCTCAGCTCTACTTGGCATCATTCCCACTGTACTAAGACAGCCCACCCACCAAGGTTTCCTTCCTGGGGGGTGTAGTCATGGATAGCATGGCCAGCAGGAGAGTCCTCAAGGTCACTCAGGCACAGGCAGAGGGGATGGAGACCAGGAGTCACTGGAGACCCATTCTCAATGACAGGGACACCATGCACAAACAAAATCTGGCCTCAGGGCTGCTGCCCCAACCCCAGGTGCCCAGAGGTATGGAATCAATACCACTAGTCTAGGTCATATGTCACTGAGAACAACTCTAACCCCCTCTGTCGGACTCTGTTTCCACTCCCCTGAGCAGAGCCCCAGCCCACATGCATAAATTCATAATTTGGAAAAAAGACTCTCACTCCATGCCCTCCCCAGGACCCCTGCCATGTTCCCAACCACTTCTACATTTCCAGTTTGCCTGTGACACTATTGTCCATGGTAAGGGAGGTGGTGGAGAAAGCAGTGCTGACTGGTTGGCGCGGACACCTATCGTGCGCTCCGTTGAAGTGTGCGGGGCAGCCATTCCTTGGTACACCCCACTCTGGTCCTTGGCTGTTGGCAGTGGGGGATGAACAACGAGCCAAGGTTTCAGAGCCAATCATCACTTATACTCTGGCCCCAATCACTGAGACCCTCCAGGAGCCTGACAGTGGTGAACTGCCCACTCCGCCCGCCGCCCCCCCCCCTGCTGCCTCCCTCCAACTTCCAGACCCAGAAGTCCCTCTATTTCCCTCTGCGGGAAAAGTCTGAAAGAATTAGCTCCCAGATCCCTCTAGCCCCTACTCCATTCTTACCGACCCTCAAGCAATATATCTGAGCTGAACTGCTCTCTAGTCCTTTCTTCAGACAAATCCTTCTCCAAGCAAAAGTCCTGCCTGGCCAGCCATCCATAGAGAAAGAGGTACAGCACTGACCAAGGGGAGAAAGTCCCCAAAGGCCCCATTCCACAGGTTCTGCTTTTGTGTCGTGAATCCAGTCCGCTTTCCATTACGAAACTGCTTCGGCACTTACGATCACTTTACTAACCCTAGTGTTAAAAATAAAAGAGAAGAGAAACAGGAAAAAAGAAAAGAAACGTGTAGGCAAATGTAAGATAACACGCTCTCTGTAAGATAAATATTTGCCTTTTTTTCTAAAAGGTGTATGTATTCCGTCTGTGAAATTGTCTGTAGAGAGTTTCTATGTTCTTAAATGGCAATACATTCCAAAAATCGTACTGTAGATATGTACAGCAACCACACTGGGTTGGGGTAGTTTTGCCTGTAAGTTTATTTAAACTCCAGTTTCTACGCTTGCATCTTGCAATGTCGGTATGGTATATATCAGTGCAAAAGAAAAACAAAACAAAACAAAACTCAATAAAAAATCCATGCAGGTCTAAAGCACAGAGTCTGACGTACAAAAAGGAAAAAAAAAATAACGCTCAGTATTGATGTGTGTGACCTTTGTTGTAAATTACATCTGTACTGTGAATGAGAAGTTTTTACAAGTATAATAATTGCCTTTATTACAGCTCTGGCTGAGTGTTCAGCCTGAGGATATTTTTAAAAAAAAATAATAAAAAAAAAAAAACAGCACGTTGGAATAAATTTGAAAATACCAACATAGCCCTGCTTGTCTGGCTCACGGTTTTTCTTGAGAGCTGTAGAATGCCAGAGTTGGAGGGACACTTGTGCTTCAAGTGCTCATTTTACCACAGAGCAGTCAGGCCCAGAGAACGGCAGTGACCAGACCACAGTCACACGGGCTGGAACTCTTGTGGCCCATGGCTTCTAGGCCTGGAGAGAAGATCCAGAGCCATCGCCACATGGTTTGGGGTCTATATTCATTTCCTAGGGCTGCTGTAATGAATTGTCACAAACTGAGTGGCTTAAAACAGCAGAAACTTATTCTCTCAGAGTTCTGGAGGCCAGAAATCTGAAATCAAGGTGTCAGCAGGCTGCTTTCCTTCTGATTAGATCCATGCCTCTTTCCTAGCTCCTGGCAGCTGCAAGCAATCCTCGACATTCCTTGGTTTGCAGCTTCATCGCTTGCTTTCTGCCCCTGCCTTCACATCACTGCCTTCTCGACGTTTCTCTTCTCCCTGTCCCTTCCGAAGACATTCGTCAGTGGATTTGGGGCCCATCCTCATCCACTATGATCGTATCTCGAGATCCTTAACTTAATTACACCTGCGAAGACTTTTTTCCAAAGTTCACGTGCATAGGTTCTGAGGATTAGGACATGGACTAAATTTTAAGAGGCCACCATTCAAGTCTCTACAGAGTAAGACATGGAATCAGATCATGGCATGGCTACTTACTGCCTGTGTGATCTTGAGCAACTTACCCAACCTCTCTGGGTCTCCATTTTCTAATCTATAAAGTGGAGGGTTGCAAGGATTCAATGAGATGGTGTATGGAGGTCTACGTAGGGGGTAGCTAACAGAGCCTTGAACGCAGTAAGCCTTCAACAAATGTCCTCTGAGTAGACCTCTCACAGGATCCTGAGGTTACAAGAATGAAAAAGACAAGTATGGGACCCCACCTTTTGTACTCCACGATGATTTGCTGAGTGTCAATGAGGTACACTCATTGAGTGGGATACAACAGGTAGTCCCACTCAAAGAGCTTCCGTTCTAGCAGGAGAAGCTATCCTTAAGCAAATAATGACATCATTACTCAATCGCTGGGGCCAGAGTTGCTGTGGCAGAGAGAACAAAACCTTTAGTTCAGAGTGAGTCTGAGTCACCCTAGAGACCTTTCCTGGAAAACTACTTAGGACAGGTGGAGAAGGAGAAAGCTATGAGAAGGAGCAGCTGAGGAGGTCAATGGGCAATTAGAACAGTCCTCCAAAGTGTAGTTTATTCCACACCACCAAGCAATTAATTCAATTCTGACACTATCTACCGGGAGACAGCACCAGATCTCACAGGTTAAGGGCTCAGTCCTACAGAACTACCCGCCGCACCCGCACTTCAGATACCAATCAATCACAAATCCGGGTTGTCACCTGTGCTTCTCATGGACCAGCTACAGATCAGAGGTCCCCAAGACTCCTTCCTTGAGGTCAATTAATTGCTAGAGTGGCTCAAAGAACTCTGAGAAACAAACATTTACTTACACTTACTAGTGTATTATAAAAGGATCTAAAAATAGAGTCCGTGCTTTCTCCGAGCACACCATTCTACCAGCACTGAACTCCATCCTTTTGGAGGTTTATGGAGGCTTCATTACATAGGCACCATTGTTAAATCTTTGACGGTTGTTGACTGATTCAGCCTCTAGCCCCTCTCCCTACCCCGAGAAAGTTAGGAGGATGAGATGTTCCAACTCTCTAATTATAAGGTTGGTTCCCTTGGCAACCAGACCCCTCCGTAGGTTACCTAGGGGCTTTCCAAAAGTCACCTCATTAACATAAT
This sequence comes from Rousettus aegyptiacus, assembly GCF_014176215.1. Classification (NCBI taxonomy): domain Eukaryota; kingdom Metazoa; phylum Chordata; class Mammalia; order Chiroptera; family Pteropodidae; genus Rousettus; species Rousettus aegyptiacus. The sequence continues at coordinate 26,655,840 of NW_023416284.1, read as the reverse complement.
AAAACATATTTTTATCACTTAAGAAATTCCAAAGGTTTTAGGAGCCCTATGCCAGAAACCGGGACGAAGACCAAATATATATTTCTTACTATAAATTATAATATCGCAGTCCTCAGGGTAAAACGCTGCTGGAAGTTTAGCACTAAGGACCTGAGAGGGTCTGTTTGTTTCAGCAACAAGGGGATCATTGCTGACTTGGGGGAAAGCTGGCCTAGCACAGTGCCTGGCTCCTAGTAGGCACTTCATAGATTCTGCTGGGTGGAGAGGCAGATGGTGGTGGTTAAGGACCGATGAGGTGGTTAAGGATCCCGACACCTGCCCAGGGACCTGGGGTGGAGGGCTGAGGAGAGCTGGGACAGCGGGTGGATGGGGCATGGGGCTCAGGAAAGAAAGGCTAGAGTATGTTTGGGGGGCTAATGAGAAGGAGATGGTGAGAATCAAGCCTGCTTCATTAAGAGGAGATGCAGACACATCTCCAGCTATGACTCAAAGGAAGAGGTACAGGGGAAGTCAGGGTGCCTGCTGCTTGGTGACAGGAAGTCAGCATTCCTGCAGAGAAATTTTCTCTTTGAAATGGAGTGAGGTCACATGCTAAACTGCTGGAGGTGGGGAAGGAAGCAGCAGGGGAAAAGATTTAGAGGCTTGATTGGGTGTGAATGACCTTTGAGGGGAGCAGGAGAAAGTCCGCCAGGGAAAAAGAAGGATCCCGGTGACCCTGAGGGCTGGGTACCACTTCTGCTCACTCGTTTGTTTGCTCCAGCAGTGCTCGGCAGCCATGCTGTGGGCATGGAGAAGGCAGCCAGGTAGATTCATCCAGGGTTGGGGTTTTGCCAGGCCATGGGACAGAAGGACAATGGGGTATAGGAGGTAAGAGTATTGGCAAATGAAAAGGTGAAGTCATGCGCCACTGAATTCACAGGCTGAGAAGGAAGCAAATGAGGGCAGCCGATAAAGAGAAAGGCCAGCAGTCAAGTGACAGATTTGGATGAAAACAGAGAAAAAAAGGGTTGTGAGTCATTTTAGCTCATTATTCAGAGATGGAACAGTTGTGGATGAAGCCTACGTTGACCTCAGGGTGGATGCTGAAGTGGAGTAAAAGAGAACACCGCTGGAGAAGAAGAGGCCAGGAAACGAGTGTCCAGTGTGGTGAGCTGGCTGTGCAGGTGGCAAGTGGGGTCATCTCCGACGACTGCAGGGCTTCAGTGGAGATCCAGGCCGTGAATATGAGGTGCATCTGTCAGGCTAGATGCTGTCATGCTGCAGAAACAAGCAACCCAGAAACTCAGGGGCTGAATACAACAAAAGTTTATTTTTTCCATGGCCAAATGTTCAATGTGAATCAGCAGGGGAATTCTTACCCTTGTCACTTGGAGACCCAGACGGATAGAGGCTCCATCTTGATGCTCTCATGACCTCAGAGGCAGATAAAAAAGAGAGAGAGAGAGAGAGCTGTGGTACCTTGCACTTACAGCTCAGCACTCATAGCTGGAAACAACAAACATCCCTCCAGTCACATTTCATTGGCCAAAGCAAGTCACGTGGCCAGGCCTAATGGAAGAGACTGGGAATATCTGTAACAGCCCTAGCAACAATCACACAAGGTTAGGACTTCTTAGAATCAGAAGTGCCCAGGAGATGAGCAGATGTCAGAGGTGGGATGGTGAGTGGCAGGATGGATTCGGCCTCAAAGGTGCTAGATTTTTACAAGCAGTGAGAAAATGAAGGGTGGGGAAGAGGCCCTGGAGAGCAAAGATGGCACCTGGCATCAAAATCACAGGCTGTGGAAAGACAAGGAGCGAGTCTTTGAGGAGAACCTGGGTCTCAGTCTAGGCCAGTGGGAAACTGGAGTCCCAAACAGCCCCAGAAGAAAAAGAGCACAGTATGTGTTAGGCCCTGTGCCCAGCATTTTATGATGTATAGTCCTTAAAACAACCCAGGAAGATGAGAGCTACTGTCTCCATTTTTAGAGGAGGAAACAGAGTTACAAAGGGCACCCACCAGCCAAAGGTGCAGCTAGTTAGAGGCAGTGTGAGGACTGACTCTAGTCTGACTCCAGTGCAGCTCCTCCTCTCTGCCCTGTGCTCTTGGCTAGCCTCCTTCTGCTCAGAGACCAGTGGGACAAGACAGGCCACTGCCTGGTTTCTCAGCAGTGCTATCTGGCAGCCACATAGAGGCCCTGTTCCTGAGGCTGTAGGCACAAGGATTGACCAGCAGACACCAGGGCTTGGATTCTCACACTTGAGAGAATGAAAAGTACATGTGAATTCTCTGAAGGACCAGCCACCTGCCCCCTCCCACCTGCCACTGGGCCAAAGGTTCACACATCACTGCCGCCAGGCCTCCCATGGCTGGCTGCTCTCTAGAGGTCACAAAGCACTTTCTCTTTTGGAGCAAGGAAGGATGGGCCACACGTCCTCATTTTATAAGTGATGGGTAGAGCCCAAGATCATACCCTGGCAAGTGGCAGGGCCACCAATCCCAGTTATATCTGACCCAGAGCCTCAGGAAGTTTTGGGCTGTTGTCTGGTACTGAGGCCCTAGCCAAGATTTGCCAGGCTCCAGTCCGGGGTTGGGCTGGGTCTGCAAGGCTCGGAGACCCCACCTTCACCCCTAGGCCTGGACACTCTCTGGGCTCAGGACTTGGAGTCCACATTCTGTCCTAGAGCCTCTCAGAGCCCGGCCACTGCAGGTAGGACAACCTCAGAAGCCAGGCCAACTTGAGATGGACATGAGCAGAGAGAAAGAGGGGAAAAAAAGAGTCAGGGTACAACATAGGGAGGCTGAGGGGAGAGCAGACTGCTTCACTGCGTGGGGTCATCCTGGAGATCCTGGGAGAAGCACTTACCATCACCTTACCATCTTTATAGAGGAAGATTGGACTCAGACAGTGAGGCTGCTTCCCAAGGTCATAGTGGTAGCTGGCAGGGATGGAATTTAAAATCAAGCCCCTACATTTGCAAAGTGGTTGACTTCCTATGGAGAGAGAATCTGGGCCTCTTTGCTAACGAGCTGCCCTCCAACCTGGGTTGAGTTTGGGGGACCCCAGCATACAATCCCAGCAAAGTGTCAGCCACTGTAGGGAGACTCAGCTGCCAACCACCCCCTTTTATAAGTGAGAAAACTGATGTCCAGAGCCAGGAAGAGTTTGGTCCAAGGCCAGGGCTAAGATTCCCAAACCCTCAGCAGAGCCACCTGTACCATCGCTCCCACCCCTCCCACCCCTCCTCTACCCCCGGTCTGAGTTCACCTGCCCAGCTCTCCTGCCAGGCTCTGCCTTTTTAGGAATGGGAAAGAGCTGCCCTGGTGGCAGGCAGGCGGGTGGGCAGGCGGCCATGCTAATCCACAAGCTCCCGGCGGCTCTGGTTACCGTGGTTTGGGGCCCGGGTAGCCTGGCTGGGAGTGCCAGCTCAGCCAATGGGTGCTGCCGGCCAAGCTCCCCTACCAGAGCCATACAAGGCCTTGCTTCAGCCCAGTCCTGAGCCGACACAGGGCAGCCCCAGGGCCAGCACCTGCCACGCCCGTGAGCCTGCCAGCCCGGCACGTCCTCGGACTCTGCCTAATCCAGCCTGGGAGTAGGCAGGGCTGTGGTGCACGTGCACCAGGCCCAGGGCTCCCCAAGGTCAGGAAGGTGGCACTGCCAGGGCAGAGGCCAGCATCAGGACAGGGGCCTAACCAGCAGTGGGAATCCCAGCTGGGGTCAGGGGCAATAGGGCCCAGGCCTGGTTCAGGCTGAGCCATCTCTTGACGAGATGTGCTTTCGGTCTCATCATCCCTTTGGCCTGACTGGCCACTTGTCCTGCCCCCTCCTCCTCTGAGAATAGACTCAGCAAATTCAGTGTCTTGTCCCTTCTGAGGTCTTTCCTGAGTCTGAGCCCCAATTCATCTAATAATCCATCCTGGGTCTAAGGCTACATGCACCTCTCAGAATTAGGGGTGTCCATTAATATGTATATGTTGTGGGAATTGTATATGCTTATGTCCCCTGGTGGGCCTCGTGTGGGCCCATTGTCATTGCTGTGGTCTGAGACTGGGATGGCAGAAGCAGGTGGGACAGGCAGTCTCCTCAAGAAGAGGGCATCTCATCTGTCAGCTCATAAGGCCTCTAACTTAATGCTCACAGGATCCCTGGGAAGTAGGAAGTCTCGGCCCATTCGAAAGGCAGGAAACTGAGTCACAGAGAGGTTATTAGCCCAAGGTCAAGGTGCCAGGATTCAATCCCAGAACAGTCTGACTCTAGACTGCTGCACCATGGAGACACCCTCCTCTGGGAATTTCAGATCCTAGAGGAACAGGGAGCTGCTACTTAAAGAAAAGCATGAATGGAGGAATGAAAGTCACTGTAAGAGATAAGAAGACCCTTCGTTCCTGAGTGGAATAGAGCAACCACCGTTGCCCAGGCCATGGCCACGGCTACCAACATATGCAGCAATTCATGTGGAGCTTGCCTGGCCACTCCTGACAATGAGATTCGTCATGGAAGCCACTGGGTTCGAGCAGCTTTGTGTGTCCTACCTGGGCCAAGTTGAACTTGGGGCCAAGACTGCAGTACTCTACAGGGCCACCTGGCAGGTGAGGGAAACGTGCCGGCATGGGGGGGTGGTGGGCCGGGCTGGCACTGGGCTCTGTTTGCTCACCTAAGAAAAAAGGAGATAAATATAGACACAGGATTACTCAGACACAGCCTGGGAAAACCTGCTCCAAGCCTTGACTTCAGCCCTGGCCCAGTCTCGCCTTTAGCAGCCTGCCCACTCCGCGCCTGCTGCCAGGCCTGCCTGCCTCCTCTCAAGACTCCCCACCTGGAAACTTGGGGATAGGCCTACCTACCTGCTTTTTGGGGCGGGACAGAAACTGAGGCCAGAGAGAGCAGGGTGCTTGTCTCAAGTGTCACAGCAAGTTAGGAGCAGACAAAGCTAGGGTGGCACCCAGCATTAGGAGTCATTTTTTCAGGCCTAGGCATTATAGCAGTCCAGACTGTCACCTCATCTGGAAGATGGGTGCCTGGTTCCCCCAGCCCTCAGTCTCCTTGGGCCTGCATGTAGGCCGAAGTTGGAGACCACCTCACAGTAAGGAGGAGACGTGGCAGTCTCACGTACAAGGAGATGCTGGCCTAAGCAGCATATGTAAGGCTTGGGCACTTGCACTCTGGAGCCACACTGCATGGGCTCAAATCCTGGCTGGGCCATTTTCAGCTGTGGGACTTTGGGGAAGTTACTTAACATATTCGTGCCTCAGATTTCTCATCCCTAAAGTGTGAATAATAACAATTTTTATTCTATGTCATAATAGACTATAAATATTACATATAGTATAATATACATTATATACATACCGTATAATAATAACAGCCTAATAATGGCATCAGCCTCCTAGAGTGTTAGGAGGATTAGATGAGTTATTACATGCAAAGCTCTTACACAAGCACCTGGCACAGAACAATTTCTCTATGCATATTAATTATGATCATCCAGCAGAAGCAGGTGGGGCATGGGGTACAAGGGGCCTGGGTGGGCAGCTCTGAGGCTCCCACCCTCCAAGGGAACAGTCTGGTCCTGGGCTCTCCGGTACAAACCTCTGCTGTGCTGTGGCGCCTACAGCAGCTACCCTCTCTCCCTGTCCTACCTGACAGCTTCTAGAATCAGGCAGAAGATTTGAATGTTGGCTCCACCACGTACAGGCTATGTGACCTTGGACAAGTGACTGGCCCAAGGTATGAGGGTTAAACAAGGGAATATGTGGGAAACATCCAGCTCAGTCAGGCAAATGGGCTCTCTGTGCTTAATTTCATGCTCACCTTTTCTTGCTTCCTCCAATGGCTCTAAGCTCAGGCCAACTGAGGCCACACCTAGGTACGTGACCCTCATAATGCGAAGGTCCTTGAGGATGGGAAACATGCACCGCCCCCCACATTGTGCATGAGCACAGGTCCCCATCCACAGGCCTGTAGGACCCCTAGGGATTCATAAATTCCCCCCTGCACTCCTCATAGACTGATGTATGTCCACACAGGTGCCCATGCCCTGCCCCCATGCATACCGGCACACACACAGGTCCATGCACATAAGGACACATAGGACACAGCCATGCACACATATGCATGGGCACAGAGAGGCAGATGACCACAGGTGTGCCTCTGCACATCTTTTCCAGCATGCACGCTCCCACACTCAGGGGTGTCTTAGCCAGGCCCGGCCCTAAGGTGGCCATCTTCATAGCAGAGGAATGCAGACAGCTGAGGATGCTCTGCCAGCGGACGTGAGGGAAAGGCCCAGAGGAAACCACACGGGCAAGAATCTGGGCAGGCGTGCCAGGCTAAGGTGGGGCCCTCGAGTGCCAGGAATTGTGTGTGTGGGGAAGGGGGGAAGGGCCATGTGTAGACACTTGCTCTCCAGTTTCTCCCATCACCCCATGTCCTCAGAGTCTCTGGGACTTGGAGGTCAAAAGGTCTCACAGACCATCATCCTCCACCCAGGCAGCAAGCAGGTTCTACCTTGCTGGGTGGCAGGGCCCATCTCTCTCCAGGATGCATTGGCCTGTCCTAAGCTATGAGGGTTCCCCATTGAGGTGGTCTTCCTCGATGGGGAACCAGAAGAATCTATGACCACAGAGCTACAGGAGGAGGAGTGTCGTCATTAACTCCTGTCAAGGAAGATGATGGAAATGATGCAGAGGTCACTAGAACTCTTCGGTGGGGCTCATGGTGACCCAACAGCCACTGTGTGCTAAGGCACTTGCATCTAATAACTCCCTGAATGCTCCCCAAGGGGACTCTGCTCTCATTTACAGATATGGAATCTGAGGTGCAGAAGTGGGTAACCTACCTGGGTCCCAGAGCTGGCAGACTCCAGAGTCCAGTCTCTAACCACTGTGCTGTGTGGCCTCTACACTGGGCCCGCATCACACTCTGGAGAGAGGTTTGCAAGTGAAGCCTAAGCATTGCTAGCAGCATGAAAGGCACTGTCACGAATGCAGGGATCGTTAGCCCCAGGTGGCAGAGGGGCCTTTCCAGGTCACAGCTGTGCTTCCAGTGGGTAAGACCACCACACAGGCAGGGGCCAGGCTCAGCGCCATCTGGGGGTTTAAACCTCTCTGTCAGCACCCATCACTGGGGACCAGCTGAAGCTGGGTGGGGGCCATGTGGGGTACCAATTGAGGGCAGATACAAAGGTAGAAACGAGGCCTCTGCAAAGTCAGCTTTGGGGTGGAGAGAGGTCATCTCCATATCCCCTGCATAGAATGTATGGCCTAAGAAGGACAGAAGCCAAAGAGTTCCAGGATGGACTGAGCAGAGGGAGGGGTTGGTGAGGAGCCCAATAAGGACCTGCTAATTGCAGAGTCCCTGAGGCCGGGTTGACACTGGTGACCTCCTATTAAAGACCTCCAGGCCAACTAGGACCCCGATGTACCAGCCCCATCTGCTTGCTGCACTGAGACTGGGGTGGGGCAGGGGGCACTATGCCCGGGTGTCCAGGACCTTGTGGTTGAGGAAAGGTGGAAAGGAAAGAGTACATGAAAAAAAAATCCCACCCAGAGGACCCTCCCTACACCCTAGTGGAGGCCCTGCCTGTCCCCTCTAGGCTCTGCCCATAGATATGGCCATTTAGTTCCCGGGGAAGTTAAAATGGGAAAATGATACTGTAGTCATGGGAAGACCCAGGAAGCAAGCCACATACCTAAAGCCACCCAGGGTAGGAAGGGTTCTGACTCTAGCTGCCACTGCTCCTTCTGAGGACAGCCTGAAGTAGACTCTCGGGACTTCACGCTGTACTGGCCAGGGCTGGCCATGTCGGCAGCACCAAGCAGCCTTGGGCATCCAGCCTGCCCCTCCAGCCCAGAAGGAGGGTCCACATCCTTCAGGAAGAATGGGGACCCTGTCACATAGCCTGGGTTCCCACTGCTCTGCCAGCACTGGAGATGACTTCACTTCTCTGAGGCTCAGTTTCCACAAGCTGAGATGCTACCACTCAGGGCTGTTATAATCATTAGACAGCACTGCATTTAGGAAGATCCAGGCACAGCCTGGCGCTCAAAAGAACTCAGTGTGGCCATCTGTAGCTTCCAAAGTCTTCTTGAGGCCCCTGTGTGCTTTTCCAAAGTACTTCTAGGCCTGAGACCTCGTTACCCAGCACAGGACCCTGAGGAAGAGCAAGACAGCCAGTGTCACCGAGGCCCAAAGAGGGGAAGTGACTTAGAAACACTCAGCAAGCTGGAAGCAGGGCTCAGAGGACCCATTCCCTGCTTCCTTCTCTCACATCAGCCTCAGTGTGAAGCTGCCACTGCCCCAAATAGTGTTCCCTAGGCAGCCTTAAGGGTCTTGCTGTGGCTATATGACCTCTCCATGCCACCCACCGGCCCTTCCAGGGCTTTACTCCTCCTGGGCAGCCCTTCCCCCCAGTCTTTTCCCGGTGACATATGCAGGGGTCTTGGGCTGCCAGGACCATTTAGAGCCAGAGCCCCAAAGGATTGGGGCTAGGACCTGCCTCGTGAGATCTCCTGGAGTACCCAAGGCAGAAGCTGAGACCTGGGTCCGGGTGCCAAGGTGGGGAGTAGGGATAGGGGGGCGCACGTGGCCGTGCTACCCGGATGGTGATGTCAGGACCCGCCGCGCCCTGGTCCCAGCACGTTCGTTTCTCAGAGAGGGAAACAAAGCGTCCTGCGCATTCCTGCGCGCTGACTCACGGCTGTCACGTAGCGCCGCTGCCGCCGAAGCCACAGCTTTGCCCAAAATTGGTCGGGAGGCGAGGGCGGGCCCAGCAGGGCACCCAGCAGGTCCCCAGCTGGCTCCCTGCTCCAGGCTTGCAGCGAGCTGCCGCTTTGTGCTCCGTCCCCAGCCAGAGGATTTCCCAAAACAGGCATGAAAGGAAGAGACAGTAGGGACCCCTGCCGGTTCTGCCAGGGCCCGGGAGGGAGGGTCAGGCAGCAGGGCCACCGCGTGGGAATGGAAGGGTGAGCTGAGGGTCGATCCAAGCTCCAGAGCACTGCTCGTCTTTGAGTTTCAATTTCCCCATCTGCTAGCTAAGGATGTGCGGGGCACGGCTGTAAGCATTAGATATGAGCTATTTCACCTAATTCTTACACCAACCCTATGAGGAAGCTACTAATCACATTTTACAGATCAGGAAACTGAAGCAGGGCACTGATTTTCTTGAGGTCACATACTAATGAGCCGCAGAGCTAGGATTTGAACCCAGGTTTTAAGGTTCCAGAATCTGCATGCATCCCTTATATGCTAGAGTGTGCAGTGCAGTCTGGCATGCAGAGTGTGCCATTCCTGGCCCCTGCCTTTTAGTGGTTAAGACTAGGTCCCTCACTTCAGCTCACCAAACCACCATTCATTCACCTATAAAGTGGTTGCCTGCGAAGGCCGCCCTCCTGGGGTGGTCCGAGAAATTACAAGTGAGCATCCAAGTATACTGATGGAAGGAAGAGGAAAAGGTGGTTGGTTCAATAACCCTTCCTTCCTGCACCCCTGGTCATCTGGGCCAACACCAAAGTACTGAGAGAAGCCAAGCTAAGCCTAGTGTCACCAGCCAGGCCAGGCCACACTGGGAAGGGCCTTCTTAGGGCAGCCACGAGGCTTGGGAACACTGAGCTGCCTGAGCTTCTTAGAAAAGTGAAGCAGAGGGAAGATTCCTACTATTATCCACCTGCCGGCCTGGCCTCTTGCCCTACTGCAACCTGGTTTCAAAGAAGGGGGATCCCTTTGGATCAGAGGCCTGCCCTGAGTTTGCAGGAATGAGGTGCCTAGCAGGTGGCCTTTTTCTCGGGTGGCCAGACTGGGCAGCTCTTCCCCAGGCAGTGGTATCACCTACCAGGGGCTCATCTGAGAGTCCAGGGAAGGCCCTAGAAGGACTGGTTTGGGTCCCACCTGTCCTGGACCTCCACAGCACAAATGCAAGCTGAGCCCATTTGACCTCAGGAAAAGGTCAGCTCCTAGCTGGGTATGCAAAGCCTGCAGTCTGGCCTCCAAGCTCCTGTCTCATCACTGAGTCCCTCAAACTGTTCACTCCAGCTTCCATGCCACACTCTTCCAAGCCACCAGCCTTTCCCCATGCTCTTCTTAATACTTGGAATGCTTTCTGTACCTTCACAGCCTGCCTTGAATATCTCTTCTGCTGGAAAGCCTGCCTGACTCTCCAGGCAGAGACAAGCACTCCCTCTTCTGGAGTCGTGGAGCTCCCTGTTTATCTTTCCCATTCAGACAACACAGAATCAAGCACAGAACATGCACTGGTCCTCTGGCCCAGAGTTTTTGCTACAGGCCCTCTACACTCCCAGGTCCTTATCCCAGACAAATACCAATGCCTTTGGGGACCCTCTCTCCAAATCCAGCCTGGGCCAGAGACCCACAGACTCAGCCCAGTTCTGACACAGAGCGAGCTCAGAATGTTTACTGCATGATGGCAGAGGGTACAACCTTGCTCCCCGAAGACCTTTCTCTTCTCTTTCTGTCTGTGTGAACTCGAACAGCTTATGCAGCCTCTCTGAACCTTATTCTCAGGTCCTGCCCTGCCTTGCCTGCTTTCCAGGCCTGTTTGAAGAATCAGACGAATGAAGGCAGAGAGAATGTATGGCACATGGGCACATCTCTCCACACAGCTGTCATTATCACCTGGTCATTATTATGAACCTGCCTCATGCCCGAGGCTTGGGTTCCAAGGCCGGGTGACAAGCAAGCAGGCAGGCGATGAACTCAGAAGCAGCCACAGCCCCTGGCTGACTAAAGCTGACTAGACATCAGGAGAAATGATTGCTCTATGGTCAGCTTGAGATAGCCTAACTCTGGCCCTCCCTTCCCCACCCCCAAGATTCACCCAAATCTGAGGCCATGAGGCCTTCCAGGCCCATTCAGGGCCTCTTATCTGGAGAGACAAAGGCTCCCTCCTCCTAGATGGTGCATCCATTCAGCTGGCTGCTGTGTGACCTTGGCAACCCTCACTGTCTCTGGACCAAACTTGGGGAGTGCTGAGTAGTGGGCAGGCAGTGCCCTCATAAGCTCCCAGGCATGTCTTCCAGGCAGGCATGGTGGCAGATGGCAGAGAGGGTGGAGAGTCCCCTACTGCTTCTGGGTTCCAGAGGAACGGGTCCTGCTTTCTTCCTCCCTGATATCAGGCCCAAGGTGATGGTATGAGCTTTCAGCAACCCAGTGACATCTTCCTGAAAGTTCAAGGTTATTATTTTTATTTGAAACATGGGGAAACTGAGACACAAAGTTCATAAGACCCTCATCCAAGGCCACACAGCCAATAGCTAGGACACTTGTGTATGGATCCACAGCCAGGGTACTCAGGACCCTCCATTCTCTCGTGGAGTCCTGCCTGATGATGGCTGCCTCCCTGCCTCCCTAAACCTCCCAGGACACCAGCTAGGTGCCAGGAATTGGCCAAGAAGCATCGGCTTCTGAGATCCTCATATAAATTCATAGAACAGAGGAGGAAGTCAAAGCTCTGAGAGCCAGAATTGCTTGGTTCCGCTCACACAGCATAAGAGACAGAGCAAGATTCTGTTCCCTATACCCCTGCACTGTGCCCTGAACCAGCTTTTTCCCCAGCATGGCAGGGCTTCAGGATGCCAGCATCACCAGACATCAGAGAAACTTTAGGGAGAACCTCTAGTCTCACAGACACCCTATGGCTACGGATGGCCAAAGAGGGGGTGTGCCTAACCTGCCAGGGTGGGCCCACGAGGCCTGCCTGGGCTGGAGGCTCCCTGCCAGGCTCAGATGAAAGCGTGAGGTCATTGGACCATCCCAGCTCCCTGTCCCATCTCGCTACTGTGACTCAGCCCTGCCTTACCCAAACCTCCTCCTCCAAAGGACCCCAGCAATGGCCTGGCCTGGCCTGGGCTGTCCCCACTGCTCACTTGCCTCCCCAGGGCCTCCCCCTCTGAGTCACTGCTCACCGTCATACTGCTCAGTGCGTAAGCAGCCTACTCCTCTCCCCCGAGCTCCCAGAGTTCCCGCCGCTAAAGGCCCAGGAGCCAGTCTGAAACATGGGGGTACTTTTTCTGCTGCCCTCCAACTAGACCCCCAGGATCTGTTTTTGGGGACTTTCTGGCCCCCATAGAAGAATCTAGAATTGAGGCCAAGGGCTCATACTGACTTGATTTCATGTCCCAGCTCCTTCCTTGCTCAATGGGTGACCTCAGACAAGCTACCTCAGTTTTCTCAACTGAAAAAGAGGATAATAATAATAAGCTGCATTTCGTGAGGATTCTATATGCGATCAAATTTGCCAGGATAGAATTTAAGAATGCAGCCGTGAGGCAGGCAGATCTAGATTCAAATGGCTGCGTGATCTTGCACAAGCCCCTTTACCTCTCTGGGCCTCAGGCTCCTGATCTATAAAATGGGAATAACAAGAAAAGTACCCTCTTATCATGGTGTTTAATGGTGATAATATATGAAAAGTGATCATGCAGTGTCTGGCACCTGGACCAGACATGGGTAAATGTTTACAAGGGTAAACAGTAGCTGAGATTAATTCTTAAAGTGCCAGACACTTAGTGAGCCCAGGATGGTTTCAATGAATGAAGAGACTAATGGACTAACATCAGGGAAGGGCTCCCTGGGCATGGAAGCTGCAGAATACCCTCTGCAGGCTGAGCTTCAAATTTCCCTAGGCGGGTTCAGAAGCCTCTCTATGTTGTAGCTGACCTCACACTTTATAGTCTCCAGAGAACCCACAGAGCCTCTCATTTCATGGAGGATGCACTGATGTTCAGGCAGGAGAGAGAGTTTCCCTGCAGTCATCCAGCTGGAAGCGGAACTCAAGCCTATATCTCCACATCCCCCTCTTCCTAGCCCAGGAGCCACCTTCCTGAACCCAGGACACCCTCACTTCCCTGTTTCAGAGGCAGCAAGCACTCTGGGATACTCACAGAGCTCATCTGCCCACTGGAAGCTCTTCAAAACCTAGTTTCCCAAATTCACTTGGCAACAGCATCCCACCTACTACCAGTGTTTTCCTTGGAACCTACTACGGGAAACACTGAGTTGCGTCGCCACCAACCCGTGAAGCCTTTGTCTTTATCTTATCCCGCTGTGTCCAAAGTGCAGCTCCTCAAGTGCAGGAACCTGGTGAGCTTGGGCTGGGGCCAGTGGAGGAAGAGTGGACCCAGGAAAAAGCTTCTCTGATCTCCCCATTTCCAATTTAGCAGATATTTATTGAGCATGTGATCTAGACAAAGGTACATAGGCTGGGGGAGGTCACATAGGTGGAGAAGGGCAAGAGAATTGAGAAATGGCATTAACCTTGGGGTCAGACAAACCCGGGTTTGAATCCTGACCATTAAAAGTCAAACGAGACAAACTTTCAGAGTCTGAAGCCTCACATGAAAAGAAAATGCACTGACCTAGCTCGAGGGTTATGCTGCAGGGACTGAGAACAAGAACGTGAGTATGCTCTGTATTGATTAGGTATCATCAATAACGATGGCTACCACCGATGGGGCTCTCATTCATTTATTTTTTATTACAGCCACGTTACCATGATTATACCTATTTTAAAGATAAGGAAACTGAGGCTCAGAGAAGGAGAAAAGGGGAAATGTAATAGAGATGGCTATAAATGAGAACTTAGTTCAGCTCAATGCTGGAATCAGAGGCATTAACCACTAGCCTGTCCTCAGAGACATAGATAAGACCTACACAGAGGCGGCTATAAATGAGAACCAGGTGGGTGTTCAGAGGAAGGTCAGATCTCATGTCTTAGATGGAGATGAAAAAGCTTCCTGGGGGAGGTATCACTTGTGATGGGCCTTAAAGGATGGGCAGAGTAAGTCAAATAAGAATGGAAGGAGTTTGGGAGGCCCCAACTTGCACAGAATGTTAGAAGCAAGACAGTCTGCAGTATTCCCAGGGAGTGACAAGCCCTGTGGCCTTGTGGGCGAAGGCCTTAGGCACACAGATCAGCATTGGTTGAATGAGGAAGGAAAGATAGTTCAGTTAGACCCCAAGCAGACTGATGCCAGGGTGGACATTAGGGCTTGGTGAGGCGCTTCACTCTGATACCACGTCGTGAATGCAGACTTCCAGCTGAAGCCTGCTTTTCATAGGAAGTCAGCTTTGACCCAACTCTCAACACACTTCTTATCTGGTATGGTACTTCATAGTGTGTCAAAGAAAATGTAGGAGAGTAGAACAAGCCAGGGTGGCTGCATGCCCTTGGAGGGACTATGTGACCCCAAGCAGCATAGGGACCACTCATTGGAAATTTAGCCTATGACACAATTTCTAGTAACAACATTCAAACCTCAACCACCACCAATACTACACATACATACACACATATACCACTCTTTTCTAGAAATATGTCTCCACTAAAAGACATTTCCTGCAGCCCAGGGTGAGGAAGGGAAGACAGAGATTGGCCGACAAAGCCCTCCCAGACCAGACAATTGGCCAGACCTTCCATTGGCCCTGACACAAGGTTTGCCAATAGCCTCGAGGTTTTTCTTCTTGGACAGATGTGGCCTCTAACACTCACGAAGATTAAACCAAGGCGCACCCTTGGTCGCATGGCTAGGGACCCCAGACTGGCCTACCCCTGCCCTATATTGCTTTTGGCCTAGCACAGTGCTGGACACTTATTCATAGGGGGATGAGCGTGGGGTGGGATTTGAGCTTGAGTCACAGGGCTTTGAAGCTGGCAGCTGGATCCGTCAACCCTCAGGTGGGCTGGCCCTTGACTCACCCCCACACCCTGGGCCAGCTCCAGGCAGCAGCTTCAGTTTACAACTGCCCCTCCTGCCTACCAAGGCCCAGCTGGATCCCTCCTGGGTCATTCATGGGCTCAGGATTCCCAGGAGCTGGGAAGGAAGGCCAAAGCCTTTAGGCCAGGAGGTATCCCAGGCACACCTCTGCTCAAGAATGTTAGCCTGGAATCATGAGGGAACCCCGGGCTTTGCCTGCCTGCTGGGCACCAAGTTACCTTGATGATCTAGGCACCAGGCACTTATTTTTAGCTGACACTTACTTCTAGAATGAAGTACTGTACTTGTGCAGGGCCCGGCCTCCTGGTGGCTCACCCCTTCCCAGAGGGGAAAGGCGGCCTCTTGGTGGTGTGCTGGGTGTGCCTTGGAAAACATGGTTTCTAGGCAACAGAGTGGGTGTGACTGAAAAACTGCCAGCTGCACGTCTTGGCTGGTACTGGTGGTGGGATGGAGATGTTTGGGGTTCCAGCCCCTCCAAGTGTAGGGGCTTAGGCCTCAGAGAGAAAAGAGTCCAGTCATTCTGAGTTTCTAGGATCCAAGCCTGGCAGGGCAGCCTCTGGTGGGTTCTTCCTCCCAACTGGACTTCAGTTTCCTCATCTAGGTATAGGCCAAGGGTCTTTCCCTCTCTGCCCGCCTTCCTAATTTTTTTTCTTAAAGATTATCTCAGCTCTTTCCTATTAGAGCATTTCGAAGATGATATTGGGCAGGAAAAGGGACCTAGACCTCCCTTATCAGAAGGGGTAACTATGCAAAGGCAGGCTTTCTCTGATGAGGCAAAGCCATCGTATATTTTCCCTTTCGCTCTAGCATTGGGCATAAACAATGTCCCCAGGCCTGTGCTAGGCCCTGGGGTGGTGATTCCACAGAAAACCATACCTCAATGAGCTCATCATCTCAGTGAGGGAACATACCTGTCCCCAGGAAATAAACAAAAGCTTCCAGGACAAGTATAACATGCCATTCAAAGCTTTTCAAACTTTGACCCTTCTAATCTCTCCAATCACATCTTTCATGAAGAAAGATGGCTGCCTAGGAAGCTGGTTGTATATTCATATGGATGGAAGGATGAATAAAATGTTAGATGATGGATGGATGGACAGAAGAAGGAAGGAAGGAAGGAACGGAGGGAGGAAGAAAGGGAGGGAGAGAGGGAAAGAGGAAAGATAGTTGGATAGATGAATGAATGAGGACACAGGAAGTTGAACTGGTAGATGAATAAATGATGGATAGATAGGTGGATCATCGGTTATGTGTGATATAAGCTGTTGGTCCCATAGCAGATGAGTATAAGGAAAAAAAGTTTTAGCCCTGCCTCTTGTTTATAGTATGACCCTGAGGACATCATTTCCTTATTTGTAAAGTGAGAATCTGGAAACACTTCGTCTGTAAACTGAGAATCATGAGCCCAGTGTGCCTCTTTAGGTATGTCATGGATATCCAGTGAAATAAGAATGAACTGTCCATACCTACCTAACGGCTGGAACCAGGCCTCAGCCACAGGCCTCGTAGGGCTACGAGTTGTGCTATGGGAGTGAGACTTTCCCAACGGATGCAGGTGGGAGGCTACTTCTACTCCTGGGCTCCCCACTTTCCTAGCCTGGTAAGACAACGGGGGAGACCCTGGAGAAGAGTTGCTGCAGGAGGGCTCCCCGCGGTCTGGCTAGTTGGAAAGCACATTGGGAGCACTCAGGGTTCAGGGCTAGGACTTTGGAGTTATACACAGATCTGCCTTCTAACCTTGGCTCTGCAACTTTTTGCCATCTCACATTGGGCAAGTCATAAGCTTAGTTTCTTCATTTATAAAATAAGGACTAATTAAGATACTCACTTCTTCAGTACGTTGTGACAGTTAATGGAGATAAAGTATGTAAATCACTTAGCACAGTGCTGGGAATATATTAAATACCCCACACCCCTGAAAGGCTAAGTGGGGAATTGGGCCCTTAGCCCTTTAGAGGTAACTCAAAACCTTCGAGTCCAGAGACTTCTATCCTGGATGCTGAGTCCTTGAGTCAGACGTCTTATTTTAAAAAGTCCAGCAGGACTCACATGGCCTCTTGACAGGGTAATTTGACTGAACAGTTTCTGCTTTCGGCTGAAATTCCAGCAGTTCTGTGGGCCTCACTGACCCTGTCCTGATTACCCTTAGATTAATAACAAACGAGGCACATGAATTATTCCTTCAAAAGTACAGTTTATGTGAAAGATATAAATCTTTCCAAATGGGCTGAGGTAGAGGGAGGAGGAGTAAGGGGGTGTCCTCTGAGGGAAGCCTCAGAGACCAGTGGAGCTGGTCCCGCAGGGCTGAGGCTGCCCTTGCGGAGACCCAGCGTAGGGACAATGGTGTGGGCGGTGGCAGGCCCTGCTGGCTCAGGGTGAGCTGTGGCTGATGGCAGGAGGCCCAGATCACCCACCAGAAAGAGGCCCTGGGGCTGAGTGACCCCAGGCCCGAGTGGGGGCAGCTCTGACCTACAGTCTTGGGGACAAGTGCTGATGAAGACGTCCGAACCCCCTCAGTCCCTGAATCCTTGGCCCAGGTTGACTCCAAGGCCAAACCCTCCCCAGCCCCCCATTCCCTGGGGCTCCAGACATCTCCCCCTGGCCAGCCCCATCTTCCCAGCTGCTCGCTCTACTAAGCCGCGGGCACAGTGTGTGCCTGCAACCAAGACACTGTGTCCCTTCCATCAGGGCTGCAAACAGAACTTTCTGAAACCTGGAAGGGCCCAGTGGCAAGGGGGAAATGACTAGGTTTCCAGATGTGAGAGAACAAAGGGTCCTAACCAGGGAAGGAGAGTGATACAGCCAGTCTGCAGGGCTTACATTTGAGTCATTCTAAAGTTTTCCAGGGAAGGAATGCAACTTGCCCAAGGCCACACAGCATAAACAGCAGAGCGGGGACAAAAGTTCATTGCTCCTGCTATACCAGGCACCTGCTTCAGCCCATGCCTGTCCTTTGGCACAACATCACCAGGACATTTAATCTTCACTACCGTGCATCCTCTATCTTACACAGTGTCCACAGCTTAGACAGATGCTCAATGGACCCACATTTACTCTTAGTGCAGGAGTGATAGAAAACGCTTTGGGGTGCGTGGGAAGAAGGCCTAGCCCCGTCCCAGTGCCCTGGCCCATTCTGGCAGCCCTTCCCAATGGACCCAGAGTCTCAGGCTCAACTTGGACCCCTAGGAGAGGTTCGCTGTTGTGCAGAAAAGGATGAGGCTAGATTAGTAGCCAAGAGAACATGTCTGGCCCCATCTCTGTCTTGAAGAAGTTGCCCCTCCTCTTGGACCTCCGTCATCTCATCCAGGAAATGGGAGTGAGGATGGGAGAGGATTTCCAGAGAGCAATTTCAAGCATCATCTCACCAAGAAATATACCTCAACTGCACTCTTCTGCCAGCCCACCCCCCTCACAGATCTCTCCCTCTCGGATGGAGCTGGCACCAAGCAGAAGTGGAGCAAGTTATTTTGTGTGTGAAACAATTCCTTCTAGATCCTGACGGAGTAACCTTCAGGGAACTCCTGCCCCTAGACCTGCCGCCTTTATTAGCCCAGGCAGGTAGCAGGGCCAGGTCAGGTAGGGGAGTACCACAGGGCAGCTGGTTGGGGCAATGTTATTGAGGTGGGGGTGGGGCATGCATCCAGGCCAGCCAGAAGGGGCAGAGGTGAGTGTCAGGGCCCAGGCTAAGCACCCTAGGGGGCTCAGGCTGGCTATTTTTAACTCAGCTTAATTTTCTCTACCTGTAAACCAACTCTTACCAACGAGGGTAACGTTCCCGGAATGCTCTCACCCCCTACAGTCTGGGCTCACTCAGGTTCCCGGGCCAGGCCTCTCCATTTCACAGAAGCCCTGTTTGCCCAGCTCAAGCCGAGGGCAGAGAAGGAGGGAAACTGGAGTGGGGCACAGCTCCCTGCACAGACCCTGCCAGGCCGGGCGGCGGCTCCTGTCCTGTCGTCACCCTCCTTTCACACCAGAGAGGGATCCTGTCTCCTGGTCCATTTAATTCTTCTATTATGTTTCCCCAGCTTGGAGCCTCTGGTTCCCTATTGTCCTGAGCAGGCACTTGGCATTTGTGTAAAGATTAGACACGTTAGAACCTTCGCTCTCCCGATGGTCTTTCTCTTTTCCTTTCTCAAATCCGAGTTCTTTCTTTCTGGCTACACTCTGCTTCCTTGTCCTCCCTCTCTCTCCCTACCTGTCTTTATCTGCCTCCCTGCTTGTTTTCCTCCCCACCCTGACCCCCTCCTCCCCCCCGCTGACCTGCTTTTGCTTCTTTCTTCTCTTCACAGTTCAGTAGTTCCAACTCTCTATCCACCCCCTTCCCCCACCCTAACCCTGCTTAATTCTGTATTTATATTCTCTCAGAGGCTAATAGAAATGACTAGGAGTATTGCTCACCTCATTCCAGAAATACTCTTCTAAATTCTTAGAGAGGCGCCATGCGGGGGAGGGCCGTGAGCACTACATGGGGAGTCACTGTTTTGCTGGAGAGACCGAGATCCGAGATCTGAGTTCCAGAGCCAGCTTTGCACCTACCAGCTGTGTGACCTTGGCCAGGCTCCATTTCCTCCTGGGCAATAGTAGAGCGGCCTCCTGGGGTTGTGATGGAGAGGAAATGAAAGTGTTTTGAGCACACAGTAGTTGCCCAGAGATGTTTGTTCCTGCCTCCACTGCAGCCTGACCCAGCCTGGGGGAAGGAAGGTAGCTCTGACAGGTAGACTCTCCCTCCTTCTGTTCTGCCCTATTCTTCTAGGATCTCTCTCTTTCATTCTCTCTCTCTCTCTCTCTCTCTCTCTCTCTCTCTCTCTCTCTCTCTCTCTCTCTCTCTCTCTCACACACACACACACACACAGACACACACGCACTCTGGATACGCTCTAGGAAAAAGTGAAATTGCCTGTTGCTTCATGGTTATCTAATTCTCCCTTCATAAATATCTAATGACCGAAGAGTTGATGAACACAGAAACTAAAAATTGGGCAACCTGTGGCAGGACCAGAATGCTAGCTCCAGGAAGCACTTTTCCCCATCTGGCCTTTTTTGCAGAAAGTAGCCATTGAGGTGACCCAAGACATCCATCCTGTCATGTCCAAGACAGGAGACCTTCGAAGTGGTGCTTAATGTGTGTGCCCACAGGCATCTTTCTGAAGGACTCTGAAGCCCCCTTCTTAGTCCCAACAGAGCCTGTGAGCCATCCTGTTAAGAACCAACCCTCCCCTCAATTTTATCTTTGTTTTGCAAGTAAGGAAACTGAGACCGAGGAGAAATGTCCTTGGCCATGGCTGCGAAGTTGGATAGGTTCTGGAAGGGACCAGAATTCCTGTCCCCAGGCCCTGGTGGGATAATCGGAGAGAGGGGCACTTCCCGGGTGAGGTAGAAATGAGGCAGCTCCAGGCTTGTCAGAGGTCAGGGGTAGGCTGTGTTTTTCACCGTGGGAAGTGGGCCCAGAGAGGGCTCTGACTTGCCCAGAGCCACACAGCTTTGAGCAGGCTTTTCACTTCCTACACAATAGAAGGGTTATCCTCAGACTGAATGGCCTTAAGTAAGCAAGACTTCAGGATCATGGTGTAAGGAGAAGGGTTTTTCTCATGCTCCCCTTTCAAACTCTTAGCTCTGGGCAAAACCTAGGGAGCAGCCACAGAGAAAGTGGGGGAGGGGCTCTGGCACTTTGGGGGATGACTTGAAGAAATCCCAAGGGACTGGGAGAGGTCCCTGGTGGGGTGGGGGTTGCAGGGAGCCTCCGGACTTTGGGAGGTGCTCCAAGCACAGAGGAAGGAGCGAGGGTTTCCTTCTCCCCTCCACCCTCCTCCGCCCCCACCCGCCTTCCACCACGGAGGCTGGGGCGGGCCAGGCGCCCCGGGAGGAGGCGGTGTCCCTGGCTCCAGGCCCGGCCGGTGCGGTGGGGCAGGGCTGGATGACAGGGGCGGGGCCGTGCCTGGTGGTTATAAGAAGCAGCCAGGGCACCGAGGCAATGAGCTGTCCGCTCGGCTTGGCAGCAATACGCTGGCAACAGGCGCACTCCCTGCTCCGATCCAGCCGTGCGCTCCCAGCAGATATGATCGCTGTGCCCACCGCCTGGTGCTCCGTCGCTCTGGCTCTGCTCGTGGCCTTGCACGAAGGTGAGCCCTCTGGCCTTGCCTGCTTCAGCAGCAACTGGGTCTGTTCAGCGGTGTCTCCCCGCCTTTCGGGGCTGAGATGGCCCGCAAGCTATACAGGGACCAGGAGCCGGAGCCCAGCAGCAAGGCAGCTGCCTTAGGGGCGAGTACAGAGGTGCCGCTCGCTGCACAGGGCAGCGGCTGGCCCGTCCCACCGGGACTGCCGGGGCTTTCCCGGGCTGGCCCAGAGCTCCCGAGCAGCTGAGAGCGCCAATTTCCTCGATTATGCAAGAGGAGTTGCCCAGTGGGTCCCCCTATCCCAGCCGTGCCAGGTGCCCTGACCCACCTCTCCACTCCCTTCCTCCCTCCTGTGCGTGCAGGCGAAGGCCAGGCCGCTGCCACCCCGGAGCAGCCAGTGCCCTCACCCGGCGCCAGAGGCTCCCACCTGCGGTCTCGGCGTTGTTCCTGCAGCTCCTGGCTCGACAAGGAGTGCGTCTACTTCTGCCACTTGGACATCATCTGGGTGAACACCCCGGGGTGAGCTACGGAGGCAATGCTAGGAGTAGGGGTGGGTGCAGGGAGCTACTATGCCAGTGCTGGGAACCTCGGGCAAAGTATAGCTCTCCTGGGGCCTTCATATGAGAGCGTTGGGCTAATATCAATAGTTAGCAGTTACTGTTTCAACTCCCAGGTGGAGGCTGCCTGAGCAATATAAAGGGCTGTCTCGTGAAAATTCTCACAACAGCCTGGTAAGGAAGTGTTGGCTCCGTTTTCCAGGTCAGGGTACTGAGGTTCAGAGAGGTTAAGTGCCTTTCCCAAGATCACACAGGAAGAAGTAAGTGGTAGGTGGAAGGGCCCTCCTAAATCCAGTGGATGCCAAAGCTCACGCCCGCTCTGCCGCGCTGCCTCTGCATGATCTTCCAAGAATAATACAATTAATGACAGCACCCATGTCTCAACTATGCCAGGCCCTGTGCCAAGCATGGCTCGTGCATGATCATCTCATGAACCCCCATCCTCCCCCGAGGCAGGTACTGTTGTTGTCCCCAAATGACAGATGAGAAACCTGCCCCGTGTCACCTGGCGGAGCCAGGGTGGGGGCCCGCGCTGTCTGCTCTGTCTGCACCCGCACTGCCTCCGGGCCACTGCATACTTCGAGTTGAAGTTTCTGTGTGCGTTTGTGTTTTTTTTTTTTCCCTTCCCCAAAAGGCAAGAGAAGCCCTGCACGTAAGCGTGTGTGGAGCTAATCCACATCCAAACACTCACTCAGGGTGGGAACCCTGCCAGTCCCTGCCTGCCGGGTCTACCTGGAGTCATTACAATTGCAACCACACCAGCTAAAATTAGATCTGGCACCCAAAGGTGCTGGTCCTACCAGCCACAGAGCCCCTGCCCTGCCCTCCGCCCACCTTGGCCAGACTCTGATCTGAAATCAATTTCACCAGATTTCACACACATGCAAACGCCCATGCACACACGCATGCACACGCATGCACATGCGTACTCACCATTTTCAAGTCGAAGCTCTAAGACACATATGTCACCCCTCCAGGCAGATGGAGACCAAGTGGGGGCAGCGTAGCTGTGAGCCTGTTTACTTCTGTGGGCCTTCTTTGTGAACTAGGGGACAGCCCAGCTCCATCAGCTCAAGTTCCTGTCTGGGAGGGGGAGGACCTCAGAGGACCCCCCAGGGGAATGGGGCAGGGTGCGGGTGGGGTGGGGACAGAAGTCCAGAGAAGGGAGGGATCTTGGGTCTTGTCTAGGACTACCTGGCACCTAAGGAGGAGCTTGTAGTGGGACTTGTTAAGGTCAGGGGCTGGTCACCTTTTGCTGCCATGCTAGTGGCATGGGTGGCCATCGCACTGTACAGTATGGACAGTCTCTGCTTGCCAATGGTCATGGTTTATCTAGTTTATCTAATCCTCTCCTTGTCTCTCTCCCCTTCCCTCTCCCCCCCTCCCTCTCTCCCTCTTCTTCATTCTCACTCTCTCCGCCCTACATCACTACCTTACTGGCTGCCCGCCCACAGACAGACAGCTCCTTACGGTCTGGGAAACCCGCCAAGACGCCGGCGCCGCTCTCTGCCAGGGCGCTGTGAATGCTCCAGCTCCAGAGACCTTGCATGTGCCACCTTCTGCCATCAAAGGCCCTGGTAAGTGGGCACCTAGGCTGCATGGGCCAGAGGTGGCTGCCAACCTAGACCTTCCCTGGAGAACAGGGTGTCTGGGAGACCAGAAGAGGAGCAAAGAGCTAATGGGGGGAGGGGGAGCAGGGTCCTAGGGGCCCATAGGCCGCCCAGGGTCCATATGCGGTGTTCCTTCCTGCAAGGAACCAGTCACCCTGAGTGTCTCCTACTGCCCAACTCTGGGGGCTTCTGAGAGTATCATGTCTCACTCCTAGGTAGGAGGGAATCTTGTCAGGTGACGGCTGAGGCAGCTCAGGACCAAAGATGACTTATGACAGGACTTGTCCTGTAAGGCCACACAGCTGGTCAAAAAGAGAGCTGGGCTTCAGCCTTGCTCTATCTGACTGAGTCCATGGGGCTTTGGATTTGTACCTGAAATCCAGGAAACTTTGGCGCTTCCTCAGTGGAAGGGTAACATCTAGAGTTGGGGAGACTGTGGCACCAACCCAGAGTTGTCACAGAACTGCTGGGGACCCTTTGCAATTCTCTTAATTCTTTGGGCCTCAGTTTTCCCATCTGTAAAGGGTGGGAAAATTTATTCCTTCCTTCTTCCGCTTGGAGACTTTGGGGAAAGCAAAAACTGGCTTCACAATCTCCAGCCTCCATTCCCATGATGGTTTATGAGAAAACTCCTCTGAGACTCAAGCTGTGACTCAACCCCTGCCTCAGTTTCCTCTACAAAGGGCCATGCTCAGGTGCAGGTGGCCAAATTCTGGGAAGGCCGGCCACCCAGCTGCCTCTTTCCGAGGCTAAGAACACATTCCTGGTAGCTCAGTTTCCCTTGGTCCCCACCCTGCCTGGGAAAGGAAGGGTGCCAGGTGCAAGAGGGTGGAAATAGATCTGTTCCTGAGGGCAGGTGAGGGTGGGGGTGGGGGCTGGGCTGGGCCTGCAGCCAGGTGGCTTCGGGGCCCTGGACAGCCCCTCATTTGGGCCCTAATGCTGTTCATTCAGGTCTGAAGCCATGGCAATCCCAGGCACCGGGTCCTCTGCAGATGTGTTCCAGACTGGCAAGACAAGGATCACTGCAGGAGAGCTCCTCCAGCGGCTGAGGTAAGGAGCACCTGCACTGATTGAGGCCTCCTGTATGCCTTACACATTTCCTCACATTTCCTTTGAGAAATAAGAGGCAGGACTGTGATCTCATTGGACAATTAAGAGAATTGAGGCTCAGAGAAGTAAAGGCACTTTCCCAAGGTCACACAGCAATCTGGCATCTGGCTAACTCCAGAGCCTGTACTTTTAACTGCTATGCTCTTTGTTACCACCAGGCCTGGAAGTAGACCTTTTAGAAGCTAGTTTGAAGGCTTGTGACTCTGAAAGGACCAGAGGTGTTTGAATCAAGTATCTCTCATATGCATCTGAATCAAGTATCT
The DNA here is from genome assembly GCF_014176215.1 of Rousettus aegyptiacus. Taxonomy (NCBI): domain Eukaryota; kingdom Metazoa; phylum Chordata; class Mammalia; order Chiroptera; family Pteropodidae; genus Rousettus; species Rousettus aegyptiacus. Next base: position 26,631,478 of record NW_023416284.1, on the reverse strand, counting down.
CCCATATGCTGGAGTCTAGAGGGACCAACTACCCAGACTGCTTCTTCCCCCCACGCCAGACAGGATCTCTTCCGTGGTGGCCTCAGCATGGCTCAGCTCAAGGTTTAGCATGCAGGAGGTGCCCGTGTATGTTTGTTCAGCCTAACTGACTTGAGAGCAGGAACCTCACATCTGGCATGCAGAGTGGCTAAGGGGCAGCCTCCGAGCCAGGGCTGCCTGATGTGAACCCCACCCTGCCACAAACGAGCTTCATGATCTTGGGTTTGTCACTTCACTTCTCCACTTTAGGTTCTTATTTTGAAACAGGGACAACAATGCTACCCATCTCATGGGGTTGTCGTGAGGTTAGATGAGCTGACATAATGAAGCACCTCCGGCAGGGTCTGGTCCCCAGCGGGAGCGCTGGAGGTGTTAGCCGTGCCTACCTCTGCTCCTGATGGCTGTTCAGAGCTAAACTGTGCTGGGGCCCAGCTTGCCTCCTCGGGGGATCCCATCTTTGTGGGGAGGCAGAAACGCAGGGAAAAAGGCAGGATGGTGGAACAGGCAGGAACAACACATACTTAGGAACTGTCTTAGGATGAACAAACTCAAGGTAAACTTTGCAAGTACATGGCTCTTCAGAGCTAGCAGAGAGCTTGCTTTGGCAACCCGTATTCTTCCTTATAACAGTTCAGGCCCATCGTTATCTTATAGACCCAGAGAGGGGCTCAGAGAAGTTGAGACACTTGCCCAAGTCCTACACCTGAGAACTGAAGCCAGCCTCTTAGTTCCCAGGCTAGAAAGCTTTGAGGCAGGACGAGGCCACCTGAATGACATGAGCCTCAGCCAGGTTCAAAGGGCAGCTAGGACCCATATTTGTCTGGGTTGGAGCACTCTGAGCTGGACCTTGAAGAATAGACATGGTAGTAAGTGGAATTTGGGTGAGGGGAAGGTGAACAACCTGGAAGGAAGAGCATGAGCAAAGATGTGAAGAGGGAAGGGAGGTCATGGGAGATAAACCCTGGGCTGTTCTTCGCCATCCGGCCATTCTGGCAGCATTTGATGTTGAACATCAGCTTCGTCAAATCCCCTGTGGGAAGCCCCTAGAGAAGCTTCTAGGCCTGGTCTGGCCTGGCGTTGATGGGCAGACCTTGGTTTCATGGTCAGCTGTGGTCAGTCACCCTCTGACCCCAGGGCAGCCACGATAAAAGAGTTCAGTCCCTATTATTGCTGCCTCTCGCAGGGACCTCTTCGGATGCTCATATCTCCTAAGATGCTAAACTGACCCTTCTCAATTTCAGGGACATTTCTGCTGCCAAGATCCACTTTGCTAGGCGACAGAAGGAGGCAATAAGGGTGACCAGGCCTACACACTCCAGGCGGAGGAAGAGATAGCGTCAAGAGCTGGAAGAACGCTGAGAAGGAAGCCCGTGTGGAGATGAGAGGAGAGGGGCAGCCCAGGGAAGGGAGACCCTCCACCTGTTTCCTGGGCCAGGAAACATACCTGCTGGGATTGGCACAAGCTCTGATCTCCTCGCTCTGGAGAACAAGTCTCCATCAAGGCAGCTCCGAGCCCTCACAGTGTCCAGGAAAGCTTTTGCTCCCACAGTACGGAGCAGCCTCTTGCCCTGGCTCTGGCCCCACATCCCTGCTGAAAGGAACTGAGTGGGGAAGTGCACTAACCTGGAGGCCAAGTCCTGAGAGGTATCCTATCTGTTGGCTGCAAACCAGGAATGATATGCAGTGATGGACACTCACACCTAAGCCAGCCCTGGAGGCTGGACAGGACTGTCCAATGGCTGGTGTCCTGGCCGCCCCCATAGTCCCTTTTAGATCTCTCTCTCCAGAGTCCTTGTACCTTCATACCCTCAGGACACTCCTGGTGAAAAGGGCCTATTCTGCTTCACTTGTCTGTATATAATTTATTTGCTCTAAGAACTTTGGGAACTTCAATTATTTATTATAATGTATTTTTTTAGGCTTCAATTATTTGCCTGTGAACTTGTATTTGTAATAAATAATGGAACAGTACTCTGGGATTTTGTCTTGGCTGAGGTCGGGGTGGGAGGGACCCCTCAGGAAGCAGCGGCTTGGTAGTTAGAGGGTCACAGGAAGGGGAAGGAAAGGGCCTGCAGCAGGTGCTGGAGCCTTGGGTTCCACTCCCCATGCCCCTGCTGGGCATCTCTGACTGCTAAGCCGCCCTCTCTGGGCTTTTGCCTATCACATGCCTTAACAGCCATTTGTAGCTTTGACATCCAGGATTCCAGGACCTACATTCCCATCAGGCCAGTAACAGATGGCCAGGCCTTGCCCAAAAGCATGTTTGGAAGGAGCTGAGACCCACTAATGCTCCAGCTGCTCTGTGGTGACAGGGGCTGCTGGGTCCCTGAGCAAATCTATCTAGTGAAGGCTGGGGCTACATGGATTCCAAGGCTGTGTGCAGCTCTAGTGGCCAGCGATGGGTGTTTAGGTAGGGACACAGGCTGGACCCGGTCTTGGTCCTCGCCTTGGGCCTTGGCTGGGAGTTCAACATGACTCTGAATGAAGAAGCCCAGGCCTCTAGGAATGGGATGGCTAATCCTGCCAAGGCCCAAGTAGTAGTCCACTTGAGTCCCAGGGACAGCCAGCACTAGGGCCACCCCTGCTGGTAGCTGCCTGGACCCAAATCCCCTGAGAGCAGGCTGTTCCAAATCCCCTGAGAGCAGGCTGTTCCCTTTTCTCCCAGCTGGCCTGCACTAGGAATGGTAGGCTGTGGTCTGAGCAGGCAACTGAAAAATAATTATTTACACACTACTCTAATTCTGCCTCGTCCATGAAGTCAATCCTGACCCCTTCATGGAAGAATAACAGGTTGACACTTACTGAACTACCGTATATTGGCACTTTACCCAAAGTAACTCATTTCATCCTCATAACAACCTTATGACATAGGCACTTTTATGATTCCCACTTTACAGATGAGGAAACTGATACACAGAGAAGGCAATTGACTTGCCTACGATCACACAGCAAATAAGTGGTGGCATCAGGATTTGAACTTGGAATCTATAGTACATATGTAGGCATTTTGTAGTTTTTAATTTATTTTTTTGTATTTTGTATTTAATAAATGTTTATTGATTGACTTTATACATCACCACTGCAGCGTGACCTTGAGGAAATCTTTCTGAGCCTCAGTATTTTAATCTATAAAATGGGAAACAACAGTTTCTACTTTGCAAAGCTGGTATAAACACCGAATGGATAAATTATGGTGCTGAGTTCAGCCCTGGGCCTGATAAGAGGCAGAGGCTGCTTGTCAGGCCATCAATGGTTATTACATAGTCATTGTGACAGGCACAGAGCTAAAGGACATGAGGAAAGAGAGAGACTGAGGCTGGCTGGGGTGGAGAGGAGTGGCCGAGAAAGGCTCCTTAGACAAGGGCTATTCCTGTTGCCTCAAAAGATGAGTAAGCGTAAATAAATAGAAAGGAAATTGAAAGAGAACAGAAAGGGTAAAGGTATGACACTGGGAGTGATAAGGAGGTTTCACAGAGGACCCCATGTAGTCAGAGCATGGTGAGGGGAGGAACAGCAGGGGACAAAACCAGGGAGGTCTTGAGCCGAAGGAAGGACCCTGGACTTTCTCTCGGGGGCCCTGGGAGGCCACAAAAGATCTGTGAGCACAGGGGACCTGGTCAGAGCTGAGCTTGGGAGACATGCCACCAGAGGGCTGCACAGGGCAGGAGCGAATGAGGGGACAGAAGGCAGGGAAGCAAGTTCATGATCAGCCCTCAGGGGTCCACGGTGCATCCTGGGTGGTGAGGACTGGTGTAATAGGCCCAGCACAGTCGCTTCCCAGGGAGTCACAGCCCAGTGCCAGAGCGCACCTTTCAAATCTCAGCTGAGCCTGATGCCAGGGGAATCTCGCTCCCTGGCAGCCCAACGACTCATTCAGAATGGCCCTGCCCCCCTTGGAAGCCCAAAGCAACAGCCTATGGCCAGGCAAGCAGCTGAGTGGGGCAACCCCAGGGCAGCAGGTGTGATGGAAAGCTGACAGAGGGATGACAAGGTCCTAGTTGAGGGTGTGTCAGAGGCCCAAGGAAGCAGGCATTCACTGCCCTTGGCACAAGCTCCAGTGGCCTTGGCCAGAGTTCAGAGATCAGACACTCAAGTGATTCAGTAACAGAGATGATTAAAGAAAGGAGAGGAGGCCCAAGAAGCAGGTAAGAGGCAAGGTAACTCTAGTGCCCTGGAAACGGGGGCCTCTGGCTTGGGCTCAGCACTGTAGGGGGTCCCGCTCTGACCTTCCCCAGTCATAGGGGTCATGTACACCTGAAGCCTGTGCCTCCTTAGAGCCCACCCCTTAGGTAGCTAGGGCCCCGGAATGTGGGGAAAGGTGGGTAGAGTTTGAAAGAAGCAGAGGAAAATTTGTGAGGAACAGCTGCCAAGTCCGATGCAACCCTGAGAAGAAAGGTGTCAACATTTCAGGAAGTTTGTCTGGTTTATGAGACAAAGTCTCCCCTCTTCCTGCCTTTTTCTGCTTTTCCCAAAAATACTTAACAGATTTTGTCAAGGCTTTTTGACCCAAATGTGTGTGTGTGTGTGTGTGTGTGTGTGTGTGTGTGTGTGTGTGTTTTATGGGAACACCAGGCAGAGATAGGCGAGAAGGGGGCACAGAACAACGCAGGTTTATGTGGGTTCCATGCACCGATGGAAGCTGAGGCAGAGGGGAGTTCAGTCCCATGTCCAGAGCTACTCAGCCTGACACATATCCAGGCAGCAGACGGAGCCCTGTCACTCCCAGCTGCCTCTTCCCCCAAACTCCTCGCTCAGGAAAGAACTCCCAGGAATTAGGTTCTCTCTCTCTCTCTCTCTCTCTCTCTCCTCTCTCTCTCTCTCTCTCTCTCTCTCTTTCTCTCTCTCTCCTTAAAATAACATAGACACAAGGTTGCTAGGTTTTCAGTTCTGAAAGGACATCTGCCTATCAGGGCAATAAATCATTGGAATATGTCCATCCATTCATTTAACAATTATGAATAATCACCTCACTGGAGATTCTCATAAGCACGACAGAGGCAGCCCCTGCCCTCATGGGTCAAGTGCCTTCAAGAAAACACTGTTAAATATTATGATTAAAATAATAGCTAATGTTTATTGAATGCCCACTAAAAGCTTTCTGCATGTGAACTCCTTGGTTCCTCATGGCCACCTTATATAGCAGATTCTATCGTTATCATTCCTATTTTAGAGAAGAGGTAACTAAGAGATTAAGTAACTTGCTCAAAGTTACTTGCACACAGCTAGTACGTGGCTGAGCAGGGATTTAAACCTCAGGCTCAAACTTCTCTGCTGCCCTGCCTCTCTGATAGGGTACATCCACCCTGAGATGAAGATCTTGGTGTAGGGGAGTCCAGGGTGCCTTCCTGAACAAGATGACATCTAAGCTAAGCTCGAGGGAATCAGCCAAGTGAAGGATGAGGGTGCACAGGCAGATGGAAGAGCAAGGTTAAGATTCTAGGAGGAAGGGAGCTATTCCCAGCTCCTTTCAGGATTTAAAAGAAGAAGGGGGTGAGGGGAAGGCTGGAGAGGGGCAGGTGGGAATGAGCAGTGCCACATCGAGGCTGAGCACCTGGCATAGGAGAAGGGGCTACAGGCATTAGATCCACAGCAGCTGCCACCCCCAGCATAGCCACAGACAATGTCTCCCAGGAGAGTATCATTGTGCCTGAAGTGCCCTCTCTCAGTGCTCCATGTCTGGCTCAGACCACACTTGGTCCTCTCAGAGGTCTCACAGGCTGGCAGGAAAGACAGACAAGGGCTAAGTAAAGGGATGGGGGTGGTGGAGTATGCTATGGGCTTCCCTTCCAGCTGGCGGGAGGGGATGGAGGGTTTGGGATTTGCACATGCTGGGATGGGCGAAAGGGCATCATATCTGGGGGAAGGGTGTGAGGCATGTCTGGCCAGAGCATGGAAGAATTCGGACAGAGGCAGCCAAACTGATGGGCAGGGGCCAGGCTAGAAATGGTACCCAATGCCAGGAATTTGAACTCGAGGGATGGGAGCCAGCAAAGGTGACTAATAGGGGAGAGCTAGGACAGGAGCTGGCCTTGGGCTACTGGCTTATCATTGGCCCCTCCATGGCCAGTACTTCCAGCTCAGGAGTTCTCGCCTGGCCCCTCTCAGGGGAGAGCAGAGTGTGGGCCTCACCTTGCCTGCCAGGGACCTGAGCCAAGAGCCCTCAGCAGCTCAGAAGGGGGCTGTGTGCAGGCCCGTCAGGAGCCCTGGAAGAGGAATGTGGCCTAATTAATTCTCCGAAGCTCAAGGGCCTCGCCTTGTGGGAGCAGCTGCTAGGACAGGCCTGCCAGGATGCCACCGGCCCAACCTGTCGATCACCCAGTGCTGAAGAGAGTGACAGGGACAGCGGGCGGGGAGCTGGGAGACAGGAGCTCAGGGGCCAGCTTATTGCCTCTAGGCCTGCAGGTGTCCTCCGGCCCCTTCATAACTGATAATACAATAACAGTAATAGTCAACAGGCCTTGAGGGTTTACAGTGTGCCAGACTCTGTACTCAAAGCATGTTGTACTCACTTCTCACCCAATCGTTACAAGGACCACTGAGATGGGTACTGTTATTATCTCCATTTTGCAGATGAACAAACAAACAGAGAGGTGACCTTCCCTACTCAGGAACATACAATCAGAAAGGACAGGCAGGGAAGCTGGAATTTGGACTTAGGCATTCTGCGCCCCCAGAACATGCTGTCATAACCACCATGCTGGACTGGTTCAGCAGGGGAAATCGAGGTCCCAGGGAAGTAGGATGCCTTTCCCAAGGACAGCATACTAAAAAGGGGCTCCAGATATTGAATGGAGTAAGGACCTGAGGGGGAAAGTCCACGCCCCTGGGCTCTGCTTGAATTGCTTCCTCCCGAGGTTTTCCATGGGGCTCCTTTTACCCTGGCCCTCAGGTCACTCATAGGGACTTGTGGCTCACTACTCCAAGCAGATGAGGTTAGAGAAAGCGATCCCATCTCCATGGGGTCTCTACCCATTTGGTCCCGGTTCTGCTACCTATACCTATCCCAGAAGCATCATAAGAGTACCACCGGCCGGGCGGCACACTCTCGGACTCCTCCCAGACCCTATTTCCCTGCCACACTTGGACAAGGAGGCCAAGGGAGGCTCAGAGTGAAGCAAGGACAAGCTGACCAGGCTCCCACAGCTAGAAAGTGGCAGAATCAGTTTGGGCACCCTGAAGCTACGACTCTGCCTTTTCCCGACAGCAGACCAGAAGGAGGCTGTGCAGCCACATCAGTCATGTTTCCTCTCTGAGCCTGTTTCCTCATTCACCATGAGGGTGAGAAAGCCCATCCTATAGGCTTGTCCTGGAGTTCATTAATAACAACACACAGTAATGGTACTTTATGTGTCAGGCACCGCCCTTAGTGTTTTGTTTAATTTTTAAAAATTTTCCACAATGAGATTTTATTCATGGTTATGTAATATATCATCATATATTAAGGCTGCACCATAATGCATTTGAGATAACAAATGTACATTTAAGTTTGTTCAGTTTCCCACCAATAAAATAATGCTACATGCTATATTGGTAGATAAATTTTATATTCATTCTTAATTCTTTTCTGCCACGTATTTTTTTATTGAGATATAATTCACACACCATAAAATCCACTCTTTTGAAGTGCGCGATTTAGTGGTTTTTAGTATATTCTCAAAGTTATACAACCATCACTACCATCTAATTCCAGAACATTTTCATTCACCCCAAAAAGAAATACCGTACCCTCTAGCAGTCACTCTCCATATCCCATTCCCCACAACCACTAAAAATCACTAATCTACTTTCTGTTTCTATAGATTTGCTTATTCTGGATAAATTTAAATAATTATATGTAATTATATTTCCTATAAATATAATCATATGATATGTGGCCTTTCGTGTCTGTCTTCTTTCATTTAGCATGTTTTCAAGGTTCATCCATGTCACAAGCATGTGTCAATACTTCGTTCCTCTCCACGGCTGAATAATATTCTAGTGTGTGGACAGACCACATTTTGTTTGTCCATTCACCCACTGAGGGACATTCTGTTCGTTTTTTACCTTTTGGCCTGAACATTTCATTTTAGCCTTCAACAACCCAATGGGGAGATGTTTTTATGTCATCATATTAGACAAAGAGACTGAGGTCCAAAGAGGTGAAGTAACCCTTCCCAGGTTGCTTAGCTAGTGAGTGCCAGTGCATGCAGAGTTTTGCCCCAGGAGTCTAGCCCCCGAGATGACGGCTTTAGCCATACTGCCTCCTCGGTCAGGGTAAGATAGTGTAAGTCAGCATCCACAGCAAGTGGCATCCATGGGCCACTGAGCAAAGGGCGGCATTTCTCAGCAGCATTTCTGAGGGTGGCAGAGCCAGGCTCTGCCAGACAGGGTCCCAAGCTAGGACAGGGGTGTCAGAACACTCAGTGATAAAGAATCACTATCTCGACACTACCTTCTCCCAGGAGTGGCGACATCTCTCCACACCCAGATGGGCCTGCTCCTTCTGTAGAGTATCAGTGACCAGCAACCCAGAGGCCATTTCTCTACCCATCCTCACTTAGAAAGTCATGGCTTCTTTCCTGGTCCCAATGCCCTGCCACTGGGCAGTTAAGGAAGGATCCTTGGATGGGGTGTTAAGGTCAGAGTTATAGCTGCAGTCAAGGCCACTTGTGACCTTGGGTAGATCTCTGCCTCCTCAGGGCCTGCATATATTAATGGATGAGAAAACTTAATACTTTAAGATTTAAGATTTTTTAAATAATAATAATTCTACGCTGTACAAATCCCTGTGACTTAAGATTTAAGACTTTGAGGCGAAATCATAGTGCTTCATTTATAAATCTTAATAATTTTTAAAATTATAAAGAAGGCAATATATACACAAAAGCTTGTGCCCTCCCCCAAAAAAAATGAAAAAAAAAAAAATAAGGATCGTGTAGAATAAAAAATAAGTCTTCTTCCTGCCTCCTACTCCAAGGTCACCACTCTGAGAGTGAGTTATATAACCCTTTTCTGTGAATTTAGATATATTTTTTATATCTACATTTTTAGATGTATTTAAAATAATAAATGGAGAGATAAGTCTCCTTATTCTGCAACGTTTCTTCACTTCATAGCCATCTTTCCAGACAAGCCCACATGGATTCACCCCGATCTTAGTTTTAACAGCTCCATGGTGATCCCTGGCATTGGCAGACACTTGTTTACTTAATAATCCACCTCCTGATGCTTTTTGGATGGTCTCCATCTATTGCTTTCATAAACAATGGCAGTAAACACCTTATTTGTACATCTTCGTCCACAAAGAACAGAGTTTTAGACATGAGACTGCTGGGTCATAGGACATGCACATTTTAGGATTCTGCCAAGAGTGAGGTTCTAATTTGTACTCCTGACCCCACTGGATACAAGTGCCCTTCCCCTCACATCTCTAGCACTATCTGCTCTAAGGCAGAAACTACTTCTTCATAAGGAATCTCATGTGTAGAAGAAACATACATGATGCTACCCATGGTGAAGAGGGTGAAGGGCCTAGAGGCTCCAGCATCCCCGCTCCCCAGCTAGCACAGAGGATGCCTCCAGGGTACTCTAGTCCTGGGACCTAGGATCCCATTCTGCTGCAGGCCTGTCCCTCTGTAGCTGTCGTTAGCCCCAAGTCTCTCAGTTGGCCTCTCAGGGAGCTTGGAGATAGAAAAAGAGCCTGGCCAGTCTTTTCCTAAGCCGATCCCACCCTCCCCTAATAAATGTGCCTTTGAGTAGGGCCTTTTGGGGACAGCATCGCCATTGGAAAGCATGTGTGCATGTGCTCAAGCTTTGCCCCAGGAGTGTAGCTCCAGAGATGGTGCAGGTTGCTGGGGGTGGTGATCTATGCTATAGTACTCTGACCAAGGAGGCAGTATTGCCCAATAGTTATAGCCATCCTCTCTGACCTACACTGGAGTCCTACCTGGTTAATATAGGACTACGTGTGAACACATGTACACAGGGTACATTTGAGTGTAAAATGTGTTCTTCTATGTACAACTGTGGAGACTTCTATATGTCTACAGGCATTTGGGTTTGTTTCTCATATGACAGAGATTCATGCATAATCCACACATGTACAAGTTCCTGTGCATGTTGATAGGTATAAGCATGTGTGGCTATAAGTGCCCCTGAGTTTGTAAGTCTTTGTCTGGTTGTGGCTGCGTAGATGTGTGTGCATACATGTGCCTACATATGTGTGTATACATGAGGATGCATGCGTGCCTGTAGATGTACATGATTAGGGGTGTGTGCGTGCATGAGCGAGGTGAGCGTACACACAGGAGTTTGTGTTTGTGTCTGAGTATGTATATGTGCATAAAGCGTATATAAGTGCAGATTGAATGTGTGCTTTGGTGTGCACACACACATGTGGCCCTAGAAGTGCTTCTACGGGTGTGGTCATAATTATGTATGCAAATACTGTCCTGTGACTCTGCAGATGTGAATATACACAGCTGCGCATTTGCACCGCCGGACGTGCCACTTCGGGGTCTGTGATATGTGACATCTCCGCTGGGGCCCGTCCCCACTTTGCCTGGACCTCTGTCTCTTACTGACTCTGAGGACAAACAGAGGGTCTAGGGTAGCAGTGTCGATTAAGTGTACGAAAGATTAAGGAAGGGAAGGTGAGGGAAGAGCCGGAGCAGAGAGCCCCTGTCTCGGTTTCCAGGGCTGCCTGCCTCTGTGTTCCATCCCCTACCTACTCCCAGGGAGATTATTGTCCTGTGCCCAGGGGAGCTGGGGATATGAGACACAGCCCTGGCCAGCCCCTGCCCTGACAACAACTGGACAAGACACATCCCCTCTCAGCCTCCATTTCTTCATTTGTAACTCAGAGATAATCTTACTTACCTTGAGGCTCAAATTACAAGCTCCAACAACTGCCTCCCTTTCTCTGCTCACCTTCCTCCTGCCCCCAGAACAATTTCTGTCCTCCCACCCCATTCCACCCCAGCTCCTCTGGCTCCTCCCTCTGCCTGCACTGCCTCCTTGCCCCAGGCCTGACCCACAAACTTCTACCTACCTGTCAAAGCCCACGCCCATGTCACCACCCTGCCACATATTTTTCTGTCTTCCCGACTAGACTGTGAACTCCCAGGGCAAGTACATTCCTGGGTCCTTGAAAGCCCACCCTGACCTGGGATGGCTTAGATATCAGTCGCTATTCGATTTTAAAAATCGAAGATAAAGAGGGAAGGAAGAGTGAGGGCTCTGGGAACAGCAATGTCTGATACACAGCAGGTTGTTTGGTGCCCCCAGACTAGGTGAGTCAGCTGATCCTTGCCCTGGAGGAAGAAAAAGCACTGTTTATCAATCTCCACTTTACCAGCACCACCCCCAGCCATTTACAAGTCTTACCGCACTTGATCTTCACTGTACACTTCCTACGTAAGCAATACTTTTATTCCCTTTTTATCAATGCATAAACTGACCCTTGGAGAAGATGAATCAGCACCAGAGCTGGGACACAAGCCCTCCTGATTGCCGGACCTTCTCCAGGCTCTTCCTCCAGCTTCCTTTTCTTCTTTATGAGCCCACCCACATTCCCAGGCATTAGCAGGTGTCTGTGACTCTGCCTTGGGGAGAAGCCCTGTATCATGTAGAACAGGGTTGGTGGTGTGACAACTCTGAGGCTGGTTCTACACCATCTCCGAGGTCCAGGGAGCGGGGCTGAGCCCCAGCTGTCCACCTGTTGCTCATTAACTTGCCTGCATTGGCTTTCCTCTCTGCCTCATTTCCCACATCTTTTATGGTTTCTAGGAATCACTTCACAGACTCCTTGCCCTTGAATCTTGGTTCAGGTCTGTTTCAGGGATTCCAACCCAAGACCGAAGGGCAGCAGCTGTGGGGCTATAAGTGCCCCGGCAGCCAAGAGAGCTTTGTTCCCAGGGGACCCCAATCTCAGAGGCCATGAGGCCTGTCCAGGGTCAGAAGCAGCTCAGCAACAGTCGGGGCAAAATGAGGCCAGCCCGAGCTGCAGCCCCAGCATTGAGCACAGCATCAGGTCCGGGCGTGGGGCTATGTGGGCACTGTGGAGGGTGAGGGCATGGGTGTGAGCACAGCAAGGCTTATCTCAGGGCCCCAGGCCACACCCACGCCTCCCTCCCTTCCAAGAAGTTCACTCGGACAACTATGCTTCTGCAGGCCCCAGGGCAGACCCTGGCTGAAAAACCCCAGGGCCCTCAGCTGGCCCTTTCAAGGTCGGCCCCTCTGGCCTGGGTCTTTCCAGGCAGAGCAGGGAGGCTGCCTCGGGTGAGGCCTTACTAGTGAGTCTAAACAACTCGATGTCCTTCTCTGGGCCTCAGTTTCCTATTCATCGAGGTGACAGGGCCTGAGTGGGGCTGAGGAAGCAATTTCATCACCCCTTTAAGGGCTCAGATTCTCCGATTCTGCCAGGGATTTGGACACGGACCATTGGATATGGCATATCTTGCCCCTCGTCTCTACACGCTTTCAAAAGAAGGTATTACTAACCCAAAGGAATAAAGTTCTAATGATGGAAACCCAAACACTGGAAGAGACATAGCTTGACTTTGGGGGTTCACCATCCTACGCCCCTCAAATCACACCATGTCTACCTCCAGCCATGCAGCTTCATGAAGGGAAAAGAGCACAGGCTTCAGAGCCAAACAGACTTGGGCTCAAATCTTGTGTGACTCAGAGAAGCCCATTAACCTCTCTGAACTTCAGCTTCTACGGAACCTTGGGCCTGGGAGCTTTCTAGCCTTCCCCGGTGTGGCCTTGCCGTGGTCCGAGGCTCACACACTGCCCTATTCTTGCACCTGGCCCATGGAGGAGCTGGGGTTGGACCTGCACTATCGGCCCTCCTCTGGGATACCTTTGGCCTCAAGAATGTTGGGAGCTGGGCCAGGAGGTCAAAGGGCTCATGACCTGATTCTACTCCCTTAGAAGCTTCAGAGCCTCACGGCACCTGGGATAGCCAGGTACGCCCTAGCTACAGATGGGAACTGAAGCCCACTGACATCAACTAGGACGGGATAGCAGAGGCCTCCTTGGTTATCCTAGGTGGGGATCAGAACAGCAGTAGATGAAACATGAAATCAAAATAAGCGATAGCCAGCAGTTCCACTTCTAGTTATATACCCCAAAGAAGCATCTAGATATGTTTCCCAAAAGATATGTACTAGAATGGTCACAGCAGCACTGTTTATGATAGTCCCAAACTGAAAACTCCCCAAAAGGCCATCAATGATGAAATGAATAAATAAATTGAACTACAACTGCACAAAACAATATGGATGATCTCACAAATAAAATGTTTAAAATGCAAGAGTGTATCCCATAATAGTTTGTTTCTGTACAGTTTCAACAGTACTGAAAGTCATATAGGTGGCTTCCCTCAGTGGGGTTGGGGGCAGTGACTGAAAGGGCACAAAAGAGGGCATTGGGTCATAGTCATGTTCCATTTCTTGATCTAGCTGCAAGCTCTACAGGTGTTCGCTCGGTTTATGAATTTCTTCAAGATGCACATTTAGAATTTGTACACTTTCCTCTTGAACTTTTAGGTAAGTTGAATCTTATGGTATATACTCTCTTGTGCCTGGCCTCTTTTCTACGACATTGTGTTTTTGATATTCATCTATATTATTACATGTAACAGATTTTGGTCTTTTTCATTGCTGTATAGTGTTTCATTTCGTGAATATACTACAATTTGTTTATCTATTTTATTGTTGATGGAAGTTTGGAAGTTATTGTGACTAGTGCTACATTGAACATTTTTGCACCTGACTTTTGGTGAACACATGTACGTATTTCTGTTGGGTGTATACCAAAGGGTGGGTTTACTGGGTCATAGGCTGTACATATTTTCAGCTTTATTAGATACTGACCAATAATTTCGAAAATGGTTTACCATTTCACACTGTATGACAGGTTCACATCCTCACTAAACCAATATGGTCAAGCCTTTTCCTTTTAGCCATGCCAATGAGTGTGAAATTGTATCACTTTGTGGTTTTAAATTGACCACCTGTCTTAGTTAGTGTTCCAGAGGGGCAGACCTTGAGACAAGGATTTGAGAGCAAGTAGCTTAGTTAGCAGGTATGTTAATCATCTCAGGCTCCCATAACAAAATATTACACACTGGCTGATTGAAGATCTATTTTCTTACAGTTCTGGAGGCTAGAAGTCCAAGATCAAGGTGCCATCAGGGTTTACTTCTGGTGAGGTCTCTCTTCCTGGCTTGTAGATGGCTGCCCTGCCTTACCGCTGTGCTGTCACATGGCCCCATCTCTGCGTACACAGAGAGAGAGATCTCTAGTGTCTCTTCCTCTTCCTGTAAGGGAACCAATTCTATCACATTAGCTCCCCTCCCCTTATTACCTCACTTAACCTTAAGTACCTCCCTAAAGGCCTATCTTCCAATATAGTCACATTGGGGGTTAGGCATCAACATATGAATTTGGGGGTTCACAATTCAGTCCATAACAATAGGTGATCCTAGGAAAAATCATAAGGGAGTAAATAAGTGAGAGGGGGTAAGGAGAAGGCCCTGAAGTGTGTGTTAACAGGTAGGTTACCACCTTTGGCATCTGGAGTTTAATCCCACAGGTAGACCCTAGGAAATGGTAAACCACACCCTGCAGCATTTTCCCACCCAGGAGGCAAGGCAGCTGAATATTTATTCAGCAACACCTGTTAGTCATTGGTTGAGGGCTACTTTAGGGTATGGAAAGGTGTCAACTCCCTGGCACCTTTGGCAATACAGCCTTCCCAGGCTCCAGAGAAGCCCTGAGGCTCAGAGCAGAAGGTACTGGCCTTGGAGGGTATCACATGCTACGCACATCTTTATCTTCGCATGCTAATAACAGTTGGTGTCCTATTTTCCTGAAGCAGCTATTCAAATACAGCTGAATTTCGAAGGATGAGTATTGACTGATGAAACAAGAGAGGGCATTCTAGCAGGAGGATCAAAACATACAAAGCCTAGAGGGAGGAACCTTATTGTCCAGCTGGAGGCTGCAGAGGAAAAGGGAGGGACATGAGACTGAGATGGGGACCAGCAGAGACTCTATGGTGAAGGTCGGATATGAAGGCTGCCTCTTGGAGACTCTGGGAAGGGCAGGCACCCCATCTCTAGGTCTTTTTGCTCAGAAACCCAAGATGAGCTCTGTCCCTAAGACCAACCCGGAATGTAGTCTTTCAATGCCCCTAGTCCTCTGACTGTCCCCAGTCCAGCCCCCTCCCCACACACACACACAAGCACCCCAAAATCCAAGAATGCCTCCCATAGCTATGAGATACACATACCACTCCCAGCAGAGAGGGTGTAAGCCAGGACTGGGCTCTGGCCAGACAGCCAGGATGAAGGGACAACGTTCCTAGGGTGTCAGAAGCTCAGCCACTGCAGGGAATCGGGGGAGTCAAAGGCGGACCCCAAGGCTGGCCCTAAACAAAGGACCTTGAGCTGAGGTAGAAGGTGTCCTGAAATGCTGAGTATTTCACCTATACCACCCAAGTTCAGATTGTGCTTCTCGGCTGGGATCTTGTCACTGGTTGGAAAAGCTATGTTTGCGCTATCCACAGAGCCCTCATGAGGGTCAGGGAAAGGCTGGGACAGGGGTGTGGGCTCGGATGGGCAACCCCCACACTGTTTTGGTCTGAGTGGGTTGTGGGAGTAGGAACCAAGACAGGTCTGAGCAGGGTCCAACTGCTATGCATCTTGATCAGTCTGGAGTCCAGCCATATCCAATTCTGTATCCAAATAACCTGCATCTTTTCTACTGACAGAGGTATAACATTAATGGAGGCCAGACATCATGGAACCTGTTTATCAATCCAGCCTTTCTTTGGCAAGTCACATCTCGCCCATTAATCCTGTGTCCATGTGGCTCAGGTGGGACAGCCTCCCCACATACCCAGGCAGAGGGACCCATGAACTATGGCTAGCCAGTCAGAGCACCCACCTTCAGGGCACCATGATTCGCTCAAAGATAAACATATGACTCAAGGCCGGCCAATAGGAATCTTCCCTGAGACGTTGCTGGAGCTCTCAGGAAACTCTCTCTCTCTCCTTTCCAGATCATGAGCTATAAGGATACAATTGCAGAGGTTGTAGATTTAAGATGGCATAGAAGGTAGGGGCTATCCATGTCTCCTCTAGCAACCACACCAAAATTATAACAAAACTACATAGCAAACAGTGTATAGAGTCACCAGAGGTCTGGTTGAACAGAAGCTCTACAACTAGATCACCTCGAATAACAGGTCACCTCAAAACAGTAGAAGAGGCAGGAATGTGAAACGGCCCAGTCCCACAGCCACGTGTGACAGTTGGGAATCAGGAGGGCTATCTTGGCTGCAGAGCCACTTCCCCAACCTGAGGAATGAGGTGTCTCAGCTGC
Organism: Rousettus aegyptiacus; assembly: GCF_014176215.1. NCBI lineage: Eukaryota > Metazoa > Chordata > Mammalia > Chiroptera > Pteropodidae > Rousettus > Rousettus aegyptiacus. The sequence continues at coordinate 26,615,066 of NW_023416284.1, read as the reverse complement.
ACACTGGGTTTCCCAGCCCAAGGTTCCAGTGCCAGGAAGAGAAATCCCCACAACCTCTGGCTGTGCAAACCAGTGGAGATTGCAGCTGAATGAGACGGAAGGCTGTGGGAAGCAGAGACCTTCCTCTTAAAGGGCCCACACCCAGCCTTACTCACTGAGGGACTTGCTTGCTCCAGCACTGGGGCGCCTGCTCGAGGGGCACCAGGAGCATATGGAGAGGCACTGAGATGTCAAGCTTCAGAGAGAGGGCTAGGGGGGTGGCTTGCTCTTGGACAGAGGTGCAGGCAAAATTCATTGTTCCTTTGTTGTGCCCTCCTCACCCCCAGCCTGCAGACGCAGCCACCATCAACCTGGATAACACAGGTTGCTCCACCCAGGGGATTCCCTGAGACTCTGCCTCTCCCAACTGGCGGGTCCACCCAAGCCACTTCTAGTGATTTATTCCATGCAAATAAGCTGTCTTGGCTACTGCTGCAAACTTTCATAATACCTTTCGAAGGCTTACAAAACCCGAGAAGCAGCATCTGGCCTCGGCATGCCCTGTACCTCTTGCTGAGCAACCCCAAGCCCCACACCAGTGGTAGCCAGCCTCAGTTTCTGAGTTGGCCCCTTGAGGCACCTATAAGCCCAGCACAGGTGGCAGCCATATGTGGATTGCTTGGTGACTGCTACTAGGTGGCCCCGGAGGTGCACAGGCTGAGTCTGAAGTTAGCCTACAGCTGGACTGCCTCCCAGGTCTGTGCCAAGGGGCCCCACAGCACACCTACTACATAAAACCACTCTACTAAGACCAAGAGACTTAGGAGCTCTGCCTAATACATAGCAACAGACACAGGGAGACAGGCAAAATGGGGAGACAAAGAAGCATGTCCCACACAAAAGAACAGAACAAAGCTCCCGAAAAAGAGTTCACCAAAATGGAGACGAGCAGTATACTAGACGCAGAGTTCAATGCACTGATTATCAGGATGCTCAAGAAACTTAGGGGAAGAGTAGACGAACTCAGCGAGAACTTTAACAAAGAGATAAAATCATAAAAGTGCAGATGGAGATGGAAAATATAATAGGGAGCCAGTCAGAAATGAAGAATACAATATCTAAGATGAAGAGTACATTCGAGAGAATCAACAGAGTGGAAGAAACGGAGGATCAAATCAGCAGCGTAGAGGATGGAGTAATAGAGAACACTTAATTAGAACAGCAACAAGAAAAAAGAATCCAGAAAATAACGATAGTTTAAGAAGCCTCTGGGGCAACATCAAGCATAACAACATTTGCATCATACAGCGCCAGAAGGAGAAGAGAGAGAGCAAGGAATTAAAAACATATTTGAAGAAATAATGATGGAAAACTTCCCTAACTTGGTGAGGGAAATAGAAATACAACCTCGGGAAGTTCAGAGAGTCCCAAACAAGATGAACCCAAAGAGGCCCGCACCAAGATGCATCATAATTAAAATGCCAAAGGTTGAACTCAAAAAATCTTAAAAGCAGCAAGAGAAAAGCAATTATTTACATACAAGGGAACGCCCATAAGACTATCAGCCAGTTTCTCAACAGAAACTTTACAGGCCAAAAGGGCTTGGCACGAAATATTCAAAATGGCGAAAACCTCCAACCTACAACCAAGATTACTTTACCCAGAAAAGATATCATTTAGAATTGAAGGGCAGATAAGAAGATTCCCAGATAAGAAAAAGCTAAAGGAGTTCATCACCACAAAGCCAGTATTACAGAAAATGTTGGAGGGATTTCTTTAAGAAGAAGAAAAAATATGTATCAAAAGTCTAAATAAAGAATGGTAATAACTACATATAAACAAGTACTTCAGGTGAAAAAGAATTAAATGCTCCAATCAAAAGATAAGGTGAATGAATGGATAAGAAAATAAGACTCTTACATATGGTGCCTACAAGAGGTCACTTCAGATTAAAAGACACATACAGACTAAAAGGGGTTGGAAAAAGATATTTCATGATGGACCTAGAAGGTAATGTGTTGAGGGGAGTAAGCCAGCTAGAGGAAGACAATTGCTATACAACTGCACATACATATGAAATCTGAAGAACAAAACAAACAAACAGAAACAAACTCAAAGATATAGAGAACATTTTGAGGGTTACCAGATGGGAGGGAGGTTGGGGAGGTCGGTAAAAAGTGGGGAAGGGATTAAGTACAAGTTGGTAATTACAAAAGAGTCATAGAGACAGAAAGTATACCATGAGGAGTATAGCCGATGATATTGTAATAACCGTGTACAGTGTCAGATGGGCATAGGATTTGTTAGGGTGATCACTTTGTGAGTTATGTAGATGTCTAATCACTAAGTTGTATACCTGAAACTAATATAGTATAGTATGCCGACTATAACTGAAAAATAAAAAGTGAAACAAAAAAGATGAGATTGTAGTACTGATGGACATCTTGCATCACATGGTGAAAAATCTGTCCCACTGACACCTCCCCAAAAAAGACAGGTAGGCCTAGCTGAGCAATTAGGAGAGAGAGAGACTCTTAATGGCATTACTTGAACACCTGGATGCAGCATGTTCTGAAGTTCCTCAGATTTCTCCTTTGCATGAGCCAACAAATATCTTCTCTACTTATGCTTCTTTAGTGTTCCTGTCACTTGCAGTCTAAAGAGTTCTGATTAAACACGAGGTGAGAACACAGCCAAACCCTTTCTGCATATCCCAGAGATGTGCAGAGATATGAAGGGAGTTATTTTTATAAGTGCCATTGCAACTGGACTGTTGCAATGAGGCAAAGATCCGCGTCTTTTGAGAAGTGACAATGGACTTTTCTAAAGTAGAGTGAACGCTGCCAGCAATGTTTATTCGAGAGTTCAGGATACAACACCAGAAGGGCTGCATCTTGACAAGCTGCCCTCCACCTGACTTCCTCAAGTGCTCTTGACAGTGAAAAAGACTGCGGTGCATTTTTCTGATCAACAATTCTTGGGTCATTTAAGGACTTTAATTTTCTGAAATGTGAGGGTAGAGCTATATAGATTTAGGAGAAAGAAAAGAAAATATTACATTTTTGCAACCCCAGCACGAATGGGCATTGTTATATATTGCTCAACTGATACAATTGTTAATTCAATTGAGATCAATAAACCACCTGACTTTTCATTAATAAGTTTTGGTTAAGTAAATTATAGTATATGGATTTTAAAAGAAGGTATAGGAGTATGTCTGTAATGTATGAAGTGTTAAATGCAATTTCCACAATCGTTCCTCAACAATGGTTTTTTTTTTTTAAAAGCAATTTGCTGGATGATATGTATAGCACGTGCCCATTTCCAGGAGTTCTATCATTTCCAGGAGGTTTACCATTTATACACTTAGATGTAAGGTAAAGGAGAAAAATAAACTGCAATGAAAAGTAACTCGTTATCTTTGAGGATTCAGTTGACACAAACTTCAGTTCCCTATTAGAGTTATTTCTCCCTCACAATGGGTCTTGCACTCATGATGGAGTCTAAGAGTTGGAGCCTGGGTGCCCTCATGGCATAAGAGAAAGGGCCCTCCTTGACCTCCTGTCACCCTCTTGTCAGAGTGTCTGATTCCATTGGTTCCAAGCCTCGAATTCTTTCCCAGCTGCCATTACCTGTGCAGCAGGTGGAGCCTGGGGTCTGTTCTGACTTAGGCAAAGACTAGTGGAAGCTCTAGGGCTGCCTGGCTGACCAGGATCCCTAAGGTCTGACTGCGACTGGGGGAGCAGGGGGCAAATCGTTGTGTCTCTGTCCAAGGTCCTGACTAGCAAGAGTCCCAACAGAGTTCTCAGCGGCCGTCTGTTTCCTCCCATTGTTAGGGTGCTGGAAAATTGGGGTATTCCTTTCACATAACACAGGAAACAAGCATGACTAGGGGCACCATCTCTGCTCTTCTGTCTGCCTGAACACCCTGTAGTGGGTTGAATGCTGGCCTCTGAAGAGATATGTTCACATCCTAACCCTTGGAATGTGATTTGTCAAAAACGGTCTTTGTAGATATAATTACGCCAAGGGTCTCAGGATGAGCTCATCCTGGATTATGTAGGTGGACCTTGAATCCAATGACAAGTGCCCTCATAAGAGAAAGCTAGAGGAAGATTTATCACAGGAGGGGAGATGACTCAGAAACAAAGGCGGAGGCCACAAGAATGTCGATAGCCACCAGAACTTGGAAGAGTTAAAAGAAACAGATTGTCTCCTGGAGCCTTTGGAAGGAATGCAGCCATGCCAATCCCATGACTTCAGACTTTTGGCCTCTAGAACTGTGAAAGAATAAATATCTGTTGCTTTAAACCACTTAGTTTGTGGTAATTTGTTAGGACAGCTCAAGGAACTAATAAATACCTTGTTACCCATTCTACTCCACTTTGAGCGTGGGCCAAACATCCCTCCAGACAGCATCCTATAGAGTCTAGAGTTCCAGAAGTGGGTGGAGGCCCCCGGCTGGGTTTCTTTCTTGTCCCCAGGCTCAGGCACAGAAAGAAAGGTAGGGCACTGGGACTCTCAGGAAGCCCCTTCACCTCACCCTCTCTTCTTCCAAATATATTTTCCCAACTCTCTTATGGCTCTTCTGCGAAGTAGAAACACTACCCATTTCCTCCCAAGCTGAGCAGGAGTTTCTCCTGCAAAATCACACACTAAATTCTCTCTGCCTGTGTCTTAGAGTAAAACTCCATGTTTCAGTCCTCCAAGATTTGCTCTTTCTATCTACAGGAAAATCCTGGGCACAGAGAAATTAGCTTTGTCTCTATGGTAAATGGTGCTGATTCTCTACCCATCTCCTGTCTCCCTGGTCATCCTCTTGAAAATACCTCAATTTTCATCTGGAATCCACCTTGCTCTCATAACACCCATATGCTTCAGGAAAAGTGGACCCCAACTTCACCTCCAGGGGAAGTTCTAGCCGGTATCATGGAATCCCACCCACTTTCCACAGTCATGATCCAGAAATCCAGCTCAACACCAACTCAGGGCATACCCCTAACTACAGGAATGGTCGTGCGATCCTAGCCGAGATGCAAAGGGACACTTTCTGGGAGCTTCCAGGAAAGGTGTTTCCTTGCTCTTAAGAAGGATCCACTGGAAGAAACATGCTCCACCTTCCTAAGTTTTATTGTGGTGAATATATAGCCCAGCCATTTGGCATTCTGAGGGAAGCCAGTCCCTGGATGAAGCCATCAGACACAAGAGGGCAAAATCAAGGCATTGCAGAGAGATGGGCCAGAGCTGCTAAATGAAGCCATTCTTGAAGCCCCCCTTGTCTCTGGAGTCTGGTTACCTGAGACAATGTCTCATTGTTAAAACCAGTGTGTGTTAGACTTACCGCTACCTGCAGGCCAAAGCATCCTAACCAATAAGTTACTCACCAAAGCCAATTTTTAAGACTATTGTCTTTTTGTGGTTTTGAGATCCTACTTTGGGAGTCAAAAGCTAAACAACAACCATTGTTCTTTATTCCTCTTTGTATTACTGTTCTATTTTAATCCTGAGACAAATGGATCCCTCTGGCTGAATAGGAAGAAAATATCTCACAAGGAAATATAATTTAAAAATATACATTACTGTATTTCAAATAAATTATCTACATTACACTAACATTCACGCAAAAAATCTGGGGGGAGAACTTTTAAATCGTTAACAGTGGTCACCTCTGGGGAAGAGGATTTTGGGGAAATGGGTCTCTTTCTAGGTTGGTATTACTGTAATGTTTGAATTTTTAGAGTTAGCATAAATGACATTTATAATTTACAATCCCAACATTTAAAAAGTAATCCAAGGCATCCAGAGTTCCTTTAGGTGCCTCGTATGGCTCAACTGTCAATTAAGCAGGACAAACCAATAACCTAAGAAGACTAACAACAATATATCTTTAAATTTTAGATTTAGATTTTCAACAGCTTGCACTAGCCTGACCCTAGCTGAGTGAATGTTCCCTTCCACAAGGAAACCTCAACCAAAGCTTTGCCAAATGGTAGTTTGCAGGACTTTGGTGTCTCTTAGGGGTCAGGAGAGGGGCTGTGGCTCTGTCATTCAAGTCTAGGCCCCTCCCTCCCATCCCATCACAGAGTATCAAGACAGAAGGTACCCACCCCTATCTGACTCTGAATGTCCTCCTCACAAATTCCCAGCCCAGGCTCACACCCTTCCTGCAGGAGTAGTGTCATGTCCCCTTGGGACAGAGCTGGGAACCCACCACATCTCAAAAGGCACCTCCAGGCTCTGGAGACCAGAGGCCACAGCCCAGGCCCCAGAGCCCCTGGTATACCCTGCTCTGCCCCAGAGTTCCTGTCACTCCCCAAGGCCCTGGCTTCAGGATCCTGCTCTCAGCTTCATCCTAATGCAACATTCAACCCAGAAGGCTTATCTCTGACACAACCCCAGGCTGGTGAAGTCAGGAGCCCAAGGTGGTTGAAAGAGCCCATGCCCCAGAGGGCTGACCCCATACCCACCAGGAAGGGCTGGAGAAGCTGGGCTTCAGACTCAGAACTTGGAGAGGGGAGGAAGAAAGATGAAAGAGCTAGACAAGAGGCAAGTTCCCAGGACCGGCTCATCCCTGCCCACCCCTCTCTCTTCCGTAAACCTTATCCCTGTACTTGATCCCTACACTCTACCCCTCTCCAGAGCCTCTAGCTCCAGGATCAGGAAAAGCCTCAGATTGGAGCCCCAGAGGGTACCACGTGATTCCCACTTCTAGAATCTCAATTCTCAGTAAGGCTAGTATAGGACACCATCACACTCCCTGGCTGCTGCTGCCTGGGAGCAGGGTGGGTCTGGATTTCCCTCATGCTCACCTTCCCCCTGAAGGATGGGGCTCCCACTAGAAGATGCCCTGCCACCTAGCACTGCGTGTTTGATTTGCTTCTTCAGTTGTCTGTCTCCCCGCACCGGAACATAAACTCATTGAAGGCACGGTGTCTGTGATGCATCCCCACTTCCTGGGGCACTCTCTGACATACAGTGGCATTGACTATATATTTGTGGATAAAGTATGCCCAGATGAAGGATGGGGGTTAAACACAGTTCTTGTCCCTCCCTCTCCCTCACCAGTCACCTATCCAAGCAGTTCGCAAATCCCATAGAAAGTGTTTCTTCCCTACTCTGCCCTCTTTCCTACTTCCTGACACTAAACTCTAAGCCCAACCTGGCCAACCCTTACTTGATATTTCTTAACCTCCAAGGCCCAGTTGAAATGTCACCTCCTCTGCGAAGCCGGCCCAGATTCCTCTACGGTCCTAGTCATAATATATATTACCTGGCTATAACCCCTCTCACTCTGTCATTTATTTGTTTATATGTCTGCATTCCCCTTACCCCGCCACATACCACCACTCCTGAACAGAAGGTCCTCAGATCTGGGCTGGGGCCAGTTTCTCTCTGCATGTCCAGGGCTTCTACGGAGGGTAGGACTGGGTATAATATCAGAACTCAGGAAATGTGTGTTGGATGAGTAAAGGAGTGAAGAAATAAATGAATGAGCTCCCCCATTAGTGAATGGGAATGTGAAGGAGCGGGCATGAATGAGCTGGAGAAGTTACTAAATGAATGAGTCAGTGACCGAGGGGAGAGGAGGGAGGGAGAGAGGGAGGGGGTGATGAGTGAGGCTGTGATGAGGGAGGGCCGAGAGGGTTCCCAGCTTCTCCGGCAGCCTTGGCATCAATAAGTCCCTGCCACCCCTGGGTCTGTGCTCCGTGCCAACCAGACCTCACAATACCTCCTCCCAGAGCCAGCTCACGTCAGTGCTGCTTAGCACACGCTCCCTGATGCTGGCCAGACTCTAAGCTGGGCCATGAATCAGACAGGGCCCTGCCCTGGGGCTCCCGGGACCAGGGGCAGACAGACAGCCTCATAAATAAACTCAATGCCATGCTGAGCAGACATGTGTTCTGGCAGAGCAGTGAGCTCAGGGCTGGTTCTGGAGCCTGGGGCCAGGCACAGCCTGACAGAGGGACCTGGGAGAGACTCAGGAGGAAGGACCTCGGTGCTGGACCTGGAAGGAGGAGGAGGGTGGAGAAAGGGCCCTCAGGGCAGGAAGGACAGTGCCGGCAAACGCACAGAGACTTGGAGAATGCAGAGCAGGGGGAGGGCGCGGTGGAAGATGGGACCACAGTGAACCCTGGGCCTGGCCAGAGAATATGGGCTTGGCAGAGCCTGGGATAGGGACATAGGCAGGTGTAGCACAGGGTTGTGGGCTGGCAGCCCTGTGCGTTCCAGAAAGAAGTGGGGATGCTCCAGGGGAATGCTACACTGAACACGTCCAGGAGTTTCCAGGGTGCTCAAGGCTGGGTCCTGCTTGCATAATTTAACTTCTGGTTTCTCACCACAAAGAAGCCACCATCATCTTCCCAGCCTACAGCCTGAGGCTTTTGAGGACCCCAGAGTGGGGAGGTTACTTGGGGGGAATATTTATAAGTGGGTGTTTGTAAGTCAGGGTTGTTTCACAATGGTTCAGGTCATGGGGTTGGAAGAAGGGGCGTACTCTGGTGTTTCTGAAGCAAAGAGTGAATTTCAGAGTTTGACAGGAAGCCTTAAAATTAGGTCAGTGCAGGTGAGGGAAACTACTCGACACCTTGCAATACATAGGACGGCTCTCCGAAACAAAGAATGATCCAGTCCAAAATATATAAGTGCAGAGGTTACATGACCCCACTTTCACAGATGGGAGGACTGAGGATACCAGATCATGAGAGGGGCCCCAATAATTACAGTAAGCTCTTCATACGAGCCAGGAGCTGTGCTGAGTATCTACCCCACATTAGCTCATGTAATCTATTCCTGACTTAAGGATGAAGAAACTGAGGATGAAGGAGGTATGTGACTTGCCAGGGCCACACAGCTGGTGAGCAGCAAAGGCAGGATGCCAACCCAGGAAGTCTGGCTCCAGAGGTCATGACACTCGCTGCCTGCCACGTCACTCAGTAGTTGGGGCAGATCTGGGACTTGGACCCAGGACCCACTCTCCATGACAAATGCTGCTTCCTCTCTACTCTGTGCCCCTGGTCCACACGGGAGTCTTGGGCTCCTCCACCCAGAAGTGGAGCTTGGCAGCTGGGACCTTGGTTTGTCAGGGATGCATGGGGCGGGCAGGAGGCAGAGCCCAGAGACAGAGGGTCTTTGTCTGCCTGCAGATGGGCAGGCAGGCCTGGGCTGTGTGGCCCGGCCCAGGAGCCAGTTGGGTGCAAACTCATTAGACAGCTGCTTAGGCTGCCAAGGAGACGGGAACAATTAGAGAACCCAGCTCAAGCCAGGAAGTGGAAGCTGCACCGTGAGAGCTGCGGGGCTGTCGTGCCCTCTGCCATGGGCCAGCTTCCAGGAGGCAGCTGCAGAGTTTGTCTCGAGGATGACAACAGCAGCTCCATCCTCACTGACTGAACCTACTGCATGCTGGGCTAGGGGCATTGCACACCTTGTCTCCTTTCATCTCTAAATGCCTTTTGGGGGTTGGAATTATTAATTCCATTGCAGTCACTTATTCATCCATCCCTTCAGCAAATATTTATTGAGTGCCTACTGTGTGCCGGCACAGTATTAGGTCCTGAAGACATGGCAGGGAACAAAACAGACAAAAATCCCTGGAGCACACTAAAAGGGAGAAGGACACACAAAAAAGGAATAAACAAAGTAACTGCAACTTGTGGCCAGAGAAGGCCTCTCTGAGGAAGTGACATTTCACAGAAGAGGAACTGAGGTTCAGAGAAGAGAGGTAACTTGTCCAAGGTCACATAGCTGGTAAGTGGAGAAGCAGGGACTTGGCCAAGGCCTGCCGGACTCCAGACCTGACCCAGCCACCCGTCTCCTGGAAGACTCCTTCCTGCTGGGGCTCATCACCGCCATTACACTCATGGGTAACATTGGCGTAGCACTTAAACCTAAGTCTTAATGTTCCTTCTGCCACACATGGACCCTTCCGAGCCAAGCACTTAGTCCATGCTAAGCACTTAGTAGGCCTATAAGTAACAAATTAATGAACAGATCGTGTGGCTGAGGACAAAGTTGATCTCCCTTAGGGGCTTCCATTTCTCTATTGGCACATATGAAACTGGCCTAGCCCATCTCTCTGAAATGCCCAAGTTCATCCTATTAAATCAACTTTCCTTGAGGAGTGCTGTGCCCTGAGGAGACAGAGACAAAGGAGGCTCTGACCATCACAGTCTGGGGAGAGAGAAGTTCAAGCAGCTCAAGGCAGGTTGGCCAAGGAGAGCATTCTGGGTGGAGCAAACTGCAGAAGGAAAGCCTGGAGGTAGACAAGGAAGTAGTGAGGGATCAGCAGGTATGATTAGGATATGGTGAGCCATCCAGAACTTTCGTCCAATGGTCTCCCTCCTGTCCCCACGTTCCCAGCCTGCCCTGTTACTTGCATAAGGTCTTAGGCTACTACAGCTTCTGTTCTCAGCTCCAGCCCTGGCCTGCGTCAGGAAAGTGTCCCAGAAGAGAGGCTGAAACAGGCCCCAGATAGGTCTGGGCCACCAACTGTACACAGACTGTGTGACTGTGGTCAGGGAGCTATTCCCCTTACTCTCCTCAGCCTTGGTTTTTTTATTAATTAACTGAGGAAGGGTGATCAGAGCGAGTTGGTAAGATAATAAAAGGGAGGGGTTATGAGCACTTTCTTCATGTCAGGCAGCAGTCCTTTGAGACAGGTAGTGTTACTATCGCTGGTTTACAGATTAGAGAGCTGAGGCTGAGAGAGGCGAAGTCACTTGACCAAGACCACACACTAGGACATGGTCCCATGGGGATTCAGGCACACAGGTCCCTGGCCTCCAGAGCTCTGCTCATAACAAAAGCTGCTAATTTACACAAGTGTCTGTGCAATTCCACCCACGTGACATTCAGTCCCAGGACTTTACTTCTACAAAATAATTCAAGAGAGCCAAAAAGATGTTCACTGCAGCCATATTTACAGTATGGCAAATAATCAGAGGCAACCCCCATGCCCAACCACAGGGCTCTGTTGACTTCAGAAATAGGCGGCTTCAGATAAATTGTGATCTATTGAGCACCAGCTCTTTGCCAGTACACTCTCTCTGAGAATCACCGCACCACGCCCATGAAGTGAGTGCCGCCTTCCCTGTTCCTAGTCAGACCCTCCACGTTCAGAGACAGTGAGGCATCTGCTGGCAGGACACAGCTAGTGACCGGCGTGGGCACTGCTGCTGCTGCCAGGCACGTTCGCAGCTGCTCCTGCAGTAGGAATGGGAAGCTCTGGTCTACAACAGAGACAGCTGAGACTCAGAGAGGGCAAGCGACCTCCCAAGGCCACACAGCTTGAGCAGAGAACTGGAGTTTGACCTCAGGCACTAGGACTCCGGACTCTGAGGCCACTTCTCCACACTGCCACCTACTGACTGGGAAAGAGAAGATGGTTCATTCAGCCTTTCTAAGCCTCCTGGTTTCCTCTTCTGTACAACGGGGATAAGAATCTCTGTTAGATACGGAGGTTGTTGGGAGGATTAAATGAGTGTCTGTCCCCATAGAGTAGTGAAAACTAACAATAACACCACCAATCATAATAATAAGTCAGCACGAATGAGACGGCATTATGCTGCGAGAGGAAGCCATGCCTGGGAGTCAGGAAGACTGGCTTTGAATCAGCTCAGACACAACGGTTTCCCCTCTGAGCCTCATTTTCCTCACAGGTAAAATGAAGATGGTTCCTGCTCTGATGGTCTCTGAGCCAGGGAACCCTGTTGGCTCAGGTTTTCCCCATGCAGAATGCAGCCCTGGGCTGAACTGCCCTCATCTAAAACTGAGCAGGAGGGATGATGTAAGAGCAGGGGGTGGGTGGGTCTGTGCCCAAGGACACTCAGAGACAAGAAAGAAAACAGAGGTCCCTGCCCGGTGTCCACCCTCCCCCACCCCCCCGCCCCAACACAGCCCATGGCTCGCCGCTTAGAGGTTACCTCAGAGAGTATCCCATCTTGGGTCCCTTCATAATCTCAGTAGCTGGGGGCATCTCTTTGCTCCTCTGCCCTTAGAGTTAATCCTGAACCTTGGTGATAAGGGAGCAGAGAAAAGCAAAAAAAGAAAGGCTAAAAGGGCGAGGGTTTCCTCACTGAATGATCAGCATAACAAGAGCTAGAAAGGCCGGGAGCCAGAGGAAAAAACACTCAGGCTGGGGGAGAGCTGGGGGTGGGGTCAGTGCGAAAGACTTGGGACAATTAGGGGAATTGGGACAATTAGGGGAATTGGGGAGGAAAAGAAAAAGGCCGTCAGAGCTGCTTGGAGGTCTCTGTGATGGTTTCTCAGTGGCCTAGGCTGACCATTGAATCCCCTTTACTAACTCTGGTGGCCTTCTGGATGTTGTCTCATTGTGTCATACAACAGGTCACACAAGCAGTGGGGTCAGGTCTGCCACTGTGGCCCCAGCTCCCAGCACAGGCTGGACATACAGAACAGTCAAGGGGTGGCTGCTGAATAAAGGACTTGGCTCAGTCTTCCAAAGTCTCCCAGAGCTGAAAAGAATGTGAAGATCAGCTGGCCCACTTTTCCTGGAGGGGGAGAGGAGGACTCGCGCAGGGTCACGCTGTGAACGATTGGAGCCCAGGTGTCCTGGGTCTCAGGCCTTTTTCCGGCTTGGCACCTAAGGGTCCCTCAGCCCTGAGCAGTAGCAGGATGATCTGCTGCCTATGGCTGTGGGGCCTGTGTGGCTCAGGGTTGATCTCCCAAAGATGGAGAAGCATGAAATGGCGTAGTAGATGTGAAAGTGCTTGGAAAGAAAAGCAGTGGGAGTGAGGGTGGGGCCTCGGTGATGCACAGCTTTGACCCCTGAGTCGTTGAAGGTGCTGACAGGGAACACACTGATATAGCAGCAGGAACCCAGGGAGTCTAAAGCCAGGACAAGATCCACTGGGGTCTGAGTGGCCCCGGGCCCTGGAGGGTAGGTGGCAGGGAGGCAGGCAGGGTCCTTGGAGCTGAGGCCTTGCAGCAGAGACACAGGAGGCCAGGTGACCCACCCAGATACCCCAGAGGCAGTGAGACCAAGAGACACAGTGGGACTGAACCAGCCGCAGGTTAGGGTTTTCGCAAGCTCCCTGCTGCAGCCAAAGGCGAGAGAGCCGTTTGTAAACAAAATCCCTCAGACAGGTCTCAACTCACCTCTCTGATGGGCTCAGAGCCACAGCTGGCCTGCTCAGATCCCCTGCCCCTTTCCAAGTGGGGAGCAGCTAGCCTTAGACCTGGAGAGGCTGGTGCCTCCCTTGGGCCAGTCCTGCTCCTTCTTCTTCCAAACTCATCAACAAATTCCCTCTGGGTTTATTACTTGCTCTCACCTTTCTTGGACTCCAGGTGCATCCCTACCTATCTGATGTGAATCCTGCCATAAATTCTGCTGAGCCTTCCCTCTCGCCCCCCAAGCCTTCCATTGCTCCCCATGTCTACAGGGTCCAGTCCAGGGTCCAGCATCTCCATGATCTGGTCTCTGACCTCAAGTCCCACTGCTCCCCCTCTACATATTGGGATGCTCTCCCCCATGCAACCTGCTCATCCAATCTGGATTTGGCCTCTCAGGCCCAGTTTGTCCCTTGCCCATTTACATCCTGTGGTCAAAGGATCCCCGTGAGTGGGCATGCCTTCCTCTGAAGGACAGTGGTCTCAATTCTGCCCACATCAGAAGAGCCAGGGCATCAGGGAAATAGCAACCCTGCCCCTTCCTGGCAGTGCAACCTTGGGGAAGTGAGCCTCAGGCTTTTCATCTGTAAAATGGGAATGATGGTTCCTCCATAAGATTCAAATCTCTTGGCACCGTGCAGATCACAGAGATGGGACTCAGTACACGTTGGCTACTATTATCATCATCAGCACTGTTATCACTTCATGCAGGTCCATGCAGCAAACATACTAAGTACCAAGCCACCAGCAGGTAGCAAGGTTGCAAACCACAACTTCACTTGAAAATGTTAGAAACACTCACCTCCAGCCCAACTTAAATATGGTCAACTGAGGCCCAGGGCCCCAAATCCTGTTAATGGCAGTTCTTCTGTTTACAAGCCAGAACTCTCCCCCTACAAGCTGCCATTGTTAAGAGTCAAGTTCAAACACCAAACTTTAAGTAAGACGGTTTCAAAGTAAACAGAGAGAAAACCTTAGTTTCATATAAGAATCTTTATTATTTGTTCTCATTTTTAATCCCCCCCCCCTTTAATAAGCCTGTGTACCCTTAGAGAAAGCTTCTCTCTCCCCCTCCCAGGCAAAGCTCACTTTCTTCCCCCACTTCCTTCCCATCTCCAGTCCTAGGGAGGCCTTTCTCTGACCTGCCCTGGCAAAGCCCAAGGGCAATTGCTGGCTTGCCTTTTTGCTACTCAGCTAAAAAGCCAAATTCCTTTTCTCCCAGAGCCCTTCTGGATTTTCGTTGTCGTTCTTAGCCCCAAGGGTCTACTCTGTGAAAGAAAACCAGACCTCCTTTACCCCGACCCATAAGCATTCCCAGTTCCTCCCATCCTAAAAACCACCAACGAGCAGACAGAGCTAACCTTCTACCCTCTTTTCCTTCAAGTTGGTTCCATTCCCTCTCCTTCGGCCTCATTTCTTGATGGTGACCTGTTCTTTCCAGGTCCCATCTCCTCGGCTTGGTGCCTACTCCCCAGCCCATGGGATTGGCTCTGCTCCCTCTCCACCCTCCCCCCAAATAGCTCCTGCTCAAGTCACCAGTGATTCCATTTCCCTAAATCCAGTGGGCACTCCACAGTCTTCAACCTGCCTGATCTTTCCACATCAGTTCCCCTGGTGACCGCTTTCTCCCAGGGGCTCTCTGACACTCCCCTTGCCCCCTCCCCCCACTGCTCTGCCAGCATCTCCTCCATCTCCTCTGTCAGTTCTTCCTCCAACCAAGCACTGACATCCTGTCTTGGGCCCTCTTCTCTTCTCATGCTCTTTCCCTAGGTATGTCCATGGATTGGATTTCCATTTCCAGCCCCTGATTCCCAGATCCACATCTCCAGCCCAAACCTGTCTCCTGAGCTCAGGGCCTGGACACCCAACTGCCTCCACTGGGTGTCTCTAAGGCAACTCAAACCAAGCATGTCTAGAAACATCTCCTGATTCTCTCTCTCAAAACCCTCTTCCCTCCCAAGCCCCCATCTCCTGAAACAGCCCTACTATCCACTCTGCTATTCAAGTCGAAGACCATGGAGTCACTGGACCTTCTCTCTTTCTCACCGCCACTCCCAGTTAGTCACCAAATCCCACTGAGGCCACCTTCCAAACTCCTGTACAATCCATCCAGGCCTCTTGATTCTGCTACCAGGACCTGAATCCAGGACCCCCCACATCTCCCCTGGTGGGGAGCCCTGACTGGTCTCTCAAAGCCACACTTACCCGGCATTCCAGTCTCCTTACAGCAGCCAGAGAGGGATCTTTCTAGAACACAGAACTTTTCATGCCAGTTCCCTACTTAAAACTCGTCATTGTCTTTCAGTCGTTCTCCCTTAAAACCCTAAGATGTCTGGCATCTCGTGCCACCCTCCCCCTAGCTCTCTGAAAACCAGCCGCTCTGGCCTTTTAGCTTTTCTTCCGATTTGCTTTATTTCACCCTGTCTCCGAGGCTTCGCTCCTGCTGTTTTCTCTGCCTGGAATGCTTTCTCTTCTCCCCTCCGACCCATCCTCAAGAGAGCAGGCCAAGGGGTGCGTCCCACATTTCCCACCAGCCCACATTTCCCCCGGGGCCTCCACGTTTTCATCAGCTGCCAGGTTGTTTTCGCTTACCCATGGGTGCCTGTGGTTGCTCGATTCACATCCGTCTCAGCTCCTGGACTGCAAATTCCATGAAGGCCAGAGGCCATGTCTGCCTTACTCAACCTACAGCCACCTTGAGCTTGACACATAGCATCCCACCTGCCCGGGTCATCATCCTGTCCACACAGCCAATGCTGACTGCCTCAGGGACAAACTCTAGTCTAAAATTCAAGGACTCACCTTTCCAACAATGCTTCCTGTCCTTAACCATCCACACATACCATTCCCCATCCACACTGGGGAGGCTCCCCACTCCTCCCTTTGTTCCCAACATTCCTCCCACCTCTCTTTCTCTCTAATGCTATTCACATGACCTCCATCCTCGACCATGTTTCTGTTCCCTGCCACACAGCCCGTCTTCCTCCGGATTGACAGGCGTCTCTAACGCGCTCCAGGATGAAATCACGAGGCACGTGGGGCTCCTCAAAATCTAGCCCTATCCTCCACTCTCAGTTCACAGAGACTACCCTGACAACCCTGACACCCCGAAGTCCAGCACGACAGAACTTGACCTTTAAAGTCATGTTTTCTGAAAGGAAAATAATAATAATAATAATAATAATAATAATAATGTCACGTTTCCTGGATTCATGTCCTGCCTCCGCCTCTTACAAGCTTCAGCATTTGGAGCAAGTTATAAACCTTTGCTAGGCCTCAGTTCCCTCACACATGAAATGGGAGCAGGAGCGGTCCCCACCTCATCAAATTTTGTAGGGATTAAGTAAGCAAATCCACAAGGAGGATTTACCCCAGCGTGTGCTACCATGAGGCCTCTGAGCTTCTTTCGTCTATGGTGGCCCTGATAGGTTAACCAGCCTGTCCTTCCTACTGGTCCTATGTTCACAGGGGAGCCTGGATTCCTTTCATCTCTGTATTCCCCTCGCCAAGCCCAGCGCCTGGTCCCACGAAGACTCAATACGTACTTATTAATGAGTAAATAGACCACACACTTGGCACAGATCATCTTATTGTTCCTTCACTTTCGTGTATATAAATCTTATCTCTCCTAACAGGATTCGAGCTCCAGGGCATGGGGGAGGTAGAGCCATGGGATGGGGAGCTGGGGCGTCTTCATGTCAGAGCATTCAGACCTGGGAGGGATCGCTGAGCTCCTGACATCCTACCCCCCACAGTGCCCAGCCAGGAGAAGAAGTCAAGGAGGCCTTGTTGACAGATGGGCCCACCATCTTCCCCCAAGAAGGAGGCATGTTTCCCCCTACAAGATATCACCCTAATTACCTCCCTGGTCCCTCCCCTCCACACACATCTGCTTTCTTAGGCAAGAGCCTGCTTGACTTACTCACACGGAGTTCTTTTGGCTGGCTGTTCCAAGCCAGCTTGGCCAGTTTCTTCAGAAACTATAGCAGAAAGAGAGGAAAAGTCTTCTTAAGGCCAGAGCACAAAACCAAAACAAGGGACAGATCGCTTCTCATCATCAAAAGACCATCAACGAACTAGCATTGGCTAGATAATCTCAGCACTATCTACAGCAGACTTGGAGGGCATAACGGAAGGGTTAAGTGTGTTGGACTTCGCACTCTGAACACCTCAGGTTTTAATCCAGGCTTTGCCCTTAACCTACTGGGTATCATGGGGCAATTCACTTATCCTTTTCTAAGCTTAGTTTTCTTGTCTATAAAGTGGAGGTAATATCAGTACAAGCTTGGGAGGATTTAATTAGAGAAGAACTCAAAAGGTTTGCCATTGTTACTATTGTTGTTATTATATCACTGAATATCTGATCCAGAAGGAACCTCAAAGGTCACTTGGGAGAAGATGACGCTGCAGCCTCAGAGCCGTAGAACAAATTGGTGCTTCTCTCACTACCCTTTCTAATGACATCTTTCAGACAACCAAGAGGAGTTTCCTCACCTCCTGGACTCAGAGAAGGTCATCCACTTTGATTTGAAGAGTTCAGATTTGGTGATCTGGAAGGGGCACATGAGGAGTGTCCGTGCCAATATTAGACTTGTTATCAGGAAGCCATTTGTTCATAAGTAGGCCCCTGCCAGCTTTGGGGTGGTGATCCCCACTGATGATGGCTGTAGGGCAGATCATAACCTCTGCTTGCTGTCATCCAGGAGGCAGGGACTGTGGCTAGCTTCACTATGGACACAGCTTGGACCCTACAAGTATGAGGACCCTGGTGCAAGATAGGTAAGACTGCCTGCTCTCTCTTCTCCACCTGGCTCAGCAATCCGGCACCTCCTGAGCCTGGCTCAGAGGCTGCACCTGCCCACCTGCTTTCCAGATGCAATGCCTGCTTCTACCCACCCCTGCTGCCCTTCCCTCTCCGTGATGCTGGGGAAGCCTGGCTGGTCCATCCGGAGGGATCCAGGTGAGCACTGAGCAGTGGACAGAGGGCAGGGCCTCTTAACTACAGTTCAGGGAGGTGTGAAAGGCTGCTCTTTTCTCACTCTGGGGAGGGGGTTGCATTAGGTCAAGAAGGCAGGTCCCAAGCAATCTTTAAGTGAGAAGCCTAAGATATGTTTTCACTGCTAAAGGAGAACCTGAACTGTCCTCAGAGAATAACGACAACAGCAACACCTATCATTTATTAAGCAGCCACTCACTCGTCTTAGCCCACGTCACACGTCATTCCAGTCAGTCCTTGCAACAGCTGCTTCTTCACTGTGAGTGTGAAGATATATCTGCATCAGAGCACCTGGAAAGAAGGAATTTAAGTTAGGGCTGAGGTGAGAGATGAGAGAAGCTGCCGGCTAGTTCTCTGTCAAAGGACAGAGATACACCTAAGAACAGACCTTCATTGTTCAGGTAAGTGTTACTTGGCCAGTCTGGAAGAAGCACGTCCCTCTCCAAAAACAAAGCCAAGAGGTCCCTGTGGTCTTGGGGAAGGGTGACTTACTGTGGCCTGATAAAGTCTCCTCCCACTTCCCTTGTCTTGCAAAGCTGGTCTCTCAGGCATTGGCGGATAAATCTGCAGAAAAACCAAGAACCCTCTGGGGTCAGTGTTATGTCTCAAAGGTTGGGATAACCTATTGTCCAAAAAAGACACTATCCTCACTATCCATGAATGAAGGAAGAGTCTGAAATGAGGAAGCTCAGCACAGGATCTGAGATACTGGTAGGAAGCTAGTTCTGGTTTCCCATGTATCTGAAGCTACAGGTCCTTATAAACCTGGCAAGGAGGTTTGCTTTGGATGAATGTGAGTCTAAGGAAGGTATAACCTTGGTGTCAACCTGTGGAGAGCACAGGAGCACTGGCTCCACCCCAAGAGAGGACAAGGGTCATGAGGCCGTGCAGAACATGTCTTCGACACATGATAGCAGCAGAAGCAGTAGCACCGATGGCCTGATGAGAACTAGTTTCTCTCTTCTTAGCACTGGAAGCAGGATTCTCCCTGTCGGACAGAGAAACCTCCTGGGTTCATTTGGACAAGGGCAGGCAATGGCTTCAATCAAGAGATATCGGTTGTACAGGAGAGTACTTGAGCAATTAACTGGAAAATTAAGAGACTTGTGAATAATACTCCCAAACTAGTGAGGCAGGTGATTCTGGTTACAGCATGAACTTGACTATATCGTTGGTTCCTTCTAACAGACCTCTAAGTGGGCATAATTACACACATTAAATATATGAGGGAATCGAGGCTCCAATGATCTCTTTCAGTGCTCCACAAGGTAAGTGCAGTAAACTGAGACCACTCAAGGGTCAACTCTCACAGTGACTCTTTCTCCTCCTTCAGATCACAGCTTAAATGTCTTTTCCTCAAGGGCCTCTGAGTCACGGAGCTTAGAGAGGGTTTCACCCCATACTTTTCTATACATCAGGACAATATTTTTTTCTTTTTTTGCATATTGTCGTGATGATCATGACATCATTTTTATTCATATTTTTTAAAATTCTCTTTGGTCTGTCTCTCTCAGGAGAGTGTAGGCTCCACGAGGCAGCACAGGATAGGTAATGCTCGCGAGTGAGGCCCAGGGCTCAGAGCAGCGCTGAGCACATAGCGAGAACTCGATGAATATTGTTTGAATGAATGATCAAATAGATGA
Organism: Rousettus aegyptiacus; assembly: GCF_014176215.1. NCBI lineage: Eukaryota > Metazoa > Chordata > Mammalia > Chiroptera > Pteropodidae > Rousettus > Rousettus aegyptiacus. Next base: position 26,595,323 of record NW_023416284.1, on the reverse strand, counting down.
GTAATGAGAACTTGAAGCCGTGTCCTCTTGGATGGAGCGAAAAGTCTGGAGATGGTCACAGGAAGGGGAGATTCAGGGATGACACAAGTCCTGTCTCCAAATTCTAAAGAACTGTCCTGGAGCAATAAGAGCAGGTGGGGTGGTAGGCTTAGGCAGAGTCACTTAAAACCATTCATAGTTAGGGGAATTGGGCCCCTTGGGAGGTGTGAGCTCCCTGCACCTATAGACGCAAAGAGGCCCCCGACGCCTCTTCCTGCCCCTACCTGAGTAAGTTCGGAGGGGACTCTAGCCATGGGTAGAGGAGGCCAGTCAGGCCTGAGTCATGGCTGCTCAGGGAATCAAAGCAAAACAGGTGAGGGGGATCCAAGGAGGAGGTGAGGCCACAGGTATTCCTGGGGGATTATCAGGAGCAGTGATCTTTAGACAGAGACATGGTCTGTCTGCCGAAACTTGCTCATCACGGCTTCTGGGCTTCCTGGCCAGATAATTGCAAACAAAATAGACTGGGGCCTGGGCAGCAGCTACAATGCTTTTCTATAGAGAGGAGCCTAGGATGGGGCACGCAGGAGCAGGTACAAGCCCCTGAGTCATAGAGGGAACCAGTCGTATTCAGAACAGCTAAGATTCTTGCCTCAAAACCTTTCTGTGAGATACGAGGCAAGGCCCTGACTCTCTCTGGCTACAGGCTGCCCATCTGAGGACTGAGAACCCACCGGGAACCCACACTGTACCTAGCCAGCACTGGGGAGAAGGGGCCATCAACACTGTCTTTCAAGCAGCCGGGAGAGAGGAAGGACAGACTCTGCATGCAGTGGCACTGACTGGCACACCCTGGCTCAGACCTGGGATTGGGAGTATCAACAGGGGGCTTCCGAGAGGAAAGTAGAGAGATCCAAGATCTGAGCTCTTTCTCTGCCTTGTTTGGGGAAACTCTGACTACCTAGGGGGAATTGGAAGGCAGCCAAGAAGGGGCTAGCCTGAGGTGCTGCAAGACTGGCCAGTGGCACCAGGGACTCTGATGCCTGGGTTTCCTGGAGGAGTACACATTTATGTTATGCTCTTGTGTATCTGCAGTATATATCGATATAAATCACATATTTGTGTTTTTGTGCACGTGAATCTCTACACTCGCTTGTGTGTGTGTTTCTGTCTAATCACATCTCAGATATGCTTGTAAATATGTGTGCCCTTATGTGTGCGTTCGTGTATTTTTAGGTATACATGGGAGTGCAAATGATTGCATGAATTAATACATTCATTTATTCCACGAGTGTTTATAGAGTGACTACTAAGTGCCCTATTTTGTCCTAGATGCTCAAAATGAAATGATGAATAAGAAATCCAAGGTCTCCTTCTTCAAGTGACTTGGGAAGGGTTACTTTGTATAAAGAGTTCAGAAGGACTGTTTAGAACTGTAGAATCTCAGGTCTCAGCCCAGACCTCCTAAATCAGAATCCGCATTTTAACAAGATCTCCAGATGATCTGCATGCACATTAGAGATTAAGAAGCAGTGGGTTAAAATATATTAATATATAATGACAGAGAGGGAAAAAGGAAATACATAGGCAAATGCTGCAGATCTTCCGCTACTCTGCATGAGATAATAGTTGGTGTTTATCAATTTCTCCCTTTCTTGGGCAAGATTCTTTACCCAGTGAGGCCACCCAATTATTGGATCTGAGACCTTGGAGGTGCTGCCCATCTAGGGCTATGGTGGTCTTCAGTTAACTTTTAGCCTAAGAGAGTTCTCATTCCCTATTACCACCTGTTCTGTCTGACAATTAGAAAGCTGACTTCTTTGTGATAGAATCAATAACCTCTGTCAAATTGTGGACCCCCCCCCCTTTCTGCATGTTTGCCCAGTGATGTAAGGAGTTGTCAATGACCAGCTGGCATTCTCAACATCCACTTGAATGTAAATATTCTTACATCCTCTAATGGAAGCATTCCTTCCTTGGATATTAACATTTCTAAACCCTAAGTTTGGGGAGAAGATCAGTCGGTGGAGTTGTGAACAGCGCCATCCCTGCTGTTGCTTCTTGGTCCCCTGGCCACGCATTCTAGCTCTGGGAGAAATAGTACCTTGTAGATGGTTAAGAGTGTATATGGCATCCTATAGAAAGGCCCTCTGACCTCACAGTGTTATAAAATTCCATTTGGCTCTGGAACTAAGATCTTCATTAGGTCTTTCCATAATTCTATAGGTCCACCTGCCTCTGGGCAATGGGGTATCTGGCAGGACCAATGGATACAATCGGCTTCAGTCCATTGGCTTCCTCCTCTCTGCAAAATGAATTCCTTGGTCTACAGCAGTGTCATATGGGATTTCATGACCCTGAGGTATTCAATGAGTCTGCAGATGGTGCTGCTGGCAAAATTATAGCAGGCAGGGAAATCAAATCCAAAACCAGAATACATGACTGTTCCAATTAGGGAAAATTGCCATTCCTTTCCATGAAAGATGGACTACAATGTCGTCTATCAATCACCAGGTGACATTCATAGTTGTTCTGTCACTAAGTCCATTGAGCAAGCACTGGGATGGCCAGGGAAAGAGACTAACTGGTATCCACAAGGAAGTCCTCTTGTCCACCTGGTTATTAAGGTCCTCCCTTTCAGGGTCTTTGGGAACATTTAGCGAATGCTCTCAAGACTTAAGAACGCTTATGATGCTGGGTCCATCCTAGTCCAATCACATGCCTCTTCCCTAAGCTTGCCTTTCACCAATCTTGTCTCTTTCGAGTCCCTGCCCATGTGTCCAAATCATTACTCACTTACCATAGATCATTGTAGAACGTAGGTCTGGAATGATATACACCAAAGTGCTGCTCACTGGGAGGGTTTCCCCATTCTGTCCCTCAGAGATACCTCTAATGGGGCTGTAATAGCACAGCATCCCACTTCCAGCTGGTGCCAGCATATCATGCAGAGCCATTTGTTAACCAGGCTCAGGATGGTTTCTCCTCAATAAGTTGGCCATAGGCAATCCCTATGAGAGCATAAGTGTAAAATGAGAGAGACACGGCACATTACAAGTGTGAACCACCGACTTATGCAACATACTTGTGTTTTCAGGACCTGTTTTGGTCCAGACCCCTTTAGACCATTTTCACTTGATGAAGGAGTATTGTTGGGCATGCTCGATTTAATGGCTAGATGGACCAGATAACATGGCGGGTATCTTGGACAAAACAATTATCTCATGTCTATGGTCAGGTGTTTAGCCTCTGACAGTGCCAAAGGACAAGCCAAGAACTGTTTCTCAAAAGATAAATAGTTATTTGCCAGAAAAGAAATGGCCTTGCTCCAAAAATCAAGGGTCTCTAACTGTGATTCTCCTATTAGGTCTTGCCAAAGACTCCATACAGCATCACAATCAGCCACAGACTCTTCAGGCTCCATTGAATCTAATACATCATAAGAACTTGACTTGAAGTCTTAACTAGCTCTGATCCCATTTGAAGCCAGAAACTTTTTTTTGATCACTCAAGAAATGGCTTGAAGTAGTATATACAATTGTGGTACATGTTGCCTCTAAAATCTAAAGCAGCCCACCAAGTTATGTGCCCCTTTCTTGGTGATCAGGGATGCAAAGGTTAACAACCTATTCTTCAGGGAATAGTCTGAATTTGTCAGGCTCCTATTCTCCCAGAAGCTTAACAGGTTTCCCTGTATTTTCTCAGGCTATTTCACCCACTGCCACTCCATCCCCTGGAATGCAATTTTATTTTAAGATACTTGCCGTTCGATGATCTCTAGGTTCTAACAGGGTGCTATCACCAATGTGCCAGACTAGTGTGATGTCCCTATGGGATGATAAAATGATTAAGGTCCCTGTGAACTAATTTATTAGAGAGTTGGACATGGAGTTGGAGAGTTGACATAGCACTGAGGAAAGATGGAAGGTGCACTGTTGTCCCTGCCATGAGAAATCTGCAATACTTCTGATGTTCTCTAATTATCAGGATAGAGAAGAAAAATATTCTCTGGGTGTCGGTTGCTCATTCATTTGTTCTGGTCATTTGGAATATTGTGGAACTATCATTAGAATCACCACCTGATCAATTATAATAATTTATTTTCTTCAATTTTTTAGATTCATCCATCTTATGCACTGGCCAAACTAGAAGGTTAAATGGAATCACCACCCTTGCATTTTTCTTTGACAATAGCTTTAATCTTTGTGATTCTACTGAAGAAGTGTTACTACTCTGACTTTTTATTTTGTTGTGATTTGGGAACCTACAGTGGCTTTCCCTTGGCCTATCCATGCTCCATGAGTCACAGAGCAAGTGTAGTAAATCTGCAATCCTGAGGTTATCTAGGCTAATAATACACTTAGGACATGAGTAAGTAACAGATAGTACTGTTCTATGCATGAAGCAGACTCAGGTCAACATTCCATTTATCATATGATCCCTAGAATCCTCCACTCGAATTGGTAAATCTCAGAGATAATCTTAATCTTTAGGAATTAGCATTAGTTCAAGGGCTAGTGTTTAATAATTCTTGAAAGATCTAGGATCTTTGCCAGTACTCTATCACCCTGAAATATAGCCACAGATTCCTTTGGTAAAGGACAAAAGAAGCTTTAAGGAATCATATTGTTATTTAATTTATTATTAATTGCAGAATTCAAACTATTCCCTTCAAAATGAAGACGGTTCCTTGAGGGGGTCCATTTCTTTTTTATTCAAAAAACTCTGGTTTACATATTGGCTGAGTGAGGGTCTGAAATTTTTTATTTTCTATTTTTTATTTCTAAAATACACATCTTTTTTGTTATCTGAATCAATATAGGACCTTAGTGGGCTTCCCATCTCTTTTGGCCATTAACCCTTGATCGTTAACCATTCTGATTACCATAAGGCTCTGCTCTCTATAATGGTCACCACACCCAGCCAACCTCTGACCTTTAAGTGCTCCCACATAGCCTCTGTCGCATCAGCATCCTCCCTTTCAACTATGGCAACTCCCACCAGCATGTCTAGCCCACAGAGGACACCCATTGGAGGGGTTTCTCAAAGAGGCTAGCTCTTCTCTCATCAGTGATTTTTTTCCCCCAGGGTCTTAGTGAAGGGTGTCTCTTCTGGGCTCTCTCACAAGTCAGAGTTTGGAGGATACTTCTTTCTTTTGATTTTCTTACATTAAGATATTTCTTTCGGCTTTTCAAACCAGAGCATTGAATCCAGAGTTCAGACAGGCTCATCAACACCAGGAAATTCATCTATATTTAAAATGATATTCCTTCTGAGAACTCATCCCCACATATATTCCCTAGAATTTTGCCAAGAGAAATTAACAAAAGTCTTATAATTCTGTCAGTGAGTAAACTTTCTTCTCCAAGGTTTATCTTTATAATTGGTCCCTAGGAACATGCTGGAATCTGATCTAGTCATAAGCCTGGAGGGACAATGAGGATTGCTGGTTTCCCTTTGCAAGATAATAAATACCCTTGGGCCAGGAGTCTTTAACTAAGGCAGGATAGCCTTGTCTAACAGGAGAGAAGGGCCAGTTGGGCAAACATGGAAGACTCCATAAAGTTTGAAACCCTGAATCATTGAGTCTGTCGTCCTCCTATATGCCTCCATTTTGATTCTCAGTTATCACCCTTTCTGTTTTAAATCCTTAAATTTTACATAAGGACCCTGCAAAGGTTGAGAATTCAACTAATATAATAATTTAGCAATCTACCAGAACAAGCCAGGCATCTGGTTTTAGGTTGTTTCCTTCCTGACTTGATAAGACATAAGATTCCTGAGTTTTGGTCCATGCTTTGAGCTAAGACTCTAGGAATTTCTGTTCACTATTGTCTTTCTTTAAGCTGTGCAGTACCATTAAAAACAGACATCCTGTCCCACAGTCCTTAAATTCCTCCTGCCCTTTCTTCTGTTCCATGGCACCTGCGGCTCAGATCTGTAACATCATGTCCTCAGTGCGTACTTCATTTTAGATGACCACAAGGGACACTTTAATTAGCTGTGTCAGCACAGATACCATGAGCTTCTGGGTCCCACCCCTTAATACTAGCTGTTATTTCCCTGCCTTCAGCCCTAACTAAGGCAGTAACCAATCCCAGATTCCCATGATTCCCTCAAGGTCTCTGCTTGCACTGCAATTATGACACCAATATCTGTACTAATCAAGGTTCTTGTCTGCAACAGAAAGAAACTCTGGTTGGCTTATGCAGAAAATAAATTTATTGAACAGGCATCAGGGGGTTCACAGACTCTGTGTAGAAGCAAGAAGATGAGACAGGAAGCAGAGAGACCCAGACGAGCCCGTGTTGCAGGAATGACAGGCTCGGGAGCTGCTCTGGTGCGGTCACCTCCAGCCTCCCTGTTCCACTGCAATCATCCTCAGTGACCCTGCGCCTTAGGTCGCTCTTTCTGTCGTGTGTGTGTGTGTGTGTGTGCATGCGCGCGTACATGCACACGCACACGCAAGAGAAATCTAGTGAGTTGCTTTCTTTTATGGGTTTTGTAGGGTAATGGAATCAGCACTAAGGTGACCTTCCCCAGCCTGGAGGCCCAGCTCTACCACCTGACTTAACCTATGTGTGTGACCTTGGGCAAATTATTGAAATTATGGGTGGGTCTCAGTTTCATCATCTGGAAAATAGAGACAATACTCATTCTTCTAGCCTTACTGAGGTTTATGCAGCCATAGCATCCTTTCTTTCATGGACCAGACTTAACTCAATGCGTAAGGAGATATTTATTGATGAATTAGACCATTAACATCTGTTTCTCCAGTAGACCATAAGCTCTGTGAGGTCAAAGATCCACCTATCTGCTCAGTGCTCTTTCCTCAATACCCAGGAAATATACTATGAGCTCAACAAATATTTGTTGAATGAAAGAATGAATAAACTAAGACATTAGGAAGGGCTCTGTAAGCTGTCAAGGGCTGTGCACATGTAAGTGCTGGGGCTTTGGAACCAGAGACACCTCAATTCCATTCCAGTGTCTTAGTATGTCAGGGTCTAACTCAGTAACTTAAGTGTGAGCCTTGGTTTCTGAGTCTGTAAAAAGGCTCCACTGTCTCCTACAAGGCTGTGCTGAGACTTCCATGAGAGAATGTGTGAGGGACCCAGACTTCAACAGAGCTGGCATGGTGGGCAGCCCGGAGTCTGGGTTCTGACCCCAGCTCTGTCCTATCGTCTCCAAGCAAAGAGGACATGGCCAGTAATCATGAGGTCCCTTCCAGTACAGACACTTGGGGTCTCTCAGATGCTGCCACCAAGTATGTTTTTAAAAATGAAGTGTATATTAATGTGCAATGACAATGACAGCAAAGCCTGAAATCAAACTCCTAGCCTCACACCAAACAGCCACAAAGCAAGGTCTGTGACCGGCACAGAAGCTGGGGCAGATGGGGCCCCTGACAGCCTCATGACCCTGGGCCTTTCCTCTCTCTGGGCCTCAGTTTCACCACCTGTAAAATCGAGACTGTTTGAGGATTAAATAAGACACATAAAGCATTGTATGTATAGTGTATACTTAGTAAATATTAACTACTGCTATTATTATTATTGTTATTATATTCCCTGAATTATGTATATTCAGACAAACTGAACGAGCTTTTAAGGCGGTGAATATGCCATTGTCCTCTCTCTGTCTGGCTCTGCCTGAAATGCACTTTCCCTTTCTCTCTCCCCTGATTCTTGTGTGTTCAATACCCTCTCATCCTTCTGGATGCAACTCAGTGAAAGCTGCCCAATATCCCCTCTGAGCCCCGACTGTCACCTGCTTACCAGTCTTAACACTGGCCAGCTGTATTCCAACTGTCTGGGAGCTGTCTGCCCTGTTCTACCTTCCAACTATTTGGGGACTTACTCCAGGGCTGAACTTGTGCCTTCTTGTCTGTAACCTCAGGGCTCAATCAAGAATCAGCACACAGTGGGTGCTTAGGAAATGAATGAATGAATAAATGAATAGATATTTGTTTTCAAAACCATGAACCTGATCTGTCTTTGTTCGGGGACAGAGTCTGAAGAAAAGACTTAAACCTGCAAAAAGATGCACTGAAATTAGACCCAAACAGAAATTTCCCCACTGTGTTATTTGCTAACCCCAGCAAGAGTGGGACACAGGGGAAAGGTATGCTTTTCTTTTTCCTAGAGAGACCTGACGGCTAGGTGGTAGGGGAAGCGAGACACTCGGCAAAGCATACCTCCATGGGCAGCGAGCTCGTTACCTGTGGGGCCGGCCCCCTCTGTTATCACCTCCTGCAGCAACTGGGGTCCACTCAGTTCTCCTGTCTCTGATCCCCACCCCTCACATCTCCCACTTCCCCTGTTTCAGGAGGTTGCGACTTCACAGAGTTGGCAGTCAGGAGGCATGCCACCTCTCACAACAGAGAAAGAGATTCGTAACGGCGGTTGTCTACTAACAAACAGGCTAATTTAATAGGTAATAAACTCCTTGACAATAGGAATATGCACAGAATTGACAGAGGTTTTTCTTTATAATAAAACTTCACTTATGGGAGAACTCAGGTGAACCTCCTCCCTTGTCCATTTGAGCTAGGTGTTAAAACCATTTTTTCAGGTAAAAGCCGAAGGAAGGGTATTTCGTGCAGAAAGAATGACATATGCAAAAGCATAGAGACAGGAAACATCCAACATATTTGGGGAAAAAAGCAAATTATCTTGACTTTTAAGGCCAGAACATGGGACACTAATATTTGTGGAGCACAGATAAGTGCCAGACCAATGGGTTAGAAGCTGGAGAGACTGAAAACAAGACACACAGTCCCTACTCTCATGGAATGTGTGATCTAGCAGGGAAGACAGATAAGAAACAGATAAAGAAGTGAGGGCAATCATTTCAGATAGTTCTGCATGCTATGAAGAATAAACTGGGTGACACGATGGATAATGACTGGAGGTGGGGTAGGCAGGGAAAGCCTCTCTGAGGAAATGCGCGAGCCGAGATCTGAAAGAGGCAAAGAAACCAGTCGTGCAAAGAGCAGGGCGAAGAGGGCTTTGGGTAGAGGGAAGGGCAAGCGAAAGAGCCCTGAGGCAGGAATGAACTTGGAATTCTGGGGAAACAAAACAGAGGGCAGTGTGGCTGAAGCATAGGGAGAAAGGGGGAAGAGTACCTCACACCTGGCAGGTCTCACCTGCCCCAGTCTCTCCCCTCTGTTTGGACACCAGGCCTCCTGAGCAGGCTGAGTGTTCAGGGGGAGACCTCATTCCCTGCTCCCCAGTCTTCACTGCTTCCAGGATCCTGGTTCTTTCTGGCAGCCAGCTGCAGCCCATCTCAGCCTTCGCTCTGCAAACGCAGCCAGCTGCATGCTGCACTTGCACCCCAGCCTTTCAGCCCATCCCTAGCCAAGATCCCAGCACCCACCCCAACCTCAACCCAGTAGCCTGGGTTCTAACCCTGGCCCAAAGGGGCTCCAGTCACCAAGCCTGATGGCGCTTTAGACCCAAACCATCCAAGAAGCCAGCTCTGGGGACAGTGTGCAGGGCAGGGGCGGCACAGGGCAGGAGATGGCAGAGCCAGACACAAGATCCCAGACTAGATAGAGCTGCAGGGAATGGAGAGGGGGTCTGGGCTCGGCGTTCCTGAGCAGTGATGCCATCTTCCCAGCAATGGAGGGCGGCAGGCAGGAGCCTCCGATTCCCCCAGAGGACTCATCCTTGCTGCTATCTGATGAGGGAGCTGTCGGTTACAGGAAGGCAAGACTACTAACAGGGCAGCTCCAGGCAGCAGGAAATTAACCCACCATGCCAGAGGCAGGAGGCACTGGGTGGGGTGGGTAATTAAGGGGCCCTGCAATTAAGGCGCCTTAAGTTGGGCCAGAGTTCTCAGGGAAGGGACCTCTGATCCTACTCAGTCGGAGCACCAGATGACTTTGGGAGGGAGAACGGGTCCCTGCTCCCCATCCTTCCTTCTCTTTATGCTCCTGCCTCCTCCTGGGCTCCATCCCCTACTCTCTGTCCAGCCACACGTGTGATTCGCAGGCTCTGCTCATTCCCACCTGTACTCATGCTGAGCTTCCCACGTGCAATGCCTTTCCTACTCCACCTCACTCAATCCTGCCCTTCCCTCGGGCCCTGCACAGGCCCTATCTCCTCCAAGAAGTCTTCCTGGACCAGTTTTTTGACCTCTCATAACACAGCTCCTTCATGTTATACTGAAAAATAGACTCAGAAAGGGCAACAATTTGCCCAGGATCACACAGCAGAACCAAGACCAGAACTTAAGACTCTTGAATCTCAGACTAAGTTTCTTTCCACCTCACTGTGAGCTCATTAACTAACAATCAGCCTGAGCATCATCATGTATAAAACTAAGAACACAGACCAAGAGCCACAGAAGGTTCAAGGATCCTTGATCTCATTCATCTAGCATCTACTTCATTCTGGATTCTGTGCTAGGGACTAGGGCTGCTGTGGCAAGCAAACACAGACATGGCTCTGCCCCTAGGGAGCCCTCCACCAGATCGTCCAGAACTCTATTTAATGATAAACCTATAAAAAGGCCAAAAGAAGAGGCCCCAGGCTGACGGGAGCCTGCGGCAAAGGCATTTAACCTGGCCCAGGGACCAGGACAGCCTCTGTGGAGATGCATGTCTGGGCTGCAATCTGGAGAGTGGAAAAGCAGCAAGTAGGCGATGAGAACATTATGAATGGGAAATGGCATGTGCAAAGCCCAGCAGAGTAAGTCCAGGATGGCTGGAGCTCAGCGTGAGGGAAGGTGGCCTGAGATCCAGCAGGAAGGTCAAAAAGCCCAGACGATGCAGGGCCTCTGGCTAAGGCATTTGATCTTTAGCCTAAAAGCACCAGGCAGCCACTGCAGGATTTTCAGCAAGGGAACAGTGTGTGTGTCTGGTAAATGTCACTGGCTGCCGTCTGAGGTAATGGTTGGGAGGGAGTCAATGAATGTGGTACAGGAGGCACCTGTACCAGTCCAGGTGATGGTGGTATGGACCAGCGTAGTGCCAGCAGGTAATCAGAGAAGGAGTGTGTAAGGACGAAAGCCCTGGGGCAGGGCCAGGGCAGGGAGACAGGCTGGGGAAGGGAGTCAAGGAAGCCCCCTATAGAGCTCTGGCTTGCGCAATGCGGTGGGAGGGGGCAGCCACGGAGAGGAGAGGGAGGAGATGCTTTTGAGAGACAGTAGCTCAGAGGAGCTGGAGACGCAGAGGTGAGGGGCAGCGAGATGCAACCCGACTGAGCGGTGGGTACGGACATGGGCACTTACTGTGACCTGCGCCTTCTCTGTAGCTCCTTTAAGAGGTCATTTCTCCCACTTTCCAGAAGAGAAAATTGAGGCTCAGATAGGGAAACAGTTTTCCCAGAGTTCCATGGTAAGGACATGGTAGAACCATGACTGGAACCAGATCTGCCTTCCCTGAGTTTTCCCCACCTCGAGCTGCCTTGAGGAAGCCCGCATGGCTTGAGCCCGGCCCAGAGGAGAAAGCATGGCCACCCACATATGCATCTAGGGCTGCAGGGAGCTTGTTAGCGTAGGAGGGGTACATGGTGGGAACCGCCCCCTTCAGGGTTGCCCCTGCAGAGAGGAAGAGGAGGCAGCCTGGAGACGAGCAGGGACTCCACTGCTCAGTCAGGGCCACTGACCTCATGGCCCTCTGTGCACTGCACAAACGAGTACCGATGCCGGCTTTGCGCCAAGCTCTCTGCCGGGCCCTTCACCCAAGAAGCAGTTCTACTGCCCTCGCTTTACAGCTGAGGAAAAAGAGACCCAGAGAGGGGACAGTCACAAGGTGAGTTACTGGCAGGGTGCAGAAAGTACCCAGAATGTCCGACTCCAACTTTCCAGCTTGGCCTGTCCAAGAGCGGGAGGGGTTCAGTCAGCAGTTGGTGGAGGTGGCCAGGAAGAGGCCCTGGCCTCCCTTCCTTCCAATCCCCACACCCCCTCTGTGGGCCCTGGGCCTCTGGGGTGCAGGCCCGAAGGGAGGATAGGGAGGTGGGTCAGCTAGGAAGCTTCTGAGAGTCTTCGGGCAACCTGAGTGTACACATTAGCATCTCTTCACCCTTTTTTTACCTGCCCCCCAAGGCCCCGGGAAGTGGAAGGGAGGAGGCTAACGGAAACCTCCCCTCCTCAACCAGGCTGTCTACTCAGCTCTCTTTCTGTCAGCCTCCGGCCAATGCTGGACCTTCTGGTTTCTTTTTTCAGAAGAGACCTGGACACCAGGCCTGAGACCAAGCTGTGGCAGTGCCGTCAGGTAGGGAGAGGACGGGGGTCCTGTGGTCCATGGACCCAGCTGGGCCCAGCCTGGAGAAGCCAAGCCCAGGAGAAGGGCAACACTGTCCTGAGAATTTTTGGATTTGGGGGTACAAGGGGAAGGTCCGGCTGTGCCAAAGCAGCTGCTGCTCTGCAGACCCTAAGGGATGGTGAGGGGGGCAGGGCTTGGAGGGGCAAATTGGGTGGTGGTGGTGCTAGGGGCAGAGATAAAACAGAAGTGGTCCTGGCCAGCAGGGGGCGCTGGCGCAATAGAAATCCAGCCAGGCAGCCAGCGGGGAGCCTGCCCACCCTGAAATGCGTCTGGAGGTTACCAAGGCTGTAACAGGACACTGGAGCAGGGAAGAAAAGGCATCTGCTCATCAGACCTGATTGTCGGGACACGACCTGGCATAAGGGACTCAGGATTTTGTCATGAATGAGAGCACAGGCTTCAGCAACCATAGACAGACTTGAGTTGAAATCCTTATTGTTGCTCTATATGTCCCAGGCAAGTCTTCTCCCCTCTGATTTTCAGAGTTCACCTCTAAAAAATGAAGATGCTCACAGCTCTTTCTCAATGGAGTTGTTGTAGGGCCTAAATGAGAGAATGCAGGAGAGACATGGCACCTGGCATGCGGTGAGTGCTCAGTAAATGGACAAAGTCTTTTGAAGGGAAAAAGAAGTCATTCAGACATCGGGACCAGTTTGGTGGATGTCCACATCCCCAGCCATGGGAGGCCTAACATCTTGGGTAATAATCCTGGCTCTGTGGCAGACAGGATGACCTTGGACAAGTCTCATACCAAGCCTCACATTCCCCCTCCTAAAAATAGGGGTAAGACATAGGGCATCCTCTGCCCCTCTTTGCTTCTTACCTCTCTCTACCTGCTCCAACCCAGAGACCCATGCCTAGGCTTCCCTCTCCAGGAAGCCCCAGGATCAGCCCCCACAAATGGGGCAGGATGCCTTTGTGCTGAAGGGTATTCCAACTTCTCTAAACCATGGATCCATCCAGGGCTGGGGCTGCACGAGCCCAGCTGAGATGCCTTCTTGATGCACTGGTTTCTCCCTGAGGATTTCCTGCCAGCCCTGGGAGCAGATGCCCCAGGTATGAAGGTTCTGCAACTAGGGGCACAAGAGACCCAGAAGCAGGATCTGGGGAGGAAAGGGTGGGGCTGGGGCTGCCCTGGCTGCTCTGGGTTCCTGCCTTAGCCTCTGGCCCTTCTGGGTTCCCCTGGCCATAGGATATCGGAGGCCCAGCCTGACTTGGAAGGGGCCCCCTGGTCTGGGACGCCCAAATTATAATTAAATGCCTTGGTCAAGCCATCAAATAAATTGCATTGCCTTCACATGAACTTGGACGCCTGCCAGCTAAAATGCCATGCCCACAGCCCACCTTCCCCAGCCTGCATGGAAGATCCTGTGAAAGAAACTTCTATCAAAAAGGGTTCTGCACTTTGGAGAAGACGTGTGTGGCGAGAACTGCCAAGATCCCCCACTACCAAGCCTGAGGTAGGATGGCACGTGCTGCGGAAAGGTCTGGAGAGCCTGGTACCTCATGTTTAACTGAGACGTCCAGGTTCCTCAGAGAAGAGCAGCATTAGGGAATTAAATGTCCGCCTGGCAGGATCCGACAGAGGAGAGAACCTGTACCATCACCAGAATTTTGGCTCACTTGGTTCTCCTTTACACCCGGAAGCAGTTTTAGGTGCACAAAATGAAGGTTGGACTCTCTCTCCCCTCTTCCCCTCTCCCCCCCCCTCCACCCACCTTTCTCCCTCCCTCCTTCCCTCCTTCTTTCCCACTCTCTCTCTTTGTATTTCCTCCCACGCACACACACACCATAACATTAATACTTGTTAAATAAATTTGAAAAATACAACAAAAAAGCACCAAAAAAAAAGCAAAACCACACAGCCCTGTCTCACCACACGCACTTTCAGCACTCTGGTAAATCCCTTTTGTCCTTGGCTTCCCCCCACTTTGGAACATGCTCTGTTTTCTCCGCGGTACACTTAAGACTTGGCGAGCATCTCCCTTTCGCTCTGAGCCCTTTCCCTGCCCGGCTGCTTCCTGGTTCACAGTCTTAAGGTCGTTTCCATTTTCTGCTGCGATGAAATACCGGTGTGCCAGCAGCTTTTCCCAAATTCTGAAATGTCTCCTTAGAAGTGGGTGGCACATCAAATACAGAAGCTTGTCGAGGGCTCTCCAACCAAAGACCCCCTTAAAGAGTGAGTCATTGTGCATGTGAGGGCCGGAGATAAGCACCCCATGTTCTTTGTCCTCCAAACAATCAGAGGATTCACAGGGGAGACTTTCCCTTCCGCTCAAGGCCTGCAAGGATGGGGGTGTCTCCTCAATGGCCCTGGAAAGAGGACTGGGCTCCTGAGGAGGCAGAGGTTCATATTTGCCTCATCTATGAAGAAGCAGCTGATGGGCTGGAGATTTCTTGCTGGGGCTCACAGTCCGACATGGGGGTGTTGTGCTGTCAGTGACTAGCTGTGTGATTTGGGGCCAGTTACTTAACCTCTCTGAGCCTGTTTCCTCGTCTGGAGAATGGTGATGATCTTAGCACTTAATTTCCTTGGGCGAGTGTAATCATTAAGTGAAATGATGTTCGTAATGCCCTCAGCCCAGTGTTGGCTACAGCACTGTAAGCAGCTGACACATCAGAACCGCTGTGATGGCTACTTTAGCTGCATGTCTCACTCGGTCCAAAAGGGTTTCTCCAACTTCTCTGAGTCTTCTTTTCCTCACAAGTAAATGGGCCTAAGAACGATTCCTGCCTCCCAGAGTTGCCAGGAAGCAAATGAGTCTACCAAGGCAAGAAACAACACCTTGTAAACTGCAGCAGGCTTTGCGATAATTTGCTTTTCACGTTGTTGCCATCTTCACATCGGGGAACTCACTACCTTTGGATTCGGGCTCAGGGACACATCCAGTCTACCACCCAGTCCTGCCTAAGCCTCCTCCCAGACTCCCAGAATCTATCCCTCTCTCGTCTCCGCCATCCCACCTGAATCCAGGCCACCATCATCTCCTCTCTGAGTGTCTGCCAAGTCCTTGTCACCAGTTTCTCTGCCCTGCACACTGGTCCAGCAGTGCGCGCACACACGCACATGCACACACACACACCATCAACTGTCAAGAGGATCTTTCCAGAACTCAGATCTGACCTGGTCATCCCCACTGCCGGCCACCGGGACTTGCCTGCTCACCTCACTGAGACCCGAGGAGCAGAGTAGTTTAAAACACAAGCTTGAGATCAGCCAGATTGAGGTCTGAAACCTGGGTGGGCCATTTCGTGACTTCGTGCTCTTGGACATGTCATGCCATCTCTCTGAGCTCTTTCCTCGCCTGGGAAACAAGGTTGCTAAGGGCCTTTATCATGAAGGACTAATGAGGCACTGGAGGGAGGCCACTGCAAGGTGCCTGGCTTGCAGTGGCCATACCACACAGCGCTAACTCCCACCTGCCTCTCAGTGTGGATGGCCCACGCCCTCCTGACCCTACAGCTGGCCCTGTAGGCTCCAACCACCCTGCTACTACCCTACTCTACACCTCTCTGTTCTCTGGCCTGTCTCTACCAGTGACCCTGGGACACATGTGAATTATGTTTGATGAATGAATGAAGTATAAATTCCTGTAGGTGGACATAGTCAAGTGGAGAAGAGCGTGCCCGCCCGCGCGCGCGCGCACACACACACACACACACACACACACACTGCACCCTCTTTGTCACCTGAGGCCCAGAGGGGTTAAGAATCACAAAGGAGCCTCGAGGTTGGTCCATCTTCACTCAGGAATTTCATCCCCTTGCCACAGCCCTACTCAGCCTGAGCCTGCGAGGAAAGGTCAGGACCTGTTTTCTGAGGCTCTGGTTTGGTGCGCATCCCGCGCGATCGTTCAGCACCTGAGCGTAAGACACTCGGGCCTGCAGGGGCCAGCCTATGGGGCCCCGCTAGGCAAGACGGCCTAAAGTGGGGGGCGGAGCTGTAGGCTGCCAGCTGGCCAGTGCCTGGGCCTGGCAGTGCCGCCAAACACCCACTTACACCAGCCGGTAGTCTCCAGGGCCTGCCCACGAGCTAGCGAGCATGCTCGGCCCAGGCTGCCCTGGGGTGTCCTGCCTGGAAGAGGAAGACTCTGGGAGGGTGGCCTGGGAGGGAGGGGAGGGAAGGAGCAGGGCCCCACGCCACCTCCCCATCCCCCGCAAGGTGAGGCCGCCAGACTGGAGGCCAGGAACACCTCAACTCACAGTGTGGCCTGGGACAAGATGCAGCATTTTCAGGGCCTCAGGTACCTCTTCTGCACAATCGAGGTGGGGTCTCACAGCTCCCTGCTCTAACCACGGAACTTTGGGGATTCTGGTCCCTGCGAGGGGCGGTGTGTAGAGGGATGTGGCCACAAGAGGGCGCCGGAGCTCCACCCCGCAGGGAGCCAAGGCCTAACACCTCCAGGTGGGGCTCCTGTGCCCGCTGGTACCCTCCAGCACCTGTGCCAGCAGGGCCGGAAACGTGCCCGCAGGCGAGGTAAGCGCTCCTAAGACCCCTCATCTGAATTCTTCCTTGCTGAGGCTCACTGTACCATCAGCTCTCTCCGGGACTATTAAGACTCAGACCTCTCCCCCACTCAAGTCCTTCCATCACCCTAGGAGCTCCCAGCACCCCAATGACCCATCCAACCCCTGCCTCTTGGTTCTGGGTTCCCTCTCCCTCCTCTGCTTCTCCAAGCCATTTCACCCTAGGCATTTCACCCCTCCTGATATTTCCTCCAGCCCAGATTTGACCTTTCTCTTCAAGACCCACCCTCCTTCCCGCTTGAGCCAGCTTCACTCTCCTGACCCCCGCACTTTGACTTCATTTCACCCCGCTTTTCTTCCTCCTGGGTTCCCTCACTGTCTAACCTGGACCCCAAGGGGCCTTTCTGCATCCATTGTCTTGGGCACCCCCCCCCCCCAGCCTTCAAAAGCCCATGTCGTTCTCTAAAGACCCAGCTTAGAACAGACCAGCAGCCTCCTCAGGGGAGCACTGTGTCCCTGCGTGCTGGGCTCCGCCCTCTCCTGCCTTGTCTCTCCTCCCTTCTTCACTTTCTCCTTCCCTTCCGTCTGCAAACATGCCTACCTCTTGGTAGCCCCACACACGACTCCAGCTGGGCCTTGTCTTTCTTCTCCCCTTCCTGGCGGCATTTCTGGAGGCCTTACCTGTACGCCCCGTCTCTGCCTCCTCAACCCACTGCAGTCCACCCCAAGTCCACCCGAACTATTCTTGCTGAGTCACTCATGACATCATTGCTACATCCAGCGAGTGTGTTTCAGTTCTTACTCCATCCTAGTGGCAGGCACCGATGCTCTGCTGGCCACTGTCCTTCCTCCCTGTCCCCTTCTCGGCTCTGTGACTCCACTCCATGGCGGGCGTCTCCTGGCTCCTCCTCAGTCCCCTCCCAGGCACTCGTCCGTCCTCCCCCTCACCACCACCACCTATCCGTTTCTGCAAACGACAGGGCTCTTTCTTAGCCCTGCTCGTTCAGGCTGCACTCTCTTCCTAGGCAGCAATGCTCCCAAACTCACCATCGCCAGGTTCCACGCCCAGGTGTTCAAGTCCCTCCTGAATGTCAATTGACTCTACCCATATATTCATTAAATTCCTACACAACAACCTCATAGAGGTAGTTGCTATTATTATCCTCATTTTCCAGGTGAGGAACTGAGGCACAGAGAGGTTAACTGAGTTGTTCAGGGTAGAACAGCTGATAAGCCTCCAAGCCAAACTGTCCCTCCTAGATATCCCACAAGAACCTCAGACTCACCACAACCAAAACGGGCTCATCGGATCTGCTCTGAGCTACTTGTTCCTGGCCAAGCTGGCCTTTGGCTCAGACATTTAGTAGAGGCTGGACCTTGGCAATTTCATTTAATGCCTGTGAAGTGCTTAGCACAGAGCTCAACGCACAGTCAGCAGCCAATAAAGTCCAGCTGCTCTTGTCACCACAGCCCGTTCTGAACCTCATCTCTGAGATGGGGTTGTTGGGGAACATCCAAGCCCAGGGCCTGGCCACATGGGGGAGTGCAACGGCCTTGCCACTCGCTCAGCGTCCTGGCCTTTTTGCACTTAATCAATCGGAGTAGCATCGATTTATAACCCTGCGTGTTTGGCATAAATGCACTATTTTTCAAAAGCCAAAATAAAACTCCAAGAAGCTGTAAAAACCCAGGAAGGTTCCCTGCAGGGTCAATTAGGGTGAATTAGGACCTACAGATGCGAGTCTCCCCAACCACATAATGGCAACTTGGGTGGGTGCACTTCAGAATGCTAATGAAGGTGTCTGATGAGGGAGAAGAGCCAACCGGCCCTCCCGTGTAGGGTGAGCGGGGGCAGGATCTCTGCCACCCTGGGCTGTGTGATTTGGGGGCAAGCCCAGGCCCCACTCTGAGCTGCAATTGCTTCACACATAGATAAGGTTATTATGCATTCATTACTCAGGAGGGGTAAGTTCTGGGTGGGGACTTAAAATGACGTGCACAGCCCGTTTTGTCCCTTGTGCATAGATCTTGGGATTTATAATAGTAATTACACAAAAAGATCTGCCAATTTAAAGTTAAATTCACCAATATTTGCTGTGTGTCTCCTTAAGGCCGAGTCATTCTCCACCTCAACTGAAGCAGGAGAGCGTGTGGGAGGCCGGATGCACCCCAAGGCTCTGTCCCTTTTACTAATCACCCCTACAAATGGTTACCACTTCCCCGGTCAGCGGAAGAGGGGCCTAGGGCCTGACTCCCAAACCCAGGAGCTTAACTTTTATACATGCATGGGGCCCGGGCCCCAGCCTCGCCCACCTCCCTACTTGATGACGTTGCACACCTGCCCACGGCCCTGCCCTGTGCCCCCAGTGCCCTACCACTTGGCAAAAAAAAAACAAAAACAAAAAAAAAAAAAACAAAAAAAAAACACACATAGATCTTGGAGCCCCAAATTCCAGCTGGGCAACGAGAAACAAACCTGTACTCTCTCTCTAAGCCTCAGTTTCCTTATCTGTAAAATGGGGATGATGGCGGTAGCTGCTTCTGACAGTTAAGATGACTTGTGCAAAACATATGCACAGTGCCTGGCACAGGTTAAGTGCTCAACCAACAATGGATGGTTTAAAGATCTTCACAATCTATTCATGAGACAGGGTCTGTTACCCACTTTTGCAGATAACTAAACTGAGACTCGGAGAGGTTTAGCAACTTGTCCAAGGTCACGTACCTCAGGAGCTGTGGGGGTAGGAGGAAAGGTGTGTGGGGAACCGGAACTGGGGCTCAAACCAGATCTGTTTGTCTCCTATGAGGTCAGGATGGAAGGGGAGTGGGTCAGGCCAGAGCTCCCGGTGCAGGAGAAGGAATCAGAATCATGAGGGTTAGTGAGAGAAAGGAGGAGAGGAAAGGTGAGGGAGAGTGCCAGAGGGCACAGAGGTGAGGCCAGATGCAGGCAACTCCCTTACGCAGAGGGCCAGGGCCACAGGGTCAGTGGCCAAGGTGCCTGGGCTGGTAGGGGTTGCACCCTCATGTGACAGTGCTGGGCAGAGCATCCCACCGCTAGCGCCAGAGCCAGGGTTCTGCCCCCTCCCAGGAGCTCCATTCTGGGCTGCAGACACAGGAGGTGGGCATGAACCCTGAGCAGCCACCAGTCTGATAGCCTCCAACCAACCTCGGAGACCTGGGGCACCTGCAGGGTAGGTGGGGCCCACCCACAGCTGCCAGGCCCCAACCATTTCTCCCTGAGGCCCCTGACAGCTGGGAATTCCTGCAGCATGACCAAGTCAGCCTTGCAGGGCTGGGAACCTGGCCCAGCAGCCCAGACGTCCTGGTTAGAGCTCGAGCTGTGAGCGGGCTGTGAGGCCAGGGCAAGCAACTTCCCTCTCTGGGACTTGGCCTCTCTAGGTCAAAGGAGTGGCGAGCCACAGCCGAAAGGACTTTTCCAGCCCAGAGAATCTCGGGATCTGGAAACACAGAAACCAAGGGTTGGAAAGAACCTCTGGCTATGATTTCCTAATACTAGTCTGAGGCCTGACAAAGTCAGGGTCACCTGGAAAATCTGTGAACGTGGAGGTATGGGGGCTCCCTTCCACCCACAGCATATCAGGAGATGGGGGCCTGGGCAGCTATAAATTTAACAAGTATCCTAGATCCATCCCCTCAGTGGGCTTCTTGACGCTTCTGACTCCTGGGTGGGGAGAGTTCCAGAGACAGGCTACCCAGGGATCCCCGAGTCTCCCAAAACATTTGCGCTTCATCCCATGAGTCTCTTCATACCCCCTGCTTAGAGCTGGGTTCCAGCATCCGCTCCCATCAGCAGCTCCTCCACAGAATTCTCCCCCCGCTTCTCTCTGTCCAGGTCTCCTCCATCCAGGAGAGGCCACAGCTACGGGCCCTTCTAACCTTCTCTGCCACCCGGGGCGGGAGACTGCTTTTTGTTTTCTTTTTCTCCCCAAATTTGCAAAAAGCACCTGATTTTAGGTGAACAGCTCAATGCACTTCTCCTTATGTGTATGCCGAGTAACTACCACCCTACTAAGCTCTAGAACATTCCCCTCGCCCCAGAGAGCTCCCAGGCCAGACTCCCAGCCCCCGCATCTCCCTCCCTCATTCTGCTGACCTCTAGGAACACGATGAGATGTGAGACACCTCTTTCTAAGGTGATCTTTCGTGCCCATAAAGCTGAACTGCAAGCTGTACGAGGATGGTGATGGACTGTCCTAGTCCCTGGCAGGTGGTGTCTGGCACAGAGCTGGTGCTTGGAAAAGTTGTGGGAGGGATGACAAGAAGGCTGGAGGTTGCACCCTAAATCCAGGGGCTGCCATGATAAGACCCAGGCCCCTTGGCCGGCCATTTGGGGCTTCCTCCAGTGTCTACCACCCTTCCCAAGCCTCCCCCGCCTCCATCAGGCCTGACCTGCGAGACACCCCGACACATGGGCACAAGGACACAGACACACCCACCTGCCCCTCCATGCCTGCGTCCGCGTCCAGACATCTCTCTCCTGCCAGCCCCCATCCCCCAGTGCTTTTGCACAAGCTCTTGCCTCCTGGAATGCTGGGATTGCAAATGCACGGGATGCCAGGACCTACCACTTCCTCCACAGTGCCCCCAGGCCCTACCCATGGTGGCCTCACTCTGGAAGACTGCCTGTCCCAGCACTGCCTCAGCTGGCACGGTGACCTGGAGCCACCACACTGTGCTGAGTATGGCCAGTCAGCACTCCCCAACACCCACATGCTCACACATGTCACCTTGGGTCAGTCACTGTCCCTCTCTGGGCCTCGGTTTCGCCATTTGTAAAATGGCATCGTCGGTCTAGGTGGATTCTATGGGTTCCTTTGATTCTAACTTCTTCTGCAGGTCACTGCTCATAGCAGGTTCAAATAAATATTTTTTAGATAGGCCCAAAGAATGAGTCATCACTGATGGTGGCATCGTAGGCATCTGCTGCAGGTAATTTAGAGGCAGAAACCCAAGTGCGGTGGTCAAGTCAGACTATCTGGAACCCTGGGCCTCAACTTTCTCATCTGTGGGGTGGAGATAATAATAGGACAGGGTGAGAATAAAATGAGAGTGCATAGGAGCAGTCTGAAGATCGGCCTGGCACATACCAAGTGCTCAACCGAGCTCAGCGAGGCCCTAAAGCCGACGCCAGGGACAAGCGGGTGGAGAAGTGTGGCCGCAATGTCTACCTGGTGCCACCAGAGGGCGCTGTGATGCAGCCAAAGCAGCCCAGATGCACCAAAGCCTCCCTGACTCATCCTGCAAGCAACACCATTCCTGACAGGAGGATATGCCAGCCAGAGGCCCACCAGCTGGGAGGGGAGGGCGGAGGCCTGGACACCTGTGCAGCTCTTTCTCCAGAAGACGCCCCACACCACCTTGGCTTGATATTCTTCCTTTTCTATCATTGCGACCAACCGCACCCTAAAGGGCCCATAGACCACTAGGGCCATTAGACCCATCTAATAGATGGGGAAACTGAGGCCCCAGAGAGGGAGAGGTCAGCTCCAGGTCATGAGGTGAATTCTGGCCCCACTGCTCAGACTGACCTCCCTGCACACCTCACTAAACAGTCACAGCATGAGCCCCCAACAAAGGCTGGAGAACCGGCATTCATGCCTACCTCCGACACTCCTTGGCCAGGGGGAGAGAGGATGGGCGGGGGGGGCACAGGGCTAGCACATCTGACAGTGCGGTGGCCTCAAGGACAGCAGGCTGCAGAGCATGCTGGGAGTACACAGAGAAAGACAAAAATGGGGGGAAATGGCGGGGGGCGGAGGCATAGAAGAAAGATGGGAGAGACATTTGAAAGAAATGGGAGAGTGCGTATGGGATAAAAAGAAAGAGACAGAGACATGGTAAGGAGAGAGAGAAATGAGGGAGAATTGGGGGAGGGAGTCGGGGAAGCGGGGAGGGAAAGAGAGAGAGAGAAGGATGGAGAAGGAGAAGGGAGCCAGCGCCCAAAAGGCAGAGAGAGTGATGCAGGGAAAGAGAGGTGGAAATAAGGGCGAGAGACAGAGATAGGAAACAGGCACAGAAAGAGAGCGCTGAGGGGCAGGGAAACGGAGAGCCCATCCTCCCCCTGAAGCAGCTCCGCCCGGACTGGAGGAAGGAGAGCCCTCATTTCCCCCTCCTGAGTGCTCAGAAGAAACTTTTGCCTTTATTCCTCTGTCCCACCCCCCACCCCATCAGGACTTGCCAGCCAGACGCCTCCTCTTGGGGGTAGTGGTTGAGCCAGGCTCCCTGGGGGCACCTAAGGCAGACAGCCAGGGGCCCTGGGGCCATGTTGCTAGGAGAAAAGGCCCAGGGCCCCAGCCTATCTCCAGAGCCTCTCCAAGGGCGGGGCTTGGCACTCACCTGGGGGCTCACCTGGGGCCTGGGGCCCCCCAGATCCTGCCCCACGCCCCCCTGCAGACCTCTGCCCAACATCCTGTGGACCCCTGTGCAGCACTGAGGCAGTGGAGGCAGAGGGAATTCACACTCGGTGAGCTCCTGCTGTCCACCTAGCCTCACCAGCTCCTGTCCCAGGCCATGGGGCCCGGGGTACTCATGAGAAACGCTGAACTCCTAGGCTTGGGTTCAGGCAGCAGAGAGGCATGTTCAAATTTCAGCCTGCCTTTCCTCTGCTGTGTGTGCTTAAGTGAGTCACTTTCCCCCTCTGAGCCTCAGTGCCTCGACTTTAAACAAGGATAATAATAATATCCATTTCATAGTCAGCCAGAAGAGGCATAAAGTGGGTACAGAGTGGGGGATAGGAGGCAGGCTTCAAGCTCTGTCCCTGAGCCTACAGGGGCTGTCACTGGGAGCACCTCCCTGCACCTCCCCAGTGGGCCCTGCCCTGGCCCCCCTCTGAGGCTGTTGCATAGGTGCAAATCTAATTGACAGCAGCCTCTGGGGAAGGGCTACCCTGACTCCTTCCTCAGGCACTCAGACGGACACCATGAGGCACCAACCCAGGGCACTGGTGAAGCCATGCTCGTGTTTCTAAGTCCTGCTTTGGGCCTCAGGTAAGAGCAACTTACCTCCCAATCCCTGTTCTAAGCACCTTAGCAAACCCACTGAACCCTCACAAGGGCCCACATGCAGGTGTGACCATCATCCCCATTTACAGATGAAGAGACAGGGGCAGAAAGCTGTGCCTTTGCCCAGGTTCCCACAACCAGGTATGCGGGAGCTGGTGCTGGACCCAGGCAGGCAGCTTCCAGAGCCCCAGCGTCTGTAAAACCAGAGACTCCCCAGGGAAGAATGAAGGCAGAGGGTCCGGGCTCCATCAGGGGCCTGGTGTGGGCCAGGCGGGTGAGGCAGCCTTGAAGGCAGCATGAGAGGGCCAGCCTGAGGCTGGCTCAGCTTGGGCCTCCCAGCTTTGATTTATCTATCCTGCCTTCAGCCTGAATGCTCACCTCAGCCATAAATCTCCGACTGTGGTACTGGCCAGACCCCTGTCAGGCTGCAGGGGGCAGCTCAGGGAGCT